>NW_025765381.1:0-1380000 GCF_003918875.1 Haliotis rubra | reverse complement strand
GTAACTTAGTCAAACATATTGTTGATCACTGGATTGTCTGGTCCGGACTCTATTATTTACAGACCGCCGCCATATAGCTGTTATATTGATGAGTGCGGCGTTAAACAACAAACCAAAACCAAAAATCTAACTAGCGATAGGTGAGCTGCAGATCCGGAATGTGCGCCAGGAACAGGTGTAAGACTACGCTAACGCATCCACCATATTAACGTGGCGTTGTTGATGATGTCGTTGGAAAGGGGGTTATCAAAGAGTTTCCCATGAATAGCACTTGTCAGAGCGAACCTGGGATCTTACAAAGACGATCATAAATGAGGTTTCAGAGATTTGTGACACTGGACCATTGTTTCAACGGGTTCTAAGGGTAATGTTCTCATTATGTGACCTCTGACACCTCGCACGTGGCTCGTGCACGCGGACATCGAATGTCTTGACATGTAACCCATCTCGGCACCCACCTGCATCTGCGAACAACGGCTCGTTTATCTGTCTTTTTTCAAGGTTGCCCATCAACGGGGATAAGGTGACGTTTTTCGGAAATCGTGGTCCGGTGCAATATGTCATGGAAATAGCAATTCGTGATACCTTGAGTACTGGAATTTGTATACGTAGTTAAACCATACATAAAGGCATTGTCACACAAACCTTTGTTCTTGAAGAATCACGAAACAATGCTATTTGTGGCGACTTCATGTCGACGTGTATAGACACGACATGATTGCTGAAAATAGAATGTCAATGAGGAATGACTTAAGGCAGACTCGATCCAAATGCAAACAGCTGGGCATAATCAATTACTTATCTAAGTTATATTTGTGCAAGACAGTTTGTTTTTTGTCTACGGTAGATAACCGGATAAACCTTTATTACTGTTTGCTGTCAGTTGTACATTTAAGATACGTTCCCTTAATCCGACTTGAGAATGTATTTTTCTGGTTGCGTTTGGAGGGGGGACAAAATTGATGTGATTTTGGGAGGGTATAAGTGACGTTGGGAGGGAAGGGAGGGTATAGGTGATGTTGGGAGGAAAGGAGGGTATAGGTGATGTTGGGAGGAAAGGAGGGTATAGGTGATGTTGGGAGGGAAGGCAGGGTATAGGTGATGTTGGGAGGGAAGGGAGGGTATAAGTGATGTTGGGAGGGAAGGAGGGTATATGTGATGTTGGGAGGGAAGGGAGGGTATAAGTGATGTTGGGAGGGAAGGGAGGGTTCAGGTGATGTTGGGAGGGAAGGGAGGGTATAGGTGATGTTGGGAGGAAAGGGAGGGTATAGGTGATGTTGGGAGGAAAGGGAGGGTATAGGTGATGTTGGGAGGGAAGGCAGGGTATAGGTGATGTTGGGAGGGAAGGGAGGGTATAAGTGATGTTGGGAGGGAAGGGAGGGTATATGTGATGTTGGGAGGGAAGGGAGGGTATAAGTGATGTTGGGAGGGAAGGGAGGGTTCAGGTGATGTTGGGAGGGAAGGGAGGGTATAGGTGATGTTGGGAGGAAAGGGAGGGTATAGGTGATGTTGGGAGGAAAGGGAGGGTATAGGTGATGTTGGGAGGGAAGGCAGGGTATAGGTGATGTTGGGAGGGAAGGGAGGGTATAAGTGATGTTGGGAGGGAAGGGAGGGTATATGTGATGTTGGGAGGGAGGAAGGGAGGGTATAAGTGATGTTGGGAGGGAAGGGAGGGTATAAGTGATGTTGGGAGGGAAGGGAGGGTTCAGGTGATGTTGGGAGGGAAGGGAGGGTTCAGGTGATGTTGGGAGGGAAGGGAGGGTATAGGTGATGTTGGGAGGGAAGGGAGGGTATAAGTGATGTTGGGAGGGTTCAGGTGATGTTGAGAGGGAAGGCATGGTTCAGGTGATGTTGGGAGGGAAGGCATGGTTCAGGTGATGTTGGCAGGGAAGGCAGGGTTCAGGTGATGTTAGGAGGGAAGGCAGGGTTCAGGGGATGTTAGGAGGGAAGGCAGGGTTCAGGTGATGTTGGGAGGGAAGGCAGTGTACAATTCTCGGGGGATTCAATAGTTGTTAGGAGGGAAGGCACGGTTCATGTGATGCAAGATGCATTTTGCGGTTACGCACCAAACATTGTACAGCAGCCAAGGGGGAATGCGGAATCAATATATACAGCTCAGTCTTGTTAACTGGTTAACAAGAGTACATGTAGTATTATCTGGTCTTTAACTTCTTTTACGGTGTATATACTAAAGGAAAGCAATACTTGGAGTGACATGTTGAATATATTAGTTTAAATATTTACTGCAGTCACTATGAACCTGCGTTATTTACCATTTACCAATGTACGTTACACATGTCTTAGACAAATGCACCGACCGTACCCCGTGAATAAATGAAATACGTGACGACAAGCAGACATGTGTTGTATTTGCATATACGAGCACTCCGTTTGTGTGGGAGGCAACACGTAAATTGTGACACATCACTCTTAAACTCCTTTTCTGAACCAGGACTGGAGAATCGTTGTAAGCAAAGCAAACCACATCTTAGCTAAACAAGGAGCAGGTTGTTGTTCAAGTGACAGTGATAGTTCATTCAGATTTATCGCGTTTTAACGAGATTATTGTCAGAGTGTGTAACCATCTGTATGATAAACGTGAACTCTCACCTCTCACTGGCAATCAAGGTTCAACAAGGCCCAACTGTCAAAATGACGAACTATCAAAGGATGGGTATTTTTTCTGATCTCTATCTTACTCCGTCTATAATAGGACTGAGTAATTGGCGATAAAAATCTGTGTAGAAACTGTACTGGCTACTCCAGACTCAAGGAATCGAATTCCAAGCGTCCAGCTGGGGAAAGAGTTCCATCAGTTTAAAAAGAAAGAATTTGTTTTCCAAGTAAGATTGTTATATGTCTTTATTTACCACTTACCTCTTGTATTACATAAAGTACATACGCTCCACCGAAAAGTGGTATTCCAGAGCTACTATTCTTCATCCTTAAGGTTTACAAACGGAAGTATATGCACAAAAAGCTTAAGCATTCGTACATGTGAGGGTGTGTTAGTCGTAGCCGTAAGAATTCTTAACTTTGATCGTAGCCAATGTGTTAAGACTGGGCTTAAGAAGTTCGTAGGGCTACGAACGTTTCGAGAATAGCTCGCCTGGTTCATTATCGTTAAACAAACACAATCTTTACTGGAATATGTATAACAGTAATATACATCAACACACGAAAATGTGATAGGCAGAACGAGGAGCAATCGTTAACAGTCAGAACAAAGGGAAAAATTTTACTTTTAAGATTGTTGTTTGTTTGCTGTTTAACGCCGCACTCGGCAATATTCCAACTGTATGGCGGCGATTTGTAAATAACAGAGTCTGGACCAGACAATCCAGTGATCAACATCGTGAGCATGGATCTATGCAGTTGGGATACGATGGCAGGTGTCAACCACGTCAGTGAACCTGGCCACCCGATCCCGTTAATCGCTCTTATGACGGTGTATTCCCACTCAGCCTACAGTTCCATACTGCCTACAGGTTAAAACAACATGATACGGTCCAGTGATCAGGAAGTGAAGATAATGGTAATACACTGATCTGACCTGTTCTACCCCTGCTAAAATGAACTTTACCAGTTAGTTGGTTAATGAACTGACCTGTTCTACGGTGTCTTCCCACTCTGCCTACAGAAGTTCAAAAAATGATAAGTGTTGGTAGGTAAGACATCTTTATTCATTCTGAGAATTCTCAGTCTTTACATGGAGACATGGATATATCATGAAAAATTGATAAGTTTTACAGTCTTTTACTGGTTTTACAGTCTTTTACTGGTTTCACAATTACAAACAAATGACAAGAATGTCCATTTCGTTGCCATGGACTCCGATATGTGACGGGACCCTGATAAAATGTATTTGCATGATTATTAATTTTTGTTTTGGTGGTATAGTATTCTTCTGTATATGTTATTTATTAGATCTGGTCTACCTTAGTTGTTGTTGTAGAGTAATTCCAAACGACACACCCCTTCTTCATTGATAATTGGGCTGTTCCATTATTCTACAGGGCAAAAAATCATTTCCCACGCTGCCTACAATATTTTTGTTGGCAGTTTGGGATGTAGGCAGTTTGGAACTGTAGGCAGTATGGGACCTAACCCTGATGACAAGCATGGGTTGCTGAAGATCTATTCTAACCGGTAACCTCCGGGGTCTTTTATTCTAAAGAGAGACAGGTGCAATTCTTTATTTGAATGGTTCCAGTGCTATAGGTGTGGTTCTCAGAATATTAGGTGTGTTATCTTCGGTTTGATACCCTATACCGGCCACAGAATGTGTTATAGAATATCTCTTCCCTGCCATAGTGAGCTGAATAACTGATAATGAATGACAAGACATATATATCATTTGAACACCACTTGGGAATTTATACAAGGTCTTATTCCAAAATGCCTCCCTACCTATACCTTCCTTTGTTTTCGGTAAGAAAGGTGTGACTCCAAAAATCATGTGAACCTGGCAAAAAATACGTGTAAAAAGCAAAAACAGTTATAATAAAACATGTCACGTTATGTTAACCCGCACATCATCGACTCGTTAATCAGAAACCAGATGACAGTGAAAGAACGTTTAATTTCTAATAAAGTCACGACTAAGTGGTAAGATTGAAACTCAACACAGACCATTAGTGATTCATTTACCCATCCTATTCACACGGAATTCTTTTATCAAGTTTTAAACCTGAGTAACTTGCTATCGTACGACAATTAATAGCCAAAAACCGCAGGGGCGTGTCTTTCGTTGCTTGGTTACGATGTCCTCTCATCATTCCACTCATGACACTAATACCAGATTACTGCATATCATGTTGAATGTTTCACTGCTGTTGCCAAGTTCCTTTGTGTTATTAAGCCGTACACTGTAGTGTTATGTCCGTTTATCCCGCTACAAGCCACCCCTCTTTGTTATTGCTCATGAGTATGTAAAAGTACCCTTAATTCGTTAGTCTGAGACATTTCTCATCCTGACCATATATCGAGGACTGACCGGTTTAATATGGTTAATATATGTAGTATCCTAGTTCAAATTATCACATGGGAATATATAAATGTACATATTTAGCATTTTATAGTTTATGTATTGTTTGTTTCACATTCTAGTTCAAATTATCACATCGGAATATATAAATGTACATACATGTATTTAGCATTTTATTGTTTATGTATTGTTTGTTTCACATTCTAGTTCAAATTATCACATGGGAATATATAAATGTACATATTTAGCATTTTATAGTTTATGTATTGTTTGTTTTACATTCTAGTTCAAATTATCACATCGGAATATATAAATGTACATACATGTATTTAGCATTTTATAGTTTATGTATTGTTTGTTTCACATTCTAGTTCAAATTATCACATCGGAATATATAAATGTACATATTTAGCATTTTATAGTTTATGTATTGTTTGTCTTCTGTATCCCTTGCACATACATTTAGGTATTTACTGTTTACTGGTCCATACTTGCTAAATGTGTACGTGGGGCGGTGGGGTAGCCCAGTGGTTTAAGCGTTCGCTCGTCACGCCGAAGACCCGGTTTCGATTCCCCACGTGGGTACAATGTGTTAAGCCCATTTCTGGTGTCCCCCGCCGTGATATTGCTGGAATATTGCTAAAAGCGGCGTAAAACTAAACTCACTCACTCACTAACTGTGTACTTAATGAATAGAAAACCATAATTATGATGTAAAACATATTGTTCATTAGCTTTTGATTTTAAAAACCAATTTTTCTTTGTATGCGTCTACATTTACTATGCAACAAGTTATTGTTATAAGGTCATATATTATAGTTACCTTGTGTATGCATTATTGTTTACTCATTTTCAATTTATAAAATAATAACACATTATATCATACATTGTGCATATGATTGCTAAATCTCATGACTCTATTACATTTGTGTTCCTGGTTGATTGTGTTAAACGCATTCAATGTAATATGTTGTCAGAATTGTGTTACAAATCTATTCTGGAATTATATGTCGTGTTTTATTGAATCTTTCACATGTTTCATAACTGCTTCATAGTGCTTAACTGATTTCATGAATATTTCATAACGTCCGAATAAACCTTTCAGTAAGTTGCAAGGTGATTCATAAATTGTTGTAAATGTGTCATAATGTTTCATAAATCTTCTAAAATGCTCCATTTTATGTCCATACGTCCACACTTAGTACGTCACTAGTGAGTGTAAAATATAACTCATGTTACGATGTTTCTCGTGTATTGAGATCTGTTTTCTTACAGAATACGTACTAACTGTTCAGAAATGATGCAACCTTTACCTGCAGTTTTAAACTAAACTTTTTCCATGAAGCAAAATTAATTCATTTACCAGTGCATTAATAACGTTTATATTGCTCTTGTTTAAACCAGATGATGTGTTGGAAGCAACGAAACCTGTACATGGCCTAATTTGTACTAGGAATCTGACACCACGTATCCAGCCAAGATGCTTCTTTCTAAATCTTTCGAAACTGACATTTTATCATACTCATGAAACTAAGTCAAAATGAATACCCAAGAACCTTGTTAACAAATGCTAAAAGAAGCTATTTAAGACTATGCTACAACTAGAGTGAGTGAGTGAGTTTGGCTTTACGCCGCTTGTAGCAATATTCCAGCAATATCGCGGCGGGGACACCAGAAACGGGCTTCACGCATTGTACCCATGTGGGGAATCGAACCCGGGTCTTCGGCATGACGAACGAACGCTTTAACCACTAGGCTACCCCACGGCCCCTTGCTACAACTGGAATAACTATTCACGCTATCATGTTCAATCAAGAAATGCTACAGCTGGTTGCTTGAGACTCTTATGTATTACAGAGATATATTAACTGAAATGAAAAAAGTCATTTATGAGCCTACCCGAATCATGATTACTGTGTTTAGCTTAGTGATAACGCCTTGTTAAACGGAGCAGAAAAGCCGCAAATCATGATATGAATAGTCCGTCCGAATTCAGCGCTGGTGTTTAATATCACAGTGTTTACAATACGAAATAGCATGATTGTTGCATAATACACGTGACAGGATGATTCATGGTCCGAAAAACTATTTACGTTATTTAGTGACTCACGCGAAAGGTATGCGATCTTCTGTGTATCTCCAAACTTGAGCATTCTCTAATCACAATACCTTGCCAATAAAGTTTGAATAGGTGTGTTGTAAATGTGTTTTTCTGACTGATACACCCAGCAGATTGACAGTACTTCTTTAATTTACCTCTGATTGATTGGGAGAACGTGGTGAACATCAGTCAGAACAAAAACTTCCCTTTTGACATAAATATAAACGCACCGAGAAAGGAACCCTGGAGGCTGCCTTTCTCGTATTCATTACAGTAATGCAACTGAGGTTTATGTCAGTATATTGATAATGATATGCTGCGTGTGCCCATTTATTTTAGACTCTAACATAGCCACGTTATTAGGGGAATAGACTGATTAAATGATAACGATTTTAATAAAATAAAAGATACTTTAAAAATTCTAATTTCAGGCCTGTTTTTCCTTGAGGAATTTAAGTGCGGTTTTACGTCAACATTCCATTAATGTATTACTTCTAATAAAATCATTTTGTTATATCGGAGAGAATATATGTGTGTATGAATTGTAATGAACATTAGGTCCTGCGCTATTGTAAGTGTTCATATTTATAAAGGATATTCCAATCGACCAGTTGGGCCCTCAGAAACAGAGTTTCGACTATCGTGTCAGTCTTATTATTATTTTTTATTCACTATTTGACTTTAGTTGTTTAGTTTTCCAATATAGAATACTACCTAATATCCGGGGATGTATTGCATGTTGATATGGGAGGCAAGTAAAGAGGTATGTAGGAGGTAAGTAAGGAGGGATATGGAAGGTGAGTAAGGAGGAATATATTAGCTAAATAAGGAGGGATAAACGAATTAAGTAAGGGGGGATATGGAATATGAAAAGGAGGGATATATTAGGTAAATAAGGAGGGATACAGGAATTAAGTAAGGAGGGATATGGAATATGAAAAGGAGGGATATATTAGGTAAATAATGAGGGATACATGAATTAAGTAAGGAGGGATATGGAAGGTGATTAAGGAGGAATATATTAGGTGAATAAGGAGGGATACAGGACGTAAGTAAGGAGGGATATGGAAGGTGAGTAAGGAGGGATATATTAGGTAAATAAGGAGGGATACAGGAATTAAGTAAGGAGGGATATGGAAGGTGAGTAAGGAGGGATATGGAATATGAAAAGGAGGTATATATTAGGTAAATAAGGAGAATACGGGAATTAAGTAAGGAGAGATATGGATGGTGAGTAAGGAGGGATATGGAAGATTAAAAGGAGGAATATATTAGGTAAATAAGGAGGGATACAGGAATTAAGTAAGAGGGGATGTGGAAGGTGAGTAAGGAGGGATATGGAAGAAGAATAAGGAGGGATATGTAATTAAACACGGATATGGGAGATATGTAAGGACGGGCATCGAAGGTGCCTTAAGGAGAGATATTGGAGGTAAATAAGGGGGCGTAAAGAGGGTGTTAGTAGGGAGAGAGTAGAAGGAAAGTACGTGAGAAACTACATTTGAGAAAAGGGAGGATTGAGTATATCCGTATATGAGGACTACTTAAGCGGGTGGGAAAGGGTATTTAACAAGTGACACGCCGAGAAGTGAGTCATGACATCGGAACGCACCGTACCGTGTACCATAGAGTGTACGCCGACGACAGATATAGGCGGCAGAGGGCTCCAATTGTCATACAGAGCCTAGTCATTGCGGCATCAAAGATTGGCGTCATGCAGATTGAATTAAAGCTTTATGAAAGCAAGGTAATATGTAGTTGTGAACACGAACATGTTTCATTAACTCCTTTTGTCAGCAATAAATTATTTAGCATTGTGGGACCCGGCCTCTTTCTATCGGGATCTTAAATGTTTACTATTTTTAAGGTCGGACAAAGGCCTAGATATGTTTACATGGTATATATAATATATATGCTATCATGTAATTATAGAGGTTATGTCATTGTTAGTTGTGGCAGTAATGATCGAGACATGTGATAAATTTAAGTTAGTAGGGAGTTTGTCTTACGCCTTTTTGAACAGTATGAATGTCGTATCGTACGTTTCAGCTTGATGTTGCAGAAAGGCCCGTATTCATGCTGGTCTAAGACGTTTAGCTAATCAGTGAAAGGAGTGGTGGGTAACCTATTAGTTAAGGCGTCCGCTCGTCACGCCTGAAACCCATGATCGATTCTTCACATGCGTGAAACGTATTTCTGGTGTTCCCCGCCGTGATATTTCTGGAATATTGCTAAGAGCGGCGTAAAACCATACTCACTCACTCACTCACTCATTTCAAAAGAAGCGACCGCCTCCGTGGTGTAGTGGTTAGAGCGTCCGCCCGGAGAGCGGAAGGTCGCGGTTTCGATCCCCGGCCGCGTCATACCAAAAGACGTTAAAATATGGTACTTGTTGGTCCTTACCTGGCGCTCGGCATTAATGGGCAAAACAAGAACTGGTTGGCTCGAAGTCAGTATAATGTGTCTGAGTAGGGTATCCATGCTTAACTGCGGCATGGTATCTCAGAGAGATAGTACTATAAAACCAGCTTAAGTCTGGGCTAGTACAAGCAGCCACACATACACACGCATGTACGTCGTCATATGAGCAAAATGTTCTGAAGTACGACGTTAAAGCCCATTTCATCTCATCTCACCTCAGCTCAAAAGAATCCTGAAACGACAGTTTATAAAGGAAATGATCGCAGTCCTCTCAATTGCAGCTGTCTGTATATCAGCACCCGTGATCTAGCGGATACAGCGTCTGTTCGGAAAGCCGGGGTTAATGGTTCGATCCCCAGTCATGTCAAACCAAAACACCTTCAAAGGTGATATTTGTTGTTGCCATGCCTGGCGTTCGATTTAACAAAGGTAAAACAAGGACTTACCGGCTCGGAATCAGTATATAATGTATTGATGGGGTATTGACGTTAACCTGTAGCACGTTATCTCAGTTTGAGGGACGGTGGGGTAGCCTAGTGGTTAGAGCGTTAGCTTGTCATGCCGAAGACCCGGGTTCGATTCCCAAGATGGGTACAATGTGTGGAGCTCATTGCTGGTGCCCTCCGACGTGATATTGCTGGAACATTGCTAAAAGCGGCGTAAAACTAAACTCACCCGCTCATATCTCAGTTTGATAGCGATCCAAGGAAATTGTAATCAGTGTGAAGCTTGATGGGAACAATCATCATTGGCGCGGCTACGGGAAGTAACTCTGCACAGCAACATGTCACCAACTAGCCTCTCCCCCCTGCCCCTTCCCCCCCCCTCCCTCTCTCCATGCTACCCTCAAAATTATATAAATATGGTCTACACACCAGCATAATTTTCTTGGCAGTCACGGATTATAATTATTATTATTAGGGCTCCTTGCTGCAAAGCAGGAGACCTATTGTAATCGTAATGATTGTATTATTTATAATTCCGCCGTATTTTGTACCAGCCCTACAAAGAGCACCGCTGGACAGAATCGCTTGAGAAAAATCACCCAGATGCCCACCGAGGTGTAGATATTCCCCATAAAAATCTCAAGGCTCTAGGCCCAATAGCCAAGGGGTGATAATTCAAAATTAATTAAAACATTTCAATTTCCAAAGCAATAATCTCCGAAACTACAAGTCCAATGACTACCAAATTTCCGGAGCAGCTCTAGAATCCGTTTACCTTCAATTTCAACTGCAGGACCCATGGGCTACGAGCACCGTTTGGCCGCCATATTGGATTTAAGGAAATTTCACGTTTTTGACGGGTAGGCTTTTCCGCTGGTCCGTATGTTGTGTGTGTGCATCTGATAGCTGAAGTCCCGGCAATTCCAGAACACTAATTGTTTCGACTGTAGACCCAAGAACAACCTAGCTACAGTCTTTTAAAGAGAGAACTATTTCTTCTACGGGACTATTTAAAAGGAACATGACCCCCGCGACCCCGTCTGTATTTGGAAGGTCCGCTCGCGTGTCAAAAACGTGTTCTGGCTCCGTTTTCAGCGGTTTCTAGCCTTTAAATACACTTCAAACACCCGTAACTATGAGGCCAACCGTCCGATTTCGGCAATATTATACCTGTGCATGTTGGCTGTTAATGCTGATTATATCTACCCATTACAGTAATATATCTCCAAAGACAACAGCGAGACAAGTGAAATTCTATTTTCCTCACTGTAGTTGCTATCTTCATGGGTTCTCTAGAGAGCACAATGACAATTTGCAGTATGTATCTCAAAACTTTGCTGATCATTTTCGGTTCTATGGTGCATGTTAAAAGTATAACCGTTTGGTACTATTCACGATTGTCAGATGTAACTGAGATAACTGATGGAAGCGTTAGCAAAATCTGCCAAAAAACCCCACTCGCTGGCTTTCCAATGCCGAAAGCGCACTGACTATAGAAATATCTTACTTGCTGTGAATTGACACAGTCAGTTGCGACCGCATGATACAAACCTAGTAATGGATATTAATATGGGCTATAGAAATACAGCACCCTATCGCCTAATGTCAGCGCTGCAACCGTTGAAATATAAGCTGACATGGCGCAAGAGCAGTATCCACTAACACCTTAATGTTGATCATGACTTGTCGGGCACCTCGATCGACAGACAATGCGACAGAAGGTGGGCGTTTTCGGCAGTGACGTAATGTTACGTCATGCCCGTCTCACACCATCGCTTCTCCCGGCAACAGCTGTCGATAGTGACGGTTGGGTTCGCGCCAGTTGTCAAACGGGCAAATAGAATTACAGTGGACTCTCTCTAATCCGAGATTCCCTGTAAACCGACATGTATATTTGGTCTCTACATAATATCATATATGAAACTCCCTCAAATCCGACATCCCTCTATTCCGAATTCCGACACTCAAATCCGGTCCAAAAACATGTTTTTAATGCAAATGGACTCTCTCTAAACCGACATTGTAATTTCACAAGAGATTGCATCAGTGAACACATGGGCGAGAGGTGGCCTGCCAAGGCGAAATAGGATTACTTGCTAATTACTTCTTCAAAGGATTCATAGATTGCTGTTGTTGTTGTTAAGTCCACATCTCAATTTAGCATGTGTATTGCCAGTGCCACCCACACATATTATATCATAATAAGAAGTCAGTCAGTTACTGCACTTCAAGTCAATGGCTACCCCGCCTCCTAAGAGAGGAAGGACTGAGTTAACTCTAGATATAACGCTATATAAACACACGTTTCACTGTGTTTGTTTAAATTTGTCTGTGTGGTATAATTTTGAATTGCGTTTCTAAAAACTATCTCTAAACCACATCCCTCTAAACCGACATTTTTCACAGGTCCCGGGCGATATTGGTTTTGAGGGAGACCACTATTCCACTGTAACAATATCTCACTGACATCTTATGGTGCAGAAACACTAAATAGTACTGACTGTTATTAGGCATTTAAATCAATTGTTGACGGATATTTGAACCAAAATTAAGTTGCTTTGAGTTGAGTTGAGTTGGGCTTAACGTCACATCGGCATTGTTCCATCCATAAAGTGACGAGATCAAGTCTGCATTCATAAACATTTTAAGTAAAAGGTGCAAATGAGTTTTGTTTTAAAACATATATATATTCATTACATTATCATTAAAAACAGCAAATATCATAGCACCAAATTCAAAATCAAGCAATTCGTCATTCACATTACGTAGTTACAAGTTATGATACAGGTCAAATTCCCTCAGGTAGTTAACAATGAGATGTCCACTCACGCGGGAAAATAGATCTCGCAGATGTGTCGCTTTGTAATGTGAATCCCTGGAAAGTCCGCACAGTCAAGCAGAATATGACAGACAGACAAAATAGTTTATTTATGTGTCACGTGAATGTACATGTCAAAAAATGGCAACGGTAAAAAGACATAGAAAAATACAGACACCAGGCCAGATGGCCAATGAGACACACTAGACAATATGTGCATAAAATGTATAATGCCTGATAGTGAACACTTCATCGCCAGAGGGGGGCGGCAGGGTAGCCTAGTTGTTAAAGCGTTGGCTCGTCACGCCGAAGATCCGGGTTCGATTCCCCACTTGGTTACAATGTGTGAAGCCCATTTTTTGTATCCCCCACCGTGATATTGCCGGAATATTGCTAAAAGCGGCGTAAAACCAAATTCAGTCAGTCATCGCCAGAGATACACATAGGAGGTCCATCTCCATCCGTTTTCAGCAGAGAGTCATGAGTAAACCACCAACACGACATCGTCGTAAAACTTCCTCATCACGTCTTGACTGACAACCGAAGTACATATAACCGATTGTTGGTTTCAATTCATGAAGTTTATTTCTTCCTACTTGGGTGTCTCACTTTTTTTGCATGAGGTCCCGAGTATAACCTTTAATAGTGGGTTTGAAGTCACTGTACGGGATCAGCAGTGGAGATAAGGGCTTGTCAAGAGCTGCTTTAGCTGCAGCATCGGCCTTCGTTAGTGTTACCTGTTATGAGGACGATGTCACATTGGCCAGTAGAAAGATCGTTGTAAAGTTCTAGAATATCCAGGATGAAAGGGTGACTTGAAGTAACATTTTGAAGTGCTTGAAGGCAAGATAATAAATCTTGTCATTGAATCAGAAATAGTTGTTATTAATTCTGTTGGTAGTAATTCAAGAAATCAATTAATTTGGAATGTCGTACCGTAGTAATGAACATTCAGCTGGAAAGGATATGAATATTTTTTGGTCTATTTTACACTAGATTAACTACCAAAGTAAGTGTAATGAATGGATGTGATTTGCACTGACGTCTTATATCTAATTCGACTGGGTCGATGTTTCTGCTGGTGGACTGAAGATGTCTAGATTCATCATGAGCTCGGTAGCAATTTAAATATGCTCAGTCAATAAGGTAATTAGTAATTGGTAATTTTTCGATAGGTTGTTGAAATTAGATTACTTGAAACGTTTGTTTTGTAGTTTAAGATAGACTTACGTTTTGATCCATATAATGTGAATCACAGTGAACAATTCTCATCATTTGGTTGTAGTCACTTTCCAAAGCCACAGGTGTCATTATCCAAACCATACTACACAATCCTTTGTATCTAACCCTGGACCATAACTATTCATAACATAAGTTAACGAATGACGCATTTCCCGTTACTGGCAGTGATATGATCCCTATTAACTGTAGCCATTACTACTTTCAACATCTACATCACAGGTACAAGTGGCTAGATTGTATCAAAGCCAAGGAGCCCTACATCGCTGCTCGTAGCTATATTTATTGTTGTTGTTGTTGTTGTTGTTGTTGTTGTTGTTGTTGTTGTTGTTACATGATTATTATATCACCGCAATACCCATTCTTAATCTGCCATCCCTATCAACAACACCAAGAGCGGAGATTTTGAAAACTGCATGCAGAGACCCTGACAAGTATGCCTGCACCAAGCATGACGACATGTGATGCGAACACGTGCTCGTCACGCGGCTCTTTAAAAAATCCTTCTAATTACTATAATTGTATGTCAATTTACATACCGGCATCCTAAACCCTTACAAAGCCACCTCGTCTGACCAATCCCACCCGGCCATGTCAGATGTTTGACTGTATCGTCAAACATTAAGAATTAGTATGAATTGCTGCATGTTCAAGGCAGGGAGTTGTTGTATAATTAGCCAGTCTAATCACAGCATGGCGGCCTCCGCAATGGGACTTGAGAACCCAGCTGAACACATGGCAGGGGAGTGGTTAGGTAGCCTTAAACTTTAATTTTAAGTGTGGTTCTAGCCGCAGACTTACATTTAGTGCCTAAAACGAAAATACTTTACAGAAACGAACAATTTTTTAATTACCTAAGAAAGATTATATAAACGATTCCAAATAAACTGACGTAAAAAAGAAAGTACACACCTGATGCTTTGGTAAAATGTTTTCCTACAAACAGCGTAATATTTAGAAAAGTGTTTCGATTGTGTCACAAACATTGTGTACGTGTTGCAATAACACCATAGATATCGTACCCAATTGGAACATTGCTAGCAAAATATTTACGTACTTTTAATAGTCTCAAAACACCAGGTGTGTACTTTCTTTTATACATAAGTACTTCTCAAATTCAGAAACTGCTGTAATACATTCTTGACCTATACTGGATATATTTGTTTCAGGGTCTCTAAGACAGGCTATTCCAGTTGAAGAAAAAAGCCTACATGGTCCTGGATGAGTGAGTGAGTGAGTTTAGTTTTACGCCGCACTCAGCAATATTCCAGCTATATGGTGGCGGTCTGTAAATAATCGAGAAAGGACCAGACAATCCAGTGATCAACAGCATGAGTATCGATCTGCGGAATTGGGAACCGATGACATGTGTCAACCCAGTCAGCGAGCCTGACCGCCGTTAGTCGCCTCTTACGAAAAGCATGGGTTACTGAAGATCAATATTTTAACCCGGACCTTCACGGGTCTTTTAGATCAGTGAAGAAACCAAGGAGGTAGGAGGTGGCCCTTCACAGATGAGGGTATGAGCTCGAATGTGACAAATATCATTTACTAAAAACACCAGTGTAGTTTATGAATTGTTTGGTAAAGACTGTGGGCAATTTCTTTCACTGACATATCCGCACTGACTTATTCTTACTTACTTGAAGATTATGTATTTTGAATTAACTTTTTAAACGAAATATCATGTTAAGGTAAGTGCAACTACATATTACTTTCTCTGTTTCCTGAGGAATGGACAAATAATGTTTTGTACCTAATCCCATTAGGAATACAATGAGTTGGGAATTAAATTGAAACGTCCAGACACCATGCTGAATGTTACAGACAAAATATGTGTTGAAAATTTAAGATCAAGTTAAACTCCAAGTTCAGGTGAAAGTCCAACACATCTTGAAATTTCAAATTATTATCGTGAATATTCAACTTATCTAGCATTTACAAGACCGAATGTTGAACCTTCAACAGCTTTCACTGGACTTTCAAAGCAATAAAGAGAATACTTTTCTGTTTCCATGACATATTTTGTTAACTCGCAATAATTTCATCATTGACACTGTGTAACAGCCAGATACACCATACAGGGACCAAATAATGCATCTTTGAAATTCTGAGGTCTTTTGTTATATAGCAATATATTTTTAATTCCAGGCACCGAGTCGAAGCCCATATGTATAAAGCAGGCCAGGCATTTCATGTTTTTTGTTACGCTATAAGTAGGTTTCAGTTCGCGCCTAACGATGACAACGGTGAAAGCTATGAACGCGGTCAGTATGTCGACCGCTTGGTCCTTCGTGAATGAAGGTTTACAACGCAGTTACCGATATACTGTGACTTGTTACGGTCTCCACGACCTCATTCTCGTTCCAAAACCAAGATAAATCGCCCCGAGCTGTAATAGCTCGTAACGAATTGCCCCTAACTGATGCCCTTTGACATCCTCACACTATTATTGTGCGCACCCACCACGGTGAACACCACTACGGAATGCATGCAATATCAGTGTCACTAATGGGGACACCAGGGAACAGCTATGTTTGTTTACATTATAACCTATTTCCGTAAATAGTGATGAGGGCTATGAAAGTTGATTGATGCTTAAAACAAATCAGGTATTGGGTGGGTATAGTTTTACGCCGCTTTTAGCAATATGCCAGGAACTTCGCGACAGGGGGCAGCAGAAATGGGCTCCACACATTACTTGCATGTGGGGAATCGAACCCTGGTTTTCGGTGTGACGAGCGAACGCCTTAGCCACTAGGCTACTCCACCGCCCCCAATCAGGTATTGGATTGAGTGAGTTTAGTTTGACGCCACTTTTAGAAATATTCCAGCAACATCACGGCGGGGGACACCAGAAAAATGGGCTTCACACAATGTGTCCATGTGGGGAATCGAACCCTGGTCTTCGGTGTGACGAGCGAACGCCTTAGCCACTAGGCTACTCCACCGCCCCCAATCAGGTATTGGATTGAGTGAGTTTAGTTTGACGCCACTTTTAGAAATATTCCAGCAACATCACGGCGGGGGACACCAGAAAAATGGGCTTCACACAATGTGTCCATGTGGGGAATCAAACCCTGGTCTTCGGTGTGACGAGCGAACGCCTTAACCACTAGGCTACTCCACCGCCCCCAGGTATGGAAGCCTTGTATGGAAGTAAAATGTTTCTGACGAACGTTGTTGTTTTGTTTACGAGCTCCAAATAGAAATATGTTCGAGTTATTCAAAATCGCAACGTACATTTGACAAACATATGGGAAAATTTATTACAAGTCGTATTGGTAACGTTGTGTAGGCGTGATAAGAAAAATAATCTGTACATTCATAATGTGCCTAATTCATTGGACTATTGCTTTGTCTGTGAATGTACATAAGTTTGATAGTAACAAATAAACCCATTCAAATTGAGAAGGAGACCCAGGCAGATGGGAAATTCAGAACCTGAGGGAATCTGGACTTGCTTCATTTAGGGCTTAAGCATTGAAGGGAGGGCAAGGCAGTAGGGAAAATAAAGTGGTTCGGGGACTGTGAGACAGACTACAAATTCATTTATATTATTATCAACACGATCGATGGAGCAGAATGCACTACGATTTAAATCTCAGCTCCTTGAGGGGTGTACAACTCAAGCTTCCTTAGGAGTTTGAATGATCATTATCTCATCCTACCGGGTACTCGTTCATTCTCGAGGAAACCAAGCTTGCCGAACACGGCTACCCATCCATCCATTCTCCGCAGCCAGTGCTTGTCCGGGCCTGATTTATGACACGGCGGGTCCACATGACGGGCCCACATGACGGTCCCACATGACACCCCTTGCAACGGATTACTTCGACACAACTGATTATTTGACATATGCGGAGTTGTAGTATTTCATTGAGTGAGTGAGTATGGTTTTACGACGAGTTTAGCAATACTCCAGCAATATCACAACGGGGAACACATGAAATGGGCTTCACACATTGTACCCATGTCGGGAATCGAACCCGAGTCTTCGGAGTGACGAGCCATCGCTTTAACCACTATGCTACCCACCTCCCCTTATATTTCATTGAAATGTAGTTTAGTTGGTACGGGTATGTTTTGGTCCAAAAGCACAGAACCCTGCTAATGGATATTTCTACTGATGTAATACGCTGAGACACAACCTCGCCATCAAACCCTAACCCCACAATGAAACCCACATTGTCTATCAAACCCAACCTGCAGCCTCATCTTCACCACGAAGACCCTCCAAGATCAGGGGAAGAAGAACAGCGTAAGAAACCCATGCTTGTCGCAGAAAGCGACTGCGTTTGTTGAAAGAAGCAACTAACGGGAACGGGTGGTCAGGCTCGCTGATTTGGTTGACACAATTGGTATCCAAATTGCGTAGATCGATGCTCATGCTGTTGATCACTGGATTGTCTGGTCCAGACTTGATTATTTACAGACAACAGCCATATAGGCGGAATATTGCTGAGTGCGGCGTAGGACTAAACTCACTCACTCACCCACTCACTCACTTGGTTGATGCATGTCGTCGTATCCCAAATGTGACTCGCTGCTCATCATGTAAATCACCGGATTGTCTGGGCAGACTCGATTATTTGCAGACCGTAAAAATGGAATATTGCTCAGTGCGACGTTAAACAAAAAATAATACACATACTTCACGACGAGACCCAGAGCTAAACATTAAGAAGAAGAACATACCATGATGTTAACAACTCCACGGACGCCATACCACATTCCACATCAACAGCCGCTTGAGGTCAAACCACAGAACACTCCTCATCGTGACCTCAACCAAAATTTCAACCCTCAGGCAAATATATTACTCTATGACATGTAATTCTATTTCCAAGGCGTTCCGATCTCACGCCTATAGAATCTCATGGCCATTCATATCTGTTATGAAAAGGCGAATAAGTACAGACTCACGCGATGATGACCCATATGGATGCTCTCAGAAACAAGCCAGCTGTCCAGCAGCGTCTAACACAAGTAATGTGTACTCGGTATTGATAGAGATTCATAGCGCACGGACACCTGAGGAATGTACTCAGCAACCCGACCAGCCAACAAATGCCTTTCCTTGTCATCAATCGGGAACGATAAGAAGGGTGAACCCTGAACCCATGGCCTTTAAAAGGGGAGATAACTCTGTACTTTCAACGCCAGTTATAATTATGTACAGTCGGTTCTCTTAAAGATTCGTGGTGAACAAACAAGTAGAAAGATGCACCCAACAACATATATCGGTCAGTAATCATACCCTAACATCCCGTGCTCCTTGTCTCGGACAGGGGAGATAACTCAGTAAAAAAGAATGGAACCTGAACGGCCAACTTCCACAGTGAGGGATTATGTTTTTACGCACCTATTAGCAATATGCCAGCGGGGACACCGGGAATCTGGTCCTGGTATTGTGCCTATTCCACAGAGGGAACTAAGTTTTAGGATTATTGTAACAATAGTTGATATAGCAGCTTTGGTGTGTCAACGCTTAACTGGAATGCTGTTCAAAACGGTGTTAAACCCAAATTACTTACTCACTCACTCATTCACTTTCTATGCCAATAATATACTGTCTCTCATCCTATCTCAGTTACAAAAAGTAAGTGAAGTTTTTTCGGTTTTTGAAGGCAGTGGTGATCTTAATGACAGAACCCCCTCGTGATTGCTTAGCACCTTCAGAAACTCTCGCTACAAATTTCGCTTCTGGTCTCACGAATAACATACATGTGTCAAATCGCGACCATAAAAATAATCAAATCCCATCTGATATTTAGCCAGTGCTCCAACTGTGTAAACGAAGTGTAACCCTCTGCGAACAGACTTGACAATATGGGGCAAAGCCCTCCTCTGCAACACCCTGCGACACGTCGACGTGCACGTGATCGACAACAACATATCCCCGCCACACCCACCGTCCTCGTGTCTGGAGGAGCTTCGCCCAAGCCTGGGAGATTTACGTGAGATACGAACATGCACGGCCCGCGCGTGCAACACATGACCCGATCACAATAAACATTTACTAAATCTTACGGTTTTTCAAGTTCCTGTTTATTCAACAGAGAACACCCCACCTTCTCTGCTGGTCATCCAGTGAATGGCGGACGTGGGAGAATGGATACCGTTGCTTGACTACGCCTTAGGTTTTTAACAACGACTTGAGATAAGGCGTTTACGGTTTTGTTGAACAAATTGACATAATCGCTCCCTAAGATCATATCTGAATACAAATTGCCCTTTAAAGTCGTTTGAATTTAGATGATAACGTAGTACTTCGTTAATATCGCATTAATTCATGAAGAAAAACGTATTTTAGATTTCATCATTTAAATAAGGTTGAATTAATTTATATAAACGTCAGGGAGTTTCTTTGAAATGAAACCTGTATCTTTCATTTATTTTCTCTATTCTTTCAGGGTGATAATTGTTGCGAATCCTCGCCCTGTTTATCTTGTGCAGCACGTGTGAATGTGACGTCACATGGCACTTGTAGCATGACGTTCACGTATGATCTGTGTATGAACAGAGGGTGGAGGAAAACAAGAGTAAACATGTTTACTGGCTGTTTACTACCAAAGTATTCGGTGCATTAAGAGCATTAGAACGTAAATATGTCCGAAAACCAGATTTATTGAAAGATGTGCCAGAAAACGTAATTGAAAAAGTATTTTAAGTATTCAGCTTTAATCCCATGTTCGACGTGGTTGTATCTTCAGGTTTCTCAGCACTATAACAACCTCGTGGTATTCACTGACCTGTCACTTTACCTGTCTGTGGTTTAACTAAGATACAGTTTGTTTGTTTGTTTGTTTGTTTGTTTGTTGTTTAACGCCGCACTCAGCAATGTTCCAGCTATATGGTGGCGGTCTACCTGTAAATTATCGAATCTGGACCAGACAATCCAGTGAGATACTATTGGGAGAGGCGTCTCACTCACTCACTCACTCACTCACTCACTCACTCATCCTAAATCACCATTTGTTTTCCTATTGTTAATCTCTTTGTATATGTATCTAAATGGTGTAGGATCTTGTTGTCAGACTCACAGACTTGACTGCTTGTCAGCGTATCCAAACTGCATAGATCGACGCTCATAATATCAATCACTGGATTGCCAGATTCGATTATTTACAGACCGCCCTCATAGAGGTGTAATGTCGCTGACTGAGGTAAACCAGTGGAATAGGATTATACACTGGGTGACCAAAGACATTGTGACGTCACGACCTCCAAACAGGATTGCCATCCGACTTGCATATCAAGCCATTTAGACTGCGACAGTAAACTACGTTATTACGAACACGCTTAAAACGAACTGACGGATATAACGAGCTACTTTGTTGTCCCAGGCACTTGTATAATGTCGAAATGCTTAGAACGAACTGACGGATATAACGAGCTACTTTGTTGTCCCAGGCACTTGTATAATGTCGAAATGCTTAGAACGAACTGACGGATATAACGAGCTACTTTGTTGTCCCAGGCACTTGTATAATGTCGAAATGCTTAGAACGAACTGACGGATATAACGAGCTACTTTGTTGTCCCAGGCACTTGTATAATGTCGAAATGCTTAGAACGAACTACGGTTATAACGAGCTACTTTGTTTTCCCAGGCACTTGTATACTGTCGAAATGCTTAGAACGAACTGACGGATATAACGAGCTACTTTGTTGTCCCAGGCACCTGTATAATGTCGAAATGCTTAGAATGAACTACGGTTATAACGAACTAATATTAGTGGTCCCAATGAGTTCGATATTCTGTAGTTTACAGTACGTTCTTTAAGTAATGATCCGTGTTTCATTACTTTTAAAAGTTCGTATTATTTTTTGTGTGTTTTTTGTGTGTGTGTTTTGTTATTTTTGTTTGCGGGGGGTACTTAAAGAAGTATGGACCGGCTCAGCAAAACTACATATGAAGGTTTCAAAAAGTAAAGGGCCTCTTCGAGTCTAACATATACATTACTCATGATTCATACTTTCTTAAACACTTACTCTCCGAAATGCACATACAGCAAAGGAGACTAAGTACAACAAAACTAAATTCTCTGCATGAAATTACTGATTTCAAAGAAGTATCAACAGCCGCCTTAGGTTTGTGAAATGCTGATTCGACATTGTGACGAGGTTGCGCAGTTAAATAATTACTAAAAAAATTATTTTTTCAGTACCGACTGCAAAAGTTATCAACCTGGTGCAATAGCGGGTTCACTCAGAAGGGGAACGGCAATCAGGCCATTTGAAAATATAACATCAACGCCAGAAAAATTACAGTTTAGATTTCCTGCCGAAACAGTCTCAATTTGGTGTAAAAAGGGTTGAAGGGAACAGTGAAAATCTGTGATGACACCAGGTGTTCACGAAAATGTTCACCGTAGCACCCACCACCGGTACCTTTACCCTTCGTTGCTTGACACGTACCGCACAGCAATATTCCTGGAAAAAGAACAATTTATCGGTTATTTATCCCAGTTGTAAACGTCTAAACAAAATATATTCTTGAATATAGGAAGACTCTAAATCAACACCCTCCAAGGTTGCACGCTGTCAAGAAACCAGTCTCAAGCAGCATCAGAGATGCTAAAGATGAAGGGAGAATGGTGTCGGAAATAGCTCATCTCTGCAGTCACAGTCACGATGTAGATTCCACTCTCTGTCTGACCCTGACAAAATCTAATAATGGTGATGGAGATTACATGACCCCTGGGGTCACATATACTTCCAAAGAGATGAGGATGTGGGATGTTTCCACATCTACCGTCAGTACCGTTACAAGCAGGACGCCCAAGTGAGGAGTATGTTCATTCATGCCAGCTCCGGAGGAGCGCGAGGCCAAAGCGAGTTGAACCTTTAATTGGATATTTCCTTTGTCATATTTACGATGTTATTACCGGCGGAGGAGGATGGCAACAGCTTCTGTAACACAAGAAGAAGGAAGTAACGAACCTTTTGTTGGAATGCAGGCCACGAGAAGGGCTTGACATAATATTCCTGGAAGACTATATTTAGAGCAAGAACTTTTCCCTTTTGTATCACGAGTAATGGTCATCGTTACTTTACATTTCATTGTATTCTATAAATATATGAGGGGGGGGGGAGGTGTTTTCAATTGCCGACATAATGTCACGTGACCTTGATATGTTCCGTACTGAGATTCGGGGCACGAGGTCCTAGTGGCATGATCCACTGTGTGTACATTGTACTAAATCATGTTGAAAAAATACGAAGATTGGTTTGAATTTTTTGTTATCTCAGAAAACAACCATGTTGAATTGTCAAAACATTTCGGTTTGCTAACCCACGACAAAGCTTCGGGTGAAAGATAATAGAAGATTCAATGACATTTATTGATTGCCCTTACTTGCTTATCTGCTTTTTCACGTTTATTAATAGAAAGTTGAAAGTTGATTAATCTAGATGAAACTTCCGTTATATCGATAATCTGATACCGTTTAATAACGGTCACGTGGCCAATTCCCTTCCACTGATTTATCAATCTACACTTGAAATATACCAGCGTCTTCTGTTATATACAGTAAACATCATTTACAATGAACTCAAATGTACCATCAACTGTAGTTCGTTTTAACCGCAGTTCTTAATACGCTTGTCCACTTCAATACACAATAAACGCCCGGGGCCGAAAATATAGTTCGATATATCCGTTAGTTCGTTATATCCATTAATTCGTTATAACCGAGTTCGTTATAGACGTAGTTTATTGTAAGAAATACAGTTCGCTCCAGGGGCGTAGCTACCATTATAAGAAAAGCCCGGGCTTACACATGATTGTTTCTAAAAAGGTTGGGCAAGTCCTCAATACTATCTAAATAACAAGCTTTGCAACTTATCGGGCTTACACGAAAATATCGGCTTGCTACGAGCCTGGTTATAGTGTAATATAGCACACTTTTGCCCTGAACTATTATAGTTACAGCACGAGGACGCTTGCGTTTGAGTGCTTGAACGTTATAACAGTTCAGGGCGAAAGTGTTCATGATTGTATGGCTCGTGGGTGGGGGGTGGAGGAGGGGTGATGATGATTTTTATGGAGAAGCATGTACAATGTACAATCTAAGACTCCCACGCCTCCCCTTCCCATATTTTTAAGCATAATTTAGAAACATGTGTACAAAACTGATGGAACACCTAAGACTCCCACGAACAAAATGGGTGAGCCCCTCCCCCTTACGTTATTTCGAAGCAGACTAGAATGGCGCACTGACGCTAATATATTGTGCGGTAATGCAAAAAAATGTACATTATCGTGTTAAAAAGTACTCTTGGCGCCTTTGATCTCAAAATATGATGTGACTTCAACTAAAATCATGGTTAAAATTACAGCCTTTGTTGTTTGCATTTGACTACTTCTGAGATACGGTTGAGCTGTCCATAGTGTGTCATGGGTTTCTCACGTGACCTTAGGGTGACCATGGTTACAACATGACGCATCTCTTGACCCAAACTTGATACAGTATTATACATTCTGCCAGATGCAATTCTATGAGATAACTTACGAACGTGAACAATTGACCTGTCTATACACGGTGACATTGGTGGTGCAGGATACTGTAACCTGTTCTCGAACACCTGCTATACACCTTCACATACACAACTTTCTGAATTGACCCGTGAAGATCTGGGTTAGAATTGGTCTTCAGTAACCCATGCTTGTCGTGAGAAGCGGCTAACGGGATCGGGTGGTCAGGCTTGCTGACTTGGTTGAAACGTGTCATCGTACCCTAATTGAGTAGAACGATGCTCTTGCTGTTGATCACTGGATTGTCTGGTCCGGACTCGATTATTTACAGACCGCCGCCATATAGCTGGAATATTGCTGAATGCGGCGTAAAACTAAACTCACTCACTCACGCTTGTGAATTGGTCAGAATAGTACAATGCTTATGATTTTTAAATGCCTTTCATTCACAATTAACCATTTGAAGAATCGAAGCCCAGCTTTGGGCGCGAAGAGTCAGCTCTTTTACCACTGACATTTTAACTGAAAACTACAGCCCGAGTGATAGTTTCCAAAGCAGTTTTGTTGTCATTTCAGAAACGAAAAAAATTGCCATTAAAATATAATTTCAAAACATATACGGGATATAAATAATATTGACCTTGAAAACGTGCCAATGACTAGACAAACTTGAAAAGCAAGCTGTAATTTGACAGGTTTTCGCAAACAATTGTCCCCGCTTGCGCATCGTTGCATCCTTTAGAAGACTTGAGTTGGGGATTGTAAGTCCGTTCTGGAGCATGAGTTCTGATCGTTAATAACATATAGCCACATGCCGTAAACTGTTCTACACCGGCACAGATCTGACATCATCGACAGCTGGAGACACCGCACCTTCTCAACGCAGGTCATTGAACTCAGCGTTGACTCATACTGACCTGATAGTTTTTTCAAAATCCATTTCCTGTTTTTATTAGCTGAACTTTGGACATTAACATGAGTGAGTGTTTTCTGTGTAAGTACTACTTTCACATAAGACAAGCAATTTGCTATCAGGACAACATTTATTCAGTATTTGGACCATGGTATATGGAGTTTGGGCCATGGGATGAAGAGTAAGCACTTAATTGAATAAAACTGACAAATTAAATGATAATTTTAACTAATGGGAAAGGAAAATGCCTTGCTGTAGACAGTCATTTCCTTTCTGCAAAATTAAAGTAACATTAAAATAATCCATGACTATTTCGGCAAAAGACAACAAATAAATACAGGTTAATATTGTCCCCTTTGTGAATAATATGTGCAGGCAGGACCGTGAATCAGATGATACGTGAACACTCGCTGAAGTGAGGTTTCTTGCCAAAGTGAATGCAGATATATGTGGCTATTTGACGAGGACAAGCGGTTTAGTATGGGGTTTCTTGACAATCATTGACATGCTATAGAGATGTTTCTTGGCAAAGTGAATGCAGATATATGTGGCTATTTGACGAGGACAAGCGGTTTAGTATGGGGTTTCTTGACAATCATTGACTTGCTATAGAGATGTTTCTTGGCAAAGTGAATGCAGATATATGTGGCTATTTGACGAGGACAAGCGGTTTAGTATGGGGTTTCTTGACAATCATTGACATGCTATAGAGATGTTTCTTGGCAAAGTGAATGCAGATATATGTGGCTATTTGACGAGGACAAGCGGTTTAGTATGGGGTTTCTTGACAATCATTGACATGCTATAGAGATGTTTCTTGGCAAAGTGAATGCAGATATATGTGGCTATTTGACAAGGACAAGCGGTTTAGTATGGGGTTTCTTGACAATCATTGACTTGCTATAGAGATGTTTCTTGGCAAAGTGAATGCAGATATATGTGGCTATTTGACGAGGACAAGCGGTTTAGTATGGGGTTTCTTGACAATCATTGACATGCTATAGAGATGTTTCTTGGCAAAGTGAATGCAGATATATGTGGCTATTTGACAAGGACAAGCGGTTTAGTATGGGGTTTCTTGACAATCATTGACTTGCTATAGTGAGGTGTCTTGGCAAAGTGAATGCAGATATATGTGGCTATTTGACGAGGACAAGCGGTTTAGTATGGGGTTTCTTGACAATCATTGACATGCTATAGAGATGTTTCTTGGCAAAGTGAATGCAGATATATGTGGCTATTTGACAAGGACAAGCGGTTTAGTTTGGGGTTTCTTGACAATCATTGACTTGCTATAGTGAGGTGTCTTGGCAAAGTGAATGCAGATATATGTGGCTATTTGACGAGGACAAGCGGTTTAGTATGGGGTTTCTTGACAATCATTGACTTGCTATAGTGAGGTGTCTTGGCAAAGTGAATGCAGATATATGTGGCTATTTGACAAGGACAAGCGGTTTAGTATGGGGTTTCTTGACAATCATTGACATGCTATAGAGATGTTTCTTGGCAAAGTGAATGCAGATATATGTGGCTATTTGACGAGGACAAGCGGTTTAGTATGGGGTTTCTTGACAATCATTGACTTGCTATAGTGATGTTCTCTTACTATCACACCACACTATTGTGAGGTTTCCTATTATCCTGGCTCACATGTTGGCGAAAGGTCTTTTGGACATGCAGTTGCAAATGTAAGGCTTCCAAAACAAAAAGGGTTCTGGTGTTTACCGTAATCATATAGACATAACTACTGACAAGGGTCCGTACGTCGTCAGATTTCTCACTGTGATTACCATTAAACCAGCACAGACGTGCGGCAATGTTTTGAACAAGTTGCATGCATGGTTTCATTTGAAACCACCCTCTTCAGCTAAGTATATGATATAATGCAGGTACACGAAAATAGTATACATATGTTTGCATGTTATTTAACACCACACCTAGCAAAATTCCAGCTATACGACGGCTGTCTGTGACATTATTGATTCGGGACCAGACAATCCAGTGATCAATAACATGAGCATCTGCGCATTTATGATACGATGGCATCTATCAGTCAAGTCAGAGAGCCTGACCACCCGATCTCGTTAGTCGCCTCTTACGATAAGCATGAGTTGTTGAGGATCAAATCTAACCCCGATCTACCCGGGTCTAATCCATATATATTACTACAAGTTTCTATTACTATATCAAGTGTTGGTGTCATATGGTTTTGCGAATCATGAACCCAATCATGATTTATTCATGTATATGATAGAGCAACTGCGAGGAAGATTAAAGTACATCCTCGTATAGTGGATTGCAGCAGAAGCACTGATGTTGTTACAAATATCCGGCTCGATTACAGAGAGCCTAAACTCTCTCATCCCTGAAACGAAGACACCCACGCTCAGTAAGGTATATCATTATTTTTCGTCGCACAATTCAGGTGTGTTCAAACGGAAACAATCGAGAATGTTGTATTTAAAGGTCGTCATCGATCGTTCGTTTCAGGATCCAGTTCATTCCTCAAGCTGTAGTCGTATAATTATTTAGCGACTCGTGATTTTCTGCCCATAATACCCTAGGCAAGGTGTTTATAGATATTCAATGCTAATGGTAGAGAATTCCATTGTTAGGTATTTAGGTCACGTGTAATTTTAGGAATTCCAGCCTTTGGGTATTGCTCAACGTCTTCCTTCAATTACAGGTTTTAAGTCGTGACTCACACGGGTGTGTAATCACGACTACAGTAACCTTGTCATTGCAAACTCTTGCGTTTCTTTTCTAAACTATATTTCAAGTCAATAAATAAATGTAACTATGTATATAATTTCCAGTGTTTAATTACTTGTAAATAGTGCTCAGACAAAACGTTCCAGTAGGCAATTTTCATGCATGCATGGGGCGGACAAGTTAGTACATTCCTGACGAGGTTCGTTCTTTTGTTTGAAGCAGTTGTCAATTATAGGCATCTGGTTTCAAGTGCATCGCTCCACAGATCATTTTATTATACTTCTTTTGTTATGGAAGTACGCCTACGATTTCTCCCTACTTTTACACACACTGTCCCAGTGGGGAACAGGGTTATAATATATCATCACAATCTATTGATGTAAGACAAGTTTGATGGGGTGGTCATGCCTGGTGATTTGGTCACTTGCGTGTCATCGTGACCCGATGATGAGGCACGTGGTTCACCACAGAGGACATTACACACACTGACTACTGCTTAAAGTATTATTGTACGTAATTGTGAGGGTAGACGTATTGAAAATATGGTAATGATCGATTAGATTGGTGTGTTACTGCATTAAACTGTATTTCAGTTATTTATAGCTCATATTGACACATGTCATCGGTTCCCAATGGCGCAGATCGACGCTCATGCTGTTGATCATTGGATTGTCTGGTCCAGACTTGATTATTTACAGACCGCCGCCATATAGCTGGAATATTGCTGAGTGCGGCGTAAAACTAAACTCACTATCTCACTCACTCACTCTTTTATACCTCAGACGTCATGTAGGTCAACGAGCACTGGTATGGTCAGACCAAACCTAAAACATAACCAAGGAGAAACAGAATTCAAACTCAAGATCATAGGGTTTGGCATGTGGATGTATAGTTACGATAACACGATGTGTACATAATGTTTATGATAACACAATGTATATACGTACATAGTTTACATAGGTGTATGTGTTTGAAGTCGGAATAACACAATACGTATTATATACGGTTCGTGATAACCAGCGTGATGTTGATGATAGCATGTGTATAAGAATAGAGATGTTACAATGCACACCATTTCAATGGCAATGTCCACAGTGCATGCAGTGCTCAAGCTAATACGTATGGTCCTCGTTGCCGGATGACTTTACATCTAGATAACTTCAATTCAATTCAATTCTTTATTCTCATAAACCACCTTGGTGGTACAAGAGCATATATTGTAAACATATATACAAATACAAATACAAATTCAAGATGGCAGTAAACAACATATTAACATTTTTTTCTGACAAGAGATGATAGATGTAGGATATATTTTGATAGATTTACTATGTCTCGAGATGTTTTTACAGATAATATTTTCATGAACTTTTTCATTGGGAAAAGAGGTTAGGTGGGAGGGTAAATATTCTTTCCTCAACGTATCTAATGCTTTGCAATGAAAAATATAGTGGTATTCATCTGCGATGCTTTTAGAAGTGCATAGTTGACACGTTCTCTCGTCCCTTGAATATTATACCAGCGGCCCGTCTCAATAGGTAAACTATGGTTACATGTTCTAAATCTCAATAATGGTAAAGAAATGCGTTTTGGAAGGAGGAGATATACATCAAAATTGGGAAATGGCTTTAGGTGCTGATAGTGTATACCCTTAGGACTAGAAATAATGTCATTGTGCCAGTTTTGGATAAATTGATCTTTAAGAATATGTTCAACTTTTGAGACCAGCCACTGGGTAGTACAAATTGAGGGATTTTCAAAAACATACGAGAGTCCAGTATTGTCTAATATATTTTTAACGTGCGAGAGCCAGGGATTATCTTTTTTATCTATTGATCTTTGAAGTGATAAATACTTGTAAATTAAGTTCGTAAGCTTAAAAACACCTTCTTGGTAAGTTAACTTAATAAACGTTTATATATCATAATTCTAATTGGGAATCTTCCTAGTTCCCCATACAGCATGAAACGAGGGGTTGAATTTCTGAATCCTGTAATGAGTCTTAAGAATTTTAAATGAATTTTCTCCAAAATTTCAAGGTTTTCGAAAGACCAGACTTCTGAACCATAGGTCAAGACAGGTACAACCATTAAGTCAAATGCTAACAATAAACAGTCTAAATGCAAGTCTAATTTTCTAGTTTTTTTCACTAAACTATACATTGCTTTTGAGGCACTATTGCTTACAGTTTTAATACTTGAGACGGGTTTTCTATTTCTATGGAGCGTTATACCGCTGTAACTGACCACCGTACTACGTATATACTTACCACCTTATCACAGTTCGTATATACGATGGCTGTTACTCAATAGATACTTGTATACAATGCTCACTGTAACACAATACGTATATATTGTACACAGGAACACAATACGTACATACTGACCAATGTAACACAATACGTATATACTTAATACTGTAACACAACAGATACTAGTATACAGTGTTCACTGTAACACAATACGTATATATTGTACACTGTAACACAATACGTATGTACTGAATACTGTAAAAGAACATATACTAGTACGTAGTTATCAATGTAACACAATACGTACATACTGGCGACTGTAATACAATACGTATATATTGGACACAGTAACACAATACGTACATACTGACCAATGTAACACAATACGTATACACTGAATACTGTAACACAATACGTACATATATATACTGACCAAATTTAACGCAATGCGTATATACTGAATACTGTAACACAACAGATTTCTAGTATACAGTATATTGTTACACAATGTGTATATATTATATATATTGTACACTGTAACACAATACACATGTACTGAATAGTGTAAAAGAACATGTACTAGTATGTAGTTGTCAATGTAGCACAATACGCGCATGCTGGCGACTGTAACACAATATGTATTTAATAACTATTTATTGAATACTGTAACACAACAAATACTAGTATACACTGCTCACTGTAACACAATACGTATATATTGTACACTGTATACATATAAACTGAATAGTTTAAAAGAACATGTACTCGTATGCAGTTATCAATGTAACACAATACGCACATACTGGCGACTGTAACACAATACGTACATACTGAATACTGTAACATAACAGATACTAGTATACAGTGTTCACTGTAACACAATACGTATATAAGAATTGTACAGTGTAACACAATACGTATGTACTGAATACTGTGTACAAAGAACACATACTAGTACGTAGTTATCAACTGTAACACAATACGTACATACTGAATGAATTGTAAATACTGAACTAGTATGCAGTTATCAATGTAACACATACGCACATACTGGATACTGTAACACAATACGTACATACTGAATGGTGTAAATGAACATGAACTAGTATGCAGTTATCAATGTAACACAATACGCACATACTGGCGACTGTAACACAATACGTACATACTGAATGGTGTAAATGAACATGAACTAGTATGCAGTTATCAATGTAACACAATACGCACATACTGGCGACTGTAACACAATACGTACAAACTGAATGGTGTAAATGAACATGAACTAGTATGCAGTTATCAATGTAACACAATACGTACATACTGGCGACTGTAACACAATACGTACATACTGGCGACTGTAACACAATACGTACATACTGAATGGTGTAAATGAACATGAACTCGTATGCAGTTATCAATGTAAACACACATACTGGCGACTGTAACACAATAGGTACATACTGGCGACTGTAACACAATACGTACATACTGAATGGTGTAAATGAACATGAACTAGTATGCAGTTATCAAGGTAACACAATACGTACATACTGGCGACTGTAACACAATACGTACATACTGGCGACTGTAACACAATACGTACATACTGAATGGTGTAAATGAACATGAACTAGTATGCAGTTATCAATGTAACATAATACGCACATGCTGGCGACTGTAACACAATACGTACATACTGAATGGTGTAAATGAACATGAACTAGTATGCAGTTATCAAGGTAACACAATAGTAACTAAAGCCTTGTTGTTAAAGCGGTCGGTTGTCACGTGAAGTCCCGGCTTCGAATCCACCCCATCTTTTCGGGTATTACCGGGTGTAATATTACATAATGCTGCTGTTAGAAGCGTACAATCTAACTCTCTAATTAGCAACAGTGTTATCATCCTCGATAATCTCCAATGTATAGGTTACGATCACTCTCCACTATACCCTGGATGCATCCACGGCTTGGCCCGATAACTATTACCCCCCTTTGCTGGCTCCGCATTCTCACTGTAGCCAATCAGCGAAGCCGCCGTTACATCCGAGCTTGCCAGTGTCAATAAAGATAGCGGTCGCAGTAGTGAAGGTTTGTCCGCAGTGCCACTCAGATTTGTGGGGAAATAATACAGACAAATTGACAGATCTGAAACTTAAAAAAAAATATATGAAAGAACTCCTTCTACCTCATTCAGAGTACCTGTGCATCACTTGTGTTGCCAAGTTTAAGCGGTTAGATAATTTAAGAAGCGAAACTGAGTTGTGATTGGTTCGCTCAACTTCCCAACGTAGACACCTGATTGGATAAAAAGCCAGCAAAGGGAGGTAATAAAATTATCGGACCAAGCCGTGGATGCATCCAGGGTATAGTGGAGAGTGATCGTAACGTATACCCTGGACACTGTCGAGGATCCAGTGTTATAAAAACAAACAAAACTACACGTTACGTCGCTGTTACTAAGGCACCAGTATGCTATATAAGGGGATATATATATAACAATGGGGTAGTGGTTATTTAATCATAGTGCAGTGCCTCGTTAATACTTACCAGCCCCGACCCCGCATTAAGAATTCGATTCATTACCATAAAACACTTTGTTTATCATTGTTCCTGTTAGGGATGATTAGGTAAATATCAGATCGAAAAGATGTAAAACGAAAACACGCAGTTGAAATTTGTGCTTCAATTAGTGTATAGAAACAAGGCTGTAAACAGCTTGACTTGGTTTGGGCGTCACCGTAAAGGAAGGGTGGGAATTAGAAAAGTCTGGTTAAAGGAACTTTAAATACCTGTTTATCACTCACATGCTACTCCACACTTAACGAGAACTAAAGGATACGTTTTAAAGTATGGCCTTATTTCGCCCCGTACAGCGCAGGGCCTTGTGTGCAGATTTTACTGATATAAGCGCAACTGATACGAGATGTCTTGTGTAAACACGTTTGTTAATCTGTGTACAACTGACATCAAATTGGGGTTGCAAATATCGACGTTATATTTTTGCAGTCATTGACTCAGATGTACAATCATTGGCATCTGTGAGACTCAGATGTACGATTATTTACAATGATGTACAATCACGGGTATCTATGAGACTCAGATGTACGATTATTTACAATGATGTACAATCACTCATGGCGTCTGTGTATAATCATTGACTCAGATGTACGATCATTTACAATGATGTACAATCACTGGCGTCTGTGTATAATCATTGACTCAGATGTACGATTATTTACAATGATGTACAATCACTGGCGTCTGTGTATAATCATTGACTCAGATGTACGATCATTTACAATGATGTACAATCACTGACGTCTGTGTATAATCATTGACTCAGATGTACGATTATTTACAATGATGTACAATCACTGGCGTCTGTGTATGATCATTGACTCAGATGTACGATTATTTACAATGATGTACAATCACTGGCATCTGTGTATAATCATTGACTGAGATGTACGATTATTTACAATGATGTACAATCACTGGCGTCTGTGTATAATCATTGACTCAGATGTACGATTATTTACAATGATGTACAATCACTGGCGTCTGTGTATATTCATTGACTCAGATGTACGATTATTTACAATGATGTACAATCACTGGCGTCTGTGTATAATCATTGACTCAGATGTACGATTATTTACAATGATGTACAATCATTGGTATCCGTGTATAATCATTGACTCAGATGTACGATTGTGTTTCACAATGTACGGATGTGCAATCACTGGCGTCTGTGTATAATCATTAACTCAGATGTACGATTATTTACAATGATGTACAATCACTGGCGTCCGTGTATAATCATTGACTGAGATGTACGATTATTTACAAGGATGTACAATCACTGGTATCTGTGTATAATCATTGACTCAGATGTACGATTATTTACAAGGATGTACAATCATTGGATGTACGATCATTTACAATGATGTACAATCACTGGCGTCTGTGTATATTCATTGACGGGGGTGTACGATTATTTACGCAGGTGTACAATCACTGGCGTCTGTATATAATCATTGACTCAGATTACAATGATTGTCAATGACGTTAGGTGCAGAATCACTGACGCTTGTGTACAACGATTGATGACGGTGTACAACAATTGATGACGGTGTACAAACATTGATGACGGTGTACAAACATTGATGACGGTGTACAACAATTGATGACGGTGTACAAACATTGATGACGGTGTACAAACATTGATGACGGTGTACAACAATTGATGACGGTGTACAACAATTGATGACGGTACAATTGATGACAACAATTGATGACGGTGTACAACAATTGATGACGGTGTACAAACATTGATGACGGTGTACAACAATTGATGACGGTGTACAAACATTGATGACGGTGTACAAACATTGATGACGGTGTATAAACATGGATGTCAGTGTACAACCATTGATGACGGTGTACAAACATTGATGACGGTGTACAAACATTGACGACGGTGTACAAACATTGATGACGGTGTACAAACATTGATGACGGTGTACAGCCATTGATGTCAGTGTACAACCATTGATGACGGTGTACAAACATTGATGACGGTGTACAAACATTGATGTCGATGCAGAATCATTGATGTCAGTGTACAAACTTGATCATAAAGTCACTGACGCCGATGTATAATCGTTGGCATCAGTGCACAATTACTAACGACGATGTACAATCGTTGGCATCAGTGCACAGTCACTGACGCCGGTGTACAATCGTTGGCATCAGTGCACAATCACTGACGACGGTGTACAATCGTTGGCATCAGTGCACAATTACTGACGCCGGTGTATAATCGTTGGCATCGGTGCACAATTACTAACGCCGGTGTACAATCGTTGAGGCCATGGTATAATCATAGTTGTCAGAGTAAAGCATTGACGTCCATGTTCAGTCATTGACGCTTGTGTGCAATCACTGGCTCCCGTGAAGGTCCGGGTTAGAATATTAGCCTTCACTAACCCAGGCTTGTCGTAAGTGGCGACTAACGGGATCGGGTGGTCAGTCTCGCTGGTAATGATCGATTAGCTTGGTGTGTTACTGCATTAAACTGCATTTCAGTTATTTATAGCTCATATTGACACATGTCATCGGTTCCCAATGGCGTAGATCGATGCTCATGCTGTTGATCACTGGATTATCTGGTCCAGACTCGATTATTTACACACCGCCGCCATATAGCTGGAATATTGCCGAGTGCGGCGTAAAACTTAACACACTCACTCACAATCACTGACACTAAGGTAAAATCACTGACACTAATGTACAGACACTGAATAATGAAACTACCTATGTTATTATTATAGCTCCCGTCGATGATAGGTAACAGGTTGTAACATTAACAAAATTGACAAACAGAGCTACTGCTCCAGGATACAACTATCTATTACATAACATTGCATGCTTGTTTACGAATTGATAGTGACCATATGCGCAGTTAAGTGACCTATAACTGACCCAGGTCGATATGCTGCTGACCACTGCATGGCTCAGAATAGATTCGCATTACTTCAAACCTTTCACAGGAACAAACACAAAAGGGACCCGGTGGCCGTGGTTGGGATTTGGCTGGTTCCGTGTCATCGTACCCTGATTCCTTCGATTGTTTCTCTCTCTTCAAGGGGCGGTGGGGTAGCTCTGTGGTTAAAGCGTTCGCTCGTCACACCGAAGACCTGGGTTCGATTCCCCACATGGGTACAATGTGTGAAGCCCATTTCTGGTGTCCCCCTCCGTGATATTGCTGGAATATTGCTAAAAGCGGCGTAAAACCATACTCACTCACTCAATCACTCACTCTCTTCAGCCATTGGTCTGTCTGGTCCAAACGCGGCCGTTTACAGGATGCTGATGTGAAAATTGTGACTTTTGTCAGCGTTTGCACAATTGTAGAATGTATACAAATACAATGCAACCTTTTTAATCCGGACCTCTCCCTAGAGGGAAGATCAGTATTGAGTGGAACTGTGCATCCGTCAGTAATGTTGCCAGTTAAAACGGATTCACGAATTTAGGTTAAGGTTACTTTCGTTTCGTATAATCCCCAATAATCCCCACTAGTCCCTGTTTTGGTGGTTTCCATTTTGACGGGTTTGCGTCTTTTTTCACAGGATGGGACTTTTAATTTTTTTCATAACAAATCAATACGTGAATCTCCGGTCGATTTCCGAGATAACGATACCGTTAGACAGACGGCGGTTAACGGTATGTATGCATGGTCAGGTGTTGTTGATGTAATAGTGAGATCAGTTTCTAGTGAGAGAGCGAGTGTAGTTTTACGCCGCACTCAGCAATATTCCAGCTATATGGCGGCGGTCTGTAAATAATCGAGCCTGGACCAGACAATCCAGTGATTAACAGCATGAGCATCGATCTGCGCAATTGGGAACCGATGACATGTGTCAACCAAGTCAGTGAGCCTGACCACCCGATCCCGTTAGTCGCCTCTTACAGATCAGTTTCGAAGTATACCTATGTAAACCTGAACCCTGGAGCCGTCATAACAAAACATTTTATAATAGTGCACTTGTTGTTACCGTGCCTCCCCGCACCCCCACCCTTCTCTCTCGCGCGCACACGCACGCACGCACACGCACGCGAAGTCAAACATCATTTTACGTAATCTCAGGTTATATTCAAGAATTCTGTAAGAAATGCGGTCCACAAAATGTTTCATGAATAAATCTGACATGGAGAATTCTTGGAATTCAGGGAAAAGGCATCAAGTATGTTGGAAATGGTGCATAGTAATTAATAATGGTAATTAGACACGGTTGATTAGCAAAGAGGTAGTTAACTCTTCAAATATGAAGGGCGTATATTCCTTATTAATTAACTGTTGTCAATAATTTAACCTTTCACCTCTCTAGTAAACCGAACTACCCTTACAGATTCAGTCTGATATCTTGAGACGATCTTTGTCAAGTTAATAGGCATTCTGTAATTACCAAGGGAAGTAAAGTTCCTTGGGAGGTCAGGAACTGTGGGACTGTGAGTATTTGCTGTGCCTGGTCTACTAGTGAGTGATTGAGTGAGTATGGGTTTATATCGCTATTAGCAATATTCCAACAATATCACGGCAGGGAACACCAGAAATGGTCTTCACACACCGTACCCATATGCATATGGGGAATCGAACCCGGGTCTTCGACGTGACGAACCAACGCTTTAACCACTAGGCTACCCCACCGCCTCTTATGATGAGCATGGGATGCTTGGGAACAAATAGACCTAGCCCTGAATCTTAACGGTGTGGGAGGCCAAGCTTAGGGATAAAATACGATGACATTTTCATCCATAGGAAAAAGTTTGTCATGGAGATATCTGGCAAACTCGAATACTATTTCCAGGAGTGATGACTGAAAAGTTATGATCCTAACTACGATGGGCTGAGTTGATGGTGTTTGTTTCATTTTGTATTAATTGTATCCAAATTCGTGAATCCGTTTCCACGGGGGTCACCACTGGCGGGTTCCACTCCATGAGGACTTTCCTGACAGTAGTGTTCCCCCGAGGTCCGGATTCATCAATTTTCATTGCATATGTACAGTGTACATGAGCAAACGATGCAACGCCACAATTTTCAGCATCCTGTAAATGACCGAATTTGGACCAGACAAACCAATGACGGAACGATGATACGAAACAATGACGGAGCAACTCAATCCCACTAGTGAATAAGGCTTCATTTTGGTGGCGTAGAAAGTCCTCCACATCAGATCTGACGTCATAAATATTTGTATAAGTCTTGCCAGCAAAGTTCCTCAAATCTGGGAAGAGGTGGAACTCCGACGATGCCCAATCTGGCAAATACGGAGGACAGTCAATAAAAACATTGCACCGGTGACGGCAACAGACATGTGCACAGGTGTACTGTTCAGGGCCCCGATCCGCAAAGCGTTCGTAACTCTACAACCTGTCGTAACTGTATAGTTTATCGTAGGCTTACCAATGTCGTAGCGCTACGAACGCTTTGTGGATCGGGGCCCTGGTGGAAGAAAACACCTTCAGTGACTTTCCCAGGAACTTAAACTTTAATATTCACACGCAGATTACCCTATGATATTGGACGTTGTTAGGTCTGACCTTTCGTAGTGCACGAGTAGGATTCCATTGGATTCTCAGAAAACCGAAGCTATCACCTGGTGGAATATACTTCAGCGGAGGAGGATAGGTTTAATAGGTCCACTGATTTTACTGTTACTAAGGCTCTGACTGATCGTGGGGAACTCACTAAATAAGGCGGGTCTGCTCAAAACGACGTAAAGTCTCACGAGAGATGATGAACCGAGACCGTAGTCTGATCATAAATAGAACTTCGATGAGCGTGTTATGACTTTTTTGCAATGCTCAATTCATACCTCTAAGTGAGTGAGTTTAGTTTTACGCCGCACTCAGCAAGATTCCTGCTATATGGCAGCGGTCTGTAAATAATCAAGTCTGGACCAGACAATCCAGTGATCAACACCATGAGCATCGATCTGCGCAATTGGGAGCCGATGACATGTATCAACCAAGTCAGCAAGCCTGACCACCCGATCCCGTTAGTCGCCTCTTACGACAAGCATGGGTTACTGAAGATCAATATTGTAACCCGGACCTTCACGGGTCTTGTAGTTGGACATGTTTGTCAGTTTTCATCAACACAGAATACCAAGTCACTTTAACGCCTTCAGAAATAAGCTGCCTGGTTGTGCACAGAGGTAACTCAGTGGTTGCTAAGTTTCATCCTACGAATTAATATTTATATATTCCAGTACACAATGATCGGGTTGCAACCATTTCGTGACAGAATAATTGCATAAATGATATCATTGCATATCATTGGATATCATTGCCTATCACAAAAACATATGCTACTGAGTTTTGCAACAACCAACTGCAACGTCAAATGCAGGTGGTAACAGAGTTCCACCACACGTTCATAATTCCGAAATGGCCTGCGGAACGACAGTGGCTTTACCATTTCTACTAACATACAGCGCAATCGTCTCCGGTCACAGAGGACTGGCATTCGTATGCATTGGGCTGGAACATTCGATCTCCATGTCATATTACGGGGTACAGGGATGGCATTCCGAATGTGTAAGCTACCCGTGAAGGTCCGGGTTAGAATTGGTCTCCAGCAACCTATGCGTGTCGTAAGAGGCGACTAACGGGATCGTGTAGTCAGGCTCGCTGACTTGGTTGACACATGTCATCGTATCCCAACTGCTTAGATCGATGCTCATGCTGTTGATCACTGGATCTTCTGTAGGTGTCTACAGGACAGTCTGTACAATCATCCCCTGCTTCACAGTCACCTGTAGGGAATATATCATCTCCAGTCATAAACATAGGAAGTTTTGGCATAATGGTCATGTAATAAATATGGGTGAGATAAGAGGTATTTCCAACATATGTGTGTGTGACCCGTTAAGATCCTAGTTAGAATTGATGTTCGGTAACCCATGCTTGTCGTAAGAGACGACTAACGGGATCGGGTGGTCAGGCTCGCTGACTTGGTTGACACATATCATCGTATCACAACTGCTTAGATCGATGCTCATGATGTTGATCACTAGCTTTTCTGGTCCAGACTCGATTATTTACGGAAAGCCGCCATATAGCTGGAATATTGCTGCGTGCGGCGTTAAACAACAAATAAAAAAAAACAAAAAGAATGTGTACGCTGGTATAATCAAACTTTAACCAGACTTCATCCTTATCGAAGATAACGCTAGACCTCATTTTCCCAAGGTTGTTGCAGACATATTAGACCAGGAGACTACCACACGTATGAAGTTGCTACACCAGTCATCTGACCTCAGCCATGTCCAACACCTGTGGGTCGAGCTGCAGGTCGTCTTCTCACAACGCCCTGTCCTTTCAGTAACTCGGGAACTTGGCATTGCTGTTACTGGAGAGTGGAACTATCTTCCCTTGACAACCATATAGACACATAGGAGCATTGTACGGTGGTGCCAGGCTGTGATCGAATCAAATGATCAATATATTATAATGTGATGCAATATTTCCTTTGGTTACTTCCACAGATTACAAAAGTTGACGTATTACATATTGAAGCGGTAATCTTTAGCAAACCTTGAGCAGTATACGCCCCTGTAGTTACATTCAGAACCGTTTTGCTACCTCTCTTATATTCTGTTTTTTATTTGTCTCAAATTGTTAATACTTTACGGAGAATGTTTACACTATTTTTATTTAATCACCAAGACCAGCAACACCTACTGTAACTGCATTTGTCATAAACACACCCGTCTGAATGCGCGATCTATTTTCTTACACGCGTCACGCACACGTATACTGATGACAATAAATAAGGGAACGGTAGTTCACGTGTACATAATACTGAGTGCTTTGCCATACAATTTCATCATGCTCGTCATCTAAAGACGATTCGGTAATGTAACACTCATTTTTATTTTTCATTTGAAGCATTTGTGTTAAACACAGCAATGAACCCTTTTCTGCAATACCGATACGTGTAACCCTACTTTTTTTCGTCAGTATATAAATAATAGCTTCCCATGCTATAACGAGCACCTGTGACAACCACTAATTCCAGGCACGTGTTCCATGCTTGTCATAATAAATACCTTATGCACGAAATCACAGGCCGTGCTTTCGTTTTAAAATACATAAAGAGTAGAGTGGAGACATGTGCCTCACGCGGATTAAATAAACAAACCAAGGCAAGAGCGAACACGTGTTGCCATCTAGCTGGTGTTGCCGTGTTTAATTACCCGTAGTCTCTGCAGAACCAATGCGTCTCTTTAAGTGCCTTCTTCTCGCATCACTTATCCTTGGGGTGTATTTGTATCACGATATCCCAACCAAACTCTGCAGTATTTAGAAACCTGAAAGTAAATGAGGAAACGTGGGACTATAAGAGGATGATAGAGTTTGTTTTCGTTGATTAACGTGTGACCTGTATCATAATATTTGTCAAGGTAAATAATCCAGTCACGAAGTTTAATGAACAAGGTGAAAGCACGTTGATAGTTGAAAGCATATGGGCTGAAATGCATGGTGAGGTATTAATACATTCTACATGTGTCTTCCATAATTTAACTTGTCGGTTATAAACAAATTATGATGTACTACTGATTACCCAAAATTCCAGAGTTTAAGTTGAAATGCCAACACCATGCCAACCTTTTATTTTTCCCCCGATGTTTTTATCATTTCAGTGAGCAATACTCTAACTATATGATGGAGCCGTGTAAATAAGCATGACCGAACTAAACAAACCCGTGATTAAACGTTTCCAGCAGATATTACGAGGGGACGCATTCTACGAAACCACTTATATATTCAGAAGCCTCTTACAACACACATGGGGACCTATTCGCGCCTTGAATTCTACCGTCGTTGAGTGAGTGAGTGAGTATAGTTTTACTCCACTCTTAGCAATATTCCAGCAATATCACGGCGGGGGACACCAGAAATGGGCTTCACACATTGTACCCATGTGGGGATTCGAACCCGGGTCTTCGGCGTGACGAGCCAACGCTTTAACCACTAGGCTACCCCATCGCCCTCCCTTCGCTGATGGTCCAGTAGAATCAGATTAGGAGAATCAGTGGTTGCAATCAATGAAGTAAGGTTGGTTTCATGCTGCATTTGACGGTACTTCGGTCACGTTGTGGCTGTCAGCTGGACAAACGTTTATACATGTTAACACCTTACCACAAACAAGGAACTTCATATAAAACTGTCACTGTATGACGACATCATAAAGGATGTTTCATTATAAAAATGCGATGACACCGGGTGTTCTGGAAAAGGTGATCAACAGTCACAAATAAAGGCAAAGGTAAGTTAAAAATGCACTTGAAAAAAACAAGGGCACATAGGGTACTGGTCAACCACAATACAAGATGAGAGGTCGAGCTTCAGTGTAAGATGGCACGGAAGAGATCTCATCCTAAAAAGTAATATGGCACAGGTGGGATGTCATATTTAAACGTTACATATATTAAAATACCACATTGTAAGATGAGACAGATATCAGTCCCCAATGTTACATATCACAAATGAGATTGTCGCACCATATATATATATATATATATATATATACTGTATATTAAAATACCACATTCTAAGATGAGACAGATATCAGTCCCCAATGTTACATATCACAGATGAGATTGTCGCACCTTAATGTTACATACCACAGATAGGATATCGCATCCCAATGTTAGATATCACAGATGATACAACGCACCCCAATGTTTGATATCACAGATAGGATATCGGACACCAATGTTAGATATCACAGATGAGATATCACACCTTAATGTCAGATACCACAAATGCGATATCGCACCCCAATGTTAGATATCAGAGATGAGATACCACACATTAACGTTAGATATCACAAATACGACATTGTACTCCAATGTTAGATATCACAGATGAGATATCGCACATTAACGTTAGATATCACAAATACGATATCGCATCCCAGTGTTAGATATCACAGATAGGATATCGCACCCTAATGTTAGAGATCACAGATATGATACCGAACCCCATTGCTGGAAGGAACGGAGTTATGCTTGCTCACATACATCAACACTATTAACACCAATATTGCACATGAACAGGTGCTATCATGGAAGAGAGATGGTGCATAGAGTTCTCTGCTCTATGCGGAACTAATACCTATGTGTTTTTACGAATCATTTTACTACTTTTCGTTCCGGTATTTTGATCAGCACTCGAGAAATTTAAAAATACGATTAGAAAAAATATTTTCATAGGTCGACCTTGACACAAAGTTCCATGAGTTATTTGGGACGTTTTATATGGGTTCTATATTTATGCATCTACTGAACATAATAAGGAACGATTTACAGAGTTAGAGGCCGTGAGTATACAGAGGTCCCATCTAGGATCTCTCCCCACCTATCAAGCATCCGTTATTTATCTGATATAAACTGTTTACTTGGGAAGGTCAAGGCCGTCCTACCTACACGTTGTACTATACAATGACTTGTGGTCAACATTTGAGGCATTTTGCTGAGAGCGGAATCAACAGAACAAGATCTTGGTGTCATATTTACCGCTTTTCTGAACTTTGGTACTGGTTAAATATGTTGATGTATCCAGGTTAATTAGTTGTCGTGAGGCCGGTACACACTGACCAGTGGTCACCGGTCACCAGAACTGAATCCTTGCTTCTCGCACCTGTTTCTCGGTTAAAGCGAAATGATAGATAATATATTACAGTTGATACCATGCCAAGGTCACAAAAGAAATACGGTTAATGCCCTAACTAAACTGGAATGCACTGGCCTTAATTTCTTGCAGTATTGTCGAATTAGTTTTGGGGAAAGCAGTGATACAACAGAGTCAAAATAGGGGTCTGTTTAAATAGTTCGTTGTATCTGAAAGTCGTTATTGGCATGTAGTATAATCTATGTTGAACAGCGCATGTCGGGGAGTAGAACTGACCTGGTTGTATCTGATTACTATGAAACTGTGTGGGATATTGACAACCCAGAAAAATAATATAGAAATTTCTTTCATAGATAATAAAATATATCTAAGAAGAATGGGTAGAACGCGAAGCAGGGGGTGGAACATGTGGCACTGTGTGGAACATGAAGCATGAGGCTGACCAGGAAGCATGGGTTGGAACAAGAAGCATGCCGTGGAAAAGTAATCGGGAACACGAACCATGTAGTGAAACATGAAGCAGTGGGTTGAACATGAAGCATAGGCTGGAGCATTCGGTGCAGCATGAAACATTTGTTGGAAAATAAATCTGGATGTGGAACATGCAGCATGGGGTGAACGAAAAGCACGTCGTGGAACCTGAAGCATGGGGTGGAACATGAAGCAGTGGGTGGATCATGAAGCAGTTGGTGGATCATGAAGCATGAGGTGGATCATGAAGCATGAGGTGGAACATGAAGCATGAGGTGGAACATGAAGCATGAGGTGGAACATGAAGCAGTGGGTGGATCATGAAGCAGTTGGTGGATCATGAAGCATGAGGTGGAATATGAAGCATGGATTGGTGGAACATGAAGCAGTGGGTGGATCATGAAGCATGAGGTGGAACATGAAGCAGTTGAATATAAAGGTGGTGAAGCGAAGCAGTGGGTGGATCATGAAGCATGAGTTGGAACATGAAGCAGTGGGTGGATCATGAAGCAGTTGGTGGAACATGAAGCATGAGGTGGCATGAAGCAGTGGGTGGATCATGAAGCATGAGGTGGAACATGAAGCAGTGGGTGGATCATGAAGCAGTGGGTGGATCATGAAGCATGAGGTGGAATATGAAGCAGTGAGTGGATCATGAAGCATGAGGTGGAACATGAAGCATGAGGTGGAACATGAAGCATGAGGTGGAACATGAAGCAGTGGGTGGATCATGAAGCAGTGAGGTGGATCATGAAGCATGAGGTGGATCATGAAGCATGAGGTGGATCATGAAGCATGAGGTGGAACATGAAGCATGAGGTGGAACATGAAGCATGAGGTGGAACATGAAGCAGTGGGTGGATCATGAAGCAGTTGGTGGATCATGAAGCATGAGGTGGAATATGAAGCAGTGAGTGGATCATGAAGCATGAGGTGGAACATGAAGCAGTGGGTGGGTCATGAAGCATGAGTTGGAACATGAAGCAGTAGGTAGATCATGAAGCAGTGGGTGGAAAATGAAGCATGAGGTGGAACATGAAGCATGAGGTGGAACATGAAGCAGTGGGTGGATCATGAAGCATTTGGTGGATCATGAAGCATGAGGTGGATCATGAAGCATGAGTTGGAACATGAAGCAGTGGGTGGATCATGAAGCATGAGGTGGAACATGAAGCAGTGGGTGGGTCATGAAGCATGAGGTGGAACATGAAGCATGAGGTGAAACATGAAGCATGAGGTGGAACATGAAGCATGAGGTGGAACATGAAGCATGAGGTGGAACATGAAGCATGAGGTGAAACATGAAGCATTTGGTGGATCATTAAGTAGTGGGTGGAACATGAAGCATGAGGTGGAATATGAAGCAGTGGGTGGATCATGAAGCAGTGGGTGGATCATGAAGCATGAGGTGGAACATGAAGCATGAGGTGGAACATGAAGCATGAGGTGAAACATGAAGCATTTGGTGGATCATTAAGTAGTGGGTGGAACATGAAGCATGAGGTGGAACATGAAGCAGTGGGTGGATCATGAAGCATGAGGTGGAACATGAAGCATGAGGTGGAACATGAAGCATTTGGTGGATCATGAAGCAGTGGAACATGGAAGCATGGTTGGTGGATGGCAGTGGGTGAAACATGAAGCAGGGGGTGGATCATGAAGCATGAGGTGGAAGATGAAGCAGTGGGTGGATCATGAAGCATGAGGTGGAACATGAAGCAGTGGGTGGATCATGAAGCATGAGTTGAAACATGAAGCATGAGGTGGAACATGAAGCAGTGGGTGGATCATGAAGCATGAGGTGGAAACATGAAGCATGAGGTGGAACATGAAGCAGTGGGTGGATCATGAAGCATGAGGTGGAATATGAAGCAGTGGGTGGATCATGAAGCATGAGGTGAAACATGAAGCATGAGGTGGAATATGAAGCAGTGGGTGGATCATGAAGCATGAGGTGGAATATGAAGCAGTGGGTGGATCATGAAGCATGAGGTGGAACATGAAGCAGTGGGTGGATCATGAAGCATGAGTCGTGAAACATGAAGCATGAGGTGGAACATGAAGCAGTGGGTGGATCATGAAGCATAAGTTGAAACATGAAGCATGAGGTGGAACATGAAGCAGTGGGTGGATCATGAAGCATGAGGTGGAATATGAAGCAGTGGGTGGATCATGAAGCAGTAGGTGGAACATGAAGCAGTGGGTGGATCATGAACATGAAACGTGATGCAGTGGGTGGAACATGAAGCATGACGTGGAACATGAAGCATAAGGTGGAACATGAAGCATAAGGTGGAACATGAAGCATAAGGTGGAACATGAAGCATAAGGTGGAACATACAGTATCGGGTAAAAGATGAAGCAGTGGGTGGAACATGAAGCGATATGTGGAACATGAATCGTGTGGTGGAACATGAAGCACGGGATGGATCATGATGAAGCATGGGTTGGTACATGAAGCATGTGGATCATGAACCAAGGGAAGGGGAATATATCAGCCAAACAGGAAACACGAAATCACGTTCAATTCCTTTTTATAGATACATTTGATATATATATTGGAGGGCTGCTATGAATCTATAAGATCTATTACAAAAAGACTTTAAATACTCTTGTGGTCAACTGATGACAAATCCTTAATGTTTACATTAAATAAAAGAACACAGTTTCGCTAGGAATATGCAGGTGCGCTATCATTCAAATATGGATATGACGCCTAGTGAATACAACACACGGACCAAACACCATCAGACACCAGTATAAGGCCGCGCCATGTCCTATACAACGACGACGAGATCCGAATCGCATTTCGGTTCCCCATTCTTGGTTTGCTACCCCGCCTTTCTCGGTTTTCTTTCTATGTTTTATTCCAACATGCTCTGGTCGTGACATCAGGGTGTGTTGTGGGTTACAAAACATCGCGTGCTGGATGGCACAGTGGGCAGCTTCTGTCGGTGCAATTACTGACGTAAATACTCTTGGTGCAACGCCGTTGTATGGGACGCCTACGCAGAGATTAACACCCACGAGTAACCCCCACTCGTACAATCTCATTAACTACACCCATTTTACACCTGGATGATACTCCATGGTCAACACGGTCCTATTCCAATAGACGAAACTCCTGCATCACATCTTCAAACACCTATTACCATGGCAATGACAACGTTTTGTGTATGAATGTTTGACAAAACGTGTAAAGAGGACATCAAATGGTTGAAAAATCCTTCAGTTCTATTCGCAGGTACTCTCCTCAGATTACTTTAACATACCCCGGATACACCCTGTTTAATACCCGAGGATAAGGCTGGTTGAAGGCCGGATGACACGTTTGGAAATTTTTGTACAAGAGTGGATGTCCTTTGTGTGTGTCAGATTTTACATCGTTCTTAGAAATACATTGTATTCAAGTAATATTACTTGATTCCAAAACTGGGGACCCGTGACGATTCGATTAGATTTGGTCTTCAACAACCCATGCTTGTCGTAAGAGGCCACTAACGGGATCGGCTGGTCAGACTTGGTTGACCCATGTCATCGTATCCCAATACCGTAGGTTGATGCTCATGATGTTGATCACAGGATTGTCCGGTCCAGACTCGATTACTTACAGATCGCTGGAATATTGCTAAGTGCGGCGTTGACAACAAACCAACAGCCGAGACATCGCATGGTTAACATCATTGTTGGCTACAGAGTGAGCGTGTAAATCAGTAATACTTTGAACAGTATTACAGTTCTCGGTAAGGTAGTTTAATGTGGGGAGAAAGCCCGACAGAAGGATGCAGATCTTAAACGTTTAGTACTTTATTTAACCCACGAGCACGGATGTGGTACTACTAAATCTAGAAACATATTTTAGATAAGAGAGTTTCGAACTAACAATACAAGATTTTGACCAAGGGGCGCAACTCTGAACAGAAATCGTTCTGAGAAAACTGGGCCCCCGTAAGCTACGGACGACGTCTCGAAGTTGATAAATTTCGAGTAAATGGACCGAAGTTTTGCTGCAATGACCAAAATGAGATGAAAAATAGATGATCTGTTGTATACATATACAGTTCACTATTATGTGTCCTGGCAAGTTTGTTTGTTTGTTGTTTTTTATGTAGATTAACACATCAACATCAAAACAATCATAATTATGGTTAGTGACTTTTAGATTTCAATAAATCGATATGATCGCACTCCTTTCTTTGAGTATATATACTACTCGATATCAGTTAGAACACCTTTCATGTTTTATTTAATATGCCATGCCATCATGAATGCCCTTTAACTTGTTTTCTGTCGTATAAATGTCAGGCTTCCGTTATCCAAGAGATGTAATTGGAATTGAATCCAAAGTGAAGACATCGGGCTAGAGTTCAATTTAGTACATAGAAAATCCATTCGGTTCAAAAATGTTTTCCATTTCAGTCCAATTTCACAGATTTATTCATATGCTTTGGAGGCTAGAGACGGGTAATCAATACTTTCATGCAATTGACTACCCAGACACCTGTCGTCATATATCTAGGTATGTCAACATACCCGTATCCATGAGTTTCACGAAAGTTGAGATCATCTTACACCTTTATCACTTCGGCCTTTCCTCCTACAACAAGCGTACACGCCGTGACAAAACAGATATATACTATCCCAAAAAAGAAACGCATAAGCCAGAAATCTGTTGCGAAATTGTTGCATTTTCAAACATGTACAACTCGTCCACAAATAGACTTTTGTGTATGAATTGTTACATCAGTTTAGAAGAAGGAAATGTCTATACAACCAAGTGGATAATTTTAGATAACGGAGACGTTGATGGTGACGACATAGCACGGTCCCGACGAAGGGTATCCCGGCTCTCAGGCCAATCTCTCTCAACCTGTTACGAACAGTTTGACCGGATATCCTCCGAAATCCAGGCACCCTGGCTGTTGTGCTCTCACCCGTGGTAGTACGACCACGCAAATGTAGTACCCGGATGTACCGATCTTGGGCTGCGTCAAGACGTGGCGTAATGATTTGACCTTGAGTGAGTGAGTGAGTTTAGTTTTACGCCGCTTTTAGCAATATTCCAGCAATATCACGGCGGGGGACACCAGAAATGGATATTTGACCTTGAAACTCCTTCAGATCGAATCCCGACAGTGCATGCTCTTTGCTGCACAATTTCAACTAAAGGTGATTTTTGTTGCGATTTTTCACTTGTGTAATTGTGTAAAATCATGTTATCAACACTTTTATTGCATATTTTGACGATTGTTTGAACACAATAGGTAATTAATAGATTTTTAAAAAATACAAAACAATGCGTTTCTTTGTTGGGATAGTATATATAATAAAACGGGTATAAATGATAACTGTTCTTGGCGTCGGTAAGCCCAACTCACCCACTCACTTCTAAGGCTAGAATGTTTACAAACAACATTTGTAGCAAATCAAATCGGGTATGAAAGTCCAAAGCAATGTTTTATTAACTTTGATTTAGATAAACTGCATATTTCCACTCGAAAGCTAACATGTGTGCATATTGTATCACGTAAATTCAAATGAATCACTCCAGGCCAAGACTCTGATCGTGTACGCACTCCTCCCCGTGGGTATTAATATGTCATCTTTATCAAACCAGCCGAACACTGCTGAAGTCCACTATCTTATCCAAGCATTTCTGTGTTAAATACAGAATATATAAACTGTATATGAATATACCATATGTCTCCTAGAGGTATGCTTGTATCAGATAGCAGTGATACCTTTATTGCGGAAGTAAATAAGAAACGGTTGAAAAAAGGATTCCAAAATGACTGATGCCACAACAAGAATAACCTCCCCGTTTTTGCTGTTTGTTTAATGTAACAATAGATGTTGTTTACAGATAGAAATGTCAGTGGAAAGAGATGCCTTCAATTCGACCGCTTAAGTCTGTAATCGTAATTGAAACTTATTGCGTTTCAGTATTTCAACATGTAGATCATAATGACCGGAACAAAAATGTTCACTCAATGTCGAAAAATTATGTTTTATACAAATTTGATGCCTACAATTAATGTTGCACTCAACACTGGAGTGAGTGAGTTTAGTTTTATGCCGCACTCAGCAATATTCCAGCTATATGGCGGCGGTCTGTGTATAATCGATTCTGGACCTGACAATCCAGTGATCAACAACATGAGCATCGATCTGCGCAATTGGGAACCGATGACATGTATCAACCAAGTCAGCGAGCCTGACCACCCGATCCCGTTAGTTGCCTCTTACAAGCATGGGTTACTGAAGGCCAATATTCTAACCCGGACCTTCACGGGTTCTCAACGCTAGACGCACACCCCTCATTTAATGGCGTGTGACACTCATCTGATTAGCTACACACAGTATGTTGTTCCATGCCGAATGTCTGTTACTGCGCTTCTCACACAGACTTGTTCATATCACTCTTTGCGCTGAATGCATTTCTGTGTAACCATTTTCGTGTAGTTGTAAGTGAAGAAGAGGCGACTTTATGTACCTACGTTATAGGTCGACAAGAAGAAACGTTATGCAAATACGTCAAAGGTCAAGAAGAAACTGTATGAACCTACGTCATAGGTCAACAAGCAGAAACTTGGTGTAAGTATATCATAGGTCAAGAAGAAACTTTATGTATCTACGTCATAGGTCAACAAGAAGAGACTTTATGTACCTACGTCATGGGTTAAGAAGAAACTTTATGTACCTACGTCATAGGTCAACAAAAGAAACTTTATGTACCTACGTCATAGGTCAACAAGAAGAAACTTTATGTAAGTACGTCATAGGTCAACAAAAGAAACTTTATGTACCTACGTCATAGGTCAACAAGAAGAAACTTTATGTAAGTACGTCATAGGTCAACAAGAAGAAACTTTATGTAAGTACGTCATAGGTCAACAAGAAGAAACTTTACGTACCTACATCATAGGTCAACAAGAAGAAAGTTTATGTGAGTGCGTCATAGGTCAAGAGGAAGAAACTTTATGTACCTACGCCATAGGTCGACATGAAGAAACTTTATGTAAGTACGTCATAGGTCAACAAGAAGAAACTTTACGTACCTACATAATAGGTCAAGAGGAAGAAAGTTTATGTGAGTACGTCATAGGTCAAGAGGAAGAAACTTTATGTACCTACGTCATAGGTCGACAAGAAGAAACTTTATGTAAGTACGTCATAGGTCAACAAGAAGAAACTTTACGTACCTACATCATAGGTCAACAAGAAGAAAGTTTATGTGAGTACGTCATAGGTCAACAAGAAGAGACTTTATGTACCTACGTCATAGGTTAAGAAGAAACTTTATGTACCTACGTCATAGGTCAACAAGAAGAAACTTTATGTAAGTACGTCATAGGTCAACAAAAGAAGGAAGACACTCCTACGTCATGTCAACACCTACTTTATGTAAGTGCACGTCATAGGTCAACAAAAGAAACTTTATGTAAGTACGTCATAGGTCAACAAGAAGAAACTTTACGTACCTACATCATAGGTCAACAAGAAGAAAGTTTATGTGAGTACGTCATAGGTCAAGAGGAAGAAACTTTATGTACCTACATCATAGGTCAACAAGAAGAAACTTTATGTAAGTACGTCATAGGTCAACAAGAAGAAACTTTACGTACCTACATCATAGGTCAACAAGAAGAAAGTTTATGTGAGTACGTCATAGGTCAAGAGGAAGAAACTTTATGTACCTACGTCATAGGTCGACAAGAAGAAACTTTATGTAAGTACGTCATAGGTCAACAAGAAGAAACTTTACGTACCTACATCATAGGTCAAGAGGAAGAAAGTTTATGTGAGTACGTCATAGGTCAAGAGGAAGAAACTTTATGTACCTACGTCATAGGTCGACAAGAAGAAACTTTATATATCTACGTCATAGGTCAAGAAGAAATGTTGTGTAAGTACGTCATAGGTCGACAAGAAGAAACTGCATGTGAGCACGTCCAAGGTCGACAAGAAGCAATTTTAAAAATTGTCGCCTGAGAAGTATTTTGCAACAAGCAAAGTCTTACTAAATAAATGTTCGTATTCCACCTTATAGCACTGATTAGTTAGTGTTCATTTCTTTCTTCCCATACGAAGTAAACCAGACAGAGATTGGAATTAATCTGACGTGTCGGCTGATAACTAACTTCCGAAATGTTGGCAGTCGTTAGTCAGATAGTGGTAATTTCATTCGCTTATACGAAGTAAAGTAGACGGAGATTGAATGATGTGTCAGCTTCTAACTTGGTATCTGACTGCTGCCACGTGCGCCTCGCCGTGTACTACCACTGACACATGCAACTGTGCACTCACATGTGATGACGGCGTTTTTCGCGAGATTATATCGCGTGGATAACCGTTAGACTGGTTAGCCTGCCCTAGAGCGCCTGCGTATGGCAGACCGTTTTCACATTTATTTCGAAATTACTGATCAGTACAATTGTTTTAAATAAAATTAAAACTAAATTAGAGATGTTGATGACTATAGATATCTGCAATATACTTTATGATATCACGAAATGAATTTAGGATATGATCAAGCATATAAGGGATATCTTGAAAAGAATTTCTGATATATTAAATTTGGTTAATGACATAAGAATAGGATGTAAAGATATATACACATTCGTGTTTTTAATGTTATCATTAATTCAAATCCTTATGTATCTTGCAATGAAATACAGATATCATTAATTAAGCATTGATATCTTGAATGGGTGGTTTTATTCCAAAGAGTGATCACTCGCCTTTTGAAATGACTTTTCGCTTCTGGTCTGGTTCCCGGCTCCGCTGTGACAACTTGCATGACAAGATGTAAAGACAATGCCAAACTCACCCATTACCGTTTGCTGCCATTTTGGAACCGGTAGAATGTATGGGCCTGAAGCCGGAAGTATTTGTAGATATCTGTAAATTATTTCCCGCCCTTTTGGGGACCGGAATAATTCGTTTGTCACTCTTTTCTGTTATGATATATATATGATAAATATCAATAACTGACATAAAATATGTTCACATTTAAAAATGATCTCTTTAATTTAATTTTAGATATCAGTCACGATCAGAATTGAAGGTGTCTCAAGTTTCATTAATTCTCCATCATTCTCCAATTGAATGAAACATATCAGTAATGGATTTGTGGATATGTATAAATTGTTTGACGATTAATTTTTAATATGATTGTGCACAATTTCGTATTAATTGTTTTATTGATATCTGAAAACACATTTAGTGATATCATGAAATAAACTGACGTACAAAAGAAAGTACACGCCTGGTGTTTTGGTATTATTTGAAAAGTGTTGTGATTTTGACTTATTTATCACTGTAAAAACTCTTTGCAAAACATTTACGTCGCTTTATGGAAAGTAATCCAAAAGCACCGGGTGTGTACTTTCTTTTGTTCGTCAGTTTATGTTCTTGATATTTCAGAAATAGTTTAAGAAATAAGTAATTCTACTTTAAATGTCAGTAATTATTCAAACATGTTTGCAAATATTTTTTGGTATCGTAGAAACATTATTGATATCTTCAAATATATCGAAGTCATCTTTAAAACAATTGAAGATATCAGTAATGTCTTAATAGATGTGAAAACGTCATACTTGCACTGCTTGGCACACTACCGCTTGGAGGTGAAGGTACAGGTACCAACCCAGAACAACCATGTACCAGGGCCCAATAAAGCAAATTGGGTTTAATACATTCATTCCAACCGAGACCGTGATGTTTGATCACAGTTGGATTTAGAAAGCAGAAGTGAGGTGTTGGCAGATTGTTGGAATACAACATATATATTCATATATATCAGGGGTCCACTGTACATTTGGAGTTAACAAGGGGCCCACTGTACATTTGGAGTTAACAAGGGACCACTGTACATTTGGAGTTAACAAGGGCCCACTGTACATTTGGAGTTAACAAGGGACCACTGTACATTTGAAGTTAACAAGGGACCACTGTACATTTAGAGTTAACAAGGGCCCACTGTACATTTGGAGTTAACAAGGAGTCCACTGTACATTTGGAGTTAACAAGGGGCCCGCTGTACATTTGAAGTTAACAAGGAGTCCACTGTACATTTGGAGTTAACAAGGGGTCCATTGTACATTTGGAGTTAACAAGGGACCACTGTACATTTGGAGTTAACAAGGGCCCACTATACATTTGGAGTTAACAAGGGACCACTGTACATTTGAAGTTAACAAGGAGTCCACTGTACATTTGGAGTTAACAAGGGGTCCATTGTACATTTGGAGTTAACAAGGGACCACTGTACATTTGGAGTTAACAAGGGGCCCACTGTACATTTGGAGTTAACAAGGGGCCCACTATACTTTTGGAGTTAACATTGGGGCCCACTATACATATGGAGTTAACAAGGGACCACTGTACTTTTGGAGTTAACAAGGGCCCACTGTACATTTGGAGTTAACAAGGGGACCACTGTACATTTGGAGTTAACAAGGGGCCCACTGTACATTTGAAGTTAACAAGGATTCCACTGTACATTTGGAGTTAACAAGGGGACCACTGTACATTTGGAGTTAACAAGGGACCACTGTACATTTGGAGTTAACAAGGGACCACTGTACATTTGGAGTTAACAAGGGGCCCACTGTACATTTGGAGTTAACAAGGGACCACTGTACTTTTTGGGTTAACATTGGGCCCACTGTACATTTGAAGTTAACAAGGATTCCACTGTACATTTGGAGTTAACAAGGGACCACTATACTTTTGGAGTTAACAAGGGACCACTGTACATTTGGAGTTAACAAGGGACCACTGTACATTTGGAGTTTACAAGGGGCCACTGTACATTTGGAGTTAACAAGGGACCACTGTACTTTTTGAGTTAACAAGGGGCCCACTGTACATTTGGAGTTAACAAGGGGTCCATTGTACATTTTGAGTTAACAAGGGGCCCACTGTACATTTGAAGTTAACAAGGGTTCCACTGTACATTTGGAGTTAACAAGGGGCCCACTGTACATTTGGAGTTAACAAATTTGGACCACTGTACATTTGGAGTTAACAAGGGACCACTGTACATTTGGAGTTAACAAGGGACCACTGTACTTTTGAAGTTAACAAGGGACCACTGTACATTTGGAGTTAACAAGGGGCCCACTGTACATTTGAAGTTAACAAGGGGACCACTGTATATTTGGAGTTAACAAGGGGCAACAAGGACCACTGTACTTTTGAAGTTAACAAGGGACCACTGTACATTTGAGTTAACAAGGGACCACTGTACATTTGGAGTTAACAAGGGACCACTGTACATTTGGAGTTAACAAGGGACCACTGTACATTTGAAGTTAACAAGGGACCACTGTACATTTGAAGTTAACAAGGGACCACTGTACATTTGGAGTTAACAAGGGACCACTGTACATTTGGAGTTAACAAGGGACCACTGTACATTTGGAGTTAACAAGGGACCACTGTACATTTGGAGTTAACAAGGGACCACTGTACATTTGGAGTTAACAAGGGACCACTGTACATTTGGAGTTAATGATTAGGGCACTGCACGTTTAAAGTTTATGCGAGGCTACTGAACCCTTAATACACTAAGAGTTCACTTCAGTTTTTATGCTTCAAGAGACCATGGTCCCTCATCTTTACACTTTCCAACAAGACGGTACTGATTTATTTCTTCTTGTAATTCAAAGTGGTTATTTAGGTTTGGTCGCAAAATTTGAATTAACTGTAATGTCGATAAACAAACAATTAAGCAGTTGTAAACGTCCTTAATTTAACGTCCCATAAAACCGAATGATGACTTTAAATTTGTTGAAGGCTTCGTGATAAATTGAAATAATTACATCACAGTTTGTAAACAACCTTGAGGGATCCCTCCCGTCGTGTAAATGGCCACGTAAAGAGATCCTGACTTGACGATCTTTGACATTTTGCCTGTTCTATTAACTCATCTCACTCAGATTTGTTGTTGGGGATTTTTAACCAGATTGTTGGCAAGCACCATCCGTGACCAATCGTGTCGATCCGGGACAAGTCTTCAGATAATGTCACCACTCCCCCGTTCCCGTAAGCTGTAACGCGCCCTCTCGGACTGAAACGTAGCAACAGATATCCGACTCGTCCTTTCTCGTAGGATTACGGAAGGATGCGATCGGTGACGAACGTGCGCCGGACTGACACGAATGGAAACGAATGTTAGACTCCTCATTCATAGGTAAAGGTGAAATTGCATAGTGACGAATGGCAAAATTATGTTAATAAATGCGAACATTCGAGTCAGTGTAGTAACCAGGTGCATTCCCATTAAATGGTAAGAACATGACTGAGGCGAGGTTCTACCTCGTTGATGAATAAAACCGCCAGAGATAAACATTCACGATAAACGAGGACACGGTGAACGCTTCAAGTTATGTCTGATTAGGTGAAACACCATCACTCCTCTCCAGTAGCTAGGGGGTCCTGTGATGATGAGGATTGGTCGGAAGTCAGGGGTGCGCTCATATACGATGAATTAATACCCATTTTTAAAGCAAAATTCTTCAAGAATATTCTCATGAGTGACTTGACTAATTTCCCGGAAGTTTTGGGTTGGAGTGGCACCCTGATCTGACAGATTTTCGTCTTGTTTGGAACAGTCCACAATATGCTTTTCTTCATATTTTTCTCTGAAACGGTTAATACGTGTTTTTGTTGTCTCTAACATGCATTAGTGTATGTCAGTGAATGAGGAACGTCGGTGAGCATTGAAGATGTACTTTTTTCTGACCATATTTTTGTGAGACAGGGTTCCACGCCATTTTTTGCAATAAAATCGGGAACACCAAAGATGATCTTCGTCACAAACCACGTGTAGAATCGAACCGGGTTCGTGCCGTAAAAGGCGAACGCCCTTTCAAATGGGTCGTCTCACTTCGCTAATGGTAGGCCAAATGTCACTGCAGATGCATCATCATTTGAACGAAATGTTCCCGTAATTGGTGCGTTTCACGGACGATTTAATAGTCCATATTGCAATATAGACAGACCAGCAGAACGAGGAATGTGCTTTTATATGTGATAAGTAAAGACTTGTTTTGCAAAAAGGACCCATAAATTGTTCGGATCTGGTAAAATGTGATTTGAATTTATTTGTTTGTTTTTAACGCCGTACTCGGGTATATTCCGCACATATGAGGGAGTCTGGAGCAGATAATCCAGTGACTGACGTCATGAGCATCGATCTGCTCAATTGATATACGATGACATGCATGAATTGCTAAAGACCAATTCTTCACGGGATTGGTGAAATGTGGTTCAATTCCCCACATGGTTACAATGTGTGAAGCCCATTTCTGGTGTCCCCCGCCGTGATATTGCTGGAATGTCGCTAAAAGCGGCGTAAAACTAAACTCTTACTCACTCACTCAAGCCGAACGCAAGGAATGGTGACAGCAAGTATGATCTTTTAAAATGTTATAGTTTGGGAGGTTGTGGGGGCCATCGGATCGAACTATCGACCTGCTGCTCTTTGGTCAGACGCTGTATCCTGCACACGACAGGGGCGGTCTCGTAGGAAAGAGAGGCGGTGGGGTAGCCTAGTGGTTACAGCGTTCGCTCGTCACGCCGAAGACCCGGGTTCGATTCCCCGGATGGGTACTATATGTAAGCCCATTCTGGTGTCCCCCGCCGCGATATTACTAAAAGCGGCGTAAACCATCTTCACTCACTCCCAGAGAAGACGCTCTGTGCACAACACCACTGAGGCGGTAGTAATGTTGAAGCAGCGACCGGTCATATGTTCTGTCTCCAGCTAAACATCAGTTGTTAAAAAGTTCGAGTAATATAATTGCCACCACATTTCCGTTATATGCTTATGAAAAAAAGTATCGCAACAATCCATATTTTTATAGTATCGATATGTTACCACTAACCATAACAAAATATTTTTTCAAACTTCAGTTTACTTTCTACCTGGAAAAATTGAACCTCAAGGAATAATTCAGTGGCAACCCTGAAAAAGAACGAAAAACTGTAGATTATTCAGAGAAGCAAACATGACAAAAACAATTATCCATTTTGTAGTGCTTATAATTATGGTTGCATGACGTTAACAAGTTGCGGTCATTGGGGATTCTGGCATATAATCCTTCAGAAATCACACAACTATCAACAATCGAGCATAATGTCAATATGTGGTGTAACCTCCGCCAACTGCAATAACATCCTTGACTCTCATCCCCTTTGACTGTATCCGAGGGGACGGTGGGGTAGCCTAGTGGTTAAAGCGTTCGCCCGTCACGCCGAAGATCCGGGTTCGATTCCCCACATGGGTACAATGTGTGAAGCCCATTTCTGGTGTCCCCCGCCGTGATATTGCTGGAATATTGCTAAAAGCGGCGTTAAACTAGACTCACTCACTGTATCAGACTTTGAATTTGACGTTGAGGTTTTGCGTTCCATTCTTGATGAAGGGGTTGTTCCAGCACATTTAATGCCACACAGTTGTATATCTATTGCACAGGAAGATTTGCTATTGTGCAATATTTGATGTTAAGTTTACTCGATAAACGTCTTTTCCATTAAACGCGAATCTGACGTTGATAGGTATGAATTGCATAATTTGACGTTCACACGTTTTCCCTGAGACTGAAATGCCGTAAACAATGAATGACTTTCTGAAGAAACCCCTTGGTATTCCCTGGAACGAATGCGTTGTTTCTGATCACTTACGTCCTTTAACACTGAACTTTACATTTTGCACGTAGGACACTCTTCACGCGTGTGTGCGAAACTCAGATATAGGGATACTGTTCAACAATGGATGTGCCATCCTCTGTTATCCAGTGTACATTTTCATTCAATTGGTTGAGTGAGTGAGTTTAGTTTTACGCCGCACTCAGCAATATTCCAGAGTTTGATTTTTCGACCATAACTGAAAAACATACTGACGCATTTAAGCCTAAACTGTGAATGAAGACCTAAAATAACTATATATAAGAATTGACAGCAAAACAAAGTCGTGTCTGCTGATGAGGTTGTCATATTTCGTATTGAAGCGATCATTTTCCGCGATCTTGTTTCGTCACTCAGGAGGGTGCCCTCGCTGAATGCACAATTGCAATAACTAGAGAGAGTGTCAAGCTATTACAGAAAGACCTGTAAGTTTCTAGACCCCCTCAGCCAAATGGCAAAACCTGATATACTTGCAAAATAATGAAAATGCGAGGGAAAACTTACCATTATTCTTGCGCCACATGTTCGTCTTTCACTGTCCAGCGAGGAAATGGAGTTGCTTTTGGGACAACTCCACATTTCGCGTGGACAGCGCTTCTACCCTGTGTGCTTAAGATTTGGCCTGTCTTACATGTTGACGGAAGTGGACACGCTGTGATATAACCCTTATTCTATTGTAACTATCACTTTGTATGTAATTCGATTGAAAGCCTATTTTACAGCACTGTGTCATTTGAATCAAGCTCAAGCTAGAGCTTCCCTTGCTTCTGAGAAGAGATGGAAGACTGGCGGAGGCAGTTCAGGAGAAAAAACTGGGTGCTGAAGGAGGTTGTAACCACATCCGTGGGTTGTAAGCATGACAGTGACTGATGTGTTCACTCGGGCATTGTCCTGATGGAAGAGCTAGCCGTTTCTCAGCTTCAAAAAGTGTTTGTTTTAATGTAATCCCGTAAGTGCAACATAATATGCCCCGTTTCATGTTTGGTCTTTTGGAACATACTTCATCAAGATGACACATCCTCATCCCAAATGCCATAACCTTCCAGCTGTAACGGTCTTTGCCTTCCAGTGATGTCAAATGCTGTTTTACCTGGTGTTTTTATGATCAGACAATAGAAACGTTTCACTCCAACCAGCTGATGTTTACATAGCCACAGTTTCTGGGATAATGTAATGTTATCTCTCCTGAGAAATTCTACTGAATATGCAATAAGACGCTCATTCTTTACCATGTCGTGGATTCTCTGGATCACTGATGTTGCTGATGTCACGGGCCTTCCAGGGCAGGTCATCTTCAAGGCTCTCTTCAAAGCTGCCGTGCTCTACTATGCTGCAAATTGCTTTACGGTGGCATGGGGAGTGTTATACTCAAATCTTCATGGATGAAGATATACTTATGACAAGACAGTTCTCCTGCACAATCCGTCAAAAACCAAGGATGCCTTTATGTTTTGATTTTGCAGATGATCCATAAATTCTACGTTACTGTGCCCGGATAAATACAATGTAGTAAGGAGAGAAAGTCTCAAATGCTGCAATCAGCATCATTTACTATCTGAATGACGTGGTATAGAGATGGTAAGAATGATAGTCCGTATGTCTAGGATTCGAACTCATGAAGCCACCTATGGTGCAACGCTCTAGAATTCATAGAACCCTCCAAGGCAAATAACCAAATATGTTTCAATTCAGAGGTATTAAAACATTGTATACAATAAAACTTCTTGTTCTTTATTGGTCTAGTTGTTCAGTGCCCCTCTACGAAGCTGTAGCATTAGTTATAAACATATGCATTCAGAAATGTACTCTTGAAACTGACGTTGGTTAGATAGCTCTACTTAATAATGACAACATTAAGGGTACAAAATACCCCATGCACCCGCCTAATACAGAACACTCAATTGATCAGGAACTGTGGTGAGTGCAATTCAGGTGGCATTTGGATCGCTGTTTCTGTAGCTTGAAACCTTCTAAAAATAATTCAGTTTCAAATGCATAGTTTTTCGATATGCATCTTGCATGCAACAATGTAATGTTTTCAAAGTTTAAAAAACTCTCCACTCTCCTATGACAAACTGTTTGGCTTCACTATTTCGATAGCCAGTTTACCCTTCATGTCGAACAAGAAACTCCAGTTTTGGATTCTTCATTTCACAACTCGTGAGTGACGATCGAGGATTTTCTGATTTCAAAGACCGTCAAACGACATTTGCTCAAAGTCGTTGAATCAAGGTTACAAAATTCATGCATCATTAAAGCTTTTCCCCAAAAATTGAGAGATGTGGACATTACTAAAAGTTGACAAGAACAGTGACAAGAACAATGCCCTGTGCAACTGCCTATTTTGACGTATCACATGTTCCTGTGTTTTTCGACCGCCTCCGTAGTGGTTAGAGCGTCCGCGCGGAGAGCGGAAGGTCGTGGGTTCGATCCCCGACTGCGTCATACCAAAAGACGTTAAAATATGGTACTTGTTGGTCCCTGCATGGCGCTCGGCATTAATGGGTACAAAAAGGACTGGTCGGCTCGGAGTCAGTATAATGTGTCCGAGTGGGGTATTCATGCTTCACTGCGGCATGGTATCTCAGTGGGCTAGCACTATAAAACCAGCTTAAGTCTGGGCTAGTACAAGCTAGTACAAGCAGCCGCATGCACGTCGTCATATGAGCGAAATATTCTCAAGCACGACGTTAAACCCAATTTTACCTCACCTCACCTTTTGTCACAGATGACCAACTGACCTGCCCTTGTATTTGTTTGTGGTTGGAGTCATGGGTGGGGTAGGATACGCTGACCTTTGTGCCAACACCTCATCACTCCCTGATGGACATTCAGAACACATGGTCATGGTACAGTCAGAATCTAAAATTGACTCTGCTTTTTTTAGGATATTTCTGTTGAACATGGTTTTCTTGCTTTTATTACCACGAAACATGTGGAGCATGCTATAAACGTTGAAGAAGGTGACTCCCCTGTTGTGGAAGCAATGAATGCCAGTTAGACAGGTCATACAAAAGGATGATTGCAGGATGGAACATTGATCAGAGAAGTCGACATCTCCAGAATAAGATATTGACTGTGGGTAAGACTTTTGACCCATGGTCAGTATAGTTTTCAAAACCACGGATGACTATCATACCTTGCCACGTTGTATTATTGTGACAAAACATACTCAAGGCACTGCTACAGTTGCATTGTTTTATTTCACAGTACAGCTATCTTACAATACTTGTACATTCAACAGTTTTTACATGTACATACACCATCAATACAGGGTTTCTCGAGTGTGGAATCAAAGGATTTCATAGATGTAAAGCAACATAACCAAAACAAGACACAAAAGGTGAAAGAAACCATCAATTTAAGACATAATGAACACTCACATTCATGACACAGGGAATTAACATTCTTTTTTTATTTGTAGCATGATGTTTTAAATAACAAAGAAATTGAATACATATCATGAAAAACAAACAAAATCATTTTACAGCAAGGCAGAATATTTTGTCAGGATTAACAAGACATTAAGGATATTCCTTCCACCTACCTGGAACATGTCCTAAATGTATCAACCAGAAACATTTTGAAATTATTTCATTTCATTTGAAATCACATCATGAAAACATCAAGTGAAATATACTGCTTTGGTAACAAAATTGACAAATCATTAATCAAATAAGCATCATCTTTCCTTGTCATGTGTCAAAAGATATCATACCAAGACATTATGAATGATATCCAAACTCCTGTAGATTCTGCATTATCACATCTGAGAACTACATGATGCTACTGGCAAACAAATGCTTGACCACTTGACCAATGCAAGGCACAAGTGGACAGTCCATTCAAACACATGTGGTCATCATCCCAAACCATTCTTTTTGCCTGGTGTAAAAGAAGGATCAATAATTTGTTGTCATCCATCTGTGTCAAGCAGGACTGTTCTATGCAGAGATAAGTACAATCTCAGTAAAATCAGACCTTTCACTCCATTACAATACCTTTCAACATCACGATAACCATTCCATAAGATCAGTCGATAAGTCTCATTGTTTCTCTGACTGTTCCTCCATTGTTTTGCTGTAGCCATTTTATTAACCATATCGTTCCTCAGCACCATGGGATTCCGCGAAGGAACATTGGCATTTTCTGGGCTCTTTTTAAAAATCAAATAATAATTTCGTTTTGTTGAAAAATGAATTTGAATTGTTTTAGAAAGTTGATTGGGTCAAGAATCCACAAATCCTTCAGCTATATCTGGCATTCAAAATCCCTATGATGTGACTGTCTATGGAGGACTCCCTGAGAGGTATTATATCAGAGTAAAGATCTGTAATGTGATTGCTTGTTTACCAGGAAACTGTTGGAATGTGTGAAAGACTACTGTGATTATAACATCAACTATATACAATTTGAACACTATCCTTCAAACAAATACCTTACATAACACTGGACAACAAACCCAGAACAAAAATATACTGGCATTCATAGGGACATTTAGGATTGGCACAACCAAGGAGAACTCAGCTTTGCACATGGCAATTCTAAAGGCAAGATTGGAAATTGCACATTTCATAGCCAACCTGTCTAACATTGTGTGGAAATGCATTTGGAATGCTCATCTTATTCTTCTATATGTCTCAATAGGCCTTTTCATGGCTGCTTTGCAAGTGGTAACAATACATGCTCAAAATTAAAAACAGCAACATATTTTTAAGTGATCCACTAAAACTTGCAATGAGGTGAAATAATACTTGGAAAATGTTGGGTTTATTTTATGAAAAGTATGAAAATCACTTCTGTGCCTGGTTTGTACTTTGAATTGTGTTCACTTTCAAATTGGTTCACATACTGATTATTTTTCAGATTTGTGATACTTTATGGTCAATGTATCTGTAAACCAAATAATTAAAAAACAAAACACCTTTACATGATTATTTTACAAATGCAATCTCTATTATAGTTAACTACTGTTAATTCACCACACTGGCTACACTTGGAACACACAACATTTGGACATTAATATTTTGCACATTTGAAAATAAGACAGAAAGATCAATAAATGAACCAATATGTGAGTAAATCATGCATGATTCTCAAATTAAATGATCACTGGTAATGGAGGCATGTTTGTCTCCAGATATTCTGCAATCGTTAATGCTCTGTTTGAGAAGCATTCTAGAAGTTAATATAACATTAAAGCTGTTGTCAATGAATACAAATTTGCAATTAAATATACTACAATTTAAAACATTAAATAATTCCAAAATTTGCTGCTACAGGTTAGTTAATATATATAGAAGGTATTCTGCCTTTGCTATATTTTGATCTTTAAATATAAAGTTCAAATACCAGTACATCAACTGGGACTCATTATCTTAAACTCTAAACTAAACAGGATATGCCCATTAATTGTTTTGTTGGGTGATTAAAAACAGCATATTTCCTACACTATAATTACAATATAACTCTTTCACATTTCTATCAATGCATATGCATAGGACAATATACACACTGGTGTTTCTGTGGATGAACAATAAGTGAACACCATAGGCTGAAATATCACATCACATCACCATTCATTCATTTGAGATTATGCGCATGTGACAATAATATGAATATGTTTTGTTTTTTTAAAGCAACCGTCAGCAACATTCCACAATATCAAAGTGGCTTGTTCATAATAGATGTGAGGCCTATCAAACAATATGTTGAAATAGCAAGACAATCATTTGGAAAATGGATGAACTCAAATGAAATTACTGGCATTCTTATTGATGAAGAAAATAATGCAGACTTTTTTCAAACAGCATAAAAAGGGATTATGAGCAGATTCAGGAGACTAACTATCTCTCTTAGTTCATAAAACTTCCATTCACACAAAGCAATGATGTAACGTATAGTTATACAGTGACACCCTGTTATCCAAGACCCTGTTATTAGGGAAATCTCTCTTTCTAGACAACTGAATCACAGACCTCTTTACAGAACATACTGACACTACTGTGATCCAGTGTGTGAAATAGTTTCCAAAGTTTGCTAGCCAGTCAAGCTAACTATGCCTGAAAGTAACTAGCCCACAAAATAATTCACTAGCTCAAAATGTGAATGTAGAAACTAAGTAAAAGATTACAAAAATAGATGACGGGGGTTTCATCATTAAGTTTGTAATATGATCATTTTTATCAAGACATAATCTTGCATGATTTAAAAGTGTGTTATTTCTTAACAAGTTGGATAGAGTTATATATATACAAAATGACCCCATGAAACTTCACTAGCCAGTCGGGCCAGTGACAGTGCAGATTTACTGGCCCGACTGGATTTTTACAAGCCACGGTCTAGCGGGCCAGTGGCTATTTCACACACTGCTGTGATCCAGTTATTTGTTTATCTTTAATGACACTCAGACACTTTGACTGTCAATACCATCAAGGATAGCAGGGCGTCACTGTTCATATACTAAAAACTGAAATAAATTAAATTTGATATTTACAATGAATGTACATGTAAACAAGATTAATATATTACACTTTCAACACATAACAACTTATTTGATTACATGTGTTAATATTAACAACAACAGGTTTATTACCATCTTGGCATCTATACAATCAACTCCTGTTAGCTTTCTGCATTCAAAAAAATAACTCCCAGTCATGATGCATCAATGTTTCCAAAATCTGGTTTGAGGCTAGAATGAAGCATGTCAAGAATTCTACAGGACAAAAAAGAAAACGTGTTCGTGCATTTACATACAAGTCCAGGTAAATATTGTTGTTCTTCCATCTTAGCTATAATTAGTATTCATAAAATTATGAAAATATAGAAATAATATTAGCAAAACATCTCTGTTCCTAGTTACAGCGTTTAAATGATGTAAAAATATTATTATAAAGGATTCGTGGTTAGCTTCCTGTTTAAACTGGGAGAGAAGTTATGCAAGTAAAGCATTGACCGTTACAGCTCCAAACTTAAACAGAATATCTTGAGAAGTCTTTACTGCTGATATCCTCCCACACCTGTGCCTAACACATTTTACTGGGGATTAGAAAATACTATAAGTATGTGGACAAACAATACATCATAACAAGGGATGTTGTATTTTTCCAAAACAATAATCTTTTTATCACATTGTTATATTAACAGATTTTGTAAACCTTAAAAACAATAATCTTTTCATATTACTTCATCTTCTTCTCATTCAACAGTGGATTTTTCTTGGACCATGACAGCAACAGCTGTTGCCATAGAAACAGTGTCAGGTTCCAGGATACTAAAGGGTCAGTGTATTCATATCCTGGTATGATCTATCACCAGATACTAGGATACTATAGTACACTCACCAAGGTTCAGTGTATTCATATCCTGGTATGATCTATCACCAGATACCAGGATACTATAGTACACTCCCAGACTATCTGTGCACCAAGATGCTGGTAGAGTTAGATACCAAACCCCAGGATATTATGGTATTCTGACATAATGTTAGCATCAATACAGATCACAGTACAGCACCAGGACTGCAAACAATAAACCACTGGCAATGTATTAGATGTATGGCCTAGTATCAACCCATTTACAGTGGTATTGAAGTCACACATCACAAATGGGTGTACATTCTATTACTTCAACTGTTACCCCAGCAAAGAGAACAGGATAGAGATTAAGTATTGTGTGAATATCCTGGTACTGACACTGCTTCCAATCACTGTCATACCATGATGTCATAATTTCTGGCAATACTCACTTACCAGAGCCACTGACAGCATTCAAAGTCAGAACTCGCTGTCAGCACATTAAGTCCTCACTCACTGACAGCACATTATGTCCATACTTACTGACAGCACACTATGTCCATACTTACTGACAGCACACACTGTCCATACTTACTGACAGCACACTATGTCCATACTTACTGACAGCACACTATGTCCATACTTACTGACAGCACATTATGTCCATACTTACTGACAGCACACTATGTCCATACTTACTGACAGCACACTATGTCCATACTTACTGACAGCACACTATGTCCATACTTACTGACAGCACACTATGTCCATACTTACTGACAGCACACTATGTCCATACTTACTGACAGCACACACTGTCCATACTTACACACTATGTCCATACTTACTGACAGCACACTATGTCCATACTTACTGACAGCACACTATGTCCATACTTGACAGCACACTATGTCCATACTTACTGACAGCACACTATGTCCATACTTACTGACAGCACACTATGTCCATACTTACTGACAGCACATTATGTCCATACTTACTGACATGGCACACTATGTCCATACTTACTGACAGCACATTATGTCCATACTTACTGACAGCACACTATGTCCATACTTACTGACAGCACACTATGTCCATACTTACTGACAGCACACTATGTCCTCACTTACTGACAGACATTAAGCACAGCAATATTATGTCCATACTTACTGACAGCACATTATGTCCATACTTACTGACAGCACATTATGTCCATACTTACTGACAGCACATTAAGTCCTCACTCACTGACAGCACATTATGTCCATACTTACTGACAGCACATTATGTCCATACTTACTGACAGCACATTATGTCCATACTTACTGACAGCACATTATGTCCATACTTACTGACAGCACACTATGTCCATACTTACTGACAGCACACTATGTCCATACTTACTGACAGCACACTATGTCCATACTTACTGACAGCACACTATGTCCATACTTACTGACAGCACACTATGTCCATACTTACTGACAGCACACTATGTCCATACTTACTGACAGCACACTATGTCCATACTTACTGATGCACACTATGTCCATACTTACTGACAGCACACTATGTCCATACTTACTGACAGCACACTATGTCCATACTTACTGACAGCACACTATGTCCATACTTACTGACAGCACACTATGTCCATACTTACTGACAGCACACTATGTCCATACTTACTGACAGCACATTATGTCCATACTTACTGACAGCACACTATGTCCATACTTACTGACAGCACACTATGTCCATACTTACTGACAGCACATTATGTCCATATACTTATGTCCATACTTGACAGCACACTATGTCCATACTTATTGACAGCACATACTGTCCATACTTACTGACAGCACACTATGTCCATACTTACTGACAGCACACTATGTCCATACTTATTGACAGCACACACTGTCCATACTTACTGACAGCACACTATGTCCATACATACTGACAGCACACTACCTCAGCACTCACAGACAGATCTGACAGCAATCTCTGTCAGTATTCACTGACAGGACCAACTTATAGCACATGACATCAGCACTCCCTGACAGTGTTCACTGACGCCGCTCACAGGTCCCATGAGAACAGGTGGTGCTTCACCAGCATGTCCTTCACCCCTTCCCTGAACGGCTTGTAACCATCCGACTGTTTTGGCAGTTCCCAATCTCTCGACAAGTTAAAGGAAAACTGGGAAAAGAGTCTGAAAGAAAGTGTTCACATATAAGAACTGAGCTTATTGGCAAATACTGCAAAAACATCAGCACTGAATGAACATGAATGCTGCCATTGGTGTAAGCTATGGTTACACTGCAAGTCAAACATTTGTCATCAATGGGACATAGACTACGGTGCCACAAGCACAATCAAACATTACTGCACACGGACAGAGCAAATAAAACAAGATCACAACATAGTCAATGCATTGGATTTCTTGATGAATGCTTAAAATAAACTGATCAAAATACAATCTGTACACAACATGATGAATCAAACAAACAAATGACATAAAGAAATAAAGACATGTGTAAACTTGTCAGAACAATAAGCATCATTGCTGTCGAAGAGAACAAGCTTCCTATTTCTCTTATTCAAATGATTTCATTTCTAAGCTCTTCCATGAACATCTCAGATACTAAAAATGAAGCTGACATTATTCCTCGCTAAGGCCTTTTATTTTGTATCAGTTTGTTTACCAAAACAAACATGAAAAATGAAACAAAAAAACTTGTAACATATTTGTTTGCAGTAACATTATTTCATAATTGGATATTGTCCCAGTAATTAGGAAATACAATTCTAGATCTTTGAAGGAAAAAAGCTTTATGTTCAGAAAATAATGGTTCTTGCAAATATCTAAGAGGTCGGAAATCGTAACCTAATATTGTTTTAAAGTATGCAAATGACAAGCCATCATCAAAAACCAACACAAAACCTAACGACAAACCAAGCTTAATTCGATGTTTCACATTGATAATTTGCATGTGGTTTAAATACATATATTTTTTTAAATCACCTACAATAAAATACTGGTGCAAAACTCTGTAAACGAACTGATAATGAATAAAATGCCCTAATTTAAAAACATTTTTATACATCAGCAATCATGATATCACAGTATCCTTACAAGTGAACAGCTACATGCATACATTCACTACAAACCATGATTGACAGAATAAAAGAATATACAACAGGAATAAAATAGCATTGAACATTGCACAATATGCAGCATCTTGTACGGTTTCATTTTGGAGCAAAGGCTACTTATAAGAGATCCTTAGGGAAATCCACTTTAAGTAACATTCAAATGTCATGGTACAAGCTATGGAAAAATACTGGTTAAATAATTGTTGATACTGAATATGCACTGAATATAGAATTGTAAAACTGTCACTGGCAAAACAACATTACCTAAAATACTCAGGACATGTTTTTTTCATAAACCAAATGTTCCTAAAAGAATTACAATACTGATAAACAGTATGGTTCCAAGAATTTGAGTTAATAATCATCAAAAATTAGCATTTCATCTGTGACCATTTAGCCCAAAATTCAAGTCAGCAGCACTCAAAATCATGAAAGATGTGTGGTATATAACAAAAAAGACATTAGTAACCATGGTAACCCAAGGAGGGTGCTTGCGTGCACATATTCATTTTTTTTAAATCTTCAAAGACCAAAGCAAATATGGTTCTGTTCTTATTTACAGTATTCTGCTGTCTCAATAGCCTATACTGTAAAACTCTTTGAGGATTTCATGTAAATTGGGTTAAAAAATTGGATGAAAATGAATTTCTTCGATTTTTAAATATTGTCTGATAATATGAAAAAAATTGAAACAAACACCAAACAGACCTTCAAACAAATTTTGTGGTTATCATTGAAATTATATAAGATTTGAGGTGTAGCTCATGGAGTCAAGATCATTATAATTATTAGATGTATAGATCACTGTTACATCTTCAGGATATAGACCCTGGCTAGCTACAGCCTACAGGTGGCCAGCAGTGAACTCACATTAAAACTAATCATGGCTGTAAATATGGATGGTGAATCATGTTCCAATAAATACAATTTCAAATCAACAACAGACCCTGTCTAACAAAAGGGCAAACATTTCTGTATTATAATTTCGGGCGAGGTACATTTCTGCATTATGATTTCAGACAGGGTACATTTCTGTATTAGGATTTCAGACAGGGTACATTTCTGTATTAGGATTTCTGACAGGGTCTGTTTCTATATTATGATTTCAGACAAGGTACATTTCTGTATTATGATTTCAGACTGGGTACATTTCTGTATTAGGATTTCCAATAGGGTACTTTTCTGTATTATGATTTCTGACAGGGTCTGTTTCTATATTATGATTTCAGACGAGGTACATTGCTGTATTAGGATTTCAGATGGGGTCTGTTTCTGTATTATGATTTCAGACAGGGTACACTTCTGTATTAGGATTTCTGACAGGGTCTGTTTCTATATTATGATTTCAGACAGGGTACATTTCTGTATTATGATTTCAGATAGGGCCTGTTTCTGTATTAGGATTTCACACAGGACATATTTCAATATCACAAATCAGTAGTATGATTTCTGTGTTATGACCTAGGCCAAGGAACATTTTTATATAATGATTTTGACCAAGGTATGTTTCTATTATAATTTTATCAAGGTTACGTTAATGTATTATGAATTCAGCTGGGATGCATTTCTATACACAGAAAAGTACCTGGGGTACATTCATCCAGTAGCCTCTATCACATCTTCAGCTCCTCAATTACATCCACTGAGATATAGAACAATGATTGTGTGCTGTTGTTAGGATGATCACTGGCCATGCTGTCGACTGTTTATCTTGTCTACCTTCTACCCCATGACCCTGGGCATATTCTTACATATATTCTCTCCATGAACTCATCATATACATATTGCACATTGAAATTACTAATAGAAAGTCTGTAACTGACACATTTCTCATGTTTGTCTGGCAATCATGGGCAAAGACATGTCCCATATGATTTTCCTTATGTCCCTCTAACTTTCTTGGATTGGAACTATTTCTCTAAAAAATTCTTTACAGTCTTTGGTTTTAGACAGCAAGAACTTCAAACCAGGGTAATTGAACATGACGAACAAGCAAAACATGTATTGTTGTCTCTGTAGATTTCTTTAAATACAAGCATCCCTGAACCAAAGAACACACTAGTTTGTCTATAAGCCCTACATTCCCACTACGGCCTAGTTTTGACTTCATTATCTCTGTCTTGATTATTTTCCTTTAGGCTGGATCTTAGGTTTTTCATCCATGCCCAATAATTTGATCAGTGATCTGGACAACACAAGATACAATCCCAAAACACAAAAAGAAAAGTTTTAACTACAAGCAGGTTTGTGACACTAGATGCACACTATGCAGGTGAGTCCAGAAAACAAGGCTTTCCACAACACAGGGTGTCCACAGTACAAGGGTGTCCATAGTACAAGGGTAGCACATCACAAGTCCCAGCTAAACAGATGATGTTTTATCAACATGTCTCGCACTCCTTCTTTCAAAGTTGCTGGGGCTGGTTTGCGAGGTAGCTCCCAATCTTGGGATAAGGTAAAGGAATACTGAGCCAAGATTCTGCAAAAAACATCAAGCTAGCTATCAGTGATACATTCAAAGCTTAACAGACAAACAATATGACAACATTCTAGAATACAGACTAAAAGTGATATGGAAGGCTATGTAGTTCAGAATGAGACATGAGTACATGGTGTTGAAACATTTAAAAGCCTAGGATTAGTCTGACATTGAGTCCATGTAATAAAAGTGTAAATTTTCTGGGGGATTTTATGGTCAAATAATCTTGGATGTAATATCAACAGAAAGAAATCCAGAGAATCTCACAAAACTGAAGAAATCTAGACTTGCCTAAGTAATAGAGTTACATAGACTTGGGACAATGAAATATTTTTGTTACACTGTGTCCCCAGGCGAGACTATCCCAGGGCCAGATTATATTTATTTGGTTTACGGATGCTGTTATTGAAAATTTGCTTTGTCTCATGTATTTGGTAAGTCTGTAAGTCTCTGATCTGACTAATTTGGGTCCTTTGAATACCATGAACCAAGACCAGAGATAAAGGTTTTTGTACTGCACTGTTTTCAGGTACTCAAAATTGTTCATTTCTGAATTTCCAGGGGATGCCAAAATATTTTGAGATTATCTTTACTTGTTGCCATATCAAAAATTGCAATACTGCTTGTTTTTGTCCAATTTACTCTAATATCAAGGTTAGCAGATATGTGATGGTAGTAAAAAATGAAAGCCTATCATCAATATTGTTCTGTAATAGTGGTGAAAAACACTTAATTAGACTTTCTGATTCATGCCTCTAATTTTTTATATATTCAAAAACCCATAATATGGATATCTATGTTAAGATTACAACTTCCCACCAAAAAAGCAAGCACTTAGCTCACCCTCCCAAGCCTTCACCAGCCTTGACCAGGGGTAACCAGGGGCAACCAGTGATTGAGGACAGCTAGTTGTTGTATCAACAGCAGGTATGATGATCGCATATAACCTTGGGTATGCAAGGTGAAGATAGCAGCAGCTACAGCAGGCACAATGGACTGACAAGAACTTGTAGTAACCCATGGGTAGAAGTTCAATAAGTTGACCCTGATCTGACCTTGACCTGCATTATCCAAGGTCAGGGCAAAGCAACTGGAGTGGATGGACATATTGATCACAAGCAGGGTCTAAATCACAGTTCCCAACTAAAGAGATGGTAAGTAACCAGGATATCTCTGGCACTCTGCACAATAGATTTCCACGCGATCTTGCACTCGCTTTAATTCACGATCTACGGACAAATTGAAGGGTAACTGGGACAGAATTCTGAAAGACAAAAACATGTCTTTGTCTGAATCACAGAATTAAAAAATTTGATTTCACTGACCAATTGTTGCAGCTTATATTTACTTCAAATTGTTCACTTGTTTAATCGGATGGTTAGTGAGTTAGTGTTCTGAGTTAGGTGTAGCAGAGTTTGCAGGCAGTGAAAGGGAGTTAGCAGTGAGTTTAGCAGACAGAGGTGATACATATGCTGAAGCCAGGATACATGATATGTAAGCTCAAAACAGTTGCTAACAAATGTTTGTGTATTTTTATAGTTATAATCATCAGATAGGTAAAGGACAAAAGCTTGGACATCTACATACCGTATCTAAAATAAATATTCTCTTGAACATGTTTGGATCATTTTCAATCAGTTTTTAGTATTAAATATATACTTTCTTTGCTGATGAGATAAGATGACAACTTTATGGATAACAACTCCTGGATTAATGCATTAGACACTCTTCAAAGTAGTTTCGTCTGACATTCTCAAATCGAGTGAACCACCATATAAATTACAAGACGAGGTTAAGTTGAAGACTGTGATAAAAACTTACACAAAACTCCATAAAACATCTTACATAGTCAAGAACACAAATCCATTAAGTCTTCTAAGGAACCCATCAGAAAGATATGTCTTACTTTCTTTTTTCTGCATGTACTCCACTCGACAAATTGACATTTGTCTTCCATAACATTAAACTACAACAGCTGCTGCTGAGAATGCCTTACATGTTTCAGCAAATTCCAAAAGATGAAGTGACAGGATTTATTTGGAAAACAAACTGCTTAACAAATGCTGGATAGCATAGCTTGAAAAATTGATAACATTATTATTTAGAAGTGTGCAACAAGAGCTATTGCCAAGACACACTACAGATTGAAACACTCTTGGCTGATGACCCTCTTCAAATCAGCAAGAGCAAAATAGAACACCACTCTTCTGTGGCAGAGAAATAACAAACAGCAGCCTGGAAGCTGTGGATGTGATGCCAAGTATTATTGCCCCGTTAAACACCTTCTCCCTAGCATGACACAACAACTGCATTTGACAGTTATTCTTCACCAACAATTGTTTTTGCTGGGAATGAAATGAGGGAAAGTGATTGTAACTTGAAGGTACTGACAGGCAAAGGTTGGTGGAACTCTGGTCTGACATAACATAGTCTACTGCGATGTTTCATCTCCTGTTGTAAAACCTTGGCTCACTGATCAATGCCTTGTTTCCATGAGGTGGAATATCTCTCGAGTAACGCTTTTGCTTAAAACCACCTGCTTAGCATGGTGAAGAGACTGAAAGGGTTCAGTATCTCCCAAGTAATGCTTACAACCACCTGCTTAGCATGGTGAAGAGACTGAAAGTGTTGAGTATCTCCCAAGTAATGCTTATGCTTACATCCACCTGCTTAGCAAGGGTCAAGAAGAGACTGAAAGTGTTGAGTATCTCCCAAGTAATGCTTATGCTTACAACCACCTGCTTAGCAAGGGTCAAGAAGAGACTAAAAGGGTTCAGTATCTCCCAAGTAATGCTTACAACCACCTGCTTAGCAAGGGTCAAGAAGAGACTGAAAGGGTTCAGTATCTCTCAAGTAATGCTTACAACCACCTGCTTAGCAAGGGTCAAGAAGAGACTGAAAGGGTTCAGTATCTCCCAAGTAATGCTTACAACCACCTGCTTAGCATGGGTCAAGAAGAGACTGAAAGGGTTCAGTATCTCCCAAGTAATGCTTACAACCACCTGCTTAGCATGGGTCAAGAAGAGACTGAAAGGGTTCAGTATCTCCCAAGTAATGCTTACAACCACCTGCTTAGCATGGTGAAGAGACTGAAAGTGTTGAGTATCTCCCAAGTAATGCTTATGCTTACAACCACCTGCTTAGCAAGGGTCAAGAAGAGATTGAAAGGGTTCAGTATCTCCCAAGTAATGCTTACAACCACCTGCTTAGCATGGTGAAGAGACTGAAAGTGTTGAGTATCTCCCAAGTAATGCTTATGCTTACAACCACCTGCTTAGCAAGGGTCAAGAAGAGACTAAAAGGGTTCAGTATCTCCCAAGTAATGCTTACAACCACCTGCTTAGCATGGGTCAAGAAGAGACTGAAAGGGTTCAGTATCTCTCAAGTAATGCTTACAACCACCTGCTTAGCAAGGGTCAAGAAGAGACTGAAAGGGTTCAGTATCTCCCAAGTAATGCTTACAACCACCTGCTTAGCAAGGGTCAAGAAGAGACTGAAAGGGTTCAGTATCTCCCAAGTAATGCTTACAACCACCTGCTTAGCATGGTGAAGAGACTGAAAGTGTTGAGTATCTCCCAAGTAATGCTTATGCTTACAACCACCTGCTTAGCAAGGGTCAAGAAGAGACTAAAAGGGTTCAGTATCTCCCAAGTAAAGCTTATGCTTACAACCACCTGCTTAGCATGGGTCAAGAAGAGACTAAAAGGGTTCAGTATCTCTCAAGTAATGCTTACAACCACCTGCTTAGCATGGGTCAAGAAGAGACTGAAAGGGTTCAGTATCTCCCAAGTAATGCTTACAACCACCTGCTTAGCAAGGGTCAAGAAGAGACTGAAAGGGTTCAGTATCTCTCAAGTAATGCTTACAACCACCTGCTTAGCATGGGTCAAGAAGAGACTGAAAGGGTTCAGTATCTCTCAAGTAATGCTTACAACCACCTGCTTAGCATGGGTCAAGAAGAGACTGAAAGGGTTCAGTATCTCTCAAGTAATGCTTACAACCACCTGCTTAGCATGGTGAAGAGACTGAAAGTGTTGAGTATCTCCCAAGTAATGCTTATGCTTACAACCACCTGCTTAGCAAGGGTCAAGAAGAGACTAAAAGGGTTCAGTATCTCCCAAGTAATGCTTACAACCACCTGCTTAGCAAGGGTCAAGAAGAGACTGAAAGGGTTCAGTATCTCTCAAGTAATGCTTACAACCACCCGCTTAGCAAGGGTCAAGAAGAGACTGAAAGGGGTTCAGTATCTCCCAAGTAATGCTTACAACCACCTGCTTAGCATGGGTCAAGAAGAGACTGAAAGGGTTCAGTATCTCCCAAGTAATGCTTACAACCACCTGCTTAGCAAGGGTCAAGAAGAGACTGAAAGGGTTCAGTATCTCCCAAGTAATGCTTACAACCACCTGCTTAGCATGGTGAAGAGACTGAAAGTGTTGAGTATCTCCCAAGTAATGCTTATGCTTACAACCACCTGCTTAGCAAGGGTCAAGAAGAGACTGAAAGGGTTCAGTATCTCCCAAGTAATGCTTACAACCACCTGCTTAGCATGGTGAAGAGACTGAAAGTGTTGAGTATCTCCCAAGTAATGCTTATGCTTACAACCACCTGCTTAGCAAGGGTCAAGAAGAGACTAAAAGGGTTCAGTATCTCCTCAAGTAATGCTTACAACCACCTGCTTAGCATGGGTCAAGAAGAGACTGAAAGGGTTCAGTATCTCTCAAGTAATGCTTACAACCACCCGCTTAGCAAGGGTCAAGAAGAGACTGAAAGGGGTTCAGTATCTCCCAAGTAATGCTTACAACCACCTGCTTAGCAAGGGTCAAGAAGAGACTGAAAGGGTTCAGTATCTCCCAAGTAATGCTTACAACCACCTGCTTAGCATGGTGAAGAGACTGAAAGTGTTGAGTATCTCTCAAGTAATGCTTATGCTTACAACCACCTGCTTAGCAAGGGTCAAGAAGAGACTAAAAGGGTTCAGTATCTCCCAAGTAAAGCTTATGCTTACAACCACCTGCTTAGCATGGGTCAAGAAGAGACTAAAAGGGTTCAGTATCTCTCAAGTAATGCTTACAACCACCTGCTTAGCATGGGTCAAGAAGAGACTGAAAGGGTTCAGTATCTCTCAAGTAATGCTTACAACCACCTGCTTAGCATGGGTCAAAAAGAGACTAAAAGGGTTCAGTATCTCTCAAGTAATGCTTACAACCACCTGCTTAGCATGGGTCAAGAAGAGACTGAAAGGGTTCAGTATCTCTCAAGTAATGCTTACAACCACCTGCTTAGCATGGGTCAAGAAGAGACTAAAAGTGTTCAGTATCTCTCAAGTAATGCTTACAACCACCTGCTTAGCATGGTGAAGAGACTGAAAGTGTTGAGTATCTCCCAAGTAATGCTTATGCTTACAACCACCTGCTTAGCATGGGTCAAGAAGAGACTAAAAGGGTTCAGTATCTCTCAAGTAATGCTTACAACCACCTGCTTAGCATGGGTCAAGAAGAGACTGAAAGGGTTCAGTATCTCTCAAGTAATGCTTACAACCACCTGCTTAGCAAGGGTCAAGAAGAGACTGAAAGGGGTTCAGTATCTCCCAAGTAATGCTTACAACCACCTGCTTAGCAAGGGTCAAGAAGAGACTGAAAGGGTTCAGTATCTCCCAAGTAATGCTTACAACCACCTGCTTAGCAAGGGTCAAGAAGAGACTGAAAGGGTTCAGTATCTCTCAAGTAATGATTATGCTTACAACCACCTGCTTAGCAAGGGTCAAGAAGAGACTGAAAGGGTTCAGTATCTCTCAAGTAATGCTTACAACCACCTGCTTAGCAAGGGTCAAGAAGAGACTAAAAGGGTTCAATACCTCTCAAGTAATGATTATGCTTACAACCACCTGCTTAGCAAGGGTCAAGAAGAGACTAAAAGGGTTCAGTATCTCTCAAGTAATGATTATGCTTACAACCACCTGCTTAGCAAGGGTCAAGAAGAGACTGAAAGGGTTCAGTATCTCTCAAGTAATGCTTACAACCACCTGCTTAGCATGGGTCAAGAAGAGACTGAAAGGGTTCAGTATCTCTCAAGTAATGCTTACAACCACCTGCTTAGCATGGGTCAAGAAGAGACTAAAAGGGTTCAGTATCTCTCAAGTAATGCTTACAACCACCTGCTTAGCATGGGTCAAAAAGAGACTGAAAGGGTTCAGTATCTCCCAAGTAATGCTTACAACCACCTGCTTAGCAAGGGTCAAGAAGAGACTGAAAGGGTTCAGTATCTCTCAAGTAATGATTATGCTTACAACCACCTGCTTAGCAAGGGTCAAGAAGAGACTGAAAGGGTTCAGTATCTCTCAAGTAATGCTTACAACCACCTGCTTAGCAAGGGTCAAGAAGAGACTAAAAGGGTTCAATATTTCTCAAGTAATGATTATGCTTACAACCACCTGCTTAGCAAGGGTCAAGAAGAGACTAAAAGGGTTCAGTATCTCTCAAGTAATGATTATGCTTACAACCACCTGCTTAGCAAGGGTCAAGAAGAGACTGAAAGGGTTCAGTATCTCTCAAGTAATGCTTACAACCACCTGCTTAGCATGGGTCAAGAAGAGACTGAAAGGGTTCAGTATCTCTCAAGTAATGCTTACAACCACCTGCTTAGCATGGGTCAAGAAGAGACTAAAAGGGTTCAGTATCTCTCAAGTAATGCTTACAACCACCTGCTTAGCATGGGTCAAAAAGAGACTAAAAGGGTTCAGTATCTCTCAAGTAATGCTTACAACCACCTGCTTAGCAAGGGTCAAGAAGAGACTAAAAGGGTTCAGTATCTCTCAAGTAATGATTATGCTTACAACCACCTGCTTAGCAAGGGTCAAGAAGAGACTGAAAGGGTTCAGTATCTCTCAAGTAATGATTATGCTTACAACCACCTGCTTAGCAAGGGTCAAGAAGAGACTGAAAGGGTTCAGTATCTCTCAACTAATGCTTACAACCACCTGCTTAGCAGGGGTCAAGAAGAGACTAAAAGGGTTCAGTATCTCTCAAGTAATGCTTACAACCACCTGCTTAGCATGGGTCAAGAAGAGACTGAAAGGGTTCAGTATCTCTCAAGTAATGCTTACAACCACCTGCTTAGCATGGGTCAAGAAGAGACTAAAAGGGTTCAGTATCTCTCAAGTAATGCTTACAACCACCTGCTTAGCATGGGTCAAGAAGAGACTAAAAGGGTTCAGTATCTCTCAAGTAATGCTTACAACCACCTGCTTAGCATGGGTCAAGAAGAGACTAAAAGGGTTCAGTATCTCTCAAGTAATGCTTACAACCACCTGCTTAGCATGGGTCAAGAAGAGACTAAAAGGGTTCAGTATCTCTCAAGTAATGATTATGCTTACAACCACCTGCTTAGCAAGGGTCAAGAAGAGACTGAAAGGGTTCAGTATCTCTCAAGTAATGCTTATGCTTACAACCACCTGCTTAGCAAGGGTCAAGAAGAGACTAAAAGGGTTCAGTATCTCCCAAGTAATGCTTACAACCACCTGCTTAGCATGGGTCAAGAAGAGACTAAAAGGGTTCAGTATCTCTCAAGTAATGCTTACAACCACCTGCTTAGTAAGGGTCAAGAAGAGACTGAAAGGGGTTCAGTATCTCCCAAGTAATGCTTACAACCACCTGCTTAGCAAGGGTCAAGAAGAGACTGAAAGGGTTCAGTATCTCCCAAGTAATGCTTACAACCACCTGCTTAGCAAGGGTCAAGAAGAGACTGAAAGGGTTCAGTATCTCTCAAGTAATGATTATGCTTACAACCACCTGCTTAGCAAGGGTCAAGAAGAGACTGAAAGGGTTCAGTATCTCTCAAGTAATGCTTACAACCACCTGCTTAGCAAGGGTCAAGAAGAGACTAAAAGGGTTCAGTATCTCTCAAGTAATGATTATGCTTACAACCACCTGCTTAGCAAGGGTCAAGAAGAGACTAAAAGGGTTCAGTATCTCTCAAGTAATGATTATGCTTACAACCACCTGCTTAGCAAGGGTCAAGAAGAGACTGAAAGGGTTCAGTATCTCTCAACTAATGCTTACAACCACCTGCTTAGCATGGGTCAAGAAGAGACTAAAAGGGTTCAGTATCTCTCAAGTAATGCTTACAACCACCTGCTTAGCATGGGTCAAGAAGAGACTAAAAGGGTTCAGTATCTCTCAAGTAATGCTTACAACCACCTGCTTAGCATGGGTCAAGAAGAGACTGAAAGGGTTGAGTATCTCTCAAGTAATGCTTACAACCACCTGCTTAGCATGGGTCAAGAAGAGACTAAAAGTGTTCAGTATCTCTCAAGTAATGCTTACAACCATCTGCTTAGCAGGGGTCAAGAAGAGACTAAAAGTGTTCAGTATCTCTCAAGTAATGCTTACAACCACCTGCTTAGCAGGGGTCAAGAAGAGACTGAAAGGGTTCAGTATCTCTCAAGTAATGCTTACAACCACCTGCTTAGCATGGGTCAAGAAGAGACTAAAAGGGTTCAGTATCTCTCAAGTAATGATTATGCTTACAACCACCTGCTTAGCAAGGGTCAAGAAGAGACTGAAAGGGTTCAGTATCTCCCAAGTATTGTTTACAACCACCTGCTTAGCAAGCGTCAAGAAGAGACTGAAAGGGTTCAGTATCTCTCGAGTAATGCTTACAACCACCTGCTTAGCAAGGGTCAAGGAGAGACTGAAAGGGTTCAGTAGTATCTCCCAAATACTATAGCTCAATGAAAACTCCATACCATGGGAGCTCAGCTAATGCTTCTGATAAAACACAACCACTTGTTTGCCATGGCAACCAATATTGATGAAGGGTGTAACATCCCACAACTTGGTTTCTTTTGTTTGTTGATTGACACAGCACTAAATAATCGGTCAGATAATCCCGTCAGTGACATCATAAGCATCGATCTACGCAACTGAGATACGGTGATATGCATCAACCAAGTCTGACCACCCCATCCTGTTAGTCAGCTCTTATGACAAGCATGGGTTGTCAGAATTCTAACCCTGATGTTCACGAGTCACACCACACGAGTTATGCTTTTGCACAAACAATACAACAAAAAGCCTGCACAGCAGTGTGGCATACCTTGGGCATGCCAGAAGCTCATGTAACTGGGTTCGAATCCTGGTTCACCCAGATTATGTTTCAAGGTTTGTCACCACCAACCCATGCCTTCTGGTTTTACTAAAGTGGTAATGGCTGGGACCCGCATCACACCTGGCTTCCTTCTCACACCACATCACACCACACCTGGCTTCCTTCTCACATCACATGACATGACATCACACTTGGCTTCCTTCTCACATCACATCACATCACATCACACCTGGCTTCCTTCTCACATCACATCACATCACATCACACCTGGTTTCCTTCTCACATCACATCACATCACACCTGGCTTCCTTCTCACATCACATCAATCACACCTGACTTCCTTCTCACATCACATCAAATCACATCACACCTGGCTTCCTTCTCACATCACATCACACCTGGCTTCCTTCTAACATCACATCACATCACATCACACCTGACTTCCTTCTCACATCACATCACACCTGGCTTCCTTCTCACATCACATCATATCACATCACATCACACCTGGCTTCCTTCTCACATCACACCTGGCTTCCTTCTCACATGGCTTCCTTCTCACATCATATCACACCTGGCTTCCTTCTCACATCACATCACATCACACCTGGCTTCCTTCTCACATCACATCTGGCTTCCTTTTCACATCATATCACAACTGGCCTCCTTCTCACATCACATCACATCACATCAAACCTGGCTTCCTTCTCACATCACATCACATCACATCAATCACATCACATCACACCTGGCTTCCTTCTCACATCACATCTGGCTTCCTTCTCACATCATATCACACCTGGCTTCCTTCTCACATCACATCACATCACACCTGGCTTCCTTCTCACATCACATCACATCACACCTGGCTTCCTTCTCACATCACACCTGGCTTCCTTCTCACATCATATCACACCTGGCTTCCTTCTCACATCATATCACACCTGGCTTCCTTCTCACATCACATCACATCACATCAATCACACCTGGCTTCCTTCTCACATCACACCTGGCTTCCTTCTCACATCATATCACACCTGGCTTCCTTCTCACATCACATCACATCACATCACATCAAAAGCGGCACTAAACCCAACTCATACACCACTGAAGATCCGAGTTTGATTCAACACATGGATACAATGTGTGAAGCCAATTCCTTGAGTCCACTACTGTCATATTGCTTGAATATTGCTAACAGTGCAATAAAAGCATACTCATTCTCTCACTCACATTCTTGTAATATATCATTCTCAGAGTTGACTGATAAATAGTTTCAACAATCTGAGTATTAACAGTATCAGATTTATCAATTATAATTCTTACAAGAAACCAAATCTATTAGACAACAACAAAACAAGTAGGTTGAATACAAAAGTACCCATTGCCAAATCAGATACCTGACCTGACAAGCGTTAAGGGATGTGACAGCACAATAGGATAATGACTTATGGAATGCGGGAATCTTTCAGGCCATAAGTAAAACTTAAGATAAACAACATACACTGCAAGCTAACACCTTTTTCAGGTGTTTACATGCATCATGCCTGAGTGATCAGCTGTCAGAACTTAACAGACATCTGCACACTTGAAACCAGTCACCTTCAAAAATACACATGTATAACACATTTATAACAAGAAGATAAGATATCATACAGCTCCTCATTCAAACTCTGACTGCTTGACAGCCTCTTCTGCCTGTAAGAACTGCGAATCTGTTCAAAAACATCCCCAAACCCTTTCTAAGATTGATGGCTGTTTATTGACACAAGGGTATACCCTGGAAAAACACTGCAACCTTATTGAAACGACTTGATAATCGCATATATTTCTGTCAGTCCGTCACTTCATGACAGTTAAGTGGCAACAACCCTGTTGAGCCTGTCAGTACATAGAGATCACCTTTATGCCCTTTCTGCAAATGAGCACAGCCAAAAAATGGTGATTTCAGGAATTACGAACATACACGGAATCTGTACTGATCTTCATACTTCGGTCCTGTTCCACTTTAGTGGCCAATCTACGTCACAAGCCAAGGGTGAGTGACACTATGTATTATAGATACGTCTGTGTTATGAAATCTTCATTCCTGCTTGGGAAATCTGATTGCTAGGAAAAAGGTGAATGTTTGAGGGGTATGCTAGGAATGCAAGGCAGGGTTATAATGCAGGCATGCTCTCTCTCTCCTACACCGAAAGAAAACACACAAAGGTGCTCTTCTGACTAGACAGTTTCCATTCTGTGTAAACAAATGATAATAACATGCTGTTGCAGTTTGTAAACTAAAATAGATTGCTAGTGATAATAGAGCCATTCATAGCTAGCTTGCAGTTTTGTCTACATCTGTTCAGAGGGCAGGGTTGGGAGCCAGGTAACTGATACAGCCCTGAAACCCTTCATACTTTCATGTACTACACTAGGAGACTTAAAGAGTCAACATTCCCTGAGATGAGATGAGATGGTCCCTTACTGGTTGGAAGGGAAGAGGGTGCTGGGATTTGTTTTGTAGACACATCACTTGACGAGGCCCTACTTCAAGCAGATCAGTTAATCATTTATTTTCAATTTCTTTTTTAAATGTATGAGGAATGTCCACTGAACATTTGAAGGGTTTGATAGGTAAATTGTTTTGTTTTTTTCTGGTACACACTAAAACAATCTTTCTCCCTTTTTTAATCAATATCCCAGTCCCTTATCACAGAAAATCAATCGACAATCTCTAAATACCATTCACTGACCATTTGTTGCAAGTCAGCAATAAAGGAATCAAACACCAAGGTACAAGCCCTACCTAGTGTCCTACTGCTTATTGAGTAATTCTTTAACTTATTTTTGTACTCTTTCAGCATTATTCCTCCCATATCACAGTGGGAGACATGAAAAATTAGCTTGACACAAAACTCATGTGGAACTGAATTCCGGTCTGTGGTTAATAATCAAATGCTTTTACTCCAAGTCTATCTTACCCCTGAAACTCTTGAAACAGTTCCCTTTCAACTTTATGTGTGAGTGTTGGTTTACACCGGTGTAACAAATTTCACAGTCTATCAAAGTTATCTATGAGTATCGCGACAATGCAAACCTGTAGTCAATACCATGAGCAACAATTCATATCAGCATGGTAAATCACACACACAAACCAGATCCCACTATGGAACACCTCCAACCCTTACACTAGAGACAAGAATAGAACATCAAGTGCCTACTGATTACGGACTCCTACAGAGTTCGCCTACAGGAGATGTAAAAGATATGCACATCCCATGTCCACATAACCCAATCATAAGGATCGATACTGATAATATCAGTCACTCGACAGTCTGGTCCATACCCAATATTTACAGACAACCTCTTTTCACAGCTGCAACAACCCTAAGTATAAAACAACAAAATTCGTAACAACTTATCAACATATCCCTGAGTGGGGCAGCCACTAAATAAGTGCATGTTTCTTGTCAGTAATATTGCAGCTGTTCCTCACAGCCTCTACATAATGACATCAGTGATAGATGAACCAGTGGTTGATAGTACGAGCACCACCCATACCTCCAGGGTACAGAGACGCACAATCAGCCAAGTCAAAGATTTTGACCAACTGAATACCATTTTAGTCAGTCTGTATGGCATACATGAAGGACTGAAATCTATTCTGACCCACAATTTCCGCAGGTGAGCCATTAAATAAGTTTGTGATTAGACATATCATCCGGCAACGTGTTCTTGACAGGCAATGAAAATATACATAGTTAGTTCATATACAAACTAAAACATTCACTTACACCATGCATATAAAAGCATGTCCAAATCAGTAAATGAATGGCTCTTTGATTTTTCAAATTGAACGCTGATGAAGAACATGATAAAAGAAGCATTGAAGCAAACAAGTCTGCAGGTTAATATTAAAAGATTAGCATAAAGTTGAGGCAGTCTTTGTTTTAAGTATGCATAATGAATAATGGAATACCACAGCTACAAATCAGATAAAGTAAATAAATATGGAAACAGTGCCTAGCAGAGCTAAAGGTTCCACATAGTTGCATTCAAGAACTATTCAAGGTGCAAAGCAAAGGTGATCTAAAAGGTATTAACAGGTGTAAAATTAGTAACGACAATACACATGTATAAAGATAAAGCTGCCAACATTACGCATTACAACAGTTTCGCATTACAACATTACAACAACTAGATAATGATAAAGATGAAAGTCACCAAGTAAAGAAGAGATTCTCATTACAACAATTAGATGATGACAAAGACAATAGTTGGGGACCAGTTCAAAAGTTCAATGTAGGGAAAACATTAATTCCTTCAGCTTTGAGACATATTGCACATTCCCCTCCAAAATCTAATTCTGAAAATGTTGAAATCCTTGTAATACTATGAGGAAGAAAGATAAACATATTTAGAATCACCTAATCCTAATATATCATAAACATATTCTGGGGAATGTTTACACAGGGAGTGACAACTGAGGATTGAAAAGTTCATGATGACGTTCTCCAGGTGAAAATATGATCTGTGAAATAGTATGGATTTTAGTTACTATATAAATCATTGAGTGCTAAGGTAAGTTGATTTCATCCAATTGTAAACCTAAAGAGACAGAAGAACTGGAAACATGGATACAATGTGGGAAGCCCATTCCTGTGTTCGCCACCAGAATATTGATGGAATTATTGCCAAAGGAAGCACTCACTCACTAAGTAATTAAGTTTTTTATCTGACATCAAATTTTTGAACAGATCCCCAAAGTCACTACGTAAAGTAGGATGCCGTGACCTACCTTAGTTCACACTTGATCTGCACCCAGCCTGGGGAACGGATGAAGGACCAGGGGTAATACCACTTCTCCACCACGTCCAGGGAAGAACAGAGAGTCTCCAGCCATAGGTGCAGCACCTGCTCACTGGAACAGAGATTGCAGCTTTAGCAAGGTGGAATGTTTCAGATGCTAAACAAACCAATTTGTATCTTGGTCTTGGGATGTTTGAAGAAGTATGTAGGTCTTACGTGTCACGTGTTACGTGTAGGACTTAAGTGTCACTTGAAATACACATGTGTCACATGTCACAGGAGTACTAAACGTATCATATCACATTAAAACTGCAGGTTCCATGTCAAATGAGTATTACTGGTGTACCATGTGAGCACTACAGGTGTATCAAGTGAGTATACATGTGTCATGACATGAGCACTACATGTGTATGCTGTCAGTACCCAGGTAGCATGACATGAGCACAACATGTGTATCCTGTCAGTACCCAGGTGTCATGACATGAGCACTACAGGTGTATCAAGTGAGTATACATGTGTCATGACATGAGCACTACATGTGTATCCTGTCAATACCCAGGTAGCATGACATGAGCACTACAGGTGTATCATGTGAGTACTATATGTGTCAAGTCATGAGCATTATAGGTGTATCATGTGAGTACAAGGTGTGTCATGACATGAGTACTATAGGTGCATCATGTGAGTACCACGTGTCAAGTCATGAGCACTGCAGATGTATCATGTGAGTACAACATGTGTCAAGTCATGAGTGCTACAGGTGTATCATGTGAGTACCACATGTGCCAAGTAATGAACATTATAGGTGTATCATGTGAGTACAACATGTGTCAAGTCATGAGCACTGCAGGTGTATCATGTGAGCCATCACGTGTCATGACATGAGTACTATAGGTGCATCATGTGAGTACCACATGTGTCAAGTCATGAGCACTACAGGTGTATCATGTGAGTACAACATGTGTCAAGTCATGAGCACTGCAGGTGTATCATGTGAGTACAACATGTGTCAAGTCATGAACACTATAGGTGTATCATGTGAGCCATCACATGTGTCAAGACATGAGTACTATAGGTGCATCATGTGAGTACAACATGTGTCAGTCATGAACACTACAGGTGTATCATGCGAGTACAACATGTGTCAAGTCATGAGCACTACAGGTGTATCATGTGAGTACCACATGTGCCAAGTCATGAACACAATAGGTGTATCATGCGAGTACAACATGTGTCAAGTCATAAGCACTGCAGGTTTATCATGAGCCATCACATGTGTCCTGACATTAGTCCTTTGGTAAGTCATGTGAGTACAACATGTGTCAAGTCATAGAATACTTTGGTGTATCATGTGAGTACAACATGTGTCAAGTCATGAACACTATAGGTGTATCATGTGAGTACAACATGTGTCAAGTCATGAACACTACAGGTGTATCATGTGATTACAACATGTGTCAAGTCATGAACACTACAGGTGTATCATGTGAGTACAACATGTGTCAAGTCATGAACACTACAGGTGTATCATGCAAGTACAACATGTGTCAAGTCATGAACACTACAGGTGTATCATGTGAGTAGTACATGTATCATGACATGAGCACTGCAGATGTGTGAAAGTTGCACATGTGTCATATCATGAGCCACACATATGAGCATGACATGTGCAACAGGCATAGTGAGTACTTCATGTGTCATGTGTACTACATGTGTCATATTTACCATGATCATTACAAGTGTCAAATGTGGCATGAATACTACATAGGTGTCATGTGCATGCACTCAAGGTGTCGTGTGCTACAGTTGCTCTAGTTTATATGGATATTACAGGTGATTGGAGTTCTACAGATGTTACATGCGGCATGAGTACCATAGGTGTCAAAGCAGACATCAGACACAGGTGGTGTGAGTTTTTCAAGTATCAAAACTGATATAAATGCTGCAGGTGATTCTCGGGATCACCAAGTGCTCCAGGTGTCAGAAGGAATGTACGTAGAACAGGTGTTCAGAAGCTACATATGTGCTTAACGATAATGCATCTACCATCAGTATATGTCGCAGGAGTATTGCAGATCAAGTGCATTACAACTACATATTGATGCATCATGCATGTCTTAGATGCACTCAAATCTCCTCGGGGGCAGGTGTTCATGCCTTGTGGTACAAATGTCAAAGTCAATTAACATAACACTGTTCATCAGGTATAACAAGACATGGTTGATATAACTGTTCCAATATATATGTGACTGAACACCAGTCTGTATCAGTTTCATACTGATCTGAAGAAGAGCAACATGTTGAGTCATATACCTGCAGATTTAACAAAGCCAACTGCATGTTATAAACAAACTTATACTCAAAATAGATTCTGACAGGCTCTCTGAAGATTGTACAACATATTGCTTAAAAATGAAAGGGCAAAGACAAATGATTCCATAATTATGAGCTTTGATTTGAAAACTATTATCAACCAATCACCATCAAGTTTGTTCCAGATACATGATAGATCTTCTCTGTCATTACTCTATCAAAATGTCATTGGCTTAATATGTCACAAACATTAAACATATATGAGCAATTGAAGAGAGGCTGATATAGAGGTAAGTGTTGGGGCCCAAAACTAGCAATGAACATAATTCCTCCAATGAGAAATACACATTTAATGTGATGACACAGACAGCAGAACCAATCTGAACCTATTCAGACAGCCTCCTGAGTTACTGCCCTCCTTTGATGACAAGAGCTGATGAAAGGAACACTACATTATGTAAGTATGGCAATTCACGCTTCTGTATTACCCATATAAGTGTAACCTCAGAGGTGGGGTGTGAAGTGGGTCGTTGTTGTGCCTCTAATCACATCCTCCTCTTCGCGTCTCCACCTCGCTCCCCCCCACTGGGCGTCGCATCGCACAATGCTCACCCACTGCTGGTCCGCGGCAGTAGCTGTTGTGGGAGGTGGGGGGAGAACGGCGGAGAGAAACGAGAGGAGAGGCACTTGAAACGTGACACAACAAATAACAGGGAAATCGACTGCCTTTCCCACCAATTAGCTTCAAGTGTTTTATTTTCAGCCGACTATTGCATCACTTCATGAAGACTCTGATGTGACGCTGTAGCACTCCGCATCATCCTAGTAATTTGGCCGCTGACAGACCCAGCACCTGAGCCCCTGCAAACTGCCCACTGGGGAGTAGGTCATGCAGGAAACCACACCATTGCCCACAGATAGGATCTATATGTGTCACTGCCTCTGTTGCATACTTTCCAAGTCAAGAGTAACCCAGATACTCCAGTAATAAAATGCAATGAACAGAAAAGTAAAAATGGACACGATCGTTTAGAAGGTTCATTTCTGAAAGGTTTCCTTCTTGAAGACCTTCAGAACTACATAGCCATGATACAGAGGCTTTCTACATGAGCTAAACCAGCTCCTGCTCCTATGACAGCCATCAACAAATAGATAGGTGAGATAGATACATAAGCTCACATAATCACTGGTGTCAGTTAACTTGACTTCATGGATACCTGGTACAGCATGGTATTTGTCAACATTAACATTTAAAGAGTTAGGAGTGTAAAACATATGATTTCCAATAAACAAATATGACAAGAAAAATTAGCTGAAACAGAGGTGTTCAAAAGTTTGCTTGACTCGTGAAAATAAAGAGATGAGGAAGTGGGAAATTTTCATTTTAGTTGTAATGTGAAAGAACAAAAATCAGCATTGTTGAATTTGAAACATATATTTGAAAAAAACAACAATTTAAAAACACCAACAGACAATAACATATGAAATAGAATATTCTTGGTTGAGTGAGTATCAGTGACCCATGATAGCGAAAGTGGCTTGTTACATCGTGATATGTGTAGACATTTTTTCTCTTATTTAACAAAGCAAGTTGAAGATAAAGAGAGACAAGAATAATTTTTAAGTTAAGTTTTCAAGTATTTGAACACCTCTGACTAAAATATAACCTCAAAACAAATCGCACTGATATTTTTAGACTACTTACTTGAGACCACAGCAGATGAGGGAGCGGAACTTGACATCCATCTGTGAGTGACAAGCATCATGGGAGAAGTTCACAGCCTGTACCGCCTGCAGAGAAGAACATCATGCATTGTAATCTCACTGTCTATAAACAACCTGCAGAGAGAACATCATGCATTGTAATCTCACTGTCTATAAACAACCTGCAGAGAGAACATCATGCATTGTAATCTCACTGTCTATACACAACCTGCAGAGAGAACATCATGCATTGTAATCTCACCCACTATACGCAGCCTGCAGAGAGAACATCATGCATTGTAATCTCACTGACTATACGCAGCCTGCAGAGAGAACACCATGCATTGTAATCTCACTGACTATACGCAGCCTGCAGAGAGAACATCATGTATTGTAATCTCACTGATTCTACGCAGCCTGCAGAGAGAACATCATGCATTGTAACTGACTATCACTGCAGAGAGATCTATAATCTCACTGACAGCCTGCAGAGAGAACATCAGAACATCATGCATTGTAATCTGTAACTGACTACTAGAGAGAACACCAGCATTGTATTCTGCAGAGAGAACATCATGCATTGTAATCTCACTGACTATACGCAGCCTGCAGAGAGAACATCATGCATTGTAATCTCACTGATTATACGCAGCCTGCAGAGAGAACATCATGCATTGTAATCTCACTGACTATACACAGCCTGCAGAACATCATGCATTGTAATCTCACCGACTATACGCAGCCTGCAGAGAGAACATCATGCATTGTAATCTCACATCATGACTATACTGCAGCCTGCATAGAGAGAGAACATCATGCATTGTAATCTCACTGACTATGCAGCCTGCAGAGAACATCATGCATTGTAATCTCACTGATTATCATTGCAGCCTGCAGAGAGAACATCATGCATTGTAATCTCACTGACTATACGCAGCCTGCAGAGAGAACATCATGCATTGTAATCTCACTGACTATACGCAGCCTGCAGAGAGAACATCATGCATTGTAATCTCACTGACTATACGCAGCCTGCAGAGAGAACATCATGCATTGTAATTCTCATGCATTGTAATCTCACTCACACAGCCAGTGCAGAGAATATCATGACTATCACTGACTATACGCAGCCTGCAGAGAGAACATCATGCATTGTAATCTCACTGACTATACGCAGCCTGCAGAGAGAACATCATGTATTGTAATCTCACTGACCATTCACAGCCTGCAGAGAGAACATCATGCATTGTACTTTCAGCCTTATATTTTCACTGCAGAATATCTCAGACACAAACATAATGGAGTCATTAAAATGATACAATTTGCTCACTCTGTAAAGCACTTCTTCTGGTGTGAGAACTTTGCCATCTTCATCCAATCTGCAAAATAATAAGTGAACATTTTAAATGGCAAGCATAGAAGTCAAATTTCAAAAGGATTTAGAGCGCTTGTATTTTATTCTCCTATAATTTACAGATGAGAAGTGTCTCAACTGTGAAAAGTTGTGTCCCTTGGTCATGAGGAGATGCTGGTTATAAGTTTGAACCCAAGATTTGAGTTGTGTGGTGGTGTGCATAGAGCTCAAGTCACAAATCAGCTGAATTTAAGCAATATTGGTCACAGGGAGTCTTGGATGGGTCACTGTGTTTGGCAACTTGACTGCTGAGAGTTTCTAGGACTTCAGTCCTGCCCCACAATGAAGCACACATGTGGTCTCACCTTAAACAAGTAAAGTTCAAAATTGCTTCTGCTCAAACAGGAGTGAATGGGTACCTGGTGGGATCAGTCATATGACTGATAACCTTGAAGCTCAACTCAACGACAGCTTGTGTTAACCGGAGTAATAATGTCATAGGGCCTTGAGCATGCACAAGTGCGTGGATATAGGCGCTTTATAAATGTCCATTAAAATTATCAAAAATGTGTGGGGCATAAGAAAATCATGATCAGAAAACAGAAGATAACATCTCAATGTGTACACTGTCAACTTCAGTACAAAAACTCCAAGGTAAATGTTTTGGGTGTTTTTATCACGTAAATAATATAAACTACAGATGAAAGAATACATGAAATATTTTTTTGCATATGTGGCAGTACATGAATCCCTATTGCAATAAACTGCAATACAAAAGTCGAGCAATACCCATCACTGTGCATCGCCAGCCTGGCAAAACATGATCAGTCCTCCTGCTAAAATACTTGATCAGTGAGTGCCAGCAAGAGGCAGGTAAAAAGAAAATATAGATCAAGCACCTGAAGAATCTTCAAAGAATGCAGACTACCTGAACTAAGCCTTGTGTAATTAAGATAACAACAGATACATAGACAGGCTCTGATCTTGGCTATCAGCACCACTGTCATATAAATGCCAGTAATAATTGGACCAGTAATTGCTCCTAAAGTTCAGAGAATCGATGTAAAAGATTACCTCTACCCCATGTGAGCAATTCCCTGGGTGAGCAGTTGGCTTTGTGTGTGTGTGTGCACTATCAGCTGATGGAGGAAAGTGAATCTGTATGAAGTCACTTAGCAAGGTGGTAATTTCCCTATTAAGTCCTCTACATGCTATGTCCCCTATTTGATTCTTTGTGTGGTAAGATAATATGTGTGTCGTTCTCCAGATCTCTGGAAGTGGAAGGTGGTGAGTGACTTGGGATTTATCACCGCTTTCACTATCTTAACAATCAGACATGAGGTATGTCATATGTATGTTGGTTAGCAAACTTCTTCAGTGTCAACCAAGTGGTATGTGTGGATCCCCAGTGTCTGCCTTGTAGAGTCATGTGGTATGTGTGGATCCCCAGTGTCTGCCTTGTAGAGTCATGTGGTATGTGTGGATCCCCAGTGTCTGCCTTGTAGAGTCATGTGGTATGTGTGGATCCCCAGTGTCTGCCTTGTAGAGTCATGTGGTATGTGTGGATCCCCAGTGTCTGCCTTGTAGAGTCAAGTCATGTGTGGATCCCCAGTGTCTGCCTTGTAGAGTCATGTGGTATGTGTGGATCCCCAGTGTCTGCCTTGTAGAGTCATGTGGAGTCATAGTGGTATGTGTGGATCCCCAGTGTCTGCCTTGTAGAGTCATGTGGTATGTGTGGATCCCCAGTGTCTGCCTTGTAGAGTCATGTGGTATGTGTGGATCCCCAGTGTCTGCCTTGTAGAGTCATGTGGTATGTGTGTGGATCCCCAGTGTCTGCCTTGTAGAGTCTGCCTTGTAGGTCATGGTGTGGATCCCCAGTGTCTGCCTTGTAGAGTCATGTGGTATGTGTGGATCCCCAGTGTCTGCCTTGTAGAGTCATGTGGTATGTGTGGATCCCCAGTGTCTGCCTTGTAGAGTCATGTGGTATGTGTGGATCCCCAGTGTCTGCCTTGTAGAGTCATGTGGTATGTGTGGATCCCCAGTGTCTGCCTTGTAGAGTCATGTGGTATGTGTGGTTAGTCCCAGTATCTGCCTTGTAGAGTCATGTGGTACGAGTTAGTCCCCAATATCTGCCTTGTAGAGTCATGTGGTACGAGTTAGTCCCCAATATCTGCCTTGTAGAGTCATGTGGTATGAGTTAGTCCCCAATATCTGCCTTGTAGAGTCATGTGGTATGAGTTAGTCCCCAATATCTGCCTTGCAGAGTCATGTGGTATGAGTTAGTCCCAATATCTGCCTTGTAGAGTCATGTGGTATGAGTTAGTCCCAATATCTGCCTTGTAGAGTCATGTGGTATGAGTTAGTATCTGCCTTGTAGAGTCATGTGGTATGCCTTAGTCTGTAAGAGTCATGTGGTATGTACAAGTTAGTCCCCAATATCTGCCTTGTAGAGTCATGTGGTATCTGCCAATATCTGTAGAGTCATGTGGTATGAGTTAGTCCCCAATATCTGCCTTGTAGAGTCATGTGGTATGAGTTAGTCCCCAGTATCTGCCTTGTAGAGTCATGTGGTATGAGTTAGTCCCCAATATCTGCCTTGTAGAGTCATGTGGTATGAAGAGTTAGTCCCCAATATCTGCCTTGTAGAGTCATGTGGTATGAGTTAGTAGAGTGGTAGTCCCCAATATCTGCCTTGTAGAGTCATGTGGTATGAGTTAGTCCCCAATATCTGCCTTGTAGAGTCATGTGGTATGAGTTAGTCCCCAATATCTGCCTTGTAGAGTCATGTGTGGTATGAGTTAGTCCCCAATATCTGCCTTGTAGAGTCATGTGGTATGAGTTATCTGTGTAGAGTCATGTGGTAAGTTATCTGCCTTGTAGAGTCATGTGGTATGAGTTAGTCCCCACATCTGCCTTGTAGAGTCATGTGGTATGAGTTAGTCCCCAATCTCTGCCTTGTAGAGTCATGTGTATGTGGTATGAGTTAGTAGTCCCCATATCTGCCTTGTAGAGTCATGTGGTCAGAGTTAGTCCCCAATATCTGCCTTGTAGAGTCATGTGGTATGAGTTAGTCTCCAATATCTGCCTTGTAGAGTCATGTGGTATGAGTTAGTCCCCAATATCTGCCTTGTAGAGTCATGTGGTACAAGTTAGTCCCCAATATCTGCCTTGTAGAGTCATGTGGTATGAGTTAGTCCCCAATATCTGCCTTGTAGAGTCATGTGGTATGAGTTAGTCCCCAATATCTGCCTTGTAGAGTCATGTGGTATGAGTTAGTCCCAATATCATCTGCCAGAGTTGTGAGAGTGGATATGAGTTAGTCCCCAATATCTGCCTTGTAGAGTCATGTGGTATGAGTTAGTCCCCAATATCTGCCTTGTAGAGTCATGTGGTATGAGTTAGTCCCAATATCTGCCTTGTAGAGTCATGTGTGGTATGAGTTAGTCCCCAATATCTGCCTTGTAGAGTCATGTGGTATGAGTTAGTCCCAATATCTGCCTTGCAGAGTCATGTGGTATGAGTTAGTCCCCAATATCTGCCTTGTAGAGTCATGTGGTATGAGTTAGTCCCCAATATCTGCCTTGTAGAGTCATGTGGTATGAGTTAGTCTCCAATATCTGCCTTGTAGAGTCATGTGGTATGAGTTAGTCCCCAATATCTGCCTTGTAGAGTCATGTGGTATGAGTTAGTCCCCAATATCTGCCTTGCAGAGTCATGTGGTATGAGTTAGTCCCCAATATCTGCCTTGCAGAGTCATGTGGTATGAGTTAGTCCCCAATATCTGCCTTGCAGAGTCATGTGTTATGAGTTAGTCCCCAATATCTGCCTTGTAGAGTCATGTGGTATGAGTTAGTCCCCAATATCTGCCTTGTAGAGTCATGTGGTATGAGTTAGTCCCAATATCTGCCTTGCAGAGTCATGTGGTATGAGTTAGTCCCCAATATCTGCCTTGTAGAGTCATGTGGTATGAGTTAGTCCCCAATATCTGCCTTGCAGAGTCATGTGGTACAAGTTAGTCCCCAATATCTGCCTTGTAGAGTCATGTGGTATGAGTTAGTCCCCAATATCTGCCTTGTAGAGTCATGTGGTATGAGTTAGTCCCCAATATCTGCCTTGTAGAGTCATGTGGTATGAGTTAGTCTCCCAGTCATCTGCCTTGCAGAGTCATGTGGTATGAGTTAGTCCCCAATATCTGCCTTGTAGAGTCATGTGGTATGAGTTAGTCCCCAATATCTGCCTTGTAGAGTCATGTGGTATGAGTTAGTCCCCAATATCTGCCTTGTAGAGTCATGTGGTATGAGTTAGTCCCCAATATCTGCCTTGTAGAGTCAGGTGAGTTAGTCCAATATCTGCCTGGTAGAGTCATGTGGTATGAGTTAGTCCCCAATATCTGCCTTGTAGAGTCATGTGGTAATGAAGTTAGTCTCCAATATCTGCCTTGTAGAGTCATGTGGTATGAGTGCCTTGAAGAGTCATGTGGTACAATGAGTTAGTCCCCAATATCTGCCTTGTAGAGTCATGTGGTACGAAGTTAGTCCCCAATATCTGCCTTGTAGAGTCATGTGGTATGAGTTAGTCCCCAATATCTGCCTTGTAGAGTCATGTGGTATGAGTTAGTCCCCAATATCTGCCTTGTAGAGTCATGTGGTATGAGTTAGTCCCCAATATCTGCCTTGTAGAGTCATGTGGTATGAGTTAGTCTCCAATATCTGCCTTGCAGAGTCATGTGGTATGAGTTAGTCCCCAATATCTGCCTTGTAGAGTCATGTGGTATGAGTTAGTCCCCAATATCTGCCTTGTAGAGTCATGTGGTATGAGTTAGTCTCCAATATCTGCCTTGTAGAGTCATGTGGTATGAGTTAGTCAATATCTGCCCAATATCTGCTGCCTTGTAGAGTCAGTTGTCCCCAACATCTGCCTTGCAGAGTCATGTGGTATGAGTTAGTCCCCAATATCTGCCTTGTAGAGTCATGTGGTATGAGTTAGTCCCCAATATCTGCCTTGTGCAGAGTCATGTGGTATGAGTTAGTCTCCAATATCTGCCTTGTAGAGTCATGTGGTATGAGTTAGTCCCCAATGAGTTAGTCCCCAATATCTGCCTTGTAGAGTCATGTGGTATGAGTTACTCCCCAATATCTGCCTTGTAGAGTCATGTGGTACAAGTTAGTCCCCAATATCTGCCTTGTAGAGTCATGTGGTACAAGTTACTCCCCAATGTCTGCCTTGGAGAGTCATGTGGTACGAGTTACTCCCCAATATCTGCCTTGTAGAGTCATGTGGTATGAGTTACTCCCCAGTGTCTGCCTTGTAGAGTCATGTGATATGAATTAGTCCCCAATATCTGCCATGGAGAGATTGAGTGTGAGTGAGTTTAGTTTTACGCCGCAATGCAATGTACAATCATGTGCTATGTGTTTAGCAATATTCCAGGAACATCAATGTACAATCGGTGGGGACACAAATGTTTCAATGTACAAATGGGCTAAATGCCATGTGGAATTATGTGGTATGTGTGGCAATGTTTGTCAACCAATGTCATAAATGTAATGTTTTCAATGTACAATCATGTGCTATGTGTGTGTTGATCCCAAATGCTTGCCATGAACAATTATGTGGTATGTGTTTGGTCCCAAATGTTTTCAATGTACAATCATGTGCTATGTGTGTTAGATCCCAAATGCTTGCCATGAACATTATGGTATGTTTGGTATGTATGTTTTAGTCCCCAATGTATTTTAGTCCCCAATGTTTTCAATGTACAATCATGTGCTATGTGTGTTGATCCCAAATGCTTGCCATGAACAATTATGTGGTATGTGTTTAGTCCCCAATGTTTTCAATGTACAATCATGTGCTATGTGTGTTGATCCCAAATGCTTGCCATGAACAATTATGTGGTATGTATTTTAGTCCCCAATGTTTTCAATGTACAATCATGTGCTATGTGTGTTGAATGTTATGTGTGTTAGTCCCCAATGTTTTCAATGTACAATCATGTGCTATGTGTGTTGATCCCAAATGCTTGCCATGAACAATTATGTGGTATGTGTTTAGTCCCCAATGTTTTCAATGTACAATCATGTGCTATGTGTGTTGATCCCAAATGCTTGCCATGAACAATTATGTTATATGTGTTTAGTCCCCAATGTTTTCAATGTACAATCATGTGCTATGTGTGTTGATCCCAAATGCTTGCCATGAACAATTATGTGGTATGTATTTTAGTCCCCAATGTTTTCAATGTACAATCATGTGCTATGTGTGTTGATCCCTATGTGTTTTAGTCCCAAAATGTACTTCCCAAATGCTTGCCATGAACAATTATGTGGTATGTGTTTAGTCCCCAATGTTTTCAATGTACAATCATGTGCTATGTGTGTTGATCCCAAATGCTTGCCATGAACAATTATGTGGTATGTGTTTAGTCCCTAATGTTTTCAATGTACAATCATGTGCTATGTGTGTTGATCCCAAATCCCAAATGCTTGTTTTTCAATGTACAATCATGTGTTCAGCAATATGTGTTTAGTCCCCAATGTTTTCACAATCATGTAGCTACAATCATGTGCTATGTGTTGATCCCAAATGCTTGCCATGAACAATCATGTGGTATGTGTGTTAGTCCCCAATGTTTCCCTATGTGTGTTGATCCCAAATGCTTGCCATGAACAATTATGTGGTATGTGTTTCCCAAAGAACAATGTTTTCAATGTACAATCATGTGCTATGTGTGTTGATCCCAAATGCTTGCCACGAACAATTATGTGGTATGTGTTTTAGTCCCCAATGTTTTCAATGTACAATCATGTGCTATGTGTGTTGATCCCAAATGCTTGCCATGAACAATTATGTGGTATGTGTTTTAGTCCCCAATGTTTTCAATGTACAATCATGTGCTATGTGCGTTGGTCCCTGATGTTTTTCTACATGTGAATTTTAAGGTCCTAAGAGCCTGTGAAGAACAAACAGAATCTTCTTCACTTTTCTCAACATATGGAGTATCTGAGTATGGCATGGGTTCCTTTACTTACATCCCCAATTGAAAACACTGCATGTATTGAGGCTGATTGCCAAAATTCTTCTTTGTGGACTCATGTGGTATGGGGGTTGGTCGCCAAATCTCTCATGTTGGATGTAGGCCGGTATCCTCACTTTTTATCAACATGGACTAATTTAGACAGGAATTTTGGTCAAACAATTTATCCTATGTGGAATGGAGTTTGATCAGGCTAGTCGTCAATACCTTCCTTCCTCAACATATACATGTGGCATGAGATATGCACATTCCCGTTCTTACCCTTCTGCATATGATCCAATGGCTTAATGATTACCAGTAGAGCCCTAACATCCTATGTACTCCCTATACATGCAACATGTATCAGGGCTCCAGATAATGTTTTCATGATCAGGAGTACGTACTCCTTATTGTTTCAATATAGGAGTACTGGAAAACAATAAGAGTACATTTAGGGTACTGAATGGAATTTAATGAACTATCAGTAATCTTGTGTTTCGTTTCATATATGCACAACAATATTGCTACTCTTGTGTAAACAGGTCAATAAACAATAAAACAATACTTTTTCAGATAAATACATCTGTAAATGATTCTAGGACCGTTCACCATTGCTGTGGTGCGTATCTGCTACGTTTTCTGATTTATTTCCTACTGTATCGTGCTTACTTTATATCCGTACATACGCCGATACAGCCCTTATCTGAAGCCCTGATGTATGTTGCACAAAACCAACCTTGTCTTAACCGCCTGTCAGTGAGTGACAGCATCAGGATTAATGCTGCTTTTTATAACAATTCGGGGAGGTCGGGTAGCCTAGTGGTTAAAGTGTTTGCTTGTCACACTGAAGACCCGGGTTCAATGCCCCACAGTGTGAAGCCTGTTTCTGGTGTCCCCTGCCATGACAGTGCTGGAATATTGCTAAAAGCGTCACAAAACTAAACTCTCGCTCACTTTTAAAACAATTCAATTTCAAACTTTATAAAATTGGGGACAATCAGACAAAACAATTGCTTCCAAATCTAAATTGGACTCTTTCGTGAAATTATAAGTATAGCGATGGTGCTGACAATGAGAACAGACCAAGATCCCATTCAGAGTTTATCTGGGATTCAAACCCATGATCCTGGCACGGCCAAGAAGCAAAACTCTAAAGCAGCCCCTGTACATGGACTGTAATCTAGCCTCATGCAGGTTGCCTTCCAACTCCCTGTGCTCCTGGCATATTTGTCCCCTAACAGTTTATGAAATATTCACTCTAATCAAAAGAAGGCTGGCAGGGGACCAAGCCCTGTGACCAACTTGGGAAATCCAAACACCACATGTTCTTCCACCCACACCTGATAGTCCACGGGAATATGCCCCATGCCAGAGCACTGCTTGTGATCTACACTTAATTAGCACACATCTAATACGTGTAATATACGCAACAGGCTGTTAAAATACCACCATCGCTTCAAAACTGAAACATCAAATTTGATGGGTGGGAAAAAGCGTGACTTCATGAAATTCTCGAGGTAAATCAGAACACATTCCTGAAATTTAAGCAACAAAGATGAGTAATCTTCCCTTGGAGACAACTTCTTGCATATCCTCCACTTTAACATGAATCAAGCCATAACTATGACTCACACGTTCAACATTTCACAGATCAAACAATAAGATAGGGGACATATTCACCTGGCAGATGTTGTGCATTCCAACACTTTTCAATTACAGTGATGCTGGCATTCAAATTAGAGCAACTATGGTACGTCTGTTAACACATGTGGATGTGAACTCACATAAATACCCTCCCCATTAGCTTACAACAATAAATATTGCTGGAAGCAGTCTTGATGATGTTGATTGCCTTCAGGAATTCAATCAAGCATTAAGAGGTACTAAAGCAATCTTGCTAATGTCCGAAGTATGGTAACAGAACCATGCATGCATCAAAGATTACAAATGTACAAAATCCCCTTGATACCGCATACAGTTACCCCTCTGTAGCCAGGTAATTAGGTGTTATTTTCGGAAACACATGTACCTCATTACACAAGGTCAAATAACTTTTATCGTGTTTATAAGCTATCATGTTTTAATCCAATTAAATTGATTCCCTTGCAGACTACAAAACATGTTTATTAACCCTTTGGCCTTGACCTGTGACATATGCTTGTACTTATCCTAAGTGCCTGTGTCTATTTTGTAGTTCTCAAGGGCTGCTCTTTCTCCCCGGCAGGTTTAACTTGAAGGTTTCTTTTAAATAAGTCTCGTCACTTCAACCAAAGTATGGCAGGATTGACATGGAAGCAGTTTTGAAGTTTGATTGATAACGTCTGGTTAGAATCGTGTTTGGCCCTGAGAAAACACAAATTGCTTGTAAGATAATGTGCAAAAGTACACTAACAGACTCTTCAAAACAAGTATAGGCTTAAGAGGAATGTCCAAAATTGAACACAGAATCATCAGAGTAAATAGAAGAATTTGGTTTTTGCAGACGTTGCAGACTAACCACTTGCTTACATGCATGATTTTCACTTCACAGGCTGCCATACAGTATTTTTTTCATATATACTGCTCCAATGATATTTTAAGAATATTCAAGCCTGTCATGGAACTATAATCGTTCTGGTAGCATACTTGTAGGACAGTTTCTCAAGGACATAATACTTTATTCTTTTTATTCAAACACCTTTGGCTCGACAGACATATTACAAGAATGTTGATAATTACCTTTTGGACAGTGCTAAAAGAAACTCAAGGAAACATCTTGTCAGACTTACTGGACGACATGTTGGCAAGTAGATTGAGGCCTTACATGCTTCACAGTACTATTAAACAACAGTTATCACCAACTATGTTAGAGCTGGACATATTTCATCTGACTGAAATGCTGATTGGGAGGTCATTAATATGGGCAAAGAGATCACAAAGAAAACACAATTTATTGGCCTTCTTTGAACCTCTGTTCAAGCACAGTGTGTATTATATCTCTTTACAATTTGGTTTTAAAAAAAAAGCACGTGTCCTGCGCCATTACAGAATGATGAAAATAATTCTGTTTTTATTCCCAGAGTTTTGGTAGCGTCATTATATAAGTACATAAATAAAAGAAGTTGTTATCCATAAAGTTTGTTCAATATTGTACTTCCAAACTTCTAAAATGCCACTCAAAGAAGATGCAGTTTTGACCAGCACTACACACTAAAATTGTAATACACGAAAATTGATGTGAGTGTGCATGAATGCATATGTGCATGCGTGAGTTGGTGTAAAGACTGTTCTTATAAATACAGGATTATGACCACACAGCCAATGTTATATTAATGTTTTAGACCATAAATATAAATATCAGTTACTGAACACCGGGTTTATTGCCTCAAATGGTCGCTACAACAACTTTCAAGTTTTGCAATCAGTTTAAAGGGGTAGTTGGCTTGGGTGTGATAGTAACCTTGCAAGATTGTTTGAGGAGTTCAAATCCCACGTATGTGCACTGGTCATCTCAGCCTCACAATATAAACCATGTTTCAAGTAGTATAGCTCTCCTTTAACTAGTGAGTTTAGTTTTATGCCGCACTCATCAATATTCGAGCTAAATGGCGGCGGTCTGTAAATAATCGAGTCTGGACCAAACAATCCAATGATCAACAACATGAGCATCGATCTACGCAACTGGGATACCATGACATGTGTCAACCAAGTCAATGAGCCTGACCACCCGATCCCGTCTGTCACCTCTTGCGACAAACATGGGTTACTGAAAATCAATTCTAACCCAATCTTCACAGGTCAGAAGCAGATCACAACTTTACCATTTCGGTGAAACCAACAAGCACAGGTTGGCGGTTACAAACCATGAAAGATCATCAGGGCAAATCCTGAGTTTAAACCCACAATCAAAATTCCGGCACACATGAGGTTCACAACTCTACACAGTGAAAACCAGCACATAAGCCAACAGGAAACTAAGTCACATTCTAGTGTATAATAGCCAGAGAAAGAAATTCCTTCAAACATTAAACAACCATTTGAGTATGTTTGTGCGAAGATGGTGAATACTGCATCAAGACAGAGTGAATACCTGCATCTGGGGAAGCTGCATCTGCACATCAACTCAGTTTGCTGAAGCAACATCTCATCAAATAACACCACCTGCAAGCCCCGCCATCACACACCATCACCACGCACTCCACTTTCAGTCTCAAGGCTCTTACATGCTCAACATCTGGGACTGTTTTCTTTTCATTTTTCACAAACTCTTCCCTCAAGTTACACAATATTTTCCTCCTGAAATGCTTGTCAAGGTTACTTTGTAACCCTTCCGATAAAAGTGATAAATATAGACAGAAGGCCTTAGTAGAGAGACACCAAAGAGAAGGGGAAGAGAGCTGCTTTACTTGAAGAAATCCCTTTACACAACATCTGATGTTTCCAAGATTCCCATGAAGATATGGCAAAGATCATACAGATTTAACCATAGATTAACGCCATCATTAACAGAAGCAACATAAAGTTGTAAATGAAATTTGTTTTACTGCCACTTCTGACTTCCCATAATATAAATATTCACATGTGTCCCATTCATGTTGTCATGGTGTAGAGTGAAGGAATAATTTCAGAAACTCAGAATCTTTGTGGACAATGTTGCTGAGTGTGGTATTAAAGAGAGATACATAAGTGAGTGAGTACAGTCTTTCGCTGCTATTTGTAATATCCTAGCAACATCACGGTGAGGGACACCAGAAATGGGCTTCCCATATTGTACTCATGTGGGGAATCAATTTTTCCGTGATGAACGAACACATCAAGGCTACCCCATCGCCCCACAAACAAATGAATGAAGTAGTCTTTACTTATAGAAGACAAGAAGAAACATCAAAACCATGAAAATATTCCAAATAATTTATCTTAGTTCAAGTGATTTTTATGTCACCATGCTTGTCATTTGTACCAACAAGCGATGTCTCATCTTGATTGTTCTTGCTCCCCAGTATTATGTTGTTGTCGTGGCGTTGGATCATTATGGTACAATTTACAACCAAAAAACATCCATACAAATGACACTGTTCGCTTGTGATGTAACCTGTGAGGTGAGGTGAAATTGGGTTTAACGTCGTGCTTGATAATATTTCGCTCATATGACGACGTGCATGCGTGTGTATGTGTATGTACGGCTGCTTGTACTAGCCCAGACTTAAGCTGGTTTTATAGTGCTAGCCCACTGAGATACCATGCCGCAGTGAAGCATGAATATCCCACTCAGACACATTATACTGACTCCGAGCCGACCAGTCCTTGTTGTACCCATTAATGCCGAGCGCGCCAGGCAGGGACCAACATGTACCATATTTTAACGTCTTTTGGTATGACGCGATCGGGGATCAAACCCACGGCCTTCCGCACTCCGGGCGGACGCTCTAACCACTACACCACGGAGGCGGTCCTGTAACCTGTAACCAGTACCAGTAGTGACTTGAGTTTTGCCTGATGTCTTAAACACAACCAGGACCCTGTACTTCATTCAGGCATGATATCATCATGGCGCTGGGACCATTTGTTGAATGGGGATATCTCTGGATATCTTCTAACATAAGGAGTTCCCTCACCTAGTCTCAGCACAAAAGAAAGTTCATTCATAACAGTCTGATGATTTTCTGATGGCTTGCTTAAAAGAGTACCTGTGTAGGTCTATGCTGGTCATGTCCCTTCCACAGCCACAGAGCTATGGTGTTGAGCTATGATGCATTGGAAAAACCCTGAAGGAGAAGAAGAAGATGAGGAATTGTTTCTCACCTGTATGTCTTGCACAGAACAAGTCTGGAATACACACTTTGGAAATCCTTCTCCACCTCTCTTGTTGCCGTCTGCAAAAATAACAATAATGATACCAATACTGATGATGATGATGATGATGATGATGATGATGATTTTGCTTATGGATGAACAAAGTCACTTGCCTGAGCATGCTATATGACTACTTTATTTGAGGTATCAGATGAGCCTCAGGTCAAAGGTCACGTCTGTGGAACAGTCTTCCAGATAATATTTTAAGTCAATACGTATTTACTAAGATACACAGATCTTTTCCTCATGATCTTAAATGGATCACAATCAATCCTATTAATTATGCTGGCATTACTGATTTGGGTTCAACAGTACTTTGAGAAGGGAGTATCTGAGTGAGTGAGTGAGATTCTGAGTGAGTGAGATTCTGAGCGAGTGAGTGAGTGAGTGAGTTTTAGGCTGTTTTCTGCAATATTCCAGCTATATTATCGAGATTCAACCTTGAATAAGGAAATTCTTATTCCGATTGGTCAGTGAGAGGTTTCAAATAACAGTGACCACATCTAACTAAAACTGGTTTTAATGACCGCATCACATCATGTTGCATTTCAAACCAGGGCCACTGGTGTGCTTATCAAACACCTTCACAATAAGACTACCTAACTGCACCTACAGCCTTGAGACCTGGTTAGACATGGCAGACTCAAACTGCTTCACTGAGAACCCCTTTAAGGAACAAAAGCTACCAAAGCACTATGAAAACACAAACCACTGGCAATGTTCATTGCTGCTTTTCTAAGCTGTGATTTATGACAAGTTTAATAGCTTCAGGGACATCCCACCCTTATTTATACTACAAGTATATAAGAATGCATTCAGAAGCAAAACATTGGTGTTTGGTTACCTGTCAAATGGTCCAGTTGACCTTGGGTGTCAACAACACCTGTCTTAACGGCCACACCCGTCTCCTCAAGACACAGGGCAGGTGTAACACCTGAGCCTCCCTCCCCTCCCTCAATGGACACAGACACAACACCCCACCACTTACCCACTGCTGTACTCATTTGATACCAAGTAATGAAACGGCCAGGCTGATTTTATCCCAACCAAACTGCCTGACTGGGAGCCATTTAAACAACTACTTCAAACTTAATTGAAACTCAACCAACCAGGTCCTGAACCTTCCATTGAAACACTAACACGATCATCTTTCAAATAATCCCTAGGGATTATCATCAAGTAACTCAACAGCGACTCTATAACACAACACAGCCAGCCTATAACACAACACAGCGACAACGGTGAATCGGGAATGCTTCTCAGGACAAGTACATATAAATCCCTTGTTATGGAGAATCTATTTTCTCTCCATGTAAATTGATTGCCCCATCCGAGCCTAATCCAATGCAAATTGCCCAGCTTAAGTAGAAGAAACAACAATGAGTATATCATGCGCTCCTTGACATGTACACTCAAACATGGCTCTGTATTTGTTTTATACTTAGTGTCAGTACAGCCAACAATGCATAGTGGTAGTGACATCGGACTCCTTCGTACACTCCACATCATGCAATTGGGCCCCAAAAGGCACTTAATCAGAGTTGCTTCAAAACACATGGCATCATGCAAACAGATGCTTATCTTTAGATTTCAGACTCTGTTTAGAATTTCAATGCCAATAAAAAGCTCGGGCTGGATTTTCAATTACAGAATCTAATTTAACCCTTCATTCATGAAGCAATTAGCTGCATTTAATTAGGTGTTAACAGGTGGATGGAACCTGTGTGGGGATAATTAGTTTATGTCAAGTGTATCTCAAACGTTATAGATACAGTAACATTGCAGATAGCCTGTTTGAGGGACTGATGAGGGTAACCTGGTTAAAAAACTGAGTTTGATAGTCTTTAATCACATGTAGGAGGGGAATTGATCTGACTCATTAACAGATGTGCCTCTCTACCTGTTAAACTTGATCCTAGAAAACACTGGAACTTAAATTCTTGACAGTCACAAAACATTCACTCTTCCTAAACAGATGTGCTTCTCCTTCTAGTTAACTTTATCCTGTATATTTTATTCCTAAACTTTTCAAACTTTCATATTATAAAGTACTTCAGGAAGCTTATAATTTCAATTTCAACGAAAAACAAAATGTTTTTATGCCTATTATATTACAAATTCTACTGTATGATGAGTAACAGGTCTTGCCTTAGCTGTAATATAGGTTCACTGATGTAATATGCTAAATAACTGCATAATCTTAGCATAAACCTAAATTTAACCAATCAAAATGCTTGTATGCTTACAGTGCTAAGAATAAATCAAACTTGGCTCTGTCTCTACATAGTTGTTTCAGTGCACAGAGAAAGTATATTCAGGGAGGGTAACTACATTTGAACTCTTGTTTTCTGGACATTTTCACAATTTATAAATTTTCTGAATCCTTAAAAATCTGGAATTGATTTGAGTTGCCACACCTACATACACCCCAAACCTCAAGAAATATAATACTATTTCAAAATATTGTAACTTACTTTTTTCAGCATGTTTATATTAGAAAATGCATATTAGAAAACTCCTTGTTGGAAAAATGTTATGAGATTGGACTAGTTGTGATCATTACACTGGATCATGTAAATTCATTTGCATACATTAAACAACACATACTAATCACACATCTGTTCATCTCATTAAGTTAAAAATAAAATACAAAACAAAACACAAAATACTTTTCTGTGGGTTAGACAAAGACATTGTTGTTGATTCAGGCTGTATTACTTTTAAGCTTACATTTGTATCAGTCATAGAGTTTTCAGTTGTACATCGCCGCATTCTGAAGAGGACCCATGAAGATAGGTTAGAATTGGCCTTCAGCAATCCATGCATGTCATAAGAGGTGACTAACAGGATTGGGTGGTCAGGCTCACTGACTTGGTTGATACATGGCATCACATCCCAAACACGTAGATCGATGCTCATGATGTCAATCACTGGATAGTGTGGCCCATACTCAGTAGGGCCGGTGGGGTAGCCTAATGGTTAAAGCGTCAGCTCATCAACCTGAAGACATGGGTTCGAATCCCCACAAGGGTGCAATGTGTGAAGTCCATTTCTGGTGTCCCCCACCGTGACATTTCTGGAATATTGCTAAAAATGGTGCAAAAAACAATTTTCACTCACTCCATACTCAGTTATTTACAGGCTGTTGCCAAATAGCTGGAATATTCCAGAGTGCATTATTAAACAAGAAAGAAAACTTATGAAAACCCCCAACTGAATCCTCCAGAACAAATGACAAATGTTTCACACATATGAGGTATTGATATGAAGACTTGGGTTTGACGCTCCTCATGATGCTCTGTCAGCATAATAATACACAATATAACCACCTAATCCTCAAAAACTGACTAATAAAAAGTGAAGCACTGATGGCATAATCTACCAGGGAAACCCTGTCAACGATACATCAATATCCAGGGTATCCAATGGATGATTTGAAGCACTAGATTTGTTCAAATTATTTTAAGCATATTTTATTACTTCAGCTCTTGGAATTTCAAAGCCATGTTCCCTCACACAAGTACAAACATGGTGATAAAAAGAAACCGGCAAAGGTTGGAACATATTACTCTTTGCACAGAAAAGAAAAAACACAAACCATTCATGAAAATACTCTCCTCTTGAGCAACAACATAAACGACCCATGGTATTACACCAACAGTACAAAATACCCTTCATCTAGCGCTTATCAAAGAAAGGGCAGATCTGTAACAAATGTCCAAATGTTAAAGAATCTGTAGCTTCGCTTCCTTGCACAACATCCGCCACTAATGTGAAAGATGTAGCAACACAACAGGAACCTAGTTTTTATGAATGTAGACGAGGTAGTGATAGGAGGGGGAGGAGGGCCTTGTAACACAGGTGGAGGTGCTTCTGATGTTCTTCCTGCTGTCTAATCTACATTGCCTCCCTTATCAGATAAACGGCCATGATTTATCAAGACAGTTTTTGCTGAAATGACAACTTGTTCCTCTACTGAGTACCACAGCATGCCCACCTGCTAATGGAAACTGGATCCAGTCAATGGAGATCTCCTGCCCTCTTGGTCTGGTTCTGTGTATTCTACTTCCTCATTGGTCAAGGTTAACATATTGTTTTTCTGCATTGGTCAGGTTTAGTATGTGTTTCTTCTTGATCAGACTGATTTAGTATGTTCTTCTCCCTCAGTGGTTGAGTTTCCTCCTCATTGGTCAGGCTGAGCATGTTGTCATTCCTCACTGGTCAGGTTTGGTATGTTCTTGTTCATTATTGGTCAGAGGTTATTGTGCTTGACAAGACTGTTATAACATGATGATGTAGACATTTGCATTTACATTATATTTGTCGCAAAAATACACTGACAGAACCATCTCTCTCATCACAGACTTGTCACAAACATTTCTCTCGCTGATGAGTGTCATTTAACTGAACAACTATTTATATTATGGCAGGCCGCCATTTATGACTGTCCAAGGAATTATACATGGTTACCGTTTCAACCCTGTAAATTTGGAGACGATTATTTAGTTGTTTTGTCTGAAATCAAAGATGGCTAGATGGCATAAATTTGAAAAATATATCCAATTATCCACACAAAATATCAGCGGGAGTCCATGAAGTCATTAAAGCAAAGTCAGCAGCTTGTACAAAATTTATGGACACTGGCAAAAGAAAGATAGAGATGGCAGATGACTTGGAACAACATACCTCACATTGCCTTTCAGGACAAGTGAGCTTTAACGAGACTGCATAAAGCAAAGATAAACTGTGGGTAAACTACATAGCTGCACAATGCTTGTCACCCTGTTTTCTCAGGTGGAAACCTGACCGTCTCAACACCTACATACACCATAACCACCTGGGCTTAATTATAATTTCTAATTCCAGCAAATAAATATCATGGCTTAAATGCAAACAAACACTTTTTTCGTGGATACCTTCACCTGTATAACCATAATAAGATGCATCATTCAGCTCTCACCAAGCTTACATGCCACACAAAAAAGTAGGAAGTACACTAAATCCTTGCCTAACACCTATCTCAAAAATAATTGCTTGACTGTAATAAATAGTTTGGTAGGTAATTTGGCCTTTAATTAAACCTACATTTGCAGCTTATTTCTGTATGTGTATCCTTCACCCTTGCATCAAGGCCACAGACACCTGCCTCTAGCCTCCTCATCGGATGCTTCTTAAACATGATGAATGTGAGCTAGCTGTCCGATTGCAGCTTGCGCACTAATACCACACATACCTCTCTCACACCTGTTTCAATACTTGAAAGCATTCTTGTAGTAATAATAAGCAGTAACACTGACTCAGATGCTTTTTCTCACCATACTGAACATTTATTTCCAGAAACAATTTTGCAATAAAACAAGATCTGTTGATAAGTGTCAATTATGTCAGCCAAGAAACATGTTTAAGACTAGGGACTGTAATCCTGGCTATCAGTAGCCTGTGTTCAGTACTCCACAGGCTTAGACAGGATTTGTCAGGATATCAAAGAAAAAACATCCTGTGAGCTATTTCAAAGGCAAATGGAACTATTCGGTGGCACTTCCCTCACGATACTGCCTGGTTCACATAAGCAGGAAACATGCTTTTTTAAGATTTATGAGAAATAATTTCCAAAACAACAATCAGAACAGCTGGGAAGAAAGATTTTGGTTTGAAATAAAGCGTTTGTGATTGCAATAGGGCGCATTACCCACGTGGTCTCCACATGTGGTTGATAACAAGCTCCTACAAGTATACAGTGTAACTCAATTTACACTCATCACTGGGTTATATCGCAGGGCTAAAACTGGCTAACTAAAAACAGAAAGGTTATTTTTACAAGAGAGCCGTTGCCATTAGTTCACAAATGTGTGGTATGTAGAATTTCAAAGGAGAGCATTACTCAACTCATTGAAGGAGTCTGGCTTGGAAGACATATGTGCTTGGAAATCTTGATAACATTGATAGATTACATATAGATGATACATTGCAGCATATCAGAAGATTGGGATTCAGATGGAAGAAGGAAATTTATTTATTTTGGTGAGGCCTATTACCTTTTTAAAAAGAAAGTTTTGCTTTTTACACATCTTCGAATTGGAGATATCTCAGACTGTGACTTTAATCAAAATGTTTGATATATTTCCTTGAACATGTTGTAGGAATCTCATGTTGCACTAGAATAAACACAAAACATGTTGGATGCTTGTAGAAAACTGATAATGAGTAACAAGTTGAAAGATGGGCCTAAGAATAGATATCAAGGCAATAATATAAGAAAATGAATTGTTGCCATTTTTTATGATCCCCAGTAGTATACACAATGGGGCTACGGGACCAGGTACCCCCCAACGGCCGGCTAGTCTGACTAGCGAGGCTACAGATGTCTGAAAGTGAATGAAATGCATCTCTCGGCAGTTCCTCCCCGGGTCGTCGTCTCGGTATCACCGAGCGAGCGATGTGGGCGAGTCGCAGTGTGTGTGTGTGTGTGTCTCGGCTCAGCTATTATTCACCATGTGCAGCTCGCTGTAGAGCTGGCTGGACACATAGCATACCACAACCTAACAGCACATACAAATAATCATGAGAATTATCATACAGTGGGCGTTCTAAAAGGGACTGTGTCGTGAGGTACGATCATTAACTCCTCTCTGACGAATGCTCTGGGCCGGCCGTCTTTCAAGTAGTACAAGTTCGATTCGCCGTCTTTGATGTTGACAAGGTCTACATTGTACGTTTTCATGGACCATATCGGATCGGTGGCGCGTTTTCTGCTGTCTCCCTCGTATTCTCCCGGCTGACCCGGTCCGGTAATGTTTTCTCTGTTTTATCGCGACGTGCCGCCGCCGAAGATTTCATTTTGATGGCTTCGGCGGGTCTCTTGCCCACGAGTCTGGTGACTTCGTTGTTGATGTCATCCACCACTTGCGGTAAGCGTACGACCCATTCCGTGTTTCTGTTTTTGGGATCCATTAAATCCTGCGAGTACTGATGTGAGAACAGACGTTCGCTATGTCCAGGTAGACCGTGTCGATCCTGTTTGAGTTGCGCGTCCATAATCATGTACAATATAAATTTAACTTGCTGGCGGGGGTTTGCGTTTTTCTGGTGATTTGGATGGTGATCCCTTCGCTGCCGTTGTCGATGCGACATCCGCTGCCGTGCAGCCTGTCGTGGTCAGTGGATCGCATGTCCAGCTACAGCGCGTAATGTTTATCCAGCTAATCACCAATCGACACGTAGGGAAACCCAGTTCTTTGACGACATCGTTGACTTCAGGTGAGTGTCGCTTGATGGCCGGTATTTTTTGTTATCCCGTCCCACTGCTGGTAAGCTCGCATGCCTTGGCTGAACAGCTGGTTGGGCACACCTTCGACGGTCACTTCCACTTTCGTGATTTCGGGATTCCAAGTGAGTTCGCTGTCTCTTCGAAAAGGCTCGTATTCCGCCACAGGAATGATCCAGATGCCTTTCATCGATCGAGCCGGCACGTTCAGGTTGATGTTCCACAACGTGTCGCTCTTGTCCTTGATGATCGTCCCGTGCCGCAGCACGCGATCGTACAGGATGGATAGCTTTCCCGAGTACTGTTGGCGAATATGCGGGGACAGCTCCGGGCTCATGACCGTGTTGTATTCCAGAGAGATGTTATCGACGACGTAGCTGGCATCAGTGCCGTCTGGCATGGAGATAACCTTGCCGTAGTCGTTGAACGTGAGTTCGTATTCCAGCCGGTCCCCCAGCGCAGCCTGGTAAAACGGCATGTGCCCCTCGAGCAGATCGAAGTCGGGCAGTATGCAAAACCGATTCCCGTACACCTCGGCGACGGCTTTTTCTTCTGCCGTTATCCTATTGAGATTGTCTGGCGTGAAACCGTACCCCACACGTAGGTCGTTCGCATGGTAGTTAACCCAACAAATTCCTTGATACAACATGTTATTGCATTCTTCCGAGGTTCTCCAGAGGTCTGTGCAACAATAAAACACGTCGCTGTCGTCGATGCTCAGCTGACGATATTCCCATGGATGATTTTGACGCTGAACGACAATGATGCAGCAGCCATGGACACCTCGTTCATGGGCGACACCGTGGGCAACAAACTTTTAAACCAGGCCGTGGACGAATATTACGATGCTTTAAAGCGAGATAAAAATTATGTCGAACCATTGGGTCACGACTTTCCGAAGTTCAAAATCGACAACAAAGGGACGCTGCGATTGAAAGCTCATCTGGAGGTCGATCTCATGAACAAACACACGAGAAAACCGCTCGACCTGTCGACGCTAGCCAGTCGCCATGGCGGTAGTCAACTGATCCGCAACGAAACCTGCGAGATTACGGCAGTGCACGAGCCAAACAACTTCCGCCGAAGGTCGTCCAAGATCTGCAAAACGTAAGGACCGAACTTCGGTGATGCTGGCGCTGATCCAAGAGAAATGCCCCAGCGCGCTTAAGAATCGTCGGACGAAATCGAAAAAATATCGGTCACGTACCGAACAAACCCTTGCCCGGTTTTGAATTTCCTCTTAGGGAACTTCGGGGTCTAGACGAAGCCTTGAAAAATGTGCGTGGAGAACTCATGAACAACATTGGTAAACTCAACGAAATCGACGAGCACATCGCCCGCGAGAAAAGAAAACTAAGGATCGAAGCCATGAAAACCATCATCGAGAAAAGATTGCGCGACCTGGAAGACGAGAGACGGACCAGATTGAAAGCCGCTTCCTCCAGCCGGGAAGACCTCCGATCACATCATCAGGCGACGACATCAGAGACTGGATAAAAAAACATTTGAAATCTCTCGGCGAGGCCCTGGCTAAACTGGCCAGCAAAGCCACCGAAGCGCTGCCTGGCATCTTGGGCAGCATCGTTTCCTGCTTGTTAGGTTTCTTGTCGAAAACGGTCACGTGGCTCGGTCAAAACCTGTGGGCTTTTGTCGTCGCCGTGGCAGGTCTGGTGTACGTCGCAGCTAAGGAATTTTTAACCAAATGAGGCACAGTCAAACCGCGATCCCGCCGACCACCAGCGCTGTTTTGCGATCGACGTGCCGCTAATTGTTTGCCTGCACGTGCGGGGGCAGCTGCTACTGTTGTTGGCGTGGTGGTGCTACTTCCTCCGGTGTCGGTGCCACGATGCCCCTTTCATACTGCCACACGACTAGACTCGCATTATTGACGTCCTGGTTCAAACCCAACTTTTGATCAGCGGTCGCGATCACGATTTCATTGTTGTTGCCCACCACTCTGTTCACCCTCAGTCGCATGTCGCTCGGAGCCATGTACAGTCTCGCGCCGAACACGTAGTCGACTTTCAACAGGGCGTATTCTAGCACGTTTTGATAGCGTTTGATGGCACTTGGTACATCGTCTAGCAATGGCATCCTCAACGTTAGCCATGAACTGTTTCTGCGCGTCCTAAGCCGTATGTTCGAATCGAATCGTTCAATCTGACAACTCCGACATGAGTAAACCCTTTCGAAGTGTCCAGTATGACTATTTTCCAATCATCCGCGGGTCCCTGCTGTCGTCGAAAGCCATGTAATCGTCGTTCCACTCGTTCATCATGACGTAACGATACGACTTGTAACCCCAATCTTTCACCAACTGTTTGCTGGCTTCCGCGAGATACATGTTGTGAACGATGGGAATGCCCAAACCGTGGTTCGGACCCAGCAAACGCCAATCGACCCTCTTCAGATCTAGTTCGACTTCACCGCAAACGCGTTCGTACGCACGTCGATCGTATGGATTGATAACGGCATTCCACGCCTTGTCCTGGGGAATCGGGGCACTGATTTCTTTCAGGATACGTCTGATCTGGTAGTACACGTACACGGCTATGATGATGCACGGCTGACGCCGTCGGTTCCAAATGAATTCCCGTGCTTCAAATACTCAATAACACCCGGAAATTGGCCAACACATGATGTTTATCTCGTAAGCGAAACGGCATTGGGAACACTCTCAATGACTTCATTAGATTAATTAAGACTTAATTAATTAAGGGATTAGGGACTTCCCAAGGGCTCAATTTTTAAATTGAGCCCTTGGGAGGGACCTGGTCCCGTAGCCCCATTGTGTATACTACTCCCCCTTGAGACATAAGCATGATCAGTGTAAATGCTTCACAGTATTAAAGCAAGTTAATGACCTTCAGCAGCTGCATGAGTGAGTGAGGTTTTATGCCACTTTTAGCAATATTCCAGCAATATCACCGCAGGGACATCAGAAATGTACTTCACACATTGTACCAATGTGGGGAATCGAACCCGGGTCTTCAGTGTGCCAATCGACTGCCTTAACAACTAGGCTACTACACTGTCCTGTTACAGAAGAATCTTTATTGGATATCACAACAGAAATCTAAAATACTCCACAGAGGACAATATGTCATTGACAATCTGTGGGAAATATTCCACTTGTGCATGCAGAAAAAACGTTTCTGCATCTAACCTCAAATCGCTAATCACTTAATATAACTAGATTGAAAAAAACAAAACCTTTCTTGAGAAGGGAGCCAAGTCAAAGGGCACTGAAGTTGCCTTATATTTACATAAGCAAGGTAAATGTGAAGGCATGTTCTGTTTCTTTCAGAACTACACAAGAATCAACTGAAAATCTGTAGAAGTCCCATATCCTCCAGATAACAGCCATAATACAGGTAAGTCTGTACACAGTAGTAGCTGTAGAACTCCTACATATGAACCTGATCTTATTGAGAGCATTGTCTCTTTATATATCACATTAGCTCTGTTTCTTCTCATCATGTTTTGATAGTTTTCTTTCTTCTGATCATATTTAACATTAGCTGTGGTTCATCTGATCATATTTTAGATTAGCTCTGGTTCTTCTGATCATATTTTACATTAGCTCTACTTCTTCTCATCACATTTTCCATTAGGCCTCAAAAAAAAAAGCTTGTGGTTCCGATTTCCCGACCGACCCTAAATATTCCCGCCGAGCCTAACAATTTTACTCACCTCATAATAAATGAAATTTATTTTCTGACACATGAGTAATCTGAGTAATGTAAAAATATTTTGCAAAAAAAAAACAACAAAACCCTACCTACCTACCCTAGTTCTGAAATGTAGGAAATCGGAACCACAACATTTATTTTTTTTGGCCTTAGCTCTATTTCTTCTCATCACATTTTCCATTAGCTCTATTTCTTTTCATCACATCTTCCATAAGCTCTATTTCTTCTCATCACATTATAAAGAAGCTCTATTTCTTCTCATCACATTTTTAATAGCTCTACTTCTTCTCATCACATTTTCCATTAGCTCTACTTCTTCTCATCACATTATAAAGAAGCTCTATTTGACACTCCAGTAAACGATATTCAAACTCACAGTGGCCTACAAAGAATGCAGCCTTGGCCTACAAAGAATGCAGCCTGGGCCAGGCAAACCAGTGACAATAACTAACAGCTTGACACAGTCAGTCATCCAGTTTGATCAACTGGTCAATATCTCAATATCCCAAACAAGGAGTGCATCCTCTCACTCAGAATGTCCACAGGGGTATTTCAAGGTGAAGGTCAGCTACGTTGCCAATATGGTTTAGGGACCGTTCATAATTTATGGCTGGGGTGTGTGTGTGTGTGTGTGTGATGATGACTTTTATGGAAAAGCATGTACAATGTGAATGACCACTCCCTAAAATTCATGTACAAAGTAAGTGACCCACCCCACACCCCCTGCATGTCATGTACAAAATCAATGACCCCCCCTCTCCCTTCCCATAATTTTTAAGCCTATTTTTTAAATATTTCTTGTGTACAAAATTGCTGTCCCCCCTCTAGTACATGTGTACAAAATTGATGAACCCCCTACCTCTTAAAATCATCATCATCCCTCTAGCCATAAATTATGAATGGGTCCTTAGTGCTTGGTCTTCAGACCATTCATGGGGATTCCGGAAAGAACTTATAACCAAAACCAATACTTGTCATACAAGGTGACTAAACGAGTCTGGTAGCTCTCCGTGACTTGGTTAATTGTTGATTCCCTGGCACTGCTCCACATCATCATTGTTCATTATGTCAGTCACTGGTGGCTGTGATTTAGCTGGAATTTTGGTGACTGAAGCATTTATATAGAACATACCATTTCCAACCTTACACCTGTACTGACTCCATGATAACCAGTTCTTGTTTAACCCTAAAATGCTGAGTTCCAACCAGGGTAACAATAAGTAAGATCTTTTAACATGTCTGCCATGATGCAGCCATGATCAAACCATCAACCTTCAACTCTTCAGCCAGATGCTCTATCCAATAAACCACACAGGTTTTGTCTTGGATATAACTTAAAGTGTTAAGGTCGTGACAACATTTTAATAACGAATCAGTATATTCTTTCTATATACCCAGACGCAAGCGTTTTAAGTTCTAACAGCTCATATTATAGGTCACAAAGCCAGAGGAGAATGACTGATTTGATTCATTCTACAATTGTAATACCACTCATGAATACTGATAGCAATAGCTACTGACACAGAGATGAGAAAACTTATTCTGTCCCGTTTGCAAGGACGAGAAATGTAATCTACAAAGTTGATTAATCCAATAGTCAGCACAAACAAATATTCCCATACTGGACAAACAATTTATCTCTTCGGATTGACAAAATCCAGAGTATGTCATATGACTTTGTATAAAAAGGTATTCTGAATTTTACTGTAAGTCTAAAGTCAAGAGCATCAGCCCAAAGAGCTGATGGTGGGTAGTTCAATCTCCTGGCAATATGCAGGGGTGGAAATAACCCATTGCCATTGTTTTTTTTCTGTCGGCCAAACAAATTTGTGTATCACACTGTACCGGTGTCCAGTTGATATTTCAATGTTAATTATGCTGTTAATTAAAAAATCAACAAGAAAACAGACGGTATAGTGGAAAAATTATCAGGGCAAGTGATTTTACATGTGCCACTGTACCGGAGTAAACTAGCAATTTTAAAGTTATTTCCACCCCTGAATATCATGCCAAAAGACGTTGACGTTGATGGTACCATGTAAGACATTTGGCACCACGGTCAGCTAAGAGACAGTACACAAGTTAACCTGTAGCATATCGCAACAGTGGGCTAGAACTATAAGCACAGGAGGATGTAATGTGTTAATACACTATGTGAAATCTGACTTACCTCCTCAATGAAGAGCCAAGGATGGCAATGACTTCCTAAGATGTTGGATTTCTTTAATCCGTGTTCAAATATTGCTTTCAAAGCTGGACATAACCTGGAAGTACAAGAATTGCATTGCAATTGAATATAAGAGGCTCAAAATTATTCATCTTCATCCAACATGAGGATAAACACTTCAAACTATGACCAGAATAATTGATCACTATTAAGTTTATATGACCATTAAAAGCAAAACAGCAAACTCCATGTGTATTTGTGGGAACACAAAGACAATTACATCCTCATCCCGGAAACTGTGCAGTTTTGCACCCACTACATTCTTCTGACTCCCGTTATCATATTCAACCAATTTGTTTCGTCGCCATATTTTAACACACCACATGCCATTCATATTTGAAGAAGAAACAAGGAATGATCACTATCGTTATACTTCATGTTGCAGAGGGGAGGAGAAAGGAGGTCATGTGACCAAACTGAATTACGGACAGATTTAGGAAAAATTCACTTCCTCCAAACTTAGTGAATTCTGTAAAAAGTCATGAGACAAAAGAATTGTCTTCAACTGGTCTAATTGGTACAGCACTGTTGACTGAAAACTGACAGTAATTGTTATAACAGTATAAATTATTCACAGTAATCTTTAACATGCTGTCATGAATATTGTGTTGAAACGTATGGCCTTAAACTACAGTGATGAAATTACAATTAAGTACCTCCCTGGGCATGGAAGGCTAACAGAGTTATCTCCCTTGAATTGAATTCATGGCCTGTGATAGCGTGATAACATTTCCCATCTCTGATGGTATTACAGGAAAATTTAACATAACATGCATGCATATCCAAGATCCATTAGGTTTTCTTGTATATGAGCATGAAAAGCCTTGGGTAGAATATGACCTGGAATATGACCCGAGCAACCCATACTGGGGTAAGAGGTGTTCAAATGAATTGGGTGCTTAGGCTCAGGCCTTATGGTTTATGGCCTTCCAGCATACCTCAATTACATGGATCAATGCTCATAACATCAATCACTGGATTGTCTGATTTGATTATTTACAGGCTGCTGTCACATGGCTGTAATATTGCTGAGTACATTATTAACAAGGAACTTACGCTTAAATTACAAATTACTTAAAAACAATTCCCTACCAAGATTATTTTTTCCTATCCCCATATAGCAATCAACTGCACAAGTCTTCATATGACAAGAATTTGATGCATGAATGGATTAAGGGTCTGACTCTACATAAGAAATCAAAGGCTACTACGTTCCTCTGACCAGATCTGTTACGGCTTCGGTCACAGAGTCATCTCCGGCTGACGAGTAGTGCTTACTCCTCTCATCCAGTATTTCCACAAACTTGGCGGGGAACCATCCTCGCAAACCATTCAGTTCCCCAATCCAACAGTGCTCATCCTTCTGAGAGATGATCTGAACAAAGAGAGTGTGATGGGTTTAAACATGTTACATGCCACTTTGAACAGTCTAACAGTTTTCTCACAGCATGACAGTTTCATGGACGTAAGACCAAAGTGATGCCAGGAAGAGCATGGTTAGGAAGATGTCAAATGAAAGTATAAACGGTAAAATTTGATTCGATCCCTCAGCAAACAAGCCATATAGTTTACTACTCAAAAGTCCTGAAGCCTCCAAATACTGTGACCTGAATCCTGGTCTACAAAACATTCATAGTGCTATGACACTCATTAGCCAATAAACTATAGGTGAGGTGAGGTGAAATTGGGTTTAACGTCGTGCTTGAGAATATTTCGCTCATATGACGACGTGCATGCGTGTGTATGTGTATGTACGGCTGCTTGTACTAGCCCAGACTGAAGCTGGTTTTATAGTGCTAGCCCACTGAGATACCATGCCGCAGTGAAGCATGAATACCCCACTCAGACACATTATACTGACTCCGAGCCGACCAGTCCTTGATGTACCCATTAATGCTGAGCGCCAGGCAGGGACCAACAAGTACCATATTTTAACGTCTTTTGGTATGACGCGATCGGGGAAGTGTCTTTGTCTTTGTATCCATGAATTAGTTATGAGATGTTCTGCACATTACAACTGGCGTTTTGAATGGACTGATTAGCAAGTTTGCCAATGGGCACTGAAGGATTGACAATACACTTCTTTGTATCTAGATTAACAAATCCTGAAATATGTTTTTAAAGGTATTCACAGCTGAGTTGAGTTTTACGTGACATCGGCATTATTTCAGCTGTGTAGCTACAATCACAATCTTGACTTTCAACATGGCAAAATGTACAGATATGCAACAATATTTGTGGATTTATTATACCCAGTACTTACTGTGATTATGTCATTCTTTCTGAATCCTAGTTCATCATCATCATGCCGCTCAAAGTCCAGCAGTGCCTTGGCCCGCCTCCTCCTGTTGCGGGCAACGTTCACATAGTTCTCCAGATCCTTGGCATGGCTGTCCATAGTGTAGTCTGCTTGCAGGTTCTGCAACACACAACAGCAGTACTCACACACTTGAAACATGATGCTTCAAAACTTTCAGGTAAAATCTGAATACATACCAGATAAAATCTTAGAAACAGCCCAGTCTCATTAAAAAAACAGATCTTTAGTCTACACACTTTCAATACCATCTTCCTGAGGCAAAGGAGTTACTATACAAGTCTGGTTTCCACTAGAGTACCACTAGTGGCTTTTATGAGTTATGTCCTTTCTATGTCCCAAGTATTGACCACCAGATGTCACTTATGATATGACTTGCATTTGCTTATAATAACAATTATAATAATAGGCCATTTATATAGCGCCTTTCCACGTCACAGGGATATGCTCAAAGCGCTTCCTGAGCTCAAGTTAAAACTATATACAGTTGGCAGGTACGGATGATTGGAAGTCACTTGTAGCGGAGAAATAGATGAGTCTTTAGTCGTGTTTTGAATGTACTTAGGGAAGGAGATGATTTTAACTCGATAGGGAGAGAGTTCCACAGAGAAGCTGCTGCATATGAAAAGGTCCTTAAGCCAAATGATTTTAGATTGTAGCTGGGGACAGCAAGTAACAGTTGTTGTGATGAGCGCAGAGTTCTTTCTGGAGAGTAATGTGTCAGAAGGTCTTGAAGGTAGGAAGGTCCTGAGTTGTAGAAAGACTGGTAGGTGAGGCAGAGAATCTTAAAATCAATCCTTTCACGAATACGGAGCCAGTGTAGAGAGTTTAGAATGGGAGAGATGTGACAGCGAGGACTGGTGAGAGTGATGATGCGTGCAGCTTTGTTCTGGATTTTCTGAAGGAGATGGAGTTGAGACGAAGAGATGCCAAACAGTAAACTGTTGAAGTAATCCAGGCGGGATAAAATCAGTGTCCGCACAAGGGTGGCAGTGCTTCAAACAATATAGCACAATGATCTATCAAAAATGGAGATCCATATTGTTAAAGAACAGTCTCCTGAACTTCATTAATTACTTAAGCACCTTGATTAAAGACATGAAAAGATTTGGGAAACTATCTCGTCTATACCAAGTTCACAGTTCATATGCTGTGAAAATCCAGCACTCGACTGAAATCTGCAGTAGCAAACAGATGTCGAGTTTGTTAAGCTGTTTGGATTATACTATGCCAGAGTCATTTGTTCAGCCAAAACACAATCCCTACATGCCACCCTAGTTTGAAACTTTTGGAAACTGGATTTGTATATTCAATTAACTCCCTTGCCATGGGAAGATGTTCCTCCAAAACGGATCTATTATATCTGTTGCTATAATCCTGTTGTCCTGACACTCACTATAAGGCTCTTGGTATAATACAACAGTGGAAGCCTGGTATACTTACAACTTTGTTATTTTTGGGGTCAAGTGATTGGAAGTGACGAGCAACCTGTAGGATGGCTTCCCGCAAGTCAACAAGTAATTCTGTTTGGCGAATATTTTTGGCTTTTCCAAAGTCTTCATCCTCTGATTCCCCTCTCAGCAGAACGGAGACGAGAGATCGAGATCGCTTTAGGTGTCGCTTGTTCAGTTGCTGCAAAGGAAACAGAAAGTCAGGCAATTAACTCCAGAAAACACATACACTAACTAGAGAGACATGGTGATACTGTTAGGGACCGTTCATGATTTATGGATAGAGGGGGTGATGATTTGTAGGGGAGGTGTCACCCATTTTGTTCTAGGGAGGTAGGGGGGATCACTGAATTTGTACATGACATGCAGGAGGGGTAAGCAAGTCACTTACTTTGTACATGAATTATTTTGAGGGAGGGTCATTCACATTGTACATGCTCCTCCATAAAAATCATCACCACCCCCCTTTATAATGCCATACCTCAATTATCATCAAATCTCAGGTTCGCCCTGATTATGCCTCTTGGTTTGTTGGCACCTAGTAGCTTTCACCAAAGTGGTCAACATCAAACTAATAATATTTTGTGCCTTTTTCATATTATGTTATGAATGTGGACTGTACAATCTATAAACTAAAAATATGTCATCTACATGATGACTTTGATTGACTTGTGTTATCCAATATCAAACTGAGTCTCACATATGTTCATACGTTGGTATGAAAGTTTTTATTCTGATTTTTTTGTTCTATTCTCAAACTACTAACTGACCTGTTTTGGCAGGTTCCTGGACGACTCTGGGTTGACCAGTGCACCCTGGTCAGCCATAAGGTAGGCCAGGTGTTTCCGTCTGTGTGTCTCCACCACGACATCGGTCAAGGATCCAGCAGTCCGGAAGGCAACCTGCATCAGACCCATCACCGCCATTACAGACTCATGTACGATCATAAAATCAACTGCCTATTTAAGGAAACGTAAATAGGCATTTGTAGCAGAGATCATCTTCTCCACAAATATCACACTACATCATCATCATATCACATTATCATATTGATAACTTATAAATACATTGAACAGGATTCAGAGCCACAGGACAACATGACACTTCCAATACATGTATGGCATTACAGACACAATAAGAATCAGATTAGAATGAATGAAATATGTCATGTGAGGAGAAATAAAAACGCTGTAGCTCACAGTTATGTATATAATAGTTTCAAGCAAAGATCTTACTACAGCTGCATTTCGCATATCCAGACACTAGCGTTTTTCAAATATTGTAGGAAATAGCAATCAGCTGTACATGTTTTCTCCCAATCTACCAGTGGTTCAGTTAAACAACAATATAACAAGGAATTCTGACACAATGTCTGGAATACCTGACTAATTTCATACTAGGAAAGCTATATTCCAATATCATGTTATTTTAGTTACAGTGTTCACTACATAAACATATATAAATTGATAATAATAACTATTAGTGTACCACTGAGGTACAACTGATTGCTGTTATCAGATAATTTCTCACTAGATTACAAACATCAGATAAGATCTACGATGAACATATTTGTATAACAAGTATGTGTAATAACATGATTAGATTAACACTGTGATTACACAATAAACACTCCTTTGATGGATGGTGGTTATCTTTGTTGTTGGTTTGTTGGTTCAATATTCCAGTTATATGGGGGCGGTCTGTAAATAATCAAGTCTGGACCAGACAATCCAGTGATCAACATCATGAGCACCGATCTACGCAATTGGGATACGATGACATATGTCAACCAAAGGTGGTTATCTAGTAAGTGGGACACAATAGTGTGTATTTGGACTCATGGTAATCAAAATTTGCCCTCCAGATCTATGAAACCAGATTTCATGACAACTGAAGCATTTATGAAGTACATATTTTGTTCTGTGTGTGCAAGGTTTCTGGATCCTTGTGGATTAGCAGGGTTCAACTGTATTTCACGTTCCAAAATGGATACTTCATGAATAAGAAATGAGAATACAGTCAGCCAGTTTATATTTATTAAATAGTTCATTGTAATCATGAGTATTATGTATCCATGTTATAACCACATTCTAATATAGGTTTCCACTAAGAATCATTATGTCATTGTGAACATATAACAGATGAAATCAGGGATTTACAGGAGGCGAATTCCTGCGTCCTATATGCATAAAGATTGACAATGGATGCAACAAAATTTATTCGCGCATCCACAGGGACTCCAAAGTCCAAATACTTTTTGTAAAAATTCCAATCAAGTGACAATAAGTTATCACTGAGTTTGCTACTAGCTGGGTTATGGTATCATTTGCAATTTAATTACTGTAACAATGTGATGATCATGATACACAATACAATAACAGTATTAATAATAATATTTAAGTGTCTGGGACCCCAATTTTGTTGTCCAGGACCCCCTGAAAATTAAGAATATGAATCCCAGGGACCCTCAAATACAGGACTCAAGGTAAATCCCTGTGAAATTGTGACTGCTTAGTACCATGAGTTCAGGTGCAATGTTGTTTATCTGATGAGACCTCCTACTAAGGTGTCCTCACATCTTTATTCTTTATGAATGCAGATATTGTATGAGAAAAGAGGTCCAATTGTAATGATATTGACCATTTAGCGACTTATATAACAACTCTACATGGATTTACCTGGGTTATATATGTTGAGGTTCCAAAGAACTCACAACCCTAATCAGAGTTTAAACAAGCCAAAAGGTGCGAGCAAGGCTCACGAATAACCCCTGACTGTGACTCCCAACTACAGCTAGACAACAATTAATAATGATTATTCTTGACAATAAATACAAGACTTGTATCAAACTTTACACTGAACCTTTCCCATAAACAAAGCAGCCATTACCCAAATCTGAAAAACAGCCATTGTAAAGTTCTTGAACGAATTTGTCATGGACTTTTTTTCCTCAAGCTCAAGAGATGTAATTTTGAGGTGTAAAAATAGATGTGGAGGGTGATACCAAAATCTGAAAACAATCCATTGAAATGAGTTAAAAATTTCCCTTGGGACTTTTACGTTCAAAATATGTAAAATGATGCAACTCTTACAAAAAGTTGAAAATCAGAACCAAAATTTGCACTGCAACACTCCTTGAACAGAGACTGACTGACAGACTGAGTTTGGTTTTACGCCGCTTTTAGCAATATTGCAGCAACATCACGGCGGGGGACACCAGAAATGGGCTTCACACATTGTACCCATGTGGGGATTTGAACCCGTGTCTTCGGCGTGACGAGCCAACGCTTTAACCATTAGGCTACCCCACCGCCCTCCTTGAACAGAGAAGCTGCTTTCGAAATTTGAAAACATTTTGACAAATGCTATAGAGGTTATTGGTTGAACAAACATTTCTAAGTGTAATATGCGTAATGGGTGGCAATTCTGTTTGAGCCTTTCTCCAAAAGGCAGCCCCTGAACAACTTCTTAACCAATCTGTAAGCATTTCTTAAAGGCGCCATACAACAGCATATAACCTTCTAGTAACAACTGCCAAATATAAGTTAGTATCATCAATGTTGGACTGAACTTTGTTCATTACAGCACTATCACTGAGATCTTATTTTACTTGTGGATTGTTTTAATAAAGTTTGCCCACATTTTGTCCATTTTCTAAGCACCCAGGGTCCAGTTAGTACCAGAAACTGTCATTGTTGACAGGATCATATTAGTCAGCATTCTAATTCAACTTAGTATGTAACACGAGTTCTAACTGGTCAATGCTATAAATTTCCGACCGTATAATCAGCATATACCGTCGCAATTTGAAAACCGATTCACCAAAACCTTTGAATGTATCCCTACTCTATTGGGGTAACGCTGTTTTGCAGGACATTGTCATTTGCAGAAGCCATTGGTCAATTCAATCCCCTATCCAGCTAAAATGGGTGGAATTTGTGTTAAAAATGACAAAACAGTATCATAAATTCCATTTTAAGTTCAAACAACTTACTCGCAACCGGCTTTTGACACAACACTGTTAGATCATGAAACAAGATTTATGACGTCATTATGGAGTGTGACGGCTGCTCATTTCTGTAACTAGAGGGCGGTTTCATCATAATTCCGTCCATTTTATCTATAATACTATGATCTATTCATCATTGTCAGATTTAGTCTGTGTGCACATAATAAAGTAGTTTGAAAAGGGAACTACTTTGCTGGTGATGGTGTAAGTTCAAGGAGTGATATGATTACAGCGTACAACGAGTTGAATTAGAATGGGGATAACTGTACTGTGTTTGACGAATTGGGGACGTATACCGGTGGTTATATAGCCGCAAATTTAGTTATATCGGCGACGCGTATATCAAAACAGCCTGTAATTAATCAAATGTGGGTCAGGTAAATCAGTGGCCGTTCCGTAAGCAGTAAGCAGTCTTGCAACTGATGTCAGGGTAAAACTAGACAATGATACATTTTGTCAGTCTCTTTCTGTTCAACCTTTAGCATCAAAGATGACATTCTTGTTTCCTCAACAATATGATGACTGAGCATATTATTCTAATGGGCTGGATACTGTGACCAACTGATCCTGATTTTAGTTGACAATCTGACCTTGACTCGCCAGGCCATCAAGCCTGGGAACAAGCTTTAGTTGATAGACATCAACACTTGCTGTCAACTTGTTACAAAATACAACAGTGAGTCAATTAGTTTTATCAATATTCCAGCAATATTATGGCAGAAGACACCAGAAATTGGCTTCACTCACTGTGCCCATGTGGGGAATCGAACCCAGGTCTTCAGCATGATGAGTGAATGCTTTAACCACTAGGCTACCCCACTGCCCCCTGCACCATATCAACAAAGTATAAACAGACAGGAAGAACCCATTTCACAAGGAGGGGGAGTGGCACCCAACAACCAAGTTCTACCCAACGGACATGTTCTACCCAATGCTCCCCACAGTATGTATAAAAGGGCACAAAATATAACATCGTCTGATAGTCATTAGGCAAGTAAAATAAAACAATTAGTGACTTTTTCTACATTTACAGTTAGATGCAGTGTCATTTTGGTCCGAAAGTGAAAATAAATATGTATATTGACCAGCAGAGGTACTTTCAACCTAATCTCTCCACCAAACATCATAGAGACCTATGCTGCACCATGGCATACAGTCTCCCTATTCTTCCCACAGAATAATATACAGACCAGTACTTCGAACCTCTGATGTTACAGCACTAACCTGAAATTCAACCCTTGGCGCTGGCACATGAGTATACGGCTTCTTGTAGTGTACAACAAGCTTTTCATCCTGTACGCCATTATTGGGCGTCATTGGCGCCGTACTTGGACACAGCATGATTTCAAATGTACAACATATGTTGAGGTGAAATCATGACGCTTGACAATAAAGTTTGTCATCCACTATCCACTACCATGCTGAATCAACTGCAGAAAAACACACCAGGGATATTTTGTCCATTCTTATTCCAGATCATCTATTTGTCAGATTGCCTTGTAACAGTCTGTATACACAGCATATATCTATCAGTAAACTTATGCTTGATAAGCCACATGTTCTAACCAATATGCTGTGCAATTATTTCTGAGCATCATTCAGTGCCAGCTGGTGCTATTGATTTGCTCAATAAGCTAAATATCTACATGCCATTCTCACTTTGCTGCTCGCCAGACAATGGCATAATTGTGAGTTAATTTACAGTGATTTACCTCCTGGGCCTGTGATTAAAGTCTGTTTCACTTACATTGAGCAAATGCTATGGAGATAGATTGACATATGATCCAAATAGAATTATTCATTGTCAAACTATGATCAGATTGCAATTCATTGCTGAATACAGTGACTTAGTGTTGTAACACTTCAGAACAGGAATATGGCAACGCAAAAAGTTTCAGCTTATATGTTTTCCATGGATTAAAGGACCTTCTTTGGAATCTGCAGTAATCTTGCAACTTCAAGCTTCATTACTGCTGCCTGGACTACCTGAATTGTGCATGCAGGACATACAGTGCTAAAAGGTAAAGTTACGTCAACATGTTTAAGGCCAAGAGAGTTATGTCCCTTTGGGGTGCCAGGATCATGTGATCATGAGCTCAAAACCAAACATGATTCTTTGTTTGAGCAAGGTAGTATACATCACTTCGAGATTTCCTCCCACACATATACTGAATTTATTATTACTGAAAAACTGTTCAAATCTGGAGTAATACATATCTCTCACTTTTAACATACATGGAATCAGTTCCATTAGAAGAAATTTTAAACACATGCATGTGATGTTCAGCATATTTGGTCTATCTGTTTAGAGATAATGGGATCCACATAATACAATGGTGGACAACAGTCCATATTCAGATAGGTCATGAAATAAACTCAAGATTATGTGGGCTGTGACCAGGTGAGCTAAATATTTTAAAAATTGAAAAATTCATGAAAGTGGTCAAAAGTAACACAGGTTTTTGGGGGGATTAGACTTTCTCAGTAAAGTGCAGACTATAATACTTTCGTTGGGCTGATTCAGACCCATCTAGGATTCGAACCCACACCCTCAGAGCCAGGCACCTAATTGCCAGCACACATAGTCAGCCATCTAACCCATCCAGCCACCGAGGCTTCCACGTGGCTAGATTTCATTTAATCCTGCTGACAACTGAATAACAAAGAGAAGGACTGAACAACACCTTCACTTATCATACTAAAAACTAGTCCCATTTTACACTGGGGATAACATCATACCTACATCTCTGTCCTCATAGATAATATTTCATTGGTAACATTTAACATTTAAAATCGAATTAATATTAAATAAGTCACTTATGAAAATTCTTGTCCAAGTGCCATTTTTGTTACCAGACAACATTTGGATATTTAGTGTTCATGTGTATAGCTATTCAAAAGGCATAAAGCACAGTTGAGAATTACAAATTGAGGCAGATACATACCGATACATTATGTAGCAAGTCATGCATCATATTGTTGAGTCTTATAATCTAGCTGCTCCAGCACATTGGTGAATCGTTTCAGCCTTAGTTTGTTTCCAGTAAAGTGAACTCATTCAACTGTATAAAGGTTTCCAATGATAGCAGGCCAAACAAAGACCACCTTAATCCTGGTTTGTTAAATGTCACACAAATTATGACATGCTTCAAACAGTTTCTTCTCTATTCACGTTTACTTCTGCTCTGAAGTACATCCTTCACGAAACTTGGTTGTCATCCACTAGATCATTTCCAGTGTCAAACAGTCCATGGATGTCAGACTTGTAAAACTATAGTCTGTTGCGGTGAAAACGTACTGATGAATTTCACTTTAAACAAAAAAGTAAATCAAATAAAGTGAAATTAAGATTGCAAATCCTCATAATTTTACCTTGCCATTTGAAAATTTAAATCTCAGAATTTTATTCAACTTAGGATATAGTTTCAAATCGGTATTATTGGTTTGTATTACAAGGGTGTATGCGCATTAAATGAAACACCGAGAACAAGGAGGGTTGGTCTAAGTTAACGCTCATCACGTACCACACGTGCATTTGTTTCACTGTTCCAACTACTGCGCTTACCCCCTTGTTATACAAACCAATATAAGCGATTTGAAACTATGATTGTTTGTTAAACAACTTTTTTCCTAAGTTGAATAAAAATCTAAGATTTAAATATTCAATTGGCAGGGTAGAGTTATGGGGATTCGCAATCTTAATTTCACTTTATTCCATTTACATTTTAGTTTAAAGTGAAATTCACCAGTACGTTTTCACTGCAAACAGACTATAACCACAACACACTCTACTGGTAGATGAAACAAGGGTTTTATGGTTGTTTATGTTTCTGTCATTTATGTAGAATAAGTAAATGATCATGTTACTGTAAAGTTAGACCTTTATCATGTTTATATTGAATGGTTTAATGATTACTGTGTAATCCTGGAAGGCAGTCGGGGAAAAATTAAAATAAATTCATTTCAGACATCTGTTGTGCTAGAGTTAGTCCCATCTCATCAACCTTGCAGTTTAATCTTTTCTATGCACATTTTGGGTTGTGAATAAACTGTTTTCAGGGGAAATATACAATGATTTCTTTATATAAAGCTTTTCATTATCATGGTCAGTAAAATCTAAAGTCTAGCATCAAATACAAAAACCTGGTTTGTATGGACTTGTTTAGTCTGTCTCAGTCCTGGACCACATTATCTTCCCATCTACCTTGCCCATTCTGCAATGCTAAAACCCAACATGAATTAAGTCTAGATTTACTCAGGTTCAGATTCTGAATCTCCTTTCTCTCCGGGGTTCCTTTTCAATTTAAAAGGAATTGTTTGGGCTTTTTTCAAAATTAGGCCAGACCAATTTTATTTCTTGTTTTACGGATCCTGCCTGTCGTATTTTTTAAAGAATAAGAAAAAAAATAAAAATTAATTTTCCCCGCTCGAAAAATAAAATTCTAATGTTTTTATTGGCCAAAAATGTAAACTTACAAGAAAATTTGTTTAGATTGTTTTTTGCCCCATATACACTTCATAAATTGCCAAAAGTAAAATACTTATAGTATTTAGAAGGAATATTACTTTGATTGGTGATTTTATTTATTTTATTTTTTTCCTCCTCCTCCAGGTTTTCGGAGGACAAAATCTGTAAAACAAGAAATAAAATTGGTCTGACCTTTAATATAAATATTCAGAGACTAAACGTTAGTCAAGGACTTGTTGAACACCAATAGTTTATCATGTGCTGCAGCTCTTACCTCGATGAGCTCTTCAACATCCTGCACGTCTCCTGGGACATCCGACAGGGCGTTAAAGATCTGGGCAGAGTTGTCCAGTGTCTTCAGCTCACTCTCCTGAAAGGAACAAATCCATATTTGTGAGCCTATTGCATCACAAAACTATGGCAGGTAGGGCAGGTTTTTAATTTGTTTTTCCTGATGATCAAACAACTGGTTTGTCTGGATAGTGGGGAAGGGGCTACACACTAGAACACATGGCATTTCAACCACCTTGCACATTTCATAAACTTTAATTTTTGTTTGTGTGCTTTGTTTTGCTAAACGCCAAAGTCAATGAAAATTGCTTCTTTTTGACAGCAGCCTGTAAATGCATAACACTGGACTAGACCAACCAGTGACTGATAGACACAGGTTAGAATTGGTCTTCAGCAACCCAAGTGTGTTGATAGAGGCGATTAACGGGATCGAGTGGTCAGGCTCCCGGACTTGGTTGATGCATGTCATGGTATCTGAATTGCACAGATTAATGCTCATGATGTCGATTACTAGGTTGTCTGACCCAGATTCAATTTTTTACAGATTGGCATCAATGGTTGAGTGTTGTGTTTATTAATAAACAAACAAAACAAAACTTAAGCTTTTGTTATCTTACCACCTTTCACAAAACAGCTTAAGGACCGTTCATAATTTATGGCAAGGGGTGGGGTGATGATGATTTTTATGTTGAAACATGTACAATGAGAATGACACCCCCCAATTTTACGTACAAAGTCAGTGACCCCCACTTGCATAACATGTACAAAATCAATTACCCCCTGCCCCCTTCCCATAATTTTTTAGCCTAATTTTAATTATTTTTTATAATGTACAAAATTGCTGACCCCTCCTAGTACATGTGTACAAAATTTAATGACCCCCACCTCCCCAGAACAAAATGGATGCCCCCCATCCTCCATTTAAATCATCACACACACACACACACACACACACACACAGCCTTACACATCTTAATATGACTAAATTGTAAATATATGTATCAGAAAATGATGTAAGTGTCTCGTATCAACTCCAGCAAGATAGGTGTCAAGGTCAAGGCTACATATCTTTTGAGAGTTAATGCCAAAGTGTTCAATCTTACATTAAAACCAAATACCACATCACTAAAGTTTCAAACAAAATCAGTAACTAAAAGAGAAAATTTGCAAAAGAAACATCCAAGATTTGATGACACGTTTTGGAAATGTTGAGTCAGCATAAATTGAACGAAGTAACCCAAAACAACAGCCTTACTACATGCCGGTTCCTTGGTCTGACTTCCAGATAAACATGATGACTTCGAGCCGGAACCATCATAGAGCAGTAGAAATAGACATTTACTACAACTACTTCAGAATCAGCAAATAGGAACGATGATTACGCAAACATTTACACCTGATTGTTAGTACTCCTAGGTGAAACAGCCATAAACTTAACACAATACAAACTGACCTACGTTTATGTGACATCACAATTCAGGCTACCATAGACGTCAAGAATCGAGCTGGAAATGTAAAACTCCCAGCTGTCACATGACAACAGGTGTGCCAGATTAAATTGGCAATTACCTGCTCACTATTGGTCTTTAAATAATCATTAACAAAATATACAATAGTGTCTGATGGTTAAGTCTTGATTAAATTTAAAAAACCCACAATAATAATCTAACGATGTAAAAATACCAATTTGATTTAAATTGAATACAAAGAAAAATGTATGTTGGTTCAGCCAAACAAGCAAATAAAAATCGAGTTGTTAAAAGTAAAAATAGTACATACAAAAAATCTATGTCTTTTTTAAGTCAATAACTATAAATTTAGAACTTGAAGGCGTAACAGGAGATGGGCAAATTCTTTATTGATTATCATTAATGTTCAGAAACAGTTTCCCTGGAAACTAAAAAAACATCCTTTATCATATTTATCATTGAGTATACAGTGGAACCAACGTATCCAGACCTCAGATATTTTGAAACCTTGCATAACAGATGATATTAATGTGAAATTAAATATTTACTACATAAGATGCTTTATTTAGCTGGAAATCTGGCTTCTGGATCTAAACAATGAATTTCAACTACCAACAGTGGAAAATACAGCTTACTGTGTCTCACTTACCAGCCATGCCCATGCATATTACCTTATCTAGCCTTGAAATAGAAGTTACCGGTAGTTGACAATGGATGAATATATCATGAATGTCATACTTTGACTCATTAAAAGTCATATTTGTTGAAGCATGACAATTATTTTCTAACACAACATTTTAACAACAGAACTAGCAAGGCCAAGGGAAATCTGAATGATGACTGATCAAGCACTGAACGTCAAAATATATACAGCAATAGCTATACGATGCACCAAAGTGGTACAATTATCATTATAAAAAGGCACAATGTCCAACATTTTCGACAATATTGGCCTAAATTATATACATTGGGGGCATATGCACTCAATTCAGCTTCCTATTGATGCAATAAAAGACTTATTATCCCTTACGATTTGCCTGAAATCGATAATAGAAACTTCGAGGCGAACAGCTTCGAAACAGATTACACTAGCGTAAAAGATTGCTCCGTACATCGAAAACTATCGTGTTGTGGGTGATTGCCGAACTAGTTTCACTCACAAGTTGTGCATGGGATATTCATAAAGAGCGCTCAAAGGGACATAACTCTATGGGGGTTCGCTTGAAATAATGTTCGACCAGTAGAAGGCGTGAGAGTCGATTTAATGCAACGTTGCATTAATTCATTCAAACATTTGATACTGTAATCTAAATACGTAAACAAAATTGGAATAAATGATATGGTTGCTTCCCTGAATGTTGATAGTTAGTATTATTGAGAGAAATGCATTATCAATGTTTAGAGAAGTGTGACGTAACATTGTGCCTTTAATATTTTACATATATTATAAACAGTGAACACTGCAACTAAAATAACACAATATTGGAATATATTGTTCCTGATATAAATTAGTGTCGAATACAATTAATTCCAGCTATTGAACACAATTTGGCTGTATATTAAAAAGACAGCTGCTTTAAGCCAGTCCCTTGTATAAAGTTAGCAGCATACACTTGGAAACTCTGATTGAGTGAGTTAATACATAACATCACATCAGCATTATTTCAGCCATATTGAACTGATTGGTCTGTGTGAATTAGAAAGGTTTCTGACACCTTCTCAAATGGGATCGACAGTACCACTAACAGTTTTAATAAGTTAACATGTTTTTGCCAAGACTTGTCCAGATTTACTGTCACTGTTCACTACACATAGTTAACACATTTTATTATGGTAAAAGACAAGATCAAAGACACTGTCATCTAAAGAGACAAAAGAAAGTTACATTTGATGTCTTGCAGATGGGACTCACTCACAGAGTCTGTAGGGTAAGTCTTGACTGATCAAAGACCAGTGCCATTCCTATAACCTCAGTACTCAGATCGAGTTTACAATACTCAACAATCAGTTGGCAACGGTCCAATCTTCTGTGTCAATACTGCAGTTTAACTCAATGCTCCAGACAATTTCTAAGGTGTTCTTAACTTCTCTTTCAAGACTGAATGAGTATGGTTTTATGCCGCTTTTAGCAATATTCCAGCAATATCACGGTGGGGGACACCACACATTGTATCCATGTGGGGAATCAAACCCAGGCCTTCAGCATGACAAGCAAACGCTGTAACCAGAAGGCTACCCCAAAGCCCCAATTTCTCAAGAGCCAAGTTTTGTTTCATTAATCACAATGTACACAGAGCATGGATATATTATAAGTATTTTCTATGTATTATTCCAGCTTACTTGTGTGAAAGGAAATATATCACTTGCTCTATATTATGTAAAGCATGCATGAATTATTTTTAAGTTGTAGAGCAAATGACAAGATGATAATTTCATTCTTATTAAAAGTTTGCATTGAAAGGAGATGTTATTGTACAGAGCCAAACAGAAAAATGGATTTGTCAATTTTGCTGCAAACATTGTGATGAAAATGAATATCCATTTTCACTTGTATGCAAATATAACTTTAAAATAAGAAACAATTATATTAATAAAATATACTATAAATTACATAAATTTATGTCAGAGCCATCCACAAATGTCAATGTTATACACAACTGCTGAATATATTATTCAAGCTGCTCATGTGCAACCATAACTGTAATCATGGGTCCCAAACTCATTACATGATGAATAAGAAATGAATTCAATAATTTATTAGAGTGCCTTCATGCACTGATTACTCATTTCAGCTGTGCCTTTACTAATGTTCTGTGACTCTGTTTTGTTTGCCTGTATTTCTGTTGTTTTTTTCTTTAAGGTCATAATCAGCAATTTTCCAGTTATATGATTTCAGTCTGTAAATAAACGAATTTGGTCCAGACAATCCAGTGATTGACATCATGAGCCTCAATCTACCTCCAATTGGGGACAAGCATGAATCAAGTTAGCGAGTCTGATCACCCGATCTCTATAGTTGCCTCTTACAACAAGCATGGGTTGGTGAAGCCCAACTATAACACGGATCTTCACAATCTTGTTTATAGATAGCTGCAACATCAACAGCTGGTCTATGTTCCACAAAGCTAACATAGTGCTATGACCGTCTTGAGTCTATGTGAAGCATTGGAGTTAGGATCATCTCATAGCCACGATATCTTTGTAGGATGAGTGAGTGAGTGAGTTTAGTTTTACGCTGCACTCAGCCATATTCCAGCTATATGGCGGCGGTCTGTAAATAATCGAGTCTGGACCAGACAATCCAGTGATCAACAGCATGAGCATCGGTCTGCGCAATTGGGAACCAATGACATGTGTCAACCAAGTCAGCGAGCCTGACCACCCGATCCCGTTAGTCGCCTCTTCTGACAAGCATAGTCATAGCGTGGGTTGCTGAAGACCTATTCTACCCCGGATCTTCACGGGCCCTTTGTAGGATGAGGCCCAGAATGATTGTTGAGTGCTACATTCAACAAAAGTTACACTTGTGATAAGAGTTGATACCTCTATAGTCTGGAATCTCAAGGTCTTGTAAAGTCTAGAAAAAACAATGCCTGTTTGTGAGAACACACTCTGCTTTCTTGACAGAATGACATATTAGTCTATAATAATATTGTGGTTCCCATAACCTGATCAGCCCTAAGTTAATGTGCCAATCCAAATTTGGTCTTAGTGGTCTCCGTAATAAATCACAGAGCACATAAGAAAAACATATATAAACACGTTTAGATTTACACTAGTTATGAACAATGTTTCAGTGTTTGTGAAAAGAAATGAATCAATTACTATCTAAAAACTACCCAATTTAGAGTTTCTATTAAATTTAAGCAGAACCACAATATTATTTCTAATATGCATTGACAGATCCATTCCGCTATTAAACATTAGTCACAAGCAGATGCAAGCAAGCAAATGACCCACCTTCAGTTTCAGCATGCCCATGGTAATTTGGAAGAGTACAACTGACCCTTCATAAAAGAACAAGTCCCATAGACTGAGCAGCACCTTCATGTGCACAACACTGGCAAACAGGGTGAGGAACCAGTGCAGGCTGATGAGGGACAGCTCTGAAACAAACAGGACAGCATGCAGGAGCAGCAGCTAGGGAGCATTCAGTTAGCATGGTTAGTGGTTAGTGGTCAGGGATGTTCAAAGACGACCTGCTTACCAGCTGTCCAGCAAGACAAAACCACCATTAGGACAGTAAATGATTCAGGATCACAGTTCTGGTGAGTCTTTGATTCAAATCAACAATCATCCAAGGGACACAAGTCTGCAAAGCAAGCTGCAGCACCTTACAAGACTGGGTCACCTTTTCACCACACTTTGTAAGCAGGTTAGTATCTAGTAAAACTAATTCGTTAGTGTTTCCAAGCAGAGCAAAAGGTTACAGGCTTAAAATGATTTGACTTACGACCTAGTAGTCATGCTTCATGCTCATTCATCAATGGACATGATGGATGACAGGCTACCATTACAGTGAAACAAAATGACTTTTTCCATCAAATTGTGTCATATTTGATGGCCATAATTCAGAAGAATCAAGATTTCTTGTTTACTGACACAGTACAAACCTTATTCACTTGCTATTCACAACTAGTTCTACTGTTATTAACACAATAACAGATCCAATACACAACACTCACAGTTTCCAGTGTTGAATGGTGAGTGAGTAGGGTTAAATGTTGCTTTGAACAGTATCCAGTTACATCAGTGTGTCAAGTAATGTTGGAGGAAACCCCTAGGTGATGCAGTTCTCACACAGGTACCACTCGGGTGATGCCCATGAGTAAGGTAATGTGAGGTGAAATGGGGTTTAACGTCATACTTAAGAATATTTCGCTCATATGACGATGTGCATGCATGTGTATGTGTGGCTGCTGGTACTGGCCCAGACTTAAGCTGCTTTTATAGTCCTAGCTCATTGAGATACCATGCCTCAGTTAAGCATGAATACCCCACTCAGACACATTATACTGACTCCGAGCCGACCAGTCCTTGTTGTACCCATTAATGCTGAGCGCCAGGCAGGGACCAACAAGTACCATATTTTAACGTCTAATGGTATGACTACACCACGGAGATGGTCCCAAACCCGGAAACATAAGCAGAGCCAACCAGGGTTCAAACCTACAAGGGAGACAACACTGTACAGTGAACAGATGACTGAGCCACATTTGTGTCCTTGTGAGCTGAAAGGAGCCTGGGAATTGAACAGCATTGACGGTATATAGGAATTAATTACCCTAAAGTAAAATACAGTGGAAGCCCTCTAAACCGGCATGTTCTCAATATCGGCCCTTGAATTTGGTCCCGGCAGAAGCTAGTTAATTTATGATCATATACACGCCCTCTAATCCAGCGTCAGTCTATTCCGTATTTCGGCACAACAAAGACCGCCCAAGTAACTGATTGTACAGTAATTAACACTCTCTAAACCGGCATCCAGTATCTTGGCTCTCCTGTTGATTGGCTGATTGGCTGAACGTGTATTAACAACACAGTGGATTACCATTGGCATTAAGCACATAGATGTTGCCTGATAAAAGGAGTATGGTAAATTGGTGAGTGACACGTGTCAGTTGTATTATAAATTAATTTTCGTGTGAAAGAAAACAGTAAATTTTACAAACTTAACACACTAATGCATGATTGCTTTTTGACTGCCCGCGTGGATATGCGCCTGAAGATGTCTTTAACTGCATTTGTTTTTCCCTGCTTCACCGGATGTTATCTTTATTGTTGAATAAAGAATATGATGACTATCAACACGTTGTATTTTAGGCACAGTCGTATGTTACGGCACACAGAAAATCATTCTCAGGTTGAAAAAGGAAAGGTTCGCTAAACCGTACGCCCTCTATACCGGCTTTTTTTGCCGGTCCCAATGAATGCCGGTTTAGAGGGCTTCCACTGTACACAATATCACTATGGGGTGCAACATCATCAAAGAGTTTCTACATACTCTTCATACTATTGAACATCTTACCTATGTCGTGTTCCTTCAAGACAAGGTCAACATCCGGCAGGTAGCTTATGAGCAGCTGCCTCAACACACGCTGGTCAGCCTGTGGGTCAAACACAACATGACACAGTGTTAGCATCATGCGCCTCAAACCCTGTTGCTTGTAATAATTCAAAAGACCAAATTCAAAACCTGTAGTACATTACTGTCATACCTGTGCCAACAACAAAAGATTTAGTATGGATTTCATGGAAGTAAAAATTATTTTCTGACAATGATAATGGACTACATCATCCAAACATACATCATATCCAAACAAATACTTTGTTCAATCATTGAGTGCCTATCAAGTGTCTACGGACTGACTGACCTGTATGCCTACGAGGGTGCTGGAGTAGTAGGACTGACTGGCCTGTATGCTTATGAGGGTGTTGGAGTAATAGGACTGACTGACCTGTATGCCTACGAGGGTGTTGGAGTAATAGGACTGACTGACCTGTATGCCTATGAGGGTGCTGGAGTAATAGGACTGACTGACCTGTATGCCTTATGAGGGTGCTGGAGTAGTAGGACTGACTGACCTGTATGCCCTACGAGGGTGCTGGAGTAGTAGGACTGACTGACCTGTATGCCTATGAGGGTGCTGGAGTAGTAGGACTGACTGACCTGTATGCCTATGAGGGTGCTGGAGTAGTAGGACTGACTGACCTGTATGCCTATGAGGGTGCTGGAGTAGTAGGACTGACTGACCTGTATGCCTAATGAGGGTGCTGGAGTAGTAGGACTGATGAGGGTGCTTGGAGTAGTAGGACTGACTGACCTGTATGCCTACGAGGGTGCTGGAGTAGTAGGACTGACTGACCTGTATGCCTATGAGGGTGCTGGAGAGGTAGTGAGGGTGCTGGAGTAGTAGGACTGACTGACCTGACCTGTATGCCTAATGAGGGTGCTGGAGTAGTAGGACTGACTGACCTGTATGCCTATGAGGGTGCTGGAGTAGTAGGGACTGACTGACCTGTATGCCTAAGTGAGGGTGCTGGAGTAGTAGGACTGACTGACCTGTATGCCTATGAGGGTGCTGGAGTAGTAGGACTGACTCTGACCTGTATGCCTAATGAGGGTGCTGGAGTAGTAGGACTGACTGACCTGTATGCCTATGAGGGTGCTGGAGTAGTAGGACTGACTGACCTGTATGCCTAATGAGGGTGCTGGAGTAGTAGGACTGACTGACCTGTATGCCTATGAGGGTGCTGGAGTAGTAGGGACTGACTGACCTGTATGCCCATGAGGGTGCTGGAGCAGTAGGACTGACTGACCTGTATGCCTATGAGGGTGCTGGAGTAGTAGGACTGACTGACCTGTATGCCTATGAGGGTGCTGGAGTAGTAGGACTGACTGACCTGTATGCCTATGAGGGTGTTGGAGTAGTAGGACTGACTGACCTGTATGCCTATGAGGGTGCTGGAGTAGTAGGACTGACTGACTGACCTGTATGCCCTATGAGGGTGCTGGAGTAGTAGGACTGACTGACCTGTATGCCTATGAGGGTGTTGGAGTAGTAGGACTGACTGACCTGTATGCCTATGAGGGTGCTGGAGTAGTAGGACTGACTGACCTGTATGCCTATGAGGGTGCTGGAGTAGTAGGACTGACTGACCTGTATGCCTATGAGGGTGCTGGAGTAGTAGGACTGACTGACCTGTATGCCTATGAGGGTGCTGGAGTAGTAGGACTGACTGACCTGTATGCCTATGAGGGTGCTGGAGTAGTAGGACTGACTGACCTGTATGCCTATGAGGGTGCTGGAGTAATAGGATGCTGGCAACAGGTCCTCTATGATGGCACACATCATCCAGAACGTGTCCTCCTCTTCCAGGAACAGCAGAAGGGAGGCAGCAATCTGCAACACAAAAATTTGAGTTGGTTAGGCGGCTGACTTTGTATGCTGGGGAATTATTAGGTGCCTGACTCTGGGGTGTGGGTTCGAATTCCGGATGGGACTCAACCAAACAAAAGTACTCAGTACTTTACTGAGAAAGTGTAATCCCACATTTCATGTGTTACAAACATTTCATCCTTGTAATCTCTGCTGACATAAACACTGACGAGAGAGACCAAGTGAGTTTGACTAAATGCTGCTTGGATGTACCAGGTCAGCCCAAAGTGATGCATGTCTCAGACGTTTACCACCCAAACCTGGAAACATAATTAGGGCGAATGTATGATTCCACAATCAGAGGTTTCTGGCAACACAAAGGGACACAACTCAGCACAGCAAATTGAGGTACCTTAATGACTGGGCCACGTGGGCCAACAGAACAGTGAAGACTATGCAGAAGTGAATGAGTGAGTTTAGTTTTACGCCGCACTCAGCAATATTCCAGCTATTTGGCTGCGGTTGGTAAATAATCGAGTCAGGATCAGACAATCCAGTGATCAACAGCATGAGCATCGATCTGCACAACTGGGGACCGATGACATGTGTCAACCAAGCCAGCCAGCCTGACCACCCGATCCTGTTGGTCGCCTCTGACGACAAGCATGGGTTGGACATCAATTCTAACCCAGACCTTCATGGGTACGATGCAGAAGACATACCATGACTTATATATGTACCTAGCAGCATGGTCAATCTTGTACAGCTGTTGAGACATGTAAAACTTTATCATTAAGAGTTACTTTTATTGGAAAGATTTTATGAGACATTTAGACCTATTTTGTTCCAGTGACCAGAATGCCGACTCTACCTCAAACAGAGTAAACAGTAGTATGATGTCATGTAACATTAAACATAATGTCATGACGTCCATTCAGCTAGACAACCAGTGACTGACCAGTCTAATAGCTACAGTGAAATCTATATTGAGTGAGTTGGGTTTTATGTCGCTTTTAGCTATATTCCAGCAAGAGCACAGCAGGGGACACCAGAAATGGGCTTCACACATTGTATCCTTGTGGGGAATCGAAAGGATGCCTTCAGCGTGACAAGCAAACGCTTTACCTACAAGGCTACCGCACCGCCCCACATAAACTAAAGAGACTTTCACTGTTCTTTCTACTTAGACGGTGGACCCAATTGAGATTATAGCAGGTATATAAAAACATGAACGAAATAAAATAAAGATGAGGTAACCTATATTATATTTGGGATTACACTTTCTTAGTAAAGTACAAATTCTAGTTCTTTTTGAGTTGAGCCCCATCCGGGATTCGAACTCACATCCTCAGAGTCAGGCACCTAATCGCCAGCACGCAAAGTCAGCCGCCTAACCCGCTCAGCTACCACGACTTCCACAAAAATGGAAGTCGGACAACTGGTAGTCTAGACTACGGGCTTTGTGTACCCCTCTGATAAGTGTTAATTGGCACGGCTCCCACGGCCGAAGGCTATGATTACACAATCATGCTGGCGATTAGGTGCCTGACTCTGAGGGTGTGACTTCGAATCCCGGATGGGGCTCAACTCAAAAAGTACTAGAATTTGTACTTTACTAAGAAAGTGTAATCCCAAATACAACATATGTTACATTTGATCACTTTCTAAATGGCATTGTGTAATCAAAGATGAGGTAGTAAGCAATATTCCACAACAAATATGTGGTACAGAAATTGGCATTAGTCAGAATCTGGTTTCAACAGATTCCAAATGTCTTGATGGAACAATGGCTGTTTCAAAATATCTACCATTCAAAATTCAACATAGAGGCAGCACACTTAACGTTTAAGAAACAGCTGCTCAAGCAAAGGATAGAAGTTGATGTCTTGCTTTCAAAGGGTCAGTTCCTTACAAATATCTGTGTATACCTTTTAAGTTTTTGAATGAGAATGTATTGATAAAACTTCTAATGTGTTTCTCTGTAGAATGATATAAACTAGCGAGACAATCCATTGTACTCACCACGCCCGTCCCTTGACAGTATCCAATGTCCGGATACAACCACGCTAGGCCTCGCAGGATACGCCGTAGTCGAGGTACACCGGTGCTGTTGATGTTGCAGAAACATGTGTTGCTTGGCATTGTTCGAAGTAGATCCTAAATAGAGGAATTATGAGCAGCTGTAGATATCAAGTATAAGATAACTCATCTTCTAGACACATAAAAAGAGTCACATATTGCTGTTTGTTGCTGGTGTCTTCAGTAAACAAGTTTAACTTGGCTCCCAACTATCACCATGATAATTTCTTGTTTTAGGTTATTGTTCAAGGAACATCACAGTTGGTGGTCAAAATAAAAATAAAAATATAATACATAACACAGATATTGTTGAGACCATAAAAGTAGCATGAAGAGTGATAAGAAAACTGAGAAAAGTTTTAGAGTTACTTCCCTTCGTGAACAGACCTATGTTGAGTCATAATTCAGAACAGATAATTACTTCTGAAAGTATATGTTGGAAGATATACAAACCAAATCCTCATAAACAAAACCTGATCACATATAAACTGCAGCTATCACTGACCATTCACTGCTATCAAGGAAGAAGCATCCACAAATGTGTCTGCTGTTGATAATGTATCAAAAAAGGTGTTGATATTGCTCACTTTTTCAATTTGCTTTGATGTCATCAGATGATCATTGGCACTGGCTTTAACTACATCTTTGTAGGTAAGGTCTGATTTCAGCTTCTTCGCCAGAGCCCCAGACATCCTCATCCAGATCTGTGGCCGCAGAGAGTGTGGGATGCCTTGTCGTACCATTCCTTTAAGTTTCTCCGATCTCGGCAACTGTGACTCCACCTGGCATGGAATGTAAGGCCACCACCATCATCATCATCATGGTCATCATCATCGCCGCCATCATCATCATCAACATATTCAAGGCCATGGAAAGTGTATGACTCACTATACTCACCTTTCAACATTCAAACTTTTTTATAAATTAACCAAGAGCACTTATCAGGCAGCTTCATGATAAAATAGAGCAATATCCCATGAATGTTTGAAATTCAATGAACCCTTATGATTCCATCATTTCCAGGAATCCCATTTCAGCAACATTACACTAACCACTCAATTCACTGCCGTGGTTCTTGTGATCACAAACTCCCTGCCCTTGATTGCTGTCTTTACTTGAACGAATTGGTGAGTTTGGGGATTTAACACCACACTGAAGACTATTCCAGTTATATGACTGTATGTCATCTTGTTGTGAGAAGAAAGCCTGAAGTTTTATTTGTTGTAAATGACATGTATCAACCATGTCAGCAAAGCCTGACAACCCAATACATTCAGTTGTAGGGATGCATGATACATCGATACTTTTTCTTGGACGATACTATTATCGATACATTCCAAATCATTTTAAATATGTTAATGTATCGGTTACATTTTGCAATTATATCATTTTTTTAAATGTTATGAGAGTTATAAACCATTATTTTCCATGCAGAAAAATTGGAAATTAGAACTTTTTAATCTCTGAGAATCAAAATTGTTGATCTTTTCATGGACAATTATAAAATATGAAATATTAATGTTCAAAATGTAACTAAATTTACGCAATAATGCCATGAAAATAGATATCATGATATGTATCGAAACGTGACATGGGTATCGTGAACCAATTCTAACTTGAATTCACAGGCAAAAAACCTGCAGTGACAGTTCCCAAATTCCTACCACTTTGGTGCAACCCACAGGCACAGGCTGACAAACACCAAAACATGATCTAAACAAACCAGGATTCAAATCCATGATATCTATGAGCTCCTGTTGAGACCAATTGAACACAATGTCATTTGTATTTATCATGTTTATGACAACCGCTGATTTGAGGTAAACTCTCTGACAAGGAATATCAAGGAATTGTACCTTGTCCCACGTGAGGTCTCCGACTTCGTTGTTGTGTGTGAACTCGAGGTACGCTGTCCACTTGAGTCGATGCTGAGGGTCCTCAATGAATGGTGTACTAAGCAGCTTACTGGAGTTTTCTTCAGGACCATCTGAAGCCAAACCAAGGATGGAATCATGTTTTTACCAATTTGCACCTCTGACAGGCCTTATCTAGACCTGCTCAGAAGCTGATAATTGATACCAAGTCAGAAGCAAATGCCAGCAAATTTCCCAAATTAGAATTAAATGTTCCCAGTTCATTTCAAAATAGTTTAATGAATGTTATGACTTAAGGTAATTGCATATCACTGACACCAGCACTGTCAAACAAGAAGAGGCTTTAACATATTAAAGGTCACATGCAACCAAAAAATCAAACATAATTAAAACACAATTATCACTTAGTCATGACATATAATATACATTGCTGGTTATGAAAAAACATATAAACAAAATTATAAGCGTACAATCGCAAATCAAAAGTGCAATATTGTGTACTTGGGTTTACTTCCCAAGAAACGAAGCAGCCGGGATACCGAACCCAGTCAGAGCGGGTGGGTGTGCACTCAAGTGTAACGGCTGGTTCATTTGCATATGCCCTCACGGCTCATTGTGTGTGTATATATAGAGATGTTGGGTTTTGTAAATACATGCTCATTTTTTGTGTATAACATTTTGCAATCAACAGACATCATAACATGTCATGTGTTCAACTATCACACCTGCCTGTCTGTGTAATTACATAATGTGACAGAGACCGAACTCGGGCCATAAATCAATGCATTTTGTTTATGGTGTATAGCCTGATTGGTGTTAAGTTCAAATTGCATGTGGTCAGTGATAGCAGCTGTGTATTGAATATTGTCATTAGCAGACAGGCAGGCAGACACACAGGTGTCAATAAAACAAGACATTGAGTTTTGTCTGTGACAACGACATATCTATATCACAGTTAGAAATTCTGTCAACGCTAAATAATGACATTGCTTTTAAGTATCGAACTGAGAAAGTGACTTCGGTAAGAAGAACGTGTGGTGAAATAGACAAATGAAATTATATAAACAGTTAAGTTACTGTCATAACATATAAAAGCTTCGCCTGTGAGATATCAACAAAACATTAGAAAAATAGCTCACACCAAAGCCTTCACCGGTATTCACGGACAACCCGGCTTCCAAGCTGCGTGAACCTATTTCACTGCGCACGTGCTATGAGCGCAGCCCAGCTGTTGAAACCAGTTTTTCCGAAAAGTCGGGGAAAATTAGTGAAACGTTTGAACGCAGTTTTTTTCATCGCGTTATTTTTCAACTTTATAAGTTGAATTTTCATTTTTGACGATTTGTTTCGGTAAGTCCATACCGAAAAGTATCAGAATCTGCAAAGTTGTGTTTTACGTTGCATGTGACCTTTAAATACTTATATAATTATTGCATGCATAAATACCTCAGAACTGAAGAAACACAATTCTGAACAAAATATTTTATGCCCTTAATTTCTATATCAAGTGCACTTATCCTTTTAGATTCCTAAAATAAATGCATGAGTGGTATCAATAATATTTTCTTAACTGGCAGCTGGCCCCTAATCATGTTAATGGCACTTAACTTAAAGGTCACATGCAACATAAAACACAACTTTGCAGATTCTGATACCTTTCGGCATGGACTTACCAAACAAATCGGCCAAAATGTAAATTCACCTTATAAAGTGGAAAAAAAGCCGATGAAAAAGCTGCTAAATCGCGAGTTCAAACGTTTGAACTAATTTTCCCAGACTTTCTGGGGAAAACTGGTTTCAACAGCTGGGCAAGCTCATAGCACGGCGCAGTGAAATAGGTTCGCACAGCTTGGAAGTGGGTTGTCCGGTGAATACTCGGTGAAGGCTTTGGTGTGAGCTATTTTTCTAATGTTTTGTTGATATCTCACAGGCTGAAGCTTTTGTATGTTATGACAGTAAATAAACTGTTTATATAATTTCACCACACGCTCTTCTTACCGAGTCACTTTCTCAGTTTGATACTTAAAAGCAATGTCATTATTTAGCATTGACAGAATTTCTAACTGTGATATAGATATGTCGCTGTCACAGACAAAACTCAATGTCTTTGACACCTGTGTGTCTGCCTGCCTGTCTGCTAATGACAATATTCAATACACAGCTGCTGTCACTGACCACATGCAATTTGAACTTAACACCAATCAGGCTATACACCATAAACAAAATGCATTGATTTATGGCCCGAAGTTCGGTCTCTGTCACATTATGTAATTACACAGACAGGCAGGTGTGATACTTGAACACATGACATGTTTTGATGTCTGTTGATTGCAAAATGTTATACACAAAAAAATGAGCATGTATTTACAAAACCCAACATCTCTATATATACACACACAATGAGCCGTGAGGGCATATGCAAATGAACCAGCCGTTACACTTGAGTGCACACCCACCCGCTCTGACTGGGTTCGGTATCCCGGCTGCTTCGTTTCTTGGGAAGTAAACCCAAGTACACAATATTGCACTTTTGATTTGCGATTGTACGCTTATAATTTTGTTTATATGTTTTTTCATAACCAGCAATGTATATTATATGTCATGACTAAGTGATAATTGTGTTTTAATTATGTTTGATTTTTTGGTTGCATGTGACCTTTAACACCAACTTAAGCTGGTGGTCAAAACACACACTGGCTAAACATCAACCAAATCCCTTTATGGCATTAATGTTGGGAACATCTATATATCTTTAAACAAATAAGATGTTATTATTTAACGTATTGACATACAACATTATTTAGTGGTCTTTATATATACCAGTTACAGATATATTTTCTGATATTTATTATCACAGGCACTGACTGTTGATTTCACAGAAAAAACAGGTACTGATTTACTTAAATTCAAACAAAGAATATAGGAAAAATGGTAGGAATATACAACTAAAACAACAGCACACCTTCCTCTTCTACTTTGAATCCAAACTCATCGTAACGGTAATCCAACTGTCCTGTGGGGTCTTCCTCTGGCTGAAATATCAACATAAGTTAAACCTGCTTTGTCTTGGGATCACACTCATCAGGCTCATGTCATACACAAACAATCACAGGAACAAAATAATTTCAGATAATGGAAAGTGTTACTGATGCAATAAAGTTGGAATTATGTTCATGTGAGATCACCTATAAGCATAAGAATGATATGCATGAGAAGAAACTATGCTTATTCTAAAAATGTAGATGGAATGCCTTCTCGATCAATAACCTCTGTCCAATTATACTTTTAGAATATTCATATCCACACTGCTGTTTAAATATTACTTATTGATTGTTATGGACTACGTTTGCTAAACTTATGATAACATCACACAACCTGAAGGACAAATAGTTAGCGATCATTTACACATTTGATGTATTTTAGTAGTTTAAGGCAGTGTTCACGAATGGTGTTTCAAAGTAACAGGACATTGGGCCCTGTAAGTTTCAGATGTCTGCCTGACCCATTGAAAATTCACAGGACCCATAGAATAAAATTAAACATACATTTCAGATTGAACATTTCTTATAATTGGTATTGAAATTATTAACAAACATAAGATTTATGAGCAGCAAACAAGTGTCACATGTCACATATAACAACTTCAGTCAAAGTCATTGTGAAATATACAGTCAGACACTGGGGCTGGCAGGTTGTAGACTTCTGTCGGACCGTTGGTGAATCTGCCGGATTTGTCAGAGGGGCAGACGCTATTCGTGAACACTGTTAAGGCTTGTGTAAGGACAAGAAGTAGCCCTTAAAGTTGTTTATTGTTTTTATCTCTATGTCCATAACATTCCTTGTCATATTTACATAAAATTCTAAATGAGTACAAAGATTCTCTATGTTCAGATGGTGAAGGTCTTTTCAAGGCAGGTTCAAATTTATTTAAGAACTTTTCAACATTGATAGCATTTGAAATCAAGGATGAAAGGACAGGTCCTTGACTAGGTTGACAAAAAAAATATATGATGAGGACATAATCTTACAGCATTGCCAAATTTCAGAATGATGTCTTGGGGCCACATGGAAGGTGTGAGTGCTGAGAAGTGTCCCCCAGGGGAGGGTATAAACCCCCCACTGCCTGTGAAAGAGGGTGTGGCACTGATGCTGATGCCTTCTCCTGTACATATGCTGACAATGTCTTCTTCATCCTCAGATAGCGTTTCCACTGAAACATAAGAACATTTCATTGAACTATGGCAAAATTTATATAATTGACCCCCGAATATTCTCCTGGATTCTGCTATCACAACAAATGACAGAACTCTCCCGTGAGGCCCTCACTCCTGTTGACAGAGCATTGATAAGTACTAGAAATAATGCCAAGGTACTGCAGATCACCATGCTTATATGGATATGTAGTCAACAATTCAAAACATCAGCAAAGACATCACACATAGTTGCAATACACAACAGTTAAGTTCACTTTACACAAAATACCTATAAGGCATACATGATGATGATGATGATGATGATGATTTTAATTGTCCTATCACGAAACATGCAAAAATGTTCTACAAAAAACACACAAAAATCCAAATGATGTGAACAAAATATGACATCATAAATATCATAATAGTTAAAAACAAATAAGCCAAAGTTCAGATTTTTCAGTCTGGCAAATTCAAACGCCAAGATGTTTTTTTTCTAAAACATCTCACACGATCAAAAGTACTGTACTGTTTTCAAAATCTAATCCAGGAAAATTCCATTTATATACCCCTCACAAAACAGTTGTTGCGTATATGAAAATGATAAGAGAATGGAGATTTGTGTTTAACTTTGCCCCTCTATATTTTTTAGCAATTCCTAAAATATAATACATTAAAAGACTTCAAAACAAATGGTCATATATTTCATAAACATTTTAGACACAACGGAACTTGTGCAATTTACACTGATCTAAAGTTTGTTCAGAAGACAGAAGGGACAAAGATGGAAGGGTCTTATTGTCCAAGTTGCAGCAATTCACTGTCTCCAATAACAAGTCCAGTTTAGGCAGGCACCAGATCGTGAAACCGAGACATGATGTTATGGAAGGATCATATTGTCCAAGTGGCAGCAATTCACTGTCTCCAGTAACAAGTCCAGTTTAGGCAGGCACCAGATCGTGAATCCGAGACATGATGTTATGGAAGGATCATATTGTCCAAGGTGCAGCAATTCACTGTCTCCAATAACAAGTCCAGTTTAGGCAGGCACGAGATCATGAATCCGACACATGATGTTATGGAAGGATCATATTGTCCAAGTTACAGCAATTCACTGTCTCCAGTAACAAGTCCAGTTTAGACAGGCACCAGATCGTGAATCCCGAGACATGATGTTATGGAAGGATCATATTGTCCAAGTTACAGCAATTCACTGTCTCCAGTAACAAGTCCAGTTTAGGCAGGCACCAGATCGTGAATCCGACACATGATGTTATGGAAGGATCATATTGTCCAAGTTACAGCAATTCACTGTGTCCAGTAACAAGTCCAGTTTAGGCAGGCACCAGATCGTGAATCCCGAGACATGATGTTATGGAAGGATCATATTGTCCAAGTTACAGCAATTCACTGTCTCCAGTAACAAGTCCAGTTTAGGCAGGCACCAGATCGTGAATCCGACACATGATGTTATGGAAGGATCATATTGTCCAAGTTACAGCAATTCACTGTGTCCAATAACAAGTCCAGTTTAGACAGGCACTAGATCGTGAATCCCGAGACATGGTGTTATGGAAGGATCATATTGTCCAAGTTACAGCAATTCACTGTCTCCAGTAACAAGTCCAGTTTAGGCAGGCACCAGATCGTGAATCCGACACATGATGTTATGGAAGGATCATATTGTCCAAGTTACAGCAATTCACTGTCTCCAGTAACAAGTCCAGTTTAGACAGGCACTAGATCGTGAATCCCGAGACATGGTGTTATGGAAGGATCATATTGTCCAAGTGGCAACAATTCACTGTGTCCAATAGCAAGTCCTGTTTAGGCAGGCACCAGATCGTGAATCCGAGACATGATGTTATGGAAGGATCATATTGTCCAAGGTGCAGCAATTCACTGTGTCCAATAACAAGTCCAGTTTAGGCAGGCACCAGATCATGAATCATTATAAAAGGACACATGATGTTATGGAAGGATCATATTGTCCAAGTTGCAGCAATTCACTGTCTCCAATAACAAGTCCAGTTTAGGCAGGCACCAGATTGTGAATCGAGACATGATGTTATGGAAGGATCATATTGTCCAAGTTACAGCAATTCACTGTCTCCACTAACAAGTCCAGTTTAGGCAGGCACCAGATCGTGAATCCGAGACATGATGTTATGGAAGGATCATATTGTCCAAGGTGCAGCAATTCACTGTCTCCAATAACAAGTCCAGTTTAGACAGGCACTAGATCGTGAATCCCGAGACATGGTGTTATGGAAGGATCATATTGTCCAAGTGGCAACAATTCACTGTGTCCAATAGCAAGTCCTGTTTAGGCAGGCACCAGATCGTGAATCCGAGACATGATGTTATGGAAGGATCATATTTTTCAAGGTGCAGCAATTCACTGTGTCCAATAACAAGTCCAGTTTAGACAGGCACCAGATCGTGAATCCCAAGAAATGGTGTTATGGAAGGATCATATTGTCCAAGGTGCAGCAATTCACTGGGTCCAATAACAAGTCCAGTTTAGACTGGCACTAGATCGTGAATCCCGAGACATGGTGTTATGATTACATTATTTTGTCTGTCATGAGCATGTTGAGTAAACAGATTAACTACGAGCGGTAAGTTCACAAACAACGTTTTTCTTCACAAGGGGATTTTCACAAACTACAAGTGCAAAGCCCTCAACAGGCTTCTGCAATTTGTTTAGCACATTTAATCTGGTTACTGTATTAATGGGACTATAAGTAGTAGTAATAATTCTTTGACTGTGAGAAAAGGGTACTACTACCAGGTTATGAATGATATTCTCAGTGGTTTGTGGGTACTTGTGACATATTTTAACTGAATACTGCTATATGATTACACTTTTGGTTACTTTCACCAAAAGTTGAAAGAAGAAGTGTTTTCATTTTTTTCATTCTTTAAACATTTTAAACATTCCAGAATTCTTAAACATTGCATTTGAAATCGTAAAGCTTCAGACCAGTATCCCCCAACTATCAACAGGGTATAGAATACCATGATTACTTAGAGAAACAACATTTATTTTCACATTTCCTAGTATACATATGTCAAGGAAAGATTGATACTTCTTTGAACAATATGACATATCTCATAATGAACCAGTGAGTACATTTGCTTACTTGATTTCATTTTTTTCATTCTTTAAACATTTTAAACATTCCAGAATTCTTAAACATTGCATTTGAAATCGTGAAAGCTTCAGACCAGTATCCCCAACTATCAACAGGGTATAGAATACCATGATTACTTAGAAGAAACAACATTTATTTTCACATTTCCTAGTATACATATGTCAAGGAAAGATTGATGCTTCTTTGAACAATATGACATATCTCATAATGAACCAGTGAGTACATTTGCTTACTTGATTTCATTTTTTTCATTCTTTAAACATTTTAAACATTCCAGAATTCTTAAACATTGCATTTGAAATCGTAAAGCTTCAGACCAGTATCCCCCAACTATCAACAGGGTATAGAATACCATGATTACTTAGAGAAACAACATTTATTTTCACATTTCCTAGTATACATATGTCAAGGAAAGATTGATACTTCTTTGAACAATATGACATATCTCATAATGAACCAGTGAGTACATTTGCTTACTTGATTTCATTTTTTTCATTCTTTAAACATTTTAAACATTCCAGAATTCTTAAACATTGCATTTGAAATCGTAAAGCTTCAGACCAGTATCCCCAACTATCAACAGGGTATAGAATACCATGATTACTTAGAGAAACAACATTTATTTTCACATTTCCTAGTATACATATGTCAAGGAAAGATTGATACTTCTTTGAACAATATGACATATCTCATAATGAACCAGTGAGTACATTTGCTTACTTGATTTCATTTTTTTCATTCTTTAAACATTTTAAACATTCCAGAATTCTTAAACATTGCATTTGAAATCGTAAAGCTTCAGACCAGTATCCCCCAACTATCAACAGGGTATAGAATACCATGATTACTTAGAGAAACAACATTTATTTTCACATTTCCTAGTATACATATGTCAAGGAAAGATTGATACTTCTTTGAACAATATGACATATCTCATAATGAACCAGTGAGTACATTTGCTTCCTTGATTACATATATTTGCATGTCTAACATGGATCATTTGGCATGACTTTTTCATTCTATATTTACATGCTGTGTCAAAACCTGTTAAGAAATATTACTATTTTCATGCGGTGTAATAGATGATCAAAATCTATTTGTAAAATTAGGTCTAATTCAAAAGATCTGATTTATCGTTAGTACCAGGTTGATAATTAACTAAGATCATATCGTAACTGTAGATTCATGGCATTGTTATGTCATACCCTGGTTACACAAAGAAATCTGAATATGGTACACAAACCTAAGCTGCTGGCACTCTCAGAAGGATAGTGTCATTGTTAATAAAGTATGGATAGGTAACTTTGGAACCATGATATGATCATATCATACTTACATTTACACAAGCACTGAAACGTTAAATATCAAAATATTGAAATATTTTTATTTATACTGGATGTACCCTTACTTCAACTTCAAGTGACTATTCTTGAAATCGATTAGAGTTACCTCCCCTAAATGTTTTCACGAATTACCAAACGATGAACCATAATAACATTTGCATTTGCAACATATTCATACATCTTCAAATAACATAAACATACAGACAAACTAGTTAAAATGGATGATGATATTCTATGAGCAACACTCTCAGAAGACAGTTTTACACTCTCGCGAATAAGTTGACAATCAATCAAATAAGCCGATGTGGCACGACGATCGCGACATTGAACATGGAGTATATTTCGACATACCAGCTGTTGACTTGCTGCTGTATCCGTCGATTGAACGGTCCCCGAAAACTGCTTTAGCTAATTCCATTTTTCCAAAGTTAAATCCTTAGTATGTGCCACTGACATATCATACGCTTATTACATCGTGGGAACACTTATCAATCGCCATTGACGCGTATGCAAATTATGTTGACAGTGCGGAGAAATATATTAAGAAAGTAGAGCGTGTAATTTAGATCTCGTAAAACCAAATCATGTTTGCTTTAGTTAATGGTATGTAAACATCTCTGAGTTATCAAATATATATTACGTCCCTGTCTTTCTATTATGTAACAACATTATTGATATATATCACAAATACAGGCAATCCATGTTGGGAACTATTTTGTTTACAAATATACAGTAGGTTAATCGGCATACGTCAAAGGGACCGTTCATTATTGTTATCCGGACCGGCGTTACATTAATGTTCATGTCACACAACACTTCAGTTATGCCAGTGTCAAAATATAGACTTTTTTCATATATGACGCTGAAACCATATACCTGGTTGCAAAGAATGGCTTTGTCATGCTTACTGACGATGCTGGGTTCTTTTATCACACCAAACTGTTGCTAAAGTAAAGGAATGCATGTTGTCTTGTTTACAAGCCATGTTGTTTCAGATAATTTATCAACAAACCGCCCCAGACTTCTAAAAATGAGTTATCATATTGCTTTAAAAGTTAGAATATTAATAATTAAGTGGTAATTAATTTTCTGCCTCGTGTATATTTTATATAGAATACATGAAATATGATAAATAAGAAAACGTAATATTTAGGACTGTACCTAGCAACAAAATCTCTAAACAGCAGAATTTAAACGTTCATTGGATATATTCTTATCGGCATGGTGTGCAAAACTTAATCACTCGCACCGCAACCAACAAAGAGAAATCAATATTGATATAAAAAGATACGTGCACGAGATATAATTGCTCAGTTTGCTGTTTTTGTGTTTTGTCCGGTGTATCGACCCGAGCTATAAAACACCTGACATACGTGGTAAAAAAAAGTACTGTCGGAAATGCTAGAAAAATGCTTTTTAGCCTTAATACTTTGATAAAGGTGATAAATGTACTATGTTGTCAATATGTCAACTCGCCTATAGTGTACCTAATTTTTATTTCAATCGATTTAACATTCCCATGCATTTAAAGGGCAGTTTACAGGAGAGAATATGGTACCAAAACAACAACAGGATTTTTTCAGAGTTCAACAACAGAAATCTGAAATAGTCTTTACATTTATGCTAATAATACAGGTGGTGTAAAAATATGAATCAACATTTTTCTTTAACAAATAACTGTTGAATGTTTGTGTTACTTTACTTAATTACCGTTTCTCTATTGAAGAAATATTAATATAAATGTTAAGTCTTGATAAATAAGTTTCCCGTCATGCATGCACATCTTTATCACAGCATCCACTATGGCCAACTATTTGCAGTCAATTATTGCAAAGGTTTATAAGTTTTTTGTGCTTGAAAAAGACAGAGGTAAACCTTTCATTTGCTTAGAAATGGTTTATTACAGAACTTGTAGAGCTGTTGGTATGTTTTACCAACAAGTTTACAATATTGTAATCAAATCAGACAAGACAGGGACCGCCTCAAAAGCAAAACCGGGACGTAAAACCATCCTTGAAAACTTTGACAAGGGAGTATTTAGACGGGCGGTCTACAAACTTTATGAGAAGAAGAATATATATATTCTAAAGAAGCTACACCAGTGACTTCGTTAAATCTTTGGCCAATGTTCACAACTAGATTAAACTGACCGAATTACAATGTACATCCATATTTTTGCAATGAAATATACTGTTGACATGCAAAACATTTATTAAAACGTTGCAAATATCTACAATCGATAAGATAACACAAGTGATAGGATTCTTTCCAATGTACAGTAATTCGTATGTTTATTTCAAAACAAACACACATACACACATACACAAATGATCCCTTACATAACCAATACGTATACTATACGTACACATATTCAACATTTTGAAGAAAACATCTATTGACATCACCCCTCCCCCGAGCTTTCGCTCAGGTGTCAATTTCACCTGTCGATACCGTGCATGCTGATGACGTAACACAGGCAGTTAATGTTTGTATCAAATAACGTCCCACTACCCGATATTTTTCTAAGTTTTTGGTATTTTCATCAGTAAAAACACATTTTAGGGCATGTCTCAAAGTTTATTCCCTCGGTCTACATTAGGTAGATGTTTCTTACAGTGATATTTATTATTTAAGTAACTGTAATACCTCTGAATTTTAAATATAAGTCAAAAAGCATTTTTCTAGCATTTCCGACAGTACTTCTTTTCCTTTTTAGCAAGTATGTGCTTTCAGTCAGCCTGACCATTCTCAATGGATATGCATTTTTAGGCATTTAAAAATGTATAATATTGTTATGTTCTTTCAGGCAGGTCAGCGAAGAATATAGCATTCACAGTGGGCATCCATCCCTGATTATATGTATATATACTGAAAGAAAAAAAATAAGGGAACACAGGAAAATTCAAACGTTCCTTTACTATTTTCCAGTTTTCAACACCACCTTTGAATAGCGCTGTGGGAGGAATATATATATATATATATATATATATATATATATATATATATATATATATATGAGATGTTTAAGAAAATATAGACACGTACACAATATAGACACGTACACAATATTGCGTTCATGCGAAAGGGCGGAAACAACAATGTTGGAATTCGCGTCCGACAATACTTCTGATTTTCCCTCGCTTCTCTCACAGCCCAATCTCATTCATTTTCTTCTGTGTTCGAGTGAAATAGTGTATGCAATATAATAACAGCTGTATCACATAAGTCTGAAATGACTTGGACTGTCAAACCAGTGGCCAATAGTGTGAACAAACGAAACTGAACTGACGTCACAATAGGTCGGCAGGTTTTCCCCGGTATTATGACGTAGATGATGTTATCTACTAATTGTTAACCTTGATAATTGCAATAGTACAGTGTGTAGCCAGATGCGGTTGATGTGTGTGTGTGTGTGTGTGTGTGTGTGTGTGATTATGGCATATGGTGCTCCTCCGTTGTTACGGGGCGGTGGGGAAGCCTAGTGGTTAAAAGGTTCGAACGCTCGTCAAGCCAAAGACCTGGGTTCGATCCCAACGTGGGTACAATGTGTGAAGCCCATTTCTGGTGTCCCCCGCAGTGATATTGCTGGAATATTGCTAAAAGCGGCGTAAAACCCAACTCACTCACTCCGTCGTTACTTATAAGCCCTATCGCCCATCTCTTTTTGGCAACCATCTTCCCGAGAAAGTTTAAGTTTCTTAAGCAGCCTAATACGCCTCATCAGATAGTACACTGATTGCTCATCAATGGACAGTAGTCTCCCCATCCCAGGTATCTTGGTTTCAGGAATTCCATACATATGGTTATTTTTGTCTGGTCTTCCATCTCGCATTCATTTTCACCACGATCCTACTGTAACACTGGAACACATTGTATTCCGGTTTATGCATGAGATTCGTGTATTGATCTGAATATTCACACTGCAATGGCGTATGTACAGAAGTGTTTAACAATAAGGCTTATCTATATGATAATTACAACCGTTTCGATAAGTATGTATTTGCATTATAAAAACATACAGTCTCCTGCTGTATAATGAAAAATTGATGAAACACTGACATAATTGTTTCATCATGCAATAATTTAATTTTGTTACTCTCCAGTCAACATAATATAATAATTATATGATTTGTTGTTTAAAGCTGCACTCAGCAATATTGAAGCTACATGTCGGCGATCTGTAAATCATCGAGTCTGGACCAGACAATCCAGTGATCAAAAGCATGAGCATCGATCTACGCAATTGGGATACGATGACATGTGTCAACCCAGTCAGTGGGCCTGACCAACCGATCCCGTTAGTCGCCTCTTACGACAAGCATGCGTTACTGAAGATCAAGTCCAACCCGGATCTTCACTGTATAAAAATGCACTCTAATGTCGTTGGTTATTGAAAGACGTCAACAAATTATTCGACCTAAATGTGAAGTTTTCGGATTGACGGGGCCACGATTAAGGAGGTTTCAGTGTACTTGCCAGTTACATACAGGCTACTTTGTCTCCTTGTGAGTGAGTGAGTGAGTGAGTTGGGTTTTAACCCCGCTTTGAACAGTATTCCAGTTGCATTCCGGCAATTCTACGTGGTATGGGAGGATAGCTCGAAGTGATGCAGGTCTCAGGTACAGTTCTTACCTTTTTGTTACTTCCGACCAGCACGGATATGGTTCCAAGAAACATAGAAAAATAATCGGAGCGGGCCAGGATTCGAAACCACTATCGTTGGGTTAAATATTATGACATGCCCAAGGGAAGCAACTCTGTACAGCGAATTGCAGCGCGATGACGACTGGGGCCCCCGTGCCACAGGATTCCGTGTTATACACTCTTCAAAAAAAGTAGGGAAACCTGAACTTTCACTTTGGTTAGGAAGTATAACAAACTTTTAAAGATAGACTTCTTATGAACGCGCCACCATTTCTCCTTAACACCACCCCTAAAGACAACACATGGGATGCACGTGCACAACGCAGTAGCCCCACACACGTGCATGGGGTGTCATTCTTGATTTGAGTGGTTTTTAAGAAGGTCGATAAATCGCTGAAGACCATTAAATTTGGCAGTTATCTTGCATCACACAGTTGTCAGTGTTTGTTTCTAGCCGGTTTTTGGTTTTTGAAAATGAAAATCGTACACATGCAAATTTCACGTCATACACCAATCATCTTTCAAGAGCGATTACTTTACAAACCACTATGGTCATAAGGAAGTGCAAGTGGTGATGCACTCTCAAACTATTCATTATTATCATATCAACATTGACTGACTCCGACATATATCCCATTTTTTTCAATCGTATATTAAAAATGAAGTTTCTCTACTTTTTTAAAGAGTATATATAACAAAGAATCGTAAGTGCATCAATATATATCACATGTGCCACTAATTAAAGTGATATCTAACAGGGCAACACATTGTATAGATTTATAATTATAGAACTGTCTATAGTGCGTGTACGAGGTTCTGTTTTATCTGCGTTTATAAACCATAATCCAGTCATATAGGTTTAATTCAATAAATAGTCTGGTTTATTTCATTATATATATATATATATTGTTTTATCAGCTTACTATTGGCCAGCTGGACGCGGACAACGGAAAACCTTCCACGATGGTATCTGCGGGGGCAAGGGACGTCACACTGACGTTGGTGATTAACAAGCGCTTCCTGTAGACTGTCATTTCTCACCCGGGGCCTTCCTTGAAAAAATAAATCCCTCTTTGAGTTTGTTTCTTTCCATCCTACTGAGAATACACCATCTTCAAGGTCACAACTGTCGATTTGCATGAAGATCAAAATAATGACCGATTTCCCCAAAATCACATCTCACTCCTCCAAGATCAACCATATCGACTAATCATTTGTGTGGCTTAGTATTCACATAAATGCCACTCACATATACATTAACTACTTAATCATTATCTTGATTTATTATCTAAATCTGTTACCCGTTCTCGTAGATACGTATTAAATATGTGCATACCAGTACACGGGCCCATGTGTACAGTGGGCAGCACCGAAGCTGCTATATGTATATATCAAACAGCTGTTGCGTCAATGATACATAAATTTGTTACCACGCGGAATGAAATCGGTTTTATGTCAATGCCCATGCGCAGTAATGGCTTGCGTGTGGGAAGCCTGTTTTAAATGCCACCGTTGACGGAACCAACAGCGTTGCCCACGCAGACACAATGGAGAAGTAGATGTCACAGTTTGAATAATCGATACATCTCTCGTGTACATTTGTAAGAGCTGGTTCGTCTATTGTAGAGTTAATTTACTCTAGTTGTTATTTGGTATAGCTAATAACCTTGTAATATAGATCCATGGTACATCATTGCCTCGCCAGCAAATGCTAAATACGTGTGATATGTGTTAGAATGGTTAATATTTTACTAAATCAAAGCGGATGGGGTACACTTGTTAAGTGGCAAGCATTACTGTCTCCTATAATCGATACTGTAATGTGATACCTAAACGAGTGATGAGGTAAGCATCCATACTGCCCATGACCTCTGATACGTGTGTACTATTTACATATATTCATGTATATTTCGACCAATTACCATCATATCCTGCATCTGTAGATCGTCATAGGTGGATGCGATGAGTCAGTGTTGTTACACAGTACCACGTGTATAATCTTTGTCAGCTATACAGCTGAAAGCTAAAACTAAACATATTGTATATATAGAACCTATATACATCCGACAACTGACTGGACATTCAAAGTATATGTTCATAAACTATGAGTCCATACCATTTCTTCATTACCATTTCAATATTCTTGCCCACAGAAAAAAGGTATTTAAGAAAGGTATCGAGAAACTGCATCGTCTTTGATTAATTTGAACAAATCTCGTGACATGCTTCAAGTGTTGAATTATGGATATCATCTATCAACTATCGACTATTATCCACGTGATTTGTAGATTTATACAGCGAGTGTATGTGTGTTGATTTGAGGCTATAATCTGCTAAAGAGTATGTACGGGCTTGGGAAGCTGTCAGAAGAAAGGTCTCCGTTCTTACTGGCATCTTCAGATCAACACGTGGTTACTGCGTGACGAGCGCATTTCTGTTACAATACCTAACTCCAATGGTTTATCGATTCATCGATATATTTTATACCAAACAACAATTATTCAACCAAACATGTATCAGTTAACTGCGCTTTTATATGAACGAGATACTTCAACTCTATGTAATTGCCTACCTGTAAATAGCCTCCTGTGAACATACGTATAGTAATAGTCAAGATCGGGTTCAACAAGGTCGCTCTCTTCCTCCACCTTTGTTTTGTTCGGCGACAGAAGATTCTCACAGAAAGAGAACGACATAGCATTCTCAGTTGATCCACCCTTCCTGAGGCCGCCAGGATGGTGTTTAGTGTTTTAAACGTCCACAGTCATCTTGAAAGTATAACGTTGAATATTCATTGTGGGCAACACATCTTGTCAAGCCATATGACAGCCCCTGCACAGTCGGTGCATTTATTGAATTTTAACGCTGAGGTAGAGTATTGCGTTTTGAAAAATACCCTCGATGGCAATTAGATTTAAGTCACATGTGAAACTGATATGCCACATGTTCATATGTGGAATATAATATTGCTATCTGGTGTATGCTTATCTGAAACTGTTGTCATATCGTTCGTGACAAATGTTTTACCATGTTGTTGTTGTAGCTTTTATATATTCAGCTGCCTGGCAACGGCCTGCCTGATTCCAAATTTGATGATAATGGCATTTCAAACTTTCCGTTCACATCACAATACAGTGTTATTCGTGCATAAATGAAGCACCAGTGTTTATATATGGTAATGTAATTAAATATTTGCGTGTTGGTTGTGCATGATTTAGATGCATGAACAATATTTCAGCAAGCCACAAAAGAATTGGCGCTGTTAGATCTGGGGAACGCTGAGCAACCAGGAGGACCTTTACTTAGATAACTGAAATGCCACAGGCCCATAATTCATATCTATTATGTGAATTAGTTGCAAATGTTCTGGAGTGGTTGCACCTTTAAGGACCCGGTTAGAATTGGTCTTCATCAACCTATGCTTGTCGTCAGGGGTGACTAGCGGGATCGGATGATCAGGCTCGCATACTTGTTTGAATCATGCCATCGTGTCCCAAGCTTAGTGCTCATGATGTTGATCACTGGATTGTCTGGTACAGACTCGATTATTTACAGACCGCTGGAATATTGCTGTGTGCAGCGTTAAACAACAAACAAACAAATGCACCTTTAAGACCTACGGTAATCGGTAATCGTAGCTCCATAACTTTTAATAATGAGCTACAGGATTCTTGAAGTCGAAGAGGTATGATCGCATTTTGAAACGAGATTTAAGACTAGCCCACCAACCCATTGGTGTTATGTGCGAATGAGTATGAAATTACAACGGCATTTTGGCAGTTTTCCGTCAATACGAAGGCAAAGAACCTTTCAAAAATGGGCATTATACATGTAATACAGAAGGATCAGGGGTCCACTAGCTACGATCCGTTTGTTGTACTGGTGATAAATTCCAGCCCCAGTCCCTGGAATTGTAGATCTAATTCAACAATGACATTTAACATATAAAACATACGAGGCATAATTCAAGCTGAATGCGGAAAACGTCCTGTACCCAACAGCTTTGAACGGTAACGTATTTTGTCGTAATCCATTTGAGACTTCTCGCCGTAACCAGGTGCAAGAATTCTTCAAAGAACTGTTCAAACAATAATAATTACTTCCTATGCCCATTGTCACATCAGGAAATATTCGGCTGAGAACACGAACAATAGCGGGCTTAATGAATTCACGCTGATAACCGACAACTGATGCTAAATGGCAGCTGTCGCCGGAGTGTTCATGGGGTTGTGGACCATCAATGATGGGACCAGATTCTGCTTAATTGCATTCCTGAATATCTGACGTAAGTTTGGAAATTGAATCGTTTTTGCTCTTTCAGCTAATATCTTATGACACATATTAATCTAAATGTTAAAATTGTCCAAATTATGAAAAAAGTTATGTCGCAAATATTATTTCACACTTGCCACTAATTACAAGATCTCGATCTAGGCCCCCGTCCCATAAACCTTTGTGAGCACTATGAGGTTCGTAATTCTCATATTTCCACATTGATTTAAGGCAGTCCTCGTGCTAATATCTCTGTGGAACAAGACCCTGGACTGATTTAGCGTCCCTCAACCATGTTAGAATACCGTGAGTTAAAGAGATGGAGCCGAGTGTCAGGGTGGCATTGGGATCACGGACCTCAGCAGAGGTCAGGCATCTTACCCACGTGAACAAAGAGTGAGTGAGTTTAGTTTTAAGTTGCTTTTAGCAATGTTCCATCAATATCGCGGCGGGGGCACAAGAAATGGGCTTCACACATTGTACCCATGTGGGGAATCGAACCCGGGTCTTCGGCGTGACGAGCGAACGCTTTGACCACTGGGCTACCTCACTGCCCCTTGAAGAAAGAGGTAACCACGCCAGCAAGCTTACGAGCTGGGGATGCCATCTGTAGGATGACTCCTCGACTTCTACATAATCATTACCGCATAAAACGTTTGGATTTTCGGCGACTTCAGTTTCCTTTGTGTCTGGTTTGTGTCAGTGTATTTTTAAGTCACTGACTAAAATATTTCATGTAAATGTTTTATACAACCTGATTCTTATTTGACAAAAGAGACGGTTTTACCGACAGCATGTAAATTAAAAACCAGAGACCATGGTCTCCACGTAGGAGATAATGAGACTTAAAATTCACTGTGGCCCTACAACGGTTCCATATTAACGTGACCTTTTCGACAAAAAGTACAAAATATGAGCACCCTACATATTTTTTAAGGTACAAGTATTCCTGACAGCAACAGATGTGAACAAATCTGTCGATATCATCATCATTAAAGCGTGTCGTCAGGTTAACAGCTTGTAATAAATCAAGCCGAGCAAGCGCTGTGAAACGGGTTAAACGGTTCAAAGCACTAAACTGGATGTAACTTGATTTCGAAACTTCATACCTGAGCTTGCTCATAACATCAGCAACTAGTTATCTATATTATTCAAAATAACATAACCTGCGGCATAAATCAACATACAGCGTACCTGTCTAGCTGCCAATCTAAACCAAGTGATATGTTGTACTTGGATACGATAGTGAAAGTAAGTGAAAAATATTCTAATATTCTAAATATTCTAAACATTCTAATACTTGTAGATGTTGTACTTCGATACGATACCTTTCTGAGAGCTTTAAAAGTGAGTGAAAAATATGATTATCACGAGATTAGATTGACTGTTTTCAGCAAGGTCGCCTTTTGGTTCATTGCTCACAAATACATAGCCGCACATTGACTACACAATACCAAACAAAAATACTGTTTTTGAAATCGTGTTTATTTATGTTTTGTTTTTGGTTTTTGTTAATGCTTAATTACTTCGATTGTTAGTGTAGCGATATTCTGCCTGAAGCCATCCAACCGTCTGACACAGAATCCTAACTAAACATAGGAGTCAGAATTCCACAGTGACAGCTATATGTACTCCCTATACATTGCGGCTCAGCCTAAAGTTCCTCAATTAACAGACAGGAATCATGTGGACAATAGCAGTGCCATACTATATTTGGTTTGAATCCAATGTGTTAGTTCCAGGGAAAGTGTGTACATCATGAAAAGTTATTCTGCGGAAATCCATTACAAAAAGTCTTCTCTTTTATACTAATAGTTTTCCTAAGTTTTCAGGAAACTTTTACATATTATGAGATACATTGTATATGTACTCTATATGATTATGATGTACGTACCAGTACATACTTTGAAGAGACAATATGGTGGAATGCAACTTGAAACAGAAAACATCCCTCGAATTTGTGTATTTTCTTTGAATCTCAATGAAATGAAATCTTTTACTCCATACATAGGGATCGAACTATATGGGTAATAGATCTGACCTGAATGAGCTTGATTTTGTGCAAACATGACATTACGACAACCTAAAAACTTAAATACGGGCTGGGTAGGTTTACACAAATGAGTGAGTTGGGTTTTAAGCCGCTTTTAGCAATATTCCAGCAATATCACGGCAGGGGACACCAGAAATGGGCTTCACACAATGTAACCATGTGGGGAATCTTACCCGGGTCTTCGGCGTGGCGAGCGAACGCTTTACCAAACGGGTACCCCACCGCTCCAGTTTTATATAAGAAATGAATCCGTGTGTTCTTGTAAACATCTTTCAAATATAAAGAGTGGTTACAAGCGCATTTCTCTTGCAATACTGTATCCGTTTATTGATTCCTCGACATATTTTATATCAAACAACGGTTACAAGTATTCATCCAAACATGTATCAGCAAACTGCGTATGTATATGAACGAGATACTTCAACTCTATGTAATTGCCTACCTGTAAATAGCCTCCTGTGAACATACGTATAGTAATAGTCAACATCAGGTTCAGCAAGGTCGCTCTCTTCCTCCGCCTTTGTTTTGTTCGGCGACAGAAGATTCTCACAGAGGACAGAACGACATAGCATTCTCAATTGATCCACCCTTCCTGAGGCCGCCAGGATGGTGTTTAGTGTTTTAAACGTCCACAGTCATCTTGAAAGTATAACGTTGAATATTCATGATATTGATACCTTGTGTATGCTTGTCTGAAGTTGTTAGCATATTGTTCGCGACATACTCTCTATTAAACAAAGGTTATTCTAACAGGGACGTTTTTCATTGGTAATCTTGTGAATGAATTATTGGATTTCAACCACAGAATTAGTGTTATTTGAAATGCACGAAATTTGAAAGAAGCATGACACATTGGGGAAAAAATTGCCAGCAATGTTCACTTTAAAAGGCCAGCCAAACAGAAGCTTAATATTCCCTCGCGATTCAGTGGTAAGAAATATAGAAGTAAACACTTCTATTTATCGTTCTGGGACATGTTTGTCATGCGAAGCCTTGGGGAAAATGAGAAATGGGGAGCTATAGGTATGTTTCAGTTTGGCGCCTCGCAGCTTGACGCTGCTCATCCAAAGAAATCCTATTTGACGTTTAGAGCAAAAGAATAACGTAATAGACCATCCGGGTAGTGGCCGTCCTCCTGTAGCGACCCAACTTCAAGGCCAATGGATTCAAACCACGCACCCCTGAAAGGTTCCCACAACCCTTACAGCCTGTACAATACCTGGCAACAGAGGTGCATCTGAGAGAACAGTTCGACGACGCCTACCAAACGACGCCAAATATTGAGTCACGTTTCCTTCTTAACCAGCCTGACCAGGACACGTGTTTACAGGGGCACAGGTGACCGTTGCACCAGGCTGGGCTGGAAGGGGATTGTTTGGGAGGTGGGGGCATTATGAGTGGCACAACGGCTGCAGCAAGGACACCAATTATTGTGATGGAGGGAACTTGAATGCGGTGAGATACCGAGACGAGAAAGATGCCGCTTTACCTTTCTTTTCAACAGAACGGCTCTGGAGTGACATAAGCATTCGATAACGCCATTACCACACGTTGCTCGAATTGTCGAGAAATATCTTAATCAGAACAATATCAATGCATCACCCTGGTCCGCAAGATCCCCGATTTGATACCCACTTAACACGTCTGGTATGTCTGGCAACAACGCAGCCGAACTCGGCCAAAATTGCTTCCTCGAAAATGGAATGATCTTAAAAGAGACTTTCATTGATGTTTAGTGGCGTTAATGAGGCGACAGCGCCAGATATGCATCAATGCAGAAGGTGGACACTTTCGCTACTGACTATGTGCACCTACTTGTGAACCCCCTTCTTGTGATGTGGTACATTTGCATATGCCAGCTGCGCTGTTCATATGGACCGTTGATTGTTACCATACCTTGAAGCATTTGTCTTTCCATGAAATAACATTTCATTCGCGGCAGTCAAAGTTTAGCATCGAATCTGTTTGTTTATGTCGCCGGAACTGTTGCCTTTTTGTTTTACTATATATTTCTGTTTTGTGTTTGCCGCTTTTATGTTTGTCAACTGAACTACAGTTGCCTGGCAACAATGTGCCTGATTCCACAATGATGATATAATGGTGATGATATTTCAGATTTTTCAGTCAGATCAGGAAACACTGAGTTGTTGATACATACATGAATCTTCAATACTATTTACGTGTTTGTTATGCATTATTTAACTAGTGAGCATTATCGATAGTCCCTTTCAGCAATATTTCAGTGAGCAAACAAAGAGAACTGGTGTTATTAAACCAATGAGGAATCGAACTCTATATGTACCTGAATCCCCTTTTACAATGCGACCTATTCCTATGTAACTGAAATGCATCAGGCCCACAAAGCAAATTTATTATACGGTGAGTGAGTGAGTATGTTTTACCCCGCTTTTAGCAATTTACCAGCAATATCACGGCGGGGGACACGAGACTTCACATATTGATTCCATGCAGGGAATCGAACCCAGGTATCGGCGTGACGAGCTAACGCTACGCCATCGCCCCCTATCATACGGCTTAGCAGAAAATTTTCGGAAGTGGTTGCACCTTCAAGACCTGAGGCAATCGTAGCTCTATAACTTTAAGGAATACCACCAGTCGAAGCGCAGCAATCGCATTGTGGAACGAGGTTAAGAATACCCCAGCTACCCATTTGTGATATGTGTGAGTGAGTATGAAATTACAGCGGCTTTTTGGTAGCAGTTTTCCATCAATACGAAGACGAGGAACTCTCCACAAACTGGCTTCACACACAGTACCTATGGATGTCAGAAGTGATGCCGGTTGACCTGACAATTTAAGATTGTAATAACGCAAGGCTCCAAGAGCTATGCCAATCCCTTTGTGGTTGTATTGGTGCTAGTGTATTGTCACTGGATCCCGAGTAGATTTATTTCAACAGTAGATTTAATTCAACAGTAGTTCAGGTAAAATACATTTAACATATAATACATAAACCACATATTTCAAACTGTAGCATACGGTAACCATCAGCTTTGGACGGTAACGAATTCTGTTCGTAATCCATTTGAGACTTCTCGCCGTAACCAAGTGCAACAATTCTTCAAAGAACTGTTCAAACAATAATATACAAAACCCATTGTCTCATCAGCAGTTATTCTGCTGTCAGTGACAATAGCCGACCTAATGATTGCCCGCTGACAAACCACAACTGACGCTATTGTCACGCTATCCCAGAAGTGTTCAAGGGTTCGGAACATCGTCAAAGATGAGACAAGGTTCTGCCAAATTGCATTCCTGGCTTTGAATCTGGAATTGAATCGTTTTACCCTTTCAGCTAATATTCTGAATATTAATCTTTGACACATACCACTGATTACAAGATCTCGATCTGGGCCCCGTTCCACAAAACCCCGTACGCACTATATGAGACTCGTAATTGGTATACGTTAACACCGATTTAAGTCCCAGCGCTAATTTTTGTGTGTGGATCAAGACCCTGGACTGATTTAGCGTCCCTAACCATGTTAGAATACCGTGAGACAGGATGGGATTCGAATCACGGAGCTCTTCTTCAGAGGTCAGGCATCTTGCCTACGTTAACAAATAGGTAACCACGCTAACAAGCTAACAAGTTGAGGATGTCATCTGTAGGACCTCCAGTAGGACCTCCCCACGCAAATAAGCTGACAAGCATTCCTGTTATACACCACTTCCGGTCTCGTTGCTATGGTTTCCGTTAGTACTAGCCGATACAGCTACACTTTTACTCTTTATGTAGTGTGCTGATGTTTTGCGGGCTTCCGGCGGAAGTGAGCAGTATTTCTACAGACCACATAAAACAAGCCCAGTATACATGGGGTCTTCCGTACAGACCACACAAAACAAGCCCAGTATACATGGGGTCTTCCGTACAGACCACACAAAACAAGCCCAGTATACATGGGGTCTTCCGTACAGACCACACAAAACAAGCCCAGTATACATGGGGTCTTCCGTACAGACCACATAAAACAAGCCTAGTATACATGGGGTCTTCCGTACAGACCACATAAAACAAGCCTAGTATACATGGGGTCTTCCGTACAGACCACACAAAAGCCACAGTCTTCCCCAGTACAAGCCCATGGGGTCTTCCCGTACAGACCACACAAAACAAGCCCAGTATACATGGGGTCTTCCGTACAGACCACACAAAACAAGCCCAGTATACATGGGGTCTTCCGTACAGACCACACAAAACAAGCCCAGTATACATGGGGTCTTCCGTACAGACCACACAAAACAAGCCCAGTATACATGGGGTCTTCCGTACAGACCACATAAAACAAGCCCAATATACATGGGGTCTTCCGTACAGACCACATAAAACAAGCCCAGTATACATGGGGTCTTCCGTACCATACCATCTGAAGAGACTGGAACAAAAACTTATGTGCTTAAAGGACAACAACACACAAACCTCACATATCTTTTATTTGACAGTTTATTCGTCGTGTTCATGGAAATTCCCACCGAATTGTTTATACAAATTATAGTCTTCACCGTCATCAAATTCAATATCAAGCATTTGACTTACAACATCTTCGCAACACACCAGAGTGCATCTTCCCTCGTGGACAACTAAAGTGAATAAGTGAGAGCAGTGTGCAAGTCCAGAATGAAGTGCTTAGTAAGGGCCCATCAAAACATTTGATTGGCCCTTCAAGTGTATTTCATACTTTCAAGAACTTACTGGAACATTTTGCACGTGCTCCTGTTTGGTTGCCGGGAATGAGGACGTTTGAGGGTCTCAACGTGTGGGTGGAAAATGAATGTATAAGAAAGAAACTTAACCCAAAGCAACAAACTGGTGGGGGGTGACATGGTGTATGTATATACATAAGACAAACGAAGCACAATCCCGTTATTCAGAAAAAAAATCATTTTTCCCTCATAAACAATCATAAACTATATAATATTTATGAAAATATTTATAATTTGTAAAGAGGTTTATTGATGGAAAACTGCATGTCCCACAATGTATGTGTTATCGGAAATCTGCTATTAACATAATGTCTGTATCTGAAAGGGATAAGAAAAATACCTCGACACGTCAGGATATGTATCTTAGATGAATACTAATATATAAAACAGATAATTATCTTACGTCTCCAATAACGACGAATGAAATGTAAGCACAATTTTTAAGATAAAAGTTGACTATGTATATATGAAAATGTATTAGTTTGAAACTGATATGGCTATATTTATCAGTTCTTATTACATATCGAAACAAATATTTGACTGAAATACACCTGGATAGCCAAACAGATCGACAGAGAAAATACTCACTAGCAAAACGTGTGAACAAACGCAGGTGTGTGGATTTAAATCTTTTACAGGACATATGCAACACAATTCTATAACCTATATACTTTGTAATGTCAAGATGACTGTACATATATTTTCTTTAAAGAATCACATATTGTTATAACAGATTTAAGATCTCAGGATTACTTTTATCAAAGCACTTCAATGGTTAAAGCATCTGATTAGTTTGTAGTATTTTCGGACATAACATTCATCGATTAGGGGATAAGTCTTCTTGCAGTTTACAGAAAGTGGCGACTGTTGACGACTGACCGACAAGTCGAAGACTCCATGATATTCCAGATAATTACAACCGCTTAAATCGTTTCATTTCGGCGACTGCATATTTATATGGGAAAATGTATAGCAACACCCGTATTTTTCATAGTATCAATATGTTACCAGTAACCATAGCCAAAGGACTTATCCAAACCCCGAATTTAACTTACTGTCTGGAAAAACCGACCCTCAAGGAATACTTAAATGCGTATTCCTCAGACGCTTGACACATGTTGGTTGTGCTGTTTTGGCTTTGTGGCTAACAACGGACGACTGAGGTGTCTTGGTCTATAGATTATACCCACCCGATCTGAGGCGATTTCGGGCGATACTGTCGGACAAACGACGATATGGAAGCCACTGTGTTTTTAACCATTTACATGTATAGATGAGATTCTGAGAAGGGCTGTATCCTCACTGGGTGTTGTCAGTCGTGGTCGACCTGAACGCTGACGGTCCTTAACAGAATCAGTTTCCTGATATTTTCAGTCGGCTGATAGTCGATAGATGACAACCAGCATCTCTGAAAACAGCTCCATGACATGCTAACATTCCGCAAACCAATAACTTGCCATTTTTTGTTAGTGGTCAGTTGAGGAAGTCCCATATTTACTTAACAACAAGGAAATTAGATGATTTTCCAAGTTAAAGCGCTTTAATAACAGTTTAGTCAAACCTGACAATTACTTAATGGACCCGTGAAGGCCCGGGTTAGAATATTGATCTTCAGTAACCCATGCTTGTCGTAAGAGGCAACTGATGGGATCGGGTGGTCAGGCTCGCTGACTTGGTTGACACATGTCATCGGTTCCAATTGCGCAGATCGATGCTCCTGCTGTTGATCACTGGATTGTCTGGTCCAGAATCGATTATTTACAGACCGCCGCCATATAGCTGGAATATTGCTGAGCGCGGCGTAAAACTAAACTCACTCACTCACTTAATGACGGGTACACATGTAGCATGCACGCTTTTCATAGTAGCACATGCACATATACAACCAAAGCACCAGAAACGTCAAAACAGACAAATGTCATTTCAATATGAATATAAATGGCTTTATGTGTGTTCAAATATTTGTTATGATATTTTTACCATGGATATGCTTTCTGTCAAAGTGTCGTTTTTTCAAGTCACAGATTGAATCATCTAAAATTCCATTTTATTCAGCTTGGTTCTCACTTGACAAGAGAAAGTGTATTACTTTTCTTAAATAACCTCATTTTCAAATCAGTTATATGACCACACATACAAAAAATAAAACGCATTTAGACCTAATGATTAAAGCGTTCACTCGTCATGCCGCTGATCCGTGTTCGATTCCCCACATGGGTATAATGTGTGAAGCCCATTTCTGGTGTCCCCCGCCGTGATGTTGTTGGAATATTGCTAAAGCCGGCGTGAAACCACTTTCACCCACCCCAGCATCAGGTACCAGACAGACCAAAGAAAGCTATCAAACATCTTTGAATTGGCTATGTGGGTCTGAAACCACACTGAGCCAAATCGAATCTCCCGCTAGTGCGTCATCAACAAAAAATACGCGAAAATAACCGTTTATCTTAATTCTCTACTTATGTAATATAGCATATACCTTTCTTATCAAGTGTTGATGTGACCTTTTCTACATAAAGTACAGACTATGAGCACCCTACATACTTTTTAATATTCCCGACATGTTTTGCTGTACAAGTATTCCTGACAGCAACAGATGAGAACATCTCTGTTGATATCGTTATCATTAATGCGTGTCGTCAGGTTGACAGCTTGTAATAAATCACGCAGAACAAGCGCTGTTTTCAAGCACTGTTCGATCCGGGTGAGAAAGGTTCACAGCACTAGACTGTGTGTCAGATTGATTTTGAAACTTCGTAACCTGACCACGTAGGGCCCTTGCTCCTTGTGAGTGAGTGAGTATGGTTTTACGCCGCTTTTAGCAATATTCTAACAATATCACAGCGGGGGACACCAGAAATGGGCTTCAGACATTGTACCCATGTGGGGAATCCAACCCGGGTCTTTGAAGTGATGAGCGAACGCTTTAACCACTGGGCTACCCAACCGCTCTAAAAGTGAGTTCCTTCCGTTCCCCACTTCTTTCTTCCGCAGATTAACAGAGGTAACCCAACGTGGTTCGACCCTATATATTGCAATTAATTTTTGGACTTTTAGTTATTTTTGTGAGTTTTCTAGTAATTGTTCTGTTAGGTTTTGTTCATAATTTTAGGACATATTAAATTATAAATATTATTTGGGATGGGGGAACGGGAGGAACTTTACCGAGTGAAAATATTATTATCACGAGATTAGATTGATTGTTTTCAGCAAGGTCGCCGTTTTGGCCATTGCTCATAACTACAAAGGCACACTTTGACTACACAAAACCAAACAAAAATTTTGCTTTGAAATCGCATTTATTTCTGTATGTTTTGTAAGTTAATACTTCAGAACTTTACAGTTTTGATTACCAATGACTCGATATTGTGCCTGAACTCAACCACCCGTTTGGCACACAATCACAAGAGACATACATAGCATAAACATTCGGGTCAGAATTACAATGCTGTATGAACTCTCTCGGTATGGCCGTTCTGCCTAAAGTTTCTCTAATAACTGAGAAGAATCTTTAAGACTTAACGCCGCCATGTCGTAGTTTGTTTGAATCCAATGTGCGTGTAAGTTGCAGTGTTTGTGTGTATATGGTGAAATGTTATTCAACATTGGCTGCACGACCTAGCAGCAATCCACAAATATGTATCTCTTCAATCTTTTCTAAACTTGCAGGAAACAGTAAGATATCATGAGATATATGTACTCATATCTGTTTACATGTACCTACCAGTACATACTTTGAAGAGAATGCGTGGAATGCAACTTGAAACAGAAAACATCAAACAAATTTGTGTATTTTCCTGTCAGTCTCAATTAAATCAAATCTTTTACTCCTTACAATACCTCTCGAAAAGGGAGCGAAAAGATCCTGCCTAATCCAGAATGATTTTGTGTAAACAGAAAGTTACGGAAACCCTCATCCGGAAACACCACATAAAACAAAATAGAATTGAAACAAATAGTAACCATGGTTTGGTTGTTGTTTAACGCTGCACTCAGCAATATTCCAGCTATATGGCGGCGGTCTGTAACCATGTTAATGTCATGTTAATGTCATCACGAGCAAAATGCTAGGAAACGGCTATACCCAGCCTCTCCTTAAATACTGCCATGTTTGAAACAAATTTACAAATGCACACACCATAACTATACATTGCATAATTTGCTGCTATAGGTTGTTCAGGAGATGAACGATACATGTCTGTTGTAAGGCCCGTATCATCATCATGGAAAATGCAAGAGCATATTTTGGCATCTGAAAATACATAAAATATATCCCCTGAAGATTGTTTCAAGGATTTAACTGGCGCTTCATCACGCATCACCCAAAACCTCCACACACTGGTAGTCACAATCACCTCCTACAAGAATTAACAGCACTGGTTTCAGATCTGGAAACGTCTCGTGACTGGCACTGTGGGTCCCAACTGTCAATATGAATTATATCCAACATCCAATAAATAATGCGAATCAATCAAATACTATACGTATATTGTCCATTAAGTTCCTGGCTAATCCTTTGTCAGATTTGAGCACAACATACAGAGCCGATGCAAACCCTGCCCCGACTGCTGCAAACAACATCCACCTGATCAGATTTGTGTCATCGCCGAATCTGTTCTCGTCATCCTCGAAAAACCGGTGCGCCTCGGGATCAGGGGAGGTAATTATCTGCGGTCGTACATGATACAAAACCTGGAAAAGAATATTCATAGAATGAATGAATGAGTATGGTTTTACGCCGCATTTAGCTCTATTCCTGCAATATTACGGCGGGGGACACCAGAAATGAGCTTCACACATTGTACCCATATGGGGAATCGAACCCGGGTCGTCGGCGTGAGGAGCGAAAATATTCATAGAATTTCAATATTAAAGTAAAGCACAGAATATTATATCCTCAGACGTGGAGCATAGTTTGTATTTTCACAGATGACTATCGCCCTCTAGCCTACACAGCACAAACAGGAATTGTACAGCTTGAAATTGATCGTGTCTGTTTATCATTGGCCATTTTCACGGTTTTATGCCCTACACAAATGTGTATGCAGTGCCCACAAATGAGAGAATGGACGGCGTGCCGACGTACACACAACACTAGACATTGTACCAGCTGCGCATCAACGGTTAAAGGTGTTTGTTATTTCATCCGACCATCAATCATATCTACTGTAGTATTGTCCACGCAATCGTTGATTCATGATCGTTGATTCATTACACGTGCGAAGTGTTTTCTAACAGCACAGTGCACAATACCATTTCAGTACTTTACAGGAGGGGCGGTGGGGTAGCCTAGTGGGTAAAGCGTTCGCTCGTCACGCCGAAGGCCCGTGTTTGATTCCCCACGTGGGTAAAATGTGTGAAGCCCATTTCGGTGTCCCCCGCCGTGATATTGCTGGACTATAGCTAAAGCGGCGTAAAATCAAACTCACTCACTCACTTTACAGGTGCTCATATGACTCCTTTATCATTGGAGGTGCCCTGGGCCTTTAATTTTGTAGGTGAAGGTTAATCTGTCTATTCCGAGGACATTATATGAAAGACTCAACTCCCCTCTATCTTGACCTTGAAGGGTATATGAATATTTGCGTTTCATGGACTAACTGGACACCATGTGATTATCAGATTTGGGTATATTAGTAGATGGAGTAGACGTTGACGCCATGTAAATCAAAGCTTCATGGACAAAAGACCCATGACAATTAACTAGCAGAGGTATCACCCTTCGGTGTGACTCACAGTCACGGTATTGGGATCCGCCCCTCTAATACGTGACAGTAGTATTGCGATCATAGTAAAGCTATGCGTGTTCTGATCATCTTGGAACTATCTTGGTAGAACGGTACTATTTGTCCTGGGAGGGTATTCAGAACGCATCTCTAGCCCACGATCTACGTTTCCTGGCATGTCAAAGGGACGCAACTCAGCACAACTCTAAACCACCGTGGGTTATAATCCGTGGTTGCCGTGTTGTCTCACCTCTGTTGCTGCCCTGAAACCTGACTGTATGGCACCATTCATGAACCCGCACCAAATTGTTGCTGTTTCAGTTCCAGCGAAATGGATCCTGAAAAGGCGACAGTGAATTCATATGCTTATCTACATGTAACATTTATGATCAGACAAAGAATAGGCCGAGTGGTAATTATTACCACGTGTAAAACTGTAACCCTGTAAAATTAAAGTACTCTAAAATATAAGACTGCACAACTACACACATTTGAGTTCGCTGGCAATGAAATTGGGCTTTTGAAGACTTGCATGACACACATGTAAGGTTCTACGTTTTATTGCCGTTTAACGCCTAAATCTTTAATGTTCCAAACATTTGACCGCATCTTAATTAATTAAGCAGACAGTTAAGTAACTGACATTTTAGACACCTCTTATGACAAGCATACGTTGGAACATAAATTCATACCCTGTATCGCAACGGGTCTACTGACTTTTGTATCCAAGTCTAAGTTTTTACTTCAAAGAATTCTCCATGAGAATATTCTTCCCAGGTACTTCCACTCACCGTTCAAAAGGCTCCCTAAGGTCCTGGTTGAAGTATTTGGTGGTCCCTGGGATGAGCGATTTGAGGAAGCATCCCCCGTTGTATGGCTCCTTGCTCCAGTCCTTCTGGACGAAATCTAAATACTGCCGGACATTCGGACCAAGGACGCTCTCAAGAAGGTCAAATATGGCGTCCCGTCGTCTTCGAGGCTGTCGCAGAAATTACATTGTATGATGTCCATGTTAATACAATCGATACAAACGCATGTTTTCTTCAAACATATTTATTCAGAATGAATCTATGTTCGTCTTGTGCAGCTAGTCATCATTAATTGTCCATTTGTTTGTTTTAAAACTCCACTGTCATCAATATTCCAATTATTATTCTGACGTCGGAAATGTAAAGAATCGACTATGGACCAGTATGAGCTGAGGTCCTTGTTGGGTTCTTTGATACGCAATCAGCCAATACATATGCTACTAGTACAAGTTTATTCCACCATTTAAAGTCGCCTTCTAAATAAGTAGACAAACACTCCAGGTTATATCACGGCATGTCGTTTTACACGAAGAGCAAAGCTCAAATTCATGCAGGTCTGAGACGTTACGGCGGTACGATCAAACGATGTCAAAACAGAAACAAATCAAGTGGTTCCAAACCACGAGTTCTGGCATGCCTTAGGGACGCAACTCAGCATAGCGAACTGAGGCGCCTCAGACGACTGGGCCACCCCTTTCCCAATGTCTTCACGCTGAAGACCCGGGTTGGATTTCCCACATGGGCACAATGTGTGAAGCTCATTTCTGGTGTCCCCCGCCGTGATATTGCTGGAATATTGCTAAGAGCGGCGTAAAAAACTCACTCACTCACACACTCACCCACGACTGGCCAGAATGCTGGAGGATTCACACAATTTACTCACATCACCCTCTGTGCCGCACGCAGACGACAGGAAGCCCGCCAATGCTGGGTTCCCTCTGGCAGACGTTGCATCATACGCAATCCCTATCGGGCCAAGTTCTGGGTCCTCCAACACTGCTTGGAATCCAAAGTGGCGTTTATCGGGCCCACTGTCCTTCCAGAACGGCTCTTCGAAGGTGACCGCAAATTTGACCAGGAAGGCTAAAGGCACGCTGTTCAGGAGGTTCAATTTCCTCGAGGGGAGGGGAGGCGTGAACTTGATTCTGGCTGAAGCAGAAATGATGGTACTAGTATAAAAACTGCACCTTTTGTCCATTGGAAATAATGCATTATATCATTAAGGGAACGACTGTTGTGGATGTTATCCGACAGGAGCATATGGTAACGACTTCTTTTTTCCTCATTCTGTACATACCATAAGATGAATATTTCCAAATTCTAGATAGAATCAAACAATACGCAATTAATACCACCTGTTTGTTTGTTCTTTACATTTCTATAAAAACAAAGCTTGGCTCATTGACTTGCTCCCTTGTGATATATTTCTACTTACACTACAGTCGTCAAAAAGCGGATAAATAAACGTCATCTTTAATAAACGATTCTTTACGCACTAAGCTTGGTGTTATTTACTGTCCGTGTATTGCCTTTACAGCAAATTTACGTAAAGATACGAAGTCCGCCGAAATCACCTGCATGGTGTGGTGGTATCGCCATGATGACCCTGCTACACTGAACCTGCAGACGGTTCTCCGTTACCACTGTCACCTTTTCCCCAGACTGAAAGAAGGGAATCATTCATAATTAGTAAATGCATCATTACTTGCTTGAAAAACAGATTGGAAGATATATGTATCCTTTGGTTTGTATTCCAGCACTATCACAGTATATCATACAATCGAGTGAAGATATGAAACAATGTCCAAAGCTGTCCGCCTACAATGACGCCCAGTCTGCAAAGCTCTGGAGCCTGACATCCCAGTCAACCAAGTCCTAGAGTCTGACTACCAAGTCAACCAAGTCCTAGAGTCTGACTACCAAGTCCTAGAGTCTGACTACCAAGTCAAGTCAAAGTCCTAGAGTCTGACTACCAAGTCAAGCAAGTCCTAGAGCCTGACATCCCAGTCAACCAAGTCCTAGAGTCTGACATCTTAGTCAGCCAAGTCCTAGAGCCTGACATCCCAGTCAACCAAGTCCTAGAGTCTGACTACCAAGTCAACCAAGTCCTAGAGCCTGACATCCCAGTCAACCAAGTCCTAGAGTCTGACTACCAAGTCAACCAAGTCCTAGAGCCTGACATCCCAGACAACCAAGTCCTAGAATCTGACATCCCAGTCAACCAAGTCCTGGAGCCTGACATCCCAGTCAACCAAGTCCTAGAGTCTGACATCTCAGTCAACCAAGTCCTAGAGTCTGACATCCCAGTCAACCAAGTCCTAGAGCCTGACATCCCAGTCAACCAAGTCCTAGAGTCCGACATCTCAGTCAACCAAGTCCAGCCTGACATCCCAGTCAACAAGTCCTAGAGCCTGACATCCCATTCAACCATGCATGTCCAGGAGCCAGACAACCCAGTCAACCCAACCCGGGAGCTTGACAACCCAGTCAACCATATTTAGTTTTGTCACCACTTATTTACGACCATCAATGGGGTGCTGGGGACTTATTCCAAACCGTCTTACATTTTCTTAAAGTATTCCATTTTACCAAGAGAGGGTGAGTGAGTGGGAAAATGGAACATTCTGCCGAGACCACGGCCTGTCAGCTTTATGTGGGAGAAGAACCAGCGTGATGCATGTTTAGGACTTTGGTATAAACCGGTGGGTCAGTTCAGAGATTACTAATCTAGAACCATAATCGGGTTACCTTGTCCCCGACTTCTAGAAACAAAATGTCTAACATTCTTTATTAACTGTTACATAGCTGTCGAGGATGTAATCATGATAAAGATACAAAACAGGTATGCATAATAATAAATAAATATAATTTTTCGTTTTGACTGACTGGTATGCATTCTACCTGGACTATATGCGTCACGGGCTGGTTCATGTGCACGTTCTTCTTGCCGATCTTGTGCATCATATGCGTGGCCAGCTGTTGAACTCCACCCTGAAAACATACTCCAATCAATATGCAAACATTTATCTCATAGTCAACGTGCGGTGTGTGATAACCCGATGGTTCGATTTCCCACATGTGCACACTGCACAATGTCTGAAACCAATTCCAGGTGTTATAACCTTAAATGGAATTCGTGAACCAAAACGAATTCCTTTTAAGGTAATAAAGTATTGTCTGTCCCACGCTGTTATATTGATGCCCACATGTGCACAATGTGTGAACCCAATTCCTGGTGTCTGCCGCCAAAAATCAAGCCAGACATCAGGGCTGGTAACTTCAAAATGACACCAACCCAAAATGGATTTAACCAGACCAAATATGGTGAATTTACTCAGATGTATGGAATATCTAAAAAATTTACCAGACCATCGGGCTGGCTAGCCTGTAAATTTAGACCGTCCCTCAGAAATCTTGACCGTCTCGGGCGAGGGGAGGGCCTTTTTTCATACACTGGTAAAACCCAACTCACTCATTCATACTGTGATCGTGTACATGTTGTTTGACTCTTAAAATGTGTGAGGCAAATGACATCATAATTCACTACTGCATATTTATGCACCATATTTACAAGAACACTTAAGCGAAACCCAGTTAAATATCTGGCGGCATATCCACAGTATAAAGGAATGTAGAGCATTGGCCCAGAGTAGCATGGTTTACGGGTGCTGACAGTACACCACGGAGGCGGTCTGGACCAGATAGGGTTTAAACAGTTTCCCATTATGCATCAAATGCATGTCTAAGTCAAGATTAGAAAGCTCCTCATTAAAAACGTTCGATGCTTGAAAACCCAGGCTCGATTTCTCACACTGGTGTACACTGAATAATCCTTCAGTATAGTCGATCCCACTCATGTATTTATGAGTGAGTGAGCTTAGTTTTACGCCGCAATCAGCAATATTCCAGCTATATGGCGGCGGTCTGTAAATAATCGAGTCTGGACCAGACAATCCAGTGATCAACAGCATGAGCATCGATATGTGCAATTGGGAACCGATGACATGTGTCAACCAAGTCAGGGAGCCTGATCACCCGATCCCGTTAGTCGCCTCTTACGAGAACCATGGGTTGCTGAAGAACAATATTCTAACCCGGACCTTCACGGGTACTCATGTATTTATGAAGAGATAAGTCTTTTGGGCGGTTATCCAACAACAGTTTCATATTTGCACACCTGTGAATAAATGTCCAGCCTTTCACACAATGATCACTGACTCTCACAAGAATTGGGTGGTATTTAACTTCTTTTAAGTTGTAAACTCCCCGAAACATCTGCTGAGCTGACCTTGACCCTGCTCTCCCTGCCGGTGAACTCTGCGGGTGTGGTGAATATTCTGAATCCTCCAGCCGAGTTGATGTACATGAGGAAGTACAGCAGGGTCATTTCTGCCGGCGACAGTCCAAACATACACCGACATGCCGCATCTACAAGGTTCTTGGCCTCTGAAAGAAGAATCACAAAACTTTGATGGAAGGCATCAACACGCTAGAATCAGTGTAGTATAAAGTTGTTATGTAATGAGATTATATTTTAGACACTCACTATTCTATTTTATTTTCTAACATCATTATATTTTGTTATATTTACATCACTCAGCAGACAGCCACTGTAGCAATGATAATTAGTCTCATTCTTTTTAGAAATAGCTTGAATGTAAAAATAGACATTCACTATTCTATTTTATATGTAATCTAACATCATTATATTTTGTTATATTTACATCAGTAAACAGACAGCCACTGTAGCAATGATAATTAGTCTCATTTTTGTTTAGAAATAGTTTCTGTGTATGTACAAAACGATGACGTCATGAGATGGTGTGGAGAAAAAGATGATGGCGGACGAAATAAATGCATATCTAAGAACAAAGATCAGAGACTCTGTCTGTTTTATTTAGAGAAGGAGGCCTGAAATGATCCCAGTACCACGTAAAGCGGCACTACGTAGATAGCTTTCCCTATAAAGTGTATAGTACCTGACATACTTGAAACAAACCAGAACCTACTGTGTCACATCTACATTTTAGACTGGCGCCTATATAAAATCAGACAGGATTATAGTGAGCACACATCTAGCTTCGTTTACTCGTTTCAATTCGCACTGAAATATTCCATGTGTGTGATGGCAGCACGTAAGTGGTGGAGTCTGGACTAGGCAAACCGAAGAGGGATATTACTAGCAACATGTTATGTTGTTAGCCTGCAGCTAACTGCAAACACCCAGATGTACCATCCGACAAACCATCCTCTTACCACAAACATAAGATGCTAAGGAACCTAATCTGCCCCTGTTGTAGAGAAACAATCAACTGGATCACCCATGCAAGGTTTCAGGACTGACATGTCCATATGAACAAGCGAGCTAAAAAGAAGACTGTGGGTAGACTCAACTGTTGTGTTTGAATAAAGGGTGGGGTGATATAGGGTTTAACCACAGGGACTTGTACAATGTAACCCTAAAAACCAGCATCAAGGCTGATAAAGTCAAAGACGGTGTAATAGAACAATATACATTTTGAACTTGTAACGCTGAAAAACTAGCATCAAGACTCCCGCTATCAACGTCGGGGTATTAGCACCACAAATAGTGCCATAAGCTATTTACAGTGCTAATACCCCGTCATTGAATGTATGAGCCTTGATGCTACTGTCAGCGTTACAAGCCCCTGTGGCACCGTCTGCCCATAATTTGACATGCCGTCAAGAATCCCTGTCATGTTTGGTTTTGACATACATTACAAGACACTTATAAGGAATATCTAGTTGGTATGGGTTTTGGGGGGCTGTTTCCGTTATCTAGTAATTGCTGTACAGTGTCGTACCTACAGTCCATAAGTTGTCATCCCGGTATTTCTCGAACGTGATGCCATCCCACTTGAGCGCCTCCACCGAGTTCTTGATGTCGCTACGTGATAGGCGACTCTTCAGGCGTTTCAGCTGTTACCATGGCAACACAGAATAATCAAAATGACATAACTGATATATCAGTTTGGAAACAATATCCCTATCCTTGTGATATTTTGTTAACAGGAAAGTCGCAAAATTCCGTAAAAAGATGGATTACATACAAATATTTGCTATGTAACCATGATATTAAGAATGATCAACAACGTAATGACTTGTTTTCGGTGAAGCAACAGGGCCTCAAACTGTCCTACCTGGTTATAATGCCAACCAGGATATAATGCCATGTTTTCTCCTGGACAAATGGTGGCATTATAACCAGGGTGCACTGTACTTGTGTACAGGTAGATTGTTATATGTCGTTATAAATTGTTATACATCAGTTAATAATAATAATAATAATAATAGTTCCATTTGTATAGCGTTTTCCACACATCAATGCACGCTCAAAGCGCTTTAGCAAAGAAAGTCCAGAGTCAGAGATAGCTGTTGAACAGATAGGTCTTCGTTGATTATGTGCAGTCAAGAAGGATAAACTGAAAGTGAATGCTGCTTCCTACATGAAATACATAAAACATTATCGTAGTGCATAGCGGCAAGGGATGAGAAGGTCAGAATTGTTTGACTGAAAATAATAACTCTCCCAATGCATCTACTAAAGCCACAAGGTGAGGTAAAAAGGGGTTTAACGTCGTACTTAAGAATATTTTGCTCATATGACGACATGCATGCGTGTGTATGTGTGGCTGCTTGTACTAGCCCAGACTTAAGCTGGTTTTATAGTGCTAGCAAGTCAAAACATTGATTACACAACAGTCTCGTTTCCTGTTGACTGGGTTCCGTCCTATTGCGCAACTTAGTACAATAACCAGTCCAGAATTTTTAGACCAATTCATTCTACTGGATACATAAATAGTAATCTGTAGTATTTGATACATCTAAGCACTTGTATATTGCAATACTACGCTCCTTCTAATCCTTGCAAACACGTCGTGGAGCGTGCTCTGTCGTACAGCTGCTCTGACAAACGGAAATCGTGGAAATCTCAAAACGAGGCTCTGCCGCTAGAAACGTTTGGCGGTCTGGTACGGACTTGATATTACATCAATCACATTGTACGTTACAAAACTACACTGAATAAGCGCAAAGAACACATATCTGGTGTTTAACCAGTGAGCCAGATGACTTGTGAATCATTGTACGACCTCATCAAACAGGGGCAGTCTGTGACGTCTTAGTTAAGGTCATGCTGCCTACTCCTCGCCATAAAACATAGAAGTACGATGTTATTTAAGTTTAAATTAAAATTAACTTGTAAATACCATTTTCTTATGAAACAAGGAATTGACATTCAGTGTTACCATAGTTGTTTGTCTCTTTCAAATTCACACGAGAAAATTCGGATCGGCTGAAAAGTAGGTCATTGTCTGAATAGGTTAATGAGACTCATGTTTCGGTTTGCCCACTGAGATACCATGCCGCAGTTAAACATGAATACCCCACTCAGACACATTATACCGACTCCGAGCCGACCAATCCTTGTTGTACCCATTAATACCCAGCGACAGGCAGGGACCAACAAGTACCATATTTTAACGTCTTTTGGTATGACGCGGCCGGGGATCGAAACCGCGACCTTCCGCTCTCCGGGCGGACGCTCTAACCATACACCAAGGCTACTGAAGAGACAAACTTCAAAGGCACTACATATAATGAAAGGACAGACCCTAAAGTCGCTAACGGGAGAGAGGGTATACTTCTCAGTTCTATGAAGATAAACACCCTAGGCCAATCGATACCACAACATCACATACTTGATGGTTACACCAGTGCACCTACCTTCCAAGAGAACTGTAAGACATCGAGTCTGGTCTTCCAGGCAAGTCTGGGGGTAGGTGTGATGGGGGACTCAGTGTGGGGGGCCACGGGGTTGAAGGTGTCCATACGGAACTTCTGCAGCAGATACTGCAGGTGCGTCTGTGGCCTGGAGAACAAGTGAGTTTGGTTTTACACAGTTGTCACAAATAACACACTGATGGGCCTTGATAAAGGCCTTGATGAAAATTACCTCAGACTGTGTCATATTTATCCCTCGAATATGTATTATGTTTTTCCATGAACTACCCCTCCAAGACATGTAAACAAATTTCATTCCTACCTCCCAGTAATAGTAATATACCAGTCCCTAAATAATGTTCAAATGTACACCTTATTTCGTGTCATTTTCATCTATGATATATAACTGGCAACACGCAAAAGATATCCTTCAGGTCATTTTGTCATCTCACCGCACTCCCTCCCCTACTGATAAATGACTGGCCCCTAAATCATAACTGCCAACACTGGTATGACGCTACCGCAAGTCATATATTGAGGTGATGGGTTATACTGATGAAGACCCAGTTTGGAGCCAACAATTGTTGAGCTCTACCTGTCGTACCTGCATCACTAATTCGTGCACACGTTCTATATTTTAGTCGTCTCAAACAAAATCAAGGGGCATGGTGACACAATCCCCACACAGACGATGACTCAAATATACCCTTACATTCCAGTTAATTGTGCGATTATTTCATCAAAATGTATTTTAAGTACTTTGCGATATTAACATGGCCTCATTTACAGTATAGAGGTACATGTACAGACATATTAACGCTAATCCGTATTACCTTCCGACCCACTCGCCCCCTAGATCCCAAAAGTCCTTGGTGCCGTCTGCTGCGTCAAGTTGCCGGGTCTCCGTCCTCCCGCCAATTCGGTCTGTTACATAAGAGAACAGCCCGGATAGGTTCATGGTTCAAGTCACGTCATGTTAATACATTTGGGACGTAGTAAGTAATAGATGACATCATCTTCAGGGCTTGGAAATATATACAAACCACTCGGACACAGAATTAATCATACCAGACAATAGAGGTTTTGTTTGTTGCTTGATGCCGCACTCAGCCAGTGATCAACAGCATGAGCATCGATGTACGTAACTAGGATACGATGACATGTGTCAACCAAAACCGCGAGTTTGACCACCAGCTCCCGTTGGTCGCATCTTACGAGATACATGCGTTGCTGAAGATAAATTCTACCCCGGATCTGATCGGATTCAGTTATAGTAAGTTGTTATTTTAATAATAAGTAAATAGAGAATGTTATTTTCAGCTGAATACCTCAGTTCTCGAATCAATGTACCTACTCATGGTAGTGGTGTTCCGATTAATTGAAATAATCGAAGATTTGGTCGCAAAGACTAAACGACCTAGCAATCGATCATGTTTTCTCATAATCGAACACAAACAATTTCGGAACACTTGTTTGCATTAACAACATTTATCACAGGGTTGGTTTTCGTTACATTTCATAAGCACTACAAGCTCGTTCCAAGTCATGATTGAATTTATCTTCAAGACTCGAGGAAATTTATGTTCCTAACATACTAGTCATCCTCTAATTTGTAAATGCATTTTGTGCAATTTGCACCAAAAAAAAGCCGAAAGAACTACATGCTTTTTCTATATTTTTGTGCCTTAACAAACATAACAAGGAGAATTTGATAAATGACGCTAACGAATAATTTTTGATGACTGATCGGTTGTAATTAACCAATCATCAATTGTGAGATTTTAACCAATTCCCAACACTAACTCATGGGATGTGTGATCTTGTGTAACAAACAAGGTTGTTTGTATAGTAGTAGCGTTTCTTTGTGATAACAGGCCGTATGGTGTAGTGGAATTTAACCCCCTGCCCACCCATAGCATGTGCAACTGAGGACAGCATAGCGTGTAAACCTGTCAGTTTGATATACCATGCATGCTGCATGTGTGATTACCATCCCTCCGACATACTACACCTGTAATTGTATAGCAGGATGGAGCGCCCATTCTGCAGTTACCGTATTACCTCAACCACACGTCACCTACTCTTCAGTCACTCCGGATCGGCCGGTTAGAAAACTGGGACTGTGTGCTCAGTACCATATACAGCCCACTCGCCGATTGACGTCAAATCATAAACACCAAATACTTATCCCTTTCATAAGTCACTTACGTGTACATTATTTCATCAAAGTATTTGATGGCTTTCAATAACAAGTGCACACGAAAACAAAACCTCTTTTTTTTGTAAAATAATAATATTATTTATATAAAAGAAGATCAAATTTAATTAAGTTTGGCAAACGTTCTCAGCAGGTACATCCTGTACCTGCTTCTGGTGGCCGTTTAATGCAGTACTGCATATCAGCTCCTATGAGTAAGGCTTGCGCTAGTACTTACTATATTTATATGAAAATAAGATAGGCTTTTGGGTAGTATTTACCGCAATGCGGCACTCATATTTACAAAGACACGGAATATCTGTGGGCCCTTTCCGTGATATATTACCAGGCAATTTCATACAAAATAAACATCAGTTCATTCATTCATTCAATATTTCATGGACTAAATGCCAGTCCAAGTTAATGACAGTTTACTTGTATTCAAGTGCCCATGGGACACGTCGGTGAGTAAATACAGTCCGCGGCTGTCAACAACAGTACAGCAATATACCATGTCTTGGGCTATCGCATCTGGGCACATCAAACCAGTGGTACTGGTTTCAACCAAAATAGGATCAAATTTGCCAGATCTCACACTGTGCAATTTGAGTCACTGGGTTAGATGCGCAATTTGAGGCAGTGGGTTAGACGGCTGACTTTGTGTGCTGTCGATTAGATGCCGGACTCTGAGAGGGTGCGTTCGAATCCCGGGTGGGACTCAACCCAACAAAAGTACCAAAATCTGTACTTTACTGAGAAAGTGTAATCCCAAATATAACATGTGTTTCACATGACCACTTTCTAAATAAAATTGTGTATTCATAACAATAAGTCATTTCAAAAATATCTACAAACATGTAAATATTTGCAATGGTGACCAAGACACGGCATAAATTCAGCACAGTCCGGACCTCCCAAATCATGGATCTGTTTTATAGTACATTTTCCACTGTCTATAGTATTCTATAGTATTTTCAATATTCCAGCTATATGACGGCGGTCTGTAAATAATCGATTCCGGACCAGACAATCCAGTGATCAACAGCAAGAGCATCGATCTGCGCAATTTGGAACCGATGACATGTGTCAACCAAGTCAGCGAGCCTGACCATTTGATCCCGTTAGTCGCCTCTTACGACAAGCATGGATTACTGAAGATCAATTCTAACCCGGACCTTCACGGGTAGCACTAAACAGAGACCTAGTCTGTCCCTAACTTCACCCGGGGAGACATAGAACAGGTTTGCCCAAGTGAGAAATCGGAACAAAGAAGTCCATATAACCAAGAAATACGCAAACATGCACCTACGTTAACGAAAAGCAATTTTAGTGCTCAATTACATTAGGGTTCAGTAATCGCCAGCATGAGGTCTGTCTCTAAACAACCCGAGAAGGTTGTCAAGTATAACAACGTTTATGTAACCACACAAACGTGATTCAACATTCTTGCAGCAACATAACAGCCGCGGACTCGGGAATATTTTCCCACAGCGATTCACTCTAGTGCCCTTAACATGGAGCATTAACCATATGGGTGAGTGGGTTAGAATATATCGCCCCATCGCCAATATTTCAGCCATAGAGCAATTTACAAAAATGGCCATTTTAAGCCCGAACTCAAGTATGAACGATACGGTAAACCTGAGACACCTGCTGAAGTTAGGGTAGCGCTGACCTACTTTCGATATAGAGCACAATGAATAGTGTTTTGAAGAGAATATATACACAGCACATACTTATTTGATTTCACCTTTCCATAAAGCTTGACGTTTTTCAAACTTGGTTTTGAGTCGGAACCTGCGACTTCAAAACATGTAAAGAATGAAAGAAGCAGTGATTTTTGTCATTATTATTCAGGTCAGAATTCAGTAAATGTTTTTTAAAAGATGTTTTTAGTAATCAAAATAAATAACTTATTTAGGGTACTATAATTAAAACCTGTTGAAAGTATTTGTGAAAAACACAACGAATTATGACGAACTTAATTTATAACTTAAGGGAGGTAACTCTAAACTCACGTCAACATAGTCACACAAGATCATGACCGCCATATCTGTCCTACTTCATATTTTTTTTTAATAACAACATCTACAGTATTTGAAACTGGAATTTTAATCATTTTAATTGACCAAACCATTTTTTAGCCGAAAATATATAAACCAAAATGGAAAGTCGGTGCCAGATGCAGTACTTTAAAGTACAGTTGTGATCGAGGAGCTGTTTACGACAGCAAGACATGTCCCGTTAGTCTTCACTGGCTTGGTATATGTTCTGTGCGCACGTAATAGGCAACTAGATGTGCTTGTACCGTTACGGCTTTACTACCACCATAGCGTAGGCATTCAGTAATGTTACCAGACTTCATTTTCACACATAAAGACTAGCCCAAAGTAAATATCCCTTTGCTGTCAAGAGCTGTCCCGCCATTTATGTCCTGTAACGTGATCTCGCAACGTGTGCAGTGCTGTGTATCGCGATAAAACAATGAACGTCCATACACAATAGCTAGTGCATCACGTATACGTACAACATGGCGTCACAGGCCAGTGTGGGAGGAAATCGCAAACTGGTGCAGGAGAGTGACCGTTCATAATTTATGGCTAGGGGGTGATGATGATTTTGTATGGAGGAGCATATACAATGTGAATGTCCCTCCCTACTATTATGTAACCACACATGCTCCTCCATAAAAAAATGTATGTAAACCGCAAGTAACACCCTCACCCCCCGCATGACATGTACAAAATTGCTGACCCCCTACCCACCTCCCCAAAACAAAATGGGTGGGGAAACCCCAACAAAACACACCACCACCACCCACCCCTAAAATAACCATTACACCACCCAAAAGCCATAAACATTCGGTCGTCGCGATAGACTCCGGGTTCGATTCCCCACACGAGTACACGGTTTAAAGCCTATTCGTTTGGTATCGCCGCCGTGAAACTGCTGGAATAATGCTAAAAGCCGCGTAAAACCACACTGAAACCGATGTAGCTTATACACCAAGGTTTGTTGTGTGAGCGTGTATGGTCGGGGTGCGGCGGTGTTGAAACAAAACAGACCAGTCATACACTCACACATTGTACAGGTGATAAACTAAACGTTAACGTAACACAACACAGTAACTTACTCATTTCGTGATACGTTTTCTGTCAAATTACATGACTGCTAAGTCTCACAACGGACCACTTCTTTGAGTGGCATTTTAGAAGTTCAGGGATGTTCTTGTACCGTTGTCAAGCAGGAATGACAAATCAGACCCACAACCACGTTTGTGTCATTCGATGATTACAGGGTGGAACTCGTGCTTGAGATGATTGGACTCTTTACAGATGATTTCTTTTCTGTTGATATCAGCTGTGTTTATACCAAAGCAATTATTTTCATTGCTTTCAATAAGTATTATACTTTATGATCTTTGGAGTCAGTATAGCTCTGTAAACAAACACAAAGCATGCACACGCCTCGAAGAACAAATCTTTACGCCTCCATAGAGCCCATTTGCGCCTTCAAATGAAGCAGAAACCAGTCTGTACACAGACGATCGTTGTAATAACATAGGCTTTCAGCACTGCCACGTAGATATTACAGCGGGTATTTAAAAAGTAAAATAGAATTAGCCTTGCATGGAAACGTATGATTGATCTCGTCTGGGGGCTATCTTGACATGCATTGGTCTTTTCGTCATTTGTTTATTAACAAAATCTGAGGAACAAGAAATACACAAACAATTTGAAAATTAGCCATGTCATTGTATTTTCTGAAAATGTGATAAAATCACATTTAATTTATTCAGATTGAGACGTATCCATATTCATAGTGAAACGGACACAAAACGAGTCTCTTTCGAAATGCGTAATTCACAAAACTACTTGAACAATCGATAACAATAGGCGTTTGAGGACAGTTGTTATCACGATAGTGTACATAGTTTGCAGTTGAAACGTTTAGAATAATATTTTCCTTGACAGTTGAGTCACGATGACCTATTCATTCACAGATTTTAGAAATATCGATTTAAGGTTTATCTAGCCCTTAGATAAGTAATCATGGCACCTATCCAGATGGAATCTGAACCTAATTTCTCATGACATAGTTAAAAATCTGTTCAAACGACTCATTGTGGGCATGTCAGATGAGATGGACACAAACAGTTATCATCTGCTTGTGATAAGCCCGATGCAGTCAGAATCGGACGTACGACTACGTGATTCTCTGCTCATACTGTCTGCCTCATTATACCGTTAATACGGTCACACTTCTACATGGTTCGACAGCCAAGGTCGTGTATTTGTAGGTCATATACGAATGAATGAGATTTAGGTAACTTTTACACCGTTACATCGAGCCTCTGTCAAAAAATATTATCAGTAAACTAAATAAAAATAACAACATGCCCTCGTTATAACGCGTTATCGCAACACCGGTAACTCACCCTTTGCTTCGAGAAGACATATTTTTAGACCCCGGTCCTTCTTCAGTAAATAAAACGCCGCTGACAGTCCCGACAGGCCGCCACCAATAACTACAACGTCCACTTCATATGATTCCATGGTCAAACTTCACAAAGGTACCGCATCAAACACCTCACATGTATGTACCACATAACCTCGGGCATGCACATCACACGCTGGCTTTCATCATACTAGGGATCACGTGATACTGATTAGACCACGTGACGGCAAAAGAGTCGTCTGCTAGAATGATCTGTCAGTTGGGGAAGTCAATTTGTGCTTGCTTCTGACAACAGCTAGGTTGCATAGTTGAAGGTGACTGTGTGTATGTTTATATTTTCCCAGCCAAGTTGAGAAAAATCGCAACAAACAGTTCATATGCTTTAAAAAATCAATCTTATTTTGAAGTTATCGTCACGATTGTTGGTTCATGAAGTTATTGTTTTCTACAATTCATTATCGTGTTATTGGTACCTGGTATAAACACAGGGGCGGTGGGGTAGCCTTGTGGTTAAAGGCGTTCGCTCGTCACGCCAAAGACCTGGGTTCGATTCCCCACATGGTCACTATGTGTGAAGCCCATGTCTGGTGTCACCACTGTGATATTGCTGGAATATTGCTAAAAGCGGCGTTAAACTAAATCCACTCATCACCAAGGTAACCACACATGTACATACTACTAAATGTTTGACATGTATTTTCTTAATATTCCGAAGTGATGACAGCCTTAGGAGTTGAACATTTTGATGAACCCTTTGATTACAGCATGTGCTGACAAATATATCAGAAACAAAAAGAGTTTTGGGGTTTTGAGTAACATGCAGGTCTGTATTATTATAACACGACAAGGGCGTTGGGGTAGCTTAGTGGTTAAAGCGTTCGCTCGTCACGCCGAACACCCGGGTTCGATTCCCCACATGGGTAAAATGTGTAAAGCTCATTTCTGGTGTCCCCCGCCGTGATATTGCTGGAATAGTGCTTAAAGCGGCGTAAAACTAAAACTCACTCACTCACTATATCAACACTGTGAGATGTCAATAGTTTCAACGATTTCCAGCAACACAATTTTAAATAATAGTTTTTTATCAAGAATGAATAATTGTTAGTGCCTTATATCTATAAATGTCAATATTGTAAACTACCTTTATAACGAACTGATGGATGTAACGAATATTTTTTTGTTCCGGTCACTTGCTTTATATACTCTTCAAGAAAAGTTGAGGAACTTCATTTTTAATGTACGATTGAAGAAAGTGGGAGACATATCTGAGTCAGTCAATGTTGATATGATAATAATGAATGTTTTGAGAGTGCATCACCACTTGCACTTCCTTATGACCATAGTTGTTTGTACAGTAATCGTTCTAGGAAGATGATTGGCGTATGACGTGAAATTTGCATTTGTACGATTTTCGTTTTCAAACCAAAAAACGCCTAGAAACAAACACTAACAACTGTGTGATACAAGATGTGTGTCAAAATTAATGGTCCACAGGGATTTAACCTTCTTGAAAACCTCCAAAAGCAAGAATGACACTCCATGCACGTGTATGGGGCTACTTCGTTGTGCACGTGCATCCCATGCGTTGTGTTTAGGGGTGGTGATAAAGAGAAATGGTGGCGCGTTCATAAGATGTCTGTCTTTGAAAAGTTTGTTAACGCTTATACTTCCTGTCCAAATTGAAAGTTCAGATTCCCCTACTTTGTTTGAAGAGTATATATTAGTTGAACGGGTATAATGAACTATACAGTTGAACGAACCAAAATTAGTGGTCCGTTTGAGTCCATCAGTAAAAATAACATAGAATCAAATTAATCATTCTGACACATTCATGTCTAGCTTAATTGTCACAGTTATTAAACAAGTGTGTACCGGTTTTTACCGTCACCGTTATCTTATCTGGGGACCTCCAGAAAGTGACTCATATATATGTACAGCTATACGGCAGATCCGCTATAAAACTCGCGTGTGGATGCAGTCGGGTCTTTCTAAGCTCACCTTGACATGGTCACTTTGTGATCGTGTCTGAATTTGTTTATCTGTCTTCCATCCTCGTATCTCACGACACTAATCAAGGGATGTTAAATACAACGTGCACGAGTAGGGGTGAGTGAGGAGGAGTTTTGTTTTACGCCGCACTCAGCAATATTCCAGCTAACTGGCGGTGGTCTGTAAATAATCGAGTCTGAACTAGACCCAGTAATCAACAGTATGAACATCGATCTACGCAATTGGGATACGATGACATGTGTCAACCAAGTCATCGAGCCTGACCACCCGGTCCGGTATCACACAGTTTTTGAAAGATTAAAATGGTGGTGTCCTTGAAAAACAGCCCCCGTCTAAATGTAAATCCAAATCATTGAATGTTGATTATGACGGGAAGTCATCCAATACTATACTGAACATATTTTATATGATATTATGTCTATCATTTGAAACAATATCTTGAGTTTGTATTTTAATGGAGGCACAAGTGACGCCATCCCTTTGTGAATGTTTCTGTACATATCAATTGTCAACTATGAATAACATTGTCCTGTACGTAAATACTAATGTGTTGTATGTTTGATTGAATTCATGTATCAATAATCTTCGGATTGATTTCTGGAGGAAATAAAGAATCTCTCTCTCTCTCTCTCTCTCTCTCTCTCTCTCTCTCTCTCTCTCTCTCTCTCTCTCTCTCTCTCTCTCTCTCTCTCTCTCTCTCTCTCTCTCTCTCTCTCTCTCTCTCTCTCTCTCTCTCTACTCTATACCCCATTGTGTTGTGATGTGTAAAATTGTGGATATTGCTCTGCTAATAATTTCTTCAAAATAAAATGGAAGCTTTTCAAACGGACATTGCGAATATAGTTAGGCTGACTACGTTTTGAACGCCCTCGTATACTCCATCCCGTAAGCTCTCCTTCGGGTCAGTTCATTATGGCAGACAGGTAAATGCCGCATGTTGTTTTAACTAATTGTAGGGGTACTGGGCTCATGTGGGGTAATTGTAGGGGTACTGGTTACGGGATGTAGGGGTTTTGGGAGACAACCCCCGATCCCGTTAGTCGCCTCTTACGACAAGCACGGGTTTTTACTGAAGATAAATTCTAACCCGAATCTTGACGGGTGGCACGAGTAGGACTTGTATTTCACATGTATTTACTAAAGTAGGGATTTCTTTCAGCCCATATTCTACTTAATCCTATCAAAATCCTATGAAGTGGTACGAATACATCTCTTAATTATGGATATTTATATGTAATAATAACGCAAAACCTAACATCGTTGGTTTTATCATACCCCTATGAGTGAGTGAGTGTGGAGTTAGGGTACCCCATTGCCCCATATCCCAATGATGAGCAGATGTTTTCATTCAAAAGTGAATGTGGATGCCAAATCAGACCGAACAAGCATCATTTACTTTGTTTGGTGTGTCATCTGGACGATCTATACACTGTTATATTATTGTTTAACGCATTCAAATTCGAATTCGAAAGGTTACCAAAGTAGTATGAATGATGCTACGTTTCTGTCGTAAAATACGCTTTCTGCTACATAAGCCTTTGTTTTAGCATTTACTCTTGTCTTGGATACTGATGTTGTCTATGGTATAACAGGTATTTCAGGGGCGGATCCAGGATTGGGGAGAAGGGGGTGCACATATATCATGAAGTCCAAATGCTCTTTAGGGGAAAAAAACAATGCGGGGGAGAAAGGGGGTTGCGCGCACACACGCACACACACACACACACATCTCTGGATCCGCCCCTGTATTTGTTTCCGCAGCGCGGCCTGTTTAGCCGTCTGTGCCTCCGGGTCCCCCACCTGGAGACATGGATTTATCGTGAAAAACTGATAGGTTTTACAGTCTTTCAGTGGTTTTACAGTCTTTACACACACAACTGACAATCACTTTGCAAACTTGATGAGATGTCCAGCAGCATCAAGGTACTGAAGAGGCGTTTTTCTGCCGCTCTGGAGGTGCTCCTTCAGTCTCAGAAGGCTCGCATCGAGCTCTCTGTAAACACGCTTGCGTGACTTGGGGAGGGCACCACAGTCGAGCTGAGCACGTTTAGCTTTGTCTACGGCTTCATTTTCTTGATGTTGCAGATGAAGAGGTAGATGTTTGGGTGGGCTTTGGCAATAAGGTTTTTCAGCTTCAGGTGCCACCCCTCAAGGTGGTTGTTAGTCCGCGGGCCAATATTTCCATACTGCGTCCAGATCCGTACCGGAAAACGTGCCTCATAGTGTCCAGGTGTCCTGCACCATGTCCCGTGGAAGTAGTGGAAGCACAGTTGCTCTCCTGACATGGGTCTGCACCTGTGGGATGTCCTTGTAGTCGTTTGTCAGTCCTTTCTCAGCCACATTTCGCCACACAGCCTGAGTGAAGTGGAAGAAGCATCCACGCACTTCACAATCCTCATAGATTTCCTCCACTGCCCTGATGGCTGACACCTCAAAGTCTATCTGGATTTCACTAGGCGCAAGTTCACCCCTACTTTGTCCCAAACAACATCATTCAACAACGTGAATAGTCTGACATAGGTAGCCCACTTTGCTTCTGTGCCGGTAGAGGGAGGACTTTACACTAGAGAACGCTCGTACAGACGCTGGGTCAGCAACCTCGGACAACTCTTCATCGTACAGCTGCCGAATGGATGTGACGTCCTCCTGTACACGCTGACGCAGTCTGCTAAGGAGTCGAATCTCATCTTCAGATACCACTGGGACATGGTTGTGCGGTGTTGTTGATTTCATGAAGTCTCCAGTTGTAGAACAGCGGCCTTTGCATTCAGAATGTACACACTTCCAATGTGTTGTGGTCTGTCGTCTGACGTTGAGGCGATATCGGTACCCAGCAAAGAAAACTTGCTGTCCTGCTTGAGAAGTGATGAATTGAACGCGTTGAACATTTGCCATTGTGTGATGGATACAGTTGGTTCCCCTTCTAATTTATTAGAAGTTTCATTAACTGAGAAGATGAGATCTTCTCAACAATTTAGTCCTTACCATGTTTTTCGACATAATCTGACAAAGACAGACAAAGCCTGTAACAACATAGTTAAAACAAGCCTACCCAACTTGATCAAATAGGATTAAGTTTTTTGTTTTTTTTTGTTGTTTTTTTATTTATTTTTTTATTGGTTCCCAAGATTACAATATTGCAGATATACCAAGCCGTGATACGTACGGCTTAAAGTAATATGGCTACATGATGTACAGGTGAGATATTTTTGTATTAATATATTTATAACATGCATAATTCATTAAATACATAATGTACAGATGTACAGGTGAGATATTTTTGTATTAATATATTTATAAACATGCATAATTCATTAAATACATAATGTACAGAGAATGTCGGGTACAAGTCAATACAGTTCGAGTCATCTAAGTACTGGGGAGAGAAGGCTCCATTATTTATTTTATCATTTTTTGCTGATATATGTTTTTCCACAAAGAATATTTCTTTTAGAGTTTTTATATAGAAAGTTAGATTTGGAAGCATATTTTTAATACAGCATAAGTGAATATGTCTTTTTTGCAATAGTGATGATGTGATTTAGTAATCTATTTTCATGTTGAGTATCAAACCAAATCATGTTTTTTGATAATTTCAATGGGTGTGGATAATAATTGTTAAGCCAAATTTGTAGGTTTATCCAAAATGTTTGAGTCTCCTGACATTCCCAGTACACATGACACACACTCTCATTTACATCTTTGCAAAAACAACACAAACTGTTGTCAATTTTTTTCATTTTGACCAATTCCTTTTTTGTGTAAATAATACCTTGTAGAAATCTATATTGAAAGTCTATAAGCTTTGTATCTTGCAATCTCTTTCTATATACTGTAAATATATTTTTCCAATCAAAGTCAGTTTCAGGAAATAAAAGCTGCCATTTATTACAAATGTTTGGATATTTATCATTACAAATAAGTTTATCGTAAAAAGTTCTGCAGCCTTTGGATGCTTTTACTAAATGTATCTGGCATTGGTTAACATTCAAATTACTGACTGGAATAGAGAGACAGTGCTTTAAAGTATATTTCCAAGATTCAGGTAATATGTTCAGTAAATATCTGAAATCTAAAAAAGTGCCTTTGATATGATAATTTTCTTTTAAAGATTCTATTGATAGTAATCCATTCTCATCACATATATCCCTAATATTCATAATCCCTTTCTCTGCCCAATTCTGTATAAAATATGTAGAGTTTTTGAAGTTGTGATTGAACCATAGTGGTTGGGATAAAATTTGATTAATATTATTTGGATCAACATAATGTTGTTTGTGATATAGTTTCCATGCTTTTAGCACATCATGCCAAAAAGGATTTTCAATCTCAAGAAAACTTTCAGAATTAGCTCCAAAGTTGAATATGTCTTTGAAAGGTATATTGCACATAGGTATATTTAAATAGGATTAAGTTAATCCTGCTTTGGAGGTTACAATATAAGCCTACTAACTGCTTCCAAAAACAAAAAACCCCAATATCATTGTACTTGTCTTATAGTCTTTATTGGATGAGAAGACTCAAAACATACCATACACAGAAGTAGATGCACAGATATGTACTAATATAATCCCCCTAATTATCCCTTACTCCAAACGAAGCACCCCTTCTTTTTTGATACTCGGGCTGTTCCATTATTCTACAGGGCAAACACATCTTTTCCCACGCTGCCTACAATGTTTTTGTTGGCAGTTTGGGATGTAGGCAGTTTAAAACTGTAGGCAGTATGGGACCTAACCCGTGGTGCTGCTGCTGCTGCATGGGAAAGGCCGTAAAGCCTCATTACCTCAGTCATTCACGTTATGGCTCCTGAACTTGTAATGGTCTTATTCTCCACCGCAGCACCTGTATTTATGATCACCAGGAATCAGAAGGCCCCAGGGAGTGTTCTAACACGAGGGAGGAATATGACGGAGAAGCGCATCAACACACTGTACAGTGTGAACACACCTTGTTATGGATGAACACTAGATTCAATGTGTTACCCCACCGACGCCAAGGTTATCAGTTGAAACGTGTTACAATGAAAATGTATTAGACACAATGAAGGCAATGTAGGTAGGGACAAACGAAGGACGAGAGAGAGAGAGAGTTGAGAGAGAGAGAGAGAGAGAGAGAGAGAGAGAGAGAGAGAGAGAGAGAGAGAGAGAGAGAGAGAGAGAGAGAGAGAGAGAGAGAGAGAGAGAGAGAGAGAGAGAGAGAGAGAGAGAGACTTTTCCATTAAAACACCCCATAACACTACACGTGTCACTTGTATGGTACGAACGTGTCAATAAGTAGGTTGAAGGCGAGGTTGAGGGTGATGGGGCGACAATGGATGTACCTGTAGAGCTCTCACACACCCAATCGCACATGCACACACACAGAGAAACAGATAATGCTACATTAAACATCTTCATTACAACACGCCGTAACAATGTCACTAGCAACGATGTTATTAAATCCACACGTAAACGTGACCTAACAACAGACATGTTAGCAACGAAACACACTTCATGTGTATCTGTTGTAAGAAGCTGGTTTCGTTAACCTGCATGAACACTGAACTAAATGTTTTTGACACTTTATACTTTTTTTTGTTTCTGTTGATGTGGTGACTGATATTTGGATCCCATTCCTGTGTTTTCTGCCTTGATATTAATCATGACAAGTAATAATGTTATGTCAGTCGACCTATATCATTAAAACACACATTTGATTTTTTGGAAGCCGTAAATTAAATCAAACTCATTTTGCCACTGTTATGACTTAAACGCCCACTTATCGAAATATACTACCCATCAAAAGTTTAGACTCACTTAAAGCACTCACTCTATGTTAAGTATACATATGTGGTTACGTCGAAAATGAATTTGTCCACTAACTCGGGGGACCCAACTGCAAACCTTATGCAGATGAATTGCACGAGAATCATACACCAAATTGCTGAAAAGCACGTGCAAATATTGCGCATGTGAACAGCTGCGTTTTGGTGTGAAGTTTTGTTAAGAATTCACCAATTTTCACTGAGTTTCATCATGTATTGACCTCATGAAAATAATCTTTTTCAACGTTACGAATTTGTTTTGCAATACATCAGTTCATGTGTAAACTGTACCCTTAAACTGTATAGAATATTTTGCAAAATCAGTTGACTGAAGAAAGTAGCTCTGTTTACACTAGTGAGTCTAACTTTTGATGGGGAGTATATGTTATCTGAAGTTATCTGCAGTGTCAGCAACGAGAAAACGTTCAGTGACCTCTGAAACTATACTCGTGTAGGTTGATCGACGATCGATGATTTCCGCCTCTGTAAATAATAATTCTGGAAAGGTGCGCGTGCTTTCATCTCCAGTATTGTGACATGAATGATGATGATGATGATGATGATGACCACAGGCTGACCTATGTTGTGGTCGTATAATGGGTACACGTTGTGTCAGTTTCAGAACATCAATAGTACCTATGACTAGTCCACAATATTAGTCACTGAGCACTGAACCCAAGCAGAGCGAAGTCCCAAAGGGGAGGTTAACATTTTCGTGCTATTTTCAGTATCATTGGGTTTTCTGCCACTGGTGACGTGCAGAGTCCACTGTGACATATATGTCATGTGTTCCTTTAGGTCTCCCTGCCTTTGGGAATCGCTCAATGGGGCACACTGGTCTCTAATAGCAGCATACACGGCGACCCAGAGTAGCAACAGAGGCCACATGGCGCCGAGGTACAATGGCTCTGACACTGAGGCGACTAACGGGATCGGGTGGTCAGGCTCGCTGGCTTGGTTGACACATGTCATCGGTTCCCAATTACGCAGATCGATGCTCATGCTGTTGATCAATGGATTGTCTAGTTCAGACTCGATTATTTACAGACCGCCGCCATATAGCTGGAAGATTGCTGAGTGCGGCGTAAAACTAAACTCACTTACTCTTTCTTGTCACGTGCTAGCGTGTTGATTAGAGCATTTGTGTACACTGCGCATTTCGTTGTAGAGTTGCGTCCCTTAGAATCTCACTGATTATGACCCTTCGTTTTATCACCACCGTGCCGCGTCACTGGGCGTTCCTCCAATAATAACCATGTAAGCCATGGAAATATATGATCATAAGATTGTATCATTAATTTAAAAATCATAATAATGAGTCTCATTTCTATAACTGAAAATACTAGAAACGAGGAAAGTGTGGTTTTGTTTTTGCATTACCTTTAACAGAAATATCATTTTTGTGTGCTGAGTATTATCAAGGTATTGTGTTTGTGAACAGACGAAAGGAACACTGAATATAGGCTGTGGGGACATACCATTTCTTCAGCAATATTCCAGCAATATCACAGCGGGGGAAATGATGTGGGGTGAGGTGACAAGCGAACGCTTAACCACTAGGGCTAATCGTCCATTGGGCGGAAGTGCATGTTTGATGGCGAGAAATATTTCGACAGTGCTTTGTTCATATGACGACATATGACGACGTGCATGCGTGTGTATATGTATGTGCGGCTGTTTGTACTAGCCCAGACTTAAGCTGGTTTTATAGTACTAGCCCACTGAGATACCATGCCGCAGTGAAGCATGAATACCCCTCTCAGACACATTATACTGACTCCGAGCCGACCAGTCCTTGTTGTACCCATTATTGCCGAGCGCCTGACAGGGACCAACAAGTACCATATTTTAACGTCTTTTGGATCGGGGATCAAACCCGCGACCTTCCGCTCTCCGGGCGGACGCTCTAACCACTACACCACGGAGGCGGTCCCATTTCTTAAGGTATAAAAGCAGTAACTTTATAAAGCATTTCCTTCTTTTTAAAGTTCAAGAAGGAAGTCCAAAGAAAACAGTTGGAAAAAATACGTGGATATGTGTCGATGATCACGTAGGTACAACGTACGCTGGCCAACTTTTCTCTGGTACGGAGTTCCGAGGTGGCACCTATACACGATGTCTCTCCACTGACATCATAGTCGTTAGTGATACGTAAACCAATGGCGGCGCTGCGAACAGATCCAGCCAGTGATAGCTGTTAGTGAGTGAGTGGGTTGGGTTTAACTCTGCTTTTAGCAACATTTCAGCAATATCCGGGGGACACCAGAAATGGGCTTCACTCATTGTACCCATGTGGGGAATCTAACCCAGGTGTTCGGCGTAATGAGCGAACGCTTTTACCACTACTCTTCCCCACCGGCCCTAGTGATGGCTGTGGTCTCGTCTCGTCAGACCACGGGATTTCAGATTCAGAAGTTGTATCTACATACATTCGCAAGAGTGATACGGAATACTAACGGATGACTTAGATGATTTCAGGTGGACAGTTTCACCACAAGTGAAACACATTATATTCTAAATCTGATCTGGTAGTTCGTGGTTTTCTAAGTTAACTGCACAGCTACAAAATGATGAAAACAGTCGTGGTTGCGGTTGATATGAGTCATGATGTGGTCTGTACTACCACCGCCTCCGTGGTGTAGTGGTTAGAGCGTCCGCCCGGAGAGCGGAAAGTCGCGCGATCCCCGAAGCCGATACCTAAAGACGTTAAAATATGGTACTTGTTGGTCCCTGCCTGGCGTCCAGCATTAATGGGTACAACAAGGACTGGTCGGCTCGGAGTCAGTATAATGTGTCTGAGTGGGGTATTCATGCTTCAGTGCGGCATGGTATCTCAGTGGGCTAGTACTATAAAACCAGCTTAAGTCTGGGCTAGTACAAGCAGCCGCACATACATATACACACGCATGCACGTCGTCATATGAGCGAAATATTCTCAAGCACGACGTTACCCCCAATTTCACCTCACCTCACGAACAAAGCACTGTCGAATGGCCAGTTTTTGTTTCTTTCATTTCAGTCGCCATCAAACATGCATGTATACTTCCTTTGCCCAATGGACGATGGGGTAGCCTAGTGGTTAAGCGTTCGCTTGTCACGCTGAAGACCCGGGTTCGATTCCCCACATGGTTAAAATGTGTGAAGCCCATTTCTGGTGTCCCCCCGCTGTGATATTGCTGGAATATTGCTAAAAGCGGCGTAAAACTAAACTCACTCCCTCTTGAAGACATACAATTCAGAACCAAAGACTAGGGTTCTGGTCCTGTCGTAGGTTTCAGCCCCTCTCATCCAGGTTACTCCTTTGCCTGACTCTAGGACAATGGGATGTACATTACAAATGAGGCATATTCTTTCAGTTATATTCCTATGTTTCTACTCGTAACTAGTTTTTAAATATATGAGTGCGAACTCACAGAGGCGAGGGAAGACGTGGGTCTCCAAGTGCAAAAGTGTTTCCTTTCTCTCTACGTGATCGCTACATGGCTGAAATAATGCGACGTTAAATTATTCTAATTCAATCTCTACGTGAACTTGCTGGGTTGCTTAACACCAAGGATTACTGTTACATTTCGGGATTTAGAAGACTGGGAGTTTATCATCAGATAATACATGGTAAATGTTTACTTTCTAGTCGTAACTAGATTAAGTAGACAGGGTTATAATGCCCTCGAAGATATGTGCTGATTATCGGGCTGTTGACATGTTTCTGTCCTGTTCACTAGATAGCTCAGGTCTGAGCCCCATGTTCACACATTTGAAAAATATTTCATCTTAAGAGGGAGGGAGAAAAACAAGAGGAGGGAGAGTAGAGGAAAGGGGGAATACAAGTGAGAGAGTGGGAAGAGAATCAAAGAGGAGAGATAGAGAAAAGGGAATGCACATGAGTGAGAAAGGGAAGAGAATAAAAGAGATTTAGAGAAGGGGAATGCACATGAGTGAGAGAAGGAAGAGACTCAAAGAGGAGATAAAGAAAAGGGCATATGAGTGAGAGGGGAGAGAATCAAAGAGGGTAGAGAGAAGGGAAATGTATATGAGTGAGTAGGGAGAGACTCAAAGAGGAGATAGAGAGAAGGGGAATGTATATGAGTGAGAGAGGGGAGAATCAAAGAGGAGATAGAGAGACGGGGAATGTATATGAGTGAGGTGAGGTGAGGTGAAATTGGGTTTAACGTCGTGCTTGACAATATTTCGCTCACATGGCGACGTCCATGCGTGTGTATGTGTATGTGCGGCTGCTTGTACTAGCCCAGACTTAAGCTGGTTTTATAGTGCTAGCCCACTGAGATACCACGCCGCACTGAAGCATGAATACCCCACTAAGACATATTATACTGACTCAGAGCCGACCAGTCCTTGTTGTACCCATAAATGCCGAGGGCCAGGCAGGGACCAACAAGTACCATATTTTAACGTCTTTTGGTATTACGCAGTGGGGGATCGAACCCGCGACCTTCCGCTCTCCGGGCGGACGCTCTAACCACTACACCACGGAAACGGTCGTGTATATGAGTAAGAGGGAAGAGACTCAAAGAAGAGATAAAGAGAAGGGGAATGCATATGAGTGAGAGAGGGTAGAGAACCAAAGAGGAGATAAAGAGAAGGGGAATGCATATGAGTGTGAGAGAGGAGAGACTCAAAGAGGAGACAGAGAGAAGGGGAATGCATATGAGTGAGAGAGGGAAGAGACTCAAAGAGATAGAGAGAAGGGGAATGCACATGAGTGAGAGAGGGAAGAGAACCAAGGAGGAGATAGAGAGAAGGGGAATGCACATGAGTGAGAGAGGGTAGAGAACCAAAGAGGAGATAAAGAGAAGGGGAATGCATATGAGTGTGAGAGGGTCAAGAATCAAAGAGGAGATAGAGAGAACGGGACGTATATGGGTGAGAGAGAGAAGAGACTCAAAGAGGATAGAGAGAAGGGGAATGCATGACTGAGAGAGGGGAGAGAACCAAAGAGGATAGAGAGAAGGGGAATGTATATGTGTGAGAGAGAGAAGAGACTCAAAGGAGATAGAGAGAAGGGGAATGTATATGAGTGAGAGAGGGAGAGACTCAAAGAGGATAGAGAGAAGGGGAATGTATATGAGTGAGAGAGGGAAGATACTCAAAGAGGAGATAGAGAGAAGGGGAATGTATATGAGTGAGAGAGGGAAGAGACTCAAAGAGGAGATAGAGAGAAGGGGAATGCACATGAGTCGAGAGAGAGGGTAGAGAACCAAAGAGGAGATAAAGAGAAGGGGAATGCATAAGAGTGTGAGAGGGGAGAGACTCAAAGAGGAGACAGAGAGAAGGGGAATGCACATGAGTGAGAGAGGGAAGAGGTTCAAAGAGGAGATAAAGAGAAGGGGAATGCATATGAGTGTGAGAGGGAAGAGACTCAAAGAGGAGATAGAGAGAAGGGGAATGCACATGAGTGAGAGAGGGTAGAGAACCAAAGAGGAGATAAAGAGAAGGGGGATGCATATGAGTGTGTGAGGGAAGAGACTCAAAGAGGAGATAGAGAGAAGGGGACTGTATATGGGTGAGAGAGAGAAGAGACTCAAAGAGGATAGAGAGAAGGGGAATGTATATGTGTGAGAGAGGGTAGAGAACCGAAGAGGAGACATAGAGAGAAGGGGAAATGGCATATGAGTGAGAGAGGGTAGAGAACCGAAGAGGAGATAGAGAGAAGGGGAATGGCACATGAGTGTGAGAGGGAAGAGACATCCAAAGAGGAGACGCCCAAAGAGAGAAGGGGGAATGCATGGAGTGAGAGGCAAGAGACCCAAAGAGGAGGTAGAGAGAAAGTGGATGCATATGAGTGAGAGAGAGGGAGAGGAACAAAAGAGGATAGAGAGAGAAGGGGAATACATAAGAGTGAGAGAGACAGGAGAGGAACAGAGACAAAGAGGAGAGAGAAGGGGAAGGGATATGGGTGAGAGAGAAGCGAGAATCAAAGGAGATAGAGGAAGGGACCCAATGCACATGGGTGAGAGAGGGTACAGAACAAAAAGAGGATAGAGAGAAGGGGAATGTACATGTGTGAGAGAGAGAAGAGGACCCAAAGGAGATAGAGGGAAGGGGAAGCATAAGAGGAGTGTGGAGAGGAAGAGACTCAAAGAGGATAGAGAGAAGGGAACAGTATATGGAGGAGAGAGGGAAGAGGCTCAAAGAGGAGACAGAGAGAAGGAACGGACAAGGAGATGAGACCCAAAGAGAGAGGAACGCAGAACCAAAGAGAGAGATAAAGAGAAGGAGTGGAAAGACCCAAAGAGTGAGAGAGGGAAGAGACCAAAGAGACAGGAAGAGAAGAAGGACACAAAGAGGACCCAGAGAAGAGACCCAAAGAGTGACAGGAGAGAGAAGGGAACGGAGAGAGGGGAAGAGACCCAAAGAGGGAGGAGAGAGAAGGGAACAGAGAAGGAGTGAGAGGAAGAGACCCAAAGGAGATGGAAGAGAAGGAATGGAAGAGGAAAGAACCCAAAGAGGAGAGAGAGAAGGAACGAGAGGAATGAGACCCAAAGAGAGAATGAGCAGGGAGTGGAGAGAGAGAAGAGGACCCAAAGAGGACAGAGAGAAGGGAACGGATAGGAGTGAGGACCCCAGAGGAAAGAGAGACATGGAACGCAGGAGAGGAAAGAGAGAGAGAATGGAACGGAGTGAGAGAGAGAGACCCAAAAAAGAGGACAGAGAGAATGGGAACGAGAAAGTGAGACAAGACGGAGAGAGAAGAGAACCCAAAGAGGAGACAGAGAGAAGGAACGGGAACGAGAGGAAGAGGACCCAAAGAGACAGGAGAGAAGGAACGGACATGAGATGGAGAGACCCAAAGAGACAGGAGAGAAGGAACGTGAGGAAGAAGACCCAAGAGAGACAGAGGAAGGCACACAAGTGGAGAGACAGAAGGAAAGAGAGAAGGAACGAACATGAGTGAGAGAGAGAGACCAAAGAGAGAGAGAATGGAAACATGAGAGAGGAAGAGGACCCAAAGAGGAATGGAGAGAAGGGAACCCACAGAGGAGTGAGAGGAAGAGACCCAAAGAGGACATGGAAGAAGGGAACGACAGAGAAGAGACCCAAAGAGACAGAGAAGGAAAGTGAGAGAGAGAAGAGACCCAAAGGAGGACAGGAGTGGAAGAGACCCAAAGAGAGTGGACGAGGAAGAGAGAATGGAACGCAGGAGTGGAGAGAGGGAAGGAACTGAAAGACAGAGAGAAGGTGAGGACCCCAAAGAGGAGATGAGGGAACGCACAGAGTGTGAGAGGAAGACATGGAACGGAGAAAGAGACACAGAGAAGGAGAAGACCCAAAGAGGAAGAGACCAAAGAAGAGACAAAGAGAAGGAACGAGTGGAGGAATGGACCCAAAGAGGACAGAGAGACCAGAGAAGAGGACCAAAGACAGGAAGACATGGAGGACGAGAGGACAGACATGGAACGCACAGAGGAGAAAGGGAAGACAGAGAAAGGAACGCAGAGAGAGGAAGAGACCAAAAGAAGAGGAAGGAAGGGACGGAGAGAACCAAAGAGTGAGGAGAGAGGGGAATGCACAAGGAGTGAGGAGAAGAGACCCAAAGAGGAGGACCCAAGAGAGAGAGAGGACCCAAAGATGGAAGAGAAGGAACGGAAGAGGGAAGGACAAAGAGAGGAGAAGCACATGGAAGACAGGAAGGAGAGAGAAGAGGAACCAAAGAGGAAGAGAAGGAACGGAGTGACAGAGAGAAGGAAGAAGACCCATGGAGACGGAGTGAGACAGAGACCCAAAGAGGAGAGAGAAGGAAACGGAGTGGAGGAGAGACCAAAGAGGACATGAGAGAAGTGAGAGAGAAGGTGAGGAAGAGAGGAAGAGATGCCCAAGGAGTGGACAGGAGAGAGAAGAGGAGAGGAGGAGGGAGAGGGAAGGAGACACAAGGAGACCCAAAGAGAAGGACAACAAGTGGAAGAGACCCAAAGAGACAGAGAGAAGGGAATGCACATGAGTGAGAGAGGAAGAGACCCAAAGAGGAGAGGGAAGAGAGAGGGGAGAGAAGGAAGAGGAGAGGAGAGAAGGAAAGAGAGGAGACAGAGAGAAGGAATGTACACAGGAGTGGAGAGAGGAAGAGGACCAAAGAGGAGGAAACGAGAGAGAAGAGAACCAAAAAGAGACATGGAGGAAGAGACCCAAAAGAGACAGGAGAGAAGGGACGAAGGTGAGAGAGGAAGAGACCCAAAGAGGACAGAGAGAAGGGAACGCATATGAGTGGAGAACAAGAGACAGAGACACAAGAAGAGAAGGGAGTGAGGAAACGAGAGGAAGAGAAAGAGAGAGAATGGACGAGAAGGAAGAGGACCAAAGAGTGAGAGAAGGGAAGAGACCCAAAGAGATAGAGAGAAGTGGAACGTATATTGAGTGGAGAAGGACAGAAGAGACACCAGTGGAGGAAAGGAGAGAAGAGGGAATGACAGAGAGAGAGGAAGAAGAGCACAAAGAGGGAGATAGAGAGAAGGTGAGGATGAGTGAGAGGACAAATCAAAGAGGAGAGAGAAGGGAATGCACATGGAGGGAGAGGGGAGAATCAAAAGAAGGAGATAGAGAAAGGGGATGTATATGGTGTGGGAGAGAAGAGACCAAAGAGGATAGAGAGAAGGGGAATGCATGAGTGACAGGGAGAGAACCAAAGAGGATAGAGAAAAGGAATGTATATGTGAGAGAGAGGAAGAGACTCAAAGAGATAGAGAGAAGGGGAATGTATATGAGTGAGAGAGGGAAGATAACAAAGAGAGGAGAAGAGATTAGGGAAATATGGAGAGAGAGGAAGAGAACCAAAGTCCAGGAGCGGGGGTTGGAATGCGTGTGTGAGATAGGGAAGAGAGTCAAAGAGGGAAATGGGAGATCAATGCATGTGAGAGAGAGGGAGACGATGGGAATGCATGTGAGAGAGAGAAAGTGAAGAGCATCAAAGTGGGGAATGGGGATGTATGTGAGAGAGAGGGAGACGATGGGAATGCATGTGAGAGAGAAAGCGAAGAGCATCAAAGTGGGGAATGGGGATAAATGTGAAAGAGAGGTAGAGAATGGGAAGGCATATGAGAGAGATGGAAGAGAATCATAGCGTGAGAGGAATATGTGTTAACACCTGATAAATACAGCATGTAGATGTCTTAATACATAAAGGCAATTCCGCAGTGCTCAAACACGTTTCTACACTCTCCTAAATAATAAAAACACGGTTATCAAATCGTCTGTCTATATACAGCTCACGTGTCTCGTCGAGACATTGTATACATATCAATTAGTTTATATCAACTCACTCAGAATATATTTACCAACACCTGGCGTGGTTGTTATCCTGCATCATACGCCGGGACAGCACATCCTCAAATAACATCTGTTATTCACCATGGCAGGTTGAACATGCTGGTTTATATTTAAGTAAGGTTTGACTCTGTTTTCAGATATCTACATCGACTATATTGCATAGAAAATGTATATGTGTAAGCTGGCAAATCGAGGTCGATAATAGAAGCATTATGGTAATTTGGAACGGAGAACGACCTTCTTAACAGTGCCTTAGCACCAATTGGAGGCGAACTCTAGTGGCAGGTAATCGTAGGAAAGCGAATGGCGGGCCCATTGAAGTTGTTTGTTGTTTTGCTGGAGTATATCTAATGGATAATCGTTTAACGGCGGTATGAAAACGTACCTGAGCTAAGCTGACAGGATTACTGAACTTCGTTCGCCTTTCGACAGTCGAAGCCCTGAGATCATACAAGGCCCAGGGCCCCGTTTCACAAAGCTATCGTAGCGCGACTGTCCTAAGTCTATGTTACAGTATAGGAGGTAGGACAGTCGTAGAGCTACGATAACAACAACTACATCGTGTTCATTCAGCTGTAGTCTGGGTCAACAGGAAGAATCAGCGTATCTGAGTGAGTGAGTGAGTGAGTGATTGATTTTAGTTTTACACCGCCTTTAGCAATATTACAGTAATATCACCTCGGGGGGACACCAGAAATGGGCTTCACACATTGTACCCATGTGGGGAATCGAACCCGGGTCTTCGGCGTGACGAGCGAACGCTTTAACCATAAGGAAAGCGTATCTGAGTCTGATGAAGGTGAAATCTGTGTCTGCGGGACTGACAGTAGCACTTGCATCAACTCAATCGAAATAACAAACAACCTACATACAAAACAAACTATATTGTACCTGAGATACATAATTACAACACGAATATTGATTGTTTGTTCACAGGAACCTATGCCTACCATTTTATATACATTTTATGATATCATACATATGATCATATTGATAAATAAATTTGTTTGCGGATCCGTACAAAATCATTTCAGTTTACTGCACACGTCGACGGAAGAAATCGTTTTGATGATAGAATATCAAAATATTTGGATTCCGATGAAAAGCTGAAATGAACCGCTTTTGGTAATACTTGAAAGCTAAATACTACAAATATCGGTGTCCAATTGAAGCTGTTTTTCATAAGACTTGAACCCCATAAGATACCCTTTCTCACCTTTCGACTCACTTAAACATAAACGCACATAAAATCGTATCGAAAAGCTGCATATTTGATTTATTCGGAGCATTCGACAAAATATCAAGACAAAAAGACTTAAACAGAGAGATAAATCTCACCTAAACAAATGTCTCCCTGAGTGACAAATCACACAAACAAAAATGGTTTGAAAATGATACAACACAAATTCATTCCACGCAGTAATTCAAGAAAAGACTTTGAGTAAGATACTTACTTAGGAAAGAGTTATGGGTACGAAAACGAAAAAAGTCCTGTTTTGTGAATTGATTTCTGGTCTTTTACAGAGAACGATAAACAAAAGAATCGACACTGTTTCACATTTTGCCAAAATATACCTGCAAATATAATCAGTGTGTTACAGAACATATAATGACACTGCTTACATATTAAATAATTGTTTGATCGGCATTCTAGAAATTGGTGAGCCAAACGGGAGTCACATTTGTTGTTCTTGGTTTCCCGCTGACCTCTCCCAATTATGTACCAGCTGTTATTCAGTTACATGTTGTTAATATTAATCTGCTGTTTGTCAAAACATACTATGTATATATACCTCTCATCATTTGGTTGTAGTCACTTTTAGCTTGATAACGATGTAAGAATCTAGATCGAAACGTCGCTTAATGCAATAAACAAGAAGTTGTCATCCATAAAGTTGTATGTTTCATACTGAACTTGGAACGAACATGTTTCTGCAATTGACTTTGTCCACAGCGGTTTATACTGATACTATGGAAACTGATTTATTCCCTGGAAACAGGCCATTAGTTTCACGTGTCAGATACCATCCTCGTTTATGTAGGGTATATCTCCATTGGTATTCTTTATAGCAACTAATTTAATCATTCCTGGCACATAGTGTCTCTTGTTTCACGAGTGTGGGCTGCTGTTTCTAGGCTTCTGCTAAAATAAGTGCGAATGCGAGTATGGTTTTACGCCGCTTGTAGCAATATTCCAGCAATATCACGGCGGGAGACACCAAAATGGGCTTCACTTACAGTACCCACGTGGGTAATCGAACCCGGGCCTTCGGCGTGACGAGCGAGCGCTTTAACTATGAGGCTACCCCACCGCTTCACTAAAAGAAGAGGCGATTTTACAATTCCGACTATATTATGTACATGTGTTTGGTTTTTTGTTTTTGGTTTGTTTAACGCCTCACTAATCTCTGAGCTATAACAATGAATAGGTCCATGGTATTTTTATAATAAAATGGAGATAAAATGTCTGTAAGGAAAAGGCCCTTAAGTTGACGATCTGCGTGGAAAAGTACCTGTTTCAATTACATTGTCGACATAGTATTTCGAACTGAATCAGGTATTTGTACAAAATCCTAGTTTTGAGCAGAAACGCCTTGGAGAAGGTGTTGCAGTTTGTCCCGAGTGCCCATGGCAATCAAGATGGTGATAAGTGAACCGAGTCCAATTGTCAGTGTCACCCAACTAGGCGCTTTGGCTTTCCGCCGCACAGATTTCTTCTGGCGTGTTCGGTTGGTGGTTAGAATGGCAAGGTCGTCTGGCGTCACAACTTCCGGTTTGATGATTCGGAGCACTTCCGTCGCTGCTCTCAAGCCCGCCTGAACAGCGCCGTTCATGGTGCCAATCCAGACCGTCGCTGTTTCAGTCCCTGCGAAATGAATCCTGAAAGAAACCAAACTATTTTGGTAAGGGTAGAATGCCATGTTACATAAATATCAAATATAAATTTCACGGTATTGTTTTTAGCAACTTCAAGCGAAAACAAATCTTGTTTAACAGAACTGAATCATGTTATAGATGAAGCGTTAATTCTTTATCGCAAACTGATACCATGTCAAAACGTAAACGAGTATTGAAATGTACGAATACATTTTATTACCATCTAATGGAGGGTGTTATCGTTGCAATAAAGTAATCTCATAATCTTGGTATCCAAATCTGATAAATATCTACATTAGGTCAATACACGAAATACTTTCCCAAAACGTTTTAACATTTCATTGATGACGTCGTTGCGAGTTTACAGGGGCTTTTCCACTGCGTGAGCGAACATGATGCATGAACGACCTTTACCTTGGTGTACCGCTAAGTATTCTTACGCGAATGTTCGATTCTCTTCATATAAATTCACGTACGATTTGCTTCTATTTTTAGAGTAATTTTAAGAATGGCATTATATGATAAAGATTAACCTGGTTAATAATCTCCATTTGTTTATCTGTTTGTGCCAAACCTCCAAAAACAACGTCACACCCAATCCTCCACAGTATTGACTGTATAAACTGGAGTCGTTACTCACTTGCCGAAAGGTTGGCGTAGCGCCTTGTTGTAGTACATCATGGCTCCAGGGTTGGCGACACACAGAGGTCCCCCATCGGTGTACGGCTCCTGGCTCCAGTCCCTTTCCGCGTAGTCCACGTAGCCAAAGACGTCGGGGCCGAAGAATCGGGAGAGGGATTCAAGTACCCCGCGTTTCCTCTCCTCCCTCTGGATGATGCGAAAGGGTTAGTGAGTGAACATGTTTTACCAATATTCCAGCAATACCAGAGAACCAGAAATAGGTTTCACACTTTCTCCCCATGTCGGAAATCCCACCTGTACCTTCGACGTGATGTTGAAAATAGATGAAGATTACTTTTTCATAAGAACAATCAGAAGATTATTTTAACCAAACTAGTATAATATATCGAATTATAGAAGAAAAACTTCGTGCAGGACGATGTCCCCAGTGCGTATCGAATCCACTATTTTCCTTCTTCGTCTCTCTGTTCAGTATTTAGCAAAGGAAGGGACAAACAATTGACCTACAGTCCCAACGTTAACATAGGCCTAACGTCAACTTTCAGTTGATGCCATGGTAACATGGTTACATCGATGAACACCTATAGTAACCTATGGGACATCGTCATACCAATATGTGCTTAGATCATCACAAATATAAAATAACACATTGATACAAAGGCTGATTTGTGACATTTAGAAATGAAATACCGGGTGTTAATCATGCCGTGGAATGAGAATAAATATGGTTTCAGCATTATTTCAGCATAAGTCCGGCTATGTCTCTAGAACAAGTGATTGATATCATGACCAACGAGGACACGCATTCAACCAAGTCACCGATCTTGATTAGCCTTTCAAATAGAGACCTCTAACGACAGGCATATTTTGCTGAGTATCAATTCTAACCGAAAAACAGGGGTAAGTCAAGAAAAATGAGTAAGATTTGGTTGGTTGTTGTTTGACGCCGCACTCAGCAATATTCCAGCTCTATGGCGGTAGTCTGTAAATTATCTAGTCTGGACCAGACAATCCAGTGATCAACAGCATGAACATCGATCTACGCAACTGGGATACAATGACATGTATCAAACAAGTGACCACCCGATCTCGTTAGTCGCCTTGTACGACAAGTATGGGTTGCTGAAGACCAACTCTAAAACGTATCTCAAGAAGAAAGGGATTAGTATGTAAGAAGTCGACAAACAGGTTTGTTAAAACTCATCGTTCATGCTGATTTCCCCTGCAGTCTTATATATTTTGCCCGTCAAATCTGACCTGCAGCTGACCCCACTGGACAGCTTGATGACCGCCGATGAAGGCGATGATGGCAGGGTTGTCGTCAGCGGAAGTGGCGTCACAGGCGAAGCAGAGAGGACCTGAGTCGCATCTGCTTACTGTACTTTGTCCCCCACTGGACAGAATCTCACCCGACCATCCCCGGTCTCGCCAGAACGACTGGAAGAGAAGAACCACCATTAGCATCAATAATAGTGTCCTAGCAGGGTCTGTCCAGGTGTTCCTTCAAAGGCATGCTTGTTGAACATGTCATTGTCACGAAACGATAGACGCCGTGCGGTTACTTTGCATTATCTATATTTACCTATTGTTGATCTTTATTGGTTCTTCAAATATCTTAAACATATAACTATCTTAGAAGCATTTGAGATTTTGTTTTGCGGTTCTGCCTGTCACGTTAAGTAACCACCATAAACGAGAACAAAGGCTACCAAAGTTTGGGTCCCTCACTGCTAAGCTTTGGTTTAAGTTCAGTTCACACGCGGTGTGTACATTCTGGATCGATCATTGATACTTACAGTTTGATAACGAAACGATCTTGCCCAATAATATATCTTGGAACTGTCCAAAATGCATGTGGAAATGTGATTATTTGTGAGTGGCCAATTCTCCCCTTGTACCCACCTCTCTGAAGGTGACAATGGCTGTGATCCTGTTGCTGAGTGGAGCCCGGCTTATGTAGTCCCGCTTGCATATTGGCAGAATAGGCTCGAAATGGACCTTGTCTGTAACATATGGGAGTTGCAATAAGACATGTCGGAGCTGGTACAAGGAGGCAATACCATTGTTAATGAGACGTGGGTTTTGTTCGTTGTTTTACGCCGCACTCAACAATATTCCAGCTATATGGCGGCGGATGGGTCGAATCTGGACCGGACATAAGCATTGATCTACGCATTTGGGATACGATGACATGTGTCAACCAAGTCAGCGAGCCTGACCACCCGATCCCGTTAGTCGTTGGTTTTGTATGTTCGTGAGTAAACACAGATACATGTATATATCTTCGAGGCAAAACCAAAGACAAAGTAAATGCGGTTTTATAAAACAAGGTAAGTAGTATGCAGGTGGGAGGTATTAATAGTACAAAGTAAACGCAGTATTGGTGATAAAGATACATTTGGTATTGGTAATACAAGGTACAGGAGATGCTGATTCAGGTACGACTGGTATTGGTGACAAAAAGTACCGATGGTATTGTGGTACAAGGTAAAGATGGTATTGTAATACAAGGTACAAATGGTATCAAGGTACAGATGGTATTGTGATACAAGGTACAGATGGTATTGTGTTACAAGGTACAGAAGGTATTGTGATGCAAGGTCAAGGTACAGGTGGTATTGTGATACAAGGTACAGGTGGTATTGTGTTACAAGGTACAGAAGTGGTATTCAAGGTCAAGGTACAGATGGTATTGTCAAGGTACAGATGTGTATTTGTGATACAAGGTACAGGTGGTATTGTGATACAAGGTACAGATGGTATTGTGATGCAAGGTACAGATGGTATTGTGATGGTATTGTGTACAGATGGTATTGTGATACAAGATACGAGGATGGTATTGTGATACAAGGTACAGATGGTATTGTGATACAAGGTACAGATGGTATTGTGATGCAAGGTACAGATGGTATTGTGATACAAGGTACAGATGGTATTGTGATACAAGGTACAGATGGTATTGTGATACAAGGTACAGATGGTATTGTGATACAAGGTACAGATGGTATTGTGATACAAGGTACAGATGGTATTGTGATACAAGGTAGAGATGGTATTGTGATACAAGGTACAGATGGTATTGTGATACAAGGTACAGATGGTATTGTGATGCAAGGTACAGATGGTATTGTGATACAAGGTACAGATGGTATTGTGATACCAGGTACAGATGGTATTGTGATACAAGGTACAGATGGTATTGTGATACAAGGATACAGATGGTATTGTGATACAAGGTACAGATGGTATTGTGATTACAAGGTACAGATGGTATTGTGATACAAGGTACAGATAGTATTGTGATACAAGGTACAAAATGGTATTGTGATACAAGGTACAGATGGTATTGTGATACAAGGTACAGATGGTATTGTGATACAAGGTACAGATGGTATTGTGATACAAGGTACAGATGGTATTGTGATACCAGGTACAGATAGTATTGTGTACAAAGTACAGATGGGATTTGTGATACAAGGTACAGATGGTATTGTGATACAAGGTACACAATACAAGGTAAAGATGGTATTGTAATACAAGGTACAGATGGTATTGTGATACAAGGTACAGAAGGTATTGTGATACAAGGTACAAGATGGTATTGTGATACAAGGTACAGATGGTATTGTGATACAAGGTACAGATGGTATTGTGATACAAGGTACAGATGGTATTGTGATACAAGGTACAGATGGTATTGTGATACAAGGTACAGATGGTATTGTGATACAAGGTACAGATGGTATTGTGATACAAGGTACAGATGGTATTGTGATACAAGGTACAGATGGTATTGTGATACACAAGGTACAGATGGTATTGTGATGCAAGGTCAAGGTAAAGATGGTATTGTGATACAAAAGGTACAGATGGTATTGTGATACAAGGTACAGATGGTATTGTGATACAAGGTACAGATGGTATTGTGATACAAGGTACAGATGGTATTGTGATACAAGGTACAGATGGTATTGTGATACAAGGTACAGATGGTATTAGTCTTACAAAGTACAGATGGGATCAGTGATACAAGGTACGGATGAGATAGTGATAGAAGGTACATGTGGTATCAGGTAGAGTACAGGATTGTGATACAAAGGTACAGATAGTATTGTGATACAAGGTACACATGGTATTGTGATACAAGGTACAGATGGACATTGTGATACAAGGTACAGATGGTATTGATGATACAAGGTACAGATGGTATTGATGATACAAGGTACAGATGACATTGATGATACAAGGTACAGATGAGTATTGATGATACAAAGTACAGATGGGATTGATGATACAAGGTACAGATGGTATTACAAGATACACTTGACATTACACAATACAAGGTACAGATGGTATTGATGATACAAGGTACAGATGGTATTGATGATACAAGGTACAGATGGTATTATGATACAAGGTACAGATGGTATTGTGATACAAGGTACAGATGGTATTGTGATACAAGGTACAGATGGTATTGTGATACAAGGTACAGATGGTATTGTGATACAAGGTACAGATGGTATTGTGATACAAGGTACAGATGGTATTGTGATACAATGTACAGATGGTATTGTGATGCAAGGTCAAAGGTAAAGATGGTGTACAGATGGTGGTATTGTGATACAAGGTACAGATGGTATTGTGATACAAGGGTACAGGTGGTATTGTGATACAAGGTACAGATGGTATTATGATACAAGGTACAAGATGGGTATACAAGGTACAGATACAATTGTAATACAAGGTACAGATGGTAGCTATTGATGGTATTAGGTACAGATACAGTTGATTTTGATACAAGGCACAGGAGATAGTGATAGAAGGTACATTGATGATACAAGATACAGATGTACAGATTGGTGATACAAGGTACACATGACATTGTGATACAAGGTACAGATGGTATTGATGATACAAGGTAGAGATGGTATTGATGATACAAGGTACAGATGGTATTGATGATACAAGATACATTGATGATGACACATTGACATTGTGATACAAGAAGATACATTGAGATGACAGATTATTGATGATACAAGACATTAAGATATAAAGGTACATATGATTGATGATACAAGGTACAGATGGTATTGTGATACAAGGTACAGATACATTTGACATTGATGATACAAGGTACAAGATGGTATTGATGATACAACGTACAGATGGTATTGTGATACAAGGTACAGATGGTATTGTGATACAAGGTACAGATGGTATTGTGTTACAAGGTCAAGGTAAAGATGGTATTGTGATGCAAGGTCAAGGTAAAGATGGTATTGTGATACAAGGTCAAGGTAAAGATGGTATTGTGATACAAGGTACAGGTGGTATTGTGATACAAGGTACAGATGGTATTATGATACAAGGTACAGATGGTATTGTGATACAAGGTACAGATGGTATTGTAATACAAGGTACAGGAGATGTTAATACAAGCTATTGATGGTATTAGTCTTATAAGTACAGTAGATTTTAACACAAGGCACAGGAGATAGTGATAGAAGGTACATGTGGTATCAGTGATGTAAGGTACAGGAGATAGTCATACAAGGTACAGATAGTAATGGTGATACAAGGTACACATGACATTTGTGATACAAGGTACAGATGACATTGATGATACAAGGTGCAGATGACATTGATGATACAAGGTACACATAACATTGATGATACAAGGTGCAGATGACATTGATGATACAAGGTACACATAATATTGATGATACAAGGTACACCGGACATTGATGATACAAGACACACATGACATTGATGATACAAGATACACATGCCATTGATGATACAAGGTACAGATTGCTTTGATGATACAAGGTACACTTGACATTAATGATACAAGGTACATATGCCATTGATGATACAAGATACACATGGCATTGATGATACAAGGTACACATGACATTGATGATACAAGATACACATGACATTGATGATACAAGGTACACATGACATTGATGATACAAGATACATTTGACATTGATGATACAAGGTACAGATGGTATGGTGATACAAGGTACAGATGACATTTGTGATACAAGGTACAGATGACATTGATGATACAAGGTACAGATGACATTGATGATACAAGGTACACATGACATTGATGATACAAGGTACACATGACATTGATGATACAAGGTACACATGACATTGATGATACAAGGTACAGATGACATTGATGATACAAGGTACATATGGCATTGATGATACAAGGTACACATGACATTGATGATACAAGGTACAGATGACATTGATGATACAAGGTACACATGACATTGATGATTGACATTGATGATACAAGGTACACATTGATGATTGATGATACAAGGTACACATGACATTGATGATACAAGGTACACATGACATTGATGATACAAGGTATCACATGACATTGATGATACAAGGTACACATGACATTGATGATACAAGGTACACATGACATTGATGATACAAGGTACACATGACATTGATGATACAAGGTACACATGACATTGATGATACAAGGTACACATGACATTGATGATACAAGGTACACATGACATTGATGATACAAGGGACACATGACATTGATGATACAAGGTACACATGACATAGGTAATACAAGGTACAGATCCGCATAGTCATATAAGGCAGTCTGTGTTACCTATCTAGCTCAGTGAAATCTGTTTCGGCAGACAGTCGTGGCTGATTATTCTGGCCTCGACCTTTCTACATGAATATGTTAAGGAAGATATGACGGATGATAGAATGACAAGACATTGGTAATAAGGATTCTCACTGAGTAAGCTAGGCGGAATGGTGACGATAGCCCGTTTACACTTGAACGTTGTGCCGTTTGACGTGGTGATGATGACGCCCTCCGACTCCTGAAACATCGGCAACGATAACAGAATCGAACAAACAATCAGACGTCATGATACTCTCCTACAACACTTGTACTAGTTCTGGTGCATTCATGTCATGGGTAAAAGCATCAACGATGTTACCACAGAGTTTAGTCGTCTACCTGCTTGATGTTTGACACTGGCTGTTTCAACAGGACACTGTTGTCTCCTATAGCCGCGGCCAGCTTCTCGCATATTTGCTGAGCTCCTCCCTGAAACGGATATAAACGTGTGCAATATTCAAACAATATACGGTTGGGGACACCAGTGAGTGAAAATGGTTTTGCGCTGCTTTCAGGAAAGTCCGAGCAATATCACGGTTTGGTGCACCAGAAATTGTCATCACACATTATACCCATGTGGGGAATCGAACCCGGGTCTTGAGCATGACGAGCGAACGCCTTAACCACTAGGCTACCCCACCGCCCTAGAATCGTCATTATAAATAATGATAAACAAATACAATAGCCATAGGACTACTCAACCACCCCTCTAAAGGAGTAAATAGAAGTTATTCAGTTATAGATGGCTGTTTACAGCGACTTCTATGTGTAACTGCAATCCTATCAAAATGTAGTTTAAACCGATATTACTTGCAAAATTTTAGATCCTCTCCTTTTTGAAATATTAATTCACTGTCATATTTGGCTTTTAACACTAATGTGTCAAACATCGGCATATGTTAATACATGACTGGTTTCGTAAATACTGTGATACATTTAAATCATGGATGTTTCGAGTTATCCGCAGATGAGATATAGGGGAGTGATGACATTATCATATCGTCACGACAGCTACTATCCCAACATGACATCGCCTTAATTGACAGGGGTACAGATAAGCTGCGTATCTGCGTAAATTACGCAAATATCTATGTGAAAACTCAATTCATATTAAGTCTATTGCGTAAAAGTATGCTTGAAGTTTTGTAAATACTCAATAAATTTGATCTTACATGTGTACACACAAAAATGTCAAGTCTTAGCTTGCGTATGTGTGGGTCTATAAAATAACTGAGATATATTGAGAGTTTCTATTTCAACGCATAAACTTGGCAACTTGCAGTCTTTCTTATCGTTTCTCATATTACAGATCAAATATAAATAACAAACACGTAAACCAACATTTAAACGGAAAATGGAAAAATACCCAATTGAGTTGAGTGAGGTGGGTACAATTTATTTGGTTACTCAAAGGAAAATTAGGATACCCAATTGAGATGAACACAAGCGAGTACATAACTCAGTGACCCATAAACGTTATCTGTCGCTCTGATTGATCTTCAGTAACCCATGCTTGGTTGACAATTGTCATCGTATCCCACTTTTGTAGATCGATGCTCGATGCTCATGCTGTTGATCGCTGGATTGTCTGGTCCAGACTCAATTATTTACAGACCGCCACCATATAGCTGGAATATTGCTGAGTGCGGCGTGAAACTGAACTCACTCACTCATTCACTCACGCTCACGCTCACATCACGACATCGCCTTAAACAATACATAGCGACTTCGACCTTAGAGCTAAGGTTGTTTCACTTCTAACCTTAATCTTCAGGTCTTGTCCCGAATCCTCTGTTTTCTGCACGATGTGGTCAAGGCCGTCGGCGGAATTGACGTACATGAGGAAGAACAGAAGCGACACCTGGGACGCCTCGACTCCCAGGATGTACCGCACAACTGCGTCTATGGCATCAGCGGATCCTGTTGGAAGGGAGTTCTACAGATAATACTGGGAGGATGTTGCCTTGCCCCTCCCTCAATTATCAAGTGTATCATTATATATATTTATGGGTCAGTTTAGCCTCGTGGCTATCGACACATGTTGCAAACAAATCTACGATGTTTTAACAAATAACAAATATAATATACAAGTGCATTCAACATGACGGCGTTCTGTATACGATGGCAATACTGTGATTGACATCACAAGCATCGATTATATCTGTCAACATCGTTTCCGCGACTGAAACCACAACGGCCCCACCCAAAACATTTCACACACTCAACATCCGAATATCTTAAGTCCTTAATATACATTAAAGGGTCCTATTGGATCTCTTTGTAGCTTGTGCCAAAACGAAATAAGATAGTTGGAGAGCATTCAACCAATCAAACAATTAATTCAGAAGCACTGGACATTGTTTAAAACCTCAATCTCCAGGTGGCTGATGCAAGCTCGAAGGTGTACAATGCTTCTATCACGACACCCGGGTTAGAATCGGACTTCAGCAAGCCATGCTTGTCGTAAGAGGCGACTGACGGGATCGGGTGGTCAGGCTCGCTGACTTGGTTAACACATGTCATCGTATTCCAGTTGCGTAGATCGAAGCTCCTGCTGTTGATCACTGGATTGTCTGTTCCAGAATCGATTATTTACAGACCGCCGTCATATTACTGAGTGCGACGTTAAATAACAAACCAACCATATCTACCATGAATAGATTCCAGCGCGACATTAAACACCACAATGCCGTCATGGGCGGGCTCTTGCAGACTCATTAAACACCACAATGTACGTACTCTTGTACGTACCTGCTGTAACATTAAACACCACAATGCCGTCATGGGCAGACTCTTGTACGTACCATCAGGTAGACTGTCACAATGCCGTCATGGGCAGACTCTTGTACGTACCTGCTGTCCAGCGCGACATTAAACACCACAATGCCGTCATGGGCAGACTCTTGTACGTACCTGCTGTCCAGCGCGAGATTAAACACCACAATGCCGTTGAATGTTTCTGTCATTGAATGTTTCTGTTTTGAAGTTTCAAGTGTCATCGAGTCCCACTTCCTGGCCTTGGCGCACGAGAACGGGTCGTCAGCGGGCACCTGACGTCTCATGGCATCGATCTAAACACGAAACAAACACCCCTTATACCTGTACCTGTATTGGACATTGGTACTGAACAGTGGATTGTTCACTTGAAGAGAGGAATGGACATCAGCAGAGCGGGATGAGTTATGATCCAATGTTAATGATTTTACGTTACCACATCGGCTTTCTTTGTTTGTTCTCATTTCCAGATCTGTGAAGTATGTCCTTTGTTTTCAACGTTAGTGAATTGTTATTCTGCATCGTAATTTATAAGTATCGATTAATCTGATACAATGGTATAAAAACCTTCCAATTAGGTCTGGGTTTCCAATGGGGTTTTCACACACAGTTTAACACCGCTGTATTGAACTAGAAGGAACCGGATACATAGTCGACTTATGAGAGTGTTCGGCACTCACATCAACATAAGAATGTGGCGTGTTAAATTACCCGAATTACAGGTTAATTCGACACAATATAGGGCGACACAGTGATGACTTGAGTAATTCCGAGATATTTTGTATCCAGCGGGACATTGTTTCCCTATGCTGGCTACTGCAAAGTCACGATGAGACCTACCTTTATGTACTCTAAGGTGAAGGGTGGGTGGGTGTGGGTACGGGCAGACATTTTTAAGAGGGACAAAATATGTTTCCATGCCTCGAAAGCGACAGTTGTCGTTTCTAAGCACCGAAACTAACGTTTTAATGCTTTTTCGGGAGATAAGTGCATTTTAAAAGAATTACGGAAGGAAAATTTCGTTATTGACGTCTGCAGAGCTCAGATATACACCCCAGTAACCACCTTACACTGCACCCAACTTACCTTGTTGATAAATCTGCGAAGGTCCATCAGTTCCAGGAATGACAGGGTGGGCAGGGTGGAGGTGTAGGTCCGGATGCTGTGGTCCTCCAGCTGGACGAACTTGCTGCCTTCACTGTACTGGTGGTACGTCTCCAACTCCAGCTCCGAAAGCAACGACATGACGTGGGTCTGGCATCTGGATATAGCAGAACTGACTTAGAAGAACGCCCTGACTTAACAGTCCACGAGTCCCAAGACAATCGTGGGAGCTGGCCAATGTTGGAAATTCAATAGCCACCAGTGACAAGAATATTTCTGATTTTGATAAAACAAAGACAATGGCTGTCTCATTTTCAGAAACTGCAAGGTCCTATACTGAGAGGGAAAACAGACCGAAACACCTATATTCATTTACAGGTCACCGTGATATACATGTGATATAGCTGACTATGGTTAGAATTTAAACCATTTTATGAATAAGATTGGTATCATTTGGCATTAAGTTAGATGAGGATAGGATTACTATTTCTACTGAAATCAGAAGAGCAAAACATTTAAAGCCACATTTGGCACGTTTAGACCCAGTCGTAGACATCTGTAGCCTCTAAACGTGCATAAAGTATGAGGAAAGGGACGTGTAGAGGTTTATGTTTAGGAAGTTAACACATTTTTCATACTACAGTTTCTTCACCCGCTACTAAAATCTCACTACAGCCTATTACACCAACCTAAGCTGTCTCAAACACCTCGACCCCAACCTCATCCCACCAGCCTTCCGGGTCTCACTAGCCCACCCTATCGCATCCGCCTCTCTGGTCTCACCTTCCTACCCGATCTCACTAGCCCACCCTATCGCATCCGCCTCTCTGGTCTCACCTTCCTACCCGATCTCACTAGCCCACCCTATCGCATCCGCCTTTCCGGTCTTACCTGCCCACCCTATCGCATCCGCTTTTCCAGTCTCACCTGCTGAACCTATCTCACCTTCCTACCCGATCTCACCTGCCCACCCTATCGCATCAGCCTTTCCGGTCTCACCTGCCGACCGTATCTCACCTTCCTTCCCGATCTCACCTGCCCACCATATCTCACCTTCCTAATCGATCTCACCTGTCCACCCTATCTCACCTTCCTACCTGCTCTCACCTGCCCACCCGATCTCACCTGCCCACCCACTGTGACCCGAGGTCCCAGACATCCGTTCCTTCGGTCCCATCGGTCCCAGAGACAGTCTTCAGGGGAACACTGTACGTTCGGCCTCCAACTCGATCTGCAAATACACACGTGAACGGTGAAATACTCGCTATTGCTGTTACGGTAAGTAAATATTAATGTTATTTTACGGCGCATTTAGTCAGTACATAATCAGGTTTGGGCCAGACAAACCAGTGACTGTAAAAACATGAAAGAAAATTCAAGCTATCGGTTCATGCATTCTGCTGACCCTATCGTCCGTGTTCAAAAGGGCGGTGTCAAAGCTGGGCTTACTCCTCATACGATAGCAGAGACTTACCACAGTCTTAGATCGAATTTGTAGAACCGGCCCTTGTGCATATCAGTTGAATCAATCAAACAAACCCAGGTTACTGTGACAAGTTCCCCCCTGTCATGCCAATAGATCATAAATAAATATAATCTTACTGATTGTTTCTACTGGTAACGTTCAGTAGTATGTTTACATACAGACTCAACATTCCACGGTCAGGTGTCGTGCGTAGTTCACTGCATGGGTGTAAACTGTATGGGTGTAAATCATTTGCCCTGGTCGTAACACCATGAGAGTATTTATTTGTGCACGGACTTTTATAAGTACAGAGAGAGAGAGAGAGAGAGAGAGAGAGAGAGAGAGAGAGAGAGAGAGAGAGAGAGAGAGAGAGAGAGAGAGAGAGAGAGAGAGAGAGAGAGAGAGAGAGAGAGAGAGAGAGAGAGAGAGAGAGAGAGAGAGAGAGAGAGAGAGAGAGAGAGAGAGAGAGAGAGACAGATGCTCTCATAACCTCAGTTATATAAGGCTTACTTTTTATAGTACAGAGAGAGAGAGAGAGAGAGAGAGAGGCACTGAAGCTCACCTTCCCCAAACTTTTCTAACAGTGACAGATGCTCGTAGCCTCAGTTATATAAGGCTTGTTTAATGTTTTTTGAAAAGACAAATGGTCCCCAAAGAAGAGAAATACAGTTTTCGAAGACACATCAGGAGATGCGAATAGCTTCGCAATGTTTTCATGCAGAAGTTTAGGATAATGAAAAATTGTTCTGTATGTTTTTAAACCAATTCTAACGTGTATTTCATCTTTGTAATGCTTTTAACTACATTTTGGAAAGAATCAACCAGCATAGGTATAGACTTCGGGACCATAATAGGCAAATGTAAAGCATTCGATCCAATGGTCAACCGATGTTGAGAGTAAAGAGCGATAATGTACTCGACTCTAATCATTTAATTGTTCATTTCCAGATTAGAACGGGTGGGAATAAGGCGTAACCTCATTGTAACTCGAGATCATATCGTTCATCACATAAACGTAATCAGCATGAAAATGAAATCATAAACCCACGTTTTATAGTCGTTGAAACTGAAACAAACAACACATTCTTACTGGATGTTGATACATTTACTACGGATATCGTAGTTGTGTTTTGGAAATTCAGTCGCAGTGTGTCGGGGTTTTAGTCTGGTAACGTTTCTCACTTTTAGTCAAATCCATTGATATGTATTATATACCTTCCTTTGCCCAACAGCTTAAAGGTCACATGCAACGTAAAACACAACTTTGCAGATTCTGATACCTTTCGGTATGGACTTACCGAAACAAAGCGTCAAAAATGCAAATTCAACTTATAAAGTTGAAAAATAACGCGATTGAAAAAAACGCGCGAAATCGGAGTTCAAACGTTTCACTAATTTTCCCCAGACTTTTCTGGGGAATACGGGTTTCAACAGCTGGGCTGCGCTCATAGCACGTGCGCAGTGAAATAGGTTTGCGCAACTTGGAAGCGGGCTGTCTGGTGAATACTCGGTGAAGGCTTTGGTGTGAGCTATTTTCCTAATGTTTTGTTGATATCTCACAGGCGCAAGCTTTTTGTATGTTATGACAGTAAATAAACTGTTTATATAATTTCATTTGTCTATTGCACCACACGTTCTTCTTACCGAGTCACTTTCTCAGTTCGATACTTAAAAGCAATGTCATTATTTAGAGTTGACACACTTTCTAACTGATATATAGTTATGTCGCTTATTGACACCTGTGTGTCTGCCTGCCTGTCTGCTAATGACAATATTCAATACACAACTGCCATCACTGACCACACGCAATTTGAACTTAACACCAATCAGGCTATACACCATAAACAAAACGCATTGATTTATGGCCAGAGTTCGGTCTCTGTCACATTATGTAATTACACAGACAGGCAGGTGTGATACTTGAACACATGACATGTTATGATGTCTGTTGATTGCAAAGTGTTATACACAAAAAATGAGCATGTATTTACAAAACTCAACTTTCTATATATACACACACAATGAGCTGTGAAGGCGGCATCTGTTAATGAACCAGCCGTTACACTTGAGTGCACATACACCCGCTCTGACTGGGTTCGGTATCCCGGCTGCTTCGTTTCGAGGGAGGTAAACCCAAGTACAAAATATTGCACTTTTGATTTGCGATTATACGCTTACAATTTTGTTTATTTGTTTTTTCATAATCAGCAATGCATATTATATGTCATGAAGAAGTGATAATTGTGTTTTAATTATGTTTGATTTTTGTGTTGCATGTGACCTTTAAATCAGTGTCTATGGTGCGAGACAAGGGGGGCGTCCGTGATGTACTGTAACACGGTAAGGAGTCTGCCGATACCATAAAGTGTTAAATGGAAGGACATGTAAATGTGTTAAAGAAAACCAGAATGAAAGTCAAACACCACAATAAAGTACACGGAACGCTCTCTATATCTTAAAGATCATATTTTTATTTTATTCTTCTTATAAGGATACATACGGAGCTGGATCAAAAAGATCTTGATGGGGCCGGAGGTTCTGTCCAAATTAACCACCAATGGAACCCGATTATAAAACATGTTGTACCCAATATAGGTAAGATTATTAAATAACAACATTTTCACCATCAAATATTTCCTCTCTTCTTCAAAAGGTAGGGCGTTGGGGTAGTCTAGTGGTCTAAAGCGTTCTCTCGTCACGCCGCAGATCAGGGTTTGATTCCCTGCATGAGTACAATGTGTGAAGCCCATTACTGATGTCCCTAGCCGTGACACTGCTGGAGTATTGCTAAGGGCGGCGTAAAACCATACTCGCTCACTCTTCATAAGTAGGTTTGGGATAGACTATTATTATGTATAACACATATATATTTCCGGATATGCAGTCTGAGCCCACACACACCTACACATCATAAATAAAATAGGTCAACCACTTGACACGACCGATCACCGTCGACATAGGTGAAATGGGATTATGTAGTCCCATATATACATCGCGGAGGATCAATAATGAGTACATAAGTGGAGAGTGAAATGAACACGTGTATATTGTTGCACTATCAGCGTACAGAACCATGGACACATCACTGCCGTAGCCTGCTGAGAGACAGTGGTGATGGGTGTGTTACTGAATTGGTATGCGGAAGATCTACAGGCTGAGTTTCTCATGATCACCGACTATTGACAGTGTGTTGAAACATTGCTAACACATGGCTCCTCTGTGTTTACTGATTCCTGTGCGTGCCTGGTGATGTTATTTTTAATAGTCTGCATTTACTAAACTCAGCAAGGTTGTTCCGATTTCATGATGGAAAATGTAAATAACAGATGACCACCTGACGAAAACAGTATATTTTTCAGAACATACAAGGAAGAAAATGGATGTAGTACCCAACTTAATTTTCACACTGAGGCAAAATTTAAATGTGAACCGGCCTTTCAAAATATAAACTGAATGCTAACCGATAACTGTATGCTAACAAAGCAGACTTACTACATATGTGTATCCGGGAATTTTCAAGCGGGGGAGGGGGATTAACTTCAATATGGGTTCGAACACACACACACACACACACAGACACACACCACCCACCCATCTCAAACATACACATACACTTACACATACAAATACTCTGCCCTTGTATTTTCTTTCAGTCATGTCGTTGTTACGACATAGTTGCTGACATAGTTTCAGCCGTTACGTAACTGAAATACATATTTGTGAATTCGGCCGTTATCAATAGAATAACACGATTATCCCAAATTTAATGGTTGACATCATCAATAATGGAAATGATGTGTATCAGCTTGAACTTCATCACCTCTGGTGACGCCAGCATGTTTAATACATTCCTGAACTTCAGGTGAGAGCGTGCGTACGCGCGTGTGTGTCTCTGTCTGTCTGTATCTGTTTGTGTGTCTGTTCGTGTGCAGTGTGTGCGCTTGTTACTTTTCAGACACCAAACATGTTATTTTTCACAAATCTACAGTCCGCATCTGTATTTGGAGATACATTCACAAATAACGACGATCAGACCTTTCCATTTTACTTCTCTAACCTATCTACTAAGTGACACATTTATGTATGAAACACACAACCAACCATCTCACCTTTAGCTTCTATGACCAGCACGCGAATGTTCGGGTCTTTTTTCTTCAACCTGTGGGCTGCAGTCAAACCAGATATCCCAGCGCCAACAATAATGGCGTCGTAAGTATCAGAACTCATTTCGGAAATGCAGTTTCTTTTTCATTTCCTGTCGTTGTGAATAAACACAGTCGCTGAATCGGTCGTGGTATGACAAGGATATATTTCACGAGCAAAGTCCGCTTCAGTTCTCTCCATCGCCATAATCATGTTTTATCTCTGGTCACATGACCGAGATCGTCTGCTGCAAACGTGAAGACTCGCGCGTTTTTCCGCTATCACGGGAACAGGGCTACAAGATACGAGAGGTACTCGGAGTGAGGCGCGTTTTTATCTAAGGTTGCTGGTATAAACAGTGACATGGATTTTTAATAGTCTTGGCGTGGTCGAGGACTACAGCGGAACGCGGACTATTTTGTCGAAGGCGTATAATGCTACTCAATTTAATATCTTGGTGTACTTAGACCAAGACCCGGACATAACTTGCATACCGCAATGGTGGCCAGATTTATGTCTGTGTTGGCAGTAAACAATTCATAACTTGTTATAAGTCTCAGTATTAGTAGACTAGTGGAAAAAAACGCGGGGTCATCATCCGAATCTGAATCTATCCTCAGAATTAGTGTAATGCATGAAGCTGATTCTTGTTTCCCTGCCGTCGTGAGGGAAGTGTTAGAAGTGGCGCAAAACTCGCTCAGACGTATCACGTTATCTGAAACCTTACGGACAATTCGTCACCTGCGTCTCTGTGTACTGGTATTCAGTGCCTTAGTAAGTACTGGGCCATTCGACTGACTGACTGACTGAGTTTGGTTTTACGCCGCTTTTAGCAATATTCCAGCAACATCACGGCGGGGGACACCAGAAATGGGCTTCACACATTGTACCCATGTGGGGATTCGAACCCGGGTCTTCGGCGTGACGAGCCAACGCTTTAACCATTAGGCTACCCCACCGCCCCCCTGGGCCATTCGAGACCAAGGCACCGCTTTAATTTGCAGAGTTGCGTCCCTTGGGCGTGCCAAAAACCTATGATCGCGTGTTCGAATCCCTAATTATGATTCATGGTTTGTCAGCACCATACGTGTCATCGGTGACAAGTGTGATCGTAGAATGAAATAAAAGGGCGGTATTCTCTCTTTTTTTTGTGCCTTGTTGATTTACCGTTATCGACCACTTATTTGTCCAGTGCGTCTGGGGCCTATTCAGCCTAGCCCCGAGATAGCTTTGTGCAACGGAGCACAGATAATTCGTAAGAATTAGGCAAGAAACAAACTATCGTAGGTTCAAAGTCCATTTTAGCCCTGATAAGGTGTCTATTGTCAGCATTATACCTCGACCCGTGGGTTTCATAACGTGATAAACATCTAAAACTGCATCACTTCAGACAGTCCTCTTACACCGAGCGACCCCTGAAGATCAAACTCTTCAGCAACCCATGCTTGTCGTAAGAGGCTGCTAACGGGATCGGGGGGTCAGGCTCGCTGACTTGGTTGATGCATATCACCGTATCCCAATTGCATAGATCGAAGTTCATACTGTTCATCACTGGATTGACTGGTCGAGACTCGATTACTTACAGATCGCCGAAATATAGCTGGAATATTGCTGAGTGCGGGTTAAACCACAAACAAACCCTTCATCATCGGACATACGGGGACACAACAGGAATACCGAGTGTTCAAAGTGGCCCGACTCACTCACTCATTCTACTACACTGGCAAAAACTTCAGATAGTGTAAAGGTTCATTTTGCCTCTTCACACAAGGAGATAGGACAGAAGGGGCTTACTAATGCCAGGGCCATGTGATAATGAGTTGACGTGACGTGAACAAGTGTCAAACCTCAATCATGATTGGTTATCGCCAGCTCGTTATCTGCGAGTCCCAATTACTCACGGGGAAACTGACTGAGGTCAAGGTCGTGGAGATGCCATTTCATTGTGACACAGACAATACTGATTTTATTTTGCAACTGATTGCTGTTGATTTTTTAAACAAACTATCAAACAATAACAGTTACACGAAGTATGACAGTTCAATAATATTATTACAAATTCATCTGCTTCTTGGAACCTGTTATAAAAGAGTTCCAAGAAGTATCTCCTTTTCAAAAACTTAAAAAAAACACAGGGGCGTGTCACGCTTAGAAACAGAGTTAGAAAGACATATAGGTATATAGACCCTACCCTAGTACTATATAAAAGGAAAGGGATGTAACGACGGAACCACCCCCCTCCTCAATCTAAGTTAGATTTCACCACGTAAACTATTTTTAAGGCCCCGTTGAGGCCTACGGATCAAAAGCGAGATTTCCCCTACAAAATGAGCTATAAATAGTCACAATCGGATCATTATTTCAAAAGTTATACGCCACGACTCACCGAAAAAAGCTACCTCCGCAATTCCAAGCCAAAATCATGGATCACCCAAGACAGCGAAAACTTACCTTTTAAATTCGTTTATTAATTCCAGCCACGTTGACAGCACCTATGTAGGGCTAGGTTCGATCGGCAGTGCCATTCCACGGGTCTAAAACCTTATTGCAACATCTACAAATCATTTCCTCGACAGTAAGCAGGCATTTTCTCCAAAACCATCGGCAATCATACTCCCTTGTAGGTCATAGATGGCCTTGACATTTTTAGTGACTTGAGCAGTAAATTTGTAAGAATAATTTTAGAGGTTAAATATTTATAAATATAATTTCCTAAAAATGAATCAATATCGAATGCATTTTTACAACCTCTAAAACTATTTTAACAATTTACTGTTCCGTACATCATCCAGAATAAAAGATTTTTGCAAAGTTCATATTTCGCGCCCATTAGCAAACAGTCCAAATCTTACAGTATATTATATTTTCCACCAATCGGATGGCCCAATTTCGTTTCTGCGGATCTGCTCAGATCACTTGAATGTCAAGGCCATCTACGGCTGACAAGTGAGTATGATTGACGATTGTTCTGGAGAAAATGTCTGCTTACTGTCGAGGAAATGATTTGTAGATGTTGCAATAAGTTTTTTAGACCCGTGGAATGGCGCTGCCGATCGAGGCCGATCGAGCCCTACATAGGTGCTGCCAACGTGGCTGGAATTAATAAACGAATTTAAAAGGTAAGTTTTCGCTGTCTTGGGTGATCCATGATTTTGGCTTGGAATTGCGGAGGTAGCTTTTTTCGGTGAGTCGTGGCGTATAACTTTTGAAATAATGATCCGATTGTGACTATTTATAGCTCATTTTGTAGGGAAATCATCTCGCTTTTGATCCGTAGGCCTCAACGGGGCCTTAAAAATAGTTTACGTGGTGAAATCTAACTTAGATTGAGGAGGCGGTGGTTCCGTCGTTACATCCCTTTCCTTTTATATAGTACTAGGGTAGGGTCTATATACATATATGTCTTTCTAACTCTGTTTCTAAGCGTGACACGCCCCTGTGAAAAAAACAACATATTGTTTTGTACAAAGGCTAGAAAGCTATGATTGTGGGTTGAGTGAGTATGGTTTTATGCCGTTTTTAAGCAATATTCCATCAATATTACGACGGAGGACACCAGAAATGGGCTTCACACATTGTACTCATGCGGGGAATCGAACCCCGATCTACTGCGTCACGAGAGAACGCTTTAGACCACAAGACTACCCCACCGGCCTACCTTTTGAAGAAAAGAGGAAATATTTGGTCGTGAAACTGTTGTTATTTAACAGCTGCAATAATCTTACCTATAAGACAGCTTTGTTTGTGTCCGTTAGGACGACCTTTATGAGCGCTAGGTGGGCTAAAGGTGCTGTCGGGCCTCGATTTGGGGTATTAGCTATAGGGAGCGAACCTTGAAACAAGAAAGAGAGAGCTGTGAGTTCCTGGGTTTATTCAAGCAAGTGTCTTGCATAACATTCAAAATACATCAGTTCATACATAATAATGACACACAATAATAGAAATAGTAATCAATGATATCCTAATACAGTTTATATCTAAGTCAGGTTATACATGCAAAGTGTGGTACAACAGGGTATGTACGGTAACTGCTTACAGAAACCTAATACAAATAATACAACATTTCCTACTACGGTACTGATAAATTACATAACCTGACGGATAAATTAATCATCAACAACAATTGCAAAGAACAAGTACTGAGTGGAGCACCCAACAATTCAATTACAGCATGTAGTGCCTAGTTCATTAACTGCCTCGCGGATTTATGACTATTATGTTATGTCGCGCCTAATGCGTTAACTACGTTAAGGATTTATGATTATTACGGTATGTCACGCTTAGTGCATTAACTACACTAACGATTCACGACTAGTGTAAGTAAATTTCAGTTATAAAAATACATGCATTGAGCAAATACAGTAAACGGCTCGAGGTGCTCAGATTTGACATTTGACCATTTAACTCCGGTACTGACTGTAGGCATTCTAACTGTAATGTTAACATTTATTTTCTCAATACAATAATTTCGGTAGATACGGTAAGTGGTATTAGAGAGATATAAAAGTGTTGTAAATACGAGGACAGAAGGGCTTAGTTAGAGTACAACTACTTTGCTTTATCATGAATTATTTGGGTGACTACGGTAAATGTATTTCGACGGTGATGTTGCTGTTGGGAACGTGCTATTTCGACATATACGGAGTTAAACCATGACCTAGAATATATGTAATGCTGTAGTGCTACATTTAAACAAGGGATGTCGGAAGGTACATTTTTGTGCTTTACAAAACAAGACAGTATAACTTAGTTAAATGAATATGTAACAATGTACTAGGACAGCGTTTGTCCTTATCAAGTTTCTCTAAAGTTGAAGTTTCCATATGCGTTATTTACCCTATGCTGACAAAGTATACTACACGAGGTAGGTGGTAAGAAGATGATTACCTAACAAGGTTTGATTTTCTTTATGGTGTTGCCAAGGTCAGCTTTCGCCAGCTGCTTAACAAAATATCAATCAGCGCTTGACCATGGCATTTACGACAGGATGAAGGGATGGCGTGATGATAATCTCGATCTTGTTAAAAAAAAGTTGATTTTTGATTAGTTGGTGGTAAAACTTTCTCCTGCTGGGATGGGACTACTTATCTGCACTTGACCAACGGATGTACCCAAGAAGAAAGGCCGGTGCCCACACAGCTCTACTTACTTCATCTTTGATTAATTAGTTTAAAGTTGGCGTGGACGCATTTGCCAATTGGCTACTACTGCGCTTGACATGCTGGGCTATAAACAAGACAGACTATGCACAGCGACTTGCACCTATACAGATTTCCTTTGTTAAGAATAATTTGTGAAAAATATAAAAATGTATGAAGAGATATGCACTGTAATACCTATATTGGGTACAACATGTTTTATAATCGGGCTCCATTCATTGGTGGTTAATTTGGACAGAACCTCTGGCCCCAGCAAGATCTTTTTGATCCAGCTCACAATGTATGTATCCTCATAAGAAGAATAAAATCAAAAGATTATCTGTACCAGCAGGCTACCCCAACCTAACTCTGAGTAAGGTTCCCTGGGTCAGTGTCGTTGAAAATCTATCTGCAGTTGATACAACGTATAGATTTGGCTGAGAGCCCGAATTTGCTTTATTCCTTCACTGTCACATCTCATACAGCAGCCTTTCAATCATCATTACGGGACCAAGTGAACGAGTGGTTGACAGCATGAACAATGATCATCAACCAGATCACCCAATACAATCGGTTATCTTTAACAAACACACGTTTTTGAGAACTTTTATTCTCCCTAGTTTCCATTGGGGAATAAAGGAATGTTGTTTTATATCACAAGCAGTTCATGCTAGCTACGTAACAACGACATGTAATCGAGTGTGGACGTGTGACTGAAAGCATGAGCAACGTCCACGCAATTAGGTGCACTGGCACGCAATCAGCTATGTCTGGTCTTACCAATAACAATGCACGCTCCCCTTACGACAAATTTGGGGGTTCACTCTAATCTGCGTCTCCATGGGAACAACACAATGGAAGCAGCAGATACTCACTGAAGGACAATTTCTCCAAAGATTAAGAATTTGTATATACGACATGGATTCATAATCTACACTTGAAGCTATTAAGAACGCAATTTGACATTCATACTTTCTGTACTCACACAAATGTTAACATATACATATGTAACTGGCAGATATGTTTTAAGTGAACATCTGTGGATAATTTCATCTGAAAATGTCTAATCAACAACATCAGTGAAGCAACAACGACATCAAACAAAGGAGGGGTCACTTGCAGTCAATATTGTGTGTGTCCACCGTGCACTGCAAGACATGCACTGTGGGCATTGAAAGACACAAATTTCTCAAGAACAGCTGTGGGATGGTCTGATGTTGAAGGGCCTGTGTGAATTCAGCAACTGTCCTTGGTGGCACAAGTTGATTTCGAACTCGCCGTCCAAGTTCATCCCGCAGATTCTCGATTGGGTTCATGTCTGGGGACAATGAAGGCCAGTCCATCACACGCACATACTCATTATTCAAAAATCCCTTCTCCTCTGGCTGCATGGGGACGTCCATTATCATGCTGAAACACAAAATGGTTACGACCGCCATGTTGATCCAGCATTGTGAGTACAACAGGACAAAGGATATTGTCCATAACGTTAAGCATTCAGACTGCCGTTAACCACTACCATCTGGGATCGGAAGTTGGCATTGATAGCACACCAGATCATGACACCGCCCCCTCCAAAACGATCATGTTCAAGGACACAGTTTGGCGCAAGTCTTTCTCCTCGACGTCGATAGATCCGTTGACGTCCATCTGCAAAAGATACGTTAAACCTGGATTCATCTGAAAAAATGACATCTCGCCAAGGACTGTTGCCAAGATTGGCCCCATTAGGTGCCCATCGCTATCTGGCCAGTCTGTGGTGATGCAATAAGGTTGGACCACGGTACGGGCGACGAGACCGGATGTTGAAAGCAGCAAGGCGTCTTCGCACCGTTTTGGCGCTGACATGACGTTGTCTTGTCCCGTGTATCAGCAGCTGTTTGGAACCGATTTCGCAAGTGTGAAACTCAGATATTGCGGTCCTGGCGAGCTGTCGTCACAGGTGGTGCCCCAGGTTGCGAACGATCAGCAAAACTTCCGGTGGCCCGAAAACGTTGTCTGAGTCGACCAACAGTGGATGGATGCACATTAAAGTGCCTGGTTATCATCAAATCTGAAGCACCTTGGCTGACCATACCGATAGCCTGATTCCTTCCGTCTTGTGTCAAGCGTGTCATTTTCTCAAAGTGATCGAGTTTCACAATTCCTTGTGCTTTTGAAGGGCCTGGGTGCAGGTAATGCACGTGCACAACGTGTTTCACGAATGTGGTTGTGTTTACGAGAAATGTCAAAGGTTCAGTTTTAAGCATCAAAGTTCATTTAAGAGGAATGCTCGGGGACTCGAACTCAATATGGGCCAGAATAACAGTCTTTTATCCCTACATCCTCTGTATCGCAGGAAAAAAATCTTCAATAGAACTTTTGAAAGTTCCATGACAACAAATACCAATTGCGTTTTTAATGGCTTTTAATATACTGAGTCAAAAAAGAAACTTCACAAAATGTAATTTGAAAAATAATGAATAATTTTCTCTGATGATACATCTATGTATCCGAAATGGGATCCCTATCTTTCGACTCTAGAAAAACGTTAGCAAAACCCACTCAAACCCATCCATTCGTCGTGCAAATGACGTTAGTGCCAAATCAGGTTTTGCACGTGCAGTCGATCACGTGATCTTCGCATCGAAGTTTTCTTCGTATGCACGTTTTTGCATTGGCCTCAAGAATTGAAAAACACTTTTAAACCACAGTTCTAACGGTACTTGAATGCCACGATTGTCAAATGTGCAACGTGAACGTGCCGTTGGCATGTTGCAAGCGGGAAGATCAGTTATTGACGTCGCAAGAGCAATGGGATGCAGCCGTCGTACCGTGTATGACTTGCGAGGTCGTCTACAACAAACTGGCACCACTTCTGATCGCCCAAGGTCGGGTCGTCCACGTGTGACGTCACGAGCAGAAGACCGTCAAATCGTCCTACGTCACCTACGTGACAGATTTCTGCCAGCTACACGAACCAGGGCTGAGATGTTTAGAGGTCGACTGTCCTCACAGACCATTCGAAATCGGTTGCGGGCTGCCAATCTCCATTCTCGATGTCCATATCGTGGGCCAATATTGACGCTGTTTCATCAACGTCAACGTCTGCTGTGGGCCCAACGTCACCTCCGATGGACCCAGAGAGACTGGAATCGAGTCGTCTTTAGCGATGAATCCAGGTTTACCCTCGGATTCGCGGACGGCAGGCATAGAGTCTGGAGACGACGTCGTGAACGGTATGCCCAATGTTGTGTACAGGAAGTCGACAGATTCGGGGGCGGAAGTTGCATGGTGTGGGGTGCTTTCTGTGGGAACAACCGTTCCCGACTTCTGGTCATCCGTTGAAACCTCACAGCTGCTGCTCACCGCGACCAGGTGCTCACCCCTGAACTCGTTCCTTTCATGGCGGCTCATGGCCCAGCTCTACAGTTCCAGCATGATAATGCTCGGCCGCATACCGCGATGTTGACACGAAATGTCCTTCAAAACGCTAGAATCAACGTCATGGACTGGCCATCGAGGTCCCCTGACCTTAATCCAAAAGAGCACGTTTGGGATGCACTTGGGAGAAGGCTTCGTGGTCTCAGGAACCATCCTCAGAATTTGCAGGAACTTGGCGCTGCCTTGCAAGAGCAATGGCGCAGAATCCCCAACTACGTGTTCGCAAGCATCAGACAGTCGATGAGGAGACGGTGTTTGGCAGTGGTGAATGCGCGGGGCGGCCATACACGATATTGAACTGAGACATTTCGCATTTTTATTCTTGTGACTTGACATTCTGTATACCCATGTTTTGGAACGGCGGTGTAGCCTAATGGAACTGATTATGACACTGTCAGTGTATCGAGTACATCACACAGATCTCAGCAATGAAATAATAACAATTTAACCATGTTACCATGTCTTGTTCTTTTATAGTGCCCTGAAGAAAGAATGTGAAGTTTCTTTTTTTGACTCAGTATATATGACCAGAGCACTACATACAAATACCGGACATGTCGGGCAGTAGGTTTCAGTTTCCAAAACCAAGGAGTTTCGCCATCAGTTATACAAGATATGAAACCTCAGAGACGAAAAGGCTTTCAACAAATAGTCACTATTTCCGTGTGTGTCTTTGTGTTTTAGTATATGCGTTCTTGCGCTCTTGCATGTTTGTTGTTTTTGTGGGTTTGTTTGTTGTTTAACGCTGTCCTGAGCATTGTTCCCTAAATCAGCAGAAAGCCTTCAACCCAATCAATCACCATTACGCTTTATATCATTGAAAGAGAAGAGTTTTAATCAACCATATGCACCATAATATGCACCCTGGCTACTTAAAAGGATGCCAAAAGAGTCACATTTCAAAAACATATACAACAAATGTAATTATTAAGTCACTGATCAAGTAGTATTGGCCAAATTCTTGATAACAGCTACTCGACTGTTTTCTCTGTTGTGTTTCTGTTAAACAAATCTGTAATAAACAGAAGCAAATAAAGTAAAGTTCTGGGGCTCCTTTCACGAAGCAACCTTAACTAAGGTTAACCTTAACTCTTTAACATTGCACTATGGTTACCTTTAATAGTTACTTACGATCAGACCCGTAAATGTCCGGGTTAGAATATTGATATTCAGTAAACCATGCTTGTCGTAAGAGGCGTCTAACGGGATCGGGTGGTCAGGCTCGCTGACTTGGTTGACAAATGCTGCTCATGTTGTTGGTCACCGGATTGTGTAGTCCAGACTCGATTATTTACAGACCGCCGCCATATAGCTGGAATATTGCCGAGTGCAGCGTAAAACTAAACTCACTCACTCACGATCACATTAGTGAAAGGAGGCCCTGGTCTATGTATGAGGCTCTAAAAACGATGACTTACAGAGAAATACACCATTGGCTTATCAAAGCAGGGCACTGGCAAATTTGGAATGTAAATATTTTAAAAACAGTTAGATAAAAACAAAATCTGTTTGTTTGCTGTTTAAAGCTACACTCAGCAATATTCCTGTTATACGGTGGCGGTCTGTACCTAATCAAGTCTGGCCCAGACAGTCCAGTGATCAACAGTATGAGCATCGATCTATGCAACTGGTAAATGATAACATGTGTCAACCAAGTCAGCGAGCCTGACCACCCTCGCCCCTTTTGGGGGGATCAATAACAGAAGCACTTCGATCACTTTATAACATTAATAATCTGAAGCACACAAACATTCACAGAAATCAGCAGAATTATTAAATAGTTCATGTTGCCATGTTGTCTATGTTGTAAACAAAGACTTGATGTCAGCATGGCGTGTTCTACATAAATACATGCACTTACAAAGTAGGACTTGACACCGATGTCAATTCAGGTGATCCGGCAATTTCAAGCATTTGAGAAACACGTTTGAACCCAACAATAATCTTAACAAATACGAAAGTTAATCAGTAAGATTAAATCAAGGTCAAGATTTGTGTTGTAGCAAAAGTTGTATTTACATGTTGAACAACACAACAACTACGGGAGTACAAATTTCATTTTATTTGAACAAAATATGGCTAAGTAATAGCTGGAAATAACGTTGTCATTGTCTGCTCTAATGTCGTTGAATTTGTACAGGATGGCCTGAACAAGCATGTGAAGTTTTAGTCAGTCTAAGTAAACTTAGGCTCAGCATTATTCAGTAAAGCAGTGTAATGAATAATACTGAGCCTTAGTTTACTTAGACTGGGTTTTAGTATCATTAGACATATTTATGAGGTATGACTCTAGATTTTATACCAAGTTTCAGGCCTATTTGTTCAGCTAGATGTTACTGTGACGTGGGTGGTCTTACATTTTCAAACACATTGCATATTGCAAACAGCAACACTATTTCTCAATATGAAGATCAGGATATTGTGCTCCTGTCATTGAGCATTACATTCCACTAAAACAACCATACAGTGATTTGTGACACAAATCACTCAATAATAATATAAACACATTCATATAAAACAATTCATAAATCTAATTTCACTAACATGATACGAATTGGCAAAACAATGCTGATCTCGAAAGTACATTTCAGTACATTCAACAACGGAAGTAGCACTATCACTGTTTTTCCAGTGAAACACATTCATTAAATCTTTAAAAACTGCATGAACATACATGAATAATCCCATCACTGAGACCACAATATACCATTGCCTGCATGGATTCAGAAGCAGTCACTGGATTCATGGTGAAATTACAGATTAAAATGAAACTGAGATGTACCTAAAACCATTTATCAGATTCACTGATGTCAGTATTTCCTTACATTCCCATAAATTCAGCTGCAAATCATTGTGAGTTTCAAGATTAGCAGGTGCAACCAAGTATTTGATGCCACAATAATTCATTTGGTCATGGGCGGATCAAGGGGTGGGTGGGGGTTCAGGGGTTCGAACCCCCTCCCTTTGAAAATTCCTGGATGCGCCTATGTTTGGTACCAACAGCACCTCAAATACTAAAAACATTCAAAAACGTACAAAAACCCAAACCTGCAGGATTATCGATTGACAGGGTACGACATGAATGTGCAAAGACACATGATTATTTCACAAAGACACACTTGAACCTGAGCTACACTGTGTCAACAAACTAGCAATGTGCAGCTTGAGGCTGCAGGGTAATTAATACGAACAAAAGAAAACCACTTGCTGAGAAGATTTTTGTCAATGGCTAAATGGTGCAAATTTGAATATTGAATATTAATTAAAACAACAAAATTATCAAGTCTGCCTTCGGCAACAAACAGATGAATCCATTACAAGGGAGCTTATTTTTCCATGAACAAAAGTTCAAGTGAAAGTGAACACTGGTACAATGTTGAGACTGTTCTTTCCAACAGTTCAGAGAACCCATGCCAGTGACCTGAAACTGATAAGCAGGTCAGTGTACGAAGGGAAGTAACTCCCTGTCCATTACTAAAACTCCCTGATATTTTTCTTATTTCACGCAATCACATAATATGTTAAAATCACCCGTGTTGGCCATAAGTACAATGCTGGATTCGTAAATATATTTGTCTTGGTTTCGTTGAAATGTCACTTAACAATGTTTAAAACGGAATCAGACCAATGTTAGACAAAAGGTCATGCACATTCAACATGGAAGCCTTCATTGGTCTGAATATTGAAATGGATCACTCCACTTGTTTTCAACCAAAGTTCACCCTCCGATAGTTTTCAAGTGAAAAACATTTTCCAATGGTCTGATTGTCTTGCAACAGATGGTCATATATAATCATTGTTAGTTTTATGCAGCATCTGTCCAGAGAAAGGCAATGTGATGTGCCCATTTTATTGGAAGATGTGACTTTGAATGCACATGGTAAAATATAATCAAGCTCTCATGACTCCTTTGACTGGGTATGAACATAAAAAAATAAAAATAAATATGTAAATACAAACTGACCCTCCAATATATATTTGCATGTGCACATTGGGTGGATGTTGGTGTGGCATGTATTTCAATGGGACTTGTTTTAAGGTGGATATGGTCTAAAAGTTGGAATTAATTTTGCTTGTGGGGTTTGTTCAGGCGGTCGCATAATTGTACACAAGAAACCTGTTGGCCTGGATGAAATACTTCTCCGTAAAAACATCATGATATTTTGGTTTAACAAGTATTTTCATGGAATAATATTACCAATAGTAACTCTGTCAGCTCTGATCTTTGGCAAAACATCCTCAACCAAAACAAGTCAACCATTCTGCTAATGTCCCTTATCAAAATGACATCACTGGGCGGATTGTAGAATTGACATATAGAGTATTATTAGTTGAGCACAATAGACCGAACAAAACTTTATTGGTTAGTTGGCTTGTTGTTTAATGCCACACTCAGCAATATTCCAGCAATATGGCGGCAGTCTGTAAATAATTGAGTCTGGACCAGACAATCCAGTGATCAACAGCATGAGCATCGATTTGGGCAATACATATTTGCCTCAAGTTTCAGTGGTTGTAGTTGGATGCTGCAAGTTTCCAAAATAACAGGGTTCCAGATTAACCAGGTGTCAGTGTTCAAATACTGTTACAACTACAGGTGAAATAATGTGACAAAAATGTGACAAGCCTTTTAGTCATGCTGCCAACTCCGATTCACACACACTACTCATGCTACAGCAAAGCAATCATAGCACAAACTACAAACATAATGATACATATCACTTCTGACTTATCCATGACAAAATGGATCCTCTTTTGATGCAGCAATGCCCACAGCAACACATGCTCCAAGACAAAGTGTCAATTTTATCCAGGGTATGTTAGCCTTGACACTTGGGGTCAGGACCCGAGTGGCATAAAGGTCATGGTCATCCTGTGACACAAGGTCAGGGTGAATGTGAGACAGAACTTCAATGGCGGCGCGGTATCCGGCCTGCACAGCTCCACTCATGTAGCCACACCACTGAGTTGCGGTCTCCGTGCCAGCAAAGTGGACTCTGGAACAAAGTGGTACATGGGTGGTACAAACATCATTATTGTATTGGTAATTTTATTAATACTTACAGATGTGAGGATCAAGGGTCACACAAAATCCAAACACCCTATGTCAACTAAATTGTGGACTGGGTGGTCACTTCGTCTGTAGTTTGGCATGAAATGCATGTAGACCCGTTTTTTTGTGCATATCTCTTCATCCAATGACCCAATCGATCTCAAACTGTGCAAGTGGATATTTTGTCAGACAACCTAATCACATTGTATTAAAGAATCTGTCTATGTCACTGTCAACAAAATAAACAGCAGAACGCAGATGCCTTGCAGAGGGAGGGAGCCAATGACCTGTAACAGCGGCAGTGTTCATCCAGATAGATTTTTAGATATCCCCCGCCATGACTGGCTGTTCCGTTTCTGCGGTTTCACCCCGTCGCGACAGATAACAACTTTTGCGTTTTCAAAGATGATAGTTTCTTAAACAACTTTTTGGTGGAGTCCAGAAAATTTTCAAATATAAGAAAGCTGTTGGGTATTAGTAAATGATAAACGTGTACTAAATATATTTATGTCGCAATTTTGTACAATGATCAAATTTGCAATTCATCAGTCCGTTTCTGACTCAAACGGACTGTACATATGATTTGGATAAAAACAAACAAATCAATTTTATTGAAAACCAGCCCCAGTGATATATGAAATGTCAGTGTGGAAACTAGACTTGCTTGATTGAGGGCTACAGCAGTGAAGTAAGCTTGGTAAATACAAGGATAAATGAAGCAATTCTGGGACTGTGAAACAACTGTTGTCAGTGTCTGTGAAATACAATTATTGGTATAAAAAGATTAATTATCAAGTATTAATTTAATAGAAAGAAGAACGGTGTTAAGTGGCAGACTTCATACAGATATCTGAACAATTAAAAGAAACAGGTAGTGTGCACATAAATAGTTATCAAAATTACGCATTATTTTGTCAATAGAATTCGATGAAATAATCGCACCCTTATGCGTCCTTGTATTATATTTCCTTACACTAAATTGATCCCGGCTACTACAAGCCTCAGACCAGTTATTGGATTTACCATATGTATGTGATATAACAGATGCTCTGGTGAAACTCTGTATCTTTCTGAGTGAGTGTGTGAGTGAGTGAGTATGGTTTTACGCCGCTTTAGCAATATTCCAGCAATATAAGAAAATGGGAACACCAGAAATAGGCTTCACACATTCTATCCATGTGTGGAATCGAACCCGGGTCTTCGGCGTGACGAACTTACGCTTTAACTACTAGGCTACCCGACCGCCCCCTATCCTTCTCACCTGTTCACTGGCTCCCTCAGTCCAGCAGCAAAGTACCGCATGGCCCCAGTTCCCAGACAGCAGACCGGCCCACCCCTCGTGTACGGTTCCAGGTTCCAGTCCTTCTCCTGGTAGTCCAGCACATCCAGCGTCGATTTGCCAAAGTATGAGGACAGTTGGTGCAACACACAGTGTTGCCGATCTTCCGCCTGTGTAACATAAATGTTCTTAGTTGTCAGCTTTATATCCATAGAAAACGTAGCAAGGCTTAAACAATAACATGCAAATGTTTGGATATATACTGACAGAAACAAATAAAGGATCACAGGAAAATTCAAGCATTCCTTTATTATTTTCCAGTTTTCATCACCATTGTGCTATTCAAAGCTGGTGAATCCGTGAAGGTCCGGGGTAGAATATTGATCTTCAGCAACCCATGCTTGTCGAAAGAGGAGACTAACTGGATCAGGTGGTCAGGTTCGCTGACTTGCTTGACACATGTCATCGGTTCCCAATTGCGCAGATCCATGCTCATGTTGTTGTTAACTGGATTGTCTGGTCCAGACTCGATTATTTACAGACCACCGCAATATAGCTGGAATATTGCTGAGTGCGGCGTAAAACTAAACTCACTCTCTCACTTCAAAGCTGGTGAGGAAAACTGGAAAATATTAAAGGAATGCTTAAATTTTCCTGTAACCCTTTATTTGTTTCTCTCAGTATATCATGAAGCAAGCATGTCTAGATCTGACAGGCCATCAATGGAATGAGCAACTGGAATTACTAGATCTGTGAATATAATGTTGTGATGTCTATAGTGTACATTGTCACATCAGGCGAGCAGGAACATATTGCTCTAGGTATTATGATATCATGAAGCAACTGTCTAAATCAGACAAAAAGACCATCAATAGTGAGCAATTGGTATGTAATGTAATCAAGTATATGTTCCCATTTCTTCAGTATGAAAATATTTCCTATATTATCAAATTCCAAACTTAGAAGTCTCTGATAAAATTTGAAATACAATCATTGAAGTAAGTACCACTTCTCCCATCCTACAGTCAGTGAAACTTCCCAGCCAGTTTCCTATTTGAACACAATTTACTTTATCAAGTTCATTTTTGAATGAACGTAATAGTTTACTGGAGACTGATTTAGAATACCTTCTAGGCAATAGCAATTAAAGGCCATCCTGATGTGTTCATCTGCTGCACAGTTGAAATGTTTTCAGAGCGGATGTTTTCTACCCATACCTCCTTCTGTATAATCTGTATATCATACAGCCATGATGGTTCCAGCAAATGGTATTACAAATAAGACTGGGACGGATAATGCTGATACCCAGGTCGGATGGGTAACGAGTTGGACCCGGGTACCCGTCTCAATACCTGGACCTGTTATGATCATGTGACTAATAGATAACACAATGTAATATGTTATCGTTTCATGATTAACAGGTTGTATTGTCTTTAAAGATTTAGACATACTTTACAGTCATTTCTTTTGAATATAATACATGGTGAAAATATTGAAAAACTAAAACTTTAAGCCTCAGAGCTAAAGAATATATTTCCATTTCTTGCAAATTTGATGTCAGGAATTAACATAACAGGTATCCGGGTAGGGTAATAGGGGGTGGGGAACCCAGGTAGAAAATTTGGACTCGTCCCAGCCCTAATTACAAAGTACAGTAAACAGTTAGGTCTGTGTACTGGCAAATAAGTTGCATTACAATATATTGCGATTCAGGTACCCGTATTGCGATTGCGATACGTAGTGCGATATATATTGGGAACTTAAGTGTTTGACAGTGAGTGACACTAATTGTGCATGTCAATCCTATTTTCTACATCATTAGTCCCAAAACATATATGTTATGGTTCTGATAACAGCACTTTCAAAATTAGGATGCATAATCAGGGATTCTATTTTCTTCTTTATACAATTTATAGTATTACACTATGCCCTTTTGTCCTTGAATAATGAAGGAAAACATTTGTTGTGAATGAAAGTCTGTGTTGAGTATACTTAAAACCATAAAGATAAACACAAAAATTTCATATGCGTTCTTTACCCAGTGGACCAGTTCTAAGAAAAAATATTGAGTGAGTGAGTAGGCTGGGTTTTATGCCGCTTTTAGCAATATTCCAGCAATATCACGGCAGGGGACACCAGAAATGGGTTTCACACATTGTACCCGTGTGGGGAATCGAACCTTGGTCTTCGGTGAGACGAGCAAACCCGACCGGCCCAGAAAAAATATTCAAATATTCGTATCGTTTGAAAAGCGTATTGCGATATACTGGTATACCGGTAATACCGTACAGTCCTATAAACAATACACAACATACTCAAAAGGACAATTAATTTTAGTTCATTATAACAGTAGGTTGTTATACCCATTCAACTAAAATAGACAGGAAGTAGCCAGGACTAAACAATAATATGTTATATACATCAGTTTGTTATAAACGTGTTTATAGCATAGTTTCTTGTATTTCTGTACTCACACTGGTTGCTGCCCACTGTATTGCTTGATATCCACCAAGGAAACCCACAAGAGCCGGATTTCCTTTTGGAGACGTGGCATCGTAAATGACGCACAGTGGCCCTGAATCACATGATGGTAACAGTGATGGGCCACCATTGGACACTGCTTCGCCAGACTGGCCCTGCTCGCGCCAAAAGGCCTGTGGAAGAGAACAGACTGTAAGATATTTCTTGAATAGTTTTACACTGTAATAAATGATTTTAAATAATGTGCACATAGAAGAACCCCTGCTAAAATCGTCTGATTATCTTTGGTATTTCTAAATTATTATGTAGCAATGACATCCTAACCCTCCTGTACCTCATACTGTTGATGGATCCTAACCCTCCTCTACCTCATACTGTTGATGGATCCTAACCCTCCTGTACCTCATACTGTTGATGGATCCTAACCCTCCTGTACCTCATACTGTTGATGGATCCTAACCCTCCTGTACCTCATACTGTTGATGGATCCTAACCCTCCTGTACCTCATACTGATGGATCCTAACCCTCCAGTACCTCATACTGTTGATGGATCCTAACCCTCCTGTACCTTATACTGTTGATGGATCCTAACCCTCCTGTACCTTATACTGTTGATGGATCCTAACCCTCCTGTACCTCATACTGTTGATGGATCCTAACCCTCCTGTACCTATACTGTTGATGGATCCTAACCCTCCTGTACCTCATACTGTTGATGGATCCTAACCCTCCTGTACCTCATACTGTTGATGGATCCTAACCCTCCTGTACCTCATACTGTTGATGGATCCTAACCCTCCTGTACCTCATACTGTTGATGGATCCTAACCCTCCTACCTGTTGATTGGATCCTAACCTCCTGTACCTCATACTGTTGATGGATCCTAACCCTCCTGGACCTTATACTGTTGATGGATCCTAACCCTCCTGTACCTCATACTGTTGATGGATCCTAACCCTACTGTTGATGGATCCTAACCCTCCAGTACCTCATACTGTTGATGGATCCTAACCCTCCTGTACCTCATACTGTTGATGGATCCTAACCCTCCTGTACCTTATACTGTTGATGGATCCTAACCCTCCTGTACCTCATACTGTTGATGGACCCTAATCCTCCTGGACCTTATACTGTTGATGGATCCTACCCTCCTGTACCTTATACTGTCGATGGATCCTAACCCTCCTGTACCTCATACTGTTGATGGATCCTAACTCTCCTGTACCTCATACTGATGATGGATCCTAACCCTCCTGTGTGTTATATTGTAGATGGATCCTAACCCTCCTGTACCTTATACTGTTGACGTATGATTACCCTCCTGTCTCTTATACTGATGATGGATTCTTACTGTCTTGTATGTAATGATGACTTTGATCATGTTCCCTAATGGCATCCTCCTCATCAGTTCCTGTTTTGTGGCAGGCAGTGGTGGGTGGAAGTCGATGTGAGCTGTAGAGAATGAAAATGTTCTGTGCAAACAACAGAATTACCATGATTATCATTGACATACTGCTAAACCACCAGTCTGTCAATGGGAGTTCCAAATATTGTAGTGGTCACAGGAAAAAGAATCATAGCACTAACATAATGACCAGTGGCATCATTAGGTGACTCTGAGAATCGGAGGCAGATCCAGTTCCAAGCACCTGCTGGGTCATAAGTTTAGTTAATTTAACAAAATCTTTGGTTTGATTCTTTCATCTGTAAGATTAGTATTTAGAGTGTATTTCTGTAGTATTACCCCAAAGTCAGAAATATCTCAAGTCCATAATCCTGGTGGCATGTAAACAATCAAGTCTAGACAAGGCTGGCAAATCTCAGGATTCTGAACAGTGTTCTGTTTAGGCTGCCAGGCCTCAACAGTCCCTATGGTAACCTGGCATTCTTGTAGCTTAAATGGTAACCTGGCATTCTTGTAGCTTAAATGGTAACCTTACAAATTTGAATATCATCACAGCAAACATATGCCTAATTGTTCATGATTTAAGGAGACCCGTGAAGATCCAGGTTAGAACTGATCTTCAGTAACCCATGTTTGCCGTAACAGGCGACTAACGGGATCGGGTGGTCAGGCTCACTGACTGGGTTGACACATGTCATCGTATCCCAATTGCATACATCGATGCTCATGCTGTTGATCACTGGATTTTCTGGTCCAGACTCAATTATTTATAGACCGCCGCCATATAGCTGGAATATTGCTCAGTGCGCAGTAAAATTAAACTCACTCACTCATCCATGATTTAAGGAAGTTAAGATTCTGAACAAAATTGCTTGAAACTTTTGAGAGGACACATCTGCCCCAACCCAACAATGCTGACGACTCACCAATGGCTGTGGGCGGAACAGCACAGATCACCCTCTTACACTCGTACTTGTGACCGGGGAGAGTCTTTACAGTCACGCCTGTCTCGTTCTGAAACATAAGGCAGCAGGACTGATTGTATGTGGTCAGTCAGTCCTTGAAGTGTGTTGGGGAGGAATGTAGAGCCCATCATTCTGAACATATCCATATCTGAGAAGAAATTTGTTACACACAGTAAAAGCATTCAGGTACATGAACTGTTAGTTTCATGTTTTCCCTTGTATTCCTATACTGAACAAACGAAAATAAGATTTTTGTTACTATACAGTATACATGCCTGTGTAACCAAGAGTGAACACACAAAAAGAAAACTTACATGTTACCTAGTACCCGAGATGCAATCAGACAGTGAAGCCTAGACTGTACACAGGGACCCAATTGCAACCCGTCAATATTAAGCTCTGACAACTACTAAACATCTGCAGTTGCCCTGTAGTCACCGGTGTGAACATGGGCAGTCTGACCAATCACCAGTCAGACTGTATCTAACAGAGACACCGGCGTGTATGATATGAAATAGCTGTGAATACTGGTACACCTACCTGTATGATAAAGGATAATTGTCCACCTACCTGTACGATAGAAGATACTGGTCCACCTACCTGTATGATAGAGGATATTGGTCCACCTGCATGAATGATAGAGGATATTGGTCCACCTACCTGAATGATAGAGGATATTGGTCCACCTACCTGAATGATAGAGGATACTGGTCCACCTACCTGTACGATAGAAGATACTGGTCCACCTACCTGTATGATAGAGGATACTGGTCCACCTACCTGTTTGATAGAGGATACTGGTCCACCTACCTGTATGACTGAAGATACTGGTCCACCTACCTGTATGGTAGAAGATACTGGTCCACCTACCTGTATGATTGAAGATACAGGCTGATCCAGGTTAACATTCATGGCCCCGACAGTAGACACCATCCGCTGAGAGATCTGTTGTGTACCACCCTGAAGAAGGAAATATATCGATACCATTGATCACTTATCAAACTTCAGTCGTTCACTGAACCCAACATACAAACTCTACTTTACTAAAAAGGAATGCAAATGTGCTTTGAATGGTATTTCAATATTATCATGGAATGTCACCTTCATGTGGAAGTAAAGTGAATAAAGTGATGAAGATTTTTTATAACCACACAAAACTATTGATCAAGAAACATGTTTTGCATTGTCCTCACTGTCATGACTAACAATTTTTCATGCCACATTTTAGAAAAGTCGTGTGTCTTAACCAGGGTTTTACATTGCTCTTCAAAACTGGGAGTCCTGGGGACTCAGTTTATGTTTTTTGGAGAGTCCATTTATAAAAATTGGGAGTCCATCAGTTTGCATGAAATCAATGGTCATGGTTGCTTACCATTTGATAATGATTATGCTATAATATGTGTTACTTCCAATATCATTAGAATGTCTATACTTTAATATGGGATATCATTACAAATTCGTACAGTTCTTTCCCAGAAGAAAATTATATTGCATCCACATGGACGCACATGATTTTAGTTTGGGGGTACATCATCAAATTCCTGCGTCCAATACGCAGGAATCATGCATCCTGCAAAACCCTGGTCTTAAGTTTCTACAGCATTACATCTTTCGGTACATTTGTTTTAAAAAGATTTCCTTGTGATTGCTGACTTGAAGTCATATTCAATCTCACAATAACTGACAAGCCATTTGATTCATTTCAAAATTCAGAATATCTTTTCATCTAGAACTCTTAAATCATTAAACGAAACACTCAATAATGAATACAAAAAGGCAAGGAAAGATAACGCTTCAGTAAAAGCTGACCAAACTTGACCAACCACACTATAAATTATGAGTACCATCACTTTCATCACAAACATGTTTCCTGTAAACTTATGTTCACACTGTCATCATCTAACTATGCCATAACATGTTCCATGCAGTCTCTGTGTTACTCCTTACATTAAGTGAATCGGGTACCTGTATTTTAAACTCCTGGGCTGTGAACTCTGTCGCTTCAACTAGGTTCTTGATTCCATCCGACGCAGCGCTGACATACATTAAGTAGAACAATAACGATATTTGTGTCATCTCAACTCCCAGCATGCAACGTCCAGCGGCTTCAACTGTTTCCTTTGCACCTGTGTAAGTGAGTGAGTCAGTGATATAAAACGCCAAGTCACTTTCAGACATATTTTCAATAGAATATGCTAGCCAGTATACATATGTACTAAAAACTCCTGTTGTGAAAACCTGCAACATATCACATATTATTGTTGTTATTAAACTGTAAATTTACAATAAACTCCACATATATACTACTTATCCTATCTCACACTGTTAATTTCATACTTTACTTCATCTTAGATGCTGATTTGAAAACGATCCCCCAAAACAGTGTCTAGCTTAAATACAACAACCTCACCCAAACACAAGCCTCCACATTATCAACCATCACTAAAAATGGAATCCCACATTCCTGCTCAAATTGACATTCCAAGCTTACTCATTGTCTTTCGTATGTTTGGAGTATTTCCACGACAGGATCAAAAGCACAGTGTGGATAATTCGTTAAAGATTACAAAGATGCAACGGCGAAAAAAGAAATCAGCTCCTCAACCTTCCTGGCCCCTTGGAGAAACACTTTACCAAGTAGGAGCCTTAATAAAGCCTTAAGCTGCCAGATATTGTAACCAAAACTAACTTGCAATTAAGGTAAGCCCCAAAAAGACAATAATTAAAACAGAGGCATTCTGTGAATAAATGGAGCTACCAACTCTTGAAATATTTAAAGTAGATACACAATGTATGTACATTTACATGATATGATGAAAGGTAATGACAGGAATGAATATTAAATGTTCACTTGACACAAATATTCTCAAAGCAAAAGTATCTGTTATCACAAATATGACTACTTAACAAAATAATGATGATTTGGAAGTAAGCTCAGCTGTCAGTCTGGCATAGTGAACAACAGAACTGCACTGGTATATCCCGGCAAGCTTTGCACGATACGATGCACAATTCATTCGTTTCAGTATTGATTCATATTTTGACATTATCATGTTAATGTTGCACCAATATTTCATATAATTATAAATAACTTTTAGTTAAATACAAACAAGTCATTAATAAAATTGAACTTAACACATTTTTCTCTTGTAATTTTGTTATACAGAACATCAAATGTGACTAGACAAATGTGTGTGGCTGAATCTCAGTCTTCCTTTACTCTAGTAATCTTTACCAACATGTTCAGTCACTGCATGGTCAGCTATGGTATGAGCTTGCCATCCAGGTAATGCCTGCTTGTTACGTACAAAATGTCGGAAATATATATAGCGATACATAGCGTATCGTGACCTCAGTATCGAGATATGTATTGTATCGTGAGGCCCTGTATCATGACTTCCCTAGTGAACAATAAACAGTGTCGCTGTCATCTGTAGTATTATGATGTATTTTAAGAAAATAAAAGAATATCTGGACTTTTAACCTTTTCTGCTAAATCAGCAGAAAGCCTTCAACCCAATCAATCACCATTACGCCTTAAATCATTGAAAGAGAAGAGGTTTGAGGTACCATATGCAAGATTATCAGAACCCTTTGGTACTTCAAAGAATGGCACAGAAGAGTAACTTTTCCAAAACATGCACAACAAATTACATTTGTTGTTACTGCATGGAACAAACCTTTCACAACAGCTACTAGACAGTTACATAACCTTTTTCACTGGTGTATTTCTGTAAAACAAATTTATAACATCCTGATAAAAATACAGCCATGTACTAGATGTGTCACGATTCAGTCTCACTTCGATTCAATGCGATTATCGATCGATTCAATTCATTCGATTCGATTAATGTGGATTCGATTCACCAAAGCTGAGGACAAAGTCAAATTTGACTGTAATGTCACTGTTAGTTCTGTGCAAGGAATTTTCACTTGAAAGACATGCCCTCTGGGCACTTACAATGTCTCCGGCAGTGGAGAATACCCTCTCACTGGCCACACTTGTAGCAGCGAATTTTCAACATAATTTCTTCCGATTTCAAGTGAAATAAACTCTCAGTTACTTTATGAATCAAATCGAAATGGTTGCATTTGAAATCGAGATCGAATCGTACATCTATCGATTCGATTTTCGATGAACCGAACCGAATCGCAACACTTCTACCATGTACAGTTCTGGTCTTAGCATGCGGCGCTAAAAAAGTTTACTTACAGACAGGTCTCACCTGGGCTTTATCAAAGCAGGGGACAGGTTATGGCAAAATATACATGTACTTTTAAAAAACCCAATAGGGTAAATATGAACATGAATTATTTTAACCTTTGGGATTGGTTTTCAAAAAAATAACTGTTCCTCACCTTTATGGCTAAATGAATAGATAAAACAAGAAAGATTCTACTTTAGGTCATTTGTAGAAAGGTGGAAAAAATGAAAACAGTTCCACCTTTTGTCCACATTGTTTGTTGCAGGAAGGTATCCACGGACATGGCGTCCCACTCAGCAGCGTGTTGACAAGACCAGGGTTCCTCCATATTCACCTCTCTACGCATGTCCTCAACCTGTTGGAAATGTAAACAAATAGTATAAAAATCTTCTTCATTAAATTAGCCTGTGAAGATATGGGTTAGAATTGATCTTCAGTAACCCATGCTTGTCATAAGAGGCCACTAACGGGATCAGATGGTCAGACTCGCTGGCTTGGTTGACACACATGACATCGTATCCCAGTTGCGTAGATCGATGCTCATGCTGTTAATCACTGGATTGTCTGGTCCAGACTCGATTATTTACAGACTGATGCCACAGAGCTGGAATATTGCTGAGTAAACCTAAACTAACTCACTCACTCAACGTGTTGGTAAACAAATAGTATAAAAATCATCATTAATCTAATTTTTTACACATTTTAAAAAATAATTCAACTCGAGACCTATTCATATAATCATCCTCTCTATTACTAATGAATTAAAAAAACAGTAAAGAAGCCAAGGATGTTATTATACAAAACAACTTTCGCGATGCAACTGTTGTAAGTCTACGATAAAGTAGGTGAGATAAAATCACCTCTGGGTTAACTTCACTTTGGTACAACTGCACCCAGTTGTCTAGGGTGCTACAATTTACTATGCGGAGTTGCCTCCCTTCAAGTAAGACACGAGTGACCATGGGATGGAAGCTAGATTGATCGTTTCTTGATTTGACAACACCAAGTCAGTGGTATTCATCAAAGAACTGCATCACTTAAAGGTTTCATCCAATATGAAGTTTATATATATATGTTCAACATGGAGCTTGAGTCAACCCATTCCCTCACTCATCAAAAATTAAAGGGCTCACAATTATAAATACCTATAAAACATACCCCAGACAAAAACACTGTCAAAGTAAACAATGTCTGTATCACAGTATGCTTAATTGATTACATGTGCTAGTTGTAAACTATATCACACCTACACATTCAAACAATAATTACCCTAGTAATTCACAAAGGTTCAATAACTTCAGTAATAACATAGCTCGGTTAAATAATTACAGATACGTCATTCTCCATGTTAAGCACCCTGCTGCAATGACCATTCTTCCTCCCCCTTCATCCCAAAGTCCATAATTTATCTTCATAAACACAGCATACTGAGAATGAAAATTTACACGTCCATATTGCCTCTGTTCACCAAGCAGAAAAAATGAGTATTAACCTTCTAGCGCCTCACAGGCAGCTTGGGTTATCTGGGATAATAAAAATTCAGATTGTGTGCTTTAAGCATCCTCATGTGCACTTTGAGCAGGATATGAAGCTTGGAAAGGCGCGTTATAAATTTTCTTATTATTATAATTATTTTCTTCCTTATATATCTGAATATTTCTTACAGGAATGAAATACACAATGCCATTTTTAGAAAGTGGTCAAATGTAACATATATTATATTTGGGATTACACTTTCTCAATAAAAAAGTACAGATTCTAGCACTAGGACTCAACCCCCCATAAGTACTAGAATCTGTACTTTACTGAGAAAGTGTAATCCCAAATATAGCATATGTTACATTTCTTACAGGAGTTCAAGTGATATGTATTTGCCAAGTAACTATAATATAAAAGGTTTTGTTTCATCAACGTTTGTACGAAGTGCTCAGTCTCTAAAAATGTTTAGTCATGATATCAATTAATGAGGTTACAGAGTGTTCAAAGATTGTGGATAAGTAAGGATTTGTCTGACACAAATTTGATTTTGTTTACATACACTTGGTGCATGTGCATACACATACTAGCTTGCATTTTTCAGATTGCACTGGTGTAAAAAGCTAAATCAAGAAATGCTTCCAGAATCTAAAAAATCTGAAAAAATCTGTGACTCTACCTTGTTCATGAAACGCTGCAGATCAATGAGTGCTAGGACCGACAGCGAGGGGGATATCAGACTTGTAAGAGCTGATGCTATGGTCAGCGAGCTGCATGAACTTGATACCCTGGAGGAACTGGGGGTAGACCTTGAGCTGGAGTTCCTCCACGAGCGCCATGATGTGGGGCTGACACCTGGAGAATACAAGCAGACATTCATAATTTATTTTTATTTTATTTTATTTATTATTATTTTTTTAAATTTATGGGGGAGAGAGAGAGAAGAGAGAAAATAATTATTTTGGGGGGATAGTCATCAATTTTGTACACATGTACTAGGGGTCAGCAATATTGTACACAAAATATCAATAATTTATGCTTAAAATATTGGAAGGAAGGGGGTGTCATTGATTTTGTACATGACATGCAGGGGGGGGGTGTCACTGACTTTGTACATAAATTTTAGGGGGGGTCACTCACATTGTACATGCTCCTCCATAAAAATCATCATCATCCCCCCTTGCCATAAATTATGAACAGTCCCTTACAAGTTATGCATATTTGCAGGGTAGGAAACTCCCAAAAGTTTCAGCCAGACCACAGGGCTGGTTAGATGTAAAACTTGCCAGCCCTAACCAAAACTTACCTGCCAACAAAATATCTTCATATACATCTCTAAATTTTAACCCGACCTTCGGGCGGGTGAATTTGAGAATCTGACAGTCCATGTTGAAAATAACCTGTCCCGGGTGGTCGGGCATGCAGGTATTTCGAACGCTGACATTTGCATTTGATATGCATCCAAAACTCTCAAAGTTGACATAGATCAGTGTATTATTCATACTGTACTTGTATGAAAATGTATCATTCATTGAGAGCAGATTGTTATCCAAGGGTGGAAACTCATGTAATTACAAATCTGTACAACAATGTCCCTCACAACTAAATAGTTACAGTAATACCTAAACTACAACTCTAGTGTAATAGTAATAACTTGGGTAATAAAATGTCCTTCCAACTTTCCTTGTAAGGATGGCAGATTTCTTGGGTTGGCTAAAGAGTTCGTTGATTGGAAATATCGTCAATTGGAAAAATTGTTAATGTCTATAGATATGAAAATTGTGGTATCGATAATATTGATCATAACAATTTGTGATAGTGTAAAGATTTAATTTACTCACACAATACACATGGGCTTCATTTGTACTCATATGGGAATCCAACCCTGGTCTTCCACATGACAAGTGAATGTTTTAACCACTAGGCAACCCCATCACCCCTATGCAGGGTTATGTCTTGACTGTATAGGACCGCACCGCGGCTCTCGGCTACACCGCCCCTTTATCGATCAAAAACTGGAAACTCATCATATGGTAATCTGTGTTTACCTTCCAACCCACTGACCACCGACATCCCAGTGGTCAGTCCCCGAGGCAGCCTTCATTGGAACAGTTTGCGTTCGACCACCCACTCGGTCTGAATTGAAACAAAAAGCAAATAAAATACATTAAAAAATTAATAAACTTCATAAAGCCACAAATATTATCAACGTTATGCATTGTTATCTAGAAAACTATTTCACAGTAATTTACAATTAATGATAGGAGGTAAACATCACTGTGTTTTTTCTCTCAGATGTGCAGATCGACATGTTTTTGAGCATTTGAAGGCCTCAGTTCATTTCAAACCTCAACAAGGGTAACTTTCTTGGTTTAATAATCTGTAAAGTGTTGAACTGTGATAAACATTCATAAATCCTCTGCGAGGCATGCAAAATAGGTCGACATCTCACGCTGATATAATTTGTAATCAATGTTGACTGAAAGGATGTTTTTATTTAGTACAACTGCACATTGTATGATCATGCGAAAAATGTTGAATTTCATTTTACTATCTGGTCACAATTTCAATGAACACGAGTAAAGTTTACTTCTATAAATAGACGCCCTTACATACAAACGAAATTGCATATTATCTGTGTGCAACAGCATCAATATAAAGTTAAGGGACAACCTTTGGCCTCCAAGACAACAACATGCAGACTTTGGTCCTTCTTTTTCAGGCGGTAGGCAGCTGACATTCCCGATATGCCAGCCCCGATGACAACGACGTCACATTTGGTCGTGGACATTGTGTCTCTGTGTGTGCAGCACCAGCTCTCGATCTAGTTGTCACAGCCAAATAAAGACAAAATCAATGCATTAGTTTCAAGTTAAATCAACGTGTCCACTTCCTCAAAGTCCATCGCCAAGTTAGGGAAAGATAACTCTAAATCATTGTCATTGTTATTAGAGTGTGTTGGTAGAGGGGCCATCGGATATAACCAATGACCTCAATTTATGACTGAATTAAGTATATAGTAAAATATGGTAAGAACTTACTTAAGTTATGAGCAATACAAATGTGATATTAATATAATTGGCAAGATGTTTTTATGACCTGTTATCGAGAGTGTATCATCTACTTAAAGGTAAGGTTTAATTGCAATAACTGAGGAATCGCATAGCTCGTTTTAATCAAAACAAAGTTTAGCAGTCGAGAGCACCAAGGTCAGATTTTAATTATCTTGAAAATATCGTGGACGAAGATGCCTTTTTACTTTACTCCAATGTGAGCAGAACTATTACGTTCAACAGTTAAACATTGTGAATTTCTCGTACTGTTAAATATTAAGATGTAGCAGTTATAGACAAATTGTCAATCCTATATTTACTCCTCAGAGAGAACATGCGTAACGCCTCTTTTCTGTATTAACTAAAGGTCTCTGGTCTTGAAAGTGCTTGAATAGAGGCTTAATTATGACTAACAGAAATCCGTTTCAACAAGTACCATAGGACATTTTTTATTTACCTCTATTCCCCAACACGACAGTGACTCCTTCAGTGATACTGACGAACCGGTATTTATTCCATATTTCAATATATCAAATTATCAATGATCATTATGTGTTTCACACATTTGATTTATATATATTAATGCAGTTAGTAATCTCACAAATTCTTGTTTTAGATATACGTGATACGCAAGTACTTTCATTATCAAAATTTGAATATATAATTTCTGTTGAAAATAGAGAAATGTACAATTATTGAAGGTGAAGTGTTCCTGCCAGCTTTGTCGGTGTGGGTACAATAACATTCCGTATTTGTTGAGGTGATATCGTACGTTTGCGGGAGCGAAGGGTCATATGTTTTTATCACTTCAATCCTCAAGAAAACATTCTTTAAAAAGTTTATGGTATGGTTTTGTATGTGTGTGTATGTCTCTTTGAGTTTATGTGTATGTATTAGGGACCGTTTATAATTTATGGCTAGGGGTCACGGGAGTAGGGGGTGGGGTTAAGCAATTTGTTCACATGTACGGGGGGGGTCATTGAATTTGTACATATGCAGTGGGGGGTGTCACATACTTCATACGTAAATTTAGGGGAGCTCATTTACATTGTAATTGCTTCTGAATAAAAATCATCACCACCAAACACATCACACCACACCCACCACCCTTACCATAAATTATGAACGGACCCTTACCTAATATTGCTAGTTTATGTATAGCTGTATTAATGTCCGATATCGTGGAAGAGTGGTTGATGTGGTTTGGTCGTTGTTCTTAAGTTTTCCTTATGTTACGCATTTTCGATTCCCGGGTAATCACAAATAAGAAAACTTGGTTCGCCTGCAGGGTTTTCACAATTTCCCCAAAACACAGTCAGATAATTCTGCTACAATGTTACATTTACATGAATCATTTTCCCATGGTATCTAATAAATTGAATACTTACTTGTCGTGCATGTTATCTGACAACATTTAAGTATAAGCAAACAGGGAAAAGTAAAACGCGGGCATACACGTTCAGCGAGACAAATACACCTGTTATTTTTAGTGGTATTCCAAAACAGAAGTTACCTGTCCCTGCCCGAGCATCAGTCGTCTGTCGTTGCCATTGGCAACGCTATCATCTTGCCGCTCTACAGCGAGAAGAAATAGTCTTGAGAGCGCCAAATTTGAAGCTTTATTGTTTCTGTGAAGGAACCAACTCGTAGTGAGTAGTATAAAATTATTCTTTTTACTTTCAATTGAACATTGATCTAATTTCTATCTCTTTTTGCATAAAATCGGTGATTTACAATGTGGATTAGGTTGTCTGACAAAACATCCACTTGCACAGTTTGAGATCCACTGGATCATTGGATGAAGTGATATTTACCAAAAAGCGGGTCCACATGCATTTCATGCCAAACTATAAGGGGCGGTGGAGTAGCCAAGTGGTTAAAGCGTTCGCTCGTCACACCGAAGGCCCAGGTTCGATTCCTCACATGGGTACAAAGTATGAAGCCCATTTCTGGTGTGATATTGCTGGAATATTGCTAAAAGCAGTGTAAAACCATACTCACTCAAGGACCTAAACTAAGGATAGGACGCACATATGATCACAAATCAACGTCAGTTGTTACTGAAGACCAATTCTAACCCGGATCTTCGAGGGTAAGACTGTATGTAGCACTGTTCCAATTGACACGTGCATCGGGTTTAGTAGTTCACTTTCATTTTGTATCAAACAGCTCAGAAAATAACCCAAATATTTATAGAAATGTAGAACGTTAAGATGTCTGTTGCACGTTATGTTGATAAATCTTTCAAGAAAACCACATTAATTGTATATATGGGCTAAAAAGACACATCACATGAGGCGTTGTCTACTGTTTAACGCCGCAATATTCCAGCTACATGACGGCGATCTGTAAATAAACGAGTTTGGACCAGACATCCCAGTGATTAAAATCACGAGCATAGAATCTACGCATAATTAAACATATGTGATACGATAACATGAATCAACCAAGCCAGCGAGCCTGATGATGCGATTCCTTTAACCGCCTCAGTGTTGCTCACAAAAGTGTCACTCAGTTTATGAATTTACCTGATTATTTGGCAGGTTCGGAAACTAAAGATCAGTATGCTGGGTTTCTGCCAGGGATTTTCAAACATGTTATGGAGAACAAGAAAAACATTGTCGACTTTTTCATAGCCCCAAACCAAAATCGTTCTCACATGCGCACTTGCTTTGTTTAATTCAGAAGCATCAGAAATTACATCCTTGTGTGATGTTAAATACAGATTAAATGGGCTTCGTTCAATGGCTCTCGAAATCGAACCAGGCCTAATTCTTCTTCATATTTGTAACTATGAACCAGTTACTCTTTATGGAAATATGAAACTCTTTGTGTTTACTGTGCAACGTTTGGCCGAACTCCGGTCACGATTTTTGTATTTGTATGTTGAAGACTAGTCCACTTGGGGTAAACGGGATCAGGTGGGGCATTACCTCCCACTTGGCCATTAACTTTGTTTCGGACAAAAGAGATTTGGGTATGTTATTTTGGGAGGACCGCCTGCTAAGCTATCTCTCGATTTCTGACTCCGTGGTGTAGTGGTTAGAGCGTCCGCCCGGAGAGCGGAAGGTCGCGGGTTCGATCCCCGACCGCGTCATACCAAAAGACGTTAAAATATGGTTTTGTTGGTCCCTGCCTGGCGCTCGGCATTAATTGGTACATCAAGGACTGGTCGGCTCGGAGTCAGTATACTGTGTCTGAGTGGGGTATTCATGCTTCACTGCGGCATGGTATCTCAGTGGGCTAGCACTATAAAACCAGCTTAAGTCTGGGCTAGTACAAGCAGCCGCACATACACATACACTCGCATGCACGTCGTCATATGAGCGAAATATTCTCAAGCACGACGTAAAACCCAATTTCACCTCACCTCACCTCGATTTCTGATATTGCTAAATGCTGCGCAAAACTATACTCACTCACTCTTTGCTTACAGGCTATTTGTCTTTTTCAAGCTAATTGAACACGTAGTGTTTAGTTCCCAGGTCGGGAGTGTTATTGAAGGCGTGTCATGATAATAATAATACTTAATTTATATAGCGCCTAGTATCCATCTGACAGGGAATGTAGCCTAAAGCCCTGTTTAAATGGACCGATTGCACACCAATGTAAATTCTGCATATGTGCAAATAAATACACGCAGGAGTATTTTAGTCATATAAACGCAAATGCAAACCTAAGTAGATTTGCATGTGGAGTAAATTTGCACCTGGTTTGGGCAGATGCAAAAGTATTTTTGCATGTATTTAAATTTACTCACGATGTAAATTTGGCAATATAAACGCATAGCAAATTTAATCTCACGTGTAAATTCTATCTGGTGAGCTATATTTCATGGGCTTTTGTCTATGTATACACCTAAAACATTTCATAATATCTATGTTTAGTCCTAGACGTCTGGTACAATCTAGACAGTGTATTTTCATTGCACACTGGCTTGTCTGAAACCACACACATGCTAAAAATGCCAGGCAGACAAAGAGGTTTAGCATGGTCTGATGAGGAAACAATGTATTTGCTTAATTTATGGAAGGAAGATATCATTGAATGTCAACTGGATGATCCTAAGATAGGCAATGCTGGCATTTATAAGAATATTTCTGAAACATGATAACAGGTGGTTATGAGAAGACATCGGACCAGTGCAAAGTGAAAATGCATACGCTTAGGCGTACCTACAGACTCACTAAAGGAAAACTGAAAAAGAGTGGAGCAGGAAGGGTAACATTCAAATACTTCCACATTATGGATGAAATTCTGGGATCGAGGCCAGCATCATCGCCTATCAAAGTCATTGAGAGTTTCAGAAAAAAAGAGACCGGCAACTTATTCGTCCAGTGAAGATGGCGATCCGGGAGACTGTAATGATGACAACAATGACAGTGGAAGTATGTCATATCTAGAAAATAAGGTCTCTACCACCGGAGATAAGGAGATCGATTATGTTGACGCCAATGCTGAAGATGAAGACAGCCAAATGAATGCCGATTTGGGGGAGGGCAGCGAAGAGGGTGCTAATAACAGTTCCAAGGACAAAGACAAGTCGTCTTTAGTGAATTCAGCTTTTAAACCGAGTCAGGAGGGAGAGGAAACTCCGAAGATAGTGAACAAGCAAAGGAAGATAAAGAAAAATTCGGCTTAAAGTGGCACTTGGCTCTGAAATTGATAGTTTTCATTCTGCAAGTGAGAGAACAGAAGATAAATATATTGATATTGAGCGGCAGAAACTTCAGACTGAAAGCGAACGCTTAGATGTTGAGAAATACCGCATTGAAAGCGAAGAAAGAGAACATCAGCTGAACATGATGAAATTGCTACTGGGTATGGTTGGACAGAATCAAGGAAATCAAGGACGCGGATCCAGCAGAATCTCATCACCAGCAGCCACGACTTCCCAGTATCCGATGTATCACTCAAGTGGTCAGTGGCCAGTCGACGAGGAATCCAGCGCTGATTCAAACAGATCTTATTACAATTTGTAAACGTCGAAAGACATTCATTCCACTGGGTTCCCTTTACTGGCATCAACCATGAACCTGTTTTGGTGAAGATTTCATTTTCAGATTGGTGGTTTAATTTGTCTTAAGTTCAGTTTGTCGAAGATGACATTTTGTTTGAAATTCTGCCAGGAGACAATTGCTTCAAACCTTTTGTACTTTTTTAAGTAAATGAGAAGCTTTGATCACATTTCTGTTAACTGTTTTATTGTTGAAAACGTCCTTCCTGGTCATCTCACATACATAAAAGAGAAACACGATCAAAGTATTTTAATATATGAAGCAGTAGTTGGAACAGATTAAATGGGTAAGTCATCTGGAAGTCATCATATATAAGTCATGGTATCTGAAACATGATTATAAAGAACGTCTAGTAGATCAATCTCTGATTAGTTCGTGAACGTATCAGCATCATCTCTATCTTCATTCCATTCCTGGGCCTAGATTTTCGAAGCTCTCTTAGCGCTAAGATAGTCATAAGTGCCATGCATTAACATTAACATACGACTATCTTAGCGCTAAGAGAGCTTCGAAAATGTAGCCCCTGGTCATACTCTTCATTCTGCATTTCACGTATGTTGTGCAAAACAACACAAGCTGCAACCATGGTGCAAGCAAAGTCGACCTTCACATCTAGACGTTTTTGCATACACCTCCATCGTCCCATAAGACGTCCGAATGAGTTCTCAATGGTCATCCTTGCACGTGAAAGTCGATAGTTGAATGTTTGCTGTTGGGGAGTCAACTGACCATGTTTGGGAAAAGGTTTCAATGGATATGCAGGACATAACTGGTATTGCTGCTTCTTTAGTTGGTAGCACAATTTCCTTAAAGAGTTGCGTATTTTCACCTGTGTGATATATTTCAGAGTTCCCAAACACGTGCATCATGCACTCTGCCCGGCCAGCCAATGTTTATGTCTCGAAAGATATCTGTGATCACACACAGCTTGCAAATCAACGAATAGAATCCCTTTCTATTCAAATAATCTCAATGTGCTTCCTCTGGTGCAATAATAGCAATATGGCAACCGTCAATGGCGCCGCCGCAGTTGGGGAAGCCCCAGGTGTCTTGAAATCCTTGAATGACCTCCTTGAGGTCATTACCTTTTGCAAACTTTACATATTTGTGGGTTAAAGTATCTGTTAAACTGTTACAAACATTGTGTACACACTTCAACACAGTTGATCTGCTGACACAGAATAGGTTTTAAACTGTTCTGTATTCGAAACATGACGCTAACCAGTATATTGAAATTGCGACCTGTTTCTCGACGCTTACTGGCTCATGGACACAATTTCCAGTAGGTTTCAAAGTTTCATTAAGTTCAGAACAGACAAAGTCAAAGGTAGTCTTGGACATTCTGAAACTGTTTTTCCAGTCATCATGGGAAGATGATGTCATGACAACTCGGTCCTACCAGTCAGTGGATCTCTCTTTTCGCCAACAGGTCCTCTCTTTTAGTAAGTCACACGAAAGACCAACACTCAGGAAAAAAGTAAAACATTTCCTCCTCTGAGAAGCGAAAAAAAGACGTCTGTCCATCTTTACATCAGAAAGGTAACTGCAGAAATCTAGGGTGACTTTAATTGTCACGTGAACGCTTAGCAAATATACTCCCATGTGCAAATTTACTCCAGTGTGTAAATTTTGCATATATGCAAATTTATTCACATGTGCAAATCGGTGCATGTAACACGGTATAAGTGGAATATGCCTCGTCGGCATAATGTGAATGAGGTATTTAGTGCTTAAGATTCGTATAATGGTTTTTTGTGTGTTGATATTCTGTGGATCTTGTATGGACATGGAAGATGATGTTATCAAAAAGTGAGACTTTTAACTGTTCTCACTGGTACTTGCTTTTTATTATTGCACCTCGTGTAAAATATAGTACGTCTGTCAGACTTAAACTGTTCTTAAAGTGTTGTGTGGTCTCTCTTTGTTATGCATGGAGGGGCGGTGGGGTAGCCTAGTGGTTTAAGCGTTGGCTCGTCACGCCGAATACCCGGGTTCGAATCTCCACAAGGGTACAATGTGTGAAGCCCATTTCTGGTGTTCCCCGCCGTGATGTTGCTGGAATATTGCTAAAAGCGAGGTAAAACCAAACTCAGTCAGTCAGTGTTATGCATGGAGACCGTATTGTGGGTCCACTAGCAACACAAGGAAAACGTAGTGAACGATAAAAAATGAATGTTCAAGCCACGTTTTTCAGCAACAATAGTTTTGATATACGTGTATATTTTAAGGAGATTAGCCAAAACAGTCCAAAATACGGTTCGTCTAAAAGGTCCAAAAACTGATAGGTCAAACAACAGTGACAGAAACAAGAAATCCAAAGTCTATCTCTCTGTGAAGAAACCCTGGAAAGGTATTTCACACAAGACACAAAGACAGTCGAGCAAGACTGGGGCTGCTTGGATTCTTCACCAAGATCCATCTCTACAACTTGAGGACGGGCTCTGGAGGCAGGGACGGGGAAGGAGGGCAAGGAGTCGGGCAGGGAGTATAGTTTGGCATGAAATGCATGTGGACCCGGTTTTTTGTAAATATCTCTTCATCCAATGACCCAATCGATCTCAAACTGTGCAAGTGGATGTTTTGTCAGACAACCTAATCACATTGTAAATCACCGATTTTATGCATTTGAATAAAAGAATCTGTCTATGTAACTGTCAACAAAATAAACAGCAGGACGCAGAAGGCTTGCAGAGGGAGGGAGCCAATGACCTGTAACAGCGGCAAACTATAGAAGGGGGGTTGACGGTGATCTGTGATCGTGAAGACACTGGGGCACTTATGGTGAGGAAATAGATGTTTTACATAATTGAAATCAGTATTAAATGATAGTTTAATAAAATTGCATTCTTGAAAGATCACACAAACTGGACAATTTGTACTCTATTACAATGTAAGGTTATGACTTTATCATGAACATGTTGTTAAAAGTAACTATCAAATAGCGATAATACCAGGTGAGGTGAGGTGAAATTGGGTTTAACGTCGTGCTTGAGAATGTTTCCCTCATATGACGACGTGCATGCGAGTGTATGTGCGGCTGCTTGTACTAGCCCAGACTTAAGCTGGTTTTATAGTGCTAGCCCACTGAGATACCATGCCGCAGTGAAGCATGAATACCCGACTCAGACACAGTATACTGACTCCGAGCCGACAAGTCCTTGAACCCATTAATGCCGAGCGCCAGGCAGGGACCAACAAGTACCATATTTTAACGTCTTTTGGTATGACGCGGTCGGGGATCGAACCCGCGACCTTCCGCTCTCCGGGCGGACGCTCAAACCACACCACGGAGGCGGCGCGATAATACCAGGGGGTTGGCAAATGACGTTTTCAGTACTGAAAGTTGTGTTATCCTACATTTCAGAATGACACCGTTCGCTCTGTGAGTGATTGATTAATGAGTGTCACATTGTCAGTGTTTTCTTTGAAAGGCATAGACAGGAAAGTGTAAAAATTAAATCCGAAACATTGTGTTGAACAAATAAAGATGTTGATATCCAAAAGATCTTGGACTCTTTTAGTGTTGTTTATTATAACAGGTACTGATTGCTAGAAGCTTCCTTGCAATTTATGGCATACAATATCAAGTCTAAATGTCTGAACAAAGATCACTTGTTTTAAACTATATTTAGTTGCAATGGTTCTTCTGTCTGTTTAGTGGAACCAAGTGGACACATCCAACCAACTTCAACCTATCGATGACCTTCGGGATTAGGGACAGGGAGAGTCCGTTGGGAGAGGGGGCCTGGGAGGTCCTCAACCTGTGAAAATCATCCTCAGCTGCAATGATGATAAATATAATACAAAATCGCATTCATCTTCATCTCAAAGCAGTTTATTGAAAGAAAAGAATCCATGGTGCTTGTGAGTATTTAAGAAGCCTATGCAATCACTGCAATGTCACAGAATGCAGTGCCAGGATTTGGATTGAAGCAAAATCTTAATCTTTGGACATATGGGACATGAAATACATATACTCTACCAGCTCCTCGCCTTGACACAACTGCAACTTAAACCAACACGATGAATATTATATGATAAAAGAAATAATGCTATAATTGACCGTTCATATTCTCAGGAAATGTAGTTACACTTGGTAGATCCAATTGCCTGGGGAAGTAAGGCACTAGAACATAAAGCGATGGTCAATTGCAACATACTTTTCGGATACCGATAGTCTATACTATTGCGATGGGTTCTTTTCTCCTTGAGGTCATTTCCCAAATGAATGTACAGTATAGTTTTTGAAATAAAAACAACTTGAAGTAGCATCAGTCTCTCTTAATAACTGACAAGAAACTTGAAGCCCAGACCAAGTAAACCGTTAACACAAGCTCAGTGAAGCTGTTAGTCTGCAAACAATAAAAACAATACAGTGCAACATAAATATTTTAGTAAATTAAAGTCAGTTACTCAACTATTGATAGTCACAATTACTATCGAATGCACCAAAAGTTTTTCGTTTCTACCATCGATTAATTGCTATCGGAGACTCAACAATTGGAATTCATTAATAGTTTGATGCATCTTACAGCCCTACTGATTACTGTACCATGCATTGGATGAGTAGTGTAAATAATTATTAGTGTTGATGCTGTGATTGTATGCTGTCATCAGTCTCTGCTGGGCTGCCATTCCACTGTCAAATAATTCATAAAACAGGTGCTCTGGATTGAATGAATAACATGAACAGTAACGGATCTTGTAGTCTGAACATAAAGTTGTTGTTGTTGCTTAATGTAGGTAGAAAGAATATTTGGCAGGAGTAAACAACAGACCACCTTCACATGTCTCCCTCCGCATCCAGTTCGGTACAATAACACACTGATTGAACCTCCTGAACACTGGCTAATCTGTTTATTATGAACTGTTATGGTGGCATAGTTCATCAGAAAATATAGAACGCATGAATGATTTCATACAACATGATTTATTCCAAGCAAACATGTACAAGTAATAATACACAGATCGTCACACCATTCTAGTGAAGAGAGGACATATTTGTATAGCTGTCCTCAAAGAGCTGCAAACATCTTCCTTTGGGTTAGCACTAAAACATCTGGAAACCAAATCGAACAAAAGATTATCAAATTTGTTTAACAAACCATTAACAGTTTCTTCTTAAACATGTTAAATAGTCCACAAATTGGTGTCTGACGGATAATTTAAGACTACCAAGTTAGCGAGTAATGCATGCCACAGACTGTTAACTCTGCTATTCACCGTAATTCTGAACAATATAACCTTGGTAACACATCCCTTAGCAGGCAACTGCGAACCTGAAGCTGGTAATCTGAGTTAAAATCCATACCACGTTTATGGGCAGTGAATCCAGCAATGTTCACTGTGTTTGGGTACAGCGACACGCAATAAACCAAACTTGACCATCCAATCCATGTAGTCAAAACTGACATGCACAAATTGCGAGGACCTACACTAACCCAGAATCCTGGGCCCCCTTTCACAAAACACTAAGGTGATCGTAAGTAACTAAGGGAACCTTAGTGCAATGTTAAAGAATGGGGGTTAAGGTTAACCTTAGTAAAGGTTGCTTCATGAAAGAAGTCCCTGATCTTTCCTTTTCAGGTTCTTAGAGAAATCTCTGGATCTATAAAACACTTTCTAAAAGGTAAACAAATACAGACATTGATAGCATGATCTCTGGATCTATAAAACATTTTTTTCTATTATGATTTATTGTTACTTTTCAGTATGTTCAGTAATGTATTTGTCATATCGGCCTTATGGTAAAGTCTCTGTTTGCTGAAAATCTATGTGTGTTTTCCAACAAAATCCTGGTTAAAAATAATTGGTGAACCACTGAAAACAACAACAGCTTACACTGATCATCTAGACTGCATGGTTACATTAGAAAGCAATTAACCTGGGAATTTTCAGTGAAGGTATATACCTTTCCTACTGGTGTCTGATATACAGAAAAGATGGAATCATTTCTTCAATAACTTACAATTCCTCTCATTTTCTCTAATCAAAAATATCCTCTTTGTCTGCTATATATTGTACAATGTCTCTTGGCCGCATCAGACGCTCAGAATCGGCATCAGGGATCTCGAATCCTGAAAAACATAATCATTAATTAAATTTGTTCCAATGGCATAAATTGTGTGTGTGTGTGATATCCACGACTGATCAGATACCCTCCTTTAAGTGACAGATTTCAGGGTGTTATTAGTGTATTGGTTGTGTCAATGGCCAAATAGCTGTATCACAATAAATGGAAATACATGCGAGTGAGTTTAGTTTTACGCCACACTCAGCAATATTCCAACTATATGGCAGTGGTCTGTAAATAATCGAGTCTGGACCAGACAATCCAGGGATCAACAGCAAGAACATTCTACACAATTGGGAACTGATGACATATGTCAACTCAGTCAGCGAGCCTGACCACCTGATACCGTTAGTCGCCTCTCACGACAAGCATGGGCTACTGAAGGTCAATTCTAACTTGGACCTTCACGGGTCGGAAATACATGTACTTGTATCATGATATGCATTGTGATTTGAGAGATGTGATTTACTCAAATTTCTACAAACCAAACGTGCATTACTCAGTATGAAAAGTTACAGCCACATAAGTAGACATGGACACAAGGGAGATAACAATAAGAAAGAAACATCACTTCCATGTTTGGGCTGTTTTGAACATCATTTGTGAATGAATTTCAGCTTAAATTTAAGGTTCAAAGTTTAAATAATGACAAAACCTATTCCATTTTTCTACCCAATAAATCAAACAACAAAAATGCTGCAATACATATCATATGAAAAACATATAGCAGTGTACCAGTAATACTGTACAGTCCCAATCCATAAACAAGTCAAGGGGGTTGTCTTAGGCAATAGCACTGCATTGAATGGTACCTTAATCCCCTCTCAAATGTTTTGGGGTATCATTACGACAATGGAAATCTTAAAGATATCTGAATTTTTAGCATAAATTTCAACACAACTTACCAAATTCATCTTCCATGGCCATGATTATCTCCACTTGGTCTAAACTATCCAGCCCCAAGTCATTCATGAAGTGGCTTTCCAAGGAGAGCTGAAACCAGAACATCACTGTTTAATGAAACTACCAAAGGAATCTGCTTATTGAAAACAGGCCTCCTGCATCCTGTTCCCAAATATTTGTAAAAGATGAAGAGAATGAGCATTTAATAGTGGAGTAGAACGTAACAATTACTTTATATATTCCCAACACATTTCTTTTCTGAGCATCTATTTAAAAAGATGCTGTTTTTGCCAGAAGTAAAATATATGGCAAAGTGAGTTTTGTTTCATATTTTTTTAATGCATGATTGAGTAGGTTTAACTCTGTTTCAAAACAATATTCCAGTTATATTATGGATGGCAGCATAATGTGGGCAAAACACTTTAAGCCTTGTGCATTTACCACTTTTGGGAAAAAACATCTATAAGCACAGGTATGGTGCTTACAAATCTGGAAACAGCAGGGCAAAACAGAATTTTAACTCATACTTATAGGTTCCTGGTGTGCTAAAAGGGATGCAACTCTGCACACATTGAATTCTTGGAAATAAGATAACAGGGTCATGCATGACCCATTTTGAGGAAGAAATTACCTTTATCAAAATATAAAATGACCAGTCCCTTGGTATTAGTTACTGTCACTGTTATTAACTTATAATTAAGCATTATTATGCAAAGGGAAAATAAATGATTTTTGTACCTTTTCTGGATTAATTTTGTCATACAGTTTCAAAACCAGCAATACTCTTTCTTGTATCATTTCAATAGTGAGAGGAGGCTTGGAGCTGTACAACCTGACATCTTTGACCGTGTTCTGAAATGAGAGATGAAAATGCTCAGTACCTTTTCTGCATTGATTTTGTCATAAAGCTTGAGGACATTGAGGACTCTCTGCTGGATCTCTTCCACTGAGGTGATAGTGGTGGCAGTTGAGAAGTTGGTAACATTCACGCCAACCTGTTAAGTGACAGAATGTTTAGTATTGCCTCAGCTTCTTCATAAAAGTATTAAGACTCCTACCACAACTAGCAGAAGAAACAAATGCTCATATTATATATTTCACGTTGAACAATTTTCTCTTTAACAATTAGTAAAAGAAAAGTTTAGTCAGAAATATGCCAAAAATAAAGTGAAGAAAATACATATTTTGTGGCAAAAAAAACAAACGTCTACTATCAATTACTTATAAAAAAAGTGAACTGATTGTTTGATGGCCCTTTCCGTACGAAGTAAATAAATAGTTTATTGGATACACACAGTGGATAATTCTACCTCTCACCAAATGTATTACTTGCATCAAACAAACCACAAATACCTGGTTCTATGAACAAAATTACCATGTTCATTATGTATATCCAAAATAATTTGTACCAGCCATACATATATTATTAAATGTAACGTGAGGCTCAATGATTCAAAAACAACCATCCAGTGAACCACCATGGTAAACAGATGTTCCTCGTAAATAAAGCAACATAATGGATGGTGTGTTACTAAAGAATCGGGCTAGAGTGCACATTATCGTGCACAGCCCTCGCTGCCGATTGCAGGGGCAATTTTCACGCTATAGCGCTACCTCCAGCACTGTCTTGCTATATCGCGGTAATTGCTCCGTCTCCCTTCACTTGCCAGTCCCATCCTCAGGGAGCTGACGCATCTTTAGAGTCAAACAACCCTTTATGATGCACAGGGTTAGGGTATGGCGCTCTTTACAATCCTTTGAGTTAGGGTTAGGGAACCTTTACAATCCTTAGGGTTTAGAGTTAGCACCCCTTCCGATCCTTAGGGAGCTGACACATCTTTACAGTCAAACAACCCTTTACGATCCTTAGGTTTAGGGTAAGGGTATTGGCACCCTTTACGATCCGTAGGGTTAGGGAATCGTATCTAAACTTTTGATAGAAATTTTACAAACGTTACTTCTTACTCTACCAAAGACGAAATTCGTGGTTTGTGTCCGTTGCAGGCTTGGGTCCAATTCGGACTAAATGAACGATACATAACATAGTAACCTACTATACCACCCCTTTTCATTAAACAGACATCAAAATGAACTTTTTGGGGCCATTTCCCCAATGCACTATCGATGCATAACTTGTACAAGCGCCTGAACAGAATTTAGAAATACGAGATACACGAAAACACACAAGCATCGGAGATGGATTTCATTTTTCAATGTCAACGATGTCAATCACAACCAGCGCACCGGTTACTAGTTTTCATACCTTTGTGAGTGTGACATTGGATAGAAGAGATGGGGTATGCATGCATCTTGACTGTGTACTATGAAGGAGTGCAATCGCACTGACTCTTGGCAGAGTTGTACGTAACGAGACAGCAGCAATGCTGCTTACACTCCTCACGTTTCTCAAGATGGCAGCCATGTTTGAAGATTACCCAGCATGCATCTCAACATCAGCCATCATGACTTCCGTTGTGCAGGCACGGAAATATCGAAGGCTGGTATCACACGTTTCTCGTCTTCATTGGAAACACCAGCCTTTTTATCTCAGCATCATTCGAACTGAAATTATTCAGATATGTTTCATTCATTAATAAAATGAAGAGAATGAAATATTTGTTCATCATTATTTATATGATATTTTCCTCTTGATGATTATTGACAATATTTTCAGGCAGGTGGACGCGGGTTTATTGAAAAGATGCAAAATAACAATAACAGATATATGAACATATTTAATATTAATATCCATATATACACTGTACGTAACCCTTGGATTTCAGATATGTTAGCAATGAAACACAAGTATGTTCGTGTATTAATTATGTGCATTAAAAACCCAGTTCGTCAATCTTTATTCAGTATACTTAAAAAAGGCCACAGGCCTGTAGTACATTTAAACTTTACATGAGTAATTAGAAGTCATTTACAAATTCCTTTCTATAACAGTCCTTTTTCTTAAACTCATATATGTAGATGTACATTGCCAGATTCTGTAATAATAATGTGGCAATATTTGTTAACAGTGAAATTAATTTTCTTACACTTGGATGCTTATAATAGTATGGCTTAAGAGGTATTTCTTTCGTAGAGTTGTATAAACAGGACATATTAGAAGGAAAAACCCAGTTTTAGCTAAATAGTTATTTATAATTTAAACTTAACACAGAAAGAATCATGCACCAGTACATTATATCTCTTCTGTGTGTGTGTGCGTGTGTGCGTGCGTGCGTGCGTGCGTGCGTGCGTACCTACCTGCCTGCGCGTGCGTGCAGTCCTAAGGCTTCGCGTTAATTAAACCTTTAATGGTAAGGTTTTCCACATTACGCAAACACTGCAAGATATTTTCTAAATCCATGCCAAAACCGTCCATTCGAAATAGAAATTCAACATTTGCTGAAGCGTCTTTTCTGATAACAGATGGGAAGTATATGTTGTTATCGTAAAACTACCAGAGTTACAAACATTTTTCAGATCTATTCACTGTCATCATGACTGTGAGCCTTGTATACTGCACGGTTGGCTGCTTAGTGAGACCTTGACACAGTATGTACACAGGTTGACCCGGTTTCAAAAGGAAGAAAGCGCGGGACATTTTGTCACCCGTTTTCCAGAAGTCATGGCTGACGAGGCGAAGAAAGCAAAACGTGCAACTATGAAGCTGTATCAGTGTCCAATGTACAGATCGTTCAGGTGTATGTGGCTGATACACGGTAAGTAACTATCTGTACGGGGTGAGTGTACAGACACACATGGGTATTCTGTGTAACAGTTTCGGGGGCACGTTATCATTTGGGATGAAATCGGCGGGTGGCCATGCGTGCGACTGGTCAACACGAACAGTGACGTCGCTAAATATTGAGCTTTCACACGGAGTGATTATATGCTGTCCATTCAGCTGCTGTTATCATATAGGCCTTATATAATAACTGCAGGTGAACTTCGTTGTGTCGAACTCGATTGAGTCGAACATATTTTCCACTCTCGCAGTTTGCGTTGTTTTGTTTCTTGAGCGTTGAGTCGTTTGTGTTTGTTTTGTTGTTTAACGCCGCACCCCGCAGTTAGAACAATTTGGCGGCGGTCTGTAACTATGATAATAATTAAATTCAGTGATTGACACCACGTGCATTGATGACATACATCAACCACGTCACAGACACCCGATCTCGTTCCCGTTACATCAGGCATAGGACACTGAAGATCATGACTAACCAGGGTCTTCTGTTGTGTGTTATTTTCAGTGACCAGGTTAATGATGTACGTAGAGCTTTGAGTGTGTGATTTGGCGCTCTATATGCACATTATCATTATTATCGCCATTTGGGGCGGTGGGGTAGTCTAGTGGTTAAAGCGTTCGCTCGTCACGCCGAAGACCCGGGTTCGATTCCCCACATGCATATATGGGCACTATGCGTGAAGCCCATTTTTGGTGTCCCCCGCCGTGATATTGCTGGAATATTGCTAAAAGCGGCGTAAAACTAAACTCACTCACTCAGTTATCGCCATGCATTTACTGTTATACAATAAAAAAAAAAATAATTAATTTTAGGATGGCAGACCGAGACGAACATTTGAATATGTTTTGAGTTACAGCAGATACAAACTACAAACCATGCCTATTTTGGTCATGAATTGCAGAGCTTGAGGCTGTGGACGATTTCGAAATTGTGAAGTTGGACTCCATTAAGGGGAAAGACAGCGCAGAATACGAGGAATATAAACGGTCCGTCCACCCCCCATGGGACCATCCCCGCCCTACAGGTAGAGGGTGAGGGTGTGATCATCGAGTCGGGGGCGATATGTCTGTACCTGGCAGACCGTTACGACAAATTGGCTCCTCCCATCGGACAGCGGCTTGAATACTATGAGTGAGTGGACGAAATGTATACTAAAGTACAGTCGGAAATAGAAAAATAACTGTGTTTTTTTCGCATATATATCTACAATTTCTGTAGTTAATATGTGAAAATGTGACATATCTGTTAAACTAAGATCGGCCTAACTACAGTCTCAGTGGTAGGGAGATAGGAAACGTAGAAAAAGGACTTTACTGAGGAGAGATTAGTGCAGAAATGAGCACTGCAGTTTTTTTCTAAGACGAAAGCGACTTTTGTGGAACGGATCATGTCTTTATGCACATTTGTGTGCGATGATATTGTGTTACAAAGGAAACTTTTTTAAATGCCCATTTTGAAATTAAAATTAGCTTCATTATAAACGATAGCTGACGTAAAAAAATAATAATTTTAAGACAGAAACTATTAAGGATGTAGCTACCAAGGAGTCTCGCTATCACTATAAAAAGAAACAGGTAGGAAGGGTCGTCTCAAAAGCAAAACCAGGACGGGTGTCGCAGACGGTGGTGGGAGTCGGGCTAGGGGATAGAGATATCAGCTAAGATGAGATAATCCTTTAGGGGAATTAAACTGGGGAAGTAATCGGCATGTCAACAATTTGCAAATAATAACCAGTCCTGTCGATCATCGGGTGGTCATGTCACCTATATATTTTGAACCATTTAATACGATGGCTGATCTAAGCTTTTCTATGGGTATCATACTCTTTTACATATCCCAACATACATATCATGAAACAAAGACACGTAAGATGTTAATCAATAGATGAGACATATACAACTCACATGAAAAAGCATAAAGTATCTTTGAGATGACCCCTCGTGCCTGTATGCAGCACATGCTTTTCATGCCAGGTGAGTCGACGGTCCGTCGTGATACATGGCTGACCGACCTAATTGCCTCTATTGTCTGATCTTTTGTTTTCAGCAGCTATTCGTATTTTTTCTAAGTTTTGCCCGCTTTTACGTGTAAACCTGCTTTTCTGGATATCCTATTGCGCATCCTACTGAACGCTCAATTATGCCGATGTTGGTTATTTCAACATATGCTATTTGCAATTGTGTACATTTTAGGGATACAGAGTCACAGCCTAAAAACAGTTTTTTTTCTATTTCCGACAGTACTTTAGTATATAGTACTTTACTGAAGTTAAGCATCACGGGGGGAGGGGGGTGGGGAGAGAGAGAGTTGGGATTGATTTGGTACGATGTGAGTGCCACAACGCCCACCCACCCCTAAAATGTATGTACAAAGTAAGTGGAACCCCCCAACCACCCCTGAATGTCATGTACAAAATCAATGACCCCACCTTTCCCCTTGTTTTGTAAGCATAGATTTTGAATATTTTTGTGTACAAAATTGCTGACCCCACCCTAGTACATGTATACAAAATTGATGACCCCCTACCTCCCCAGAAAAAAATGGGTGACACCCCCCGTCCTAAAATCATCATCAACCCCACTAGCCATAAATTATGAACGGTCCCTTAATTGTTTGTTGTTTAACGCCGCATGCAGCAATATTCCAGCTATATGGCGGCGGTCTGTAAATAATCGAGTCTGGACCAGACAATCCAGTGATCAACAGCAGGAACATCTATCTACACAATTGGGATACAACCTCGACTGAACGTTACTGGGAAAACAAGGTTTAACGGGTACAAGAGTCGGATGCATTGAAAAGAGGACATTCAAATCTCGTTTTGGATTAGACAGTGGTTGGAAAGAGCGCGCGAAAGTGTGTTTGGACTGGTTTGCCTGTCCTCCAGTTCTTGCGCTTTTCGCCGCACTCCTAGCCGGCATCCGAAGGCATGGTCCTAGTTTAAATTGCGTTTAACTTTTTTCTTCCTTTTCCAGTTGGGCACTGTATGCTAGCGCGACAATAGACGAGGCAATGGAGCTGTTGTATTGGCAGTGGGCCGTTAAACCAGAAAAACCCGACCCGCAGGGCATAGAAAAGATGGTGGCAAAGATGGACGCCTGCATGAAGCGGCTCACGAAGGCCCTAGAAGGAAGACCGTTTATCTGTGGCGACATGTAGGTTCAGAGAAATATAAATAAATATTATGAGTTGTGATTCTCTGTACATGTTAGGTATTTAACACTAAAATATATGGGTGCAACTGGTATACAAAATGGAAGTGCATTTATGAAAATTACTCCTGTAGGCAGGGCTGAATTTCATAAGGAGCAGACAGCAGAAGCAAATAGGGAGTTTTGGTTTTCAGCAGTTGAAATTCCTAGAAAACTAGAACTAGTTTGAGCTTTGCAGCTGTTCTCCTTCTCAGACATACCACCAAATCTGATTACACTCATGAGCGAGAAACCCGTGAAGGTTCGGGTTAGAATTGATCTTCAGCAACCCATGCATGCTTGTCATAAGAGGCGACTAACAGGATCGGGTGGTCAGGCTCGCAGACTGGGTTGACACATTTCATCGTATCCCACATGCGTAGATCAATGTTCCTAATGTTGATCCCTGGATTGTCTGGTCCAGACTCGATTATTTCCAGACCGCCGCCATATAGCTGAAATATTGCTGAGTGCCTCGTAAAACTAAACTCACTCACTCACTCACTTATGAGCGAGAAGAATGTGTGGTATGAAGGTAATTTTATGTCACTTCTTAAATGTCTGGGTGACAATGACGTCGAAAGTATCAAAATGGAATGGCCCTTCAGTACCCTGTTTAATCGATCGAGGATGATGTATAAAACTATTTAAATCTATTCAGGTTGACAGCTGCCGACTGCATCTTGGGGTACAGCGTGTGGGCAGCGTCAGACAAGATGTTCAACGAGGGATCGCTGCTGAAAGATTACCCTGAGGTGCAAAACTATGTTAGTCGACTCGAGGGCAGGCCCGCCTTCAAGAAGGCCGTCAGTGCTCAGTTTCAGTAGGTTGTCATGCTATAACATGTCAAGACAAATCTGTCTAGGAATTCGAAACTGGCAAACGTGTGGTCGAGAGCACGAGCAACATCCACTGTCTGATGCCAGGCGTGCAGCCCATACTGTCTCTACAGTGTTTAAGACAAGTCTTCTGGGGCCTGGCTGGCTATTCTCAAAACTTCTTAAGCCCTACGAACTTCTTAAGCCCATTCTTAACACATTGGCTACGATCAAAGTTAAGAATTCTTAGGGCTACGAACGTTTCGAGAATAAGGGCCCAGGTTTGGATGGTAGATCTTGTTTGAATATATGCAAAGCCTTGGAAGTAGAAGAGTTCAGAGCACCAAACATTGAATGGGAGTCTTGAATTGGATCAGTCGTGGTTCCTGACATGGTTTAGACACGCGATCTTGCCTTTTATTTGATGATAGTTCCATTTAGCAACATTGACTTAGTTTAACGAGAAAATGGTATCCCATCTAAAGATATAGCGGAAGCTTGTTAACCCTGATAGTCTACATTCCGGACAATGTGTCTACGAACGAAACTCTCGGGCAAAAGGATGGTGGTTAAAATGAAACAATCAAGAAATGGTCATATATTTGATACGAATATCATAGTTGAGTTTGAACCGAACGTTTGCAGTGTTTCGGGAACTGTTTTCAGCCAAGACCATTCAACAACCCTGAAGTTTTCAAGTGTACATTTCCCTCTGCCCGGCAGTTTATATACATAGCTAACAATACACTACTACTTACTATTCGTTTATCCGGACATTAACCGGATGTAACTACAGAAACGATGAGTCCAGTTTTTGTGCTGAAAATCTGTTAATTTCTTTACTTGTTATACGTTCTGAAGTTTATCAAATAAAATATAAACACTTTCAAATAGTTTGTCACATATAGAATTGTGTTATTTTTAGTTGGTTGATTGGTTCTTTTGTTGTTAAACGCCGCATGCACGCAACAATATTCCAGCTATATGGCGGCGTTTTGAAAATAGTCGAGCCTGGACCAGACGACCCAGTGATCAACAGCATGAGCATTGATCTATACGCAATGGGGATACGATGACATGTGTCAAGTGAGCGTGACTACCCGATCCCCGACAAGGATGAGTTGCTGAAGATCAGTTCTAACCCGGATCTTCACGGGTTTATTTTTTAGATAAAGAGTAATATAAGGATCATGATCTAAATATACGGATAAGGTCGCTTTCAGGAACAACGTTGAAGCACCATACATATCTCTGTTCGTTAACTAGTGACAAACGTGCCCAATATGCAGTGGGGTTTCAAATGTCTCGTCCTTGTCCTCGTTATAGCTTCATAACATTTGATCAGAGGTTTGCACAATACATTTTCTAATCCAAATACATAAATCATATTTAAGATACGAGAACACATTCAGCTCATAATCTCTATGTGCCATTACGTGAGTGAAAACATTGTTCGCCTTCGTTTGGCTCGTACAAAGGAATACATATTGAGCGACTCTGATGGGATTTTAACAGCTAATTCAACTGATACGGAAGTAAAGAGGTCTGACGACGCTCTGTGTGGGACTCATGTACAAAATGACGCAGATCTAAAGCGTTTCGATATTTACCACTTTCATTAAACTCATGTACACGTTTTAACAGTAGATCCTGTTCATGACAAGGGAATCAGCTTAACAGTGAGTTCCGGCGCCATAGCCCCCGAGCCCCCAAGACGCCCTCACCGTAAGGTGTGTTTGGCAGTCGAACTGCTTGAGACTACACATTTTGTATACCCTTTGATTTATATCCATCCTTTCATGTCCCGTTTCGATTTACGTTTAAGTGAACCAACTCAAAACTGGTTCGTGTACCCCCAAAGTTATGCACACTATTTTGTTTTTGTAAGGTTAAGGTTTTTTCAAAGTACCTGTCGACTTAACCAGTCAAGCCCTTAGAAATGTCATGAATAACTCACTTTGAACGGTTAAAGAATTTTTCTTAAATAAATTGAATATACAGTACAACCAGAAATTATTGAGAGTTTAAAGATTGTAATTTTAAAAAGAATTTCACTCATTACTCACGTATTAAATGTAAATATTAGCAGAACATAACTCCAGATTCAAAGACAGGTGAACAGTTAGTATTTTGTCAAGTCACCATGGGCAGCAATGCAGGCTTCAATGCGGCGGGGCATACTACTGATCAAAGAAGTTAGAAAGTCGTGGTCCATGCTGTCCCAATATCGGACCACCTCTTCTTTCATTTCAGCAATATTTGTCAGATTTTTCTTATTGACACTTTCCTTCATAAGTCCCCAAACATTTTCTATTGGATTTAGGTCAGGGCTGTAGCTTGGCCAATCTAATAATGTCATATTTTGGGTCCCAAACCAGGCCTGTGAATGCTTTGAACGATGTTTTGGGTCGTTGTCCTGCTGGAAAATCCAAAAATTTCCATAGAACACGAGAGCAGATGGAAGTAAATGTCCCTCGAGAATATCTGTGTACCGCTCACTGTTCATATTCCCTTCAAATACACAGAGGGGCGTTGCCCCTACCACAGATATGCCACCCCACACGTTAAATTTCGGACTGTACTTTGGGCGCTGATACAAAGGTTTTTCAGTTTGTTTGGTCCAGAATTTCAGTGTATTAGGAAACAGCCACACAGAACTTTCATCTGAGAAAATCACATTGTCCCAGTTAAAATTTCTATGCTGTAAGCACCAGTTCAACCTTCGCTCCTTTTGCTCAGGTTTCATGATCGGTGATGGAATTCCTCGACTTTTCTGCCAACCCATTGCATGCAGCTCAGTTCTAATTGTCTCCTTACAGACAGCCACAGTTCCTCTATCAATCATATCCAGCCTTAGGTTTTCTAAACTCCTTCGTTTGATTTTAGAAACAAGAATACCAAGGCGCCTCCTGTCACCGACAGTCAATTTTCTGGGCCTACCTGCGCCTCCCTGGTGCTCAACGCCATATCCATTTGCAATATTTTTCAAAACACGATAAACAGTGGACAAAGGGATGCCTGTTCTACTTGAAATCACTTTAGCTGATCTGATGTCCTTGTTATAATACTCTAAAATCAACTTCCTCTTCTCTAAATCATCCATACTGATGATCACTGAAAATGTCGTCTGCTAGCAAGTAAACAAAGGAGGATAACTCTTCACAAACTATTGAAAAAGGAGTAACGGAGTTGTCTCTTGAATGAAACCAAGCACTTGATAGCTGGTCAAGGTTGTTTATACTAGAAATCCAATTAAACATATTCCTAAAATTCTCAATAATTTCTGGTCATATTATAGTACCATACCCCTCACTTAAACACCTGACACGACATATAATACAGGAAGATATGGAATCCAGCAAACTGTTTCTAAATGATAAAAGAATGTATTCTCTCCTGGGGAATGTCTACTTATAGCAATATTACACTAAGTCGGCGCTTTACCTTGGATTCTCTGGTTAACTTCTGGTGCTGCAGACAGGACAGGCTTTCTAGTATGGCCCCGTCTTCAAGACTGTTCCAGGAACGACTGAAACTGTTTTTAACATGTGGCAGAGCAAGGGGATACCTTTCTCTTGTGTTGTGTCTTCATGGTCGTTTTTGGAGTTGAGTCGTTTTCTTCAAATATATGATCAATGCACCTTGACTTGAACTGGGACGTTGGTGATCAGTGGGGCAGTTATTTTTTGTGAACAATACAATTGAAGTTTGAAATGATTCAATGTTCAAGTAGGTAGCTATGTTGTGAAAAAGCCTAAGTGAGACTATGGTTTATGTCAATTCCAGCAATACCAACATGCAATATTCCAGCAATACCAAGACACGGATAAGGCTTCTCACTATGTATGCATGTGGGAATCAAACAAAGGACTTCATTGTGAATAAAGCCCCTTCAACAAACCAAATGGATCCATCAGATCTTTTACCTTACTGTTTTGGGTTGTGTATATTAGCTCCAGATAAATCAGCTGAAATTGTATCTAAATATTCACATTAAAGTTTGTTTGTTGTTTCATGCCACCTTCAGCAATGTTCTGTCTATATGATCACTGAAGATTGTCTGGATGAGACAAACCAGTGATTGATATAAACATTGATCTGCACAATTAACATAGCAGGACATGGAACAACAATGTGAGTCTATCCATCCCAACCCAACAGTCCCCTCTAAGGACAAGCATGGATTGCTGAAGATGAAAAGAAGAGTAACAAAGGATTTTGATTTGATGTTTGTAATATCATTCCATTCAGCATAACACATACACATACACATTTTTACATACAAAACTCTCGCAACAATCAATATGTATAATTCTGAAAATCAGTAGCAAGTATCAATGATAAATATACGACTTGAACTTGCACACTGTGCAATAGTATAGTAATCAGCAGTCAAAGTCAGCACTTCAGGGGTAGAAGACTTCTCAGATCTGAATATACATCCAGTACAAATCAACAATTACATCTTATTGGAACCATGATCAAACTTAACACTAGGACTGATATAACTTAACACACACAACTCAAATTGACTTGAGCTACATTGGCAACCTTCAGGCCAGTCGACAGGGCAGATGTCATAAGGTACTTATAAGCACCATCAAGTGATAATTATCCCTTAAACTTACTAATTAAATGAACTGATGACTGCAGAATCAGATAGTGTCTTTATGAGTTGAATTTGCGAAGAAACTGATAATACATATTTCAGGACAAGTTGAGTGAACTGATTTACACCAGTAAGCAATGTTACAACCTTATCTCAACCTGCATGCAGAATGCTAAGCATTAAAGTCACATTGGCAACATCCTAGCCTTTAGTTTCCAAGAGTCCACCAGTCATCATGGAAGGACACAGCAGATTGCAAACATCAAATACCCATTTTACTTGACTTCTTATACAAGCATTATCAACAAAGATTATTTGTTATTGGCATTCCCATAGGGAACACAGTGACAGCCTCTTTGGAAGCCTTATATTATCAAAATGGGAGACTGACTGACTGAGTTTAGTTTTACGCCGCTTTTAGCAATATTCCAGCAATATCACGGCGGGGGACACCAGAAATGGGCTTAACACATTGTGCCCATGTGGGGAATCGAACCCGGGTCTTCGGCGTGACGAGCCAACGCTTTAACCACTAGGCTACCCCACCGCCCCTCAAAATGGGAGAGAACTTGACAGAAGATTACCTAACTTATAAGGAATCAATATTTCTGTTAGAACCAAAGGAGAAGTGCTCTATGAAGTTAATGCAAATAGAGTGACTATTTCAGATATCATTTAACTTCAGGACCAAATATCAGCTGGTACAGTGAACGTTATTAAAACAATATGAAGTTGGTCAGGCTGCTTTACAACAATAATAGTGAGTTGGATTTAAGGTTATAGTATTTAAGACCATTTTAGGTATACCACGGCATGATACAGTAATATCATGGTTATAAACCTCTGCCCCTTAATGATGGATGCTGACAGATGTGGATGACTATTAATAAAATAAAATCTTGGATTTTAACAACATAATAACTAATCATTGTGGCAGCTAGACCATAAGGCTGATTGCTTGATTGTTGTTTGAAGGCTGTACTCAGCAATATTCCAGCTATATGGCTGTGGTCTTTAATTGAGTCTGGACAAACAATCCAGCGATCAACAGCATAACACCAGTCAACAAAGTCAGCGAGTCTGACCACCAGATCCTGTGGGTCGCTTCTTATGACAAGCATGGGTTACTGAAGACCAATTCTAACCCGGTGGCGAGGCCAAAAAAAACAACCCAAAAAACAAAACATGTGTCAGCTGCAAACAGAGTTATCTGCCCTGCCAACTGAACCAGCATTCTATCATTATACATAACAAAGTGAGCCTGATGGGTCCGGGCAGTAGCACCAACAAACAAGATACAGTAAACATGGACTGTGACATCCTGTAAAGGACAAATTGGCTCCATGTCAACACTCACAAGCAGAAATATACAAAGTCTCACAGATAGCACTTAAATGTGTCATATATTCACTATCCATCTCAGATACACAGCTTAGTAGAATATCTCACTGCCAATATTGAGATCATTCATTTAACTGGTCTACACAGGCTAATAATTTCACTCAGAAACTCACACTTTGTCACAAGAATACAATGTCAAATAGATTCAGATAATGCCAACAGTTTTCAAGATAATGTTGAGAGATAGGAAACACGATTGCCCTATAAAATCCTTCAAAGAAGTGTGACAGATGATCTAGTCCAAGATGTTATACACAAATCTCCTCTAAAATACTGACGTATTCAAAATGATCTTGAAGACTACAAATGTGTAGAGGAACATGAATACCCTGAAAAAGACCTGTGGACAACACATTAACTGGACATTATTTTGTGTTTTACATCTTGTACATCAGCTTCAGACAGAGAAGTCATTTAAAAAAAATTACACAACAGATCTACCTATGGTTGAATGAGTTTTGTTTTACGCCGCTTTTAGCAATATTCCAGCAATATCACGGCAGGGGGACATCAGAAATGGGCTTCCCACATAGTACCCATGTGGGGAATTAAACCCGGGTCTTCGGCATGACAAGAGAACGCATTAACCACCAGGCAACCCCACCGCCCTCCTTTGGTTGAGAATCCATCCAATAAGTAAGCACCTGTAAAAACAGTTCACAAAGTGATCGTCCATTGTACTATATTCAAACTGCAATGTGTTCAGTTTCAGGTTTACATGAATAAAGCATTTAGATCTAAATTGGTGGTCCTCCTCCCTTTCTTCAAATATTCCTTCAATACTGAGAGAACTATTATAAAGGGCACCAAACCAGAGCAGATATATACTGACATACATAAGAAAGTACACACCTGGTATTTTGTGACTATTTCCCCCCACAAAACCCCCCAAATATTTTGCTAGCAATGTTGTAATTGGGTACAGTATCTGTGGTGTTTTGGAAACATTTGCAGAATTTTTGTGACAAGGCAGAGTCAAAACACTTTTTAAAAATTAATGTTGTTTTCAAGAAAATATTTTACCAAAGAATCAGGTGTGTACTTTCTTTTGAACGTCAGTTTAGATTCATGCAGGAACATGGGTGAATATCAAAACATTGTGTTAAATTTTTATCTGGCTAGTAGATGAGAAACACAGAAAAGCACAGACGGCCATTTCCTGAGTCAATTCTCAGAATTTACAAGCAATACAGACAAATGCTAGGGAATGTTTGAGCTGTACATCTTTGACAATCACTTAAGTATAAACCAAACCATCATAGCTTGTGATGCTAATTGCTCACTTTGTGTTACAAATAGGCTTTTTACTATTAATGATAAGATTGGAGAGTTCTGAGCCACAACATCACATTTGTGAGAAACCACAAACCATAGGTAAAACAGTCTGTGGGGAATATAAAAGTTTTAAGAGTGCCATTTCAGTGAGGCCTGTGAAGACAAGACGTAGTTCCAATCACCAGCTGACCAACTGAGATGCCAACCCTGCCCTTTGTTTCAAATGGCAGGCACTGTTTGAGCAAGATGCACTGCCACTTGGAACGGTATTTCAGTTGTGTCATGTCAACGTGATGTGAGAGAAAAGCAGCAGGCAACACAGGCTATGGACAATTACAATTTGGTTAAACCCATGAGCGACGTCATGGTGCTCACAAACGAAGGATGATATCAACAGCAACACTGGGATTAGTTCTGTCTGTTAAATGCTAGAGCATCAACTGACAGTTCTGTACCAGGATTAAGGACTCACAGTTACAGTAATCCACATTAAGCTGTTATTTTATTAGTTTTTACAGAAATCGCATAATGCAGCAATCCTTTACAAAATTGTAAGAGTGTTTCATATTAATATTTGTTCATCAGAAATTAACTGTTGTATATTTAACTATTTGTTGTGAGCTTATGTTTTTAATTGGCAACACCTAGAAAGAGCGGCTTTGAGTAAGGCTGTTCTGAATAGAATTTTAATTATGTCAGGTTGCTGTATGACGAAAACCAAAGTGATGTAGGTCTCTGACCTTCACAACTCTACAGAAAATTTAATTATTTTCACCTTACTTTCAGAGGAATTTGTCCCTAAAGCAAACAAGAAACTTCTACTCCATGTCTGAGAAAAATATACTAGTGGCGCCTTGAAAATTGTTTAACACAACATCATCTTAACATTTACAGTTCACAGAAAAATTAGTTTTGCTGCCAGGTACACTGAGAAATGTACAGTGGCATTGTGTAATCAAAGAAATACCAAGTTCCTCAAGACTGGCACACCCTCACCAGCAGCATTTGAACTGAAGTTTACACCACATTGTCAACTTATCCACAGACATCTGACACAACGTCAGCTAATTATCACTGAAACTGAACACCACTGTACACTGTACATACTGTTAAGAATTACAAACCTGCCTTATGGCTGACATCTCTACCAACACAACAGCAAGAAAATAATTCCTAGAAACTTTAGAGCATTTTCAAATTATACAAAAGTAGCTGAATAAAACAAAATATTAAACATTCAAATTGATCTATGCATTCTGAATATAATACACAAGTTCAGTGAATAATAATGTTCTTTTCAGGAATTCCACATTGCCAAGACATGCTGTTTATTAAGGACATAAGACAAGTTATAGTTCAGGTTCAGTTGAAACACTAAAATAGGATCCAAATGAACATGCCATGTATGTTAGGATGATACGATTATTTCTCAAATTTTCATCCATCTCATTTTCTTAGTTTTTCTCCTGACATCTCCTGAAAGATTAGCCCACTTCATGCATTTTTGTCAAAGTGTACTAAAAAGAACAAAAACTATGGCTTCTTATCAGTGCTAATATTTCACAATGTTCGGAAGACTGTCTAACATGTTCATAGCAATTCTAATGAGAAAAAAGAAAGTTTATACCAAAATGGCTGTATTGACCATGTTTCCCATGTTTTTGAAGCAACAATTATTCAACAAATACTACATTTTTTACCTGGCAGAAAATATTCATTTTCAGTAAAGAGCCTATCCAGGAAGCATTCTATGTAAGCTTGAGACAATGTACTTTAGTAAACATACTTTGCAAAACATACTTACAATATATCACAGATTTCTAAGAGATAGGAAGAATACAGTAAAAATGTACAAAAAGGCAATGAGTACAAGTTGTATTACTTAAACTTGCAATTCGCTGTCATGTTTGGTGTTAAACCATTTCCTACACTTATCTAAGGTACACACCGTCTAGTATCCGCTCCTGCAGCACCCATATTTCCTTATGGTCTGGCTCCGACATATGTAAGTGGTGGCTTGTAAATAACTAATAAAAATGTGTAACAGAACATGTCACATCAGTTTGTTGACAAACAACACTTGGTTCTTTGCTAGATGGGTTATGTCCCATTGGCTGAAATTGGTTAGGACTGTCACTGCATTCTCCATGAACAGCATGGGCAGATACAGCTTTTTGAGAAAGGGGATGCACATTCTTAAGGGGAAGGGGGAGCAGACTTCATTTTCATGAGTGTTTCAATGGTCATTTAAATTTCAAGACTGGATCCACCTATGAACAGAGACACTATGATACCCTGGACATTGATGGCAACAATAACAGAACGGAAATTATTGTTAGTTTTGCTTATCTGCAAGTTTGCATATCCAGCAATGTGTTAATCGAGGCGATTTAACTGCGTTATTATAGTCTGGATAAACAGGTTCACTGCACATAATTGCCAAGAGGAATCAGAAGAGTTCCAACAATACCCTGCTGAATGTATTTGACACACTGTCTGTGAATATGTAGACAAGGCCAATTTTGTACATGGAAACCTAAAATTTCTCTAAACTTAGAAACTTACCTACTATCTTGCATACTTGCAGAACTTCAATACCCAAGTTGACAACTGAACCAAGTACAATCCTGTGAAATCAACACTGAAGACACTGACTGTTATGGTCAACTCTAAGAATTGTGTATACACAGTATATATTGTTAAGAATACTTCTATTGCCGTATACAAAAGTCTCGATAGAAAACGACCCCCTGACATCCTCAAGTCGTTGTGGTTTTGATATCAGGGGATATCTTGGCATAAAGTTGGTATTGTCAGCATTGATACTTTGTCAAAATAGTGAAACCCATTAGAGATCTTGTGTCATGGCCGAGGTTTCACAAGTTAAAGCTTGCAAATAGAGCTTCCCCATGCATGAAGTATCCTTATGCCATGTGTTAGAACACAGATAGGGATGGATTTGTCTTGACAAACACAAACACTTTCATCTACTACCAATATTGAGAAGCTTAACATTCTTAACAAGATCAGCCAAATTTTAAGACTTGCAAACTCTTTGCTGCAACTGATATAGCATCCATTCAAAATAATTATACAGCTCCATGCACCGTTGTATGCAAATTAACTGGTGGAGAAGAGGGGAAACGTCAGTTGACATTCAACTACTCCAGATTACGTTATCAAGTTGTTAGACTTAATTTTGTTAACATGGTTTAACAGGAAATGTTTCCAATAAAACATTCAGGGATACATTCTTATATCACACAAGTAATTATTTCAAACCATAAAGGAACTTATATACTAACTCTTTAAATATGATTGTACATGAAGTCACTATATTTCAAAATGAGACCATTCTACCTTACTGTTAAATTATCCCCGCATTGTCTTAAATGTATTAAATAATACAAAGACACATTGTGACCAAAACAAATTTCAATTCTTTTATAATAGGGAGCTGAGAGAATTTTTCTGTGTGACCTGATAGCGACATAACCTAAGGGTGACTAATTATTTTGAGTTGTTTACCATCATTATTTTGTTACATGCCAAGTCACATGCATCATTACTACTTATAAGCTGTTCCGCAGTTTCCATGTACCAAAACTATACAGAACTATTGATCTTGAAAATAAATTTAAAAAATGAACAAACAAGAAATACCATGTAACGATCAGTAAACTGAACAGTACCAGGTGCAAGAGCAAAAAACATTAAATGTGCTTTGAAAATAACAACTTATTACAGATGAACAAGAATCAGGACCATATGGAAACAATCACCCTCCGTCTTGATATTTAAACTTGACCAACGATTAAAACCAAAACCACTACAAAGCATGTGATCAATGAACTTGGTATCTTGCTTTAATTCTAAAGCTTTGCTATGTATTCAAGAAATATGATTTTCACACCCAAAATGTAATCAATCAAAAGATGCGTTTGATAAATACATAAAAAAGCTCACACCAGGTGAGAATGGCAGTGATATACTTAAGTAGTTCTTAATTTTCCTGACATTCAAAGGACAATAAATAGTATGTTACAATTAAACCAAACAGACCAACTCAAAATTGAAGGGCAGCACTGATTTTGATTTTGTGGGGCCAGTTTTAGCTTGCTGATCAACCCTTGAAGCACTATTTTCCAGTCATTGTTGTCGACAATGAAAACGATGTTGTAAATGTAGAAACTGACTGAAAGACTTCAGCACGAGTCAAGGTGCAGTTTTGACGGCTCAAACTTAGCTTCACATTCAATCAAGAAGCGTATCACAACATAATGTAACAAAATAATCTTTGGCATTGTAACACAGCTACTTGACAATACACATGTATTGTTCACACCGAAGTAGAAGTACTCTCATGATATGTACAGACGATAGACGCCACGCCTTGTCGCTTGAGTAGCTAATCTACACATCATACATAATAATACCCTTATAGGTCCTCTCCCACCTTTGCTAAGCCATCGGGGGAAGATGGCTGCCTTGAGGTGTTGGCCAGTCATCTGAGTACCCGTATATCAGACTTGTCTGATACAGATGCAGCTCAACACGGGTGGAATACTAGGGTGGGGTAGAGTGATTGTGGTTGTACATTGGCACAGTAACCCTTTACCCATTGTGACTTTTGATCGCAGTATCATAATTGTCCTTGCCAACAGCAGGAAGTCAGTGGTAATTATGGCAATATGTCTGTAGTTTCACCAGCTTTCCATAACCAGCTTTCCATCATTTCAATAGTGTTCCACCAGTTCACTGGTTTTACAGTCTTGTCACATTGCTGGTTAGGACATCGGTGCAATTCAAGGTGCGTCCCTAAGTACAACCCTTGGTGTTTCAGTCTAAGGTGCAACCGATGTTTCAGTCCATGGTGCAACCAACTTAAAGTCCAAGTACAGCCATGGAAATTGAGGGTAAGGGTTAATCATGGCTGGGCAAAATGATGAGGCAGCGACAGGCAAGGTGTAGTGCATCCGTTTGATTTCACCTGATTTACAACAGTTGAGCAAGTAGTTGACAAATTAAACATTTCCTAAGAGCCACGTATGTCATTCATACTCTAGGATCTGCTTGTGGTAGAACAAGAGGTACCTGAAAGACAAAAGACATTTAGGATAAAAGTTGGTGGGAGGGAGGGAGGTAGTGTGTGTACATGTCATGAAGTATTCCAGTCTAATGAGGGGGTCTGTTAAGTCTAACCAAGGCAATCCACTGTGAGCAATGATCCATGCCATCAGGTTATGCTGACATACTATTAACTAAGTTGCCAATTTGACCACCAAGTTGCCCTCAAATGACAAATATAGATTGCTTGGTACTAATTCAGACCCACACCCTGATGGGAGTGAGTAAGCGAGTGGTTTTACAGCGCATATAGCAATATTCAGGCAATATCACGGCAGGGGACACCAGAAAAGGGCTTCACACCATCCTCACACCATGGGACAGAATATCACTGTCCCTACATGTTGCTTACAAGAATTACGCTTGCAGCTGTTGCAGGTTCAAAGGAAAGACTTGGATGTTTCCAAAGCCTACAATAGGGGATTGCCTACTCCATGTGTTCTTTCACACGTCTCTCAACAAGATAGGACATGACTAAAGGTATTACCCTTCACTATTGAGAACTTCTTCTGGTGACGCCTTTGTGATCATGTGATCTTCACACTTGAACCACTGGTCCTTGTGGAGGCGGATGTAGCATGTGTAGTGACCAGTTTCTATAGTACCACTGTGATTCACCACAGAGAACAAAGAGTATCTGAAACATCAGTAATCAGAGAAAACATAACTCACTAAAAAATAGAGATAAGTAAACTTATGCAAAATAAGAAAGTAAAAACATCATGTAATTTTCTGATTAAAATTGATATTTTATACTTATCCTGACTCATGCTACTTGCTTGTCTTCTTCTTCTTGCGAACACAGTGGAACACTTGTATCTCCCAATTGAAGTTCCCTTCAATGTAAAATCACTAATTAGTACTCACCACGAGTTATCTGTCCCCTCGTAAGCGCGGGAACGAGGGCGCCACCTCCTGCCATGTGCCTCACTCTCTCCTTTTATAGCGAGCCCAACACTTGAATTTTCAGGGAAATCCAAAGTGTTATGTGGGGAGGACGGGAGGGCTTACCTCATGAGTCAGGATAAGTATAAAATATCAATTTTAATCAGAAAATTACATATTTTTCCTTATCCTGACTCATGCTACTTGCTTGTAGAATCCGACGGATACGGAGGTGGGAATACAGAATACTTTGGATTTAGATAATTAGTGATTTGTATAGTAATGCTTGTAATAACCCTTATGGGAACTTCATAAAGGCACTGAATTGATGAATTCCTGCTGCTAACTTATCAGCTGCCATATATGAGTTATTACAATATAATTATTATGATAAAAGTATATACAACAAGAATACTATGCCTAAGACTAATAAACTTAAGCTTGTTAATATGATAGCATAAACTCCTTAGAGTTTCTTAGCTAATATACTTTTATGATGTAAACATAGTACTAAGCTTAAGATATGAATAAACTTAAGCTATATATATAATAGCAAAAACTCCGTAGAGTTTGTTAGCTAATATATTTTATAATATAACCATAATACTGAGCTTAAGATATGATTAAACTTAAGCTAAATATATAATAGCAAACTCCGTAGAGTTTGTTAGCTAATATATTGTTATGATATGACAACCATAGTACTGAGCTTAAGATAATAAATGAACTTAAGCAAAATATATATAGCATATAGCTATTTAGTACTGTTATAAGATAAGTAGTAAATCTGTAAGATTGACTTATCTTCTCCGAGGAACTGTCAACTGTTGTGCGAGGACCATGGGACCGAAATGGTGGATACCTGAGACGTCCTCGGTGGTGGAGATATCTCTCAGATAGTGGTTGGCAAACACCATATCGGATCTCCAGAAACAACCCTCCATTATGGTATTCAAAGACTGACTGACTGACTGAGTTTAGTTTTACGCCGCTTTTAGCAATATTCCAGCAATATCACGGCGGGGGACACCAGAAATGGGCTTAACACATTGTGCCCATGTGGGAAATCGAACCCGGGTCTTCGGCGTGACGAGACAACGCTTTAACCACTAGGCTACCCCACCGCCTGGTATTCAAAGAGCAGTTGCCATGTAGAGCAAGTGTAGATGCTAGCGCTCTAATTTCATGAGGATTAGATGCTCTTGGAGGGTCCAGTCTTGCAGCCTTGTAGGCACGTAGTATGACAGTTCTGATCCAAATGGAGATAGTAGTACGTGAGACTTTCGTCTGCGTAGCTGTTGATAGAGGAATAAATAATCTCTTGAATTTTGCCCTCCTCTGTTTGGATCGGTGGAGATATATTTTCAGTGCTCTTACTGGGCATAGTGATAGATCCATCGTATCATGAGGTCTAAGTATAGATGAGAGAGCTGGGACGTGGAATAATCTGTCTGGTTGCCCTGGTAACTGGTTCATGGCGATAAAATCCCAACGTAGTCCCAAATGCACGATGTTATGAATATCATCAAAGCATGTTCTCTCGTAATCCAATGCGTGAATCTCTGACATCCTGGCAGCCGAAGCTAGAGATAACAGGAACAAGGTTTTCTGAGTCAGAAATTCAAAGGATGTAGATTCTAACGGTTCATAAGCCTCACTTGTGAGGTGTTGGAGCACTATATTCAGATCCCAAGCTGGAGCGTGAAATCTTCGTTTTTGATCCTCCAATCCGGAATGCTCGTAGCAAGGCGAGTAACTCTGGGGTCTTGGTTAACTTGACACCCGTTCTCATAGTTATGACAGAGCTTATTGCTGCAAGATAAGTGTACAAAGTTGAGCCTTTTAGATTTTTAGTCTGACATAGATAACATAGGTAGTCAGCCACTTGAGGATGAGTAGCATATCTAGCTGTAAATCCTTTCTTAGTAGCATAATTTACAAAACTGTGCCATTTGTCATCGTATAAGTTGCGAGTTGAGTTACGCAGGGCAAGTGTGACTGCTTTTGCCGCTCTGGCTGAATAACCTCTCTTATTCAGACACGCCTTGATACAATCCATACGTGAAGTTGGAATATTTCTGGCTTTCCGTGCACTTGTTTGGTGTGCGGATGTATTAACAGATTCGAGCACTCTGGAAGTTGTAGTATTGGTTGTCCGATTTCTTGAATAAGAGTTGGAAACCACGTTCTCGCTGGCCAGTAGGGCGCGACCAAAATCAGATGGAGGCTCTGAGTTTGTCTGATTTTGAGTAACACTTGTGGGATTAATGCTGGTGGAGGGAAAGCGTACGCGTTGAGTCCTTCCCACGATATGCTTAGTGCGTCCGTTGCCCATGCTAGTGGGTCTGGAACTGGCGATACGAATGTTGTCAGTTGTTTGTTGAATCGAGTGGCAAATAGGTCTATTAGTGGAGTTCCTATTTCCTTGATAATTTGAGTGAATATCTCTGTGTGGAGCATCCATTCTGTCGGCGATGGTAGGTGTGGCCGAGAGAGAGCGTCTGCTAATACATTCTTTGCTCCTGGAATGTGACATGCTCTGACATGTATGTTGAGATTGTCGATTAATTCGAACAATAGGAAACAGAGACAATAGGTTCGGGGACCTTGTTGAGCCTTGTTTGTTCACATAAAACGCCACTGTCAAATTGTCTGTGTGAATCATCAACTGAGCGTTCTGTAGTAAGTTGCTCCAGTGACTTATGGGCGTTTATGACTGCTTGCATCTCTAGCAGATTTATGTGTAACTTGCTCTCTAGATTGCTCCATAGGCCTGACGCTGTCCTGTTGGCGAGATGGGCTCCCCAACCTTGTAGTGACGCGTCTACGTAGAGATGTGTTTCCGATTCCGGCTCTATTAAGGAGACGTCTACGCAAACATTCGATCTCTTGGTCCACCATAGTAGGTGAGGTTTGACGTGATCTGGTAGACTGAACGGTAGAGAGTCGTTGAGATGTGAATTGATAAGGACTTGCAACGGGCGTAATTGTAGTCTGACTCTGACTGTCAAGTCTTGAGCTGATGTGAGTAATCCCAATAGGCTCCGCCACTGTCGTAGTGGTAGCGGAGAGAGTAAGGCTTGTGGGATTGACTGTTGGATCTTGATCCATCGGTCCTCCAGTACAACTATACGATTCTGGGCTGTTAGAAATCATATACCTAGAAATTGCAGATCTTGTGTTGGCTCTAGGTCTGACTTGAGTAGATTTACTAACCATCCTAGTTGAGTTAGTAACATGATTATAAACTTCAGCTGTAGTCTGGGACGCTGTGGATCTGGATCCACTTGTATCCTGTCGTCTAGGTAAAACGCACTGCGAAGACCTTGACGATGTAGATATGAGATGATAGGTTTCGTCACTCTTGTGAATAACCAGGGGGCCGATGAGATTCCAAAGGGAAGCACTTTCCATTGGTAATGTATTCCGTCTAGGATAAATCTTAGATATTTCCTTGAATCTGGATGAATCGGAATGTGTAGATATGCGTCTTGCAGATCTATGCTGGCCACGTAATCTCTGGGAGGAATTAAGTGCCGTAGTTGCGGTAGGTGTATCATGCAAAACGCTGGCGGTTTGCTTAGATAGTCTCTGTTGAAGATGCTCATATTGTATATGAGACGAAACTTTTCCTTTGAATTTTTCTTGGGCACTAGGAAAACTGGGGAGTAGAAACCTGGTACGCTGTTTCGTTGATCCAGAACTTCTAAGGCCTGTTTGTTGAATAGAGTAGCTACTGTTTCTCTTAACATTGGTAGTTGTAACGGATGGAAGTCAAACCTTGGAGAGATGACTGTCAACGGAGGTTTGGCCTTGAGTTGTATTTGATATCCGTGCTGTAGGATGTTGGATACATAAGGATCTTGTAGGAATCCCCAGTTTTCCCAGTGCAGCTGAAGGCGTCCACCCACTTGAGATGGTTGTACTGGAACGGCTGGGGTATCTCAAGGATGTTTGCTTAATGACATTAGCTAACGTATCCATGGACTTAATCATAAGCACCTCTCTAGAGTCCTTAGACACCTCTTTGGAGACCTTGTCTATGTTACCACCAAAGATATATGGAGATGACCACGGGGCAGCGTAGAGGGATTCAGTAAATTGATTACCCCAAGTACAGGAGGCTAGGAGACCCTGACGACGAGCCATAGTAGTAGCTGCAGAAAGAGCTGACAAGTGATCTGTTAGGAACTGTTGGTCTCTTTTCTGCATGAGTAGAGCCGAATAAATCATCCTATGTTCTTCATCTGTAGAATCTTTGAACTTGGTGATGAGAGTTTCATTGACAGTTCTAGATCTATTCAATCCAAAAACATTCTCCTAGAAATGGTATCCAACTGGGCTAGCTTGCGATCGTCTATCTTGTAATTCCTGGACTTGGCATCGCTGATTAACTTAAAGTTGTCATCAATCTCTTGAGCCTTGAAAAAGGAGTCCATATTGTGGCCTGCAAACTTTTTAGCGTTGAAAACCGGGAAATGTGCCGTCTGAAACTTCGTAGATTTTGTAAAAGCTACATCCAGATTAGCTGGAACCGCTGCTATCGGGTCAATAGGAGGTAAGGAGATAGTGTCAGCATCATCTTCCTTCATCAAATAAGTATGGGCTGAGTTCTCGTTCTTAGACGGGGAAGAAAGTTCCAAACCATTCACCATCCAGTATCTAATTTCTGCATCCGAGAATACGATACCCTCTTCCTCTTCTGACGTCGGATCACAGATAATAGAGTGAGGTGGAGTCCTAGATCTATATGAGGATCGACGAGAAGAATGTGGTGAACGGACTGACGAGTGGCTTGTATAGGGAGACCTTGGTGGAGACTTCCTTGGCGAACGATGAATCCCTTATAGATCTTCTGGATGAAGATGACTTGGAGCCACTTAACCTTCGTGTAGGTATCGAGTCACGAAGTCGAGCGTACGTTGTGACGACGTGGAAGCTCTTCTGGTCTTAGACTGGGACGACGGGATGTCCTGGGATGCAGGTCGCTTCTTGGATATAGCGGACTGCGTTCCACGCTTCTCCCCCGAGGGTAACTCAAGCGGAACACCAGACGGTAGAGGGTCGTCCGCCAACAGTTGACAGGGTATATCTGACTCTGATCTATCAGCCATGACTGAAGTCTGTTTCCATGATCTATCTGCTGCACGTCTCAAGACGCAACATAAATATTTATCAAAGGCAGAATTAGACAATTTAATACAAAAATTGCAACGTGAAACAGTAGAGCATGGCGTAGTACAACTAGGGCATATTAAATGCGGATCAGCAGCAGAGAAACATAATTTACAAACAGTGCAGATTTTCATTAACGCAATCTACTGAGCAAACACGGCGGACCGTGAATAAAACAGTAGAAACACGAATAAATATCAATGCATCATGTATAAGGATACTAGTTACACCTCTATAGAAGATTATAAGAGGTAAATAACTAAATATAAATAAAGGATATAATGTGTAGGGAGACACAGGTGCTCTCACGTCCTGCTCACTGGGCGAAGAAGGAGAGAGTGAGGCACATGTCAGGAGGTGGCGCCCTCGTTCCTGTGCTTACGAGGGGACAGATAACTCGTGGTGAGTACTAATTAGTGATCTTACATTGAAGGGAACTTCAATTGGGAGATACAAGTGTTCCACTGTGTTCGCAAGAAGAAGAAGACAAGCAAGTAGCATGAGTCAGGATAAGGAAAAATAAGCATTTTTCAATTATGTGCTTGCAATGTTGATCAATCAAAGGCAAATGTCAATCAAAAAATGAAACCAAAACATGGAAACGTTGTCATGTAAACTTATGGTAATTAGTTTCTGTTTTTATAGGCTGAACATTGGTAAAGACATACCATGGTCAATGAAGTGCATGCAAGGTCAATCCATGCAAATGACGTCAACTGATTCTGCATCTTGTCATGTCAACTGATGCTGCATCCAGTCGTGTCAACTGATGCTGCATCCAGTCTTGTCAACTGATGCTGCATCCAGTCGTGTCAACTGATGCTGCATCCAGTCATGTCAACTGATGCTGCATCCAGTCATGTCAACTGATTCTGCATCCAGTCATGTCAACTGATTCTGCATCTAGTCATGTCAACTGATTCTGAATCGTGTCATGTCAACTGATGCTGTATCCAGTCATGTCAAATTATTGTTTCTACCACTCACTTGTTTTCACATGAAAGACCTTTGGCAGAGACCTGCACAATTTGATTTGAGTAGCCATTGTTGTTGTTTCTCGAAGATGACATGAAGGGTGTCATGTCTAGCTCTTCTGGGAATGATACAAATGTTGAGATCTTCTTATGGTAGCCTGTGGAATGCTCAAATCTCTGCAACAAAAAATATGATCAGCATAAAAACTCTTTAACATATCATGCAGCCAAAAATGAATCACTTGAGTGTCAAGTTTGGTCTGAATGTCATGCAAGTTAGCTAAAGCTAAAGCTCTCATCTCAATCTCTACAGTTTCTTGCTGTGGAGAGTTGGGCTTGGTGATAGCAATCTGCTTTGGTTGTTTTGAGCCATCCTGTCACAGCAGCCTTTTAATGTTGTAATCTGATGAGTGAGTGAGTGAGTTTAGTTTTACGCCGCACTCTGCAATATTCCAGCTATATGGCAGCGGTCTGTAAATAATTGAGTCTGGACCAGACAATCCAGGGATCAACAGCATGAGCATCGATCTGCGCAATTGGGAACCGATGACATGTGTCAACCAAGTCTGCGAGTCTGACCACCCGATCCCGTTAGTCGCCTCTTACGACAAGCATGGGTTACTGAATATCAATATTCTAGCCCGGACCTTCACAGGTACGTAACCTGATGAGGGCTTGGAAGATAGCTGATTTTTTTGCTTCCTGTGTATCCAAGTGGTGACACAGTAGTGAGTCTTGATAATCCTACCTTATCACATGCTTCTAGAGGAATATACTATATATTATTAAAACAAGCATTACAAGTTAAATGTTTCTTTCTTCAACATATTTTCATTTCCGTTTAAACTTGACTATATATATCACCAAAAGACTCCCACTAGACAAAACACAAAATCACACCAGTAGATATTGGTTAGTACAGTGGTTCAAGCACTTAATACCCCACATGGACACAATGTTTGAAGTCTATTCCATGAGTCCTCGGCTGTGACAAAGCATTCCAACTCACCTTGAGATGGAAGCATGCCACCACTGGCAGTTTCTTCATTGTCAACTGTTTGGTGGACTCTTGGTAGCTGTGACACTTGCTACACTTGATCTTGGCTGAACTGCCCAAGTGCTCAGGCTTGGTAAACCTGCACAGAGAAACTCATTGTTGGGTTTAAGTTCACTTTGAACAGTAAGGTTCGAATAAACACAGTAAAGTGTTTCAGATGCGTACCATTTTGATGGAACCTATGACCATGGTTATGGTGCTGACAACCCTAGAACCATAATCAGGAAGAACTGGGAATCAAACCCATGATCACCGGCTTCTGGCACACCTAACAGATGTTTCTCTGACATTCTGGCACCTTGGACACCAAGGTAAACCAAATGAGAATAAACCAAATATAACAATCTGACCATTAATCGTTCAAAATATGTACATGACGTACCTTTCAGGACAGTAATATGGCAATAATGAAACAATACCACTTGTTAACATAACATGAACTGAATTAAAAGTAGATCATGTTAATCGGTTCTATTGAGCATAAAGTCATCCCTCGCAGTAACGACCTTTGCAATACCGTGACCTCGGTTAAACTGCAGGGTAATCAGTGGCTCCCATAAAACAATTTCCGAGCAAGCACACATCTTCATATCATAGTGTATCTACCAATCCGCTGTTGTGCTCAGTTTAATCATGATGTAAGAGTTAACCAGCGAAATTTAGTATGGGTGGAAATAAGTGTCCATTGTATATCCTTGTATTATGGGTTTTAAAGTGCTTAAGAAACATTCACTGTTTTCTTGATTGATAACACAATCAGCAAAACACACAATTCTCAGCAATAACACCGCCTTGACAGATATAGTTTGTAAAAGAATGACCCGCGTTATGGCGAGGGACCACTGTATTCAAAAACCTTTTCGTTTTTGAAATGTTGTTTGAATGATTTATTAGCATATACATCTTGGTATTTATCCTGTGATGCAATTAGTAATTAGAGCTTTAGATATTAAATATTCATCCAAGTTAATCTCACAAATAGAATGTAAACACCATAATCAATACTCTCAAGATGTCTGCGATAAACCTGCAAAAAGGGATATATTTTTAATATTTGGATTTATGTATATTCTTCACATTCCTAATGTTAACTGACAACTGATAACATCTACTGTCTATAAAAAGGATTGATCAATCCAATACACTCAATAAGACAGAAAGTTAGCAAATCGCCTACCTTTTCAAGCACTCAATCAATGAGGTAGGTTCATATGTCCCTGGACTGTTAGTGTAGCCTGGAATATACAATACATTCTATCAGCAGAAGTCTGTATGACACTTGACTGCACACAACTTGAATCAAGTATTTCTGGACTAAATGAAAATACTGGAATTTTACATAATACTTTATTAATATCTCCCAAGCAAGCCTTCTGTGATCTGGGCCATTTTCAATCCCAGATCATTTCACATCCTTCCAGTAAAGCAAAATGTAAGGGGAAAAAAACCCAAACATCACTATCATTTTTGAAGGGGATCTTAAAGCTATGGGTCATAGGTCGCTCAAAGGTTAGCAGATGCGACCTTCTACTAGGAGTTGTTAAACTCAGTATAGCACCGTAACGAATAATACTGAGCGAGAGAATACTTTGACTGTAGTAGCACTGCAGTAGTACGAAAAACTTGGGAACACTTGTATAATAAGACGCAGTAGGGAACTGACAAGAAGTACTTGTACAATATTCATTTTGTTTGCAGCTAAAGAGTAAACCTCAAAGTGATACATGCCACTGACAACACCTAGGGCAGAACCTAACATCTCATGCATGTTGCTGAGGGACTTCAGTCCACAATGAAGCTCAATCTAAGATTCAACCCCATGACATGTGGGTCCTGCCAAAGTTAAGGTAGGTAACTCTGGACAGTGAAACTGTTTTTATGACCACAGACACCCTTTAACTATCAAAGTCATTATTTGCAACAAGACTAACACTTCTCTCAAGCTTCATCATTTGTAACATGATCTATAATTCACTGACAACGTTACAACTGAACATGTACACAACATACATGAAACAGATTATTACATGAAACAGATTATTACATAAAACAGATTATTACATGAAACAGATTATTACATAAAACAGATTATTACATGATTATTACATGAAACAGATTATTACATGAAACAGATTATTACATAAAACAGATTATTACATGAAACAGATTACATGAAACAGATTATTACATAAAACAGATTATTACATGAAACAGATTATTACATGTGAATTTAGTACATACTGAATATATGAAATGTGTGTCCATGTCCAATAGTTCTTACTCTCTGACTGAGACAAGTGTCACACAGGTTCGTCTGTAATGGTTTGCTAGAAATGGAACTTCTCCTCGACATACCTGATTCAATAGAGAGGTGAGAGTTGTTGTTGTTGGAGGAAGGGGGCCCTGGACCCAAGTCTAGTGAGATGTCCCATATAGGGTCAATCGTTGTGGAAACATTACTGAAACAAGACACACAAACTGATTTAGAAATGACCAACACATGGAACACATATCAGGACATGCCCAGTGTAAAGAAATGGACCCTGCTGCACAAAGCTATCTTAGCACTGAGCTGATCGTACCTTTAACATTATGATAGTCATACTAATAGTAATAGTGGTAAGATAGCTTTGTTATGGGACCCAGATCAGCAGGAACATTCACATCACATACTACAGGTGAGGTGAAATTGGGTTTAACATTGTGCTTGAGGATATTTCGCTCATATGACGACATGCATGCGTGTGTATATGTATGTGTATGTGCGGCTGCTTGTACTAGCCCAGACTGAAGCTGGTTTCATAGTGCTAGCTCAATAAGATACCATGCCGCAGTGAAGCATGAATACCCCACTCAGACACAGTATACTGACTCCAAGCCGACCAGTCCTTGTTGTACCCATTAATGCCGAGCGCCAGGCAGGGACCAACAAGTACCATATTTTAACGTCTTTTGGTATCACGCGGTCGGGGATCGAACCCGCGACCTTCCGCTCTCCGGGCGGAAGCTCTAACCACTACACCACAGAGGCGGCCCACATACCACAGAATCCATACAAGACATGGCATCCCCGCCTACCAATATGTCAGGACAAACAAGAGGATGATCTGTATATTGCTCTTACAAGTATACATATAAGTTCATACAAAACAGGGACAAATTATCTGACACTTTGGCTGTATCCATTTCTAAAATTAATACATGCTACAAAATATGTTATGGAAGAGCACCCCTCTCACGAAGTTCCCAATCAGTTACTGCATGTAAATCACCACATCCCACCCAACCACGAAGTTCCCACCCCACCAACTACTGCATGTACCAACTCACCACATCCCCCAACCCAACCACTTCCAACTCCAGTCCCACCCCACCAACTCCAGCACAATCCCGTCCCACCAACTCCAGCACAATCCCACCCAACCAACTCCAGTACAATCCCACCCCACCAACTCTAGCAGAATCCCATCCCACCAACTCCAGCACAATCCCACCCCACCAACTCCAGTACAATCCCACCCCACCAACTCCAGCACAATCCCACCCCACCAACTCCAGTACAATCCCACCCCACCAACTCCAGTACAATCCCACCCCACCAACTCCAGTACAATCCCACCCCACCAACTCCAGTACAATCCCATCTTACCAACTCTAGCACAATCCCATCCCACCAACTCCAGCACAATCCCACCCCACCAACTCCAGTACAATCCCACCCCACCAACTCCACTACAATCCCACCCCACCAACTCCAGTACAATCCCATCCTATGTCTTTAATAGTTAAAACATTTTAGAGATTCATTCTAGTTTTACATCTGTATCTGTGATATTCTATTTGTTTATACTGTCCTTCGTTGACAGATTTTTATTATTTAATAATATGTATTATGATTGTATTACTTGTTTTATTACATGATATAGCTGAGATACTGCCAATGTGACTCACTCTTAAAATCTTGAGGTATGCTGCGGCCAGGGATTGAACTACTGACCCTTTGTCCTCCAGACAATCTATCCACAAACGATCCGCTTGCCCAAAGAGGCAGTCAAGCTTAGTGATTAAAACACCAAATGGAATTTAACATTACAATTTTGGAATGAATACTGACACTTACTTCTTAGTAGGTGTGTGAGTCAGTCAGTCAGTTTAGTTTAGCAACAGCTTTTATAATATAGCGTTTACCAATATTCCACCATATCAGAGCGGGTGACACCAGAAATGGGCTTCACACATTGTACCAATGTAGGGAATCGAATCCTGGCCTTTCGGTGTTATGAGTGAACGCTTTAACCACTAGACTACCCCACCGCCCCTTCTCAGTAGGTCCAGACAAAGTCCATGACATCATCCTTTCATGGTAAATGAGAAACATAAGACCATCTTGTGTTACTTAAACCTTTATGTTGTTGGAGTCAACTTACTTGCACTCTTTGCAGGTGACATCTGACTGCAGGCCCCCGGTGAAAATTTGGTCAATGATACAGTTACAGTGATGCGGATTGTTAGAGTTGAGGCCATTGGTACCTGATGAAACAGAACAGAATCATCATACCCTCTCAATATTTGGAAAAGATATCTTCTCTAAAGTCATAAACAAGCATTTAGAGCTGCACACAACACTTTTCACAGCTGTAGATTTTATGAAGAACCAAAGCCAAATTAAATCCAACAAGAAGACAAAGTCATCACTATCCCCCGCAATGGCAAAATACTCTTCATGAATATGTCTACGAGTTATGATTATGTCAAATGTTTTGGTGTGCATATATAAAAGTGGAAGGAGATTATTGAAAGGTTTTAAAAGTTCTGCTCCAGAAAGAAGCACAAGCACCAATTTCAATCTAAGTCAAACTTGTTGCCATGGAAATGCCAAAAATATTTTATTCAGAATTCCAAAACTACCAAAAGGCACCAGTACACCACCAGACTAATCTATGTACCAAGTTTGCGGGGATAATAAAAACATTGGCTTAGTTTTGATTTCTATTTGCCCATCAGCTTCATCTTTCACATTTATTTGACAGATATCAGACAAATAAGAAAACACAAGAAGTATCCATATATTGATCAAATGCAATGTATAGTATGTTGCCTTTGCAATCCTGTAAGGAGATGACAAAGCCCTTCATAAGTTCAAGGCATGTTACCCTACATATAATTAATAATAATTAACCTGCACTTGTAATTAGGGCTGCAACGATTATCAAAAATCGAACCTTACACCTTTATTTCAATTTTCGATAATCACCATCACTATTTCGCTAATTGGACGATGGATTTCACGCTAAAAAGCCGACTCACTTGAAAGTCGTAAGTTTTTCGAGCATTTCAGCTTCAGGGAAAGCTAATGTGTAACATCCGAGTGCCGCAACATGCTGTATTTGTTTTGTGGACGTGAAATATAAAACAGGATCGACAACAAACTTGGCCAGCCACTTAAAAAGAAAACAAAATGTGGACGTCACTGATAGCTTGGTGTCAAAAACTGAACCGACAGTGGACAAACCTGGCACAAATGAGCGGAGTGCTAGTGGACAGCTGAAACTTAGTGATGTTGTAAATATATCTAAATTGAATGACACTTGGAAAATGGCGATAACCAAGGCTATTGGTGGTTACCTGGTGCATAATATGCGCCCATATTCAACTGTTCAAGATGATAGTTTCAAATTTATGATCAGTGTTTTGAAGCAGAGATATAGTGGAGCCAGTGAGAGATTTTTTTCTGCAGCAAGAGATTTGGTCACTGCCTAAAGGACATGCCTCACAAGTGACCATGTGGATATGCTTGTGTTTCTTTCCAATAATATGATCATTCCGTATGATCATCTGCAATGATCTGCACCGAGTCAGACTGAGAGCACTTTGCAGTTGACTTTCGAAATTTTGACTTTATTAACTTTTATGTTCCTTGACATGGGGACAAGAAAGTGAAAAGCGCTGTTCTGTGTTTAAACATGATATTTTATGTTTGAAAAAGGTTACATCATTTACATTCCTGATTTTTCCTAGTCAAATCTTGCAAAAAGTTTCAGTATGATATGTTTTGTTTCATAAATGAGTTAAATGAAATTTGATGTTGATGAAAAGAATAAAAAATTATCGAATCGAGGGTCCAATATTGATAATCGAAGTCTGGGTGAATCGTTGCAGCCCTACTTCTAAAAGCATCACTATTTTATATTTCCCCAACTGTACAACTCCAAAATAGCCATTGCCATACAGCTCCATTGCCATTTTGTTTTGTCATCAAAAAACAACTATATACTATAAAATCAAAAAGTCTTTTCCCTATTACCGCAGATAAGCCGATCTCATAGATAAGCCGACCCCCTAATTTGACCCTTAAAATCAGTGTCAAAATGGTATGTTTTGTACATAAGCTGTCCTCCCGCAATGGGGTCCAAAACGCAGCCAACTCAGACCACAGACAACTGGCAGTTATCGATAATTATAACTTCGCTTATCTTACCCCATTCCTTGTGCGTACAACTACCGCTTACCATGTTCGTGGGGGTATGTTTTTCGCTCCAAACGCGATATCACCAATTTCACATATTTTTATCACCAATCACGAACTGCTTACCATGTTCATGAAGGTCCGTAAAACATTAGTGTTGATTATACATATTTTACATTTATAGAGCAAAACCTGTAATTAAATTACACAATGCTAGGATATATTTCTTTTGGTTAAATAATAGTGTTAGGTATAATATTATACCTAAGATTATTGGGTACGTTTTAACTTGATCGCCGGAAATGAGTGCACAGCTGATTGTTATTAATCCCTGCATATAATACAATGCCCAGCAAAAACAAATTAGAACTGGAAAGATAAATAATCTTGTCTAGCTATGTTTAATTGCAAATTTGACGTCTTTACTGACAAAGTCGTTTTCTCTTGTTCGTTCACGCAAAACAATATGATGTTGTTTTCTTACTGGTCACCAGAAAAAAGGTTTGACGAAAGTGTTACCCATAGCTAAGCCGACCAAAAACTAGCCTTCATATTGTTGACAGTCTACCAGTCTGAACTGTAAATGTAGAAAGACTAGACATTCACAGGGAAGGAAACCTTTCAAAATTTCCACTAGACCACAGGGCAAGTGAGAGGACAATAATAAGTGGTCCTGTCTGTACTTCACTGGTCTAAAATAACATTTGTAGATTTATTTAACTATCAATACAAAATTCACTGGCCACCAAGACCTAGATAAAAAGAGATTGTTTACTTGTCAGGTGTACAATTCACCCACTTTGTTTTCATTTGGAAAGCTTACCCTTGCAATGTCTATGTAGAACATCTAGAGCAGCTATGAGGAACTCGTGAGCATCCTGTTGTTCATAGCCAGCTAGATGCCGAGCATTGGTCCACACCAAGTGCAGCAGTCGATACGGGATGTGAGGTGTGCGAACCCCTGAGTAGAACTGTAACACACAAGAAGTGAGTGAGTGAGTGAGTTGAGTACACTGCCCTCAGCAATATTCCAGCTATATGGCGGCTGTCTGTAAATAATCGAGTCTGGACCAGATAATCCAGTGATCAACAGCATGAGCATCAATCTGCGCAATTGGGAACTGATGACGTGTCAACCAAGTCAGCGAGCCTGACCACCATTAGTCGCCTAAGCAGTCACCTTTTGTGGCAAGCATGGGTTGCTGAAGACCTATTCTACCCCAGATATTCACGGGTCAACACACAAGAAGAGTATGATTTACAAATACAACTCCAGACCTAAAACCGCAACCAGCAAAGAAGGTCATGTACACATACAAGGCATGCAACACGTAGGTATTCAGCAGCTTAACTGGCCACTGTTGGTTTCAGTAACCAACTGGCTGAGATATAGGAGATGGCAAATATTTCTTGAGAAGAGCATAGGTTTCTATTAATATATGGGTCTTAAAAATCTTTTACTCATGAAGATCTGAAAACCCTCCATAAATATTGTCAGGTGATCAATCAAATAAGCATAGTAGCATTAGGGTTTCCAGGTTTTCTGTACAACCATGTGGTTCTGTACAGTGAAATGGAAGCAATGGAGACTGTTACTTCATCACTGTAAGTGCAACAGTGTCTACATCCCAGAGGCAAACTAAGGAATATTTCTATCACTTTTCCATTGTTGAGACTGAATATATTCCTATTAAATAGGTAAAGCAATGGAGCGGATTCATTTGAGAAAACTGAAATCTGATAAGTTAAAAAACAAGCATCCTTCATTTACATTAGCACATCAAAGATAACTCAGGGTTCACGAGATTCTCGGAGGGTCTATCGGGACTTTCATACAAAGAGGTATTGTAACAACGTAACAGATCGTATTTAGTGAGATTACCTCCTGAAACAGACGTGACATCTCACAGACGAGGCACTGCTTGGAGTTGCTGGATGTCTGACAGTTGTGCTGGTCTGACAGGAAGTAGTCACGGAGGATGGGTGTGTGAGTAAGGGCCTGGACAATGCAGTTCATGAAGCAGGTGTTGCCCAGATTGATCAAACCTCGAAGGCCTGTCAATGACAGAGGAAACAAATACACAACATTAGTAGCTTGCGTGTAAGTGCTTCACAATTTGCTCAAACCTTCTAATGTGCTGAGACTACAAGTGTATGTACACAAATGAACAGTTGAACTCTCTGAACTACTCAGAATTAATGAAATCCCAAGCTCAGGGCCAATCAGAATGCACTTACAGCATGTACAACCTGTCATTCAAAGCTACATGTTACAAGAGTGAGTGAGGGAGTGAGTATGGTTTTAACGCACTTTCAGCAATACTCCAGCAATACCAAGGTGGGAACACCAGAAATGAGCTGTCAAAGTATTATTTGTTACACTCCTAACAAACCCCAGTAGAAGGTCGCGTCAGCTAACCTTTTGAATTGACCAATCAGAACACAGCTTACAAAATCATGAAAGTTAACATTCGCAGATGCCGTTCGAACTTTTACCTCGAAAACTTGAATGATTCTGAATGCTATTTTCCGCACGATCGTTTCCGAGTGTTACACATGGAGGACGCATTATTCACAACAGCGAGTAAACAGTCGCTGAAAATAGCGTTTTTGTCAATATTCCAGGATGTCATCTTGTGGAAACATAAGCTAATAGTAACCATGTCATCAGAAACCCCTAAGCGTATATACTGCAGCTCAAATATCTGTGTTTTATGCAGATTTTCTTGAGCGATCAGTGTCAGTGACCAGGGCAAAAGAAAATCCAAAAACTGGTTTGTAAGTCCCGTTGAACCCTAAAATAGTAGCCGTTGTCTGATTGGTTAAATCCGTTCATCTGTCTCGCGTTTGATTGGACGGTTATAGGTCGTTCAAACATTAGCTGACACGACCTTCTACTAGGGTTTGTTAGACTCAGTATAGAAGTGAAATGAATAATACTGAGCCTAAGTTTACTTAGACTGCAGAAATGAGCTTCACACAAAGTACCCATGTGGGGAATCAAGCCTGGGTCTTCAGAGTGACGAGCAGACGCTTTAAACATTAGGCTACCCAACTGCCCCCAACATGTTACAAGAGTAGTCACAAGACCAAACCCACATTAGCGCCATGTTAATATCTCATCGATGAGGAAGTGATGGGACATACCTATGGTTGATCTCTCTTCAACTTTCCTTCGTTTGGGGTTCAGTTTCAGAAGAGCAACCTCTTCTTCTGATGGGTCCCATGGAGTCAGTGACCCTTTCAGGCCTGCAAATGTGACAGGAATTCATGTTACCATAGTTACAGGTAGATGGATGGTACAAGACACCAGTCTCACATGCATTTATCTTTATTCTTAATATTTTTCACATAAGTTAAATGAGATGATTTACTGAAAATAAACTTTCATGTGGATGAACATGATGAATATATCATTGTACTTTTTAGCCAAATTGTAACTATTAGTTCATCATAGATAATACGTAGTTCACTCCACTAAAAACACATCTCCCTTCAAACATCAGTACATCTCATTCCAGCCATCATAATATTATTCTGGATATTATGGATGCAAGAAGAATGACAGGATATTACATGTGTCCGACTGACCAAGCGAGGATGCCGATTTCCGCCCCAGTCCATAAGCCAACAGCTCTAGTTCTCGGTCATACACGTAGTCATGGCAGGAGAAACAGTAGATGGCTCCATACACCATGTCAATAGCTGAAATAAACCACAATTCAAGTAAGTAATCTATATATGATAAGAGACATGATAAGAACAACAGTCCATGTTTTCATGTGTGTATCAAACAACTGTTGCAGAAAACAGCAGAAAGGGTATAGCTGAGTACTAGTTGAGTAGTAGTTTATTTCGGTAAATTTGTCGAAATAAACTACTACTCAAGAAATTTGCCGAAATAAACTACTACTCAAGAAATTTGCCGAAATAAACTACTACTCAAGAAAGGGTATAGTGAGTGAGCATGATTTTTACGCCGCTTTCAACAATATTCCAGCAACATCACAGCAGAGGACACCAGAAATGGGCTTCACGCATTGTAGCTTTGTGGGGAATCGAACATGGGCCTTCGGTGCGACATGCGAACATGGTAACCCCTAGGCTACCCCGCCGCCATCATCACTGAAAGAACTTAAGGCTTGTTCAGTATCATGAGATATCTGAAAATAAATTTAACTTTCACATGGTTTTAATGTGTCCAATAAGAACTACTCATGGATAATTTTCTTAGCAACCACAGTGCTTATACAGCAAATGTGGTACACAGGGCATAAACTTCACAACCACATACAAACCTACCCCTTAAAGATAAATACAATGCATTCATGACAGTTTACAGTTTGGATCATTCGTCTCACCAAGGTTGTGTTTCTTGCTCCTGGCATGGTCATGGATATGTCGATCACTGTAGCAGCCAAAGTAGACACAGAACAGACAGGCATGGAGACGTACACAGTGCTTCCTGCATGTGTGGCAAAGACAGGACTTGGCCTGAAAAGTTACATACAGCACATAAGTAAAGAGAAATTAAGGATTTTCTGCACACTGTTTGTGCCTGACACATATTTTTGAAACTACAGCTGGAAGTACAAATTTAAATTACTGAAATTACAAATTTTACAATACATGCACTGACTGAAACGTATATAATTTGGAAGCAATTGTACCAACATGTGACCCTGAAGATCCTGTTACTATTGGTCTTCAGCAACCCATGCTTCTCGTAAGAGGCGACTAATGGGTACGGGTGGTCAGGCCTGATGACTTGGTTGACATGTCATCACATCCCAATTGGGTAGATCAATGCTCATGATGTTGATCACTGGATTGTCTGGTCCAGACTTAATTATTTACAGACCATCGCCATACAGCTAGAACATTACTGAGTATGGCATCAATCAAGCAACATGTTTAGTCATAACATGAATATTTGATACCAAAATATGAAAATGTACCCAAATGTACCTGAAATGGTATATTCAAGTGATGTTTGTAACTAAGCATCAGCATGACACCATCCAGACACCAGCCACTGTAGTGCACGGCTTCACCTTGCCTATTACAACACATATCATTACCCGTATCATTAATTTCTAAGAGGCATGACTACAACTAAGTCAGGATTTGATTTGTTTGTTGTTTAACTCCGCACTCAGGAATAATACAGCTATATGGTGACGGTCTGTAAATAATCGATTGTAGACCAGACAATCCAGTGATTAGCATCATGAGCATCTTACTGATCAATTAGGATATGATGCTGTACTTCAAGTCAGCAAGCCTGACCACCAGATCTCATTAGTTACCTGATAGAAGAAGCATGGGTTACTGAATTCTAATACGAGTCAAGAAATGAGTTCAGTCATTACAAGATTTTACAAGATATATTGAAAACAAAAGTAAACATGAACATTCTGTCGATTGAAACACAGTGAAAACAATGTTCTTGTAAGCACTGTATTGATTAACATAAAGCTGATGTGTATTTTGGACTCTTTTTTGTATTCTGGATGAAACCTGTACTAAATATGCAGGTTCTTGCAGCAGTTTTATCATTCCAGCCTTAGACCAGGCTAAGAAATGCACTGTGAAATTGAGAGATTACAAAAAGTAATCAAACTGTCAGTCAACAAACAAAACAGTTTGAACAGCATGCATAAATTAGCTACTGCTAAAAGTTTCACCCTGATAATGTGTCACACTTGTTTGTTATGGAATTGCAGAAATAACAGCATGTGTCAGGTACAGAAACATGCCAAAAGATTCATGTTCGGACAAAGAACGATACTTCACAAAACCATGCAATCACATTTACATATAGCAGGGGTGGAAATAACCCATTGCCCGACACCAGAGTCCAGTGTTTTTTTCTGTCGGGCAAGCAAATTTGTATATCACACTGTACCGGTGTCCAGTTGATATTCCAATGTTAATTATGTTGTTTATTTAAAAAATCAACAAGCAAATGGCCGGTATAGTGGAAAAATTATCAGGGCAAGTGATTTTACATGTGACACTGTACCGGAGTACACTAGCAATTTTAAAGTTATTTCCACCCCTGAATATAGGTATTATTTGAATGAGAATGTAACTTGTCCATCTGAGAAAAACGAAAAGAAAATAATATGTCATATCCAAAACATTGAACTGTAGTCAGAAATTTCAATGAACAACAACGTATTTGAAATGACTGAAACAACCACTATGTACACCTTGTTTCATGTACTGAAAATATGAGAGGAAAATGTATTTTGTTGAAATATGGTAACAAGAAGGACACTTAAGTATCGTGTTTGAGAGTCATGTACAGATATACTACATAGCAGTACTTTGCACCAGAATATCGGATAAATTTCAGCTTATATTTCAAATTAGCACTTGTTTTTTTCCAATGTCTTTTGTTTGTTTTTGTCAATTTGAAGTCACCGTATTTCACGGAGAACCAATCGACTGTTCACAGTTAATTTGAATTTGGTCGCAATTTATCATTTCATGAGTATTTTGTTATTGCCACAAAGCGTACTGGTTCAAAACAACGTAAAAAACACACCTCTCCCAACACAATCGTCTGACATTTCAAGGAAACCCGGATTTCGCTCAACAGAGTATCAAGTGCATGTAAGCAAAGGAGCATCGCAAACATAAAAGCTAATGCGTAATAGTGGTCTCCTCTGTTAGAAATTCGTAATCTTTACTTATGATAAAGAACAGAAAGTGAACAGTGCATTAAAACGGTCAAACATTTTATTGTGAAGTTTCAAGAGAGGTTTTTCACCTTCTGTCGTCTTGTGTCAGCTGTGGTGCAGGCGATAAAATAGGAATGAATGAAACGGAAAGGTTCGGTCCCTTTGGCTGCCTTGAAACTACTTAAGTGTGAGCAGCCATCGACACTCATCTTTCCCCCCTCCTGTGACTTTCGAGCGACGCAAACTTCATGTGAACTTCGAGTCAGATTTATCACCAAAATGCTCAACAAAGGTTATGCGCAGAGCAACTCAATCCGGCAGTGTCTGCGCACATGCGGTGTTGTTGACTTACACTTCCGTTTCCTGTGTTTTGATTCGATAGGGTGGATTGTCTAAACACAAGTTTACCTCACCAGCAAGACACTCCCAGATATCAAAGCACCTTGAATTTATTTTACACGTATGAACATGTTCTCCATAAGTTGATACATTCTTAAGCATTCACATAGTGCTGTCGTTGACCTTTTGCACCCGAAAAAGTTTTCTTATAAATTTTGGACAAATTTCTCGGAAGGTTAAGTACACGAATTTAGCCCTTTGCGGTGAAGGAAATTTAATGACAGTTATTATATTGATTATAAGTTGTAATTGACATGAAGTCACAGTTAAACGCTAAATAGTAACTCGTACCAATAAAATTTAATCGAACAAAACACTAAAGTAAAGGATACTTAGTTTGAGTGACAAAAATAATGAAAAATCCGGAGTCAAAAAGCAAAATGTCCTTGCATTAAAAATAGAAATATCCATGTCCACTTTGGTAGTCAATTTCTCAAAGCTCAGTCGAACACTTTGGAACCATGGAATTTGCTAGTTAGAGTATGCCCCCACTGCTGTGTCAAAAATCACAAAAATGGGACGGGCGGGTACACATTTTGTGTGTGGATTGTTTGTCGTAGTATAAAAATAAGTTTTTCTTATGCTATCATTGCTCCTCATTTGTCTGGTCCAGAGTGGATTACTTGGCCAGAATCATGATACAGTTGTAATACTGCTGACTGGGAAATGGCTTGGTTAAACAACTTTCTCAGGCTAATGGGAGTGCCATGATAGGCCTACTTCACAAGTCAATACAAATTGTGATACTTGAGTGATGATGATATGACTTGTTCTAAAAGTATTATGCAGTCAGATTGTGCATTTTTTGTTTTGTGATGGGTGGTAAGTTAATTCTGAAACAGGAACCTGTCACAATGAGTAATTACACAACTTTGCAAATATTAGTGTTTCAGTAATCAAATGGGATGTGCAATGTAGAACATAACATCAGGTGTCAATTTGTGTGATGGTTAATTACACTGGTGAATCAGGACACCAACTGACTAATATTCCATGTTATTCCCTAAGCAATTACCGGCAATAGGTGGTTGAAATAGAATGTTCAGTGCAAGCACAAATGAACTTTAGTCAAATATAATAGAAATAGTCAAATACTATGAAATAGAATCATGTAATATATATCAATAATACTCATTCATATGCGAACAACCTTTAATGAATGATAAATAACCGTCATGATTATGATCTATTTCCTATGATGTTTGTTTATGCTTCAGAATGGTGCAGTCAATCTGACATGTCCAACTGAGATGGGTAAAATCTCTTGGGAGGTCGTTGGTAGTAGCGTAGTTGGAGCTCCCATTGGCTTGCTGTGCCTGCTGTATATTGTATGGGGATACAGGAAGAAGACCCAAGTCAAGGACAAAGTTGTTCTTATAACAGGCGCGACATCTGGATTAGGAAAAGGTATGTTCGCTATACCATGAGAACATCATCATCTGATTTAATCACATACAGGGGCATACACCTCAGTGTGTCTGAACTATTCAGGGTACTAACTGGTTGATTAGGGTAACAATAGACTGCCGATGTGGAGTTAATGAGCTAATCCCCACCTGTCAATCCAGGACAGCTTTAGCATCTGATTGATTGGTTTGATTTTGATTATGTTTGCTTGATGCTTAGCAATATTCCAGCTATATGGTGGCTGTCTGTAAATAATCGAGTCTGGACCAGACAATCCAGTGATCAACAGCATGAGCATTAATCTACGCAATTGGGTTGTACCAACCAAGTCAGCGAGCCTGACCACCCGATCCCGTCAGTCGCCTCTTATGCTAAGCATGGGTTACTGAAGACCAATTCTAACCCAGATCTTCAGGGGTGACTTGATCTGAAAATGTGAACCTAATTCTCATCTCCTTGTGAGTTTATATCATTACACTGAGCATTTGCCATTTTCATGTGAAATTTACAGGTTAGATAATGGTTATAATATATTACCAAACCATTTGAAACTTGAAATCATTTAATTGTTATTGCAAAGAATAGTAGATGACACTGAGTGAACATAGCTTGACAATACATTTAAATACTCTTCGCCAATCATTTTAAAATCATATCAGGCATGTCAACTAGTGCGGACATTCACTTCAGTAAATTGTTAACGCTAATTCCGATTCTTTTAAATGTAATCACATCTTTATACACATAATCATTTTTGATACCTATTTTTAATCTGTGGTGCAGGCGCTTTGAGGTTAAACCCAATCAGGAACGGTCTATGGTAGATCACAAAGTTGTTTATTCAAAGTCTTTCAGTACACAGACATCTTGGCACTGTTCCACAAAGTGATCTCAGTGCCAGGACTGGCAGAAGTGTCTGATATGGCAATGTTCAAAATTATGATTTTGTCTGGAATCTATACGGTTTGCTTCTATGGGATTTGAACACAGGGGCCCTCAAAAGTTTGAGTTTTTGAATGGTGGTCATGACAAGGACATCTTGAGCCTTTCATGCATAATTTCAAGTTGTAAAATATGGGAGTTATGATCTTTTGAGCATGAAGATCACTTTGTGGAATAGGGCCAGTGTACAGTGATTCCAAATGTCAGACTCAAGTACTATCACTTATTTGATTAAACCAAACCTGAGCTTATTGGTACGTGTTTCAATTGCATACAACTTCCTAGTACATTAAGACTGTTTGTTTTTCAGTTAGTACTAACAAAGCAGACTGAAACCGCACTCACTCATTCAAACAGATGTATACTGTAGCTCTCCTTTCTCTTCTGCAGCATGTGCAAAGATCTTCCTGCAAGCTGGCTGCAATGTGATCCTGGCGGGTAGGAGTGTTGACAAGCTGAAGGAGACTTCAGATAGTCTCAGAACTGAGTTAGGAGTAAGTAGATATGGAAGTACTGTAGTAATGATGTACACTGTTATGAGTTTATGTTGACTGGGTAAGTCGGACATCTCAGTGTATTGAGAATTGTGTAACAATGTAACAACATACTTTATGTTGTTACCAATATGAAGCAGAACAGCTGTGAAACCTGGTAGTTCATCGGATCATATTTCTCTTTCTCTCTGTCTCTGTCTTTCCTCTCTCTAGCTCTCTCTCTCTGTTGTACGTTCTCTGTCTCTCTCTTCTCTATCTTTTGCTCTCTCTGTCTGTCTCTCTTTCTCTTACTCTCTCTCTGTCTCTCGTTCTCTCTGTCACTGGCTCTTTCTCTCTCCTTTCTCTCTCTCAAATAGATATCTTTCATTGATTTTGCATTTGTTAATTTACTCTATCACTCAAGAATGCATATGAGGGATTTATGGCTTAGTTATGAAACTAGTTCTACCGCAACGCACCCAAGTCAAATGAATACTGTTCAGTGCGTGACCTCTTTGTGCAAACCCTCACATTACCTGATACTGAAACATTGTGTTGAGTAGATGACAAGTCTGTGCATTGATTGAACCAGGTCATGTCTTGATCAATAGGTTAAGAATAGCACCCACAAGGCAATGTGATGAATTGTTTTCACAGTGATGGATGAGTATAGTGTGCCCAATCCTTTGAAATGTTTCTACCTCCAAGTAGTGTAGAACTACCTGTTGTGGTGTTTCAGAAGAGTCTGGTGCATGATCCAAAGCTTCTGGTGATGGATCTGGAGGACGTGCCCAGTCTGGCCGGGAAGGTGAAGGACGCCCTGCGATTCCATGGTAGGGTGGACATCCTGGTCAACAATGCTGGCATCAGCTACCGTGGTCAGATTGAAGACACAGCTCTGGAGGTGGACCGGAAGGTCATGTTGGTCAACTACTTCGGTCAAATAGCCATAACTAAAGGTATTACAATTCTGTCATGTGTTACTTTGGTCAAATGGCCATAACTGAAGCTGTTTCATTCCTTGATGGTCAATGGGGTAGCTTAGTGTTTGAAGCATTCGCTCATCATGCTGAAGACCCGGGTTCGAATGCCCACATGGGTACAATGTGTGAAGCCCATTTCTGGTGTCCCCTGCAGTGATGGTGCTGGAATATTGCTAAAAGCAGCGTAAAACCAGATTCACTCAATCCGTGGTGATACTATGGCAAGAGCTGGATCAAGGGAAGTAATTCAGTGACCATAGTCCATGGATGCTTTCGATACAATCAGTTTTCACTCAGTGTTACAGATATAAATGTAGGAAATTATACACTATCATATCTGGATAAGTATGTGATACATGACATGTTTGAATTTCTGTAAAATTGCTTCTTGTGTCTGCAGCTCTCCTCCCTACCATGCTGGATCAAGGTGGCGGTTATATAGTCGGCATCAGCAGTGTACAGGGGAAATTCTCCATTCCATATAGATCAGCATGTGAGTTGTGTCATGTGTTCAGTGTAGATGATACTGTTTAACTTTGCTAGTACATACTGTAACAGGCTCATAAAATGTGGCTTATCAGTGTAAATTCATGGCCTGGCTGTCACTTCTTTCAGTACATATGTGTGGTAGAAATTTATATTTGTAAGCATTATCTACCCCTACACGATACACTTTTTCACTTAACCTAAATCTTTTAAATCAGTCACAAACACAAGCATGGAAGCATAATGGAAGTTTCATGATAAGCAGAAGGTTCTGTTTTAAAAATAGTATGAAGGCAGAGGAACTGTCACAGCCATTCTGTCACCATAATAAGTCACTTGGGCCCATGTGACATAATTTTAGGACATGACAACACTGTCAAAATGTCTACAGAGGAAATGTCCTTTCTTGGATTACTATTCAAAGGGTTAAAATGAAACTAACCAACATGGCTCAGTAATATCTGGTATGTGCACAATTCTACAGTTATGGATTGTAACCAGGAACAGGCCATGTAAACACCGGATACAAAATTCTTGTGTTATGTGTCAAATTGACAGACTGATCATTGGATGCACAATTTATTTACAGCCTTTGGTTCAGTTAAATACACTGGAGACTGTCTGGGACCACAATTTTGAATGTTAATAGTTTTGGATGATTGAAGATTTCAGTTTCAATTTTCGATTCTAAAATACAAATGTAGATGTATTTTACAGTGTGTGATATAGGAAATGTAGGCATAAAACGTAAATCTGTCGCTTTAAGGTTACTAAGTAATGTTTCTCTCTGTCCTTCCAGATTCTGCATCAAAGCATGCATTTCAGGCATTTTTCGACTGTCTACGAGCTGAAGTTGCTGATAGAAATGTTAAAGTTAGCATCATCAGTCCAGGGTACATGTGCACTAATCTCTCCCAGAATGCAGTCTGTTCTGATGGATCAAAACATGGAGGTAGGATCAGTGAGAATGTTGTGTAGTCCTGGTACATGCAGCTGTGAAGATGTGTGATATTGGCACATGCAGCTGTGATGATGTGTGATACTGGTACATGCAGCTGTCATGTGTGATATTCGCACATGCAGCTGTGATGATGTGTGATACTGGTACATGCAGCTGTCATGTGTTATAATGGTACATGCAGCTGTGATGTTGTGTGATACTGGTACATGCATCTGTGATGTGTGATACTGGTACATGCAGCTGTGATGATGTGTGATACTGGTACATGCAGCTGTGATGTGTGATACTGGTACATGCAGCTGTGATGATGTGTGATACTGGTACATGCAGCTGTAATGATGTGTGATACTGGTACATGCAGCTGTGATATTGGTACATGCAGCTGTGATGTGATACTGGTGCAGCTGTGATGATGTGTGATACTGGTACATGCAGCTGTGATGTTGTGTGTGATACTGGTGTACATGCAGTGTCATAATGATACTGGTACATGCATCTGTGATGATGTGTGATACTGATACATGCATCTGTGATGATGTGTGATACTGGTACATGCATCTGTGATGATGTGTGATACTGGTACATGCAGCTGTGATGATGTGTGATACTGGTACATGCATCTGTGATGATGTGTGATACTGGTACATGCAGCTGTGATGTGTGATACTGGTACATGCATCTGTGATGATGTGTGATACTGGTACATGCATCTGTGATGATGTGTGATACTGGTACATGCATCTGTGATGATGTGTGATACTGGTACATGCAGCTGTGATGTGTGATACTGGTACATGCATCTGTGATGATGTGTGATACTGGTACATGCAGCTGTGATAATGTGTGATAGTGGTACGTGCAGCTGTGATACTGGTACATGCAGCTGTGATGATCTGTGATACTGGTACATGCAGCTGTGATGTGTGATACTGGTACATGCAGCTGTGATACTGGTACGTGCAGCTGTGATGTGTGATACTGGTTCATGCAGCTGTGATGATGTGTGATACTGGTACATGCATCTGTGATGATGTGTGATACTGGTACATGCAGCTGTGATGATGTGTGATACTGGTACATGCAGCTGTGATACTGGTACATGCCACTGTGATGATGTGTGATACTGGTACATGCATCTGTGATGATGTGTGATACTGGTACATGCAGCTGTGGTGTGTGATACCGGTACATGCATCTGTGATGATGTGTGATACTGGTACATGCAGCTGTAATGCTGGTACATGCAGCTGTGATGATGTGTGATACTGGTACATGCAGCTGTGGTGTGTGATACTGGTACATGCATCTGTGATGATGTGTGATACTGGTACATGCAGCTGTGATGTGTGATACTGGTACATGCAGCTGTGATGCTGTGATACTGCTACATGCAGCTGTGATGATGTGTGATACTGGTACATGCAACTGTGATGATGTGTGATACTGGTACATGCAGCTGTGATGATGTGTGATACTGGTACATGCTGTGATGAAGTGTGATACTGGTACATGCAGCTGTGATGATGTGATACTGGTACATGCACTGATAGCTGTACATGCAGCTGTGATGATGTGTGATATAGCTGTGATGATGGTGATATGCATGCATCTGTGATGATGTGTGATACAGGTGCATGCAGCTGTGATACTGGTACATGCATCTGTGATGATGTGTGATACTGGTACATGCAGCTGTAATGATGTGTGATACTGGTACATGCAGCTGTGATGATGTGTGATACTGGTACATGCAGCTGTAATGATGTGTGATACTGGTACATGCATCTGTGATGATGTGTGATACTGGTACATGCAGCTGTGATACCGGTACATGCAGCTGTGATATTGTGTGATATTGCAAACAGACTGACAGTTTTCCACTTTCTGTTACAGTGACAGATCCCACAACAGCATTAGGTATGAGCCCTGAGTATGTAGCGCGACGTGTACTCCAGGCCATCGAGTTCAACCAGGCAGACGTCATTCTGGCAACGCTCATGCCAAAACTAGCCTACTACACCAGGGTCTTGTTTCCAAAAACATATTTCTCTTTGATGAGGTCTCGTGCACGGAAACAGAAAATAAACTATTTGAAGAATAAGTGATTTGAAGTGTCTGTGTGAGGGGGCACTGTGTGATTGGTTTGTCAGAATAAGTTGTTGTTTGAGTGTGTTCAGTAGCCAGATGTCAATGTTTCAGTAGCCAAAGTGTCCTTGCTTAAGTATTTTTTTTCACATGGAGATATTAAAGATTTTTTTGTCTTCAGTATCATGTGTGCTTTGGTCCAGCTGGATGAGGGAGATGAATGGCTGAAGGACTTAATTAATGGGTCTCAAGTTGCTGTGCTGTGTGGAGACTGTTAGACTGAAATCACAGGATTTAATGCACAATTTAGCTCAATTATGATTGAACAAAGTCATATTGTCTCAAGTTCTTAAGAAAAATTAAATGCGTTCGTACACATCACTTTAGTTTTCAATAAAAATAATTTAAAGAGACCTTTAAGAAAAATGTGCCCAAGATGCATTTAATTGTTTTCAAAAATAATTTAAAGAGACCTTTAAGAAAAATGTGCCCAAGATACATTTAATTTTTTCAGAGACAAGTCACATTAGTTTTGTCTCGTCAATAAGCCATAACATGACTGAGTTCGTCGTGAAGATGCTTGAGAAACCCCATGCTTGAGAAACCCCACTGCAGATTCTGTTGTACTTGATGTATGACTAGAAGGATGAGTGGGCTTGGTGACGTGGTTGTATGTCACCATACACAATGTCATGGAAGGTTACTCATGATATCAATCACTGGTACTGACAATTTGCTCACATTTTTCAGATTTGTTTCACGCTCTGATTGTTGTGGATCGAACTCATGAAGTAAGAAGTGTTACATGTTTTAATTTCAGATAATATCAACAGTGTTCAAATCAGTGACATCATTTCACATAGCTGATTATTTACTATGAATGAGACATTTCATTTAGAATTAGAATTAACATTATTAATGTCATTTCAATAAACATTGAGTTTGTTGGTCCCAAATTTAGATCATGTTAGTGTGGGGTTTTAGCTGCGACTGATGTGATATGCCAAGCAAATACCATTAAAATAATTACTAACTGTTTGACTGTCTACCAAATGAACAATGTTTGTTTGATGTAGAGCTCAGATTATGTTCAGGGATGATCTGTTAGTTTTGTATTTCAATTAGTCACAGAGCTTTGCTGTGGTTGTGAGTAGTTTTAATGATTTCAAGAGATAATTGCACATCCATGACATAATAGACATGTGAAATAGTTTGTGGTCATTATGTTAAGATAACTCTGTATGAAGGAAGGGATGAATTTACTAATGATCACTTGTGATTGTATTTACTGACATTAAAGTGGTGCTGATGACAGGGCTCCACAAGTTTGGATTGTAGTGATATGTATTACGGGTCTAGGACAATTGCCACCCGGACAATTGCCTCCTAGGACAATTGCCACCCGGACAATTGCCACCTAGGACAATTACCACCCAGGACAATTGCCACCCAAACATAAAATAATAATTCAGTTTCTTTTGTACCAGCTTTTATTGAGTTTGACATGGTAATTCATAACAACATATTACATAGTCAGACTGTGGCTTTTAAATACTTAACCTAACATTCATACATACAGAGTTATCCAGGGCATTACATCTCAAATCTGTTGCACCTGTGAAGGTCCAGGTTAGAATATTGATCTTCAGTAACCCATGCTTGTCGTACCTGTGAAGATCCGGGTTAGAATATTGATCTTCAGTAACCCATGCTTGTCGTAAGAGGCGACTAACGGGATGGTTGGGTGGTCAGGCTCACTGACTTGGTTGACACATGTCATCGGTTCCCAAATGCGTAGATCGATGCTCATGCTGTTGATCACTGGATTGTCTGGTCCAGACACGATTATTTACAGACCGCCGCCATATAGCTGGAATATTGCTGAGTGCGGTGTAAAACTAAACTCACTCAAATCTGTTGTGCTAAGGCCCAAAAAATACAAAAAAAACAGTTGTCAGGCAATAGCTATTGAAAATTGTGCAGGTGGGCAGTCTTTTCTTTTTTCCAACCTCCCTACATAAGTTTTTCCATGATAAGTACACTACTTTTTACTTTGACCCGTTATCAAATTTAAACAATACTTTTGCCATGACCATAATACAATGTGCGCAGTTAAGTAGTGCACATGCAAAGGGAAGTAATTGCATGCTGTATATGATCTGATTATTCATAGTATTGCAGCATTTCACTGCCTTGGTCATGTGCGGTATATGAATTAAGTTGTTCAGAAAATGGAAATTAAAACGAAACATGTGGCAGAGTTTATGAGATGCAGTATATGAATTAATTTCTAGTTTCGAGATGCGGTATATGAATTAATTTGTTCAGAAAATGGAAATTAAAACGAAACGTGGCAGAGTTTATGAGGATGTAGCAGAGCTTTGGTACTAAGACTTTTTTTTAAGTCTAAACATCCTGGACCCATTTAACCATAGGCTTGTTATTGAAGTGACGTCAACAACTTCATCTCACTTATCAGTGACCCAGTACCAAATTCCCTTTGGTCATGATCAACGACCAGGCGAAATGCTCCCTCAGAATGATACATCAGTGTTTAAAATGGTAGCTTAAACTGAGCAGTCACGCCTATATTATATTATGTCTATTATTAATATGGATTATTAATTATTATTAATAAATGAAACGCTGGATAATCAAGGTGTGCTTATTTCTCATTAATATCCAACCATGTTGCATGCAGACAAGAAACATTACAAAATGTTTTGCATTAATGGTTTATTTTTAAGCTCTAGACTTCATAATTGTTCCTTTAACAAAGATGAAGATAAATTTTTTTGTGTCAACTTGAAATGGAGCAAGAATTTTGTGTGAGCAAATCTTATGTACATCCAAATTGAGAAACTATAGTACACATGAACTACTCATTGTATGGTAATGCTACTGAACAGGGTATTGGAGGCTCCACATCTTGATTGTGTTGATAGGGCATTGGGAGTTATTTAATAGCTGGCTTTCGGAGGAAACATGCTTCTACAAGATGGGGATGCAATACTCAGGATAATTGTTGATCATCTTCAAGGTATGATACAAAGTGTACAAAGCACGAATATGTGTGAGAGAAACAGTGAATGATTCAATAAAGTTTATTTTCAGTCAGATTGTATGAAAGTTGTTTTGTTCATCTAATTTTTGCATAATTATCATGATTATGTTATATCACTGTCGCACAAAAGTCACTGGAACATATAACTTGATAAGAGTCTGTTAATTCCTTTTGATTGTTTAACATTGGCATGAGTGTTTTGTTAACGCCTTGAACTTCTGTGCCTTCGTATCAAAGTGCTTTTAGTGATATGAAATTGTTTGTAGTATTTACAGAGATGTAGTATATATTTATCCCTATTCTATAAATGTACCTATGCAGGTATGCAATGCAATTGTTATTATCGAATGAAACGTGAATGGTTAACATTGGTCATCTTGTTCAAGTAAAACTACTTGTGAATCAGGTAACTGAGATTGCTCACAAAGGTGACACTAGATTGGCTTTTTGTTTGGATAGTAGCTTGGGTGGGTCAAAATAAAATACTTTTGTCAAGATCAACGATTCTGTTTTATTTTGCATAACTTTAGTCAGTTCATTTAGTGTGAACAAATAGAAGCTATTAGAGCTGCGGTGCACTGTGTTGAAAAAATATTTGCACGTTTCTGTTGTTCCATGAACTGTAAAGTGGAAAGCATTGCCATGACATACTCTCTGATGCTAAAGGACAGTTCCCTGCTATCCTTACACATGAGTAAGTATGGTTCTATGCTGCTTTTAGCAATATTCTAGCAATATCAGGGCGGGGGACACCAGAAATGGGCTTCACACAATGTACCCATGGGGAATCGAACCCAGGTCTACGGTGTGACGAGCAAACGCTTTAATCACTAGGCTACCCCACTACATACGAACATGTTTTCTTTCAGTGGATAAGTGATGTAATTATAAACTTCCGCCTGACTTATTGGCTATTCATAACACTACTTATCTGGACATGGTTTTGTATTCATATATTATCATGCATGTAAAGTTACAATCTTTCTGATTTTGTTTGTAACTTTTAACAAACAGTATAATGTGGTATGGAAAATGTTTTTAATTATTATTTTTCAATAATGAAATGACCTACATCTGAGAAGTCGTGATATTATTAGTGATCATAATGCATTTAAATCAACTGATGCAGCAATTTTAATTCAAGCAGTTTGAGGATAAGCCTCACACATTACAAATTTTCTTCCTACAAGCATGCAGCATTTAGCTCCTAAACCGACCTGAAGAAATATTGGCATGATCACAACACTCATGGGCAGAGAGCATTCAGAGGGTAAGAATGCTTTTTCGTTTCAGTGAGTGAGTTTAGTTGTTGTTTAATGCCACAATCAGCAATATTCCAGATATATGGCGGTGGTCTGTAAATAACTGAATCTGGACCAGACAATCCAATGATCAACAGCATGAGCAGTGATCTATGCAATTGGGATACGATGACATGTCAACCAAGTCGGCGACCCTGACCACCCGATCCCGTTAGTCACCTCTTATGACAAACATGGGTTACTGAAGATCAGTTCTAAGATGGATCTTGATGGGCTTTTCTTGTGAGCAAGAGACTCTAGTTCATGCCCTGCAGGTAAACATCAATGCACTACATCTGATAGCCAGTGAGCAAATCTTTGACCCTCTGCTGCTGTTATTGACTGCACATTCGCAGATACACAGCTTCCATTATAAGGTCATGATTTGGTTTGTATAGAGACATGAACATAGAAAATGAATATCATCATTCTGAAAGTTACATCATGATATTATTCCCAGTCATATTGCCTTCTAAATCTGTGTAGAGAGAACTGGTTTAATTCAATCTTTGAAAGGAACAACTCATTTAAGAGTCATTTGTGGTGGAATCTAGGTGATCCATCCAGCATATGGATGGATGAGTGAGTGAGTGACTATGGTTTTGGAAGCTTTAATCAATATTCCAAAAATATCACAGCTGAAATGAACTTTACATGCACCAATGTAGGAAATCCAAGCCAGGTGATGAGCGAATGCTTTAACACCTGCATATGGATGAACAGATGCTTGTCAATTGAACAGATGCTTGTCAGATGAACAGATGCTTGTCACTAATGCACTACAGATTCCAGCCTAGAACTGTATCTCAGTGACTCTATGGATCATTTGATGTTAAGCTGTTTACCTGATACAGACCCATCACTCAAAACTTTACAAAATTGGTAATTAAATCCAATTGTAAGAAATGTTCACAAGTCAAATAAAGTATTAAAATATTCAAAATTCAACACCTCACAAAAGTAAATAGCCCTTTCATTGTCTTCAAAAATTTCACCCAACAAGACAATATTTGAAGAATCACTTTTGATGACAGACTTTTAAAATTTTATTAATTTTCCAACCAACAGTTTATAGGGTTTTCATAACAAATACATGTAGACATAGAGTGTATGTAAATCAAGTAAAGAACAGAGACCTCAAAGTGTCTAATATATACTTAGGCTGCCTCTAAACATTTCCTGTTGAACTTGTGCAAAGGACTCAATCTGCTTCCTGTCATTTGATGTTTTCCTTGCCATAAATTATATCACACTCACTTTCATCTATTCAAAAGGTTTATTCTTTCTCTTGCTAATGAATTATGTTGTCTACAGCTGTACATGTTCATTGGTCATGTCATGATGAACCTTGGGCATAAATATAAGCCCTTAGATGCTGGTCAAAATTGATCTTTAGTAACCATTGCATGTTGTAAGAACTGACTGATAGAATCTGGCAGTGAGACCCCAGACTTGGTTGATGTATATCATCACATCTCAAATGTGTAGACCGATGCTCATGATTTTCAATCATTTGATTGTCTGGCTGAGACTTAATTACTTACCGGTATTGACAAATGTCATATAGATGGTGTCTCTGAGTGCAAAAAAACAACAACATATGCAGGTAAGCTAGATGTATGCATGGCGACTGAGCATAAACAAAACCAGTAGTTGTTGTCTGTGAGTATTGTATTGCAAACATAAATAGTTGAGTCAAGAGAAGTCACTATCAGTATGGTTGAAGAAGTCTTTTTTCCAAAAGCGGGTGATCCTGTAGGTTAGAGAAATCTGTGATTCCTTATAATTTATGTGTACATTGGAATCTGTCTAAACATTTTTGCCAGTGCTGGTTTTGGTTTCAAATCCCAGATTTGCAGATGATTACTAGGTTTGTCCTCACTTATTAGAAAACACTGACATTGACCTGCAACGGTAATGGCTGGTCAACCACATGCAGTTGTGACAGAGAAGAAATACTGTTTGAAGCCATCATCAGCTCACACAATTTACTGCCTGTGTGAACGGTTGCATCCAGCTTTTCACAAAAGTTGGCTAACTGATTACGGAATGTGGACTAACACCTGTCTGAACAAGGACCAACAAGTTATATGATTATTAACAGGCCTATGTCCCTCCAGGGAAAGGCAGGAGCATGATCACGCTCACGAATTCCAAGACAGCAATCCGAATGTTTGGCACAGACCATAGATACCTCGGGATATTATGCATATTAGCACTGATTGTTTGTGTTCCAGATACAAGTCACGGTATATGAGAGACATGGTAATTACACATGTGTAGTTCACACTGTTATTTTTGAATACACAATGCTATTTAGAAAGCGGTCAGATGTAACTTATGTTATATGTGGGATTACACTTTCTGTAATGATTCTGTACAGATTCTAGTACTTGTAGCCCAGATGGGACTAAACACAATAAAAGTATTGGAATCTGTACTTTTCGGAGAATGTGTAATCCTAAACATAACATGTGTTACATAGTTATTTTGGTTTAAATTACATCTAGGTCAACAAAATGCGACAATCCAACTTTATTTACATGAAATTTGAAGCACTAACCTTTCAATTTGCAGAAGTAATGACACACCTGCATATATCCCACAGACCCACAGCCCAGATACATCCATGTTTATCATCCAAAACTGTGTTCCACAGGAGATATTGCTTGTGTGAGATCAACGATATCTCCTCGGAGATATTGTTTTGACAGTAGATTTTGTACAATGCCCTGACAATGATATGATGTCATGAACTTGATGACATCACAATGCTATGACATCGCTGCACTGCAAGTCTTATGGCTGTACCGTGTTCAGAAGTGTACATGTTTTCATTGAAAACTAAAGAAGAGTGATTTTGATGATAAATAGAATCTCACCCTCGTGTTTTCTGATATCCAATATATCAACACTCGTTGATAAAAGTAAAAATATCCATGGCAAGCTTCTGATATTTGTACTTTATCAACTCGTGGTGATATATTGGATATGCAAAAGACACTCGGGTGAGATTCTCTATGTATATACATGTGCTTTCCATAGACTTTTTTGTCAGTAACAAAATCTGACACAAGGGAAGCTGAAGAAATTTTTCAAGCTACCGACATTAACACAACACAGGCCAACTCAGTATTCACCTGCTGACATGGTCAAAGGGGCACAAAGTAGCGCTGTAATCAAATAGAAGTTCTCTATAAAAAATATTTCTGGTTTTCCAAAGTCAGTGAGTGAATGCTATTTAGCACCCAGCGTCACTTAAAACCAATACGTCAGTAATGATACGACAGTTAAGTCTCATTTTGGAGGTCCATGCACATTCTCGTTTACCACCATGACACCAGTGCATGAGAGTACTGTGCTGACAGGGGGCCGTGGGGTAGCCTAGTGGTTGNCAAGCGTTCGCTTGTCACCCTGAAGACCTGTGGGTTTGATTCCCACATGGGTACACTCACTGTATGTGAAGCCCATTTTCTGGTCCCCTTAAGGACTGTGATATTGTTGGAATATTGCTAAAAGTGGCGTAAAACTAAACTCACTCACTGTGCTGAGAAGACACACATTTTCTTGGATCCCTGTATAAGGGACATAACTCTGCATGTGAGCAACTCGTCTTGCCCCACTTTAATGCATAGATATGACACTTATAAACTTATTACTGAGTAAAAAAGTAATTAAAAGACAAATTCTTAAAACTAGTACCGTGTATAAAGACATCACAAACACTACAATTGAACACATTTTAATAACTGGTCAATAAACATGTGAATAATTCATTCCCTGAATTTTTTTCAACAAAGAGTCTTCGTTATCTGAAAATACTCAAATATAATAGCTTTTGCTAATCAATGGTATAAGTATTATATGTCAAAGGTTCCCAAAAATATGTTTTTCAGGTTGAACCATGAAGGACATGGCTCTCGAAGTTTCACTCGAGGGTAAAAGGTGCAACTTTCTGATTCGGCATCTATACAAATCTTGAAGAGGTAACTTTATACAATTAAGCCCTCACAGACAAAACACTGCACACATCATCACCCTTGAAATCTGTCCACACGCTCAGTCATCGAGGCACAAGTTGCAGGATATTTCTCATCGACAACAACCCTATTGTTTCTGCTGTTATAGTTTGACATCATAGGCATTGCATACGGAACCACTATTCTATATACCACTGATATATCTTCCACGCACAGAAAGCACCAGCACAAAGCGACACAGCATTGTGAAGTAGTTTGCGCCGTTTGTCGTCTCGTCTAACCAACACCACAGGAGTGGTAGTAGTCAATGTATGCACTGGGATTTTCTTAATGCGGTTCTTATTGTGTTCGACTTGATATTTACAACACGGATCAAACTGCCAGGAGATGGCATATACCCCAGCACACAATACACTCAAAGAACCGAGGGGCAGAAACAGCAATCCTCTCTCCGGCCAGCATCCTCCTGATATGAGAGCACCCAGTCCAGTAAGGACTGATGTTTTGTGCAGACAGTTGCCTACACTGATCCAGTGGGCTGTCTCGTCACCGAGTTTGGAAGGTTCTATGATGATTATCTTGGCATTAGCATCCAGAGCTTTCTCCAGCTCAAGCTCAAATTCCTCCTGTGCGTCCTCATGTTCGTAGATCTCTCGTACTACCACATACTCGGGAGGACCACTTCTGGAAGAGAAAGATACCCTTGGTTAAACAATAACACAAAATGATAGTAACAGATGCACATCTCTCGTACTACCACATACTCGGGTGGACCACTTCTGGAAGAGAAACATACCCTTGGTTAAACAATAACACAAAGTGATAGTAACAGATGCACATCTCTCATACCACCACATACTCGGGAGGACCACTTCTGAAGAGAAAGATACCCTTGGTTAAACAATAACACAAAGTGATAGTAACAGATGCACATACCACCACATCTCTCATACTACCACATACTCGGGAGGACCACTTCTGGAAGAGAAAGATACCCTTGGTTAAACAATAACACAAAGTGATAGTAACAGATGCACATCTCTCGTACTACCACATACTCGGGAGGACCACTTCTGGAAGAGAAACATACCCTTGGTTAAACAATAACACAAAGTGATAGTAACAGATGCACATCTCTCGTACTACCACATACTCGGGAGGACCACTTCTGGAAGAGAAACATACCCTTGGTTAAACAATAACACAAAGTGATAGTAACAGATGCACATCTCTCGTACTACCACATACTCGGGAGGACCACTTCTGGAAGAGAAACATACCCTTGGTTAAACAATAACACAAAGTGATAGTAACAGATGCACATCTCTCGTACTACCACATACTCGGGAGGACCACTTCTGGAAGAGAAACATACCCTTGGTTAAACAATAACACAAAGTGATAGTAACAGATGCACATCTCTCGTACTACCACATACCGGAGGACCACTTCTGGAAGAGAAAGATACCCTTGGTTAAACAATAACACAAAGTGATAGTAACAGATGCACATCTCTCGTACTACCACATACTCGGGAGGACCACTTCTGGAAGAGAAACATACCCTTGGTTAAACAATAACACAAAGTGATAGTAACAGATGCACATCTCTCGTACTACCACATACTTGGGGAGGACCACTTCTGGAAGAGAAACATACCCTTGGTTAAACAATAACACAAAGTGATAGTAACAGATGCACATCTCTCGTACTACCACATACTCGGGAGGACCACTTCTGGAAGAGAAACATACCCTTGGTTAAACAATAACACAAAGTGATAGTAACAGATGCACATCTCTCGTACTACTACCACATACTGGAGGACCACTTCTGAAGAGAAACATACCCTTGGTTAAACAATAACACAAAGTGATAGTAACAGATGCACATCTCTCGCACTACCACATACCGGAGGACCACTTCTGGAAGAGAAACATACCCTTGGTTAAACAATAACACAAAGTGATAGTAACAGATGCACATCTCGTATTACCACATACTCGGAGGACCACTTCTGAAGAGAAACATACCCTAACACAAAGTGATAGTAACAGATGCACATCTCTCGTGACTACCACATACTGGGGAGAGGACCACTTCTGGAAGAGAAACATACCCTTGGTTAAACAATAACACAAAGTGATAGTAACAGATGCACATCTCTGTACTACCACATACTCGGGAGGACCACTTCTGGAAGAGAAACATACCCTTGGTTGGTTAAACAATAACACAAAGTGATAGTAACAGATGCACATAACACAAAGTGACTAACAGACACACACCACATACCGGAGGACCACTTCTGGAAGAGAAACATACCCTTGGTTAAACAATAACACAAAGTGATAGTAACAGATGCACATCTCGTACTACCACATACTCGGGAGGACCACTTCTGGAAGAGAAACATACCCTTGGTTAAACAATAACACAAAGTGATAGTAACAGATGCACATCTCTCGTGACTACCACATACGGGAGGACCACTTCTGGAAGAGAAACATACCCTTGGTTAAACAATAACACAAAGTGATAGTAACAGATGCACATCTCTCGTACTACCACAATATTCGGAGCTACCACTTCTGTAAACAAACATACCCTTGACCAGACAATCCAGTGACACAAGTGCATAGTAACAGATGGGAACATCTCTCGTGTCTCACCACATAGTCAGAGGACCACTTCTGAAGACCCGATCCCGTTGGTTAAAAATAACACAAAGTGATAGTAACAGATGCAAGCAAGGGTTGAAGACTCATTCAAAGTGCATGGAACTTTCAAATATCTTTTAAGTGAATGTGGTGATTCTCAGTGCAGTGTTAAACAACAAATAGTGCTGACTGGTTAGCTAAAGCATATCTTCATTATGATGTCAGACTAATTCACTGTTGGGAAACCCATGAAGATCTGTTAAAGTGAGTGAGTGAGTTTAGCTTAACGCCGCTTTTAGCACTATTCCAGCAATATCACATTGGGGACACCAGAAATGGGCTTCACACATTGTACCCATGTGGGGAATCGAACCCTTGCCTTCAGCGTGACCAGTGAATGCTTTAACCACTAGGCTACCCCATCGCCCCGATATGGGTTAGAACTGGTCTTCAGCAACCCATGCTTGTGTTAAGAGACAACTAATGGGATTGGGTGGTCAGGATCAGTGACTTGGTTGATGCTTGTCTATTGCTAAGATTCATGCTCATGATGGCAATCACTGGATTGTCTGGTCCAGACTCAGCTATCTAATGACTGCCATCATATAGCTGGAATATACTGCTGAGTGTGGCATTAAACTAGAAACAAACACACAATGATGAGAATGATGGAATCCATTTTTCCCTGATGTCACAAACCAATTTCATAATGTCATGTGGACAATAATAGACTTCAGTGAACTTTCTCGTAGTGTTAATATCACAAATGTTTAGTTTCATTTCTTCATTAAACTGAGAGTGAATTACACACAGAATAACCTACTGGTACTCAAAACTCAGAATGATAGATTATCTGCCCCTCTTGAAGGCTCAGGAACTGTACAGGGGTGGAAATAACTTTAAAATTGCTAGTGTACTCCGGTACGGTGGCATATGTAAAATCACTTGCCCTGATATTTTTTCCACTATACCGTCAGTTTTCTTGTTGATTTTTTATATAAACAACATAATTAATATTGGAAAGTCAACTGGACACCGGTACAGTTTGATATACAAAATTGCTTGCCCGACGGAAAAAAACACTGGACTCGGGCGTCGGGCAATGGGTTATTTCCACCCCTGCTATATTATTAATTCACTTCTGACAGATAATTCCTGATTCCTTGTTGGTTTATGGCAAGTGTTTACAGCTGGAGATAAACATGTTCCTTCATGAACAATTGCCTTTAGATCAACTGACTTTAAAGTATTGAGCAATGGTAGACATTCACATCTATAGACCATAAACATTTGAGGAATGATTTAACCTGAAGAGATTTTGAAAATGCCGAAAATCTTAATCAAGAGAAAGAAATATAAAATGGAAAATTTCATAAAAGCTAAAAACAGACGCACAACACAAATCTAATTTCATAAAGATAAATGCAGAAATGGATCAGTCATTGGAAAAAAAAGTAGTTTTAACAATAAACATAGTAGCCATGTTATTTAAAAACTCTAAATGTTTATATTTTAAGAACTTTACAAAGATATCAGTATGCAGCCAACACTTTCCACCATGTTCAATGGGCCTTTATCCCCATAATGTATGACGTACCATTTTTCATTGAAATGTTAGTCATTTTCATCATATGCAAGGATTCATGTCAACATAAACATTAGCACATGAGGGACTGCATATATGCTATCCACATATTTCTTATAGCATCTTTTAGATATTAATTGATAAATTCATAAATGTGTGGTAAGTGTATGTTGGGAATGTAGTATCCTTTCCATGTCAACAATACTAGTTCAAGGAAGAATCTGACAACAAACTCCCTTTTCTCGACATCCTGGTACAGAAACAAGAAAACAAGCTCTCCACCACTGGCTACAGGAAACCCACTCATACCGACCAATATCTCCACTTCACCTCCAATCACCCTCTGCAGGTCAAGAAAGGCATCATTTCCACCCTTACCCGAAGAGCCAAGAACATCTGCTCGACAACAGAAGCCCTAGAAATCGAACTAAACCACCTCCGCCATGTTTTCATCCATTATAACCAGTACCCCCAGAAGTTAGTTAACAACAGCATCAGATCCATCCTTAACCCAAGAGATAAATCACCCCGTCAGCAATCAGCACCCTTCGTAATAAGTATCCCGTATGTCCCAGCAGTCAGCCACCAGATAAGACGACTACTTCAGCAGCAAGCAGGTATAGACGTTCTGTTCCAGAAAGGCAAGTCCATCCAAAACCTCCCCAAGCCACAGGCAAACCCCCATCAACAACTAAAGAAGACCCCACAGAGGCAGTCTACCAGATCAATTGCCAATGTGGAGACTCTTACATAGGTGAAACATCCCGCCCTCTCCCTCTACGAATTAAAGAACACAAAACTTAAGTCCAGAAAAAAGAAAATCCACCATAGCTAACCACACCCAAGCCAACCCTGGCCATGCCATCCTTTGGGACAACATCCACATCCTAGAAACTAACCGATCAGACTACAAGATTAGGAAACTTCTTGAAGCCATAAAAATCCAACACTTCAGCCCCACCATGAACCGGGATCAAGGTTATTTTATCTCCTCAGCCTATCACCACCTAATTAGAGATCACCAGTAATCCACCCATAACTCGTCCAATTGGCTTCTGTGTTCCCTCTTGTGTATTGTAATCACAACCAATCCATGTGTACATCAACCTACTCTCTTCAACTCACGATTACCATCTCAGTGTACATCAACTCATCTACATGTATTGTATAAACTCATTCTGCATATTGTCTGATAACGGTGTTAGTACCTACACCGAAACGTCACACTCATTGCAATAAAGAAGTTGACGATCCATAGAACTTGGTTTTCCTTCATCTATACAACTTCTAAAATGCCTCTCAAAGAAGTCATGTGCTAGGATTATAAGCCAAAATTAGAAAGACATACATTGACTTCTGTTTCCTTTCAATCCTAACATATTTAGTCACTGGGAGATAAAAAGCCTTTGGAATATTCATCATATGTTGCAGCGAGTTTGCAATGTAACTGAAATATTGAGGGGTCACAAAGATGACTACATTTCTCAAATAATTCCAAGACAAAACTGTACATCTTTAGTTGATGGATGTGAGGATATGCCCTTTTATAGCAATTGCACTTACAGGTGGTGCAGCACAGGTCATGAACCAGTCAAGATTGCTCATTTGCTTGGATATGATCAGGGTACCCGCGTGAAAAAACCCCAAAACAATAACAAAAGCAACAATCAGTCCCGGGGAATTGCCCCAGATTTGTGCCCCTTTAACTTTAAGACAACAGCAATGATCCCTCTCCTTGATTCAAGATGACTAGAAATCTGACAGAACACCAAGGCAGACAATGTGATCACCTGGCATTGGTTCTTAAAAGCATGGGATACCGGACACACCATTACAAATACCTTCAAGGACAAGGTATGGCATACCTAGAAATATGAAGATTATTTTATCATGAAACAATAATTAGTGGTAATCAAACATTAGCTACAAGTATCTTTAGCTTAGTCTGCATCTTTAAATGATACACTGAATGGCACCCAGTTGCTGTTCAAAACTAGATCTAATATAATTTGACAAAATGTACTGATAGTGATAGAGCTAAATCAGCTGATCTTTCCTGGGCTGTGTTTATAAATAATAATACTAACATATCAAATTCATCAACCACAAGAACAGTTTCACAACAGACACGGTGGTACCAATGTTGGTTTCTACCACTGCCATTGACTTACTGTTTACAAAGGCTTTGTGCAGGAACAATTAAATCGTTTTTTGAGTGAAACACCTCAAAAGTTTAGTTTTTATATAATTGACATCACGCAAACAAACACATCCTAGCTATTTATTACCGGCGACACAATTAAACTAACTGTTTCCTGCTAAGCGTAAGCATCAACAAAGCCTTCGGTTTCATATCTATAAATACTTTACTTATAAAACTTTAAAGTTTATACCTTGACTTATCCGCCATTTCGGTCAAACGAGAAGGGGCATAACTCCAAATGTTTAACGTTTATTGCTAAACTGCGTACCGCTATTATTGCAGAATTGTCTATGTTATTCGTCTAGACATTACAACGACGTCTGGTTCTGGATATCTCGGGATCATTATCACACTCCCGATACTGTAATCCGTATATAAGTGCAAAAAGTTAGGCCAGAATCCAAACAGATTGTATTAGGGAGTGGGCGAATGAGCGAGCGAGCAATATGACTTCAGCAATATTTCAGCAAAGTCAGTGCGGGATACCAATGGGTTTCTCTTTGTATATACGAGGGAAACGAGCATGGGTATTCAGCGTGACGAACAAATGCTTCAACCACTTGACTAAGAAAAGACGCGAAGACTGAGCTGAAACTTAACTGAAATAGTGTGCCAATGAGTGAGTGAGTGAGGTTAGTTTTACGCCGCACTCAGCAATATTCCAGCTATATGGCGGAGGTCTGTAAATAATTGAGTCTGGACCAAACAATCAACAGCATGAACATCGATCTACGCAATTGGGATACGATGACATGTGTCAACCAAGTCAGCGAGCCTGACCACCCGATCCCGCTAGTCGCCTCTTACGACGAACATGGGTTACTGAAGATCAATTCTAACCCGACCTTCACGGGTCGTTTGCCAATGAAAGAAAACTGATCACACTGGAATTGTAATTATTCAAAATAATTCAAAAGTGTTCAAAATAATTAAAAGGCATACATTTATCCCAGGATGGACTTTGAACAGTAAAAACAATCAAGGTTATCCCTGTGAAATAAAATATTTAACAGTCGAATATATGTGAATACTATTTATGTTTTTAAAGCGACATTTACACAATGATAGCATTCAATGTTTCCTGTTAATTTGAAAAGAAAAATGAGGCTGGACATTCCCAATTACTCTATGAACAACATTTCATTTGAGACAACCTCACGCATCTCAAGTCTAGAGCGATCAGTTATTAAACGGTGGTTGAGACTAGACAATACAGTGATCAACAGAAAGAGCATCGATCTACGCATCTGGGATACGATGACATGTGTCAACCAAGTCAGCGAGCCTGACCACCCGATCCCGTTAGTCACCTCTTACGACAAATATGGTTGCTGAAGAGAATTCGAATTCGAATTTTCTCTGCTTGTTTGGGACGGTGAAGTTTGATGCATAAGTATAATGAAAAATATCACCACCACCACCCCCCCACCCACCCCAAAAAAATGCTTGTCTTTTTAGACGACCCTCCCCATATCCTTGTACATACCCTGAAAAGACCATGTGCATAAAATACGTTTTATTCGGTCAATTTTGTCACAACCCTCCCCAATAATACTATCATTGTTCATCATGTTCACGACCCTCGCCTAAACACGTACTGACTTATTATTTGTTGACCGTCCCCTGATCTCATTAAAATACACAGCTACTCACAATACATTTTCGTAAGACATTAAGTAGGGCTGAACAGTGCCGCTGTTGAGCTTATGCAATATACATATTATATCATATCAGGGAGAATAGAAGACGTAGAAGAAGCTGTAGATTATCCCTGATCATATACATTTTAAATGTCTGTCATAAGAAATCTTTTGTTGTCTGAAATTCTGCCTTAAAACAGACATAAAAACTCCATTTCACATTTCCCACTTCTCATAACCTTCTGTTACCCAAAGTTTTCGTATATTTTAAACCAGATGGATATATGAGCTGGAATGTATGCTATTGTCCTGTGTCATACGTTTATTTTCTGCCGAATGATGCCATTCCAATTCGGGATCTTTGTCGCGTGGTCGTGTTGCAGTCGGGTCCGCTCGGCTTATTCCGCTGGTGTCATAATTTCGTGTTGGATCAAGACAAGCCGAGTGGAAGTGTGCTTTAAAGGGAAGTAACTCATGAGACCCTAGTATGCTACTCTGAGGACTGATTTATTTAATACTTGTGCGTTATTGATAAGATGTCATCTTTTACGGGACTCTATTGCCCATTATTTTTCAGTAATATCCCTTTTATTTGATCTCAACAAATTTATAATATATTGTCCTTTACATGTTGTTACCAGTTATTATGGACTGAACGTGCGCCGTTAATCAACTTCATTTTGTTAAAACCGTGTGAGGACAAAAGTATTAAACATTAAGCATGACATGTTTTTAAAGTGGACATACATTGGAGACGGTAAAATAAAGAATACTATGTTATTATATAAGGGAAAACGTTATTTTATAATGCAATTGTTGAGTAAACAATGATCATGGCGATAAGAAAGGTGTTTGTAATCAACAAAGGCCTATGAAACAAATGAAATTATTTAATAAAAGGTATAGGTATATTTAGATCTGAACGTTATCGCACAAGCGCCAATTACATGTATTTAAACTGCGGTGCAAAAGAAAGTAGATTAAAACACATAGTGGCTAAACAATAGTTACACGAAACTAACAAAAATGTTTATTCTATTGTGTTGTGTGTAAAACGGGCATCACAGCTCATGGATCTTAGGTCTGCAGCGTTTAGGCGACTGCTTTCATCCTGGTAGCATTTTGAAGTAACGTTGTTGCTATGTTGTTGTTTATGTTGTTGTTTCTTGTTGTCAAGCCAATTTTCAAGCATGTGCTTTCCGTTGATCGTCAGCTTATCAACCAAAACATTCGTTCTTGTATGTTTATTAAGTCTCTCTGTTAGACTAAAACGGATCTCAGGGTATTCGGCATATATACTAGCTGTTTCAATACATGAGTGAGTTGAGTTGAGTTTTACGACGCACTCAGCAATATTCCAGCTATATCGCAGCGGTCTGTAAATATTTTAGTCTGGACCAGACAATCCAGTGATCAACATTATGAGCATCGATCTGCGCAATTGGGAACTGATGACGTGTCAACCAAGTCAGCGAGCCTGACCACCCATGAAGAAATGTATCTTCTGTTTCACAAGCTCAAATGATAGCTGTATGAAATCCCACGGAGGTTGATTCCTGGGAAGAGTCTGTTGCACACTATGTAAAGTAAATACCCACAATTTAACAACACTTTAACATTCAAAGTATAAAGTGAAGCTATAGAAAACTATAATTTGTCGTTTGGAGTTCACGTTAGACAATCAGACAGGGGGGTGATAGGAAAGCTGATGAACATACTTCGTCTATATTTCATTAATACAGTTGTGTTGTATTATTTTGACTCACTTGAGATCACTTGTGATTTTCAGGGGGGCGGGGCTGGTTGGGTTGGTGCCACACCTTATAAAATGTTTTTGTTATCCTATTGTCAAAGACAATGTTGGGGATCAGTTCAAAAGTTCAACTGTGAACATCTATATTCCTTGAGGTTACTATGGATGGCTCAGAACGTAAGTAATTGGAGGTCTTTTTTATACACACAGAATATTGAAACTTTTCCATTTCTTGAACCTAGTCCCCTAAAACCACAAGGTCCCTTGATATAACTGTCATTAATCACCTTCATTGTTGATATAGTACACAATGTTTACATTAGTAGGACACATTGAGCCTATTTATCGAAAGGACGGGGTGTCATAAATGGCCGTATACGTCCATTACGTAATTACGTGGTTGGGAATCTTGTAGAACTTTGTCTATGTGTCATTTGGGTCATTTAGAGTTCCATCATGACTCGACAGTCTGGTCGGTGTTCACACTATCAATCTCTGGTTTCCAACTAAAAGTCCTGATAAGTATACAGACCACCACACTTGCGCAGGGGTAGCCTAGTGGTTATAGCGTTGGCTCGCCGCGCCGAAGACTCGGGTTCGATTCTCAAATGGGTACTATGTGTGAAGCTCATTAATTTCTGCTGACTGAGGCCGTGATATTGTTGGAATATTGCTAAAGCGGCGTAAAACTAAACTCACTCACTCGCCCCCTTGATTTATGGATACGAATGTTGTGACCTTAAATGTAGAATGGGCTTAAGTGTAGAATAGTCATGAATATTCATCAGTGGGCGGAGCTTATGTGCTACGTCACATACACAGACCCCAAGTTTTATAAATGTGTCAGTTAAAACTCCCGAGTCTATGAATATATATTTGAGGAAGAGAAGAATTAACTGTGCAGCAGGCATAACCTGTCTGGTCATGGATTTCTATTTTCACCAACAAACACTACTTTCCAGTGACCGCTTGATGCGTGTTGCAGTTATGTCAGTATGCATTTTCCTTTATTCTTCGATAGCTTTGAGGCAGTGAAAACTGTTCTCAGTTTTCTGGTGACCCAGGTCGTGGTATTGCTGGAATATTACTAAAACGGCATGAAACTAAACTCACTCACTGAACATCGATCCAGGGTCAGTTAATCGATATCGCGTTGCAACAGATATATTCCTTAATTGAACATTAAAATGATCTTCACAGTGTTAGATGGAGAATGTGCCTTACCTTCCATTTGAGACACAGCTTTAGTGCTGTGAAAGCACGTAACACCATTTGATTTTAACCTCAACTATGGGAGCGTAAGAGGTCCACAGTCTAATATTTTGCAATAATACGCTTCCATATGTATCAAACTTGTTGATTTTAATTGCTGTGGTAACTTGCTAACTAACAAGCTATAGAGGGATGTACATGCTTGGGCGCCATACAAGTAGCGTAGGAGGCGACTAACGGGATCGGGAGGTTGTCATCGTATCCCAATCGATGCTCATGCTGTTGATCACTGGATTGTGTGGCCCCAAAACAATCGATGCATAGGTAATCAGTAACCAAAGTTAGCCCACAAAGATAGGGACCATTAGGAATTATATTCCTCTCCTACCTCTATTTTTTATTTGTTTGTTTGTTGTTTAACACCTCACTCGGCAATATTCCAGCTATATGGCGGCGGTCCGTTAATAATTGAATCTGGACCAGACAATCCAGTGATCAACATCATGAGAATCGATCTACGCCACCGGGATACGATGACATGTGTCAACCCAGTCAGTGAGCCTGACCACCCGATCCTGTTAGTTGCCTCTTACGACAAGCATGGGTTGCTAAAGATCGACCAATTCTAACCCGGATCTTCACGGGTTTAGATTGTAAATGGTCAAATCGCAGTAAGCAGGCTATTTTTTTGTCTAACTGTTTTTGCTACACCTCAGCAGCTACTCTGACACATTGATCGAAGGATGTGGATGTAACCGGCAATTTTCAGTGAATCCTTTTTATCCCGGACGGTACAGTTTCCATTGTTTATCTACCAATTGACAAATGATTAACAAATGAGTCATTTCTACGGAGAAAGCCGTTCGTGGTAGTGACATCCCAGGTTAATGGTATTTACATACTACCGGGGTTTACTGTATCAGGTCCACATACACATACACATACATTAGCACTCGGCTCCGCTCGGCGTATTCCGTTGCCTATATGACCTCATAAGCTGAGGTGATCCAAGTGTGCATGTATGATGATGTACTTAATTGTTAAAATCTAAAGTCTAAAAAAGTGATTAGAATTTAAAAGCATACTTACTACCTCCTCCGACTGAAGATATGTAAAAAAAAATCACATTCACAATATTATAAATCTGTTATAGTCATCAATGGAAGGTATACATTTTCACAAGTCCAAGTTAATCTAATATCTTTTTCCATTTTTTAAAATTTGTTAGTTCAGAGAATCTTGGATTTATTTAATTATTTTGACTTTAATCTGTTGCCTTAGTAATATGTTATTTGATTATTTGTTTTACGTTATTTGGTATATATTGCTTAAATAGTGTAATTATACGCATGAATGTATGTTCGCATGTCGGCGAAAGTAATTCTTATTTCGCTTTATAATAGATTCGCTTTTACACCGACTACGTCCTTCATTTCCGCTTCCGTATTCGGCTGCTTGGTATCAAGGATGTGACATGTCACGGGTTTAAGTGATAATATCATGTATATGTGTTGTAGATAGTGAATGATTGTGGTCGGTTTCAATATGGGCAACTGCCTCAGGAAATGTTGTGGCCTGTTTGACAAACGGTAAGAACAAAAAACACTTAAAAATCTTATGTGATTGGCATGTAATGTTTGAATGGAGGGTACGCCTCTTTTTTCAGTGATCATAACACGATCGACTACATGTTTGTATATTGACTTTCTTAACAAGCAAATAACTTGATTCGGAGTTATTGTGTCTGATATGAATAACACTGACATGTTAAACGACGTTTTTCGAATGAAACAGTGAGTATAAATGCGTGTGACGGTCACTTGGACCGACCGAGATGAGATCTGTAGTGTATTGATCTGGCCACGGCAGATGGAAAACTGCATGGTATGGCGTATTTAAGCCTGAGTCACTGGCACCCTAGAATTGTAAAACACAGTGTTACATGTTTACGGGAAACGTTCAAGAAATGCCTTTGTATTGTGATGTTGGCTTGTCAAATTGTTAAGTATATTGTCTATGTATGACGAATGTCATCTAACCATAGATTAGTTATAAATATGTTTTTTCAAGCTGAGATTTTGAACTTTAGTGTCATGATTTTTGTTTGTATATTCTGAAATGGACATTGGTAGCTTGGGTCATTTTGTTCTCTATAACAGGTACAGTATGCTTGCTTGTAAATATTACTGTAAAACAGGCCTCTCTAATGTCCAGAGGTCTCGTCTGTTCACCTGGTGATCTGGGTCATGATCCAATTTCTAATTGCAAATGTTAGTGATTTAATGTAATTGCAATGCTCAGAAGCCTTTTGATTATAGTTGATGTTATAACTTGAGTTATTTAAATCTCAGATCAACTATTGGCACCCTGCATGTTTAGTGTATGCTTCATACCACAGAAAAAATGTCAGATATCGGTAACATGCAATCTGTTAATTGTCTCTATCCATTCTCAGTTTGCATGTGTACAGGATGCATCAAACCCTTTCAAATCCTGTTCTGTTGACAATAAACAGATGTTCCCTGATATCATTCTCATGATAATATTGATATACACTGTGTACGCCCTATTTTGAACCAAATATCATTTCTAATGTCAGGTTGTATTTCACGTTGTAAGCAGTAATCTCATTTTCTACTGAATGATATACTGATACACAGTCTATGTTTTAATTTCTATTTTGTCGTTTACTGTTCAATCTTATATTCGGTCTGGACATGTCTTATGATTGTTGATTGGAATATCATTTGTCTTTGTACTCATATTCATCATTGTCATATAGCCATTTGAGCTATTCTACATCATGGTTTGTTTTGCATTGGAAATATGTCTTGAAGGTTATGTCATGTTTCAAATTTGAAACTGCAATCATATCATGGATTACCTGAGATTCATTCTCATTCAAGTAATATCTTTCACTCCAAATTCCAATATGATGTGTTTTACTGGTTGTATCAGGTGAACTTTGAAGTTAGAGTTAACTTTGACTGCCCAATCTAAATGAAGGATGGATTGTTCCTTGAACCAATCAGATGTCAGCCAATATAATACTAAGATTCCTTTCTTATCTACCTTAACTTGGAAATTTTGATTTGAATAACTGGCTGTTTGAGGGGTGTTTTTTGGTTTTGATTTTTTGGGTGGTGTGTGTGGGTGGTGGTGTGTGGGGTGGGGTGCAGGGGTTATAAAATTGAGATCAACTGGTCTGAATGCTGTGCTGTCTCATCCTGAGAATTTGAGAGTCTCAACACTGCATTGATGACAACAATTCATCTGCGTCAGTTTCCGAGGAAGGTATAATATCTTCATACAGACATTTATCAGGGTGAACAACCAGGATATTGTTGGAGTGTTGCTAAGCTTAGTATTAAATCATATTCATGATCAAAGTGAAATCTTTGCATAAAAAATGATTGTTATTCATTGTTTGTTTTAGCCGCAAGTATCTAAAGACTAGATACAATGTGGAGAGGGATTTTTCCATTGAGGTAAGAATACCTGAATATACTATTGTATATGTCAAAATATGTGTGTTAATTTAACTTGATAAATGTCACCCCATGACAATTTCATGACAGAAAAAGTGCTGTTCATAGATTCTGCAGTTGGCAATCAATGGTAAATAAAAATGTTCAGTTAAAAATACATTGCTGTGTCACTTTGTGTTGTGTTACAGTATTGCCATTGTATAAATCTCCCCAAAAATGTGTACCAGACCACGGGGCTACTCTTAAGACCTACCAGCCTGCTTGAAAACCAACTAGTCCTTAGTATCAACATTGTCTAAAAGTATTCTTAAGTCAAATACAACAGAAGAAACGTACATTTGATGAGCTTTAGAAAACTCACTCAGCTTGGTTTCTGCTGTAAGTTACAACAGATAAACATGTATGAGACGAAAAACTAATTATCATATTCAATACTATGTTATGGGAAAATTGTCTGGAATGATAATAGAGTGTCAGTCAGGTAACTTTAATTTGTTCACACCAGGCTCAACATTAACCCATCTTGGGCATTCTGGTGGATGGGTATTTCGAACACTGGTATTGTACCTTATTCATATTATTCATTGTTATTAACCATGCCAAACTTGGATTAAAATATTACGCACAGGATACAAAATGTTCCATGACTCAGTTTAGGGCTTTTTAAAAGACTTTTCTCTACAGATGTACAGATAAGTTGCGTATCTGGGTACATTATGCAAATATTTATGTGAAAACCCAATTCCTATTAAGTCTATTGCATACAAGTACACTTTAATTATTGTAAATACTCAATAAATGTGATCCTACATGCGTACACACAAAAATGTCAAATCTGAGCTTGCGTAACTGGTGGATAGATAAAATAACTGAGGTATATTGAGAGGTTCTGTTTCAGGACATGAACTTGACAACTTCCAGTCATTCTTATTGTTTCTCATATTACAGATCAAATATAAATAACAAACACTAACATTTAAACTTTATTATATTGTAAAATTAATGGAAAATGGCAAAATACCCAATTGAGTTTGAGTGAGGTGAGTACAATATATTTGGTTACTCAACGGAAAAGTAGGATACCCAGTTGAGATGAACACATGCAAGTACATAACTCAACGACCCAAAACGTTATTTGTAGCTCTGTTTCTATCACCAACCTTTTATTTCTTTAAAAACTATTCTTTTGCAGTATTTGAAAGGCACCTGATTAAAAAACTATGCAACATTTCAGTTGTGAATCAAACCCTAGATTCTTCTGGTTTACTTTTACATAGAAAATGTTGTCATTTTGTAAAGTTTGTGCATATCCTGTTTTGTTAAGTGTGTGGATGGTTGCCGAGGGACAGACTGTGTTAAAGACTGAAGAAAGCAAATGCTCGTCTTAGCAATGTGTTTAATAACAGAAAACTTGAAAGTTTTGATATTATTATCTGCCCAGAAAACACAAGTCATAAAGCCAAATATGAGATAATCAGAGTCATGACGTATGATTTAAAGACCTTAGAACTAATGGTCTTATTTAAAAACAACATCATTTACCAATAATTGAAACTTTTTCTGAACGCTGGCACATACAAATTGTTTTGTGGGAAATGGCTGTGATAATTATAGTGATCACAGCAATAAAGATTTAGATTATCTACATGTATGTTATATAGTATATATTATCAAATCTCTGTATGCATATGAGGTCAGAGACTTTATTAAAATACATATAAAATGTGTTTTTCCTTAACTGTTCAAGGCATCTGTGTACATTAACCTGTCAACAGGTGTGATGACTCACTGACTGAGTTTAGTTTTACGCCGCTTTTACCAATATTCCAGCAACATCATGGCGGGGGACACCAGAAATGGGCTTCACACATTGTACCCATGTGGGGATTCGAACCCAGGTCTTCGGCTTGACGAGCCAACGCTTTAACCACTAGGCTACCCCACTGCCTCCAGGTGTGATGAAGTACATATGAGTGGCATAGAACTACAAAGATAGTCTATTTCATATAGCTCATTATATTTCAATAAAGAATGGGTTAGTCTGTCTCACAGTCCCTGAACCACATTATTTTTCCTTCTGCCCAGCACTTTCTGCAATGCTAGAGCCCTAAATGAAGCAAGTCTAGATTTCCTCAGGTTCAGGAATCTCCCAGCTCTTTTTCAGTTTAAATCTATATCAATATTACCATTTCTGGTGTCCCCCACCTGATATTGCTGGAATATTGCTAAAACTAAACCGGTGTAAAACCATACTCACTCACTCACTATCAATATTGATTTGCCATCTCACTGGGGCTTCTTTTCAGTTATAATAAATGTATTTGTTACTATCAAAATTAAATATATTCAGAGACTAAGCATTACTCTAAGAATGGGTTGCATCTGGTTTTGTGATTTACATATTCTGTAGTTACCAAGGGACATTAAATGATCTGAAAAGTTTGGATTAGAACAGGGGATCAAAATCTGATTATGAATTTATTATGGACCAATATGGCTGTAATATTTCTAAAAGCAGCGTACAACCCTTCTCACTAACTCACTTAAGCTTCTAAGCCTTGTTAGCTGTGTCAAATGGAGCAGTTAGGTGATGTACACACTCCTTTGAATATGTGAAAAACATTATACACAGCTAATGCTCTTTGATTGGATCAATATTGAGTTTCAGGAAAACATGAGGCAGTGATTCTATCTGTGCATGGGTGAAGAAATGTCAAATTCAGAAACTTGTTTCTTCATAAGTAAACTGTAAAATATCACTTGTCTCAGTACAAAGATCTACATGTCCATATTATTGACCAAAAATGGTGCTTTATCCCTAAATAGAAGATGTATGTATTTGTTTCCAAACAGGATATCAAAATTTAGAAAAAGCAGAATATTAATGGGAATACATTTTATCATGTTTATCTATCTCCAGGTCATCAGACAAGGTATTTTATGTGGAGTTGCACTTGGATGTATCTATTCATGACTTTACCATGTATGAGAACAGGATGATTATAAGATTTACTTCTATTTTCAGCAACCACCATTACCAGAGGTATATCTAGATATATTGGTTTAGCAATCCCAGAATATTAATGTCAATCATCATAGATATTGCATGCATATATCAGGTTCCTAGTTTTTTAAGACACTATTTTCATGTGAATCAAAGTGAAGGCTTTTAATAGAAGACTGATAATAAAATGTATAGGGTTTCATTAGCATTTACTCTGTCTTTTCTCATGTGGTATGCTACTTGTAATGTGATTTCACAGCAGTTTTCTAGCAGTTGCAATTATGAAAAACATGGCTCAGATTGTAAAAGACTTTCGAGTGCTTGAATTATTTTTGTGGTCAGCAAGGAAAGGAAAATATGTTTACAGTGTTTGTGAGGCTAGCTGCTTTTGGCAGGATTGATCACAGCCTATGTCACAACTGTTTGTTTGTTTCGCTTGAGCAATATTGAATAATCTGCAACCTGCCACAGTATAGCTGGAATTGTCCTCACTGGCATAAAACAACATACGCTCATCTCACATTCATATATTGTGAAAATGACAAATTATACACTTCAGTATTAAGGTATATTTTCATAATTACAAACAGTTAGAGTTACCAGTTTACTAAGGATGATGGTAACACCATGTAATTGTTTTAAGAAGGCATTGTAATACTGTAAATCATGAAATTAATGTGTCACGAATTTAATGCGAGTACGAGGGTCTAGTCTAAAAGGCGTCACGAAATAAATGCGAGCTCAGGAAGCTGTGTTGACGATAAAATGTGACAGTGAATCTTTGATGTTGTTCGTTTTCTTTTCATTTGTATTTACCAGTTAACCTGAATTGAGCTTGTTAAGAAATGAATGGAAATGAACTGACAATGTTTTGATTACGCTGTCATGTTTGATCGTGTGATTGCTTGCTACTACTTGTCTTATGACAACATTTATAAACGTATCTGGTATGAATCATACTATGATCTGAACCTAGCTTCCCAGTGTGAACACCATGCACTCTCCCCAAAGCTATCAGTACCAGCTTTGTCCCATGTCAGACTTACACCATGTACACCTCATCCCTGTTTTTCTTTCAGTTCGAGAACTTGATGGATGATGTAAGTACACGCAGCTCCTCTTAGGACTAAAGAAAATACTTGTGTTTCTGTATCCATGGTAACATGACCCCTCCAGCATTTCAATGGAGATGCTGAAATTTTAATACAGGTGTAAACATGATAAACAGGTGTCGAGAAAACGTTTGTGGTTTTTACTAACCAGTGTTTGTTTATGTATGGTCAGGCATGTTACCCAAAACACAAGTATTTTGTTTGGCCTTTCGCCAGTCACTTTCCTCACTGAATAGTTGTGTAATTCTACTCGTCAGGTCACTCTTCTCATTCCGAAAAAATGTTACTAAAACTGCTGTTAAATTCTTGAAGGCTAGATTTTGGGTTGCACCTCCCTGTGGGGATTGTGAGTGCCCCAAGTACCCTGTGCTAGCCTCACTAGGAAATTACAGGGCACAGTTGGCCCCATCTTTGTTTCATTTTGGCACTTGGAAGGCGTAGATCGATGCTCATGCTGTTGATCACTGGATTGTCTGGTCCAGACTCGATTATTTACAGACCGCCGCCATGTAGCTGGAATATTGCTGAGTGCAGTGTTAAACAACCAACCATTCATTATAGTGGTACTGTTGGTCCCTTCTTCCCCATGCTTGACTCTGTATGGGACTTGCAAGGCATTGTTGGTCTCAGCACCGATTTCGGCTTTGTAATTTTTAAATAAGGCCAGACCAATTTTATTTCCTGTTTTACGGATTTGGCAGTTTATGAAGTGTATATTGGGCAAAAAAATATTTTCTTGTAAGTTTACAATTTTGGCCCACAAAAACATTTAGGTTTTATTTTTTTAGCGGGGAAAATTAATTTGTATTTTTTTTCTTATTCTTGAAAAAATATGACAGGCGGATCCGTAAAACAAGAAATATAATTGGTCTGGCCTAATAAAAAGGATGTGCTCACTTTCTGTATTAAGATTATATAAGGGTACTAGTCATCTGTCATTCGTTTATATATTATAAATACTCCAAATTTAGATTTACTTGGCAAATTTGTTGCATCAGTTACGTTTTATCAACTCACCAACATAGATCTTTGTACTTTCTGTACAGCTTGTTTTGTCTGGATTGACAATTCTGTCAGATTTCATGGAAATCATGCTTACAGAATATTGCAACCTCATGGCAACATGATCTTTTCTCTGATATGATGAGGGCGGTGGGGTAGCCTAGTGGTTAAAGCATTGGCTCGTCACGCCGAAGACCCGGGTTCGAATCCCCACATGGGCACAATGTGTGAAGCCCGTTTCTGGTGTCCCCCGCCGTGATGTTGCTGGAATATTGCTAAAAGCGGCGTAAAACCAAACTCAGTCAGTCTGATATGATGATCATGACACCTCCATTGAAGGTCATGTCAGGTGAACTCAGTGCAAACTTTGTCTGCCTCATTTTGTTTTGAGTACTTTGCTCACACGTACAGAGAATTTAGAGTGGTTCTGATTGGCTAATTGGAAAGTTCACTTGACACAACCTCCTTGGGATGAGACCTTCACAAAAAATATTTTTCAAATTTATTTTTTTAAGTTAGTTTTTAATTATTCATGAAGAGAGTTATTGTAGTGAAGTTAAAGGTCTGCAAGATATATTTCAATATTCCCAGAAGAGAAGGTGAGGACGCCAAGTGTTCATGTCGAAAAGGAATTAGACTGACTATATTTAATTATAGGGGTGTTAATAATCGTATTTCAAAAGATGTACTGTTGGTGGATGTGTAGAATGTCGTCCATCATGTGTTGTATGTTGTATGTTTGTATGTTGTATGTTGTATGTTGTATGTTCCAGGAGCCTCAGGAGGACATGAACCGGTGAGTGTTGTGTGAAGATGTTCTCTGTTGTAGTCCATGTACTGTGTATAACAGGAGTTGTAGTCAATAACACAGAGGGCAGACCTTGCTTTGCTGTTTTAACTTGTCCTATCAGCATGATCAGCATTCCACATCAGTTTAATTTCCTGGATGTTGACTAATTGTCATCCCAAATATCTCATATATGTTTTTCATATTTCAAACCTATCTAGCAGAATGTCCTATGAGATATTGATCTCATAAAATGTTCCTGGTAACCTTTCCTCAAACTAATTCTTTGTCGTATAAACATGCAGAATTAATTGAATTAAAACGCCCCCTGAGTGCCCCATGTAGTGTTAACCGACTGAACCTGATGATGTGGATGCTACAGTGTGTGACGTGTCCCCATGATGAGGAGTAGTGTTCATGCATTCAACCATTGGTTGACTTTGCTCTCGCACCTGTAGCAGGAACATAGCCTAGCAACTAGAGTTCCAGAATTAAGGCTCCGTATGATGACTATACCATGTTTGTAGGTTTCACAATATGGTAGGCATCACCTCCCAGATAGTAACTGAAAACATGTTTACAGCAATTTTTTACCCAACTCACTGGCTGTCAGGATTCCAAGTAGTGTGGCAATGCAACTTCATGAAGGATCTCATGGCACTGTTCTCCAAATTCCACAGTAGCCTCTATCAGTTTCTGAATTTGTATTTTGGAACAAGTATGAAGTATGAAACAATATGAACGAACAACCATATCTTTATTGTTAACTGTTTTCTATGCTGTAGTTGGAAGTTCGAGTTCCCTAATTAGTATTTGACCATTACTGAAAAAATCTGTCATAAAGTGTTACAGCCAAATTGTGACCTTCATGGTCACCTGAAAAGAACTGCTCTGAGTTGTGATCTTGATGATGACCTCAGATGAACAAAAATGAGTTGTGACCTTGATCCTGAACAACTTTGACCTGTGACCTTGATGATGACCTCAGACAAAAAAACCTTCAGTTGTGACCTTGAACTGAAACGATCAACTTTGAGTTGTTCTGATTGATCTGATGTGTCATTCTCATTCCTTGGCACTGTTTTTGTCACTGAAAGAGTCAGAATGGATTGTGTATTAGGCTTGGTAATTTGGTTTGATTGGTACCCTGGCAAGTCATATCACTTTGTCACTAGTGGTGTTCCGATTAATTGAAATAATCGAAGATTGGTCACAGTGACCAAACGACCAAGCAATCGATCACATTTTCTCATAATCGAACATAAACGATTTTGGAACTACTGTTTTAGTCTTTGAAATACTTGACAATGGAACATATTGTTGAAGTGTCAGGGCCTGAAAGCGTGTTTAATTCTTAGAAAATTCACTTCACTAACTGAAAAGCCATGACTGAATATTTCTTGAAGACTCCGGGAAGTTTATGTTCATGATATATTAGTCATCACTTTAAAGTAGCAAGTTGCATCATGTTATACATATCTGCAATAACAACCTGGATAGAAAAATCTGAAAAATGATGCTAACCAATTTTTTTCGATGATTGTTCGTTGGTAATGAATCAATCATCAATTGTGAGATTTCAACCACTTCCCAACACTATTTGTCACTGGTTTGCCTGCTCAGGAAGTGATTATTTACAGACCATCTTCATGTGAGCTGTAATAATGCAGTGTTAACCAATAGACATACATTCACCCATTTATTACAGTTGTAGGCTTGGTATTCATGGTGGGAGTCAGTAGGCATATATTTCATTAATGAAATAAGTACGACAACTGTGTTGAGGGTCATTTTCAAAGAATTTGTCAGGAATTAGATAATGGTTTATTGAGATGTTTGTACCCCTGGCTCTCCCTGCTATGCTATTATGCATCTTGCAGTGTTTGAAGGAAGACAGAGGTAGATAATGCAGTATTGTTGTTGTAGATGACGGACAGAGTTGATATTCCAGTCTCAAACTATTTATATCTAATTGTCTACACTTAACTGATCACATTTGCCCCGAGCAAGAACCCTGATAGAATCTGTCTTTTTTTTCCAATAAGTCAGTGGTTAATTCCTGCTAGCTGTATTAAAGCTTGTGTCTAAAATGTGGTTGAGTTCATTGGGACTGTAAACGCTGGAGAACTGTTCTTCATTCTTCATGATGTCACTGCGTGATTTGAGCAGAGTCATGAAACCAGAACACAACCACTGACAAGCTTCAAAACAAATTACCACATACTTCTGTTTGATGAACCTCTAGTTTCTTCTCTCATGGCTACTCTGTTGTACATTACAATATAAAAAAATAATTGCTTCCCGTAAGAAGTTAAATCCAACATGTCTGAGTTCTCAGTTGCTACCTAGATACAGCTGTTTAGAAAGGATGGGTGATTTAGTGGTTTGCCTTTTCACATTCAGTAATCATGCTGTTGATAATATGTCATGAAAGGGGTCAGTCATGCATTTGTTTCATTTATCACTAATAACATTCCCAAATGTATATAGATATTATATATGCCTCAAACATTGGGTGAGTCATCGTTCCCGCATGTCTCAAATAATGTATCTGTATATATGTTTCTGATTTGTGTACTCTTGATTGAAACATTGGAATGTGTGAAGAGCTGCTGTTGTGTCAGAGTCAGGTTTTCGGAAATAGTGACCCTAGTTTGAAAATGATTTCAACCTAGCATGCCACCGGGACTGGGGCTTAGTGATCACTGAGTTGCTGACAGCCATTTGTAGCCAGCAACATGGATCGCTGCTCATACTGTTGACATCTGGCTGTTCAGCTTAGATTCCTTTATTTAGACGCTCCAGTGATATTGCAGTACAATATTCACTCACTCATTCACTTGAGAGTCTTTGATGAAGGGGGGCAGTGGGGTAGCCTAGTGGTTAAAGCGTTCCCTCGTCACACCAAAAAGGCCCGGGTTTGATTCCCCACATGGGTACAATGTGTGAAGCCCATTTCTGGTGTTCCCCACCGTAATATTGCTGGAACATTGCTGTCAAAGACAATCTATGAAGGTCCGGGTTAGAATTGATCTTCAGTAACCCATGCTTGTCGTAAGAGGCGACAAACAGGATCAGGTGGTCAGGCTCGTTGACTTGGTTGACCCATGTCATTGTATCCCAATTGCTGATCGATGTTCATGCTGTGGATCCCTGGATTGTTTGGTCCAGGCTTGATTATTTACAGACCGCGCCATATAGCTGGAATATTGCTGAGTGCAGCGTAAAACTAAACTCACTCACTCACTGTCAAAGACAATACTAATGACTGACTTAGACTATTATGATCTTATCAATGACGTTACTTTGGCGTGTCCATATTATTGTCATAAGTGCAAAGATAGTGCCGATTGTAAGAAAGTTGATTGCAGAGTTGTGTCCCTTGGTTGCCTTGACAACGACTTTTGGAAACCCTGTAATGTTCCTTGGTTTGCCAGCACTACATCTGTGCTCATGAGTTTCACTGAAACTAGAAATGGTCCACAATATGGTCTGGCACATCTCAACAGTTCTATGACACATCATGCTAGTCTTACAAAATGGCCTCCATTCTGGAGCAGACGTGGGAAGTAATACTCAGAGATTTCACAACCCGTCTCCACACATCTGAACTTCCATTCTGTCAGTTGACAAGGAATTCATATACAGTCCGTAGCATATCCTTTGATGACAGAATGGAACATACTAACCAGTATCAACACTGTACTCTAAGTGTTAGCCAAACCCACTCTCTGACTCATTGAAGTAAAAGGGACCTGACTGGTTTCAATTCTTCTCAGGAAGATGCTGGAAAAAGTCTTCAGCTTATAATAATTTGAATGTGTATGTTTTCTTGATAAACAATATGTCTTTCTGAACCTCTCATTGCGTCCTCCCTGAATGCAGAGGACAGCTAGAGTTAACTAGCGGCCCTTTCACAGTTTCCAACTATGTCAAATGGGTAGGTGCCCAAACAACTGAACAGTCGTTCAGTCCTTCTGTCCATCCATTCCTCTTTTCTCCTTTGTCTGCTGTCTGTAGTCACAGTCTCCTCACTTATCCATTGTATTATATCTAATTTTGAATAAATAACTAGACATTCGCTTCAAAGGTTTATTTGGGAAGGCTTCACCTTGTCCATATTTCCCATCCCTGAGTCGGGATTTCTGTCCCTCAGCATGATCTCTTATTTCGAAAATGGCTCAAAACAAAGCTGTGGTTGCTATAGGCCCAGGGTGTTTATGCTAACTGATTGCAGATAGTACACTGGATATTAGAGGATGTCACAGTTGTAGTTTGTGTTGTCACCACACCATGCATCAAGGCAGCAGACATTAGCATCAATTTCGGGGCCATCTTAACAAGGCTTAAGAGGCCCCTATTGCGGCGGATACAAGCCAGACACGCTTTTCTAACTAGGTAGCCATGCCTGTTATATGTTGGCTGAAACACCTGTTACTCATTATCTGTGGTGGAATATTTTTAATAAAATGCATTTGTTGTATGAATGCTTAAGGCTGAAATTGAAGTAAGGGTTAAAAATATTGAAAGAACTGTAGTATTATTAGAAATGTCACAAATATAAATCTCTCACTGATGAAAAATATTTTTCAGCAATTTAACTATCCACTGAATATTGGAATGGGTGTTATTGATAGTTATTGCGATTTAAAAACATGTACTTTCATGATTGCACTTTGGGGGGATTCAATCCATTAGTGACCGAAATGTATTACAGTTTAATGTGAGTATGATAAATATGGTTAATAACAATGGGGGAATCATAACACAGATGGCCAACTGATCCAAGACAAAGCCATGGCGCTTAATCGTGATGTATGTAATGTAGCTAAATGAAAACATGTTTGACTTTTTTATAACACCTATTTTAGGGTAGGCCAGTTTGCCCTAAGGCACTGCCACTTGTGCTTGAACATGATGTATGCAATTGATAGAAATAATGTTTTACCTTTTTATACAAATCTTTTAGGGTTAGCGCCAAAGGTAGAATTGGTTCAAGTAATCCAATGATAGTAAAAATGTTTTTGGCTATAAACAGGCTGAAGTATGCTAAGGAAGTGTATGTACTGAAACTTTAACTATGAAAATTTATCACAAATCACTGTTGAAAGCATAATCATGACTTTATGTCAAATTGGTGACATGATCTTAAGTGATAATTAAATTTATGTTTGGTACAATGTATTTGAAATGTGACACGGAAATAAAAGTTGTCGGGTATTTAAAGTGTTTGTGTATACTGACTAGGAGTTAGTTTTACTACCACAGTTAGGAATGGCATGCTGTTGCTGTTGTATTGTTTATAGAATTCAGGTTTTGCTGTTTATTATTTGTATGATTTATTTTGTTCAGCCCATTGACTGAACGTGAACGATTGCTGTTGTCCCACCAGCAGTATGATGCAATTGTGCATGAACAAAAACAAGTTGATGCTGATATTGATGCTAAGGTAATTGTCTTTTATGTTGAGTATTTTCGCATGTGCTTAGTTATTTAACTAATGCCACCCACACTGATCTGATCTGTATTATAATTGTGATTGTGTTATTGTTTAGCCTGTTTGTTGTGCTGTGATGATATGCTGTGTTGTTGTAAATGTAGCTGTTTGTATTGTTGACTGTGGGGTTCTGGGATAGTTCCCAGTTGTCCCTAGGCTTGATGTAAGAGCTGACGAAATTGTGGATCACGTGGTCATAATGTCTGACCAGTTGTGTGTGTGTCTTACGATGTATGTTGTTGGTCATTCTGTCCATCACTGGTTTGTCTGAGCTGATGGTTTACAGACCGCTGTGATGTAGATGTGATATTGCTGACTGCGGTGAAACATCATCTGCTCATTCACGCACACTACCCGTGAAGATCTGGGTTATAATTGGTCTTCAGTAACCCATGCTTGTCGTAGGAGGCAACTAACAGGATTGGGTGGTCAGGCTTACTGACTTGGTTGACACATGGTATCGCATCCTAATTGTGTAGATCGATGCTCATGCTGTTGATCACTGGATTGTCTGGTCCAGACTCAATTATTTACAGAGTGTGGCATTAAACCAACCAAACCAAAACCATTCAAGCACACTCTTGATCCCAGTCTTCTGCAGATGCCTATAGTTGCTGTTTCTTTCTTATGGTCCAATGTGGACCCAGATAATTGTTTGAACACAAGCTTTAAACTTGGTATTGATAAAGCTTCTTCTAATCTTATTAAAACAAGCATATGATTACTGGCAGGATCAACCAGATAAGCGTCGCCTCAGATACCTCTCTACATAAAGATCTGACATCTGCTCAGTAGATGGTGTCATCACAGGCCATTGTTGATTATAATCTCCCACAGAAGCCCCAGTTTAAGTTGGGCCTGTGAAACAGTTTCATGGACTGGTCATTTATTATGGCAGAGGGAAGGGCAGTCGAGCATGGAGGCATGATAAAATGACACATCGCAAAATGGGGTTGCCAAAATGAATCACACTTATACTTTAAAGAGCAGGGTGGGATTTGGAAATATGATACAGTTCTATTTCTTCAAATAATAAGCCGGTGGTGGGGTAACCTAGTGGTTCAGGCGTTTGCTCGTCATACCGAAGTCTTGGGTTCGATTCCCCACATGGGTACATTGTGTGAAGCCCATTTCTGGTGTCCCCACCACGATATTGCTGGAATATTGCTAAAAGTGGCGTAAAACCATACTCATTCACTGACTCACTCAAATAATATAATGATTGACTTGAACATTATTGGGATTGGTCTTCTATTGTAAAGAGGGATATGTGGAAATGTTGTATAAAATGGGGGAGGTGCAGCAACAAGTGATACAATTCCAAACCAAAATCACCCCCTTCCCTCCTCCATCTTCTTCCCTCCGCCAATAATTGATGACCGGTGTCTGCGTAGTCTCAGGTGATAAAACATAATTACAACATGAAGTTAAACAGGAAGAACATTAGGGGATGAGTAATGTGTTGTCAAAGTGTGGATATACATTATGACTGTACATTGTTATTTATTTGATCTATGGACAATGATTGATCATTCATGCCCAAAACTGACTTTAAAATATTATAATTTGATTAGACTTTGAGATGACGTATGAGTGTAATAATGGCTTTAAATGTATATGTTAGAGATGGGGATCAAGATGCACATTTTGTGTCAAACAAAGTTTACTTGAGCTACAATCTAAAAACAGACAGGCAGTTGAAAATGTTATGGACACAGATAAATATAAACTCTTTCGATGGAAAAGTATTATATTTCACTCAGTGACTGAAAATAATCTGATATAATATTTGCAAATTGTAAAAATGGTTATACATTAATACAGGCCTTTGTAAAAACTATAGAAATAACTTATTAAAACTAATGAAATATAGCATCTATTTGTTTGAGTCTTTAGACAGTATTCACAAATATTTTATCCTAAATATGAAATAAGAGATTTCATAGAAAAACCATTTTGTTTTCAGGGATGGTAGTCAGTATTTCATATTTGGAATTCCATTACTTTCTCCAACATGAACAGGTGCTCAATAATTATTTTTATAATAAATAGATAATAATGATCAGTTATCTGTGGACACACGCTCTGCAAAAAGTGACACATTTGAATGTTCCTGTAAAGCTAAAGTACTGTCGGAAATGCTAGAAAAATGCTTTTTGACTTATATTTAAAATTCAGAGGTATTACAGTTACTTAAATAACAAATATCACTTTAAGAAACATCTACCTAATGTAGACCGAGGGAATAAATTTTGAGACATGTCCTAAAATGCGTTTTTACTGATGAAAATACCAAAAACTTAGAAAAATAAGGGGTAGTGGGACGTTATTTGATACAAACATTAACTGCCTGTGTTACGTCATCAGAATCCACGGTATCGACAGGTGAAATTGACACCTGAGCACACGCTCGGGCGAGGGGTCATCTCAATAGATGTTTTCTTCAAAATGTTGAATATGTGTACGTATAGTATACGTATTGGTTATGTAAGGGATCATTTGTGTATGTGTGTTTGTTGTTAAATAAACATATGAATTACTGTACATTGGAAAGAATCCTATCACTTGTGTTATCTTATCGATTGATTGTAGAAATGTGCAACGTTTTAATAAATGTTTTGCATGTCAACAGTATAGTTCTTTGCAAAAATATGGATGTAATTCGGTCAGTTTAATCTAGTTGTGAACATTGGCCAAAGATTTAAGGAAGTCACTGGTGTAGCTTCTTTAGAATAGATATATTCTTCTTCTCCTAAAGTTTGTAGACCGCCCGTCTAAGTACTCCCTTGTCAAAGTTGTCAAGGATGGTTTTACGTCCCGGGTTTGCTTTTGAGACGGTCCCTGGCCTGTCTGATTTGTTTACAATATTGTACACTTGTTGGTAAGACATACCAACAGCTCTACAAGTTCTGTAATAAACCATTTCTATACTAATGAAAGGTTTACCTCTGTCTTTTTCAAGCACAAAAAACTTATAAACCTTTGCAACAATCGTCGGCAAATAGTTGGCCATAGTGGACGCTGTGATAAAGATGTGCATGCATGATGGGAAACTTATTTATCAAGACTTAACATTTATATTAATATTTCTTCAATAAAGAAACGATAATTAAGTAAAGTAACACAAACATTCAACATTTATTTGTTTAAGAAAAATGTTAATTTTTATTTTTACACCACCTGTATTATTAGCATAAATGTAAAGACTATTTCAGATTTCTGTTGTTGAACTCTAAAAAAATCTTAAGTTGTTGTTTTGGTACCAAATTCTCTCCTGTAAACTGCCCTTTAAATGCATGGGAATGTTAAATCAATTGAAACAAAAATTAGGTACACTATAGGTGAGTTGATATATTGATAACATAATACATTTATCACCTTTCTAAAGATATTAAGGTTAAAAAGCATTTTCTAGCATTTCCGACAGTACTTTAGTCTTATGTACTCCCTCCAGTAAATCAGGTTCTTGATTAAAAAAAAGAGTCCTGTTTCCCCAAATCAAGTAGTTGCTTCCTGTTCAATGACATCGGACATTTCACCTTTGATTAATCACTATGTGTCTGGTCAACACTTGATTATTAACACACTTAAAAGAGTTGGATATATTATGGATATTGGAGTTAAACAGTAAACCAACTATAACAAGTATAAGACAAAATATTATGGATGTAACTTCTTCTCCATTGTATACACAACGTTTCTGGGATTTTCCTTGCCCCTTTGTCAGGTGAATGACGAAGGGGCAAAGAAAAGCCCTGAAACGTGTATGGAATAAAGAAGAAGTTGACATCCATAATATTTTGTCTTATACTTGAATACCAACTTCTATATGCCTCTCAAGAACAACTATAATATGTATAAGGTGTTGGCTGTGGCCAGAGAATCAATAAGAATGGATGAAGTAAAGATGTTCCTTCCATCTGAGACCTGACGAACAAATAAAACTATATTACATTGTACATTACTTTGGTTTTGATTAATTTCTTATTCAGGATGGTCAAATGTAAAAGGAAATAAGTATTGTCTAAGTATTGTAAATATCTGATTAAATGTGCATACGCAGTGTATGAAATAAGCCAGAAACACAGCCAGACATCAGGGCTGGTAACTTCAAAATGTTACCAGCCCAAATAGAATTTAACCAGATCAGACACCAAAATATGGTGAATTTACTCAGATGTATGGGACGTCTAAAATTTCACCAAACCATCGGGCTGGCTAGCTGAAAATTTTGACCGACCGTCAGAAATCTAGCTCGTCTCGGGGGCTTGGACGGTCCTTATTCCATAGACTGGCATATGTATGATCTATGTAGAACTATCCTGATAGTGATGCTGAAGTAAACTGGGTCAGCAGCACAACTTGACACGAACAGAATGCCAATTTTTGTCATCATCCTTCTTCAGCCATGTATAAAAAAATCTGCAGAGTTGTATATGTTACAGATGAAATATGCCTTGAAAAGTCAAACTAAATATGATAGGTCAAAACTTGTATTATTTCTTATGCATCAACGTCATTTCAAACACTGGCGCTTTTCACAAAGACTTGATTTCAGGTTGATAATCACCCCAAAAAATTGAATTCAAATGTCAAAAGTTTCATGTGATAATGCATACATGTCCTTTTGCAATTTGATTTTGGAAGATTGTCGATTGTGACAAGAATGAAAAGTGATGTTAACAGTTATGGAAATAAACCTAAAAATCACATCTGTGGTCCTCATCTCCTTGTAAAATGTAAAAAACTATTAAAATGTAAATCAGTAACCATGGTTACGTCAGCCTCATCAGCAGCCGCAGATGCCATCATGTTTGGTGTTCCAATGAATAAGTTTCCGTTTATTCGTAATTCACTGAATGACGAGAATCCTATTTGATTGATAAAGTCATTATTTCCTGAGCGTCATCTTCAAAAGCCATGAAATTAATTGAATTTGAATTTTGGTTGGTGTAAAGAAAGATTACAAAATTACTCTAGTTTGGCATTCATAATGAGTTCAATGAATATTTTCCCCAGAATGTTTAACCAAATATCGGATTTCTTTTGCAATTATGAAATATTTGTCAAAATGATAACATAAGGGCTGAAGCAAGTAAATAAATCAGCACTTTACTATCTTCTACTCTTCCTCAATGTGTTTTGTTCAGTCCAAAGTTATGGCTCAAAGACATCTAATGGTCTCTGTCACACACTTGCACATATGGTTTTATCCATCTGAATTATATATATTGTAAAGAAAGAACACAATAAGTAAAAATTAAGTTTATTGGAAATGTCAGATTTCTTTAAAACATGGCTGATTTGAATTAAGTAGAGCCTTTAAAATGGTTGCTATAGAAACTAGATTTGATATTAGAAATTGCATGTTTTGCAAAACGATCAGAGAAATAGACAAAGGTGTTGAAGTTCTTACTTATTTTACAAAATATTGAGCAGAAATATCTGTAACAAACATAGTTTTTCTTTAAAAATAAAACTTTGTGATAATTTGCCCTTGGAATATAATGCACATGACCTTGATGTCAGTATTTACACTGTGCTCTCACTTGTCTGTCTGTGTGTCCTTCCTGCTCTAGCTTGCACAACAGGAAGAGGAAATAGAAAGGGAGGAGGAGGCATATTATGAAGCCAAACGTGAGGCGGCTCGTATTACCAAACTCCAGCGTGCCAAAGAGGCTGCTGCCAAAAAGAATGCCACCACCAATGGTCCACGGTCCTGGCTGGGTGACGAAGAAGACTGGGAAGTGTAAGTCTTGATACTTGAGTTTTTGCATTTTCAGAATTATCTTCTTTTGATCAGATTTTACAGCATTGCAAATTCATCAGTTGTAACATATGTTATATTTGGGATTACACTTTCTTAGTTAAGTACAAATTCTAGTACCTTTTTGGGTACAGTCACATCTGGGATTCGAACCCACTCCCTTAGAGTCAGGCACCTAATCGCCAGCACACAAATCAGTCGCATAACCCACTCAGCCACTGCAACTTCCACATGTTGTACTAAAACAGTACTAGAATTTGTACTTTACAAAGAAAATGTAATCCCAAATATAACATGTTACATTTGACCACTTTCTAAAAAAAAATCCTGGATGTGAGAAGTGTGTACACCTTCACATATATTTTGTGAAAAACATAGCGCACATTATATTTTCTTTGAGATAAACTCTCAAGTCACATGTGGTTGTGCACCTGGGAGTCCTGACACTAAAATGGTGCAGTCCCTTCAATTCTTATTTGGACTGCCAGATTAACTAATAATAACTGAAGAAATATATTTGTCAGAGAACAGTACAGACCAACAGAAATCTGCATGATAACATATGACAGAAATACTGATCAAAAGGATGTGACTGTATGGACTAACAAGATGGATTATATTCTTGTTCCTCCTTAACAACACTTCTGAGATTCAGTAGGGTCAGAACATGAATTTGTAAGCTTGCTAACAGCTCTGTAACACCTCGTCCCGTGCACACAATATCGGAGATAATTTTATATTTTATATACAGGGCTGGTGGAGAGGATGATTTTGAGATCTTCCTAGCTAGTGTGAAGGCACGGTCCCTCGCTGCTTGCACAGCTACGGCAAGGTACGTAAATCGCCTTGGACAGTTAATGCATTTCTTGGCTAGGGATCCTCTGTATGCATTATGAGTTCTGTAGTTCTGTTCTTTTTTTGTGATGAGGGTATCATCGGTGAAGCCTTGAAATTATTTTGTATCAGATCTTTTACTCTCTGATATGATTCCCAGATCTGAGGACACCTCTAAAGATGATTGTGTCTAGTGAACTCAGTGTGACCATTGACTGACCGTTGACTGACCATTGACTGACTGTTGACTGACCTTTGACTGACCATTGACTGACTGCTGACTGACCCTTGACTGACCTTGACTGACCATTGGCTCCACATCTGAATGAAGGATAAGTGGGTCCTTGAACTAATCAGATGTCTGCTTTCTACAACATACAAGCTTCTGTTCTACACCACACTGTTTTGGAAATTTCAATGTAGCAACATGAAATGCATACAGTATACAAATGTACCTTTGGTGGTACTTCCTTTTAGTATAGAGGCCATGAGATGACAGGATGTGTAAGATATCAACATTAATATAATGGAGTGGCCATATGTACATCCAGGAAAGTTTGTTTCCAAGATATAAAGGTCAGATATGCTGGTCTGAACTGCATGCTTCACTTTCTCATACCGATAACCTCAAAGCCTCAACACTGATTAGCTGATCAGGAAGTTCACTTAATGCAAGTCAACATGGAGGCTTCTTCAGATCTTCACACAGAGTACCAGAGTAAAATATTTAATGTTAGCATGATTCTTGTATCACAGTCAGTCTTGATTACCTTGTGTGATGCATCTTTCACTGTTGCCATAAGGACCAGCTTTAGAATAGCTTCCTGACATGATTGTTTAGTGTCCGCTGTCATTAAGTTGGAATATTTGTTGAACGACAAACAAGCAAACCAACCTGCATTGTGAACAGGTATTTGTGTTGCCAGAAAGAACCTCTTAGTTGTAATTAGTTGTAATGTGTGAGAACATTCTCAGTATAATTATTTTGTATGGATGTTAGTTATATGGAGGTAATTAGTTGAGAGTATTTATATTGTATGTTAGGAAAACTCTAGTTACTCTGATTTCAAATGCAAAATCCGATCTCCAGTTTGTCTTTGAAAAACTCCGATTTCTGAGAAAATAAATATGTTTATAAATTTAGAATATTGGAAACAATTTTAGTAAATATCCATTTAAATATGTCAGTTTGAGTCCTATCTGATTAAGTATGCCCAGAAAATGCAGAAATTGCGTATTTTCAGGCTAAATCTACAGTCAGCTCTTGTTAATCCGACACTCGTTAATCCGACAATCATGTTAATCAGACAAAAAATTAGGGAACCATTTAAAATAGTGATAATAACTCTCGTTAATCCGACCTTCTCGCATTCCGACTCCGACACACCAATCTAGCAACTGATTACTGTAAATACATTGTAAAAACATTCGTTAATCCGACAATCAACACAGCCGGTCGGATGATCCGGCCGTATACAAACAATCACAAGTGAATGGTAATTAGCATGTGCCTTACTGGCTGCTTGACACCGACGTAGGTGAACATCACACTTGTTAATTAGGAACACAGGATAATTAATTGAGACGAGTGTCGGATTAACGAGAGTTGACTGTATATACTTTCATTGGGGTAATCCCTCAGACCCCAACTGTGAAGAAGGGGCCAACCAACCTCTCGCGATTATATCCCAAAACTTCCACATCCCAATACTACCACACATTGTTAAAACAACAACTGCTCATCACCCCTTTTTAGGTAATAGGATAGCCCAGGAAGTGCACTGAACTGAAACAACAGATAATGATACATCACCTGACTTAGCAGACTAGAGATTTTAGTAGAGAAGAGAGCAGTTACATGTAGTTAATAAATCTGAAATAAATATAATATAAATTTGTGCATATTTCATGTAGACAAAAACTGTAACGTTTGTTTTCTTGTCTTACCTTGATCTTATTGTTGTTGATTATTTTAATAGTATTCTGAATATGTATACAAAACTAAAATTATGCAACCAAAACGTACATTTAATTTACATGTATATTAAAATATGTAGTTTTACAATATAACATGGCTAGTGAGTTTTGAAATTTTATATTATTGCTTTAAAGGCCAACAAGCCAAACAATTCCTTTCAATTCTGATTTGCAACTATGAAGTAATATGTAGCAAAAAATTCAAAATGAGAATATGAATTGCATTATGCTTACTTGAAGCTCTACATACTTGCACTACCAAATCCAGGCATAAACAGATAAATGAATTTTAATTAAATAAGGAAATTGATAATGTTATGGTATGGACATGAATTGGCATTATTGTTATGGTAGCGACACAATAACAGTAATGTATGAATGTGTTTGAGTGAACCTGCCGCTGTCGTGATGTAGTGCATCATCAGTTGCTGCCATGTTTGTCTATAGGATCATCCATGCATTGTGAAAACCTTGTTGGGAAGGATGGTAGTATATTGATCAAAGAGACATTGTATTGGTATGTGGAGATGAAAGGTAGTTCCTGTCAGGTGGCCATCTGTGCACAGTTATCAGACTAGGACAGCGACTTGTATAGGATGTTTTATTGCTTCGACGAAAAAACCAAACAGTTATTTGATGATGGTGGGTCAGAATGTTTAAATGATGTCATGATGCTGAGGTGATGATTGTAGTGATGATGATGGTGAGGATTGTTGTGATGATGATGATGATGATGATGACTGTGGTGATGCTGTTGCTGCTGCTGCTGCTGCTGATGTTGATTGCAATAATTATGATGATGTGATGATTGTAGTGATGATGATGATGACGACAATGATGATGATTGCAGTAATTATGATGATGTGATGATTGTAGTGATGATGATGATGATGAATGAAATGTTAATGACATGATGGAGATGATGATGATTGTAGTGATGATGATGGTAATGATGATGATGATGATGATGATGATGTGTGATGAATGAAGATGATGAAATCATGATATGATGATGTGATCATGATGATGATGACGCGATGATGATGATTGCAGTAATTATGATGATGATGATTGCAGTAATTATGATGATGTGATGAATGAAATGATAATGACATTATGATGCTGATGTGATGATTGTAGTGATGATGCTGATGATGATTGCAGTAATTATGATGATGTGATGAATGAAATGATAATGATATTATGATGCTGATGTGGCAGTGTGATCACTGATATGAAGATTTCAATGATTGTGATATAATGATGGTGTTTGGCTACAGGTTCTGGTGATGGTCAGAGTTCGTCCAGTAGTACTGCCCATCGAGACAAAACCGAAGGGTCATCTCTTGACCTTGAGTGGGAACATGAAGCTGGTAGGTAGCATGTAATGACTGCCTGATTGAAAGTCAAACAAATCAAAGGTATCACTCCTTGAATTGATTATTTTGTGTATGGATGATAAAACAATTTTTCCCCATTGCAGGCGTTGTTCCTCAGTTACGACAGCGGTCGTCCACAGAAGAAAACCTGGTGGGTCTTACAAAGGACAGTCCCATGAACTCAAATGACCTTGAGTGGGACAATGACTTTGTGAGTGCAGAAGAATTAGAAAAAGAACAGTTGATATCACATTCCAATGGACGGTGATAGTCATTCTGCAATAGAATTGAAACCATGCATTTAGAGAAATACCATCAACAAGGAGGCCAGTCAAAGGTCAAGACAAGCCATCCAATGTAGGTTATTGACCTTGACCTGCATTCAAGTTACGACCTTGACCTATATATCTCAGCAGAGGAGGATGTGAGTTTCAACTTTACTTTTACCTGTAAATATTCAGCAAAACAAGGAACTGCTATTAACAGAAGAAACATTCCAGTATGGATATACGATAACAAGTGGACCATGTAAAATAATCAATGTTGTGATGTGGCAACGAGAACAACATTCTCATCGCCTTCCATGTGCCTGGCCTTGTGAACATGTGTGTACAAGCTGATGGATGACATATGACGTTTTGCTGGTGGATATGTGCATATCATGTAATGATACCTGTGTGTATATGTGGTACCTTCTGGGATGAAAGGATATACTGAGTAGCTTTGGCTGCCATGTTGTACAAATGCTGTCTGTTTGATGTTGGTCGTGCTTGATGCCTGGGTACCAACTGTGTATTCACTTGGGAGCACCTGCTGAGTCTGAGGATGAATGCTGGGATTATTATTATTAATATATTATCATTATTAATATTATTATACTATTGAAGACAGAAATATAGAGCACTGCTTCCATGAAAGATGACAAGGTCATGTTCTTGGTTTGGTCTTTATGGGGATAGATTTCAAGATAGATTTAATATTTGTTTAACTTGAAATTTGGTTCAGGACCACAGCTCCCAGATGTCATTCTGTTTCTTTTGAAAGGAGAAGCCAAACTATCTTTCTGGATCCATCCACTAATTGTCAGGACATCCAGTGCCCTTGTCTTGAAATGAAGCTTTCTGTGTGTAATATGGACCTGTAGAGTGTGGATCTATCTGTGGGTAGGATTCTGCTTGATCTATTTGATAGTGAGAGGCCAGATAAGCACTGTTGTTGTAAAACTATAACTTCTTTGCAAGGCAGTTAGTAGGAAGGATGAGATTTTAAGATGAAGAACTTCTTTCATACAAAAGGAACAACATTTCAGTGTAGGTTCTAACACTATCATCACAGGGCTCCAGATAATTTTTTAACATCAGGAGTACCTACTCCTATTTTTTTAAATATAGGACTACTGGAAAAACTTAAAAGTACATTTAGAGTACTGAATGGAATTTAATGGAATATCAGTGATCTTGTGTTTCGTTTCATATATGCACCACAACATTGCTACTCTTGTGTAAACAGGTAAAAAAACCCAACACTTTTTCAGATAAATACGTCTGTAAATGATTCTAAGACCGCCTACACCATTGCTGTGGTGCGTATCTGCTACATTTTCTAAATTATTTCCTACCGTATCGTGCATATTTTTTATCCGTACATATGCCGATATGGCCCTTATCTGGAGCTCTGCATCAAACAAAGTATTGGAACCTACACCAAAACGTTTCACTTATTCTAATATAGTGGCTGTTGATCCTTATATCGTATCCTTCAGTTGTAAACCTAGTTCAGATGGTATGTTTGGAACATTCGTATCTACTTATGATATATGTATGCTATAAAACATGCGTAGTCCTTTGTAGAAATAGCCATGAGTGATATTAGGTGTTCTTATCCACCAAGATATCTTTTTCAGGAATTTTGAATTCAGTGTCATTGAAATTTAAATTTGAATTAAATTTAAAATCTCACTCTATAAACTTAAACATGACATGGTAATTTGCTACTTACTTTAATCAGGGTAAAAGTGGCAAGTGATTTTGGACCAGTAACTTTCAAGCTACATGTTGTTGTGAGGGGATGATTGTGATAACTGTATCATCAGATATTTGGTGCAGTTAACATTGATGGGCTGTCGATGTGTGTTGAGTTGACAAGAAACAGATGTGTAGTTAGCTATGAGTTAAAGGCAGAGAGCATTTCTGATCTCATCTTTCATGGCAAACTTACAGATTTCTACAGTCGCTCTACAGATTTGTGGCAAAAGAAGCAATAGCAAATTTATCGTTATCGTTATCGTTATTGATATCTATTATCATGATTATTGGACCATGTTAATGCCTTTGTTACATGTTTTTATATGTTTTAGAAGTTCTGATACTCTGTTGTTTTTTATTGCTCAACCTTTGTATTTCTCCTTTACAACAGGGTTGTATTTTCCTTGTAAGTCCCGGAAGCTAGGATAATGATTACCATGTGTCTTGTTTTGTAATTATTCACATGCTTTTGTTTAGAAAAAGGAGCTGCACCCAAAGTAAGATTTAACTTTATTGCCAGATTGCTTTTGAACCTCTAAGCAAAATGGTAAATTGGCAATTTAGCCATGTAAATCATGGATACAGCTTTTGAAAAAAGGAAGAATGGATTGTTTTGTTTTTATTCTGATTCAGTTGGTAATTGCTTCATTTTGCTAAATGATACTTAACAAAATGAACAAGAGGTTTGTTGATAGAACTTGTGGATTTAGATGTCTGTGGATTCATGTGTGCCATGTTCCATAGGTTAATTATATTGACCCGTTATTGCAGACCTTTTTACAATATTTACAGAGAACAGTGGAAATATGATAAAGCAGGCATGGTAACTGGAGAAATGAAAATATTGTTACACAGAATATACCGAGAGCAATAGAGCTAATGTCCTTGTGAGACTCCCAGACAAATACTACATTTGTCAACATGTCTGTCCTGTGTGATATATTTGCTTGAGAGTGACTGAAATCTGCTGAGCCAAGTTGAAGGTATTTCTGGGGACTGATTGGGTAGTGGGAGAGTATGTTGAGGATTTTTGTGATGAAAATGAAACTTCTTAAATTCCAAAAGCATAATTATGTGTTAGGTTTAAATAAGAAATAGAGAAGAAATATACAAGAATCTCTTTATATTTTTGGAAACAATATTGCCTTGTGTGATTATAGGTCTATAACTGATGTCTGTAAATTATTCTTGTGTATGGGTGATAAAATACATTGTGTGAGTTGAATGAAGGCAAAAGAAATCTATTGTGTTTTATCCACTAAATGGATTTATCAGAATGGCAGACAATTCCCTATGTAGTGTTCATCCAATCTACTAAATCAATCTTCCTAGTCTGATGGTCTTTTGAATTGTTGTTCTGGTAACCATGGTAATTTACCATTTACCAATGCAAGAGGTATAATTCTTGTTCCACTTTTAATTTGATATTGCTTCATCATCTAGATACACGTGTGTTAAATATCTCATAACATGAAATTCTTATTCAGCTGTTTCTTTCATTCTAACATGATACCTTTCTGTCACCTAAAAAATATTGGATTGGTTGAGTTACCATGGTTACCTGAAACAAATGTGCTTTGTGCCAAGTTTTTCTTTACTTATTACATTCAAAGCTGAAAGGTAACTTGAGAATGGTTCTCTTGTTTTATTAGTAGTTCAAGTGCTGTAAGTCTATGGGTTCATGGTGAGTGTTGGGGAGACATAGGGATGTATGTGCCATAGGAATTTGAAAATATTCAGCTCAACTTGCAGGTACACGTGACCTTTTCTAAGCCTGATACAGTGAAACCTGTCTAAACTGGCACCCAATGGGTTTAGGCAGGGTGCCGGATTAGACAGTGACAATCATTTTCGAACATGGCTGCCATTTACACTCGCTAATCTCTTTATTCCTGATTATCTAGCGTGCAAAGAGGAGTGTATTGGATTAAGGGACCTTGATTGGACTGCTCATACCCATGCCAGCTTTGAGCATTTGATTCACCGCGCAATCACCACTTCCTGATTATCTTGTGTGCCAAGAGGATTAATTAGTGTATTGGATTATGGGTCCTTGATAGCTCATACCCATGTCGGTTTAGACAATGTTAATTTCATTTAAAATTGCTTGTTGGGACCGGAAAGTTGTGCCGGAATAAGGAATTGACAGGTGCCGCATTAGACAATGTTTTAATGATCATAATATTGTTGTAAAATGGCAGGACCAAAATTTTATGCCAGTTTTGACAGTGTGACAGATTAGACAGGTGCTGGTGTTGGGAGGTTTGTAATTCAAAGTTAAAATACCTATGAATTCAAGAAAACAAGAACTTTAAAAAAATCCTAATTTTGAATTATTTGTGTTCTCTTTCCAATTTCTTGCCATGGGAAATTTGTTTGGAATCCAAAGTAAACCATGTGTGAACAACCTTTTCTTATCTTCAAGGGAAATTTTAGAAAGTTTCATTGCTAATGCATCTTAATAGCTTCAACTCCACTGCCAAATTAATTGTAGAATACATGATTTGTAAATTCTCCAAATGTGAACATTTCTTGGTAGAAATTGTACACAAGATGACAAATTTGTGTAAGCAGGCCTACTTATCTCTTGGCCAGTACATCCAAATTGTATTTACAAAGTGCATGGCAGAATACCAGGAATATCCCTTCCAATAGTTTAATATTCTACTCCTGACATTGCAGTATTATAATCATTATATCAGTAAGACCATTTATCATACATCAGATTCCATTCACAAATCTTTAGTAATAAATGATAATCTATATTACAGGAATATTACCTTTGTATCAGTGTGCACTAGAATTCTATTCTCAACTCCCTGGGGAGAGCAGTACTATTATAAATATGTTATGTATCATACTGGGGTCTTTTGTTTGAAAGTTTTGTTTGGTTTATGTAAAAGATATTTGTTTTGATATTTTTTGTGCAGATCAGTAATATCGTTACACATTATTCATCATGTATTCAAGTGATTTTAGTTTTGTTAACATAGGCATGTCATATTTGTGAAGTTCAAATTGCAAAAATGGCTTTTTGTTGAGAATGTTATTTGTCTCATTTAATAATGAAGTATTGATCTTACTCATTGAATTTGAATGAAATACTTACATGCACCATGTTAAACCATGACAGTTTGTTTGATTTGTGCTCCTTGTGTAAGTTATCTTAATAATGTATGACATGAGCTCATGAGGAAGTTTTGCCTTGTGTTTGGAAATGTATTTAAAATATTTAGCTTGAGGTCCAGCCCATTAGGTAAACAGCTTTGTTCATTCGTAGTATGTCAAAAGAACATATTCTAATTAAATCTTGTACTCTTTCATCATGAATTTTAATTTGTTGGAATTGTACTATTCATGTGAAGTCTCAAGTGCATACTAAACGATAAACAAGAATAAATTTTCTTAGTTGTAACAGTAACAACTATAGGGAATTGCTTTGGCAAGCTACATTAAAGGTTTATGTGTCCATGTATGGATGAAAAATTTCATGTTTTTTGCATAATAATGAATCATGGTTGTGACCTTTTAAACAAAATGTTTTCTATTCCGTCAAGATCTGGAGATAGAATTTTTTGTTTTACTGTTTTCTAGACTTAAAAGTGCCACTTTAGTTAAACTTACATCATTAGTGACCAGTCATGACAGAACAAAAATAAATGTTACAAACATTTATTTGAATTTCAAATAACAATTATTACACTGAGTACACTGAGCAAGACTGAAGGTAGCGACCCCTGTCTCTACAAGTCACATGACTGGTCACATGATTACACTTATGACTATCGTCTTTTGGCATAATATTGGTACAAAGTGAGAATTTATACCCGGAGTGGCCTTTCCCACAGTGGCCCCTGAGTTTTCACACCTTGTTGACAACTCATCCCAGAGTGGCCCCTGAAACCTTACGTGTTCCCGAACTGGCCTCTCTTAATCCAATCAGCTTAATTACCAACAGTGTTGGACTAATTACGGAGGCGTGATGCTTTGAAAGAGCTCTAAGTACCGTGATGAAACAGAAACACAACAAACCAAAGAGTGTTTTTCCCTCTAAAGCAATGACTGATATAACCAACATTCACCCAGAAGTCTACTTATAGCAAAAAGGATAAATACACACAAAAATAAAGATAAATTATTACACAAACTTCTTCCTCAACTAACTTAGAAATCTAACCTTCTGCTACTCAGCTACTCACAGAAACTTCAGAGTTTTGACAGTCCTAACTCCCTTACTTTAACATAAGCTTCAGATCGCCATAGCTGAAGGACAGGGCCTTGTGTAGTTTATGAACAGTCTACTGGAGGTTCTCATCTATCTGCAGGACACCCAGTAATTGCCAGACTATTGTAAGTGGTCGTCCAGTTGACTCAGATTAAAACATGCCTCTGGTTACAATTACTGATGTTGTCTGTAGAGTCTGTCCTATATCTCCTTCCTGTATCTGACAAAGTAAGGTAGTTCAAGACTGAACTCAGGACTTTTTGGAGATTTTCTGTAATAATCATGAACATGACGACAATAAATTGTTGGTGTACCAAACTAAATAAGCATTTAATGAATTTCCCATTCTAAACACTATCGGCCATTGAAACAAGCTCATTCTGTTTATTGTACTTAAGGTAATAGTGTGATGTTGAGGTGGCGATATTGTTACAATGATGAAAGTTTCACCGTATAATGTCACATTTCTTAAAATCAGTTTTCCTTTCTGTATGTGGAAATGCATGAGATGAAATAAAAGGCAGATAATTGTAAGGGTTGCTAGTATTAATCAACACAATAAATTTGGTAATTAGTAGTTTTTTATGACCATGAACTGTTAACATGGTTGAGGATTTGTAAACATTCCAAAACCCTTCAGTTTTATTTGATGCATTTTGATGAATTTCGCAGTCAAGCAATCATAGAAGTAACAACAGTCTATTAATGTCTCTACTTCTTGCCCATGCTTCATCGCTTTTACACAGAGACAGGCACTCCTTGAAATATATTTCCAAAAGGCCAAAGACACATTTTGCTCTTCTCATTCATGTATTGATGTGTTTATTACATAAGAACCATCACAGAGACCAATGCATTCTCACTTCTATACATACATCATCATTGCATTCCAGGATAGTACTTCTATTTATGTTTAAAACCTCTTTCTGGCTTTGCTTTTTAAAAGTTTTGTATAGGAGTCTATTAAGCCAATCATGACTATTTCATTTCCATTCTCATATACCACATAATCCCAAATATACCATCCAAACAGTTATAAGCGTATCCTGGTAACAAATGGACTGAACTCTGTACAGCCAATGTCCTTCTAGTCAACTAGTGCAACTGCTATGCAGTGTTGTCTCCCTTGGCTACGAGGTCAAGGGGTTAGAGGTCATTGACCATTACCATTGTACCTACTGTTCATGGCCGCCATATAGCTGGAATATTGCTGAGTGCGGCGTAAAACTAAACTCCCTAAACTACTGTCCATGAGTTTCCAAAGTGGTAAAATTATTTTTGTGTGATACTGAGCACTTTCTTCAAAACAAATCTAATATTCCACGATATATTGCAAAATTAGACGGGACTCTTAAACCTTTCATATATATATTTGGTCGTTCTTAGAGCTGGTAGACTCTTAAGTACAACAGAGTAATCTAATTCAGGTGAAGGTAGACTAGTGTTTTGAAAGTATTGAATATTAATAGGCTTGTTGAGTTTAAGCTGTTTTATAAATTTGGTGTTCATGTTTATACCTCTGGTATATATGACATGTGTTCATGTCTTGAGATGTGACCATGAGATTATTAAATTGATTTCTTCCTGAAAGCAGACAAACAAGTGCCTGATCCAAGTTTCCTCAATAATTCAACGCACAGCTTATCGATTTGTACAGACATACACGGGATGGGGAACACATGGCATCCTTGTTTGCTGTTCCTGCCAGAGAACACAAGAACATTTGTGTGTGATGTTTTCAGTGGAATTTGAACTACCACGGTTTCAACAATAACTTTAGTTAAGTAAATAAACAGCATGGTCAGTGCAGAAGGGTCACAGGTGCCACAAGACCTTTGCCAGAAAACTACAAATCATTTTAAACAGTACCACCATTGTTTGTTGGCTTGTTGTCTGAAACAGCGTTTGGCAATATTCCAGCTATATGATGACAGTCTGTAATATTCGAGTCTGGACCAGACAATCCAGTCACTGACATGCACATCAATTTCTCATTTGGGATATGATGACATATATCAACCAAGTCAGTGAGTCTGACCACCCGACCCTGTTAGCCTCTTATGACAAGCATGGGTTACTGAAGATCAATTCTTATCTGGATCTTCACAGGTTACCTCCAATGTACAGTAAATGATGGTTATAATGAACTCTAATGACGACTGTTTGTAGTTTGTTATAGGTGTGTTTGTTATAAAGGTTGTTTACTGTATTCAGATTGCAGGTGTTCCAGTAAGGTCAACTGTTTCAGGGGCGATGGGGTAGCCTAGTGGTTAAAGCGTTGGCTCGTCACGCCGAAGAGCCGGGTTCGAATCCCCACATGGGTACAATGTGTGAAGCCAATTTCTGGTGTGCCCAGCCGTGATGATGCTGGAATATTGCTAAAAGCGGGGTAAAACCAAACTCAGTCAGTCAGTCAGTCAACTGTTTCATTTTGGGAGTCAATGAAGGTTCAGATCTTGTGGTTGCATTCTGTGACCTGGCTGATTGAATGTCATATCCCTGTGGGCATAGATTGGATATTCATGCTATCTATTGTTGCTAATTGTAACCCCTCATTCAACCACTAAGGCAGTCATTTTTATAATTCAGAGGTAGCTGTGGTACAGATGGATTATTGCTAATTGACAGGTAACCAAACTCCTCATTCAACCACTAGGGCAGTGGTTGGGTAGATTGAAGTGGTTAAAGCGCCTGATCAGAGTCATGCGTCATAATGCGTCATGCCCGAAGAAGACCTGGATTATTGGGTTGGTTCAATTCAACCCCACATGGGTACCATGTGTGAAGCCCATATCTGGTGTCCCCCACCGTGATATTGCTGGAATATTGCTAAAAGCGGCATAAATTAAACTCACTCAGTCACTCATTCAACCACTCACATCATTCAACTGGTCATCCTGAAAGTAAACAAAATCAGAACATTTTGTCCACTGGTTAAACCACATGTTTTATATAACTGGCCCTAGTTAATTTTGGCTAGCATTTGTCAGAGGACCAGCATATTTGTCAAGCCATGACTAACCACAGAGTTTTAGTTTATCAAGGTTATGGGGCAGTGAACCTTTCTATGATGTCTGAGACTACAGTCTTGGCACACTCACATTGACGCCCAAGCCAAAGACAACTACTTGTCTGAATCCAGCATCTGGCATTGGCATCAGTCAGCGGAAGGCCATGATTATCTAGAATACTTGAAGACTATTATTGGACAATCCAGTGCTATTCAGCTGTATGAAGCATTCAGGCTAATCACTTCCACACCAAGACTGTATACTTCGGGGCTTGTCACAATAGCCTTTAGGTCCAATTTGTGAAGGGTACTTTTATTTTATGAGATTTGAAATTTATTTAAAATGTGGATTTTTGTTGTGTACATGGGTGTATGTTTCTGGAGTGTTTTTGTTTCTGTACTGTTGTTGGGCTTTGTGAGTATTGTGATTACATAAATATAAATATAGATATACATAAATGAGACAATATCACTGGTGGGATGACCCCTACACATATTGTACAGAAAATGTCTGAAGTGAAGGGTCCAATTTGTGTATTATAATCCAGCCATAATGAATGGCGAAATGTCATATTTTGTATTTTTCATTTGCAAATATTGAAACTATGCGATAAATATCCAATAAAGAAGTCAAAATATTGCTCTGCATTGTTTGTGTTGATTTGAAGACTTGTAAACAAGTCATCTGTAATTGAAATATACTGAACAAAAGAAGTTATGGATCATTAATATTTCTGGGGATATTTTATGCAATGAATTTCTGAGCACACAATTTCATGAAACTATCTGGGGTGGTGGGATAGTGTAATGGTTAAAGCATCACAATTAAGACCTGAGTTCTATTCCCAACATGGGTACAGTGTGTGAAGCCCATTTCTGGTGGTCTCTTCTCTCTCTCTCTCTCCCGTTATATTGCTGGAATATTGCTGAAAGCAGCATAAAAACCATACTCACTCACTCATGAAATTATCCCCAAACACATTCATGATCCCTAAAGCTTTTTGCATGACAAGAACATGCTATGTTTATTCTTTGCGTTTTTTGCATGCAGTCAGATTGTATCACTGTTGCCTCTAAAGACAAACCAGTGGTTGATGCCATGACCAACGTCTTACTCAGGGTGCATGGCAATGGGTCCAGAAACTTGGTTTAAGAACTGGTCCAATTACGTTGCCTATTACAAGTGACTGACTGCTGAGGGTCTAGTCTAACTTGGATCCATCACTTGAGCTCTCCTCCCAAATGTTACTGACAGGGCATGACATACTGATATACTGCTATAAGAAGCGCCAAGTCAAACTCGCGCCTTTTCAACTTTGCAGTCTACCCAGCAGGCACATCAACGTTGTTTCAACGTTGAGAATAGGTTGATCCTCAACGTTGAAAATAGATTGAAAATAGGTTGTATATGAAAGTTTTTTTGACGTAGATATCCGACGTGGAATCAACGTTGAAGTTTGACAGATTATCAACGTTGCGAATAGGTTGATCCTCAACGTTGAAAATAGATTGAAAATAGGTTGTATATGAAAGTTTTTTTGACGTAGATATCCGACGTCGAATCAATGTTGAAGTCTGACAAATTATTAACGTTGAAAATGGGTTGTTCGTGGTTGTGTCTGGGAGGTATTACGCTTTCCTGTAAATAGACTCGCATTTCATCTTTAAACTACAATAAAGTAGCACCAAACTCCTGCATCCAGCTAAAATACCCAAAAGCTATCTGCAATAAACAGTGTTCAAACAGAAAATTGCAGTAAAATATTTACCTGATAAAATACTTGGTTAAAATTCCACATTCAATATAATGTTCATTTTAGTTTTATGTCAGTTGGACATTATAATTCCAGTAAGAAGAAAAGATCATTCCAAATTAAGAAAAACTATTTACTGTTGTATTGTTACCTTGAAAAGGTGAAAATTGTCCCGAGAAGACATTTTGTCTGAATTTCAGCTCTTAGACAGACCTCTGAATAAACACAATGCAATTACTTTCACCATGAAAGGGATCCAAGATGACCAGGAACTATACCTGAAGACAGCACATAAAACAAATCACTTTTCATGAAATCTTTATGAACACACACGCACACAGAAAACGTGGTTTAATGCATAATGTAAAACATCACACATGACATAGTATGTAGGTGATCTCTGTTGTGCTAATAACACAATATCATCTGCATATAGCATCAAAGTGACATTTCGCCACCAATTTCAATACCACAGTTCAGATTTTTCAACACAATTACAACTCCAAAACAAAATTATCAGCTCCTCTTCTTTCTGCCACTCCTGCCTGGCGGTCAGGTGGATACTTCAGAAACGTTCCTAACTCTTTCTTGAAATTTGCTTTGGATGCATTCCCATCTCATTCCCTTGAGATAGGACACATTCTGAAATTTTATATTTAAATACATGAATAAGTTATATGGAAGATATATTGTCTTAAATGATTCAAGTATTTGTTTAATCAATCACTTGAAAGGTTCATTTCACTGCTGTAACTTGGCATGTGAACATATGAACAGCATCAATACAAAATATGACGAAAAGTGTAAACAATTTATATTTTCAACCCCGAAGGAATGGAAGTTTTCTTAAACATTTTCAAAGAAAATCCTCAATTGCAAGTTGATTATTTAATTAGACTATGAATTACCGGTGGGATGAATTAGGCGATGCTTTACTGTCATATATTATTTGCTATGGTCATGATGAAAATGCTGCACTTGGTAATTAACTTACCAGAGATGATTGAATACAACCTTGTATTCTTAAAAAGAAAACTTGCCGTTTTGCCCATCAACATTCATTCTTGACATCAAATTGTTTGACATTGTCCTGCAAAACAATGGAAGATTGTTGTTATTCTGTCAGATTTAGTTTTCTTTAGAGATTCTCGGAAATGATTATTTCAAATTAATAGGAGTTGAACTGATGTAGCAATTTTGCTACCAGGAGTCATAAATTGTAACAAAAGCCATTTTACATTAAATGATAAGAAAACAAAATGGGTGGTGCTTCACAGGTCAAAGAACAAGTCTATTGTGGGAGGTCTCCCAACACCATTTGTTCCCAAACACAAGGAAGTATGGATCATGGAGTTCTGAAAACAATAATGAGCTCTCATAAGTATACAATATATTCTCTATTATCTACTCTCTCTCTCTCTCTTTGTCATTTGTACACTCATAAAACTCAGATAAATAACTTTTTTATAATTCATATATGTTTACACTTAATCTCTTATAGGAACGCTTAGAAAATCTCTCATATAATGAATTATGTGTGCGTATTATCTGCGACGTCATAACTATGCTTCTCTGAATCATGAACAATAAAATAATGAGATTAAACTCTACATTGTCAGAAATAATCTATCATATCATGAATAATAAGACATTGAATAACATCTCTTACAACTCCAATCTACACTCAAAAAGACTTAAATGTACTCGTAAACAAACATCGCTGGCTAACGCAAATTCTTGGAAACAGTGCATCTCTGACTCTCAATTCCAAGAAATGGAAGTCCTACTCTATTTGACCAAAGGGGTGACAGGTGGCCAAAACATATTAAATGTAGGTCATACACTGAAAATAACTCTGATTTAAAACACTACAAATATACACCTTCTCTCTAATATACTCGATAGATAATCTTAACAAGGGAACATGCACATAAAATGCTGATATCTAACAACACCTGTACTTTATATAATGGACTCTTCCAAATCTCAGTATGTTTCACTGCACACATATTAGATTGCAAATAATGAAAAACCTACCCTTTGACAATAATAAAAAACATCATATTCAAATTCTACAGCTGACCAAATACCTGAAGAGTGTGTTTCCCAGCAATAAACATCTCTATATATCTATAAATGTATGACTTCTGTCCTCTCGCGTGCTATCTTGCATCCAGCTGTTTACGGCGGAAAACAATATGGCGCCAAGCAAGGGAGTGCTCATTAAACTAAACATCTCAGGGGGAAATCATTGTCAGTTTTTTCTCTTAAATGATCAACCTTAATATATAAATGAAAATAAAGACCAACTATTATCACCAAAAAAGACCAAACATTATCACAAATATTCAAAACAGGGGTAATGAAAGAGCATTATCATCTTTCTCTTAAACTTTGTGGTGATATACTGGAAACAAGTGAAATGTTAAAAGCGTGTTACCTTAGCCTTGCTCCTTTTATGTGATCCACAAAATTGCTGCCACCCAGTCTTGAAGATGAGATTTCTGCAAATTCCATTAAAATAATCTTATTTCATAATTAAATGTTCCTTACATTAAAATTACTTCTTTTGTATGTAAGATTTTAACCTTTAAGAGACATGAATTATCATATCCCTTCCAAACAAGTGTAAGAATGAAAGTCTGTGGGTGCAGTTTTGTTAATTGTCCCATCAAAGAATCATTAGTGAAGTTACACTTTTTGTAAATAAATAAAAGTTCAAATAAATTATATACAATTTCATCCTTAACAAAGACTTTCACAAGACATTTTAAAGTGAAAATTTTCGTTGCATTTCCTTACGCCATTCTCCACCACCCCTCCCACCCCAATAATATACATATGTTGATAGGGTTCAGGGCGTGCTCAATGCATCATTTACTGATAGATCTATTCAAACGAACAAATGTTCATAATAATGGGATGCAATATAAAATGTTGATTAATCCTATCCGATTTTGTATAGCTGCCCTTAGGGACCGTTCATAATGTATGGCTTTGGGGTGATGTTGATTTTTATGTACAATGTGAATTACACCCCCCCCCTCTAAAAGTGTATGAGTATGTACAGACTAAGAGACGGACCACCCTGCATGTCATGTACATTATCTATGACGCCCTCTCCCCTTCCCATAATTTCTAAACATAGTGCGTGTGTACAAAATGCTGACCCATTAGCTCCCTGAACAAAATGGGTGACACCCCACCCCACCCTCCAACCCTTACAATCAACACCACCACCCGCAGCCATATATTTAATTATGAACGGTTCCTTATATTGATGTACTTCATTGATTATTTGAAAATGTATATTTGCAAAATTCAAATCAGGTGATGGGTACGAAAGGAAATCTTATTCGATTATATAATAAATTATATATGCATGCAAATATATTGAAAAATAACAAAACAAAAATTTTGAGAAACATGTACTGTGACATACCGGTAACCTTGTGAGATAAAACATGAGCCCTAATTTGGAGTTTCTTGCTACTGCTAGATTTAAACGGCAATCCTACGTTTTCATTATACATGAAGGACATACTTACCAAATAAACACCAGCATGCCGTGAAGATGGTGAAAATAGAACGATATTGCGTTGAACTTCGCCAAAGTGAACTGACAACGATCAGCTGCCTTTGCGCGCGCGATAATTGTGCGCATGTCCGGATATGGCCAAACGAGGCGATCGAAGGTCAACATCTGGCTTGTGTTTGGAAACAAATTGTCGGGAATTATACAATTTTTCACAGTTTTGTGGGAAAATATCGAATGTAATGCAATTTGGATAACTGATGACTTTATACCTAAAACTGCGATTTACGTAATATTTCCGTCCGTGGATCGATGCACAATCAAATAATATATAAGATTATATCTGTCACTAGCTCGATCTTGATCTTTTATGAAAATAATGTTCCGAAATGATAGTTGCTAAGTTGGATACCTATTACCAATATGAATTATGTATCAAATTTGCCAAGGAAACAATTAGTTGACATTTTGTTGGTTCCTTACGTTGAAACAACGTTGACAACTAAACGAATCTCGACTATCTTTCTTTGGTCCCATGATAAACGTTGAATCAACGTTTATGAAAGGTTGATCAACCAAACAACCAAAATTCAACGTTGATTCAACGTTGTGTGCCCGCTGGGTAGTCTTGTGAATCAAATTTTAGCTGATGACCATATTGAGATTTCTCTTTTGTCATATTTCAATATCTACACCAGACAGTGTAATATGGGTCATACTCCGATATTGGTTTCCATAACAAACTAAACCGAATTAAATGACTAAAAAATCTTGAAAAAAACTAATCCATTTTATCTTGGTGCCATAAGCTACTTGATTACGATTGGTTTACTAGACAGATCTCATATTCAGTGGAATGCTGCAGATGTTCAATAAACAATACTTTTGGCTGCCGACTACAATGTCCTGAAGCCGAGCAGCGATAGAAGATGAATTGGCTGGAACATTGCGTTTTTATTAGCTCGCTTTACCCTCAGCTTCACAAGGCAATATTCATGTTCCATTACTGATCACAAACCAGACAACTGATAGATCCCGAGGATTCGGGTTCATGCGGTTCAACTCTATCAACCCTGTGTATATATAGCATTCCCATGAAACAAAAATATTTTAGTAGTTTATTGAAATGTATATACTGATCTCGTGTATCTCCACCCTCCAATAGCATTTGGCGATACGATAAAGCATTTCTTTGACATGTAAGTTTGCATCCCAATGTGGGAACCAATGCTCCACAAGTGGTGCCAATATTTGACTGAGATATTACTGAGAGCAACGAAACCATGCTCACTACGTCTGACTCGACCCGTGAAGATCCGGGTTAGCATTGATCTTCAGTAACCAATGATTGTTGTAAGAGGCGACTAACGGGATCGCGCGGTCAGGTTCGCCGACTTGATGGACACATGCTTCGCAACCCAGTTACACAGATTGATGCTCATACTGTTGATCACTGGATTGTCTGGTCTAGTCTCGATTATTTACAGGCCGCCGCTATATAGCTTGAATATTGCTGAGTGCGGCGTTAAACAACACGATGATATTGATGTTCTGAAATCTGGCACGATTCACATGCGATGTGTGTTTTTTCTATATTAAATCATTAGACAAACATTATGGATAACAACTTCTTTATTTCTTCCCAGCTTCAAAACTGCCACTCAAAGAAGTTATTAAATCATTACAAGCAAACAAATATGAACGTCATGCACCCTCCAAATACGCTATTAATGAAAATGGTATAAATCAAGTTGGTGTATAGACCGCGGACGTGATCAAATCTGAAACATTTTCACCTGACGTGCAGCTTTACTTCAAAATATACATTGGGAATGAAGTCTCGCCTTCTTTTGAAGTCTTGTTATTTTTAATCATCAATAAATGTCAATGAAATAAGATTTGTTTGCCAGAAAACTTTCTAAACCATACTATCAATACTTGTTAATAAGGTAAATACTTATTGATTAGGTCGTCCGTGTTATCGTCTTATACCGGTATGCTCTATTGTGTTGTGCGCGTGTCAGTTTGTATTAAGACATAAACGCCTTACAAGATCCAGGAGAATAAAAACAGATGTTATTCTATACGACTGGTAACGTAATACTGAAGGGTTTGTGGCCATTTATATGTCTCTCAGTAATGGAACGGGACACTTAGTATTGATCCTGAAGAAGGAAACAGCACTCACAATTGGTGTCAAGCGTACATCTGAATCCGTGCTGAGTCAGCAGAAATAACAAAAACCTCCCAAGCAGTTTGTACACGTCAGCCTTAATGAAGCACCATCCGCTGGTTCTGATATGTGCTACAGTATCATATGACTGTGTGATTCGTTGTTGGAAAGACAAGAAGATTACTTAACAGACATACAGAACAATTTGGCTGGCACTATTGTCACACAACAATGAAGCTGGTTTTCTGCGAAGATCTCTGTTTTACGACGCTTTTAGCAATATTCCAGCAATATCGCGGCGGGGGACACCAGAAATGGCCTTCACACATTGTACCCATGTGGGGAATCGAACCCGGGTCTTCGGCGTGACGAGCGAACGCTTTAACCACTAGGTTACCCCATCGTGCCCGAAGAGTCTGAAAACGTTAATTTCAATTTAGGTGAACAGTATGAGCGCCCAGTCCACACCACGAATCGGACTGTCACATAAGACACGGAAAACCATTGTGGTCAGCCTAGAATCACAACTGACTGCAATCAGTATGTATGTGTATCCAACCTTCTCACGGAGGACAATCGACCCATGAAGATCCGGGTTAGAATTGGTCTTCAGTAACCAAGGCGACTAACGGGATCGGGTGGTCAGGCTCGCTGTCTTGGCTGACACATGTCATCGTATGCCAGCAGGTCGATGGTCATGCTGTTGATCACTGTATTGTCTGGTCTAGTCTCGATTATTTACAGGCCGCCGCTATATAGCTTGAATATTGCTGAGTGCGGCGTTAAACAACACGATGATATTGATGTTCTGAAATCTGGCACGATTTACATGCGATGTGTGTTTTTTCTATATTAAATCATTAGACAAACATTATGGATAACAACTTCTTTATTTCTTCCCAGCTTCAAAACTGCCACTCAAAGAAGTTATTAAATCATTACAAGCAAACAAATATGAACGTCATGCACCCTCCAAATACGCTATTAATGAAAATGGTATAAATCAAGTTGGTGTATAGACCGCGGACGTGATCAAATCTGAAACATTTTCACCTGACGTGCAGCTTTACTTCAAAATATACATTGGGAATGAAGTCTCGCCTTCTTTTAAGTCTTGTTATTTTTAATCATCAATAAATATCAATGAAATAAGATTTGTTTGCCAGAAAACTTTCTTACCCATACTATCAATACTTGTTAATAAGGTAAATACTTATTGATTAGGTCGTCCGTGTTATCGTCTTATACCGGTATGCTCTATTGTGTTGTGCGCGTGTCAGTTTGTATTAAGACATAAACGCCTTACAAGATCCAGGAGAATAAAACAGATGTTATTCTATACGACTGGTAACGTAATACTGAAGGGTTTGTGGCCATTTATATGTCTCTCAGTAATGGAACGGGACACTTAGTATTGATCCTGAAGAAGGAAACAGCACTCACAATTGGTGTCAAGCGTACATCTGAATCCGTGCTGAGTCAGCAGAAATAACAAAAACCTCCCAAGCAGTTTGTACACGTCAGCCTTAATGAAGCACCATCCGCTGGTTCTGATATGTGCTACAGTATCATATGACTGTGTGATTCGTTGTTGGAAAGACAAGAAGATTACTTAACAGACATACAGAACAATTTGGCTGGCACTATTGTCACACAACAATGAAGCTGGTTTTCTGCGAAGATCTCTGTTTTACGACGCTTTTAGCAATATTCCAGCAATATCACGGCGGGGGACACCAGAAATGGCCTTCACACATTGTACCCATGTGGGGAATCGAACCCGGGTCTTCGGCGTGACGAGCGAACGCTTTAACCACTAGGCTACCCCATCGCGCCCGAAGAGTCTGAAAACGTTAATTTCAATTTAGGTGAACAGTATGAGCGCCCAGTCCACACCACGAATCGGACTGTCACATTAGACACGGAAAACCATTGTGGTCAGCCTAGAATCACAACTGACTGCAATCAGTATGTATGTGTATCCAACCTTCTCACGGAGGACAATCGACCCATGAAGATCCGGGTTAGAATTGGTCTTCAGTAACCAAGGGGACTAACGGGATCGGGTGGTCAGGCTCGCTGTCTTGGCTGACACATGTCATCGTATGCCAGCAGGTCGATGTTCATGCTGTTGATCACTGGAATGTCTGGTCTAGTCTCGATTATTTATATCTGGATGCTGCTGAGTGCGGCGTTAAACAACAAGCAAACAGAGGACATACGCGATGCGTCTCCGAATACCGCTGATGAGGCGTCTGACTTTCAACACTGGAGTCCTCCGTCATTCATGATGCATTGCCTGGCTCAGTTCCTTCAGGTTTTAAACAGTAGTATATCTAGCTCTCACTTGGTGGCAGTGCATTTAAACAACATGTAGACAAGTTTTTGTTCCACTACTTGTCATTGTTTTCGGAATGAGATTTTGAATAAGATGGTACTTAATTACTTTTTATATGTGTTTAAACTACTGAGTGTAAACAATGTTATTTTGCAAGTAGATTGTAAAGCGAAGTAAAACATATGTCTGAGCTTGTTAAAGCATGCAGCACTTATTTATGTCTCGTTGGGTACAAGATTTACCGGGATCTGCTATAAATCAAGATTACGGAACTCAGTCAGCAGTTTTTGGTCTGAAACTTGGAAATCGGATTGTCTTCCATGACCCGTGTTGACTGAGAGGACGCTGCAGCTCCAGCAGGACTGTGGGTATCAGCGACTGATGTTTATGTGTACCCCAGGGGCATCCCACAACTCTGCTGCTTGTGGAAGGGTGACTGAGTTAGGTTTTATGCCGCTTTTAGCAATATCACTGCCGGGGACACCGGAAATGGACTTCACACATTTGTACCCGAGTGGAGAATCGAACCCGGGTCTTCGCCGTGACAAGCGAACGCTTTAACTATTTGTATACTCCGCAGTCCCTGCAAGTGGAAGAAGACACCACACAGCTCTATTGTAGTGAGTGGGTTTGGGTTTTCCCAGCTTTTAGCAATATTCCAGCAATATCAATACGGGAGACACCAGAAATGGGCTTCACACATTGTACCCTGGTGGGAAATCGAACCTGGGTTTGCAGCGTGACGCTTTAACGATTAGGCTACCCCCACCGCCCTGTTGGTGGAAGAAGGCGACTGAATGGATTCGTGGTCAGGGTGATGTGATCGTTTGTCTGTCGTCGTACCCGGCGGCGTGGACGTTGAGCATAATGTCAATCACGTTTTCTTGTATGTTTCAGATCCGTGATGATCCGGGTTAGCATTGATCTTCAGTAACCCATGCTTGTCGTAAGAGGCGACTAAAGGTATCGGGTGGTCAGGCTCGCTGACTTGGTTCACAAGTCATCGTATCCCAATTTCGTAGATCGATGCTCATGATGTTGATCACTGGATTGTCTGGTCCAGATTCGATTATTTACAGACTGCTGCCATATAACTGGAATATTGCTGAGTGCGGCGTAAAGCGTAACTCTCTCACTCACAACTGTATGTTTCAGACTTGATTATTTAGTATCGTTGACGGAAATAATAGCACCAGCCTAGATGGAACATTTATTTAAGGTGTAATCAGCCATCCACATCATTCATTCATGTAAGCATTCACCAAAGCAGGGATAATCGCAATTGCTACTAATTGTTATAATTTGGGGAGGCATATGTCAAACGGGACAAGGTTGTCCAGTGGTGTGACGCGAAGCAATTCGTTTTGAGTGGTTGCATCCTTTAGCCTTTACAGAAATGCAAGTTGCATATGCCTAAAGCTGCAATTTGTTATGAAGATTAACGACCCTTATCCTAACAGGATCCGTTGATTGTGTTTTCGTACCATGTTGTGATTATGATCCATGATCTGTCACCATTACGTCCAAACTCATGATCTATCAACATCATGACCAATGTTTCACCAAACTAGTAAAGGTATTGGACAGAGGTCACCCTGAACTTTCCCGTGATTGACTTGCCATGATTAAACTGAAATTCGCTTCAAAGCAGCGTTAAAACCAATTTCCTCTTTAAAATGAACCTCTCAGTGCTGAACTGTGTAAAAAATATTAACACAATCACATCATGATTGCAGTGCGCGAAATAGACACTGGCCCGCTAGCCCGTGGCTAATAAACATCTGGTTAGTGAATTTTCATGGAGTCATTTTGTAAATATATCACTCTCTCCGACTTGTTAAGTTATAACACACTTTTAAATCATGCTAGATTATGGCCTTATAAAAATGTTCATCATAATAGCAGCGTAATTTTGAAACCCATGTCCACATTCAGATTTCGGGCTAGTGAAAAATTTCTTGGGCTAGTAACTTTCAGGCATAGCTATGACGACTGGCTAGCAAAATGTGGAAACTATTTCGCACACTGCATGATTGTCTCTGAAAACAATGTCAACATTTTTCTCATGGTGTCCCTTTACACCCTTTCCATTTACAGCCCCTCCGAAGTATTTATGCGTTGTTAGTAATCACTCACTAACTCTCTGACCTGCCGCTAACTGGTAACCTGCAGGCTGCATGTACAGATCAATGTCTTCCTCAGCCACGTCTCTATCGCTTACAGTCGGTAGCCTCCCCAGAAACCCGAGACGGTCGATTTGTATTCCATTCGCAACTCCTCGCTTCAAGAACTAAACTTGATCGTATCAGATCCTACCTATGGTTACTAGGCAACTGTTCATTCTCTGTACCATCTTCCATCATATAGCTTTCCCCCGTACTTTATTACGTTCGAGCTATCGACGGCATGTTCTGTTCATAATGTTATGCTAAAGACAGATACACAGTAAGTGCTTTGAGTGTGGCGTGGGGATCCCTTATAAGAATATAAACTGACACAAACTACCCCAAAAAGTATGCACTTGAAAAAATCAGAAATGCAGGATGGTTTATCTTATGACGTTCTCTTTAAAACTTTATCACAGTCACAAATTTTAAATTATGAAAAGACCCCCAAAACCGCAATCCTTGGAAATGTCTTTAAGCTACATCCGGGCACTGTCCATCGGCCAAGGTAAGCATTATCAAACACTATCTCAGGCATAGGGATGTCGTGTACAGTAACCTTAGCCTAGTAATCATTCCTGTACCCAATAAATATTGTCCAAAAATCTAAGACATACCAATCTGCATTACACGGAACTAAGACATTATTGTCCAAACCAGACATGTTCCAAGCGGTAAGGAATCTACGTAGGTTTAGCTCCTGTTTTCATTGTCTGTCTTCAATGAAATAAAGACGTTTAAAATGTCCGGGGCTAAATCAACATGCTCGTTCTACTGCTCGGGTGACCTCGGTTCACATCAGATGAGAGTTTCATGGGGCACTAGCGTTCTCCCCGAAATCAATACAGTCGTAACTCGATAAAGTACTCGGGGAAATATCGTATCCACCAAAGTCCGGTCATTACCTTGCCATCGGCCGTACAATTAACACGTTTCTTAGACTATCGTCGTTGAAAGTATGTCAATTTTGGCCGAATATGTCGGTAATTACAGGTGGACGCTGAACAGATTGTACGACGCATGATGGTCGTTGTTGTGGTCGTCGCGAAACAACGATGGCTCTCTGAGAGATTAGAATTAGAGGCCGATTCGGAAAGTGTGTCCTCAATGGGGACGTAACTTGACTTTCATGAGTCTGTGAAGTAGGAGAAGTGGGAGACGATATTGATGCTGATAACGTTGTCGAGGATGGGGAGGTTTAAAGGATTCCAAAGTATCAACAGCGTACTTTTATTACTTCATCGAATTTGTGATATGCTTCTGAAACTGAGAAGAGTATTGATTTACTGCTTCCTGAAAATAATTAAATGTAGACAATTAAATCTCCGAAAATATCTAACTTGAAATTTCGGTATGTTCGTTGTTTGTATTCCCATTAAGAACAGGGATGGCTGAGGAGCCAAAATAGTTATGGCGTTAGCTCGTCACACCAAATAACGTGGTTCCCTTCCCTTCCTCAACTGTACGGCTCGACCTCCTGAAGATTCACACCTGACCTTACTCAACTGTACGGCTCGACCTCCTGAAGATTCACACCTGACCTTACTCAACTGTACGGTTCGCTCTCCTGAAGATCCACACCTGACATACCTCAACTGTATTGCTCAAACTCCTTAAGATTCACACTAACATTACTCTACTGTACGGCTCGACCTCCTGAAGATTCACACCTGACCTTACTCAACTGTACGGTTCGCTCTCCTGAAGATCCACACCTGACATACCTCAACTGTATGGCTCAAACTCCTTAAGATTCACACTAACATTACTCTACTGTACGGCTCGACCTCCTGAAAATTCATACCTGACCTTACTCAACTGTACGGCTCGACCTCCTGAAGATTCACACCTGACCTTACTCAACTGTACGGTTCGCTCTCCTGAAGACCCACACCTGACATACCTCAACTGTACGGCTCGAACTCCTTAAGATTCACACTAACATTACTCTACTGTACGGCTCGACCTCCTGAAAATTCACACCTGACATACCTCACTGTACGGCTTGACCTCCTGAACACCCACACCTGACCTACCTCAACTGTACGGTTCGACCTTCTGAACACCCACACCTGACCTACCTCAACTGTACGGCTCGACCTCCTGAACATTCACACCTGACCTACCTCAACTGTACGGCTCGACCTTCTGAACACCCACACCTGACCTTCCTCAACTGTACGGCCCGACCTCCTGAAGATTCACACCTGACCTACCTCAACTGTACGGCTCGACCTCCTGAACACCCACACCTGACCTACCTCAGCTGTACGGCTCGACCTCCTGAACACCCACACCTGACCTACCTCAACTGTACGGCCCGACCTCCTGAACATTCACATCTGACCTACCTCAGCTGTATGGCTCGACCTCCTGAACATCAACACCTGACCTACCTCAGCTGTACGGCTCGACCTCCTGAACACCCACACCTGACCTACCTCAGCTGTACGGCTCGACCTCCTGAACACCCACACCTGACCTTCCTCAACTGTACGGCTCCGACCTCCTGAAGATTCACACCTGACCTTCCTCAACTGTACGGCTCGACCTCCTGAACATTCACACCTGACCTACCTCAACTGTACGGCTCGACCTCCTGAACACCCACACCTGACCTTACCTCAACTGTACGGCTCGACCTCCTGAACATTCACACCTGACCTACCTCAACTGTACGGCTCGACCTGCTGACCACCCACACCTGACCTACCTCAACTGTACGGCTCGACCTCCTGAACACCCACACCTGACCTACCTCAACTGTACGGCTCGACCTCCTGAACACTGAAGATTCACACCACACCTGACCTTCCTCAACTGTACGGCTCGACCTCCACACCACACCTGACCTACCTCAACTGTACGGCTCGACCTGCTGACCACCCACACCTGACCTACCTCAACTGTACGGCTCGACCTCCTGAACACCCACACCTGACCTACCTCAACTGTACGGCTCGACCTCCTGAACATTCACACCTGACCTACCTCAACTGTACGGCTCGACCTCCTGACCACCCACACCTGACCTACCTCAACTGTACGGCTCGACCTCCTGAACACCCACACCTGACCTTCCTCAACTGTACGGCTCGACCTCTGATTCACACCTGACCTACCTCACACGGCTCGACCTGAACACCCACACCTCAACTGTACGGCTCGACCTCCTGACCACCCACACCTGACCTTACCTCAACTGTACGGCTCGACCTGCTGACCACCCACACCTGACCTACCTCAACTGTACGGCTCGACCTCCTGACCACCCACACCTGACCTACCTCAACTGTACGGCTCGACCTCCTGAACACCCACACCTGACCTACCTCAACTGTACGGCTCGACCTCCTGAACACCCACACCTGACCTACCTCAACTGTACGGCTCGACCTTCTGAACACCCACACCTGACCTACCTCAACTGTACAGCTCGACCTCCTGAACACCCACCCCCGACATACCTCAACTGAATTGACAGAACCTGTTCACCAGCACTGGTGGACAACGCCTGTACGAGTCCTCGATATTGACATCTTAGGGCAACACTACTGAACGGTGTATACGCCGAACACAATGTAGTCGCAATCTTCTAGACACCGTCCAGCTTACTAGAGGATCAAAGCTGGCTGCAACTGCATACGTCACCGTCAAGATCCAACAGGTGCAAACCCCGAAGTTAGCTGTCCTTGTTGGTCCTGGTCACGGGTGGTCTGCCGCTTATCGGCCTGAACCTGGTAATGCCAAGAACCACCTTTCAGGTGATTAGGATACGTGCACCACGTGACTGTTGGTACCAATTACCTGTTTCATACCAATGTCCATTGACTGTGCTTAGAGGATAATCCTGGAAACATTTTGGTAGATTCCAATGGTGAATGTCGATGTTCAAATTTGAATTATACACTTATATCGACGTGAGATCGTTCAGAATTGAATGTTTTATCGTTAATGAAATTGACCTCTGAATAAACGATAAAAACTGCCATTCCACAGGAGGACACATTGCCTGTGTTCGTTGAAACCCACCAAACTGTAGTCTTACGCTAGTTAAAAGTGATATCATTTTATCGAAATTCTAGAAATTGTGAATGTTGGTATCGTTTCTTTTGACCGTCAGTTTCGTGCAGTGTAACCGCGTAGAGGGTCCGAATTATCAGATTAGTGACTCAGTGCTACGAGGCAATGACCTTTGGATATATCCAGACGCCCTGACAGTAATCCTCCGGATTAACGACTTGCCGGAATACTTATAGCGCTTTATGAGGAAAAGTGGAAACAGTCATTGCTCATGTTCATTGACCTTTCCATCTTCATGGTGGATCCGATTATAATTCTACTAATGTGTTTGGGTATCCCAGTGGTTAAAGCGTTCACTCCCTGAATCAAAGTCCTGGTCTCAGTTCACCTGGTGGGTTCAAGGTATGGTACATCTTTGGTGTCATACACTACCCATCAACAGTTTAGACTCAAAGAAAACATGCACGAGGATCATGCATCAAATTGCTGAAAAGCATGTGCAAATATCATGCATGTGTACAGCTGCGTTTGGGTGTAAAGTTTTGTTGAGAATTCGCCAAGTTTCTCTGAGTGTTAGCATTTCTTGAACTCATGACAATAATCTTTTTTTCAAATGTGCGTATTTGTTTTACAATACATCAGTTCATGTGTAAACAGTAGGTTTAAACAGTATGGGATATTTTGCAAAATTTAGTTTAGAACAGTTGCCAGATGTAAGTGGTTATATTTAAACTAGAGAGTCTAACGTTTTGATGGGAAGCATGTATGAGTGAGTGAGTGAGCATGGTTCTACGCCGCTTTTAGCAATATTCCAGCAAAAAAGGGGGGGGGGGGCGCAGAGACACCAGAAATGGGCTTAACACATTGTACCTATGTGGGGAATCGAACCCGGGTCTTCGGCGGGTGACGGGCGCACGCTTTAATCACTAGGCTTCCCCACTGCCATATATGTCTAAACATTACTGAAAGGAAGTTTTTGCGCACGTCGGGACATCGTGCATCCTCGATAATCTCCAGGGTATACGTTCCGATAAATCTCCACTAATACTTGTTGAGATTTTCGGAACGTATACCCTGGAGATTATCGCGGATGGACATCGTGATGTGACTGGAATGGGATAGAGAAATAAATCCAAATCACTCACTAAAATGCATTGGGAAAACTACACATTTGAGTCAAGCTATGACACAGAAGGCAGCACAGGTATTGACAGGCCGTACAGCATGACATTTACAGCCAAAGGCTAGCTGTCTTACTTATACAGCTGTCAGGGTGATACTATGCTCTTACAAAGCTGCAGGAACAGACACAACGTCCAAGTGGGCAAACGTACTGTAGATCTGTCATACTGACTGATGGAAGGTGGCAGCTATGTGTAGACCACGATTATGATTTTTTAATAAATTGTTGAAAAAAATAAAAACATTCGAGAATATGTCGTGATTTTACAACGCATTTTTAAATCCGATATAGGCTTGTACAAAGGGCACTTTGTTTTATAAAACAATTCCAATTGTACATTTCACAATTAAACGTGTTACTTAGAAATTATAATTTTGTGCTTAGAAATGTATTCTTCTTGCAAATTTTCTATGTTCACTCAATAATAAGCATCCTGATATATTTTACAATTGTTGCAACCATATCTTATTTATATCCACTCGTGTTGATTCCTTGTAGGATACATTTTCATAGCAACCTGTGTTGGTCGTAAGAGGCGACCTTAGTGGATTGGATGGTCAGGTTCGGTGACTTGGTTGATTGGTGATCCTCGTATCCCAACGGTTTGGATCAATGTTCATGGTGACAATCACTGAATTGCCTGATCCAGACAAAAAATATTTTCTGACCGCTGTTATGTTACTGAAATTATATCGAGTGAGGCGTTAAACAACAGACAACATTACACGTACTACAATACAACTACACTTTCTTAACGGATTGTGTATAGCCATATTATATGCTCTGTTTGAAGTGAATCTTGAAAATATTCATTTCCCATGTTTTATAGTTTATATTTTGAAGCAGAGTAATTCATTTATCCATCTAATATGCGTTATATTTATGGGTTACTGTAAGGAATCTCTATAGCTGTTTGATCAGTTGACAACAACCTTTATTCACCAGCAGGTTACACTAAGTTATATTATCAGACTGGAAAAGACCCGAAATTTATATATATATATATAAACGCTAGAACGCTAGAACGCTAGAACGCTTAATGGTAGCGGCCAGTCTGGATCACACAATAGGGCCTATAAGTCTCGTGAAACGCTACTTCCGGTACTAAGCTGGTTCCCGGTCCCTATGCGCGTGCCAACTTGCGATATGCGAGACAGGGCCCAGCTTACTTCCGGTACCAGATTTCCCGCGACAAGCCACACTCCGGCACAGCGATGACTAACATAACATCACTGCCACAGGCTAATTTGCATATCACGTGACCGGACTTTTCTCTTGTTTGTAATCAAACGCGCATGGAACTCTGGGTAGGAGAGTGGCGACAAGCGTATATTCAAGAACCAGTTCTGGTTCCGAATTGCCATATATGACTTTACTAGACCGAACCAAGTGTAAAACCATTTTTGGCTGTCACAGCTGTTGGCACATTCGTAACTACTCGTGTCATGCCGGCAAGCCGGCGTCTTCTTGTAGGTCACGGAAAGAGGCGAGTAGTTACGAATGCTGTTGACAGTCGTAATAGTTGGCTTATTTGGGGATGGTTAGATCGGAAATTTGTTATTCCTGCACGGGTTGTAGGTTCCTTACTGTCAACTGACAACCATGAGACCATTCGAAAAGGTATGACACGTTGTTTGTCACCGGAAGTACTAAACAACGTAAGGTCTTGAAGTGCCTTGACCTACTTACGGGCCCTTTCCAGCGACCACGCCTTCTGGGTACAGTGACATGCACCTACCCAAGCCTGACCACCTTATCTGTTAAGGAGCTGGTGATCCTGGATTGGTGGGTACGTGTTATAATCCGGGGTCCCCGCGGGGCAAAAGAGCAGCCTGCAGATGAGAACCCAACGTCGAAGACAGGAGTGCGACTTGGGGCTTGATGCAGAGCGAAACGGTCTTTGTGTAGTCCGATCTAATCACTGGATCTAATTCCACAGGGTTTTCTTAACATTCCGCATGGACCTGCTACAAACGCACCCTCACGCTAATAGCATGTAATTGTATTATGAAATGTGGGAAGTGGTTTTGTACATCTGAGGTAAACAAACTTTCAGATAACCAGAAGCATTCAAATTTGATAAGAGAACAGAGGTTAGCACTTTTTTAACAGTATGTGGGTACAGCACAGTCCAAAGTGACGCATGAATTAGACTTTTACAACCTTGATGAAGCTAATGCTCAGGGTTATGGTGCTTAGAGACCATGGATCATGATGAGGCCTACTTTGAGTAGGCTAGCATATCCTGGTGGGACCAAGGGGCATAACTTCACGGAATATTGCGGCTTTGACAGGGCCACTGGGGCAGGTCGCAGAGATTTACCAAAGATTTATCCAAAGATCGCTGGTATGATCCGAACACCAAGGGTCATAATCGGGATGTCTCCGGGATTACGACCAACGATCAGCAGATCCGGCATTACTAAAGGGACGGAATTATACATGGCGACGCTCCATTTCAGTTTGAAATCTATGACAGGCCTGTTTCAGAAGTTCCAGTTCCCACTCTTAATTGTTTTCACAAAGTGAGTACATCGAATTTAAATAATTCTCTCTACAGGAACAATTTACACAGCACTAGTTACCCCATTAGCAATATATTTTTCCAATCGGATAATTCAATTTAACATTGTGGTGCATTCACTGCTCTGCTAAACTGAAATTTAATGTCTCGAGATAATATCCGGAAAAAGACAGCAATCTTCGCGTGTCTTTTTTATCCACGTGTCTGATTGATTACGTCGATTCCCAGTCACGGATGATGTCTTGTTAGCAGGCCCGGAAGTGTTTGTGAATACCTTTCGCTGAGGCTTTTGGTGGTGGAGTGGCATATATCTCTTAATCTTCACTCCCGTCTGCAGAACCATTGCTAATGCAATTTCCATCCTCATATAAACCTCTAAAACTGGTCTGTTCCTAATTGTGCGCTGTACGCCGAGTGTTTATACAGAGTTTAGATAGGCAACACCCACGGGAGAACTCGTGAATTCGTGTCCATCATGTCTTTCTTTGCCTTCCGTCGGGAGCTCGTGGCTCATGTCAGCTTCAACTAAATGCTGAACAACAGAGATACGCGGCAATCGCTTTGAAAGGAAAATATTGGGTGCAATGCGGACGAGTTTTCATCAAATGTGATAAAAGCAGAAAAAATGAAGTAAAGTTGTTACATAAGACTTTTACGATGGAATCTTAAATTGCGTTTGCCTATCCGTGGATATAAATGGTGGATGTGAATGCGCGAGAATGGGTTTATTTGCGGTATGTCTTCTCTATCTAATCTAAAGTACCGCTCAGATCGACGTGTAAACAAAAGTCTGGGTCAGGGCTGTGAGAACAAGATAGAGGCTTGTCTCCTTTACGTAAAGGTTAGTTTAAGCGAAGGCTGTGACGTTCCCCAAACAGTAACAGTTCGTTGGTTGGTTGTTAAACGCCACACTCAACAATATTCCAGCTATATGACGGCGGTCTGTAAACAATCGAGTCTGGACAAGACAATCTAGTGATCAACAGCATGAGCATCGATATACACAATTGACATGTGTCAACCAAGTCAGCGAGCCTAACCTACGATAGTCGTATATTACGACAAGCATGGATTACTGAAGACCAATTCTAGCACTGAGCTTCACGGGGTCAAACTGTAGCAGACTTACGAATGTAGAAGAGTGACCATCCCTCACTCAAAGAATAATAATTCAACTTTAATATGATAGATAGTATTGTATATCGATTTAAATGTAGGTTTTTTAATTTGTGGTGTAATTATTGAAGGGTTACCCTGTGTGTAGTTGTACAAAACAATCTTAATGCTAAGGTAACCATAACTCATATACCTTAATCACGCCGAAGACCCGGGTTCGAATCCCCACATGGGTACAATATGTGGAGCCCATTTCAGGTGTCCCCCGCAGTGATGTTGCTGGAATATTGCTAAAAGCGGCGTAAAACCTAACTCAGTCATACACCTTAACATGGACTTTCGTCAGTCGCGGTGCTAAGAATGCTTTGTAAAACAAACTAAGGTGAATAATGTGTGAAGTATGAATATATGGTGACAATGTGAATACCAACTAAAGTATCTATTTTTAATTCCTGTGACTGGATGTTTTTATGAACCTGGGAAAATGGACAATAACTATTAGTAAAAAGCTACAAAATCACAAGCCTGAATTCAACCAGTGGTTTAGCCAATGTACCTGCAATACACACCCGTGAAGATCCGGGTTAGAACTGATCTTCAGAACCCATGTTTGTCAAAAGAGGAGACTAACAGGATCGGGTGATCAGGCTTGCTGACTTGGTTGACACATGTCATCGTATCCCATTTGCGTAGATAGTTGCTCATGCTGTTGATCACTGGATTGTCAGGTCCAGACTCGATTATTTTACAGACCGCCGACATAAAGCTGGAATATTGCTGAGTGAGGCGTTAAACAACAAACCAACTAACCAATCAACGAATCAACCAACCAACCTGCAATACATGACAAGTAACAGTCAAGGTGGGAGTAAAATTGTTCATTCCAGATGTAGTTCAGCTAACCCTTGGAACTTGAAAATAGGCTTACTACGTTTTTGTGATAGTTTTATTTCCTTTCACTTGCGGGGCGGTGGGGTAACCTAGCGGTTAAAGCGTTCGCTCGTCACACCGAAGACCCGGGTTCACGTGGGTACAATGTGTGAAGCCCTTTTCTGGTGTCCCCCGCCGTGATATTGCTAAAAGCGGCGTAAAACCATACTCACTCACTCACTCACCTTTCACTTGCGTGACTGTGAATGTATTGCCATCGGTCCAGGATAATTGTTTTGCATTAGTCATTCACCCCAAGTATTAACGTATGTCTATCTATATCTACCATGCTTTGAATCCCTTCCCTGAATGGCGGTGCAGTAGCCTAATGGTGGAAGCATTCGATCGTCACGCCGAAGACCCGGGTTCGATTCCCCACATGGGTACTATGTATGAAGCAGGTTCCCTGTGTCCCTGCCATGATTGCTCGTGAGACCGTGGTCCAGGGATGTAATGTTTCGAGTCTCTGGACGACGCTGTATGAACAACAGTTAACCACAGCCAACAGGAATATAGTTTATTGTTGATGGTGAGATGACCGTGGATACCTGCATATAAAGGAGAATGTCTCTCAGTGGGGACAGGCACACACACTCTGTCACATTTAACAACATTTATTAACAATACAGTTTGGCCAACCATAAATATATCTAGTAACATTACATTAATACCACAAGCATTACATCAGTGAACTGACTGACTGACTGATGTTTTACTGCAACAAATACATATGCCAACTATGACTTTGATTGCCCATGTATAACCCGGTCTTCGGCGTGACGAGCCAACGCTTTAAAAGCTACCCCACCGCCCCACATCATGAACAGTATGTTACACCAACAAGCACATGGCCATATGACTTTGAAGTTTATGAAAAGTCATGACGACAGCAACTATCTTAGAAGTTAAATAATCTTAGAATAAATAACCAGATTTAAGTTAACATTTATATATATTTTCTAGTTGATAATTAATAAATTTAACAAATGTTTAACATGTTTAATAAATTTAGTAAACTTATGCCTAACTTATCTTTAATGAAACTGTGAAAGGTTGACTCACCTGCATATAAAGGAGAATGTCTCTCAGTGGGGACAGGCACACACACTGAGGGACAATCTACAGGTGAGCAAAAAGAAAACTATGGCAAACCAATAGGGCCAATCACAGCCAAGAAGAGGATTGTTTGGCGTAAGAAACCAATCAGTGACAGGTAAGTGGCAATAAGGTGAGTCTACTTATAGAAAAGAAGAATTAAAGTGAATTGGGATGATTCCCAATTCAGAAAAAGAAGAAGGTGAAAATTGGAAGAACAGAACCAAGATGGTGACCAGTGTTAGTAAACAAGCAAGACCAGACAATGAAATGACATGACATGACTGCTATTACAGCACCCACATGGCACTTCAGGTAATTCAATATTTTATGAAAAAGTTATATTGTTTTTGTTTTGTTTGTTTTGTTTATATTTTTTTAATATAACAAAATATGCTTGAACTGAAATATGCCCAAACTATGTACAAAAATACCACACTTTCTTTTTTAGCAGAATGAAATATCACACGGCTACACTGGAATATTGCTGAAAACAGCATAAACCGTACTCACTCTCCCCATCGTTAAATATGTCGCCATCTTAAGCGCTCATTCTCTATCTACTCGGAGAAAGGATTGTCCTAGTGTCGCATCACATGTTTCAAATTGCACCCATTAGTGATGCAAGGATCCGATGATCGTGGTTTCATTCTTGGTCTGTCAGGACCATGCCCGTAGTAATGGTCGTAGCACCAAGGTCCGCTTTCAGCAGCATCACGACTGGACCCAGTTTGGGGGTTCTTCAACGTCCACATTTATCCGACAATCCGAGATATATGTACACAATTCGAGGCTGCATTAAACTTGAATTAGCCTCCAAGTCTACATCACCTCAGGCGATGGACACTTTTCAGTCACGTCTGATGAAGGTTCGGCTGTTTTCCGGATAAACCCGACCAGGCGGAATAATCCGCAGACAGATGTCATAGTTTCGACTGACAGTTCGCTTAACAGACCGAACAGACCATCTGGAAGATGCAGACATTGAGGGGACTACCAGATGATACTCGAGACTGTAAAACCCTCGTTGGAAATATGACTTGAAAGAGGCTCTCTCTCCCAGTGAGTATTTTATCTAAGATGACAACACATAACGATAAAATAATTGAAAATACCTTGAGAAAAAGGGTTAATATGGTACAAACGTATGTCACACCCCTATACAAAAGTGGACTCAACGATCTCCTTTAGTCAGTTTTACACGTGCATCACATGCTGATCGTGGCAACAACACATACTCTATCAAATCTCTTTATTCCATTACTGAAGAGGCCACAGGCCTATAGTACAAAATATAAAAACAACACATACGCAACCCCTTTACAGTATAGGGTCTCAGAAGCTGAGTCGGAATGTCTCCGTTTTGCTTCATCTGTACTCACAGATTCCGACCCGATTTTAAAAATGGTCCTGTTGGCTGTCTTTACAGATATATCAAAATGGTTACCCAAACCGAAGGAATGTCCCATTGGTTCTGCCATTTATGTATCGACCAGGAGAACAGGACGAGACGGGCAGTTCGGTGGGTTGTGAGTTGGCCAGACATGATTAGATATAAATACACATTTTTCAGCAGTCTAAAGGGCCCTTTGATTTCACCAATTTCACATCAGAAGGAAGGCAAGTTCAATTTCCCTGCGTAAGTAGTTCGCGGTCTATAGCCTTTTAACCACACGTCGCCCTGGTGGAGCTAGGCTGGCAGAGGTTACATCATCAACCATTTATTTAGCTGCAGCTGGTTTTGCAGCTGGGTGACATATAAAGTGACCTGCTTGTGGAGATTCTTGTATGTTGGATCTCTGTACAGGTGAATAATGACACTTGGGACTGTTGTAAACAACGTGTGTATTTATGATAACATTGCGGTCTGTAGTAAACTGTAGGCACAGTAGGCAACAGGTGTACAAAAACATTATCACAAAAGTCGTGAACAGTGACTGCATGAACAGTGAGTGAGTGAGTGAGTATGATTTTACGCCTCTGTTAGCAATATTCCATCAATATTACGGCTCAGGACACCAGAAATGGGCTTCATACATTGTACCCATGTTGGGAATCGAACCCAGGTCTTCAGCGTGACGAGCGAACGCTTTAACCACTAGACTACTCCACCGCTCTGAACAGTTTGAACATTAATCAAGCACCACCCACATTTTTCGATATGATAAGTACAAAAACACATGTTTTTGTGTACAGTTTGAATAATAAATTTCGCGTATTGAGACGGTAAATGTAACATATTCACTTTGATTAAAACACAAACAAAACTGAATTTGAAATGGGGTAACAATTTACTTGCAATCCGAGGGGAATACACCAATCTGATCGTGTCCTCAAATAATGACTTTGTGATTGTATGAACCACCACTGGCGACCAGTACCTGGTGTGGTCAAATCTCGCACCGATAACATCTGTCAATCTCCTCCTCATTCTGGAAATCAAGCGTCGCATTCTCAGCATCGGAATCTTCTGACATTCCTCAAGGAGTGCTTGCATTTTAAACAGGAGGATGTCCATCTCGAACCAAGATAATCCCAGAGATATTCGAAGGGGTTCATATCAGGGCTATTTGCGGGCCATGGTAAGGTTTCGATGGCGTTGATGGCTATGGCGGCGATGGTGATGGCGATGGCGATGGCGATGGCGGCTTGAGAACGGTGAGGGTTTGTCTTGTTATCCATGAATATCGGACGACTGGCAAGAAGATGGTTATCAAAATGTAGCAAGACAGCGGAATTCATTAGATCCTTTTGGTAACGTTGACCACTGAGTGTCCCAGGCTGGCTACTGTAAAGAGATCCAACTTGCAGTCCCACACCATCATTGAGACACCACCAATGAATTACGCTGCATGGATCTTCTGGTGATATGCATCATTGATTCGTTACGATGGCCGTCGGTAACACGTAGAAAATAGCGACGTTCATCTGACCAACGAGACCCATGAAGGTCCGGATTAGAATGAACCTTCAGTAACCCATGCTTGTCGTAAGAGGCGACTAACGGGATCGGGTGGTCAGGTTCGCTGGCTTGGTTGACACATGTCATCGGTTCCCAACTGCGCAGGTCGATGCTCATAATGTTGATCACTGGATTGTCTGGTCCAGACTCGATTATTTACAGACCGCCGCCATATAGCTGGAATATTGCTGAGTGCGGCGTAAACTAAACTCACTCACTCTGACCAACACACCTTACACTATGTCCTAAAGTTGCGGTTTTCTTGGAGCCAGCACCACACTAGACGTTCCTGCCTGTGTTTGTGTACGAGGAAGGGACGTCCGATGACCCCCAGACCAGCAGCCCGATGCCTCCTTATAACGGTACTGGGGGACATTCGGACTCCCACTCTCCAATACATGCGCCGTTCTTCGACATGGATCGACGGATTGCGTCTTGCCAGACGAATTAGGGCTCCTGCATCACGGCAGTTGGTCTTCCAGGTCTTGGACGTTCTTTTAGTTCACGGTGACCACGTGATTTCTCACAAGAAGACTAATAACAGTGTGGCTAATGTCAGCTTACATAAGTGACGGGTGAGTATGTTTTACCCCGCTTTTATCAATATTTCAGCAATATCACGGCTTCACACAGTCAACTTAGATGATGATGCGACGGACATCCCTGTGTCATGCATGCCAGTAACCTTGTATGGTGTATTTTTTGTCAACATAGTCAAGTCAAGAAGGAATATTTTTGTACCGGCGTCTTATAATTAGTTCAGAAAACTGTAGTGCAATTATTGCAATAACGGGGTAGCCTAGTGGTATCCTAGTTTGCTCGTCACGCCGAAGGCCCGGGTTCGATTCCCTACATGGAAACAATGTGTGAATCCCATTCCTGGTGTCCCCTGCTGTGATATCGCCGGAATATTGCTAAACGCAGCGGCGTAATAAACCCAACTCACTCACACGCTCTCTCGTACCACGTAAACATCCGGCCCACAGCTTTGACGATATTTTGTGAAGCACGTGCTTTACATGTGCTGTCCTGTACGCCAGGGCATAATTGCCCGTTTGGACCAAAATTATAAAAATTGCCCTTATATTCAGGTGGTGCTTAATTAACGCTTATGTGTATACACTAATAGCAGCCTCTGCAGTGACTGTAGGCACTCAAACACGCCGCCTGCAGCTTTACCGTGGCAGAAACTGACTTAAACACAGTTGGTGGAAACCATTTGGTAAAATTAACGCCGTTTGCTCATCGTACATCTTATCTCGTCAAGCACAATCCCTTTGTCCCAATTTGACTTTTGAAGTTTAATAACCGTAATGCGCTAGCAAACATCGATTTGTGGACTGGGAAACGAGGAAAGTCAAAAAGTCAATGACCGTCTGCCTTCAAAAACTGCGCGGTAATCTCTCAGTTAAACACAATGAACCTGCTCCGTTGCTCGACAAAAAACCATCACCACGGCATGAGGCCCAGGAACACTGTTCCATAAATACAAATTCGGTGTGGAAGGCATAGCTCGGATGCAAACGCTAGTTGGGAGGCAGGGGCGTTTGTGGGTTCCGACAAACATGACTCTTGGACATGCGGTGATCCTGTGTGGATTCCAGGTTAGAACATGAACCCTATATTTGTCGTACGAGCTGATTGAGTTAGGCTGAAGAATGGTTGGTCACGACAATTCAAGTGGATAGTTGAGGGTCATTGAAGACAGTGACTGCATGTGTCTTGACTCTCATGCTAGCCGGTTGATAATCACAGATTTACACTTAATTATCATCCTTGAGTTGACATCACCATGAGCGTGATAAGAAAGGCGGTGAAAGCTACAGCAGCTGTGGAGGTATTGCTTGAATTGTATTAAGGTTCATGTGCCCCTATAGTTTCCAATATGGTGTCCGGAATTGCGTCATTTTGGCTTACCAGAACCAGTGACAGTGGTTCGAATCCCAGATTCGCTCAGGTAATAACTAAAGCACTAAACTCATGTCCGTTGGTTCCTCTAACAGTTACACATGCACTACCTTCCTCATTTGGTTTAGTTTGTTTGTTATTTTACGCCGCACTCAGCAATATTCCAGCTATATCGCGGCGGTCTGCAAATAATTGAGTCTGGACCAGACACTCCAGCGATTATCATCATGACCATCGAACTACGCAGTTGGGATACGATGACATGTGTCAACCAAGTCATCGAGCCTGACCACCCGATCCCGTTAGCCTCCTCTTACGACAAGCGTTTGTCGCTGAAGACCAATTCTAACCCGGATCTTCACGGGTCACCTCCCTTAATGAGGACGGCCACTGCAAACTGCTCCACCAGCTATTACTAAAATAACCTTCAAAGCAGAATTTAGATAAACCCAGTCTGTGACAGAAATCAAGTCGTGACGAGATCGCCCACTTATTCGGTTACTGTGGCATTCCAGAATACCGGTTGCAAATGTCTGTATTGCGTGCAATGAACAGTTGGAACCTATGAAAACATCTGTCACGTGGAGTGGACAGTTGAAACAATTGATCAGTCTAATATGATAGATGACCCATCACTGACGGGCTAGTGGGAAGGGAGAGCAAAACAGCCTACATACAAGTCTATTTCCTGTATCAACACATTGCCACAGGGCTGCGACTTGAGAAAACAGGGAACTGGGTTAAGGTTGAACTGTTTTTGTGTTACAGTTATACCACGGGGTTGCAGGCCCGAGAAAGCCAAGACTGATTGTTTATTAGGAAAGCCCACCAGTGAGTGAGTGAGTATGTTTTCTGCAATATCAAGACGATGAGCACCAATAATGGACTTCACACGTTGTACTCCTGTGTGGAATCGAACCCGGATCTTCGACATGACGAGCGAAGCTTTAACCACTATGCCACCCTGCCATCCGGAAAACCCACGAGCACAGATGTGGTGACTTACAACGGTCGGCGGAACCAATCAGTTAAGGATGCAACTATCGACAACTAATTCCATCTGTGCCCAAACGTCGTGACACAAGAACCCGTGTCGTTGACAAAGTCAGGTGCTATAAGCAACACAGAGTCCGAGCCTATTGAGTGGGGATTAACCATGGAACCAGTCATCAAAACGTCTTCTCTCGGCAAGGTGACCAACACATGTTTCGATCGTCAAGATGTCTTTGTTGTGTAACGCCATAACCAGAGCTATTTGAGCTGCATAACAGCGGTGTATTAACAATCAGGCTCCTTTCACGAAGCAACCTTTACTAAGGTTAACCTTAACTCCCATTCTTTAACATTGCACTAAGGTTACCTCAGTGACTTACGGTCACCTTAGTGCTTTGCGAAAGGAGGCCCAGGTTGGACAAGGCAATTCAATGATGACACCATGAGCGTCGACCTACACAATTGGGGTATGATGACATTCGACCACGCTACCAAGCCTGACCAACTGGCCCCAGTAGCCGCCTCTTACGATGGGCATTTGCTGCTGAAGAACAATAACGACATTACTCTTACCCGGATCTTGGTCAGTTTCGATCGTAAAGGTGGCGGAAAGGGAACGAACAGTCAAATAACCGAAAGGCTTTTGATCTTGAAAGTAAGCAAAAGGCGATCAGATGGTCACCGTGGCGTCTGTTCGTTGGCTGTACAACATTGCACCGAGACAATCTGAAAAATCGTTCAACAACAAACTGAAGCTGATTGAACTGTACATAAACTGATTGCCATTGTTTACATTGTTACAATACGGTGGTATAGGCTGGTGCAAAGTTATTTCGTTCTCAGTTGCAATTGCGAAAAGATCCAGCAAATATTTTGCAAAAGTATTACAGTTAAGCGCGAGTATATTGAAGTCAAAGGGGCTACTTATTTCAGTTCATAACAGTAGTTTATAGGTAATTAGACTAAAATATTCAACAAGTGACCGGAACCAAATTGTCAGTTCGTTAAAAGCGTCTCTTTATAGGTGTAGTTGGTTGTGTTTCTCTGTTAAATTTTTGTGAAACAAAGTACCATAAATCATCATTTTAATGATATGCTGAAAGACACAGGCACATTTTTTAACGTAATAAAAGCATTACGCTATAGATGAAAGATCAGATGATATTAAGATTACCAAATTCAAATCCATGAATTATGAGAGTATTTTTTCATTATTCAACAAGTTATATTGAAATATTTGGTATAATTCCATACACGCATATAACATTTTGATAATTAAACCTCACAGGTTCCAAATTTAACCCAGGTAAGCATTATACCGCCATAACACTTAGACATTTTGCACATGTGTACAGGGAAGACTGATTACTCTGCAGTTCTCTTTAACCTATTTCATCATATTCATTAACTGTTTCAGTTATTAATACGCTATTGGGATTCCTGGTTTGAACCGGTTCGTAATAACCTATGCTTGACGTACTAGGCGAGTACTGATAAGGGCCAACTTGTACAAAGCGATCTTGGCGCAATGGTTCCTTTAGTCGGTGTTAGAATACAGGACGTACAATAATCGTAGCTCTAAGATGGCTCTGTGCAGTGGTGATCAGGCTCGTTGACGTGGTGGATTGCTTGTTTTGCCTGATCATACGGTGTTGTATGGCTAGAATAGAGCAGGGGCGGTGGGGTAGCCAAGTGGTTAAAACGTTCGTCGTCACGCCGAACACCCGGGTTCGATTCTCCACATGGGTACAATGTGTTAAGACCATTTCTGGTGTCCCCCGCAGTGATTTTGCTGGAAAAATGCTAAAAGCGGCGTAAAACCATACTCACTCACTCACTAGAATAGTGCTGTGTGGGTTAAAAACCCAAACGGAAAAAATACCATATATGAATAAATTATTATGTTAAATGGGTAGTTTACATTTGAAATTAGCATACAATTCTTATTATGACGTAAAAACCCTCATTCAACTCACCCTGAAGATAACAAAGATGAGAATCGTAGCATCTCTGTTGAACACGAACAACTACATTACCAAAGAGGGGGAAAATCGGTGAAGCATTTTTATAAAATGCACTTTAATCAGTTAAAAGAGCAGCAAACGGCTATAAATTGATCTAGAGTCCACTCCCTGTTGATGGAAAATAGTCCTAAAACGTGCATTTAGAGCGAGCAATCACTGCGGGTATTTTGTCGACTCACGTTTTCCCCCATCTAACGGACGCCATAATCAATACCAGTATACGGGGCCCGAAAGAGCAAACATTTGAATTTTAGTCTCTCAAAGACATGGACAGAATCAATAGTTAGCACTCGATTAAAGCTAAGCTTGATATTTGTATTCCAAGTCCTACCCGCTGATGTTTGGCGTTACCTCTTCGTCAAGCTATTGCCCTCTCAATGCTCAGACTGCGTCCGTCATATTGACTATGAGTCAGTCGTAGTGATTCCCATATTGCGGGTTCCGCTTTAATTACACCAGTACAAATCACTGGCAATCGCCGACATGGAAACGCCTGAATGGTCGATCTTTACCTGCTTTAATCGTCAGATGTCGTCAAACAATCGCCCCCCTTCAGTTCAATCCCCATTCCGTCTGTTCTGCTGACGATGTGCAGGGATTTGCGACTTCTGTATTCTGTCCATGCAATAAAACGCATCTGTTACGTTTTGTGATGCAATAAGAATCTGGTGTCAATCCATCAAGTTCTGGTCTCAAACGTCAGAATATCAACTTCTAATCAACGATGAATCAACTGTTCTGTTCTGCGGAGTTCAATGATTCACAATTCTGGGCAGATTGATAAGAATCGGTTATGTACCGCTGTCATCGATCTTCGCGTCCCCACTCTTTGTAATACCGTCTGCTTTTATTACGTACACTCCGTTCTAAAGTCGTCTTTGATGTTTGTTAATCATGTAGTGGAAGTGATTGTTTAATGCGGAGATTCCAGTTATCATCTTAGCCAAACATTTGATCAAGCCACTGATGGCGAAACCATTGTGAAAAATACGTAGGACACATAGAATATTCAGTTAATGTTTCGACCAGAAACTATGATATTTGTCGGATGCTAACATTTGGTTCAGCGTTCACGTCATATCGCGAAACCAGTAATGAACGTCTGAATGATATCTGTAAGTATTCACAGCTCTTAAAGAGCAAACACCATCCCTGTATATAGGGACGTCCATGAACCTATTAGTAATATCAAAGTTACATTGATCTGAATTTGATCAGTATAATAACTGTGATACGACCAGTTTCTCCTGGAACTATTACATTCATACAGATGGTCACAAGTGTCTGTTATACTAGGAAAAGAATGAATTGGTTTTTACGCCGCCTTGAACATAGTGTTCCAGTTACGGCGTGTCAGCCATTATTGGAGGTGTTCCCGAAACGATGCCAGTGATTCAGGGTAACGAATAATACTGAGCCTAAGTTTACTTAGACTGGAAATGAGGCATGTCTCAGCCACTTGCCATTTTGGTGAAACCATGAACATGGGTATGTTGCTGACAAACCTATAAACATAATGAGAGTAGGATCCTGGCATGCCCAAGGGGCGCAATTCTTTAAAGCACCTTAGACGACCGAGCTACACCTGCCCCTATGAGGTGAGGTGAAATTGGGTTTAACGTCGTGCTTGAGAATATTTCGCTCATATGGCGACGTACATGCGTATGTATGTGCGGCTGCTTGTACTAGCCCAGACTGAAGCTGGTTTTATAGTGCTAGCCCACTGAGATACCATGCCGCAGTTAAGCATGAATACCCTACTCAGACACAGTATACTGACTCCGAGCCGACCAGTCCTTATTGTACCCATTAATGCCAATAAGTACCATATTTTAACGTCTTCTAGTATGACGCGGTCGGGGATCGAACCCACGACCTTCCGCTCTAACCACTACACCACGGAGGCGGTCCCTGCCCCTATGATGAATAAAGTAGGGGCAAATAACAGGTAGTCATGTGAGTATTGCCGTCGGGCAGCCTCAAAACACGTCAATACATAATACGGTTCTTTATTTCATTACTGACAGTAGTGGGGCATTTCATTTCAATGAATTGAAAAAAGACAACAGACTCCAAAGCCACAAATATAAGCATTTGACTATGTGACTGAGTAGTAGGAAAGACACAAATGGTTCGATGATGGAAACTTTCTCCTGAAGACTGAAACAATTAGAAGTTATAAAATTCCTAAATGGCAATAATATGATAATATATGTGTATTGCTACCTACATATACATTTGTGTGTATATTGAGGCCTAAAACCTCTTCGATTGTTCGAAAAAAAGACACCTTCCCTCGACCCCATTACCTAAAGTTCCCTAGTCCAGAATAAACATGTACATAATTTTGCTTTACACCCAAAGTAAACTTGTTCGTTATAAGACAGCAGCTATCTTCCTAATCTGAATCTCGTGAAAATCAGATAGTTGTGTTTGCTACCGCCGTAAAGTTGAGGGTTGACATTAGCTGGCTGAGTATGGTTTTACGTACAAAAAAAAAAAGATCAATATAATAACTTTTTTTTTGTAGTCTGTCGTACAGACCCTGAAGCAAATATATCCAAGAAAGGCCACGCAAGTCTAGAAAATGTGGCAAGTCTAGATTTACTCAGCTTCAGGAAAATGAAGAAAGTCTCAGGGCTCCTTTTCATTATATATATATTTGTTTACTATGAACTTTTTTCAGTAAAATATGTTCATTTCAGAGACTAGTTGTTAGTCTAGGTTTTACGCCGTTTTTAGCAATATTCCAGCAATATCACGACGGGGGTTGACATTAGAGATAATGTTCGAACGTCCTTTCGTCTGACCACACAGGTCGCTAACCAGATTGTGAAAGTGAAAGTATGAACGTGTTTTCTAACCATACAGCCGCGATATGTTTAATGCAAGACATTCCGAACGACGGTTATGGGCTGTACGGTTGATGATAACTGATACCGTCTAAATCACTGTCTGTCTTTCACATCAGTTGAGTAGACATTCCCTAACCTTTGTTTGCTCACTTTTCAAATTTTGAATCGATAAATTTGGGAAAATATATTTCACGTTTACCAGTTTGAAACAAGGTCCGTAAAGCTTTGGAAAGCTGCTCTCTGATTGGCTAACGCTGACTTCCCGTTAGCCGTTTCATTGGTCATTTAAAGGTCGCTGAAGGTCGTGCTAATAATGTGACCTCCTGAGACATTCATCATCACTCGGCCCTTTCCGTAACCTTCAAGAAGGCTCGTCCCCTATTGAGGAAAGTTATGTTGGACAACCCACTCAGAATGCACATGCGACTTCGATCGCGAGTACTTCGGTCAAATAATCTTTCAGGAATACATTCTGATTTTACATACGGCTTGTATCTACGTTTATTCCCAAGGTACATCAAATTGTGTTCAGTCATGTATTACATCATTGTAAGTCCGATTTAAATAGCACCTAGAATATAAAGTGATATATGGGGGAATCGTTGTTGGAAGTACTCATAGGAGTGGAATACTGTTTTAGCGTTTTAGACGGAACCCAGTCACACAAAAAAGTCCGAGAGCACGGGACCAATTCGGCTTACCTCATTGAATTGAATTGACACAGGCTCCAAGAAACATTGGGTAATGCCACTCGATGGGCAACCAGGTCTCCTATTGAGACCAGCCACTTCTCATCAGAATCTACTAATCAACGCGACACTCAGTGCCTATTTCACTATAGATCCTTAATTCAGTATGGATCCCTGTTCACTATGGACCCCCCATTCACTAATTCCCAGTGGGAACATTACCACAGACAACACAACAAACTTGGTTACAAACGTTTAAATATATTTGTTCTATTTCCACCACTGACGTGGCATATTTTCAAAACACATTCAATGCACACTCTCACACCAATCATCGTGGCCATATATACATTGTATTGGGACTCTCCTTTGCGCTAATCTGACATATTTAACAATGTAACAATATGTTATATATTAAATAAACTCTATTGCTAAGAAGGTAAGCTCTAAACATACTTTGGGTATTCGTTTTAAAATATTGGTAATATATTACAGTTCAAATATATTGGATTCTCTGAATATTGTTAGAAATGGACTAAATAAACGGACTTCACACACTGAGCACACGTGGGGAATCGAACCCGGGACTTCGGTGTGACGAGCGAACGCTTCACCCGCTAGGCTCCACTACCAGCCTTGGCGCTTTGATAAACACAGCAACATTCAGAAGAGATATGGGCGAACTGTTCTCTAAACAGGTTTTAGCCTGCAAGCCGTTTTGTTCTTCATTGTAAGAATGCACTATCACATGAGTATGTTCAGGCCACTGAACGCATTAAACTATCAACGTGAAAAAGGTCTGTTTTAATAGTCAATAAAAATAATATAATTATTATGCTTTCATCAAATGAAACTGGCAATGATTCAGCGATAACGGGGTGAGTCTCTGTGTGTATGTTGTATTGTATTGAGTCTTTGTTAACGCAGACAAACCATTATCACATTTTATCAGTGATGATTTATATTTTCTTCACTAATAGACGGGGACAATAACAATAATGATAATAGCAAAAGAGGGAGATCAGTCATTATTGTTACCTGGGGTGGGGGTGGGTGGGTCAGAGGTCTTGGCAACCTGTTGAAAGGCCAGATGTGATTGACAAGGTTCTTGAAAAATCTGGCAAATATGCGAATCTTGCTGACGAAATGTCATGCTTGCATCCCAAGTTACCAAGATGTGCTACACCCCAATGTTCTTGGTCATTGGGAGATATACAAGTTTTGCTGCCAGGGACACAGGCCTTCTGACACTCTGGGTAATGAGAAAACTGCAGTGTTGGGGAGTATAAGAAAGGTTCTATGTGGGTGCAACAAGACTGCGCTTCCTGGGAGAAGTGTCACTCGCTATTTGTGCTGCGTGGAGAGGGGACACGGGCCCTGAGCTGATGATGTGCCTGACCTGTGCCAGGACCCCCCAAGCCCTCTGCTGCATTCATATATTTTATTCTGTAAATAATATCATAATAATTATAATGGCGGCATACATTGTACCGAGTTCTGTCTTCGAGCGTAGATGGAGAAAGCGCGGTATATACAAATCTAATCACGCAGAGTGCATGTCGTGGTCCATGATCACAAAGCCTTGCCAGAGGAAGTGATCAATGACTTGGGACTCGCCATCGGTGACATCTGATACAATATGGATAACAGTTGTACCACGCCAACAGCGCTGTAGGGAGCTGTATAAATATGCTGTCACTATATTGAATCTGTCTCAACGGGTCTCTGATGACGTCAATGATGTGGTTAAATGCGGTAACTATAGTATGCTTTGTTATACACCTTCTATTCAAACTACACGTTGTTCGAAGGGACCAAAGGCTGTCATGGTTTATATATAAACGTCTCTTCTTGCGTCCAAAATAAACACACATATCACACAGTATGGCCAGGTAAACTTTGGTGTTAAACTTCAGATATATATATATATGGAATTCGAGCTGATATATCACATATACTGTTGGAAATGGATGAGGGAACACATAGCAACATTAAACTAGCAGTAATATTGCAGCTATTGTTTCGATGGTGAACATGTAAATAACAGCCTGGACCCCTTAACATTGGGACTGAAAATATTATCAAAGTGGCAGAATAATATCAACTGCTGCTTCGTTGAGAAACTCATGAATTTGACCTATTACTTTGGGGTAAACATGGTATGACCACCACACATTTGCTATCATTCACCGTTATCTTGTGTCTTTCGATCAGTTTATTACTTTGTTAGCAACTATATATTGCCTTGTCACGAGGCAGTAACGACATTAGTCGTATATCTAGTAGTATGGCCAACGCGCATGCGCTGCTGTTGTGTCACATGTTGTTCTTCTTGTAGAGCTCCTCCATCACAGACTTGTACTTTAACCTCAGTTGAGGCCGCTTGGACTTGAACGTTGGCGTCAGGAGGCCGTTATCCACTGAGAAGGGTTCGGATTGGAGTCGGATGTCTTTCACCTGAAAAAAATATGAAAGTGAGTGAAAACCCCGATTTTTGTTTGCTGTTTAACGCCACACTCAGTAATATTCCAGATATATGACGGCGGTTTGTAAATAGTCGACTCTGGGCCAATAATTGACATCATGAGTTTCGATATACGCAATGTGTCAACCAAGTCACAGAGTCTGACCACCCGATCCCGTTATTCGCTTCTTACGACAAGCATGGGTTGCTGAAGATCAGTTCTAGCCCGGATCTTCACGGGTGTAATGGTGAGTGAAATCCCCCATGATACAGCGAAGGCCAGATGGAAAAGAACTGAAACCGCGTGATAGAGTGAGCGAAACCCCACCAATAGCCTTCATCCGTACTACCGGGTACCCATGTCACAACGGAAAATATCCTAACATAAAACGATCAGCCGATTGGGTTCAAAACCAACAAATTTCTTTGTTCACCATTCAACAGAATGGAAACGTTACGTTCTATAACAGCTTATTGAATCAAATGGTTCAAAAGAATAGCAGAAGGTTGAGGTGGCCACGACCCTGTATATGTTTAAAACCATTCAGTGTATGTCTGCCACATGAAAAGTACACGCTGATATACGTTCAAAGGAAGCAGCAGACACAACGACGGACTTGCATCACTGATGAGACAGTTTCAAACTCATTCCACAACATCAAAGACCGCTGGTGTACGTTCGTCTATTTCCAGTTATACACTAACGTTAAGATTGTCTCCTCCAACTTCATCTTCCAGGGACATCTCGTCATAACAGAATGCCATGTTGAATGTACTAAACACCGACTACTCGCAATAAAGCGAACAAGTGACACTAAATCAATCAGTTCACGACGGGGAGTGGAGGTCAAACGAAGTGTCATCACTAAAGTCAAAGGGAACTTGGCTGTAATTGTGTCTGTGTCGAGAGACGAACAATGTGTGGTGCCAATTTCTGGAGTCCCCTGCCGTGATATACTGGGCCCTTTTCACAAAGCTATCGTAGCGCTACGACTGCCGGACCTCCTATACTGTAACATAGACTTCCGGCGATCGTAGCTCTAGGACAGTCGTAAGTCTATGTTACAGTATGGGTGTTACGATCACCTTAGCACTACGATCGCTTTGAGGAACGGAGCCCTGGATTGTCGCTAAAAGCGACGTAAAACTATATTCATTAATTGTGCTGCGACAATATGTGTAGAAATAATCACCACTTACTATACATTTCCATGAAATGTATCTTAAGAACAATCGTATCCTGCAGTAAGTTTCCGACAAAACATTGTTCTTGTTCGCAAGTGATATGCAAGTATTCAAGTTAAAAAACCGTAACCTAATCACGTTTCACAGCAATAGTTCTTTTTACTGCTCTTTGACATAATTCCTCTGCCCTTTTAGTGGTAGTGGGAATGGTAAACGTCTTTGAGAAAAATGCCATAATCTTGTTCAATCAGCTGGTGTCATTCCAGACGCAAAACTAGATCAAGTAATATGTACATAATTAATTATGGACGCTTGTGACTCCATAGAAGTAATGATGTCTTTTGTATATAAAGGGTGTTTGTCATTCAAAATGTTAAGGATTGTGTGGGTGTATGGGGACAATATTGCTCTCACGTCAAGGCGGTTCACTTAAATGTTATGAAAAGGTCCAACTTCAGTTCAGCTCTGTACGAATATGATGCTAACAGACAAGGTGTCATATTCAGAGTGAGTGAGTTCAGTTTTACGCCGCACTCAGCAATATTCCAGCTGTATGGTGGCGGTCTGTAATAATCGAGTCTGGACCAGACAATCTAGTGATCAACAACATGAGCATCGATCTACACAACTGGGATACGATGAAATGAGTCAGCCAAGTCAGCGAGTCTGTTCAACCGATCCCGTTAGTCGCCACTTACGACGAGCATTGTATAACAGTGTAGCAAATATACTGAGCCTGAGTTTACTTAGACTGGAACTCCCGACTGAAACTAACCGATACTGACTAGTTAAGTCATTAAGATATATAAAACATGAAATATCAGTGTTAATTATTTTTAAACCACTCAGACCACCACATTTTGTGTGGAGATCTTGATGATCTGGCATCAATACTTGAGACACCACACTGCAACTGCTTGTAGAACGTCCCTCACCTTGAGGGTAGCATTCCATTACCATTGAAAACAGCTACCAGATAAATCATTTCAAACGATTGGTTTTTAATCTGTTGAATAAAGGTTTGCACGCCAGCGCTAATCTTCCAATAATGATGTTTTATCACTTTCTGATCTATGGACTGAATCGAATTACGTCAAATTTCACAAAGATACGCCTAATTGGGTAGACGTCTGCCCTTATTGCATTTGTGTCATTCCGATGTATGCTGAATGTCAGGTGCCGGAGAAAGGCGATAGGTCACGAATGATCACAATCCAATCACGTTACATTAGGTTGAAAGAAAGGTTGAACAAAGGTTGAATGGAAGGTTGAACGTATGTAAAACCATGTTTCGAGATAATTGATACACCCTTAAAGAAACTATCGAAACAGAAATAAAACAATATTTATCTTACGTTTTGACGGCTGATTTAAAATGTAAGGACAAGCGAAAGAGTGTAGTTTCCCGGAGCTGTGGACAGTTTTACCACGGGTGTTGGTTGGAGGAGACACTTATGTATTTGTTGATGTTCACGAGAAAGGGTATGGTTCAGACAAACCAAGAACCATAACTAAGGGAAGTAACTCTGCACATTGCATTCACGATTGTACCATCCCCGTCACGTTAAGCCAAGTAATGTCAGTAGAAATTATTTTCCTGGGAACCATTGTATGGATAGACTTGAATTAAACTTTAATGTCGCATCGGTATTATGTCAGCAACATAGCAGGGGAGATATATGTCGTTCCACACTAGGGACAACATATAGCCTACCATGACACCGACTATATCCCCGCGGCCTGGAGTTACGTCTTATCAAACTATGCTACTCAAGTAAGTTAAGGATCAAACGATCCGAAACCACCGCCCTCGCTTTTCTCTCACGGACGCACGCAGAGACTGACAGTGTATAAAGCTCTTATTTACGGTTCCATGTTAAAAAAGCAATATAACATATCTGTCCTTAACAATCAGTGGCGAGTGAGAGAGTGAGTGTTTAACAGCAGCGTAAAACCATATTCACTCATGGTATGGTTTTACGCCGCTTTTAGCAATATTCCAACTTATCACGGCGGGGGAAACCAGAAATGGACTTCACATATTGTACCCATGTTGGGAATTGAACCCAGGTCTTCGGCGTGACGAGCGGACGCTTTAACCATTAGGCTACCCAACCGCCCCGGGTGTTGATAACTGCAGTATTTCTGCCATATCATGTTGGCAAGACATAAGAGATTTCACAGGTTTACCGAGTCGTCGGCATGACAAGCCAAGCACAAGTCCTCACATATGCAGTGCGTAATTTGTTTTGCCGCTTTGAGCAACACGCCAGCAATTTCATAGCAATAGATAGTAGGGCTCTCACGAGTACTCGGGTACTCGGGGCCGAGTTGGGTAAAATAGGACTCGAGTCACTTGAATACATGATATGGCAGAAATACTGCAGGGTCTAGCCAGATGGTAGATACGGGTTTTACACAGAATCCGGGCTTTCGGGGCAAGGACTGTCGTTTAAATATTAAACCTTTACGAGATGTGGGCTGTTTATATCATATAACAATATCTCAGTAAATTTTGAAATCTGACCCTATCCAATTCTTTCTCACGTCATCTGACATTTGCGCGTTGTTTCCCCATGACTCAACCAGTCAAAGATTGTCTCCCTTGTGGACAGCGCCACCACAGCCATTATCTAACCAGGAACGGATACTCTGTCCGATTACCTATGAGAGTATCAACTCTCAGAACAGCTTCGGAGTTGTCAAAGAACTTGTAACAAGAGCCACTAATCACTTTGCAACCCCCCATTAGACACAAGGATAACAGAGCTGTAACTGAACCCATAGCGAACGCGATGATAAACATATCTTCATACATGGCGACTAATTGCGCGATCCCGCCGTTTGAAGTAACCCCATGTCTGGCTATAAACGCATCACCTGTTCGAAGCCTTTGAATCCGGCCTTCTTCCCTTGATCCAACATGTCTTTGAGGATGATATCTTTCACTTGCTGCAAAGAGAGTGATTTCATTAAATATATTACACGGACTGACGACAAGTACAGGCATGATTCGGTAACGGTCGGCTTGTTGGATATAGTCGCAATAGCCCGAATTACGCAGGGCTTATTCAAAGATTGGTTGGTTGGGCGGTTGAATGATTGTTGTTTTACGCCGCACTCAGCAATATTCCAGCTGTATGGCGGGGGTCTGTGAATAGTCGAGTCTGTACTAGACAATCCAGTAATCAACAGCATGAGCAATTGGGAAGTGTCAACCAACTCAGCGAGCCTGACCACCCGATCCCGATAGTCGCCTCCTACGACAAGTATGGCTTACTGAAGACCAATTCTTACCCGAATCTTCATGGGTCTATTCAAAAGACGTAATGGTGTATGTAAAAAGTATATCAAGTTAAAAATACATAATTCGTATAACTGATTTTTTAAAGCAATGACCCAATTTATTCGTTCATCCGTCCGATTTCACCACAACAACATTCAGATTAACAGGGTTTTATTGTATCGTCAACACGATAAAGTGCTCAAACTGGCAGGCGACACTACAGTGCAAAATACTTCAACTATAACAAATGTGTTGCTGACTAAATGAATGCTAATCTCGAGTGCGTTGATCACAAGACTGAATGTTAATAAACATATCATTGTCATAAAAAGGGAAATATCTAATTACATTTGCTTTATGTGTACTAATAATCTCTTCTTTTCAATTTTCAAAAAAATATATTATTTACTGTCGATGCTTTAGCTAAGGTTTAAAATGCTAAATCGTTTTAATTGTTTTTCACCTGGTATTGCAGAATAGTGCTGCCTTTCAGTCATCACAAAAGCAAAATGAAATATTTTTAACAATAACTGAACAATTCAAATTACTGTTTACCAATAAATCAATCATATGCACAGAACCATTCCTGATACAGGAACACATCTACCCTAAAGCGTAGAAAAAGAAACATTCTTGTAAAAACGAAAGACAAAATAATATTGTTCCAAATTCATCAAAGATGCTCTGTTTTGATGCAGTTGCTAATGGTAATCTGTTGGTCTCTATGGTTACAAAGTCACACCTACAACCTTGAATATAACAAGACGAGTCAGCCGGATTGTGAGTAATCTGGAGGTCTATAGTTTCGGGCTATAACACGCGTTACGCCACGGAGACGCCGTCCGGGTCATTGATTCTGTCTGAGGCTGCTGTGAAGATGCTCGGGATATATTTTCCCTATTGATTTCTATTGATCCCGCTCAGATACATCTAAATGATTCTAAAGTACCCACGCCATTGTCTCAATACAAATATATTCAGCCGGTTTCCTATAGACCTATATTTCACAAGGCAACCTCCTCAAATTCGACCAAAGAAAAAAATCATCAAAGAATCCTTCGAACCTTTCGCCAATTACATTTAACGAAAGGCAAATGGACTACCTTCTCTCATGGAAGCCGTAATGGAAACAATGGAATGTGACAGCTTCATTTAGGGGGTGTTTCTTTTCACAGAGTGCCTTTTTCCCAAAATTACCTCAGATTTACAAAGCAGTTCCATGTCGACTGGGAAGCCATTGTTTGGTGCCCAAAGAGCCATTACCTCGGCGTCCGGAACGACAATGCCCATGCAGCTCATCTGTAATACAAACATAACGGGGATGACTTGTAATAAGTTACATAGAACATGTACAATACATCAATGCATTTGGACTATTCGAGACATAAAGACTGTATGTTTCTCTCGACAATGGTGACAATTGTACACGTACTTACAGAAGGGGAAAAAGAATCGAGACATAAGTCAGTGACATATGAAAGTTTATTGGCAAATAGTCAACAGGATAACTCAGTTATAGCTTCATTATAAGGAACCTAAACATAAGAAATTATCAGCTGCTGTGACTTTTGCTGGAATGTAATTTCTGTGTTAAAGTTCGTATCTTTGTTTAGCTTTTTATGTTCTACACTGTATCATTACTAGTTAAATTTACATTATATTAAATTTTTCAAACGTCATTATTATAACACGTGGTCTAAATCTATTCCCAAAAGCAATTTCAACCCACTAGATGTGCAATAAAAGTGACGTCAAAAGATGTACAGAAGCGACTTACCAAGACAATGCATAATAATACAAGCTACAGTGAGAGTTGATCAGATTATCTAAAACACAACGTCGTGGCGAGTGCGTTTTATATACAGTCGTCCCTTTGAACAGTGTTTAGTTATGTTACAGGGTGCCAAAGAAGGAACCCAAAAATGAAGCTACTTTGGTGAAACCCAGAAGCACGGGTATGATGCTGACCATGAATCATTGGTCAAACAATAACCACAGGTTTCAGGTAGACTCGCAGCTCTACCCAGCCGGTTCGTGCACCACTGACCACCAGGCCCCCTTGCTTTTAGAGAACGGAATAGACTTCACGCAGTTTACTAATCCAGGAAATTTAATCTTCGGAACACAGAGTAAGTGGTTGTGGTTTTACGCCGCTTTAGCAATATTCCGGCGATATCACGGCGGGGGACACCAGAAATGAGCTTCACACATACCCATATGGGGAATCGAACCGGGTCTTCGGCGCGACGAACAAACGCTCTAACCACGATCCTACCCCACCGTCCCTCGGCGCGAAGAGCAAACGCTCTAACCACGATCCTACCCCACCGTCCCTCGGCGCAAAGAGAGACTGCTTCAACCACTAAACTACCTCAACAAGAATTTGTAGTTGTGACATACACGGTAAAGACGTTGAGATGCCTAAAAATTATCTTACCATCATCGAATGTACTTTGATTGCCACACATGCGTTGTTTAAGTCAGTAGACAAACAAAATAGGTTCCAAATGACCGCGAATTGGTCCAACCTAGCTCTAATGAACCTAGTAAAACATGTCTGCTTTTAAACCGCCCTTAAAATTATACACTGGATCTACATGCAACCGAACAATAAATAAAAGCAGAGACAGATGGCCGCTAATTGGTCCATCCTAGTCATAATGAAGGTGGTAAAGCATGTCAGCTTTTAAACCGCCCTTAAATTGTACATTGGATCTACAGAGTAGATGCAGCCGAACAATAAAGAAAACAAGAGACAGACTTTAATATCTTGTCTTCCTGCACAGACACCGAATTCCTGTAAATACCAATCACGTATGCAGTTGGGAGCAGTGATTCCGTTAATACGTCATGGAGAGTCTACCCATGCTTCTCCACAGACAGTTCCAGCATTTTATTCATGGAACAAGGCTAGTTTCCTTACATCTCTGTATACGAGGAATATCCAGCAACACATGTCCCGCAATACGTTATCAACACAACAGTATCCCGAATTGCGGCTTGGAATTGAGCTATCTATCACTTATTACGGTCCATTAATGCAGTGCCACATATGGTCCAGCTTCCAGACACTAAACCTTGGGTCTTATCCCAGCGTTTGTGTTATCTTGGTTGGCCATGACCGGAGTTTAGAAAAGCCATATTAATTTCGGCTTCTTCTGCTGAAGGTATCACGAAATCAGGTGATCTTTCACATCGAAACCAGTATTCGAGTATCTGGCTCTCTTCAAGTAAAGGCAATACTATTGAATGTGCTTGGCGATAATTAAGAGTAGACCTCTCAGCTTCACGCGGGCGACATTGACCGACTCGAGTTTCCTACAAGAGGGAAATATATTGGGAGCCTTGTGTTGATAATAATTGGATCACACGTTTGACAGATCCCGTACAAATGGGGTCTCGATCTCCGTAGATTGATAAGGGTCTGGCGCACCGTGTGCTGATCCCAGGAGGGTGCTGGATGTTAAAAGCCAGGTCTCTGTAAGGAAAGGAAAAACGTTTGCGGAACTATTCTGCCGAGATTCAGATGGCGAGAAGCTCGACTTAATCATGGAACTAAGAGACTCCGGAGTCTCTTAAAGACGGTACTAAGGAACCATTCTTTGACACGTATCCTACTGCCACTGCAAGAACTTCCCCGTTAGACAATCAATGCTACTTAAGGAGCTACGGATTGCCGTTAAGCACAAACTTGTCATCAAGACATTTCAACTGTTACATTCTGCACACCGATCGTATTTGTTTTGTAGGGTCCAGTGGTACTAAACGATTACCGAGCTATGACACTGGTTGTACGGCGAAAACAATCGAGAATAATAACGCCGGGTAGCCTTGTGGTTAATCGACTGAAGAACCTGGTTCGATTCCTAACATTGGTACGCTTTGTGAAGCCAACCTCTCGATTCGAGACATTATAAGGGTACTATTTTTGAGGGCATTATCATTTGCAGAAGCCCGCGGTCTTCCATTAACTGAGTTGAAAAAGACCGAGGGCTTCTGCAAATGATAATGCCCTCAAAAATAGCATTACCGTTATTATTGCTAAAATACATGGAATTTGTGTTGAAAAGAAAAAGGAAACAATGAAGGAATTTGACTGTAAGTTTACTCAAAACCAACTTCTGACTGCCCGAATGCAATTACGTCATCGAACAATTCAAATGACGTCACAACAGAAAGTGACGATATTCGACCTTGGCCTTTAACAAGACCATAGTCTGCAACATGTCAAACTATGTCAGTGTTCGGTTTTGGTCCAACAACAACGTTAATAGTGCAATTGTTATGGTTAGCACAAGCAAGAAAGCCAATATTATAGCTATTTAAAGCTGGAATTCGGGTTGCTTTAACTTGTTTGACCCAGAATATCTGCCAGTCCAAAGCCAATGTCGAATGAACCGACGCACCCACTATGACGTCACTTGACAACAGAACTGATAGTGGCCCGTCGTTAAGGTTGAGCGGTCCAATATCATTTGCAGAGGCCCGCAAATTTCTGATAATAGGAGGGCCGTTTCATGATGATTCCATGTGTTTTAGCTATAAAATGCAATAATTAAACAGTCCAGCTAAAAAGAGTTTGGCTGTCATAGAGTTCGTATAGTACAAGACGCGTTCTTACATCATCCCTCACAGAAATAACTACATATGGAACAGCCAATAAAACAGTCTGTAATATTTGGCAAGCCGAGATTACTGCAGTTTCTAGCGACAAAGGAAGTCTCTTGACTGGCATCAAACTATATATTCAACAACTGTTTTTCCGTAAAATATGTTTAGAGACTTCATGTTGGTATAGCTCATAGTCGTTAGCATTCAGATTCAATAATTTCTTGCGAAAGCAATATTTGCAGATGGTTCGCAATGTTTGCATTAACACGGCCTGTAATTATGTCTGTTTGTGTGTGATACTTGAAACCAATAGTTAGGAGCCCTTGTTTTTGCACAAAACCATAAATATTACATTTTAAACAAAACACGAGGCTCTAAAACATGACTCGACACTTTATATGTACATCGTGTATGGTATAGTCTGGTTCGCAATGCAACACGTGATCCGCCATGTAGGCCTTCATCGTGTTGATGCCAAAATGTTCTTTGCGACAGTGCCAAATGATATATGATCGCTTTGAGCAAGTGGTCATTGAAGCTACACTGTGAAATGTATTTCAATGATCACCTGTACTGCTATGTTGTATAAAGATACTGAATGTCTAGACATATTTTCTACAAGACCATATGAAAAGATGAATAATGATTTTTTTTATATTCCCCTATATAACTCCCTCCTTCACGTCCGGCAATATCCCCCCAGCTAAGCCATTTGTGTCTACATTTTCCACCTTTTGGTGTACAATCCAGCACGCCCTTTCAAGATATTTTATGTTTCCAACTCAAACGGTCTTTTATCAAGGGGGCGGTGGGGTAGCCAAGTGGTTTGAGCGTTCGCTCGTCACGCCGAAGACCCGGGTGCGATTCCCCACATGAGTACAATGTGTGAAGCCCATTTCTGGTGTCCCCTGCCGTGATATTGCTATAAACGGCGTAAAACAAAACACACTTACTCTTTGATCAGGGTTACAACGTTCATTCATAGTAAAGCATTCAAAACGATTTACGAAAACACATGGAAGACAGTTCCAAATTGATAAGGGTCTGGCGATCCCAGGAGGGTGCTGGTTGTAATTATATTTACACGTTCCCGTTCGTTAAACTTGACTTGTCTGGGCATGTGTTTGTGACGTATACCACCGGAGGGGAAGCAAACTTTTTCGCGAATAGATAGTGAAAAGTCGATCCCGATTCCATGCCCAAGGACATCCTGAAAGACATTTTGGCCATCCAGTCGGCTGTACATGGAGGTGACATATGAGATCAAGGCGACCCACTACGCCCGGGCTGTAAGAGAAACGTGATCTCAGAAAAGAACCAGTACCTTTTGAACTCTTTAGAAATGTGTTTTCCCTTGCTTATAAAAGAATCCCATCCCAGTAACCGACATTTCTAGTGATTTGTCTATAATCATGTATCACTAAAAAAAGAGTCTGATAAGACTTTCACTCAGAATTAGACTGGAAGTTTTCAAAATGGGATGCTATCCCGTGGGATGACAAGAATAGATAATGCCGGTTCCTGGAATTGTCGTGCATGTTCAAGGCAAGCTATTTTGATTGGCGCTCGTTATATCATTTAACATGAGACGTGGTTTAAACCAGGTTCCACAGCTTGGATCTTAGTTTATTGATTTTCAATGTTCGCCCGGCAACACTGATTCACTAAATTGCATCACGGAGTTTAGTTGTTCATGCCATACTCATGGATGGGTAAAACATGAAAAAAACGCCAATCCCGACTTGACATTCTACGTGTCAATTACCGTCAGGAAGCTACGAAAAACGAGTGAGTGAGTTGTACAAAATGGCGTTTTTCGGTCTGTTTATCACAGCGTGGCATCTCAAGGTCAAACGAATAAATGTGTTTGGTTTTTATTTAAACATAAAACTTTAGAGCCATCACTTTCGATTATCTTCTGAAACAGATTGATCTGGGCATAAATGGGAAAATAGTGGGGAACATTATATGAATTGATCACTGAAAGTTAGCGATGACACAAGGTGTTTGTGAAAAGGGTAATAAGTACCGATATCACTTGCCACTCACAATTTAAAATATATGAGTTAAAACTATGTGTCATGATACGTATTAACATACTTTCAAGGGCCGGCCCATGGGCGAGGTATTTTAAATTTTGAGGTTTGGAAAACATTCTTTCATCCATAGCATATATTCATGATAACTGCATGTTGAATTATGTCAAATCTTTTGTCAGAAACTGGCCACAGTGCGGAGAGATTCTGGCGTTTTGAGTTTCCACAATTAAATTGGGACGTGTTATATAAAACTGTCTGTCCCCAGCTTAACGCTGCGCGTGGCGCAGTACTCCAAAAAATAGGTCAGTATGGAAAGTGTTTTTAAAATTTAAAAAAAAAATTTTCAAATGACAGGCTATCGATGGAGAACTCGTCGAATTTACGGTACTGGCACGAATTACTGAGAATAAAAAAGACAAAAGTAATAAAAGTGACAACAGCTATGGTGGAACTTAAATGTTAAAAAGGTTTAAGCTTGATCGGAAAAAAGAAACCTTAGTCTATCCTCCCACTTTATAACTCGAAATGGGAGGGAAGACCAATGTGAACAGGTTACAGACGGTTACATTCTTGGAGAAACCCATGACTTCTGGCTTGGAATCATTATCCTCGAGAACGTGGTCACAAAATACGTTCAGGAGATTCTTGAAGCCAAGAGCTTTAACCTTGAGTTCGGTTGTTTCTACTTAAGGCCTGAGAGGCCTTGTTCCTTTGCTTTCTCAGGAGATTGTAGGAAGAATACAAATTGATTTGTTCCACTTTGTATGCGTTTTTCGTAATCCAATCCCATTATGGTCACAAACCTGGATCCATTAACGGAATTTTTAATTCTGGATTCTATCTTAAAGGTGCAATGTAACTGCTGATCACGTTGCCTGATAAACCTTAAAAGTCCAAAATGGCATTGTATTTTTATGACCTTTTTTTAAAGTGGGATTTTTAAATAAGACTTTTTGTAAAAAAAGGTTAACACAATTTTGATCCCATTTAGATATACTGGGGCTTGTCATAATCGATGCAACATTTTTTGTCAGAAAATATAATCTTTTTAGCATTTGATTTTCTGTGATTAAGTTTTAACTCTCCGATCTCTGTATACAAAGGTTTAAAAGTGTAGTTTTAATGTGGTATTTTCAGAAAGCCAAACGTATCTGCGGACAAAACATTCACAGGACATGTTTTTCCATTCCGCGAGTGATCAGTTCATTTAATTTTCACGGCTATTTTGCCATTAACGCCAGTTGGAATCTGTTTCTGAGGACAATCTAGACTGATTATTCCCTGGTGTTGACGGTTTATATTGACAGAACTCCCTAAATGGTTGACACACGCACACCGAGATTCCAGGATCCTGATGCGTCAGAGAAGCAAACAAGCATTGGCACCCGTTTCCACATGACCATAGGTAAGCATTAATATACTTACACAGTATTATTCACAATACAAAACACACCAGTCTGGCTGACGTACGGACCATTTCAAACGAACATGCCAATGTCACAATTACCAAAGCCATTGCCAGTGCGAAAATACTACGTACCGATTTCAGGATACAAATCAAACCCACATTGAAATTTTGCCAAATATATTCGCATGGTGATCCAAGGACCAAAGTACATCAACCTATCTAATATATAATTGTCCCCAAGGGCCCGTTCCTCAAAGTGATGGTAGCTCTAAGGTGATCGAAAATCCCATGCATAACAACATACGTTCACGTAGATTTACGAAGGCGTAGAGCTATGGTTCTCTTAGTGGAACGGAGACATAGAAGTCATAGCAGTCCAGCAGAACACGTCTCCCATCGGCCACTCGAGACATTTGTTATTGGATTACCTACCTTTAGGCTGTCACCATCTATGAAGACCTGGGCCACGAACTCGCTCCGAACATAGGTGGCCTCAATCTTCTCCGGGGCCACGTACTCCCCCTAGAGCGACAAACACGGGTAAATGAGGCTAGGGGCTTGTGGTAATCAGCTCATCCCGCTCCGCTTAACGCATTAGACACACTCACTGATTCACGTCATTACTGCAGCAATATAACCCATCGTATAAGACTCCTCTTGGAGCTAGTTTTTGCGTTAAAGCCGCTTTCTTCTATACGGATTAGAACGGCACAATGGCTACGAATCAGTTTTTCTCGATTGATGTCACGGTTCTACAAAGAAACACATTACACGTTCGAAAACATATTGTTTCTTTGTGCGTAGGATGTTCGAAATCATCCATAAATGCTTTGGATTCTATGTCGCTTGGAACAATATTTCAGTTAGATAACGCCGACTTAGTTAAAAAAACCCTCAATGACCCTGTTCACCGACGCTTACAACGTTGGTGAAGTCCCCGGATATAAGCAGTAAACAGTTTTAAATGTCAGTAAATGAACTTTACAGAAGTGCAAAGAATGCCAGATGAGGTAATATCCAGAAATCTCACAATGGCCGAGAGGGATTTTATTCTCTTACCTGTGCCAATTTAAATATATGCTTCTTCCTGTCGATCAGCTTCAAAGCGCCGTTCTGAGGAGGAAAATAGGGATATATTATAGATTCGTGGAGACTGGAAGTTGTGGATGTTAGTCGACTATAACGACTGATTCATAAATGACTTGCATATGTGTGTGCGTGTGCGTGCGTGCGTGCGTGTGGTTGTTGCTTGTATTAGTAGAGACGTTCGTAGTGCTAGACAACGTACATTCATTGCCAGTCTGCCATTGATACCCAACACATTATACTAGTCCAGTCCTTGTCCTATCCCGTTATTACCAAGGCAGGGAAACAACAAATACCATCTCCAAAATACCGTCTTTTGGTGAGAGGCGGCTGGGAATCGAACCAAAGACCTTCCATCCGGGCACACATTGAAAACACAGTTGAGGCGATTTAACAACTGGTACAACAAACAATCATAAGTACGAGGTTCGTCAAAATTCGTGTTTTTAATGACAACCACCACTTATGTTATGTTTTCATTTAGACAACGTTACGTTACGACTTCAATTTCGTTTCCCCATCATACTACGACCTTTTGTTCCATGATCAGCTTTTATTAGATTTTACACTTACTACAGTTATAAAATAAATACAAAGTTATATATTTTCCCCTAAACCCATTCAATATTTATTGAAAGTATATTGAAAGGTAAATATCTCATTGACTGCATGTGTGATAATATTTCTGATTTAGATTTGAAGGCTCGGGGAGAAAATCTATTTTAATACCGCCCCAGGACCAGGAACACTGTTGACCAATAACCATGGTCTATGATTCAGGGCATGACGACAAACTACTTCATGAGTCCCATTGTCAGTAAAGAAAGGTAGTTTCAAATTAAGTTACCTTAACGAAAGGAAAAAGTCGCAACGAAAATAGACTGGGATTTTGCAAAGAATTATGGTCTTTTTTTCTTGTCAAACAGTTTTGAAATAAACCGTTCCACAATAGGCCAGTTGATAATTATTCCCCACTTCTATGAACATGTAAAGATGTAGGTACAGAAATGTATGTCTGTATGAGATAACAGGGCAGATAATGTCACACACACAGCAATATGTCCGGTTTATGGCAGCGGCCTGTAAATGATCGAGTTTGGATCAGACAAACCAGTGATTGATGTTATGAGCAACGATCCACGCCGTAGGGCTAAGCTAACCAGGTCACGGTACAGGTAATGAACACGCTATCAATCATCACCTAGCCTGACCACCTGATCCACTTAGCCACCACATTCGACCACCATAGGCTGTTGGGGAAGAATTCAAACCCAGACTTCTTACAGGTCAACGATTAATGACTATTGGGAGGTCTCAATGAGTCATGTACAGTTTCATCATACTTCGAATCCGTGGTTGCTCTAGCTATCAACCACTGGTTCACCTGACCCAGATTCCACTATTACAAGCCATCGTAGTAACACTGGAATAGAGCCAAGGGCAGCGTAATACAACTTTCATCTACACCTACTTAAATGATAATCACGAAATTCCCAATCGCATCCTGTTCTAAAAAAGCCCAGGACAAGAAACTCGAAATGTTGTTCAAAAGGAACGACAAGTTGGTTGTTAGAAAAACAGTCTTGTAACCCCTGTCCTAGATTCCAACTGACAGCAAGCCCAACTTCATTACATCGCGACAGAAATAAATTCTTAATGGCCCCTTGAGGGTGCCTCTATGTGAGCTAATTACTTCCTCAATAACAGGCCTACTGAATTCGCACCGGAATCCCATCTCTGGAGTTGCGGCATCTGATCACAGACATATTAATCAGACGCTCTAGAGAATTACAAAGTTTTTATATACATTAAACACTCAAAATTATTGATGTTAGGAAACCACATGTTTTAATTACATTTTTTTCCGGATTGCTAGCGATGAGTTTGGTTTGGCGCCGCTTTTAGTAACATTCCAGCAATGTCTCGGAGGGGACACCAGAAATGGGCTTCACACATTGGACCCATGTGGCAAATCAAACCCGGGTATTCGGTGCCACGAGCGAAAACTTTAACCACTAGGCTACTATGGCTTAAGTAACCAGTGCAACTTGGAGTAGAGAAACCAATGGTCGAACCCCACTGTTGCACCAGTTATATGAGTGAAAGTCTGCCTAATTGGTCACATTGGCAAAGTGAGCTTCACGGAATACCGAGGGATCGTTTTTTTCAAAATACTCTTGGGGGCAATGGGAAAGCATAATGGTTAAGCATCCACTCGCCGTGCCAAAAATCAAAGTTCGATTCCCGACAATTTGTGAAGCCCATTTTATGGTGTTCCCCGCCGTGATATTACTGGAATATTGCTTGACGGCGTAAAACCACACTCACTCATACTACTGTCAGTAGTAGTCAAAGAGCCTGAAAACTGCTTCTGGACTGTACGATTCTTAAAACAGACATAGGTTTTGATTCAGAATCTCAAGTGGGTTTTTCCTTAACATTGGAACACAATATAATCAAACGCGTTTTGTTATGTTACCCATGGTGTGTCAACTTGATGAGGAAGGAAAGCCTGCAAAGTGTAGCCTTAGTCGTTCACACTTTGATAAACCCACAAACAAGCAGGTTCCGTACTAACAAACCGAGGCATTTAACCATGTCGTCTCTAGGAATCGAACCCACGATCAAAGGTACATAGTGAGTGAGTGAGTTTAGTTTTACGCCGCTTTTAGCAATATTCCAGCAATGTCACGGCGGGGGACACCAGAAATGGGCTTCACAAAGGTACATAGCATGCCTCGAGGCGTAAATCTGCAAAGATGAATTCAAGTGCCTTGGACAAATTGGTCATGTGTCCCGTTAATGTGAAAAAATTAACCCGTCTCTTTTCTGCAAACATTTATCATCACTGCTACCACTATTCCTCTGGTACTAACTGCTCTAAGTTTAATTATTGATAACCATTGCTTTCAGCGCTCGCATCGTTACATCACTCCCAGCCTACTAAATAACAGCCAGTGTCGACATTAAAATGTCATAGACAAAGCACATCGTGATTGATTGTCACGACAGATAACAGTCTCACCGGAAGCCACTCGCCAATATCGCCCGTATGTAGCCATCCATCCTTGTCGATCACCTCTGCCGTCTTCTCGGGATTCTTGTAGTACCCTTGCGACACATTTGGACCGTACACACAAACCTGCAAAAAACAATGACCTCGTATATAATGAGTGAGTGAGTATGGTTTTACGCCGCTTTTAGCAATATTCCAGCTACATCGCAGCGGGGGACACCAGAAATGGGCTTCACACATTGTACCCATGTGGGGAATCGAACCCGGGTCTTCGGAGTGACGAGTGGACGCTTGAACCACTAGGCTACCCCACCGCCCCACGTACATACATGTAATGAACTCACGCCAGACCCTTGTCATCAAACATCAGCATGAGTTTGCTGTTTGGAAATTGCTTTTAAACACGGAACATATATCAATCGGTAATTGAATATGGTTGTCACTGTGTCATTCATTCACAGGTTCATGGAAGTGTTCGCGAGATGTTGATAGCTGATAGAGAGAGATGGTTATCAAATATGTAGTGGACTCCCGAAGGACGTTGTGGGGGGATGGAATGAACACGGGGTGACAGTTATATAACAGGAGAGCAATCAGCTGGAAACTTTTCAGGTCACTGAGGAGGAATTAAATGGATACCTTCTAAAGACAGTGCAATGCTAGGCAACCACGACACAGTGCATATCCATGCAACCATAACACGGTGTATATCAATGCAACCGTGACACGGTGTATATCAATGCAACCGTGACACGGTGTATATCAATGCAACCGCGACACGGTGTATATCAATGCAACCGCGACAAGATGTATATCAATGCAACCGCCACAAGATGTATATCAATGCAACCGTGACAAGATGTATATCAATGCAACCATGACAAGATGTATATCAATGCGGTTCACTCCCAAAAGACAGACCTCCCATAAGACAGACTCAATGAGTACAATAACTAGCTGAGCCACGCTGTCCACCCCTATTTTATTAATGAGCTGGCCTAAGAAGAGCAGAGCATGTCCCATCCTAGAAATGTCTGCCCCAAGCACTTCTAGAGGTTGTAGGAAAAACAGTCATAGGAAAAAATTCATTGATTTGAGGAGGAAAATAAGTCATAAACTAAAAAAAAAATCAGTATTGATAATGTATTTATTCAACAAGTCATAACAATATTCTCATCAGTTTCTCTGAACCACATTTGAACCTAACTTATAAAATTAAAGTATTTATTCAAGTATAATACAAGTGTAAATAACTGGAGAATAGGATGTTATATAACAGTTGTTGTTGAATTAGTTTTTGAAAATAACTGGAGAACAGGATGTTTTTATTACTTAAGATTATTTGATGATGAAAGTGAAATAGTATTCATAAAATACAGTATAAACAAAGTAAAAGGAGAATGGGATGTTTTATAATATTTATTTTTCCCCATGACTTTTTTGTTGTTGTTGAATTAGTTTTTTCAAATAACCGGAGAACAGGATGTTTTTAGTACTTATTATTTTTCCCATGACTTTTTTCCAATGACCTTTTTTTCGCTCACCCTTCTAGATGGCTACTTGTATGCCAAGAACATGGTGAAAGGAGAAAATGATGATGTTCAAGTGACTTTCCAATAAGTGTTATCTGTGCACTGACAAACATGTGATGTAAAGTAATATGGTGCTTGGTCTCATAGTGAGTAAATGAGTTAATATTTAGCGTCACATCGGCAATATTTCAGAAATATCGTGACGAGAAAAAGTTAATTTATATCAATATTAAAATCAATAAATTTAGAACATAAAAAGCTGTCATCGAAGGACAGTAAAAATACTAGAGCATCACAGATATAAATTCAAAACTAGTACGCTATCATGAAAATTAAATCAGTATAGACAGTACAAAATATAAACGGGCTATAGATCACCAACAACTGAAGGTAGATCACCACACTAGGGTCCATGGGAATTTACAGTACTTTTGCTACCTGCATGGACCCTAGCAGGATTTACACCATCCCTTCAGCTTCTGGCGATTATGCTGAGTTTTAGCCATTATTAAATATAACAAACATACTACAATTAAAAGTTTGGTAGAGCTAAATTTACTTTGATGTTTTGGGACTTACGGCTTGGTCTCAAATGTTTAATAGGTACACGTATATACATTTTGTTTTTGATAATATTCACAAGTAAATGTGATCTGGCAAATCTATGTTGATGTACATATATGTTCATGCAATATGTCTTAATTTAAAAACCCCAAAATAATTCATTACATGAATTGATAAAACTATAGTTAATACCTAATGTTGTCTTATTTATCAGGGCACATACCATTATTATCAAGGGTACAGCTTAATTAAGCCTTATGCAACCAACAATAAAATGTATTGTTTTAAGCGTCTGTCTTATGGGGAGATACCATCAATGCATGCATGACATCGTATAGTGTTGGAGGAGTGGGTATGTATTGATGATGCAAAATGTTCCTCTATCATTCTATTATATTTACATGTTGAATGTAATACTATCATTTGGATAGCTCACTACCCTGTTGAGGTTATATAATCAAGCATGTATCTTTAATGAGATAAGACAAGACATGAGTTGAAAGGAATATTCTGAAGGACAAAAACTAAAATGGCGGTTTTATTGAGCACTCCAAACACTCGAGTAATCAATATTCGCAAGAAGCGTCAATGCAAAATATACACTGATGGCATCCAGTGTTCTGTGACGGGGTTTATTAAAAACAAACTCTTTTCCAAGAAGAGCAGATCCATTAACTCTGGTGATGTGACACAGTGCAACCAGACATGTCCTGTAAACCAATCTTGTCAATCCATGCCTCTACCGTGTTCAATCTTTGCATTAAACGTGGCACTAAAGTCCGTATAATGATCCTAAAGGAACTTTTCAAATGCATCTTAGATTTATAAACAATTCTGAAAAATATTGCCAGTTAAACATAGATGGATCTTTGGTATATTTCATTCATGTCAATTTTGGCGTGAACTTGCGTTTTCAGTCCATGTACGTATCGATGTAAAATGGTCTCCTGTAGTAGACTGGTAATACAATGTTGTATAAGCACACCAAGGACACGAGAACGTGGTGTTGCCTTGTATCAATCTGCCCGACTATTGCATTGCTTCGACGGTAAGAACTGGCTTACCTCCCCTTTGTTTTCTGACGCCAGGTAGTTCATGTCCGGTACGTCCACCAACTTGACCAAGTTACACACGAACGGTGACCCCACGTGACCTGTGGACATTGAAATATTCGTGCTTACTCGTTTGTTATTAAACATACTAAATAAATAAAGGAACACAGGAAAATTCAAGTGTTCCTTTCATATTTTCCAATGTTCATCACCAGCTGTGAATAGCGCTGTGGGAGTAAATCTGAGAATACATAAAGGAACACTGCCATGAAGTGGTGCTCCCTTATTTGTTTCCCTCAGTATATAACATAGATTAATATAAACACACACGAGAAACCACAATCACGAAAGACTTATTCGAAAAAAATATACATTAATAGAATTGGTTTTGAATGAATACATTTCAAAGAAAGCGCCAACGACATGCTTATGAAGTACATTTCCATAAGTAAGTGATAATTTGGGGGAGTCAAAAATTAAGACGCAATTATAAGGAATCAAATTGGAAATAAATATATATTGATAGATATCGAACGACGGTCATCAAATATGTAATTAAACTGTCTTTATGATAAACTGTTTTTTTTATACCAAAGTGTTAATCTTGTAACAATTATTGACGTCTTAATTAAAGACGTCTTATTGAGGGGGATTTAATATGCCTGTACCCCGTTATACAGTGTCATACCTGTTGTATAATCCCCCGGAAATTGCCCAGTGACACCTGACACAGCCTCGGTTTGACCGTAACCTTCAGCAACCTGATTGTGAAAAGGGTAGCCGTCATCCTCATGTTTATTACGTAAGAATTAACATATATGTCACTATACCCGTGAAGATGCGGGTTAGAATTGGCCTCCCATGCTTGTCGTAAGAGGCGAATACCGGGATCGGGTGGTCAGGCTCGCTGACTTGGTTGACCCTGTCATCGTATCCCAATTGCGTAGATCGATGCTCATGCTGTTGATCACTGGATTGTCTGGTCCAGACTTAATTATTTACAGATCGCAGAGATATAGCTGGAATATTGCAGAGTGCAGGGTTAAACAACAAACAAACAAAACAATTCATGTGTCACTGGAGATGGGTTTTCCTGGAGAAAAAGAGTGGTCGTGTTGGGGTAGGTCAATATTTACCATGCAGCCAAGGGCACACTTGAAGAAGTCGAGAGTTTCTACGGGTATTGGAGCCGATCCTGTTATCATTAACTCCACCCGTCCTCCAAGCATAGCCTGGATCTTGCCAAAGACCAGTTTGTCCCATATACTGTCTCGGCGAGCTATGCCTCTGTAACAGACATGAACGCAATTATGTAACACATTGTGAATGACTGGTTTAATGACTGACTGATGAACGCGGTGATAAAGCCAAAACGTGTATTTCCTATTTCATCTCATTCATGAATATGTTAGGTAGAGGTCCTTTTCAAAAACTTTACAACTTCAATTTACTATTTGTTCTTTGAGAAAACGTAATTTGCAGAATTAGGGGATGTTTATCGGAAGAAAAGTGAATAAAGTGCAGTCAGTACCGGGGAGGGATAGAAGCTATTGCCTCGAGAAAACAGAGGTTGGTGGTCAGGAAAGTACATATTGTCCACTATGCTTTTAACAATGAAGTACTTACCTCCTGACCTCGCTCAGTTTGCTGGACACTGCCCAGTGCAGCAGGCAGGACTTGATGGTGCTGTTCTTCACACTGGCGTACACCTGAGCAGTGAAGGACATTCGTTTACCTAAATGTTGTGTAACATAGGTCGCCGAATGTGTTCTGCTTAAGATTGGTCATTGAAAGTGTACTTTGTAACACTGATCGCCGAAAGTATTTTGTGTAAGACTGGACGTTGGAAGTATTTTGTGCAACATTGGTCGCCGAAAGAGTTCTGTGTAACATTGGTCGCCGAAAGTGTTCTGTGTAACATTGGTCGCCGAAAGTGTTCTGTGTGACATTGGTCGCTGAAAGTGTTCTGTGCCAACATTGGTCGCTGAAAGTGTTTTGCGAAACATTGGTCGCTGAAAGTGTTTTGCGAAACATTGGTCGCTGAAAGTTTTCTGTGTGACATGGTCGCTGAAAGTGTTCTGTGCCAACATTGGTCGCTGAAAGTGTTTTGCGAAACATTGGTCGCTGAAAGTGTTTTATGTAACATTAGTCACTGAAGAAAGTGTTCTGTGTAACATTGGTCGCTGAAAGTGTTCTTTGTAACATTAATCACTGAAGAAAGTCTTCTGTGTATCGCTAGCCACTGAAAGTGTTGTATCATTAGTCATTGAAAAAACACTTAATCTCAAAGTATTTTGCGTAACATTGGTCGCCGAATTTTGTGTAACATTGGTCGCCGAAAGTCTTTTGTGTAACACTGGTCGCCGAAAGTCTTTTGTGTAACATTGGTCGCCGAAAGTCTTTTGTGTAACACTGGTCGCTGAAAGTGTTCTGTGTAACATTGGTCGCTAAAAGTGTTATGTGCAACATTGGTCGCTGAAAGTGTTCTGTGCAACATTGGTCGCTGAAAGAGTTTTGCGAAACATTGGTCGCTGAAAGTATTTTGTGTAACATTAGTCACTGAAGAAAGTGTTCTGTGTAACATTGGTCACTGAACGTGTTGTATCATTAGTCATTGAAAAATCACTTAATTACAAACAAAAGATACACCCTCACTGTTACATAGCTTAGTCATGTAAATATTAGCTTGGACTCATTTAGACTTGACTGATTTGATTTACATTCCTTTGTTCAGAGCGAACATTGATACAGCGTTTGTATGGAAACGAATTTATTGCAATTCTATAAAATATAGACGTACAGTTCATATTTCAGATTAAACATTGTTAAGATGTGGAGTAAAATTCAGTGTATCCTCTCGATTTTTGTTTTCAAGCTAAATGACGGTTCAAAAAGAAGAAATATGGGAAAGGACGTTGCTCCTTTGCAATCCAAAAGAAAGAATCCCATATACATTAAATTATTTTTATAAGACCAAACTTTTAAAGATGTCCTAATATTTGATCTTATTGCTTTGGACTTTTAGAAATTGATGGATAATAAAAGGCATGATACTTTCTTTATGACAATTTATGATGCGACGTTTCAGTAAGGAGTTCATACCCATGTCAAGCAAGAGTGACAACGGCATAAGAATCTATACAGAAATGTAGCATCATAATAATGATGTTGTCATGGATAAAGCATCATACTTTCCCAACTTATATTTTTCAGTTGAAATGTTATATTTCAATGTTATTTTTAAAAACAAAATATAAAACCTCAACACAATGTTTTCAATAAGACTCACAGACAAACATGTACCAACCTTGTCTCTCAGTTTGTTGAGAAGTCGGGGTACCGTGGGAAATATCGTAGGTTTTAGAGTCTGCATGTCGTTTATCAACAGAGCTACGTCCCCTGAGTAGAAGCCGATATACCCGCCTCCATGAAGCATGACCATTTGCATTGTCCTCTCGAACAGGTGAGCCAAGGGGAGGTAAGACAGATGGCAGTCATCGGGGCCAAAGTCTAAAATTTCCTGGAAGACAGGGACACATGTTGATGACAACTAGTCACTGATGATACACAATTGGATATTTCGACACTATTGCATTACATGATGTATATTGCTCAATAAACGTATTTTGAATGTCGTCACTGACACCTATGAATGACAATGCGATCCCGTTAGTCGCCTCTTACGACAAGCATCGGTAACTGTAGATCAATTCTAACCCGGATCTTCACGGGCTTCTTCCGCCATAGGGGTTACAGGTTGAATAAACGATGAACTAATATATTTCTGAAATACCTAAATAAATCACAACATGATAAGCATCCCAGCAACAATAATACGAATGACGCGAGGTTGGATAAGGCTGAACCAGACACATCTATTTACAATTCTTCACTGGACTTCGGAGAGCTGGCATTGGCTGGTTTTAATTTCACCTCCTTAGAGATAACTTTCTTTTAATTTGACTGTTATATTTTTAAACGTGCTCTTAAATTCTATCCAAACACCATTGTAAACACCTCAGAAACTACAGGTGTCATGAGGCTGAAACGATGTGCTTGTATCTTTAGAACAATGCAGACACCCACTCGTTTTACATGTCCTGGGAGTGAGTGAGTATAGTTTTACGCTGCTTTTAGCAATGTTCCAGCGACAGCATGACAGAGGACACCAGAAATGATCTTCACACTTTGTACCTATGTAGGGAATCAAATCCGCGTCTTCGGCGTGACGAGCGGACGCTTTAACCCCTAGGCAGGTATACGTAGAATAGTTAAATGTGCATACCAGTTAGTTGAAATGGGATTAAATATTACAGAGGAGGAAATTCAAAGCATGCTAATTTGTTTTGGAGCCATTAGGTTACCGCACCGCGCCTCACATGCTGTAAGACCCATACAGATTTAGATCCGTATTACAGGAAGCTTCATTAACAAATCGCCCGCATGACCAACGCGAGACAGTCGTTATGTGTTCAGTCATATGAATACTGAGTCGTTCATTCCTCTTATCGGCAGACATAATCACATGGTATAACTCACACCAGTGGTCAGGCCAGTGGGGTCTTTGTCCGTCATAATGGTGCAAGTTCATAAAGACAACTCGGCTTCTAGGTAAGGCCGTTCAGTTTTAGAACCTTTTTTTCTGAGATGTTATTTTGTTGTTATTCCAGTTATATGGCGGCGATCTGTAAATAATCAAGCCCGGACCAGACAATCCAGTGATCAACAGCATGAGAATCAATCCATGCAATTGGAATACGATGACATGTGTCAACCAGCTTCCAAATTCTCGAGTTTTCATTGTCATTTTCTGTAATATGTTAGAGGTATATTAAAATTGTATGGCGTTCGAAAAAAACATCTACTTTCATACGGGGAAGCTATGAAAAGCTATGAAAAGCAATAAAGCTAGCATTTATGGGTTATTGAGAATTAGAAGATTTTTAACAATTTCGGGCAGGAAATTTCTGAAACGATTTTCAAGCTTTAACAAGACATTAGTGTATTATTTCATTCGACATTCTTTCTGTTTGAGGATCGATTCATCCGTAAAACATAACAAAAAAAATAAAACGCCTAACCCATTTGAGAACTCGCGAAAGCTGAACGGCGGATGTGGCCTTGACTCGCAGGTGCAAGCAACTGCAGAATGTATGAAGCTCGGCGATAACGAGATTCCCCCTGACCAGGATTACAACGGTCATCTTTGAATGACCATCGGTCAATCAACCCACATTTAAATTGATTTGGAGCTTAGTGGAACAGCAGAATCAATGTCCGTCGATAGCAACTGGAGACTTACACCCGTCATATTGGGATCTAATAATATTTAGAGTGGTATTAGGAAAGGATTTGTCGAACACGGTGACGAGTTCAAATAATGCGCGTATAAGGTAATGAAAGCGTGACCGCATCATCGTATTGCTGGATACGGCTGCAGATGTTAAACGTTGGTGTTAGCTGCTGCAGCCTCGTAGCCTGTTATAGGAAGCAATTTGGAGAACAATCTTAAAATAGGATGCTGTTCAGGGGTGTATGTATGTAGGTGACGCTGTTCTAATGTGATCAACCTCGTTAGATTTTGGCTTCTTATTGTCGAGGTAATTAGCTTTAAGACTGAGCCTGTCGAGATAGAGCATTACAGTTGTGAAGGTCAGACAGTGTTCCATAGAGAGCTCAACCAGCTTGAGTGCGTGAGTGGATTTATCATCGCTTTGAACAGCGTTTAGAACTGTTAATATACCGGGGCGTCAGTATGAGGTGGGCTACCGACAAAGATTGAAATATTAACAGGCGGGTAGGGCATTCGAACCGTCGATAACGCTGATCGGCCACGTCAAAGGGACACTACTCTGTAAAGCGAATTCGAGTGCTTTAGACTGACTATATATCACAGATATGAGGTTATCTTATTTTATTATATTTATTTGCACCAAAACAATTGTATACGTAAAACTCAACTATTTTTTATTTCCTACACCTGAGTCAGTCAGACGTGCTTAGTCATAGACTTGAGTTGAAGTTCTTTTCAATGTCTTTTCTCTGGGGTCTGGGAGACTGACTGACGACGTGACAGCCACAATGATCCGATCAACCATGGGATAGAAAATTACGACTCTTCCTATTGTAAACAAATTTAGAGCGAGGGACAAAATGTTCATGTCTCATTCAACAAGGTTCGATACTATTCACACTTTGCTAAGGATCAAATCATGGATTCAACAGAAAACTATGATGTGAGGTCAAATTTGGTTTAAACATCTAAGCTTGCTGTAAGCATGGTTCCTAGGTTTCAGTATGTCATTGCATCTTGCGGATCCCATACCTGCTATTGACAAGTGTTGTTTATTTGTCAATGACTCGTTCCATGATTTGCGAAGTGCTTGATTGGAGCCATGAAAACCATTTTCATGGTTACTCATGTATCAAGTGCATACGGTTAGAATGAAGTGGCTGTCTGCCTAAAGAGGGGTTACCATATTATTATTCATCCAGTTTTTAAATGGATACAATTACAAATTATAAATCTACGTTTAAGTAAAATTGTGTGATCTTTATCAAAGTGTGAGTAGTGTGTACACACACACACACACACATATATATATATATATATATAACACATAACCGCCAATAACTGACTGACGAAGCAGCGATTATGTCGCCAAATCCACACAAGGATTGGGTCACAGTTTCAACATAACCAACCTTTGCTATAGTGGGTGAGGTTAGTTTTACGCCGTTTTTGACAATATTCCAGCAATATCACGGCGGGGGGCACCACAAATGTCCTTCACACATTGTACCCATGTGTGGAATCGAACCCGAGTATTCGGCGTGATGAGCAAACGTTTCAACCACTAGGCTACCCAACCGCACCGACGACCTTGGCTATAAGGAAACCAAGTAAGCTTAAATCTGAACCTAAAAATGACATCTAAAGCGTTTGATGTTCATATACTTTCTGTGTGCGAAAGGCGTTTGACTAATAGTTCGTTGCATAGACGCAATTACATTTTTGCTTTAATCGGAATCCAGACAGAGTGAAAAATCTCCAACAGTCAGCATTCTGTTGTCTGCCTAAATGTCAGACGACAAGGACAGTGAAAAACTGTGTCATTTAAAAAGAAATATACAGAGCACGTATGCAAAATTATGAGAGATGAGGGAACAAAACACGAACATTTTCTCACATGTAGTAGAATTAATATACAGCTTCGGCTTGATACACACTTCTGTACTTCACGTGTCTCGGTTTTGCTTGTAAATAAATATGTTCGCCGGTCTGGGTAGTTTAATCACTACAGCCCTCAAAGAGCTGAAATGCCATGTAACATACTGCTCAGAACATGTCATGTGTGATTAGCAAATACATCGACATCAAGGTCTGTGGTGATTAAACTACCCAGACCGACGAACATAATTCCTTTACAAGTAAAAGCGAAATACATAAAGTACAGAAGTATGTATCATACATAAGCTGTATTTTAATCTTCATTTGAGAAAGTGTTAGTGTTTTTTCCCTCATCTCTCATTATTATATATGTGCTCAGTATATTTATCTTATTAAATGACACAGTTTATCACTTGCACAAGATCGCTTTGTGCCAGGTTACCCTGGACATCGTTCTGCACAACGAATGCTGGAGGTCAGTTTGACACCCCATGTGAGGCACGGGTGTATTGCTCGCACGCACAAAACATGACAAGCGTCCCCAGGCTTAACATATTCAAGTTTTCAATAATCACAACGATTCATCACCACGAGATTCAATACACGCGTCCATATGAATCAGTTTAATTTCATCAAATTATAATCAGTCACTTGATTTCGTTCATACAGCATCTCCTATTTAAATTACTCAAACGTTTACACTTTCCGCGGAGGATTCTGCTTCAAGCAGCTCCGTGAGATGATGACGATGTCAACGAAGACATTTGTCAGGAGAAACAAAATGTCATAAATCGGAATTCTCCGAAAAGGAGGTCGAGACACGTTATACATGGCTGAATGCATCTGAATTGCCCATCTGAAAACCGTTCTCTATATGCTGTCAGAATTTCCCCACAGCGGATTGATAATCGATCATCAACTTCATCACAGATCAAAAGTGGCTTGATTATGCCAAACACGTCCAACTTGTAGGCCGTGAAATGAATGTAACACTTTAAATATAGTTCATTCTTCACAAACATTAATTTGGAAGAACTTGCTGGAACACTGATGATTACTCTACAAGTTTATCATTGATCTTCTTATCACAGGCTTTCACTTAATTTCAACATTGTTTTATCAATATGATGATGTTTCAGCTTACTATGGAATTGGGTTGGGTTGTTGTTTAACGCCGCACTCAGCAATATACCAGCTATATGGCAGCGGTCTGTAAATAATCGTGTCTGGACCAGACAATCCAGTGATCATCAGCATGAGCATCGATCTGCATAACTGGGATACGACGACATGTGACAACCAAGTTAGCGAGCCTGACCACCCGATCCCGTTAGTCGCCTCTTACGACAAGAATGGGTTACTGGAGATCAATTCTAACCCGGTACTGTGGGAGGAAAATGCCAGATATAACGGGTATAGACGTTTAATACTTGTTGTAAACCACAAATGTGTTGACTCAGCACTGATCCTAACCGGATCGAATCTATGCTCAGTGTATCCCGTGACGACAAAGGAAGACAACTCTACACTGTTAACTGCAGCGAAGCGAAGTACTTGTTAACTGTATTCTCCTAATTTTTATTTCTTAATTTTTAATCTTTATTGTATGGCTGCATATCACAATTTCAATCATCTAGTAATAAATGTTATTTATAATAATTGGTCTTTGTCTAACAACATAGATCATATTCCAGCTATATCACGACGTCTTGTAAACCCCCATTCCCGCCGTTTTATACACTTGACCGAGTGGCCTTAGAGTGCCTCTGTGTAATAAAGACTACCGTTGACAAAATGTCGATGTCACAACTACAAACAGAGCCACTTTCCTCAGCTAAGAAGGAGATGAGTAGTATTTTTCAGTTGTCCTCTTAAAGATATTTCGATGGAAAGAAAGGTCGAAGTTGTTTTTGTCACTTCAAAGAAAACAACTCTTCATAACACATAGAAACATGTTCCACGTTGACATACAGCTGTTCATTCTTACCCTTATTCCGTACAAAAATCCACCGAGCTCTGCAGCAAAGTTGCCGTGTGTCAACATCACTCCTTTTGGGTCTCCTGCAATGTACAAGCAAACAAATAGTTGACAGCTTCGATATTGTCAGAATCTTTGTTACCGTTTTGCAGATGTCATTGTTTAACATCGATATTATCTACTCTCAAATGCTTCACTCATTTCTTGCTACATTTCTCAACAGCCCTCTTCAACATGTGAACATACTACTTACATAATTGTATGTGAAATGAGTGTTTCATGTTACGCTATAAGTCGTTAGAATTAGTCAGTGTTGACATCATTCAACTTGAATGATTGATTTTTCCGGGCCACTGTACTTTTAAGGTCTCCCCAGATAAGTTCGATTGGGTTGAGATCACAGTGGTACGGTGGTAATCTCAAGACCTTATGGCCGTGTTGGCGTAGCATGTTGTCAATGTTATATGTGGGTGGAGGTTTGTTAGGTTTAATCAAAGAGTACAACTGTGGTTTAGTGGCCTTAATTGAAAATTGTATATTGTTATTTGTTAGACATTGCTGCATATCTGACTTCTTTGTATTGGAAGTTGGGCACGTATTGTTTGGATATCGAACACTGTGATAGGGAGCATTGTCCATGACAACAAGACTTTTGTAAGGCAGAGCTGGCAACAATTGTTCCTCAACATACTGTGTGAAAACCGTTGAGTTCATCTCTGTATGATAGTCCCTACCATCTGTGCTCTTTGGCCGAAATACCAGATCACACCCAGGTAGGAATCCACGGTGGGAACCAGCATGAAGAACGATTAAACGTTCACCTTTGCCTGTTGGTATGTTACTACCATCACTGGGATCAGTGGGTAGCCAGTGTCTGGCAGCAGTATGGTTTGCATTGACCCAGGTCTCATCCAGATATATAGGTTCGAGCCCATCCTCTCTTGCCTGCTTATTTTCTCTCAGATAGTTACACCTTTTTTTCACAATATCAGATCTCTCACACATTACAAGTTTCTGGTTTGCTACCTTCTTGTACTTGTATCCAAATTTGAGCAGTAGTTTGCTTAGCATAAACCTAGAAACATTAATGTCGTGATCCTCTGCAAGGGTGTGTTTTAACTTTCTTGTGGACAGGTGTTCATTTCTAGCAAATAGTCGGCGAATGACATCTCTGATGACCCTGATGTCAAAAGAATCTAACTTTGAATGCCTACCTTTTTTTACAAGGTTTTGTTTATTGGGTGTTGGTTTTTCATGCCAAGAGCAAAAGTTGTACGTTCCATGTAATCAGACACCTTATAAATCGGTTTGCTACGTTTGCTCTCTTTTTAAAAAAAATTCAACACATTTCTAATTAAACGTTTAGCATCATCTGAATAAGATTTCATGATGACAGCTAGAAGTAGTCAATGTGAATGATCCAAATTGTCTATCACTGTGCAGTGCACAGGTAACTATCATGAACTGCACGTGCAGTGACCTTTCTGACCCATCACTGCCGCTGTTACAGGTCATTGGCTCCCTCCCTCTGCAAGCCGTCTGCGTTCTGCTGTTTATTTTGTTGACAATTACATAGACAGATTCTTTAATACAAATGCATAAAATCGGTGATTTACAATGTGATTAGGTTGTCTGACAAAACATCCACTTGCACAGTTTGAGATCGATTGGATCATTGGATGAGATATTTACAAAACACCGGGTCCACATGCATTTCATGCCAAACTTATAGTAATATTTAGATCAGGGATGTTGGCATTTCTTTAGAGATTATGAAATCGGATATCGGATTGCTGATCAACAAAACGAAGTTCATTTTTTATCGCAGTTCTCGACCATCTGCATTGGAGTTAGTAAGTCTGCATGGTTTACGCCGCTTTTAGCAATTTTCCGTCAACATCACGGCGGAGGACACCAGAAACGGGCTTCACACATGTAGGGAACCTTCGGGGTGACGAGCGAACGCTTTAACTACTGGGCTAACCAACCGCCCATATCTGCATTTGGATAATTAGTTATCGTGTGTACTTCATTTCATAACAACTGGATGTCACACCTGACTGCAATGTGCATGTTTACGTTCACATATCGTTCTTTAATTACATTTATTTAACGTCATGCAGCAGTTTTTGTAGCAGCAAACCTCATAGAAGGTGGCTAACGTTTGTTTTCAAGGTCAAACAACAGGCCTCGTTCGTATACTATACATGAATATTAGTGATGCATTAGTTATTAGCTGTTTATATTTCTTCATATTTGATTTCAGTCTGCTAATATGCTGTATTGTCGCCAGTAGTAATGGAAATCAATGTTAACGTAATAATTTAGCATATTTCATATTTATTGCATAATCATTTTGCGGTTGAGTGAATTCAACACTATATCACTGCGGCTTGTAAGCCGTCCTGGCCAAGCAACATTCTCAACCAAGTCACCTTGCCCGATCGACCGATCCACATTGGCCGGCTCTAAGAACCAACTTGGGATAAATACACACGACTATTTTGGCTTTAGTACTTACCCGTTGTTCCACTTGTGAAGGAAATTGTCGCCAGGTCTGATGGTTTGGGAGGCTGAAGAATCAAATTATAAATCTTTACATACAATCACTATTTCACAAAATATGAAACTCAGATGTAACATGACGTGCAAAGAGTTTGGAATCCGACTTATGAATATATTTTTCCTACCTCATGGACTTACGTTGACAAACAAACTATGGGTCCTTGGGAAACGCAGTAATTCTTTTCAAGAGTGCTTATAGAAATGTTGAGGTCTTGCAATTCAATAAGGACTTCAGTTACTTGATATATATTTCTTGTCAATACGTTCGTACAATGAATATTTTTTATGTCCGCTTGGACGTAAAATATATATTTCTGCGTCTATTCAACATTGTGTGTACATGCTCATTTTTCCTCTCGAAAAATAGTTAATTACTTAGTGACTGAAGTTAACAACATGAGGATTGTACGGACGTTTCTAACAACTAAACTCACCACTGGAATCTGCAGTTTCTCTTTGCCGCGTGCCTGTGGAACAAAACATCCAAAAGTCATACTCAAAATAACAATCTTAGTTCCCCTGAATGGAACTAAATATTATGTGCTGTGTCAATATGAACAAATTTAAGGGTCGGTATCAACAGCAGGTGAATTTAAAAAGTCTGTGGTGAGGTGAAATGGGGTTTAACGTCGTGCTTGAGAATATTTCGCTCATATGACGACATGCATGCGTGTGTATGTGTGGCTGCTCGTACTAGCCCAGACTGAAGCTGGTTTTATAGTGCTAGCTCACTGAGATACCATGCCGCAGTTAAGCATGAATACCACACTGAGACACATTATACTGACTCCGAGCCGACCAGTCCTTGTTGTACCCATTAATGCCGAGCGCCAGACAGGGACCAACAAGTACCACATTTTAACGTCTTTTGGTATGACGCGGCCGGGGATCGAACCCGCGACCGTCAGCTCTCCGGGCGGACGCTCTAAGCACTACACCACGGAGGCGGTCCTAAAAATCTGAAGATGTAGAAACATCGTGATGGTTCTTAATTCTTCGACTTGTTTGATTTTATGCCCTTCCCTTTAAGCCACATATACAATTTGATAATATCCATAAACGAGTAGAATCACCTCGACTTCAGCAAATGAGAGTATCTTTATCCCGTGAGCCTCCGCCTGCTTGATGACGTCACTGGTTGGGTCATCCATGATGATGATAGTCTTGAGGGACGGTGTCGTCTCGGCGCTGTCGAGGAGCCTCTCAACCCGCGTTGACGTGTCACACACTACGGTCGCCATCTCCGCTGTAAGAAGTTAGTGAGACGGTGTTTCTAACACATCACCAGCACCGCTGCAGCAGCAGGGCGAGTGAGTATAATTTTACGCCGCTTTTACCAATATTCTAGCCATATTACGTGTGGTTGTAGGCTTATATACACTTTGCATATGTTGAGAATAGAGCCATCCGATCGTCTTGATTATTACATTCATTTAAATAAAATGCCATAGTGCTGTAACACTATCTTCAAAGCATCACCCCAAAGGTACGTATGTACACCATTAATGGCCCCACACATTGTACCCATGTGGGGAATCGAACCTGGGTCTTCGGCGTGACGAGCGAACGCTTTAACCACTAGGTTACCCCACCGCCCCGTTTATCAATCGACACCGGTATGGCGCTGATGACCATGGCAGATGATCAGGCCGAAACTGGAATATTGCGGATCCTGGTGTGTTCAAGGGACGCAACTTTGCACAATAATTGCTTCTCAGAGGAGTAGACGTTAACTTACAGAGGTTAATGATGTACTGGCAAGCCGTTGGTCCTAGTGTGTCGTACAGGGGAACTGTTACCATGGAGTAGGCATTGCATGCTTGCTCTGCCAACACCCACTGTCAACAGAACATATGTATGTGAATAGCGAGACAATAATATTGTCAACAGAACAAATGTATGTGAATAGCGAGACCATAATACTGTCAACAGGACACATGTATTTGAATAGCGAATAACATTGTCAACAGAACATACGTATGTGAATAGCGAGACAATAATATTGTCAACAGAACAAATGTATGTGAATAGCGAGACCATAATACTGACAACAGAACACATGTATTTGAATAGCGAATAACATTGTCAACAGAACATACGTATGTGAATAGCGAGACAATAATATTGTCAACAAAGCATACAGTTCAAAACATCTGCTACTAACCCGACCCATGAGTTGTGGGTACCTGTCACTCACCTCTATTCTGTTGATGCTGTATATACCAATAAACGTGTCTGGGTGTGGCTTCAGACCCAGCTGTATCAACCCGGAGGCGAAGGCACGTGCTCTGTCGTATACCTGTAATCAGGTGAATAAGTGTTGTTTACCGTGCTAACACAGCTTCATCTACTTGGGGCATAGACTGTAAGTGTTATGCATCTTTTACTAGTATATATATTTCAATTACATTTAAAAAAAAGTAGGGGAACGTGAACTTTCAATTTGCTACGTATAAGCTTTAACAAACTTTTCAAAGACAGAAATCTTATGAACGCACCACCATTTCTCTTTATCGCTACCCCTCAACACAACGCATGGAATGCACGTGCACAACGCAGTAGCCCCATACACGTGCATGGGGTGGCATTCTTGATTTTGACTGTTTTCAAGAAGGTCGATAAATCACTGTAGACCATTAATTATGTTTCTAACCTTTTTATTGTTTGAGAATGAAAATCGTTCACATTCAAACTTCACGTCATACACCAATCATCTTCCTAGCGCGATTACTGTACAAACGACTATGGTCACTAAGGAAGTGCAAGTGGTGATGTACTATCAAAACATTCATTATTATCATATCAACATTGATTGATTCCGATGTATCTCCCAATCGTAAACTGAAAACGAAGTTCCCCGACTTGTTTTGAAGAGTATGTTACGTCAAGCTTTATGATTAATTAGCAGATGGTTCACGTTATTAAGGTCACGGGATTCCAACCGTACAACAAAATATCCCACCGCCCCAAATTCATGAAGCATATCGGACAAGAACTAGTTTTACTGCTCTGTGTTTATACGAATTCTTACCTGCTGATATGTCAGGTATTCATATTCATTGTTAGGTCCTGTTCTTTTGCCGAGACACTTTCTGTGACCTACATAGAACAAAGGGAATTTGAAGGTAAACGCTGTATTTGGTATATTCATATCTGTATCCTAATTGGATTCCAGACAAAATGAAGAAAAGGTGTTCATCCGTATCATCTGAGAAACATTTTTATTTATTTCTTCTGAAATTAAGCCCTGGGCTTAAATTGGCTGAAATTCGAGATGAAGTAAAATACAACAAAACTTCTTTTTAACTTTTAATGGAACGAATCTTATTCCATGAACAAATTCAATCATCCTTTCAACATAACTATCATAATTTGAGAGAACTCTTTTAAAATTCAAACTGCTGCGTTGAAATTAAATGAAACACATTAAACGACTCGTCACTGAGGTTTCATCATCTGGTCCTCATCTGTCAATCAGCATCACCATCTTCTGAACTGGAATCCTCGAAAGGGTCGTCACTTAGCTGGTCATCATCTGGCAGTACAAGACCTTAGTCCGACTGAAGAACATCTGGCAGCCTGGAGTTCAGTTGCACCAGTGGAACCTGTTCTCCCTTTCAGCTACACCACACAATCTGAACGAATTCTCGACAACCGTTGGGGAGATAGAAGCTACTGCATCAGGGGATTCAGATACCGTGTACATCAAAACTTCGCATGATGGTCTTTTCCTGTTGCCGGCGACAGTGAATTCTTTTTCACCATTAATTAACCAGTTCTGCCACTGCTTACTCATGGCAGCTTTGAATGGGTGTTAACTCCGCCAGATACATCCAGAGGTTGCAGGTAGGACTTGGTTTTTGGTGGGATTTGCTTGGTGGCCGCATTCAAGGATTTGAGTGATTCGACGACGGCATCAGTGTAATGGCTCTTGTGGTTGTCCATAAGCGGAAGGGAGGGTTCAGTTGCAAAAAGCTGTCTTGAGCTCTAAAACAGATTCAGTGCAGGTCAACATCAGGGCTTCGGTCACTGATCCGCCTTTAGAAACAAAGAGATCAATATTTGGGGGACTTTGCATTTCTTTTGCATCAACAAGTTGCAAAACCAAAGACCATGATCTCGCAGATTGGGAATTCGAATCCAGGATCAGAAGATCCAGACACGTCTAAGGTACGTAACTCTTCACAGCTGGCACAGGACCAGAAGCTGGTTGTACAATATTGAAATAAACGAAAACACTGTAGGAAATACGTGCTTTGAGTGGATTTGCGTATGTTTGCAGATATTTACCAACTTCGTGGATACATTTCATACAATGCTATACCATTACTACATGCTCATCGTATATTTTCGTATACACAAGAAGCACGTTCTAGTATACCATGACCTGTGTTTTCATCTTGCATAGCCCCAACCCATACAAATGCAACAAGAAACATACACATGCACGCCGCAAGCTGGTGGCTTCATAGTGTCTGTTGGAAGAATGCAGTTGACGACAGTCAGCTTGCTAGTGTTCATCTGGGTGAGATCTGTCAATATTTTAAGACTGACGTTGTATTGTTGACGTTCATCAGCTGATGAAGATAATGATTCAAGTGTGCCAATTCCATGATACTGTCAATTCATTAACTCTCTGCTTGACTGATAACTCAGCGATGCGACATACTGAAATCGGGAAATGCCCGACAGTTGGCATGGTAGTATCCATCTTGGCGAGGTCACCTACTACTGTCAATATATATGGACGATTCCAAGGTTTTCCGCACAAAACCTATTTCTAAAGCATCTAGCTCGTCTGCCAAAGTCGATACCAACTATTGTGCGTGTATTGAATAGCTGATAGTGATTATATGTAACTTGACAATTCCCTCTTTGAGGTAAAACTCATGCAGAGACCGGTTGATATTAGCGGCATACATCGTATTGTCTATAAGAGCATTGGGAATGACCTACATTCCATTCATGTAACAGTTACATTTGGGATTACACTTTCTAAGTAAAGAAAGATTCGAACCCACACCCTCAGAGCCAGGCGCCTAATCGTCAGCACACAAAGTCAGACGCCTAACCCGCTCAGCCACCGCGGCTTCCACAGAAATGGAAGTCGGACAACTGGTAGTCTATACCACCGACTGTGTGCGTTTGGGAAATAATGTTCCTTCTTGAGGCGTTATTGTAAGTCTGAGAAAATGAGGACACTGCTTATATCAGACATTCATGAGTGAGTGAGTTATTATTTAACGTCACATCGGCAATATATCAGCCATATCGTGACGAGAACACTTGACATTAAAATAGAATATATATAGATAGTATAAAAACCTGCCGACAAAGGACAGTAAAGCAACTAGGGTATCACAGATATACATGTAAAACTAGTAATTGAATCTAAAACATTTTAACTATAGGGGACAACACAATATAAAAATAGGCTATAGATCACCAACAACTGAAGGTAGATCACCATACTAGGGTCCATGGTCGGACATTCATGACACTCTAAGAGTTCTCGTGCTTTAACAACTCACGTGACTTCTTGAGACCACAGAGGAAGATCGTGTACAGTGTGTCCGCTTCGTCAGAAATACGTTCCATTGGCTTCTTCTCCTTGAAGTCACTCATCTTTGAAGACGCTCGCACCCCACCCTGTATAGTGAGAGAGTGAATTTAGTTTTACGCCGCTTTTAACAATATTCCAGCAACATCATGGCGGGGGATACCAGAAATGCACTTCACACATTGTATCCATGTGGGGAATCGAACCCGGGCCTTCAGCTTGACGAACGATCACTTTAACCACTAGGCAACCCCGCCACCCGCTCTGTATAACAGATTCCAGTTACTGCACGAATTGCAATGCATATAAACAGGATAAAATCTTTGCTCATCGTATTTTTATGTGTTTCTCATCTCCAAATTTAACTAGCTAAAGAGCCAACGGGGAGGAAGGTATCAGTATGGTATTTGTCCCCATTAATTGTTTACCTTCTTCCATATAATTCCATGAAATTTAAATGAAAAAACGACCAATCTGACCTGAACGTTATGCGTGTGCGAGGGTAAAATCATTTTATTCATCATATCAATGAATAGATTTCCACAGTGGCAGGGGAAATTAAGACAGAAAAGTTTGTATTATTTCACATAATTTAAGTCGGGCAGGAAATGAGAAACAGTAATTAACTGCCCCCCTTACAAGTGAATGAGCGAATTACGTTTAAGCGAATTACTGTCAAGGTCTTGCCTCTGTCTCTACAAATTAATAGTCTGATTGGGGGTAAACAAACGAACACCTACCAACAGATCTGATCGTGAGGTCAGACAAACATCCATCATTAGTGCATGCTCTATGTCTTAAGTCTGGATGTGTGGGATCAGACAAACATCTTCCATTATTGCAGGCTCTATGTCTTAAGTCTGGATGTGGGGTCAGACAAACATCTACCATTACTGCAGGCTCTATGTCTTAAGTCTGGTCGTGGGGTCAGATAAACATCTACCATTATTGCAGGCTCTATGTCTTAAGTCTGGATGTGTGGGGTCAGACAAACATCTACCATTACTGCAGGCTCTATGTCTTAAGTCTGATTTTGGGATAAAAAAAACATCTACCATTACTGCAGGCTCTATGTCTTAAGTCTGGATGTGTGGGGTCAGACAAACATCTACCATTACTTCAGGCTCTATGTCTTAAGTCTGGATGTGGGGTCAGACAAACATTTACCATTACTGCAGGCTCTATGTCTTAAGTCTGGATGTGTGGGGTCAGACAAACATCTACCATTACTGCAGGCTCTATGTCTTAGAAGTCTGGTCGTGGGGTCAGATAAACATCTACCATTATCTGCAGGATGTCTATGTCTTAAGTCTGGATGTGTCTGATGGGGTCAGACAAACATCTACCATTACTTCCAGGCTCTATGTCTTAAGTCTGGATGTGGGGTCAGACAAACATCTACCATTACTTCAGGCTCTATGTCTTAAGTCTGGATGTGGGATCAGACAAACATCTACCATTACTTCAGGCTCTATGTCTTAAGTCTGGATGTGTGGGGTCAGACAAACATCTACCATTACTTCCAGGCTCTATATGTCTTAAGTCTGGATGTGGGGTCAGACAAACATCTACCATTACTTCAGGCTCTATGTCTTAAGTCTGGATGTGTGTGTGGGTCAGACAAACATCTACCATTATTGCAGGCTCTATGTCTTAAGTCAAACATCTACCATTACTGCAGGCTCCTATGTCTTAAGTCTGGATGTGTGGGGTCAGACAAACATCTACCATTACTTCCAGGCTCTATGTCTTAAGTCTGGATGTCAGATCAAACAATCTACCACCATTACTTCAGGCTCTATGTCTTAAGTCTGGATGTGTGGGGTCAGATAAACATCTACCATTACTTCAGGCTCTATGTCTTAAGTCTGGATGTTGGATCAGACAAACATCTCATTACTTAGGCCTATGTCTTAGAAGTCTGGATGTGTGGGGTCAGACCAAACTATGTACTTCAGGCTCTATGTCTTAAGTCTGGATTTGGGGTCAGACAAACATCTACCATTACTTCAGGCTCCCTATGTCTTAAGTCTGGATGTGTGGGGTCAGACAAACATCTACCATTACTGCAGGCTCTATGTCTTAAGTCTGATGTGTCAGACAAACATCTACCATTACTGCAGGCTCTCTATGTCTTAAGTCTGGATGTGGGGTCAGACAAACATCTACGATTACTTCCCAGGCTCTATGTCTTAAGTCTGGATGTGGGGTCAGACAAACATCTACCATTACTTCAGGCTCTATGTCTTAAGTCTGGATGTGTGGGGTCAGACAAACATCTACCATTATTGCAGGCTCTATGTCTTAAGTCTGGATGTGTGGGGTCAGACAAACATCTACCATTACTGCTGGCTCTATGTCTTAAGTCTGGATGTGTGGGGTCAGACAAACATCTACGATTACTTCAGGTTCTATGTCTTAAGTCTGGATGTGGGATCAGACAAACATCTACCATTACTTCAGGCTCTATGTCTTAAGCCTGGGTGTGTGGGGTCAGACAAACATCTACGATTACTTCAGGCTCTATGTCTTAAGTCTGGATGTGGGATCAGACAAACATCTACCATTACTTCAGGCTCTATGTCTTAAGTCTGGATGTGTGGGGTCAGACAAACATCTACCATTATTGCAGGCTCTATGTCTTAAGTCTGGATGTGGGATCAGACAAACATCTACCATTACTTCAGGCTCTATGTCTTAAGTCTGGATGTGTGGGGTCAGACAATGTGTGGGGTCAGACAAACATCTACCATTACTGCAGGCTCTATGTCTTAAGTCTGGATGTGGGATCAGACAAACATCTACCATTACTTCAGGCTCTATGTCTTAAGTCTGGATGTGTGGGGTCAGACAAACATCTACCATTACTTCAGGCTCTATGTCTTAAGTCTGGATGTGGGATCAGACAAACATCTACCATTACTTCAGGCTCTATGTCTTAAGTCTGGATGTGGGGTCAGACAAACATCTACCATTACTGCTGGCTCTATGTCTTAAGTCTGGATGTGGGGTCAGACAAACATTTACCATTACTGCAGGCTCTATGTCTTAAGTCTGGATGTGGGGTCAGACAAACATCTACCATTATTGCGGGATCTATGTCTTAAGTCTGGACGTAGGATCAGACAAACATCTACCATTACTTCAGGCTCTATGTCTTAAGTCAGGATGTGGGATCAGACAAACATCTACCATTACTTCAGGCTCTATGTCTTAAGTCTGGTCGTGCGATCAGATAAACATCCATCATTACTGCAGGCACTATGTCTTAAGTCTGGATGTTGGATCAGCCAGACATCTACCATTACTTCAGGCTCTATGTCTTAAGTCTGGATGTGGGGTCAGACAAACATCTACCATTACTTCAGGCTCTATGTCTTAAGTCTGGATGTGTGGGTCAGACAAATAACATCTTCGCTTAGATCTTTATTCCGTTGTGGGGTCAAAGAAATAAACACCTACCCCAAGATCTATAGTCTGATTGTGAGGGTCGATGACAAGCGGGATGGGTTTCGGTCCTCCCTTTAGAAGATATGAGGCTGCTACGGTGCCCGCCACAGCGAGAGCCCCAGCTCCGACTTGCCCCACTCGGGTCACCAGAAGGTCTCTTACAGCGTCCATATTCACTGTTTGGCAGTAGACTCAGACTGGATCTGAAACACAAACATTTCTTGAAGATAACGTTTGACTGACCCTCGCTAAACAGGAAGAACAGGAAATGTATGACGTGAAATGGAAAGACGAACGAATTAAGTTGTAAGTGAAAACATTGTTCATTGACTGTTCCAGACATGCCCTTTCGTGTTATGGCGAACGTGAAGCTTCAGGTCCGGCTAGTCATCGGAGGCGCCGCAATACACCGCGCAGAGTGAGTGAGTGAGTGAGTGAGTGAGTGAGATAGTGAGTGAGTGAGTGAGTGAGTGAGTGAGTGAGTGAGTATAGTTTTAACCCGCTTTTAGCAATATTCCAGCAATATCACGGCAGGTGGACAAAAGAAATGGGAATCGAACACGGTTCTTCGGTGTGACGAGCGAACGATTTAACCATTGGGTTACTCACTTCTGCTGTCACAGCAACACCACTTCCAAATTATAAATGCATATATATTCGGATAAAACGAGACATTTGAAGTGAACAGAAAACAACACGCGCCTCGCTAACTAGTGTGTGTGTGTGTGTGTGTGTGTGTGTGTGTGTGTGTGTGTCCCGTCGCACCTCTTTAATTCCCTTTGACCGCCTCCGTGGTGTAGTGCTTAGAGCGTCCGCCCGGAGAGCGGAAGGTCGTGGGTTCGATCCCCGACCGCGTCATACCATAAAACGTTAAAATATGGTACTTGTTGGTCCCTGCCTGGCGCTTGGCATTAATGGGTACAACAAGGACTGGTCAGCTCGGAGTCAGTATAATGTGTCTCAGTGGGGTGTTCATGCTTCACTGCGGCATGGTATCTCAGTGGGCTAGCACTATAAAACCAGCCTAAGTCTGGGCTAGTACAAGCAGCCGCACATACACATACACACGCATGCACGTCGTCATATGAGCGAAATATTCTCAAGCACGACGTTAAACCCAATTTCACCTCACCTCACCTAAGCTTTAATTCCCTTTAAAGCATATAGACTCAATCTTGATGTTTGTTTGCTGTTTAACGCCGCACTCAGCAATCATCCAGCTGCTCAACCCAGTGATCAACAGCATGAGCATCGGTCTACATCGGGATACAATGACATCTGTCAATCAAGGCAGCGAGCCTGACCACCCGATCCCGTTATTCGCCTCTTAAGCCAAGCACAGGTGACTCCATCTTGAGCATTATGACGCAATTCACGTCGGGGGGTCACCAGAAATGGGCTTCGCACATTGAACCCATATGGGGAATCGAACCCGGGCCTTTGGCGTGACGAGAGAAAGCTTTAACCACTTGGCTACCCCACCGCCCCACAGTGACGAGCGCCGTGATTTTAAAAATCGCAATGTGCTAAATAGAAACAAGTACATACGATAATCCAAATCCTGCTTATTACACAATGCATATGCTTAGTAGAACAGGAAACATAATATAAATGGCAAACCATGATGTCCATTGAAATTTAATCGCAACTTTCATTACTTTTCATAAACCAAGTTACTTTTCGCTAGTTGGTGGACTTAAGTTAGTTGACAGGTGATACCGTGTAGATTTTCACTCGGATAATCTTACGCATTATAAAAAAGATGTGGTTTTAGCTACCGTATAATTGGGCAATGTAATTGATGTAATTGACGAGATTCAGATATCCGGACATTCGTTTATCTGGGAAAATGTAAGAAAACACAAGCGTCACGATAAGTGACGTTCTACCGTAATTCGTTTTCTCACCTTATTCCGAAATGGTCGCTATTCCTCTGTTTTTTGGAGCTGGCGATGTCAACACGTACGTGAAGGAATATCCCTAGTAGTGTGCATCAATCCAGATACAGAACATATATACCTGTCTCTGCGTCAATGCATACAATAACTAGCCAACCAATGCCACGTCACTTCGACCCATCATAATTAATTGAACGCGGGCGGGTTGTTCTACGAGCAATTACCGACACCAAACACAAAGAGAACAACAATACACAACCTGACGCTTCGAACCATCATAAAATACATTGTGTGTCCCTCGTTTTTCGAATGAGCAAGCCTCATTTAGAAAGAAATAGACCACCCTCGTTTGCAACACCTGCTTTAAGCATATGCTAATATTGTAAAGTATTTTACGATGATATATCCCAAACTTAACGACGTTAAAATTGTTGTACAGTTTGGATTCTAAATGAAATTTCCACTCGGGGTCATCTTTTATAAAACGGCTGTTCCATCCAACATATCGCATTCTGTTTAAAGCCACATAAGTGAGTGAGTGAGTTTAGTTTTACGCCGCAAAATTCCAGCTATATGGCGGCGGTCTGTCAATAATCGAGTCTGGACCAGACAATCCAGTGATGAACAATATGAGCATCGATCAATGCAGTTGGGATATGATGACATGTGTCAACCACGTCAGCGAGCCTGACCATCCGATCCCGTTAGTCGCCTCTTTGGACAAGCATGGGTTACTGAAGATCAATTCTAACGCGGATCTTCACGGGTTTAAAGCCACATAAAACATGCGTGTTTCAGATGTCCCTACCCATCCTAAGAACCGAAGGGTTTCCCATTTTCCTTGAGTATTGCACGTATATGTGACTTGTACACAATGCTTGGGCTCAACTACAGCCATTTCCCTAAAATTAAAAGACAGGCCTGCCTACTGTAGTTTTGGTTTGGTTGAAAGAGTAACACATATTTGAGTTAGGTTGTGTCCATGCACATGTTTTCACATATCAGTCACATTATGGAATAGTGAGTGAGTGAGTTTAGTGTCACGCCGCTTTCAGCAATATTTCAGCAATATCACGGTGGGGGTCACCAGAAATGGGCTTCACACTTTGTACCCATGTGGGGAATCGAACCGGGTCTTCGGCGTGACGAGCGAACGCTTTAACCACTAGGCTATCCCACCATCCCATTATGGAAGAACGATAAAGTGATGTTAATAAAACTCAAAGTATCACAAATTTATATCACTAGTAACTACACATGAATTAAATTCTATTCTAATCAGAATTATCATTTGCTTGTTTCAGTTTTAACGCAAGTATATATCACCTACAGCATGCTAATTCAGCACATTCCTACACATGCGTTTAAATAGTTCTTGTCTATAAGATATGCACAGCATATATACAGCTGGGTATTGTCTGAAACACATGATAGTTAAACCTGTCAAATTTCGTTAATTTGTGACAGTTAAATATATTCAATGCCAAATGACCAACCCACAGCAAATATACATACCTTGGTAACTGTTAGATGCTTGATTGGCATTTTATAAGATGCTATTTGATGAAAATAGAGATTTTTTCTGGGTTACATCTTTTTTTTATTCTTTTTTTTAAAAAGAAGATGTAACCCAGAAAAAATATTTATGTTCATAGGTAACCACTGGTACCACTAAAACATCCAGATACTTTCATGTTAATATCCAGCAGGAGGTGGTCTGGGGTGCTGACTTGGTGCATGCATGCTATCATACCCCTTTGTCATGACTGTATAACTATTGCCACGTGGAGCTAGTGTTTCCCAATTTAGTGAGGTGAGGTGAAATTGGGTTTAACGTCGTGCTTGAGAATATTTCGCTCATATGACGACGTGCATGCGTGTGTATGTGTTTGTGCGGCTGCTTGTACTAGCCCAGACTTAGGCTGGTTTTATAGTGCTAGCCCACTGAGATACCATGCCGCAGTGAAGCATGAATACCCCACTCAGACACATTATACTGACTCCGAGCCGACCAGTCCTTGTTGTACCCATTAATGCCGAGCGCCAGGCAGGGACCAACAAGTACCATATTTTAACGTCTTTTGGTATGACGCGGTCGGGGATCGAACCCACGACCTTCCGCTCTCCGGGCGGACGCTCTAACCACTACACCACGGAGGCGGTCCCCAATTTAGTTTTGGTAGGAAGTGTTATTTATAAATATGCATGAGAGGGAAGCAACATTTAGGTCATAGAATCTGTATATTGCTATAAACATCCTTCCATGACATAACTGGAAAGGAACAGGCAAGAAACAGTTCCGTGTGTACTTGGGGTAGAAGGAAATTAGGAAATGTCAAAGCCAGTGGTTTAATGAAGCCGGCCATTGATGTACGCATATTTTAATTGTAAGTTGTTTAACACCGCACTCAGCAATATTCCAGCTTTATGGTGACGGTCTGAAAACAATCAGGTCTGGACCAGACAATGACTGCCATCATGAATATCGATCTACACAGTTGGGATACGGTGACATGTGTCAACCAAGTCAGCGAACCTGACCACCCGATCCGGTTAGTCGCCTCTTACGACAAGCATAGGTTGCTGATGATCAACTCTAACCCGGACCTTCACAGGTTCATGTACACGTGTAACCAACAAAGTCCACTTGACTTGTGGAAATATAGTAATCTAGTCACGATGACTATTGTTGAAATACCGACCTTCGTAACAGCTATCATGTATACAGTGAGTGAGTGCGTTATGAAGTGTGTAACCTGCGAACAGTATTCCCGTTGTAACACGACGTGTCACCTTAAAGGCACTAAATCACACCATAATTCTGTAAATATAAATAACGCATTTCTCTCAATAGTACTAACTATCAGCCCTCAGGAAAGCTACCATATGATTTATTCCAAAAAGAATTACGTATTTAGATTACAATACTTATTAAATTAATGAATTCGAATGAATTAATGCAACGTTGTATTAAATCGACTCTCGCGCCCTATACCGGCCGAACATTATTTCTAGCGATCCCCATATAGTTATGTCCCTTGGAGCACTCTTTACGAATATCCAACGCAAAATTTGTGATTGATAACCAGTTCGGCAAACACTGATAACACCGCGTGCGACAGTTTTTTATGTACGGAGCAATTGTTTACATTCCATGTATGGCAAGTGTTCTGTTTGAAGTTGTTCGCCTCGGAATTTTAATTATCGGTTTCTGGAAAATCGTAAGGGATACGTCTTTATTGCATCAATAGGAAGCTTAAGTGAGGGACATATGCCCCAATATATATAATATAGGTCAAAATATTTTTAAATGTGTGACACTGTGCCTTTAAAAGAGAGGAAAGCACTATGTGAGACAGTATCACCAAATTTGCAAACGAACGAGCAGTTATGGTGCTCGGTGACAAACTTTGAAAGGTGTTCACCCTATCCACATTTCACCTCTAACAACATACCGAGACTACTTCAAGTCGGGCCAGTTAAACGGCGATCCTCACTGGTGGTGGTGAAGAGCCGACCCTGACAGCTAAGGGACGTAACTTCACAGCTCTGATCAACTGAGTAATTCTTCTTTTGTAAGTCTATATAGTAAAGATGCCTCAGCGCAATGCTGCTGACAAACCTGGATATAGCCAGGAGGTTCCGGAATGCGAACCCACCATGAGAGACTTCTGACACGTCTGGGGGATGTAACCCTGCATAGTGAATTGTCGCGTTTCTACGAGGAAGAAAGGTCACAAGTGAAATCTCGCGCACTATTCAAAACTTCTTACAACCGATGAGTTAGTGAGTTTGGTTTTACGCTGCTTTTAGCAATATTCCAGCAATATCACGGCGCGGGACACCAGAAATTTGGCCTCACACATTGTACCCATGTGGGGAATCGAACCCGGGGAATCGAACCCGGGTCTTCGGCGTGACGAGCGGACGCTTTAACCACTAGGCTACCCCATCGCCCCTACAACCAATGAGCCCACCAGAAAGCTATTGCTAATATTTGTAAATCCATAGAAGGGGGCGATCATTGTCTTAATATCTCGAGCCCAGTGCAGAATAAAATATGTTTTAATGGAATTTAACCTAAGCAACAGGCAAAATTAAACAAAACAAATATACCTTGAAACTCGACATTGGTCAGTGTTAGAATGTTATCATTCAAGGTGCTATCATCAACATTATCCTTTAAGATAGGTAATGCGATTCACAGGGGAGTCGTCGGGACTGACCCGTGAAGATCCGAGTTAGAATTGATCTTCAGTAACCCATGCTTGTTGCTTGTTTTTACACCATTTATAGCCAGTCCCCAGTGAGTGAGTGAGCTTAGTTTTACGCCGACTTGTCGTATGAGGCGACTAACGGGATCGGGTGGTCAGGCTCGCTGACATGGTTGACACATGTCATCGTATCCCAATTGCCTAGATCGATGTTCACGCTGTTGATCACCGGGTTGTCTGGCCCAGACTCGATTATTTACAGACCGCCAAAACATAGCTGGAATATTGCCGAGTGTGGCGTAAAACTAAACTCACTCACTCACTGGGACTGGCTATAGTGTAAAATATGAACAGCCTGAGGGATCCTGTTACTGCTATTGGTCTTAGCTGATACAACTGCATTCTCCATATCACGTTGCAGAATTAGCGTGCTCAAACTGAAACCAACTCGAGCGGTAAGTTGTCACAGCTACGAATCCCTGCCAGTAGATTAACTCAACATAGGGTAATCCTTTAATCATTATCGACGATCCAGCTAGCCCTTATTTATTAGAATGACATTTGAATACACAGTGACATTGAACCCTTGACCATGGCCGTTATAGAAAGCGCTTAGGTGGTCGTAACTCACATATGGTAGAGGGTGGGGGTTTGAGTGAGTGAGTGAGTGAGATAGATGAGTGAGTGAGTGAGAGTTTGTACGCCGCTTTTAGCACTATTCCAGATATATCACGGCGGGGGACACCAAACATTGGCTTCACACATTGTACCCATAAGGGGTCTCGAACCATTAGGCTACCCACCGCCCGTTGGGTCTTTGTGTATGTCGTCTGTGGTGCAGGGTGTTGCGGTATATAAATTGCAATATCATTACCAAATCTATATTGAGAAAGGATTAGAATAATACTTGACATGTAAAAATAGTTGAGTTACTCCTCGTAATGGGTACTTAACGATATCGTAGGTTCAAGATAGGATCATGCATTTAGATAAAGCTTTAGTTCATTTCCATTTCAAAACATACTATTAACATAAACTTTGGAGAATTACATATGCATATGTTCACATACATGTAGTTTAATAAGTTATCAATTAAATCATACGTTTAAATGACGGATCTATACGCATAGCTCGACATAGCGTGACGAATTTTCGTGCATTGTTTATGATGTCATATTAATCACGGAGTATTTTTATGTTTTGCTATTTTAGCAATAACCAGGCAATAACACAGCGAGGAAACCAGGACCATCGTCGAGAATCGAACCAAGATGTACAAGAAGACGAGAGTACACTTTAACCGTAAGGCCACCCAATGGATACTGCACCTGTTTCCAAGTCCAAGGAACAGTTGGGTATTGCAGTAGCCGAGAAGTTAAAGTGTTCGGTTGTCACGCATGGACTCGGGGTCGATTCCCCACATAAGTATAATGTGTGAAGCCCGTTTCTTGATATTGCTAAACGCCGAGTAAATCCACCTACTCGCCGCCCATGAGAATGTGTTCACGTCCACGTCGCTAATTATTCAGTGCACGTTTTCTAATCAGCAATCTAGTACCCACACCTTTTTTAATGCCACATTCAGCAATACTCCGCATGTATGTCCGTAAATAATCGAGTCTGGACCAGGCGATCTCGAGACATCCTATTCAACATCATATACAAGAACGTCCTGTATTTACATGTATATGTGCTTGTCATTTGATATCGATCCCTATTCCTAGCGTTTAACACAGTATTATCCACGCACGTCTTACCTTCAGCTGATCATGATGTAGTAACTGCAGCTAGCTTATACCGCCTCACTAATATAGCAGGGAAGGGTTGATAAGGGATAAGGGATGATGCACTGTGCTTGAGTTCACAAACCAGGGGAGATAACTGCGTTCTACATGTTGACGATCACGAGATCACATCAAAGGGGCATGCGTCACTCGTTTTCAACATATGCTAAGTGATGGAGTTTGATGTAACTCCGCTTCCAACAGCTTCAAGTGGGGTTGAAGCGTTTTCGACGCTAGTAATAATAAACACAACTCAAAATTTCATACCAACACTTTTTCTGTCACGTAATAGGTCTGTGACTAGTTTCGAATTCTGTTAATAAAATGTGAAAAAAGAACAGAGCTTAGTATGCAACCCTGTTTGACACCACTATAAAAATAAGATATACACCCGTATACAATTATGTGACATCTTAATAGCTTCACCATGTATATCATTGTTGTGTTTGTATTTTACATCTATAAATAAGCAGTAAAAGATATGTGTAGTACTCAGAAGCTATTAACCGTACTCTACCCAATCCCTAATCATTCTAATGACCAAGGAAAGGTACATGTCACAGAGCTATGACAGTGTCTTAGTCAGAGTGTGAGCTTGGTTTGACGCCTCATTTCACGAAATGCTTTGCGTTTCAGCTTGCTGTGCGCGAAAAGCTCAAAGTTACATAGATCCACATCTTTCAGAACGTTAAAAACATATTTACTCATAAATGTAAATGCTGTGTAGAAAGTGAAAACGTGAATGATTGTTCATGTGAGACATTTCATGCAGTGAATTTCCTCACACATGTGATATACGAATGAGTATTGACTGGTCACAATGGCCGTCTGGTATGAGTGAGTGTGTGAGTGAGTATCGCTTTATGCCGCTTTTAGCAATATTCCAGCAATATCACGGCGGGGGGCACCAGAAATGGGCTTCACACATTGCGCCCATGTGGGGAATCGAACACGGGTCTTCGGCGTGACGAGCGAACGCTTTAACCAGTAGGCTACCCCACCGCCCCTCCGTCAGGTATGAATATAATGAAAACTCAGCGAGGTAAAAAACATGTGAACACGGACATTTTCCTACATTGTCTAGTCCAGCTTCAATTGAATATACAGTATGTCGAATACGCTTATATCGAACTGACGCATATAACGAACTGGCATTTTAGTGGCCCGCTAGCTGTACATTTTAGCCGAAATTCTGCCGAACTAAAATTTGTAGCCATTAAACTTCGTTATAACTGTAGATTACTGTGAACGTTATTCCCCATTGTAAAGACGGTCTAATGTTAGCGTTGTTTAGAAACACATTCAAACACTGACGTTGTTGCTGATTATATTACATATTTATTTTTATAGTACTGTATTTGTAATAATGAAATCACAAATTGAAAACTTAGTACATATAGTACACACCGAATCTTCAATAGTTGGCTATCTGCTCAAATTATCAGCTCTTATCAATAACGAGCACGAAAATAGACTAACATTCACAGCATAGCTGAAAGGTAAAAAGTAACTGGTTCAACAAAAAATTGAAATTATCTTGCTTTTGGAGGTGACAAGGAAAATTTTCTTTGCCATGTGCTTTGCTTTTCAGGATCGTGTGGGATTAAGATCCCAGCTTGAAGTCTCAGTATTTCATTGTTCCGGGAATAAATCCGCTTTACCTTTCTCGTACATGGTATTAGTATTCGATAAACCCTCAGAGATATTGCAACACTGGATTTAGAATAGTTTGTAAAGCCATAATACATAAAACATAATACTCTTGGTTATGAAAGACTTCCAGTGAACAAACAGTCCAGATAAAAATGGGTACAGGTCTCGACAGCTACGCGTTAGACTGAAGTTTCCTCGATATACGGCGCTGCATACGTCACCATATAGGAAGTCATTATATCGGACGAGGTAGTGAAAACCGGGAGTCAGTCAAAGTCAGGATAATATTCATCGAACTTTGTACACAGGGACTGTCACAGACAGGCATGCATACACTGACCTTTGCGTGGTGTCCATATTTATATAGAAAGAGGGTCATTACCATGCTATTGTCAGCCAGCCTTCAGACGCCGTGCTCACGTGATCTAGTGTAGGTCATTCAGATGAATAGATATTGAACTTTACATGTACAAGTTTCGATGAAATATCATAAGCATGTTCTAACTAGATTTCTGTGATACAAACTCTTAGAAACAGCATAGACAAACAATATGCATATGGGGTCGAATCACATGACATAAGTTCGTTTATACATCATTTCACAGATTATATAACTCATACACCAGATAGCAAGCTAGATGTCACGCGAGTTGTCTAGTGATATGTTACTATCAACAAGCGGTATATATTACTTTATATGTAATATCTTATCAGTATCAAATGTAACAAGATGAAAGTGTGTTCATATTCAGGACGGTAAGGGACCGTTAATAATTTATGGCTAGGGGGTGGTGATGAATTTAAGGGAGGAGGGGTCACTCATTTTGTTCTGGGGAGGTAGGGGGTCATCAATTTTGAACACATGTACTAGGGGGGTCAGCAATTCTGTACATGCAAATATGATAAAAGTATGCTTACAAAATATGGGAAGGGGAAGGGGGAAATGATTTTGTACACGACATGCAGGGGGGTCACTTACTTTGTACATAAATTTTAGGGGAGTAGGGCAGTCACATCGTACATGCTGCTCCATAAAACCATTATCACCCTCCTAGAAATAAATTATGAACGGGCTCTAATGTTCGATGTTAGTTTAACGTATGCCTGTCTACACAAGGGCGAGTACAGGTCTATTTGTGGTCTATGAATAGACTGAATGCCGGAAAAGCACATAAAAAGCAATAGCCATGTCCTCTCACGATACAAGCTATATACACGTGGACGTGCAGCCTGAACAGTCCGACTGTCAAGGTACAACTGATAGTATTTGTAGCCGACGAGGGATTATAATCGTTACGTCAAAGTAAGACAATTTAAGATAGCAGAACGTCTATGACCTAGTAACACACAATGTCACCTGCTAACTATAATAATGATATACTGATTGCTCTGCCTGTCACCATGAAAGTACATGCAGCGCTGATAACGTTTCGGCAATCTATATTCACAGTAATATGCTTACCTACCTCTCGAATCCGAATTTCCTTCGCAAACTGAGAGCTGACCTTCCCTGTCCGTGACTACAGCACATACGACAGAACCTTCAAGCTGGACTATTAGACCGTGACAGAATCACAAACGTAACGAGCCAGCAAGTTTTGGAGGTTTTCATAACAGTTGAACTTTGACCCGATTGTTTGCCCGTCAAGAAAGCATTATTGTGTCTACGACAAAAGTCGCTCACACTTTGTATGGGATGCATGTTTTCCACGTGCATAATGATGACCGGAAAATGGTGTTAACATGTACATTCACACAAGCACTTTCATTTTTGTGTCATGTATCGAAACAGGAAGATTAATGTCGTAATGAAGCAGGAAGATATTTTTTCTGTTCAGTTGAATATGAAAACACATAGAATGTAGAATCAGATGTACTGTCATGTGATCCGAAGTTTAATGGAATCCTCTGTGAAGTCCAGTTGGTCATGTGACAATATGTGACAATGTCCTTGTGCCTTGTGTTGTGGTTCGTTGCCTATGAAATCAACTACCCCTTGTGATCAAGTCGGTGTCTGAAACTAAAAATAGTTTTCACTCGTGTCAGAGCTGATCATATTTCAACGTTGCCATGTCGGCCTGTAAACAACATCTGAATTAACTTGCAAATTGTTCATCTCACAAGATATGTTAGGTGAGGACTCATGATAACACTTTTATCATCTTGTTGTTTTAATTCTGATTTAAATAAGGAATTCTTAACCTTTGCAAAAATGCATTGAACAATTTTGAAAGTCTGGGGTGAGAAGTAGTAATTTGGGATTTACGCCACATTTAGCAATATTCCAGCAATATCACGAACCCGGACACCAGAAATCGGCTTCACACATTGTACCCATGTGGGGAATCGAACCCAGACCTTCGGCGTGACGAGTGAGAACTCTATCCACAAGACTACGTACAGCCTCTCGACTATCAGGGCACCGAATCGTTTGAATTCAGTGTTCGTTGTGTATATTCGAATAACTGGTGAACCTGTTTTCCAAAACTCTTTAATCAATTACAAAAGAATGCTTTCTTTATTGAAAAGAACTGTAGATTTGATTATTTCTCTTCTTTTTAATCATTTACAACTTAAAGCAAAGTGTATAGATAAATATGTACCATATGTTTGATTATATGCACTAAAATTGTATACATGATCAAGCGTACTATACTACTCACACTACTAAGGATCACAAAAATTCTCACAACTTTACTTAAACGTAGATTTATGATTTGAAATTGTATCCATTTAAAACTGGATAAATAACAATATGGTAACCCCTCTTTAGGCAAACACTCACTTTAATCTAACCTTATGCACTTGATACAAGAGTAACCATAAAAACGGTTTCATGGCACCAATCAACCATTTTGCAAATCATGGAACGAGTCATTGACAAGTACACAACACTTGTCAATAGCAGGTATGGGATCCATAAGACGAAATGACAAACTGAAACCTAGGATCCATACTTACAATAAGCATAGATATTTAAACCAAATTTGACCCCACATCATAGTTTTCTGTTGAATCCATGATTTGATCCTTAGCAAAGTGTGAATAGTATAATTACTAAAGAGATGTATGCATTACTTAAACACGTAATCTACTACTTTTGTACACATTGTAACAACCATAACATATGATAAGTCAGTACCTAAGTAAGTCAGTTTGAGACACAATGATACCGATGAATTGCAATCTAACACAAAAACTAATAGACATAAAACAATGGCAACTAAAAGGAACAGCGTGAAAAGCGAGATGCACGTGCACTAGTGACGTCAGAGACATGCGATTACTGCTGATTGACAAAGTGAGAGAAAATGAATGATTTCTTCAAGGATGAAAATGACAGGGGGTGACCCAAGTATGCAATTACTAAGTACATACAGCGCACTGCCTGTGCAGCTGGGGTACGTGTCATCTCGCCAGCTCAAAAATTTGTTGAGAACCTGTTAACGCACGTGCATCTCGCTTTTCGCGCTGTTCCTGTAGTTGCCAATGCGCCCTTGTAACAAACTGGGAAAACGCACAAATATATGATGACAGTTTCTTAAACAACTTTTTTATTTTTGTGACACAAATTATGCCATTTTTTTTCTAGAGTTGGTCTGTTGTGTTTATTGCAGTCCGCGTTGGTTTTATTGTTTTATGTCTATTTGTTTTTGTGTTAGATTGCAATTCATCGGTATCATTCTGTATCAAACGGACTGTACCCACATACCTCGCTCACGTCCAAGGGGCGGTTGGGTAGCCTTGTGGTTAAAGTGTTTGCTCGCCCACATGGGTACAATATGTGAAGCCCGTTTCTGGCGTTCCCTGCCGTGATATTGCTAAAAGCGGTGTAAAACGGTTCATGCACATTATGACTACTCCCAGTTTGACTACCCGTCCAATACACAGTCTGTTCCAGTCAAGTGTCTTTTTGGAATAATGTTTAAAGCGGCGTTAAACCCAACTCACTCACTCACTATACACAACAAAATGTTGTTGACAGGACCGCGATTGTTTGAAATGGCAATAATCCAAGTGGTTGTGAATATATTCAGTTTGATCACACAATGTCATTGTGTGTGGGTGATTAGATTCCTCACTCTGAGGTTTAAATCCCGGGTCGAACACAACCCAAATACGTACAAGAATCTGTACTTTACTGAGGACGTGTAATCCCAACCGTGACACGTTATATATTCAGTTTGTTTATATTTACGTTATCATAGAACTTCAAGACAGAGTGACGCATTTTAGATTGGAAAACGAATTTGTTTAACAGGAAGGGTGAGTGAGTGAGCGAGTTTAGTTTTACGCCGCATATCACGGCGGGGGACACCAGAAACGGGCTTCACACGTTGCGTCTATTTGGGGAATCTTCGGCGTGACGAGCGCACGCCTTAACCACTATGCTACCCTACCTCCCGTTTGCAGGAAGACAAAACTAGGTAATAATTCTCCAAACGTGGGTGTGTTGGGTCCAACGGCGCTTTGAACAAGAGTTTAACTGTATGGCTCAGCTTAATGTGCATATGAAACCCATCCACCCAGTTCTTCGAGGTTTATCAAACTTGTTACATAACAGTTCGGGTATGCTGCTTACAAACCGACGGTGATAATCAGGAGGATTTTTACATTCAAACAAAATACAATTTGGCAGGTGGACTACCCTCTCCTGTTTACTATTGAATCCATTTTTACCCTTTATGCCAAATATACTCAACCAAAAAGGACCGCCCCAATATTTAAGCATTATATGGATCACACTATGAATTATTAAATACTTTAATATTGAAAATTGGAATGGTGCTTAATTTTTGTTGTTGAGTATATAGTTGTGGCCTTAGGAACGTAATTGTAACAGGACGGAAAACAGAAATATTCGTCGGGTATACATGCCTCATTGTATTTCCGTCTGTATTTAGTCAATATTTGTCTTGATGAAAACCCCATTTCCCGCATCCTTGCATAGACACGATGCAAGCGTGACAGACGACATTACCATAACAGATTTCAATGGGCGCCCAGCTGTTTGTTAGTGCTCCTCGTGGAGAAAATATATAATGTTTCCTCATTCTGAATCGTAACTTTCTATAAACAATGTAGGCGAACTAACAATAATTTGACTAAATGTTGTTGTACGGCTGTCGTTAGGTCTTTATCTGTAAAAATACAACATCAAACCAGTTGCGGTGGGGATTTAAAACAAGCAATTGCTAGTATACTTTTGTAGTAAAACACTGACATGGGGATCGGGTGGGCAGCCTTTCAGGCACGGCCGGCTGCACGTGAGTGAGTGAGTGAGTTGGGCTTTACGCCGCTTTTAGCAATATTTCAGCAATATCACTGCGGGGGACACCAGAAATGGGCTTTACACATTGTACCCATGTGAGGAATCGAACCCTGGTCTTCGGCGTGACGAGTGGACGCTTTAACCACTAGGCTACCCCACCGCCCCGTACGTCAGTGTGTAACTGCTTATGCTATGAACCAGGACCTAAATGTATAAACACCGCCGTCATATAGGAATACAGGTGGGAATGTTTGATGACATGACAGGCCATACCAGTAGCCTAGACAACATATTGGAGATAGCTAATCCCCATTAAGCCTCCTCTGTCGTAGTGATACACACACAAGAACGGAATTCTGTAGAGAACATGTTTTATTGCATAGTGCAAATAAAGTGTCTTCGTTTGTTATTTTGATAAAACGTAATACCAATCAAGGCAACTATATGTCTGTCTGTATGTATGTATGTATGTATGTATGTATGTATGTATGTATGTATGTATGTATGTATGTATGTATGTATGTATGTATGTATGTTTGTGTGTTTGTGAACGTATGTTTGAATGCAAAACATTCACAAACTACTGACATAACAGCTGTTGCTATCTAGAAACCACTACCCTGCGACATCGTCGTTTATCATGAATGCATACATTGCATAGCTGTATCCTCATAGAGTGAGAAACATGCTGAAAAAGTACATGTACAAAACATGAATATCATAACAAATGTATCCAATGTGCACACAAAGAAAAGAGTTATGCACAATCATTGTATATTTTACAAAGAGAGATTGCATCCACACTCTGTTAACATAGTCTCAGATTAAAGAATGCGGTTTGACAGAAAACGACTCTGACATTCAGAAAACATAAAAGGTTTATCCAGTTTTGAGAAAGTTCAGTCAGTTTTTGTTCTCACACTACCCGTATTTACAAATGAAATCATGCAACCTCTAGATAAACTAAACCGATTTGAATTAAGATAAATGTGAATTTGTTGTGTCTATAAGCGCTATTTGCCTAGCACTTGATAGATATCCATGCACTACAATCAGCACTAGACAGATATCCATGCACTGTACAACCAGCACTAGACATATCCATGCACTGTACATATCCAGCACTACAACCAGACTAGACAGATATCCATGCACTGTACAACCAGCACTAGACATATATCCATGCACTGTACAACCAGCACTAGACAGATATCCATGCACTGTACAACCAGCACTAGACAGATATCCATGCACTGTACAACCAGCACTAGACAGATATCCATGCACTGTACAACCAGCACTAGACAGATATCCATGCACTGTACAACCAGCACTAGACAGATATCCATGCACTGTACAACCAGCACTAGACAGATATCCATGCACTGTACAACCAGCACTAGACAGATATCCATGCACTGTACAACCAGCACTAGACAGATATCCATGCACACTCCATGCACCGTACAGCCAGCACAACCAGCACTAGACAGATATCCATGCACTGTACAACCAGCACTAGACAGATATCCATGCACTGTACAAGCCAGCACTAGACAGATATCCATGCACTAGACAGATATCCATGCACTGTACAACCAGCACTAGACAGATACACTAGACAGATATCCACCAGCACTAGACAGATATCCATGCACTGTACAACCAGCACTAGACAGATATCCATGCACTGTACAACCAGCACTAGACAGATATCCATGCACTGTACAACCAGCACTAGACAGATATCCATGCACTGTACAACCAGCACTAGACAGATATCCATGCACTGTACAACCAGCACTAGACAGATATCCATGCACTGTACAACCAGCACTAGACAGATATCCATGCACTGTACAACCAGCACCAGCACTGTAGACAGATATATCCATGCACCAGCACTAGACAGATACCCACCAGCACTAGACAGATATCCATGCTCTGTACAACCAGCACTAGACAGATATCCATGCACTGTACAACCAGCACTAGACAGATATCCATGCTCTGTACAACCAGCACTAGACAGATATCCATGCACTGTACAACCAGCACTAGACAGATACATGTACCCAACAGCTAGACGAGTGTACAACCAGCACTAGACAGATACTACCCAACAGCCGAGTGTTATTTGTGAGTGAGTATGGTTTTACGCCGCTTTAGCAATATTCCAGCAATATCACGGCGGGGGACACCAGAAATGGACTTCACACATTGTACCCATGTGGGGAATCGAACCCGGGTTCTAGCGAACGCTTTAACCACTAAGCTACCCCAACGCCCCTAGAGTGTTATTAGTTTAGTGATATGAATGATATATGATGATCACCACTGTCTAGGTTAATTTTCATGAACGCAACTGCTAACCGCGTCACCATATTATTCAACATTTTCTTCGAAATTCAGCTGGGCGAAATATTATTTGTTTTGTTTCAAGACTGTAATCCGAGGGGAACAATTTAAAAAAACAACAACCTTCAAGTAAACAGCAATTGAAGTGCTGCACACACATACACACACATGCATGCATGCACGCAAACACACACACACGCACGCACGCACACACACACACACACACAAAAAAACAACAACAACAACAACAACAACGTTGACATCAACAATTTCACAACTATTTGGGGGGATATGGAGGGAGTTTTTATGTCTCAGAACTTAACGAAATGTTTTTATAATCCTATTTCGAACTTTGGAATTTCCTTATATGCCCGGCAGGGCCAAGACCAGTGAGGTGAGTATTTCTGGTCTTGCGTTCAGGCAGCACGTTTACTGCTTGGCGTACATTGCATCTATTTCCTTCTTGAATGCTTTCCGCAGAACTGGGCGTTTTGTCTTGAAGCTGGGGGTAATGAACCCGTTCTCCACCGTGAAGAGTTCAGGGAATATATAGATGTCTTTCACCTGGAAATATAACATTAGTGTCAATAGTTAATATTTTACTTCACCAGAAGGCGAAACGTTCACGTGTTACCATTGTCAGTGCGTCACGTGTTTGTTTACTCGAGGTTTCTTCAACCACACCACGTGATAATTCAAGGTGATTGTGGACATGACACTAAAATGAGTGAGTATGGTTGTACGCCACTCTTAGCAATATTCCAGCAATATCAAGGCGGGGGACACCAGAAATGGGTTTCACACATTGATGACCCTAAAATACTCCTCAAACCTTTACGACCCTTGGCTTGGTGACGGATCCTTTTCGAAAACCCCGTGTCTGCCCTCCAACATGTAACTATACGCACGTCATGGGGACGTTTGTTATTGATAAGTCAGCTTTAAAACTACGTTCATTCACTTTTGCCAGAACAAAACGTTTCAGGCGGTATTGATGAAATGAAACGATCAACACGTTTTACCTGCGAAAAACACATTTTGTTTTCATTCAATTAAAATTTTGAATCCAATTCAAACATGAACGACAAAGGTTACAACTTTTAAATTTCAAGTATATCGAGAAAATGCTTTTCTTGTTGTATAAATAAGTGACTTAGTGCTAAGAGACAATGTTGTATATTAACCTGTTCAAAGCCCTTGAGGCCTCCGCTCTTGCCCGCTGACAACATGCCGGCTAGGACAGCTGCTTTCAAGTCCTGGAGCGGAAGAGGTACACAGAAACATAAACCAAGTAAGTGCTGTATTTGCGCATGAATGATTCACATTTGAAAATAAACATATATTTACCGATCATCATGGCGAATTTGGGCATATCATTTCCACCAATTAAATTACATTTGTGACGTCATTCCATTGTCTGTTCGCTCCATTACTTTTCAGGAATGGAGCGATGTGTACCAGTTTCAAAATAAAACCTTCATTTTGTCATTTTCACATTTAATTTTGATAACAGAAATATTCCCAATACTTCGAAAGTAATTTAAGTAGGGTAATATCCTCGTAACTCTCCATTCCTTAAAAATAATGTGCCTCGGCTCCATTATTTTTAAGGAATGGAGAGTTACTCGGACATTACCCTCTACGTAATTAGTCACTCTTCTATATCATCGTTTTCTTGGAATTGTGTTTTGACGAATTAATTTGAACATCCTTAAAAATTCGTTACGTCCGGGATTGAGTACTGTATTTGCGCATGAATGATTCACATTTGACAATAAACATATTTTACCGATCATCATGGCGAATTTGGGCATATCATTTCCACCAAGTAATTAGTCACCCTTCCATATCATCGTGTTCTTGGAATTGTGTTTTGACGAATTAGTTTGAACATCCTTAAAAATTCGTTATGTCCGGGATTGAGTACGACTCGTTCACACAATGATGAAAACCAAGAGATTCGTGATGCCATTTTAGTGAACACCTGTAGCCATCTAGACACTTCTGTGATCCTTTTTGTGCAATTTTAATCGATCTTTTGCCTTTTGAGCCAACGGAATCAGTTTTGGTGGACAAAAGAGAGTCGTTCCTCTCACGAGTTGACCTTTCATATTTACAAATTATTTGATGATTTGAGCTTATAACATTGAAATCGATTTCTTTTGAGTTTGTTTGTTTGAAGGGGCTTCGCTACGAACCTTGTCTGTCGCTAATTCAGCAGGTGTTTTGTTGATGTTGCGCTTACTCGCCCACTGGGTGATGTATTCTTCCTCGAGAGTGACCACGCCCATCACACATGACTGTGTAGGCAAGAGCAAGAGTAGTTCTTAAGTGGTAGGAGCGTATGGCTAATGTAAACTGACGTACAAAAATAAGTATACACATTTGTTGTTTTTTGGGTTTTATTTTTTGTTTTTGTTTGTTTGTTTTTTGTTTTGTTGTTGTTTTTTTTTGGGGGTGGGGGTCGATGTTATTTTCATTAACATGCATTAAAATTGTTGGGTCACCGCATCAACAGGAACACAGTGTGGGACGACTGCGAGCTGTCGACATCCGGGCCTGTCCGCCATTTGGGGACATGTCAATGACCCGTCAAAAACGTCTGAATCGACTACGTTGGGCGATTGGGTACGATATCTGTGGTGTTATGGCAACACCTACATATTGTTTGTGACCTGTCAGTCACAATCAACTCACTTTCAAAAAATTGTTTTGGGAAAATAATCATATATAGCACCAGATGTGTAGTTAATTTTGTACGTCAGTTTATGTATCACGAAAAACAACACTATTACAGCTTCAATGTTAAATATCAGATACATCAAGTATCAACAGCTAATTCACCATAGACAGGTAGGGTCTAAATAACAAACAGAAAGTGTACAGTATACAGAAGTTGATTTTACTTTACATTCCGACCGACCATAAATAACAAATTGACATTTTACTCGGGTCTCAAACAACCCTCTGATCTGAGAGTACAAGCAGTGATGACGTAGTTACGTCCCTTGAATTGAACGTGAAGTCTCGCTGGACTGAGCTACAAATACGAATATGTGCACTCCACTATCTACTAGTATCTAGAAAGGGTATTTCTATGCACAGGGGCTTGTAACGCTAAAACTGCCATCAATGTATATACTGTCACTGACGGGGTCTTAGTACTAACTGCCATCAATGTATAGACTGTCACTGACGGGGTCTTAGTACTATAGTATAAACTGTCACTGACGGGGTCTTAGTACTAACTGCCATCAATGTATAGACTGTCACTGACGGGGTCTTAGTACTATAGTATATACTGTCACTGACGGGGTCTTAGTACTATAGTATATACTGTCACTGACGGGGTCTTAGTACTAACTGCCATCAATGTATATACTGTCACTGACGGGGTCTTAGTACTATAGTATATACTGTCACTGACGGGGTCTTAGTACTATAGTATATACTGTCACTGACGGGGTCTTACTATAGTAACTACTATCAAGTATATACTGTCACTGACGGGGTCTTAGTACTATAGTATATACTGTCACTGACGGGGTCTTAGTACTATAGTATATACTGTCACTGACGGGGTCTTAGTACTAAAGTATATACTGTCACTGACGGGGTCTTAGTACTATAGTATATACTGTCACTGACGGGGTCTTAGTACTATAGTATAAACTGTCACTGACGGGGTCTTAGTACTAACTGCCATCAATGTATAGACTGTCACTGACGGGGTCTTAGTACTATAGTATATACTGTCACTGACGGGGTCTTAGTACTATAGTATATACTGTCACTGACGGGGTCTTAGTAACTGATATGTGACTGACGGGGTCTTAGTACTAAACTGTCACTGACGGGGTCTTAGTACTAACTGCCATCAATGTATATACTGTCACTGACGGGGTCTTAGTACTATAGTATATACTGTCACTGACGGGGTCTTAGTACTATAGTATATACTGTCACTGACGGGGTCTTAGTACTATAGTATATACTGTCACTGACGGGGTCTTAGTACTAACTGCCATCAATGTATAGACTGTCACTGACGGGGTCTTAGTACTATAGTATATACTGTCACTGACGGGGTCTTAGTACTATAGTATATACTGTCACTGACGGGGTCTCAGTACTAACTCAGGGGCGGATACAGCTTTTTGAGAAGGGTGTGTGTGTGTGTGTGTGTGCACACTATTGAGAAAAGGAGGGGTGCACACTTCATTTTCACCCGAGTTTCAATGGTCATTTAACAAACTTTCAGCACAAAAGGGGGGTGCGCACCCCTGCAACCCCCTCTGGATCCGCCTATGTAATGCCATAATGTATATACTGTCACATCAATGTATATACTGTCACTGACGGGGTCTTTGTACTATAGTCAGTGACAGTATATACATTGATGGCAGTTTTTAGCGTTACAAGCCCCTGTGTTTCTAAGGGTTTCTATCCCTTTGTTATATTTATGTCCGACAGAATCAATATCTGAATCCATGCACAGGCCAGTGTATCATCGCGTATCAGATAAGATAATTATACATTAGTGAAGAATCGTGACACGGCTACCGTAATCCTTCTTATACACGAACCTGTGAGCTGTTCCCGTCCACGAAACACTGGGCAACAAACTGGCTCCTCGTGTACACATTCTCGATCTTCTCACAGGCAATGTACTCGCCCTGAAGGAAGGACAGGATACACAAGTACAAACACCATTGCAACCTCCGGAAACATTAACTAGAAACAATATAATTATATTTATGTGGTTCCTTGACATCTCTGACAGACAACATTTTGGATTTTCTCGTGTTACGTGTTTATCTTCTTCACAACGGATTAGGGGTGGGTATTGCAGAGAATTTTCATATTGCAATATATTACGATGCGAAAGCATATATTGCGATATGTATTGCAATATATTGCAAGATGGTTTTTTTTAGCTAAAAACTACTTATACTCGAGTTAATGCTTGATTTATAAAGCAAAACCACAACAAAATCACTAGGGTTGATTAACCTTAATAAAAACTTTAAATCATGACAAAGCAAAAATGTAAATTAAATTTGGCACAAATGAAACAAGGAAAAGAACTTAACAATCCAGTTAAATGTAATTTTCACCACGATCATTCCCACAACCCTTTCCACAATTTCCACAATCATCAAGATTTCCAAGTGTTATGAAGTTTTCCGAATGCATGTCAAAATACCGATTTCGATCAGCGTATCGAAATACGTATCGTTTTCATTTGTGAACCGGTAAACCGGTAATGTTGCGCAGCCCTACAACGGATGTTAACTGATCTTAAAGTAACCTCACAAGTAACCATTGTCTTGTGAAAATGCTTCTGACACATGTGACTCCGTATTCATGTCATCGATGCGTTCAACAAATTACCTGGGAAAGTTTGAAAATGTTCTTCTTTCTGTCTATGATTCGAAGAGTTCCTTCCTGGAAAATGAATCAGGTTTGATAACAAAATTATGACACAAACAAACAAACAACGATAGAAAGAAAGAAAGAAAGTGTTAAAACAATCGAACTTCGTAACTTTGCCAGTCAGTGGTCAATTGGCTTGTCTCCGCCAAAGTGGATCTCGGTCAGTTCTGAAGGGATCCATTTCGGAACTACAGTACACTACATTTATAACGAAAGACGCTTATACCGAACCGAGGGCTATAACGAATAGTACTTTTGGCCCTAGTCACTTCGACTCACTAGTTGTCACATCATATAGACGAAATTCGGATAAAGAACTCTGGTTATAACGAACTAAAATTAGTGGTCCCTTTAGAATTCGTTATAACCGTAGTGGGCTTACATGCAAGTGAATTGCACAACATAGAACACGACACAAACAGTTGTGAACTTAATAACTGTACTAATCCAAATGTATCCAAAATAACGTGTATACCTAATTTCAGTAAAACATCGAAAGAAACCTTTTTACGAATAATATGCGCAGGGATTAGCCGTATAAAACAGATTAAAGTATATTAAAGCAATATCACTATCCCATTGCCGCCGAGCTCGAGGTATTATGTTCGTAGCGGTAAGAGCCGAAAGGTTCTGAGTGCAAGCCTGCAGTCAGTTGTTGTATACCTGCAGCCACTCCCCTACATCTCCCGTATGGAGCCAACCATCACTGTCTATAGCTTCAGCGGTCTTCTCTGGGTTCTTGTAGTAGCCTATGAATACATTGGGACCCTTGATGCATACCTGAAAAGAGAAAACACATCAGTGGATACCAGGGTGGGACCAGTATGGGTAGAAACGAGGAGATGCTTACATCATATTTACCAATGGAGGGATGGTACCATAAGACTATATATTCTGTGATTGGTACATTAACGCCAAACTAAGTTGCTGGTTATATCACAGAGAGCCTGCCTGATGTTGGAGAGAAGTGATGAAGCTTTCAGTCTGTCACCACCTTGGTGAAACCCATGAATAGGGGTTTGGTGCTAAGAAACCAATAACCATGGTCATGACAAGTTTAGATTCGAACCTTGGTTAATTGGTCTTTGGGAAGAGCACCCTTCCACATCAAATTGCCTACCCGACTGGGACTTCAGTTGTCTTCACGAGGCAAGGGAGCTAACTGACAATGAACATCATCTGTATATTTATCATCTGTTAACTCCCTTGCATTGGGATGATGCAGATGAGTTGTCTAGAATGAGAATCCTCAAAGCATGATGACAAATTGTCAGTTGACCTTGTGATGAGGGGGGGTGAGTCTATTGTTTTACGCCGCTGTAAACAATACCGAAACAATATCACGGCGAGGTACATGATCTCCGTGCTGTTTGTCTAAACTCTTTCACAACTAGTCAACTTATGTGTGTATGTGTACACACATAAATTGTGAGGAGACAACAATATAACTTATAAATCATGTTTGAAACATTTTTGATCTGCTTATCATGAAGTGTGGGTAATTAGTTTTCTCAGTTATGAATTGTTTTGTCTCAGTAATACTTACTTCTCCTTTGCAATCTTTGGCAAAGTAGTCCATTTCGGGAACATCCACCAGCTTGACGTAGTTACACGCCAGAGGAGGTCCACAGTGTCCTGCAGCGTAAGCATAAAATTGTAAACCTTACAAAAATCCGTAACGTCCTTAAACTGGCCCAACGCTTCGTTACAGAGGCAAGTTTTGTGCTTTCAGTCAGTAACGTGTTATGGTTCCACATCCGGTTGTATTGCGCATGCCTAGCGTCCTTAAGTTCAATATACACTGGAAACACGTCGACACATCAAAAGTTGTTTTTTTTCGTTGATACAATATTATCAAATTGCTCTGACGACGTTTATGCTTGAGAGAGATAACATTAACTTGACGAATCTATTCACTTAGGCCGCTGATAGTTTCTATTGAATACCAAAGCCTAGTGGATGCTGTTTATGTCGTCCAATCGCAACCTATGAGAAGTCGTACACCAAATGTCGACTCGTTTAGATGGACAGTTATTCACCTATCATATAACGTGGTTACAAAATGATACCCGTTAATCCGTACGAGCACGTGTCATGGATAACAATTTCCCCAATAAGTGAACCATTGTTATGTTTTTGAAAAGTTTTCTATCAAGTTCACTACAGCGACCGTCCGTTGGAAGAGGTTTCCGGGATGAGGGCATATCGCTATATAGGCCGATATATGTATCAAAACCATATAAGGGAAAACTGCCTCCGGTCCCTGTGCCCTCTATATCTGAATGGTGGCTTTACCACTTTGGAGAAACCTATGAGCACGGGTATGAAGCTGAAGAAACAAGAAACATGAACAGGGAGAATCTGGAATAAAAACCACGACCACAAGTTTCCGCCTTGCCAAAGGGAGACAACCCTACAAGCTACGCTGTTGGCCTGTCCTGGAGTAACGCGAGTTGGTCGATCAGGAAAGCGACTTGTAGTGCCAATGAAGACTGGGAAACCAGACCCTCTAAACTAATTGACGAAGGCAGGCAATTGTTATTGTTTGACACCTGTTTCACGAAACCAGTATACAAGTTTGTCCAACAGACCTGCAGAGCTTTCTCCTGGGATATTAAAGCTGATGCCTGCTGTTGATTCCGTCTGACCATACCCCTCTAGCACCTGCGGATGAGTGAGTGAGTGAGTGAGTTTAACCAGTATTACAGCTGCACCGTGTCAGTGAGAAGTGACAGGTGAACCCAAGGTGGCTTTCGCATCCCCTGCGAGCGCATAGTGCGCTGACTGCAGTATATAAACCGGCGAATCTTGCATTCAAATCAACATCAGTTGAATCAAGGGCATAGGCCGAAACAGAATTTATAAATTCCAAATGTAACCACAGAAATAGAAACTGGACAATCTCTTCTGGTTTATGTGCTCACGATTCAGGTTTTGTCCCATCTTGAACAATACATCGCCCAGAAAAGTATACACAACAACCAATAATGTATTCGCACGATCCGACTGGTTCAAAGAAAAGAGTAGAGACGATTTGGAGTGTAATAAATGTTCATATAGCACGGAATGCACGACTTTACATTATTCTTCATGCTTGTGAACCGGGAAGAGTTTTTAAGGATGTTTTAACTCACCTTAAATTATCTTTAAAATACAAAACGTTCAAATGAGCTTGCTTGCTCAAAAGAATAATCCTTGAATTTGTTCTTACTTGAAACTAGTTCAATCTTATTTTACTCGTAACGAAAATGACTCTATGACTTACGACAAGATAACCCGACGCGACTAATGGTGACCCCCAACCTACCATGCATCCCATCGTTGCCCTAAGGAAGTCGAGGACCGCTGGTGAGAGTGGCGCGGACCCAGATATGATGAGTCTGATCTTACCCCCTAGGATCTTCTGGATCTTCTTGAATAGCAGGCGGTCCCAGATTGTGTCCTTTCGGATCACACAACTAGATACAAACAAAACACAGACGTCACAGGGTATTGGTTTCGTTGGTTTACAACATCTCTGGCAAAGACGCATTGTGTGATTATGATTTTTTGCTGCTTTCAACACCATTGAATCCAAAGGACTGACTGACTGACTGAGTTTGGTTTTACGCCGCTTTTAGCAATATTCCAGCAATATCACGGCGGGGGACACCATAAATGGGCTTCACTCATTGTACCCATGTGGGGATTCGAACCCGGGTCTTCGGCGTGAATCCAAAGGACAACGGAGAATATTTCGTGTACCGTTTACCTTTCAGGTCGATATCCTTAACACCAAAGCAATCTAATCAACACATCTCAACAGAATTGTTTGTATGTCTAGTTGTTGCTTAACAACGCATTATCCCAGGTATTTGACGGTGACCTAAACATATTGAACCTGGACCACACCAACCAGTGGTCGATATTCTGAGCATCGATTCAGGATATCGGTTTACGACACCCTGTCAACCTGACCGTCAAGTTTGACACCTCATACGACCAGCATAGTTTGCTGGGAATATATTCTAACCATTATTCTTCGCCACTTGTCTTATACCACATCGTTCTTGTTATACAACGAATGGATTCCATATTGAGATATTAACTTGCAATGGAATGGTAGTCACTTCGACCATGGACAAGGCCCGGTACGTGATATGGCTGATGGGGGTGGCCCAGTGGGTAAAGTCTTAACCCGTCAAGGTCATTCTCCAAATGGAATTCAAACAATGTGAAGCCCACTTTTGGACTTCGTAAAGGGGTTCAGTAGTTTTATATGTGGCATAAACCCTTACTACCCGATATGCAAATGCACCCATACTGCTTACAAACACATGTCCATTGTGAAATGGTACAAAGGTTATAGTACTCACTCCCGTACTTCCACCAGCTTACTGTTGATTGCCCACGACAACAACGTCTTCTTAATGAAGCTGCCACGGACGCCGTTCATCACCTGGTTTGTCAAATATTCTGAATCAGTATTTGTTGCTGTTTCTTTGCTGTTTAACACCACACTCAGTAGCTATTAGACGGCGGGGTCTAAACACATGAATACGGACAATCTTGTCATAGGTCTAATGAACATCGATCCACGCCGTCGTGATATGATAGCGTGTAAGCATCATATCAGCCTGACCATCTGATCCACAAAGTGGCCTGTTACAGCCAGCATAGATGGCTGGGGATCTGTTGCAACTTGGAATCCCAACGGATATGACCTTATCAACGATAAACAGATGATCCTTAAATGCATTTTGTGAATGCGTACTCGATACTTTGGTGACATTTTGGAGACGGGTGCTTGACTGAATATTGTTTGACACCGCAATTGGAGTGTACCAGCTAAATCAAGGGGTCTGTAAATAACCGACTTAAGAATGGACAATTCTGTTGTTGGCCGCAAGAGCAACGGTCCGCGGGTTGAGAACACGCCGACACACAATCAGCTCCGTCACACATTCCAACCATCCATTCTTCATTAGCGGATGTTTGTCAGCCATTGCCGTGCTCTTGGACTTCATCAATGTGAAACGTCTAAACATCTTGAGCTTTTACGCTTTCATGCGAACTCGCGGTGATTAATCTGAACTACCTTTGAAATCGGTTCTTGCTGAGGCATTTAAAAGAACAGCTATCAGTTACGGACTTTCCAACCCCAGACGTATCAATCTGAATTAATGTTAATCTGACCTTGTCGTAGATTCTGTTGAGTAGGCGGGGCACCGTGGGGAAGAATGATGGTTGGAGGGTCTGCATGTCGTCAGTGAGAAGCTTGATGTCACCCTGGAAGAAGCCGATCTGTCCCCCCACCGTGAACATCAGTATCTGGAGGGGGTAAACAGGGAGGTACTGACATTACAGCAGGAACAAAAGATCCAAAGATAAAGCCTTCAGTTGTTGGAGCTTTCTGAAGAATGGAATCCAAGCCTTGACGACCGAACGACTTTAACCACTGGTTACATATACCTGGCTTTTCTTGATGTATAAAACGCAAGACATTCTGCATTGGCAGATTCTTTTCATACTTTCACGTTAAATTTCGAATCACTCGTAAAATCGCCCCCGTCGGCCTCAGCCTTGTTTTGGCGAATCTGGCGGTTCTCACAGATTATAATCTGAACGTTTCATGTATTTACACTTTACAATGAAAAGTGGGTAACATGGTAACGTAAACCTGGCCCTCAGCTGCTTCAACGACAAATTTCTACACATCTGTTATAAGGTTGAAATCCAAGGACTATTTTGTTTACAATGTAGATATCTTCTTATCCGTTTACTATTAAGTATCAGTTTTTCTATATACAATTATAGATTGACGAGTGTGGATTCGACATGTGTTATTGGCTATACGAAAAAGTTATGATGAATCATGCATGCTGATATCATGCCTAATCCCAAACCAGTAAACACATAACTTTGTCTGTTGAATGGGAACTTTAAATAGGAATTCAAGATCGAAAACAAAAACCATGATTGGTGTTTTTGAGGGCCGCCATTTTCTTTTCCCCAACCCGTATGGCGCACATTGGCAGCTGACATTTCTAATGGATCATCACATGAAGAGATGGAAGTACGGTATACGGTAACCATAGCTACTGCAGCCTACCTGCATGCCCCTCTCAAACATGTGAGCAAGAGGGAGGTAGGATAGATGGCGGTCACTCGGGCTCAGGTCAATGTGGTCCTACGGAAACAGCAAAAAAACATTGAGTGTTGTCTGTTTGTGATTTAACTCAGCAATGCTCCATCAAAATGACGGAGGAATGTAAATTATCTGGACAAGACAGTCCAGTGATTTATCGGGAAACGATAACATATCAACAAAGTTTGACACCTCATCCCGTTAGTCGCCTCTTTCGAAATTATGGTTGCTGAAGACCAATTCTAACCTGGATCCTCACAAGTGTAATGGGTAAGTGATTGAATTAAGCGGTCTCAGCGCTAACACTACCCTAAGTCTATGTGAGTTAAACATATTAAGAAAGGAGACAAGCTGTTGTATTTCTTACCAAGATGTGGAACATAACAGATCCTAAGTTGGAGATGAGATTAGCATGTGACAACATCACCCCTTTAGGATCACCTGAAATATAACATACAGTTAAATCACGTGATTGTAAATGTCTAACATACATTCAAGAACATGTATCCAGCAATGGAATTTTTTCATCAAACTTAAAGAGGAATGGAAAGATAGACATTGGTTGCAGGGTCTCTAGTCTTCCAGGTATCCGCGCGGTGACACACAACCTGGCAGCTTGCCGGTTACCAGTCATCCCCATCGACATGGTACTGGGGTTCCATTCTGTCCTTTAAGTAGTCCTACCATAAGACAAGCATGGTATACTGGGGGCATATTTTGTCAATGACGCCCTACCATGAAGCACTAAGGATGTTATCTGACTGAAGGCAAACGGTACATCACCTGTGGTGCCACTGGTGTAACACACGGTGGCGAGATCAGATGGGGTGGGGAGCTAAAACAGAACATAAACAATGTACCGTTAACACACTGATGACAGCAAAAGCCACAGAATATGAAATTCAATCAGTGAGTGACATGCGTTTTATGCCTTAATGTGATATTACACACACTCTGTCAGTGATATTACGGTTTTGTGGCAAAGTAAGAAAAGCCTGAATGATAAACATTTTAGACGTCTGTCATTACACAAAAATAAAAAATAAATAAATAAATAAAAAAAATAAAAAATAAATAAATAAAAAATAAAAATAAAAATAAAATAAAATACACGTAATGCAAAGAAGTCAAAATACAGAGACAAGAGAGACTCCAGGTTTGACTGACTATCAGCTGATTCCTCATAATAATATCCAAACAAAAGATACATCGAACACAAACAACTGTAACTTGCAAGCTTTACCATCACCCTTGTACAACATATCCAACATGGTAGGTTCCTTATGGTTGCGATTTCATTGTATATACCCCAGGCCTCCATGGAACCAATTCAGTATTCACTAAACTACCATGCCATAGATTAAATTTCACAAACTGTTAGCAAGAATGTGTGACGGTTGATTAGATACATGTATAATCAAATTTAACAACAGTTCTTTCAATTTTCAATTATATACAAAACAATGTCGGTATACATTCTTTTGTCCCTCAGTATATTTTGCAACGACGTGAGAATAACGCACTTACCACCAGGTCTTTGGGATTCTCACGTCCAAGTTTCTAAAAGCAGAAAATCATATAGTTTCAGAGCTACAGGCAACAATTAAACGTAATGAAGACGAGGTGAGCGACTTGAATAATGACTGGTAATAATTACCTAAAATAATACTGGCCACGTGATGACAGGCAGGTAGCCATTGACAGGCTTAACGCCGCTTTTAACATTATTCTAGTTGTATTATCGTGAGCTGGCTTAATGTGGGAGGGAAACCCGAAGTAATGCAGGTGTGAGACGTTTACTATATTGATGAAACCAGCGACCTGAAAAATCTAGAAACATAATCGTAACGAACCGAGATTCGAACCTATACTTTTCTGGAGAGCCAAAGGGGTGCACATGTACATGGCGAATTAAGTTAGATTAGACGGCAGTGTCTACCCATGTACCCTGTTGTTTGAACGTCTCCAGTGATACATACCTCTATGTCACGAAACAGGACCATCTCGATGTTGTATGTGGCGGCAGTATCTTGGTTCTGTTTGGAGATCGCCTCTATCATCACGATCCTTTTGAGGGATGGAAGATGCTGAGCCTGGTCCAAGATGAGCTGAGCCTTGTCTGGACTGTCACACACCAGGGTGCTCAGTTCAGCTGTTTATAAAACACATTGTCACAATTTGTATGATATCATGTAACGGTGGTTGTCATACACCAGGGTGCTCAGCCCAGCTGTCGGGAAACACATTGTCACAATTTGAATGATATCGTGTAACGGTGGTTGTCATACACAAGGGTGCTCAGCCCAGCTGTCGGGAAACACATTGTCACAATTTGAATGATATCGTGTAACGGTGGTTGTCCAACACCAATGTGCTCAGTCCAGCAGTCGGGAAACACATTGCAACAATTTGTATAATATCATGTAACGGTGACTGTCACACACCAAAGTGCTTTGCTAAACACATGCCACAACATATGTGACTTCTCGCTTAGCTCAACTGTCACACATTTAGCAGAAAACTAACGTTTTATGTAACAACATTTGTGCTTTTTCCATCGATATGTGAACACGAAATCTATAAATATTCCATATTTCAAAGATGCTCCATCTAATGTGTTGTAAAAGGATGGGACGAACCCGAAGCAGTACTAAAAACTGTACATTACTGAGAAAATAGTCCATATTGTGTCAGTATACGGTCTGTAACATATAAGTGATACCTTGGGTTTATACACAGAGGAGAACATTTTGTTTAGTGACACATGCGGCAATATTCCACCTACTACCAGAGACTGATAGATAAGCAAAGGTCCACCCCATGATTTGACATTTAATCAACTAAGTCACAGGATATAACCATCCGATTCTCAGATATAGGTACCAGACACAAAGTGAAGCTGATAGTGAAGTACTACATCAATCATACAGTCAATATCTGGAACAATGTCTGCCTATCACCTACTCTGGTTGATGATGTAGATGCAAGCCTGGATCCCCAGGGTGTCGTACAAGGGCACGGTTACCATAGAGAACATGTTGTTGGCTTGTTCCGCCACCGTCCACTGGAAGAAGATATATATGGGAAAATATAACGAGTGCTTTAGATTATGAATGCATTAGACATTTTAGTGATGGTACTTTCAGTCATCGGTTTGCCTGGGTGAGGTCCGATTATCTTTAGTTCACGTTATGTCACTGGAATATTGAAGTCTGTTGTGAGGCAACTAACTGATGTATATTGGGAGCATTACACAGGGAATGAACAGCCATATGTGATAGAGGCTTTGATTGTGTTTTAAACCCCTTCAGAATTTGAGGTTAGTAGCCTAAGGTATGCATGGTATAACCTGTTTGCTGTGTCTTATTTTTGTAAGTATAGAGAGCTTGGTAGATCAATGGAGAGTGTATTCCTCCGCTCACTGAAACGTTACAAAGGATGTATAATCTTTCAGACATTTTTGTCGTTTATCCTTCTCACAATTTTTATAGATCTGCGTGTGTTAAAAGTTCGAAATATTGAAATTACAAACGTTGTCCGGTGTATCAATCTTAAATACATGTATATATCAATATACACCCAGAAAAAAATCACTCCAAACACCATACACGCAATCAAATAGCACTACATAGCAAGGGTCATTTTGTGGAAGGTCACTCGAGGAAAGATGGACAAGGTGGTAGATCCAAGGTACTTATAATGATTGAATACAGATATCACCCTGGACAGTCGAGGATGATACTTACCTCGATTTTGTTCTTGCTGTATATTCCTATGAAAGGAGTCTTTTCCTGGCTTCACTCCCTTGTGAAGAAGTCCTGAACCAAAGGCACGGGCTTTCTCGTATACCTTCAAGTGATGAGTGTAAGATTTGTGGGTGATGGTGTCACAGTGAATACACATCGAAATATGACATGTCTTTGTAGTTCAACATAAATCATTTAATGACAAGCAGAAAAATATAGACTATTATGCTAAATAACACATATATTTGATTTGATTCAGGCGTGAACCTATATTCCAAACTGTTATTTAAAAATAGATTAATTTTGCTCATAGGTCATTTTCATTTTCTGTGCAAGTCGTGTGTCGCCAATTCCCATTCCTTATGTGGGCGGATGGGGTAGCCTACTGGTTAAAACGTTCGCTCGTAACGCGGAAACCCGGGTTCGATTTCCCACATGGGTACAATGTGTGAAGCCCATTTATGGTGTCCCCCGCCGTGATATTGCTGGAATATTGCTAAAAGCGGCGTAAAATCATACCCACTCACTCACTCATCCAATGCGTGTCCTAAATTAATCATATCTGTTATATACGAATGCTTATTGATTGGTCACTATGGTGGTCAACTATACAAAATGAAAAGAAAACAGTATGAATTGAATGACCAGTGCTGTTTGGGAACAATGATTATCGCAGAGCCACAAGCAGGGACAGGAGACTGACAAACCTAGAGATATATATTCTGAAGCGGTGTTACACCCTACGTTATACTTAATTAGCACTATGCCATTACCTCGTTGTAAGAGAGCCACTCATATTCCTTGTTGGGGCCCGTCCTTGCTCCAAGACAGGGGCCATTATCTGCAATGAGTGAAACAGGTTTGCTGTTTAACGCCACACTCACCAATAGTCCAGCGATATGGCAGCGGTCTGATAATAATCGAGTTTGGACCGGACAATCCAGTGATCGACATCAAGAGGCTTGATCTGCGCAGATGGAATCCGGTGATATGCAGCAACCAAGTCAACGAGTCTGACCACCTAATCCTGTTATTCGCCCTGGTATTTATATCTCACATCGGGGATTGCATGGTCATAGTTAACTCCCAGACATTATCAACGTAACATAATAAGACCAATCAAATAATATTTCGCTCTATATCACTGTTGCTGTTATTTACCGTGATGGTGTTAATATTATGATGGGGTGTCCAATGTGGGACAGCTCGTATCCAAAGTGTTTCTCTGTGGTGAAACATATTCAACATTTCGGGGACACACGAGTGAGGCCGGACTGGTCAGTACTTACTAGACTGTCGTATGCCCCTCTGGAAGACTTCGTACAGGGTCCTCGCGTCCTCGTACAGGTAGTGCATCAACTGACCCTTGGCCTTCGGGTAGGCGGACATTCGACTTCCATCCTGAAGTCAGAGTTTACGTCATAGACTCACTGATTCGCGTTACTACTACTACTGCTACTACTGCTACTACTACTACTACTACTACTACTACTACTACTACTACTACTACTACTTATAAATATTTTAACTACAATTATAATGACAATATTGAAATTAATGAAGTGGTGATAATAACAAAAGAACTGCTACCACCACTATTACTACTACTTCAGCAGTACCACTACAGGTACTACTACAGGTACCACTACAGGTACGACTACAGGTACGACTACGGGTACGACTACAGGTACCACTACAGGTACGACTACAGGTACCACTACAGGTACCACTACAGGTACTACTACTACAGGTACCACTACAGGTACCACTACAGGTACTACTACAGGTACTACTACAGGTACCACTACAGGTACTACTACAGGTACTACTACAGGTACTACTACAGGTACCACTACAGGTACCACTACAGGTACTACTACAGGTACTACTATAGGTACCACTACAGGTACCACTACAGGTACTACTACAGGTACCACTACAGGTACTACTACAGGTACCACTACAGGTACTGCTTCACGCATTAGTGCAGCCACTAACACTACTTCTTTGAATTCTACTACTACTACTACTACTACTGCGACCCATGAAGATCTGTGTTCGGATTTGGTCTTCAGCAATGCTTGTCGTAAGAAGCGACTTACGGGATCGGACTATCGTTACTGCTCTTGAGCTACTACTACTACTACTACTACTACTACTACTACTACTTCTACTACTACTGCGTAAGAGGCGACTTTACGGGATCGGACTTACGGGATCGGACTATCGTTACTGCTCTTGAGCTACTACTGCTACTACTACTACTGCTACTACTACTACTACTACTACTACTACTACTACTTCTACTACTACTGCGTAAGAGGCGACTTTAAGGGATCGGACTTACAGGATCGGACTATCGCTACTGCTCTTGAGCTACTGCTACTGCTACTGCTACCACTAGTACTACCTCTTCTGCTGCTAATACTATTACAACTGCTGCTACCACTTCCGTCGTTGTCAGATATTTCTCTGTAAATAACAGTTAGTCCAACCCCTCACCTCCAACTCCACCGACTGGTCACTGAGGTCCACTGGGGGGACTACTTGAGGGGGTCGTGACGTCATGTAGTAGCTTGCAGCCGCTAGTCCAACAAGCGTTAGTGCACTCGCACCGATTAAACCAACGTTATCCGCGTACAGTTCTTTGAACGTTGAAGAAGAGTCAGACATCCTGAAACGTATAGCAAAAATAGTTACAATGTGTAATGTCGACATGAAAAATAGACGAAACCTGCGAGGTTTGTAACAAAATAATAAAGTACAATCAAGCATGTACCAAAGAAGGAAATAGATGTCCAGGCCGATTGTTGATCTGCCTCACCCCCACAGGGCCTTACGGCTTGGAGCTTTGTACTCGTGATCCGAGCAGTGGGATGCTGAACAGCCGATGATAACGTGGAACGGAGGAGTGGTACAGCAACGGGCGCTTCAGTGCGTTAATTCTTTTCGTGACGACGTGAACTGTACATTGAACTTTGGTGTGGTATTTAACTATGACTTTTACTGTGATTGATATTCAGATACACAGCAGTGTACCGGGACCACACATTACATCTTCTCGCATAGTCGTGACATTTCAACTACATATACCAGTCTCTCATTATAACATTCAAACAAAATATCCCCCAACTCTCAAGCACGTCGAAAATGTTTTTTGGCAAGCCTCCATCTTTTCAACGAAAATAAGTCCTGCTTATGGAGTTCAAGGTACAACTACAGAATACCGGATACCTACCAGCCATATTGTATGCTGTCACGTCACCCTAACCCTAAACCTTACCCTAACCCTAAACCTTACCCTAACCCTAACCAAAAGTAAACTCGCGTGCTTTCAAAGATGGCGAAAGGTATCCGGTATTCTGTAATCTGATACCCATCAGCCATATTGTTTAGTGTCACGTCACCCTAACGCTAACCCTAACCCTTACCCTAACCCTAAGAAAACTCGCATGCTTTCAAAGATGGCGGAAGGTATCCGGTATTCTGTAGTCTTACCAAAGAGGAAGGCGATTTAGTAAATATTTCCGAGACTGAATGATAGTCTTGTTTTTTTTTTTTTATAAATGCTTAATATCAAATCACTTCTTCAAAAAACAATGTGTTTTTCACTGAACATGTGTGATATTAAAATACTCGACACGTGCTGTTGATTTAGGGTACGAAGAACGTTTCACGTTATTTTCACCAAACTAAATCAAATTAAATGGTTCTACTCCAGATGTTTTTGAAAACTTTATAATTTGAATTCTTTCAGCTACCATAAAGAACGAAGGTGACTAAGCTTTTAAACAATAATTAAAGAATTATGAAAATGAATATCATAAAAATATGAATCATGACATGAAGGCGACACAGATGTTGACCATAGCTGTTTATCGTTGCAGTATAGGAGTACCATACTGGTATTTGGTGAATATAAAGAAAGATGAGCGACAAGAGTTTTTCGGAAAACTGAAGTTAACATGGTCTGATGTAACTAAAATACTTTTGTGAGGGAGGTAAATCCAACTCGTGACTATTTCAATATTTCATAATTTCTGTCGCTGATGCATGAAATTTGGAAACATCCTCAACATGCCCACCAAAAACACCCTTAGAGACCACGCATTTTGTAACCCTGATCAAACAACGTTGAGCAAGAGCATTTTGAATGTTCAGCTTACTGGGTTTGCACACGGAATCGCGCATTCGAGTATGTCCTTTGGTTCTTGCTACGACCTATGCCTGATGTATAACTGTGATTGCAACTATTAACAACATTTTCATTAAAGTGGGATATCCAAGAAGTATGTTGTTTCCCATTGAAATCAATCAAACAAACAAACAAACAAACACGAACACGAACGAACGAACAAACGAACACGAGCAAACGAACGAACGAACGAACGAACCAACCAACCAACCAACAAACAAACAAACAAACAAACGCAAACCACCTGACTCGGACAGTTTAAATATAAGTAACAACGTCGTGAAATGTTCTGTTTTTGCAAGCTTTCACGATAAATCCACATGTCCAAGAAAATGTTCTATAAACGTCTGTCACACAAACGTTATCACTGATGGTTATGCGTGTAACGTGTAACGACGAAAGTAACGGCGTAAATAACGCCGTGCTGGTTGAATTACATCAGATTTAATGCCATCTGATGTTAAGTGAGTGAGTGCGTTTAGTTTTACGCCGCTTTTAGCAATATTCCAGCAAAATCAGGGCGGGGGAAACCAGAAATGAGCTTCACACATTGTACCCATGTGAGGAATCGAACCCGGCGAACGCTTTAACCACTAGGCTACCCCGCCGCCCCCCGAAGTTAAGTGAATAGGCACGAGTATTTGATACATGGTCATACTCACGGCTTCGGAAGTGAAATAGATTGAAGTGAAAGACTGCAGATCAGCACCATTTATACTCACCGGTAAATTACCGCAACACCTGTACCAGAGTTAACGCCGGATGCACATGCTTTTTAGCAATTTAATGCATGATCCTCGTGCAATTCATCTGCTTAAAGTTTGCAGTTGGTTCCCCAAAGTTAGTAGAGAAATTCATCTTCCATGTAACTACACATATATGCATAACATATAGTGAATGCTTTTAAGTGAGTGATAGGTGATATAATTTTTGATGGGTGATATAATTTGATAGAAACTGCTTACAGTGTGATGACTCTCAGCTTTCCGCGAGTCAAACAAGGTCTAATAACATTGTGACAGAGGTATTAGCAGTGTGACGTCATAACTACACAGCAAAAAAAGTTAAGCACCCCCCTGATTTTTCACAGAGGGGTGAACTTCATGGAAGCATGGTATGAAACTGAGAAAAAGAAGAGAAGCAAAACAAATTTTAATTAAAAGAACAATCATTTGGTCATTTGGAACAGAAGTTTTGTAACGGTATGAGCACTAAAAGTGCATGAAAACACAGAGTGAAATTGAAATGGAATTGCATCCAAAAGACATGTGTGTTGAAGTATCGTCAGTTCAATGTCTTGGGGTGTGCCACCCGGTAAAAGCAGCTTAAATAAAGTGGATCAGTGTCCCAGGAATCACAAAACATCAGTAACGTGTACTGCCACCACGTGCCTGATTAACTGCAGCCACTCTTCTTGGCATACCCCTAACCAGGTTCCTTAATTGTTCCATCGGTATCCGCTGCCACTCCCCGTGAAGAACTGCCTCCAGTTCCCCCAGGTTTTGTGGAGGAGGATTCCTTCTTTGTACCCGACGCCCCATGATGTCCCAAACATGTTCGATGGGATTCAAATCAGGAGACACTGATGGCCAGGGAATTCGTGTCACAGCATTATTTGCCAGATGTTGGTTTACAGCATGTGAACGATGAGGTCGTGCATTGTCGTCCATGAACAAGGGTCTTGTGGCAAGTCTGTGGTCATCGAAATGATCAATAATTACAGGATCCAGAACCTCCTGAATGTAGCGAGCGCCTGTGAGTGAACCTTGTATAGTCACCAAATCCAGTCTACAGTCGTAGGAGAAGCCTCCCCAAACCATTACGGATCCCCCGCCAAATGGTACTCTTGGCAAAATGTTCTTGGGGGCAAGACGTGTATTTCTAGTCCTCCATACTCGGGCTCTCCCATCCACAATATGCAGGAGGAAACGACTTTCGTCGGTCCAGTGTATTCTCCTCCATGATCGTAGGTTCCACCTCTGCCTGTGCTGACACCATAATCCCAGCTGACGCTTGTGGTGATTTGTGAGCTGTGGACGCCTGATGACCCTTCTGGCTCTTAATCCAGCAGCTTTGAGGCGGTTTCTCACAGTCTGGTTGCTCAAGCGGCGATGAGGTAACCAGGCCTGTTTCAGAAGGGTGCTTGAACCAAAACGCTGGCGTCTCACATGCCGTAACAGAGCTGTATCCTCCTGGGGCGTGGTAGCTTTTGGTCTTCCAGAACGGGGAAGGTCCTTTACATCATTTGTTTGCGCATGCTTCCTCACCAGACGGCTTATTACGGTGTAGTGCAATTTCCTTGTAAGAAAGTCCTGCCCGATGAAGTCCAATGATCTGCCATCTCAATGCCTCGGAAATTCTCCTTCGTGCCATTGTCAATCAGAAGTGCAAAAACAGTGATAATGAAGTCGATACCGATCCTTAAATACCCAATGCTTGTGGTTGTTTGAAACTTTGGTGTGTGCAACACATGGGTGGCGGGATTCACGTGCATGCGGCTGCGTTCGTGAGAGACATTTTCTAATAAGTAACACCTTATTTTATCACCAATATACCACTCTTTGATTTGCCATCATGAGGACTGAAATTTTGTTCCGACATATACCGATAATTCAGCTTTAATTTGAGGGGTGCTTAACTTTTTTTGCTGTGTATATATACCATTATGACGGCAAATATCTAGAGGTATTACACTAAATAGTGTAATATTGCCGTAAAAAATAGTACACTGCAGTATCTTACACGGACAAGTAATAAATGAAGTTATTAGGTAGGAAGCAGGTACTTGTACATTAGTCATGTAATTGTTAGGTGTGAGTGAGTGAGTTTAGTTTTACGCCGCACTCAGCAATATTCTAGCCATATGGCGGCTGACTGTAAATAATCGAGTCTGGACCAGACAATTCAGTGATCAACAGCATGAGCATCGATCTGCGTAATTGGGAACCGATGACATGAGTCAACCAAGTCAGTGAGCCTGACCACCCGATCCCGTTAGTCGCCTCTTACGACAAGCATGGGTTACTGAAGGTCAATTCTAACCCGGACCTTCACGGGTGTAATTGTTTGGAGTGAGTGAGTGAGTGAGTGGGTTGAGTTTTACGCCGCACTCAGCAATATTCGAGCTATATGGCGGCGGTCTATAATAATCGAGTCTGGACCAGACAATCCAGTGATCAACAGCATGAGCATCGATCTGCGTAAGTGGGAACCGATTATCAATTCTAACCCTGACCTTCACGGGTGTAATTGTTTGGAGGGAATATTAGTTATAATTTATAGCCAGAAAATGCATGTGTTGTGCAGCTGCTTGCCTGTTGAGTTTTACCATAGAGCAGTTCCCCTACACCTCCCTCTTTTTTCCCTGTTGGGAGAGTCGGTGGGGTAGCCTAGTGGGTAAAGCGTTCGCTCGTCATGCCGAAGACACGGGTTCGATTCTCCATATGGGTACAATGTGTGAAGCCCGTTTCTGGTGTCCCCCGCCGTAATATTGCTGGAACACTGCGTAAAGTGGCGTAAAACCATACTCACTCACTCACTCCTTGTTGGGATCCCAGGCCATGTCATGGTGGAGGGGACATAACTTTAGGACTAACAAATACAAGTAGAAACTCTGTATGTGACTAAATGATTGGCCCCAAACACAGACATTCCGCACTGTTAACTTGGCTTGCAAACAGTGTGTTTCTTCACATCCGACACATTCCAACATCCCCTCCACACTTCTAACTGTCGCTGTGAAGCCCATTTATGGTGTCCCCCGCCGTGATATTGCTGGAATATTGCTAAAAGCGGCGTAAAACCAAACTCACTCACTCACTCTAACTGTCGCTTTCCTTCGCACTTGTTCAGTCCCCTACTATACTTAACTAAATCTTCCAATGGACACCATACGGATACCTGTTTGTCGCTAGTTAATTCCGCTCTTGGCCTCTACAGACCAAACAAACAGTCTTTATTATAATTTGGAGGTTTACAAGCTGATCGAAACTCAAAACGTTCAAACTGTTTTAGGTATGGCTGACTTTAAACAAATATGAATGGGTTATAAGATTGAACACATACACACCATTTATAAACATAAACATACACATACACGCACACACGCACACACGCACACACACACCTAAAAAATGGCCGCAATTACTGAACTTTCATAATTTCCCTTTCATACAGCCTTTAAAGCAATACTACAGCTCTAAACAGAACAAGTCTAGTTTTTCTCAGATTCTGCACATTTACCTAGGTTCATTTTGAGTTTCAAACACCCGCACACGACACACACTCACACACCCCTCCTTACTCCCCCCTCCATCTTCCCCTTAACAACCCCAAACACCCCCAAACACACACACATCCACAATCCCCAACCACCCACCAACCCACCCACCACACACACACACACACAGAGCCACACTCTCAAACATGACAAATTGCGATGTTTTACGGTCACTGAACAAATGAAGTCCCCTCAACTCTGCCAATTAGCCAGCTCAAATCAACACGGATCACTGCTCGCTGGACAACTTCACATGCTGTTTATATCATATTTCTACTTACAAACACAACTAGTTTCCAGATAAGACAGCATTGGAAGTACACATCTCCCCAAAGCAAATAGAACAACATGCCTGTGCTGCTCGACATTTAAAACTGGGACACAGTTATCGGGTCCAAATAGTGTAGAGTCCAAGTTAATATATGACAATATAAACCTGTTCCCAATCCAAGAAAATCGGTTTAACGATAAACAGTTATCCAGATAATCAGTTACACTGAAACCGGTTTCTACTCTACAATACGTACCATCACATAGCAGCTCACCGGAAACCCCTGCAGTTCTGCAATGTGCAGCTCTGTGACACTGTTACTGCATGATGCAGCTGTATGCTCTCAACCAGGCCTCTAGACTAACTCTTAGTCCCTGAATATATATATACTTTTGATGGTAACAAATAAACCCACTTAAATTGAAAAGGAGTTGGGAGATTCCTGAACCTGGGGAAATCTAGATTTCATTTAGGGCTTTAGCATTGCAGGGAGGGCAAGGCAGTAGGGAACTTAATGTGGTTCAGGGACTGTGAGACAGACTACGAGGCCACATGTGTGTAGCACCGCCCTCTGTCACAGTTTATTAACATTTGAGTTCCGTGAGGGTGTTGAGTTCCACGTGAAAGCCGAGCCTGTGTGGAAAGGTTACGCTGCGAGTTTGAGCAGCATGAGATAGAAACGAAAATACTAAGTAGTAGAAATTAGGGAAAGAGTATGTGTTTTAAATATCGAATCTTGACAGGGTCAGGCGAAAATGGATTCAATACCTGCATTGGATATACAAATACAGCTTGTGATTTATGTTGAGATCGTGAGAAAAGCGTTTTAATTTAACAGGCAATATGATTGCTTGTAGAACAGTCATTAGCCTTGCTCCAAGGCTGTACTGAGTGATAAGTCCATGCATGTATAGTAATTCTATCCAGAGGCAAGTCTAGATAAGGGGATAGTCTAAGCACCCCAGTTTGTTTTTCATATTTTTTTAGAAATGATTATTTAAACTATTAATAATTACCGTAGAGGCTTGTGCAAGTCTAAACGGTCATACGCAAAGACACGTTTGCAATTTATCATGATCATATGTTTGAATACAGAAATCCCATTAATTAGATATTTTTGGGATGCATAATAAAGTCCTGTTGTAGCGGAAGCTGTTTCCTGGACGATTATGTTTAAATGTTTACATTAGTTCAAATAACAATAATGACTCGGTAATCCGGACATTTGTTAATGCGGACGAATTCTCTGGCACCAATAACGTCCACGCTACAGGTTCTTAAACTATACACGTGAGTCCCTTGAACACTGTGGAAGACGTGGAGTTGTCTTTCACATTCACACGTTGCATACATTGATGTGAAAGTAATACTCCGTGATGATGATGATGATGATGATGATGATGATGATGATGAGTGTGTATTGGTAATGGTGCATATATGTGCGTGCCTTCGATTGGGCGTCCGTGTTTTTAATGTGTGTGTGTGTGTGTGTGTGTGTGTGTGTGTGTGTGTGTGTGGTTATAACGATGAATGTTTACATGTGAGGGTCTAATGAATTATGAACATCACGACTTTGCACACAGGAATCTATCCGCTACAAGACATGTTAACATACTCCATTATCAAGTGAGCTAATCGCCATCATTTACCCAGTATTTGGGCCACTTTCAAGTTTCTGAAATGAATTAAATACAGAAACAGTTACCCTCACAACGCGAAAACACCCTATACATGTTTATACACATACATTCACGTACCTTGCTTCTATCGATCCCTTAGTGTACAATGGAAAGTCTAGCTGTAGTCATTCAAGGGTTCGAAGTTCAAGGGCAATGTTCAGGTCCTTGCAGGTCCGACGACGAACCTAACCACGTGGAAGAAGGGGTGTGTCCCCACGATATGTAAACATGCCTTGACGTAACCCCTAAGTCCTCAATGTATAGTAGTCTGGGTCTATGGGCACACAATGCTTTACACAATGTGCAGTTGACCGCTAACCCCAATAGTCAAGTAACTAAAGATTGTCAACATAAAGAGGTGATAGGGTTAGACGTTGTGTTGAGTGATAACGTCGCGTCATATGTCAAACACGCGCTGATGGTAGATATATATGTACTGTGTAGTAGATAAGAGGTAATATCTACCAGTCCGAGAGTCGGTGGGGTAGCCTTGGGGTTAAAGCGCTCGCTCGCCACGCCGAAGACCCGGGTTCGATTCCCAACATGGGTACAAAATTTGAAGTCCATTTCTGGTGTACTCCGCCGTGATATATTGCTGAATATTATTAAAATCGGCGTAAAAGTAAACTCACTCACTCCTCTACTAGTCCGAGCTGAAGTTTATTTAGATAAGAATATATATATAAATATATCTACTATATACCATATACAGATATCTGTCTGTGTGCGGGTCTGTGTGTGTACGTGTGTACATGTGTCTGTATGTATGCGCATTTAAACACATACCTTCTTTTATGGGCATTTTAGAAGTTCAGGTGATGAAGAATGGTGACAATTTTTGGGGATATACAACTTCTTTTATTCTGCTTGACAACGACATCAGAATCTATGTCGAAACGTCGCCTTTCATAGAATAAAAGTTGTATACCCATGAAAATTGTCATCTTTCTATACCTATTAAGGACAATGTAAACTGAAACCAAGCCCACACGGATCTTTTTAGATTCATTTACTTCTTGACTCGTCTTCAGTTTCCTATGTACTTCTTCTTTTTAACTCTTACGCAGTATATAGGTGCCAAAAATGAATTGAGTGTAAATTGATACAGTTAAAGGTGAGCGTTTCCGACTCTAGCGAAATCTCGCTGTGTATCTGTAATGCATATAGGTATCGTATAAGCGTTCGCTTATCACACCGAAGACCCGGGTTCGATTCCCAACATGTGTACAATGTGTGAAGCCTATTTCTGGTGTCCCCTGCTGTGATATTGCTGGAATATTGCTTATAGCGGCGTAAAACGTATTTCATTCACTCACGTTGTTAATCGTACGGGTTTCTGTTTTTCTAGATAACCCCTTGTACAGTTCAGCTATCAGTTGTGTTTCAAATATAGGTCTATTTATATTTCAGTCTACTTTACTTTGGTCCTTAAAGTCCGCAGACAAAAATGTAAAGATAACAACGAACGAAACAAAACACCAACCCAACGTGATGTGGACCACACCATGCAGTTTTGACCGTGTTATTTGGGCTAGAATGTTCACTGTGACTCCTTGAAGAAGAGACAAAATCTGACTTTATTGCAGGATTTTACATGCGCTTCAGTACTGTTTCCCTATTTATGGATTGGGATAAAATGCACATTGTACGTTATCCGCTTTCTGAGCGATTCCTACTGAAAACGCCTCTCTATATAACTGTGCGACTGTTTTTCCCAGAACCCACGTTTTCGCAAGACGGACGTTCTACTGTATAACCGTGGATAGTATCTGGTTGGACAATCAGGAAAATTTACTATCGTTAGCATAATTCAGATTTCAGTTCTTAAACATTGATCTACACAGAATAGACTGTTTCACTGTTCACAGAAAGGTTACTTTCTTCTAATTAAGGTCCTCTCATTGCTTTCATATCTGATGATAACGCTCAGTTAAACAGCGTTGGTCGGATTAACGGGGTTTTATAGAATGTGTTGACCTGCCGCGTCATCGTTTTACATGTGTACCAGTCTCATCCCCTCTTCCATTCCTACATCATGCAGCTAGGATTCTTTTGTTTCTAGAATCCCTACAATCATCAACATCACTCATGCTCTTCAAGCTGGGGTAGGAGAAAACCCCCGAATGAGATTCAGGTGTGACTAAATTGAGTGGACGTCATCCGATGACGTCGGTCCTTGCTCATGATATCAATCACAGGTTTGTCTGGTCACCTACCCATCAGGATTCCGAAGGAGAATAGGCTCCAAGATATCCATGCTTGTCACAGTCGACCTTATTAGGGGATCAAGTGTGACAGTTCAGTTACCTTTGAAGGTCATTGTACAGCAGCTACAGACTCACGCTATCAACCACTGGTTTGTTTCGACAAGAAACGATTGTTGACCGACTGCAGTGATATAACTGGATTATTTTAACTGCATTAAACAATAACATTTTTTTAACCAATGTTGTATATACCTTCTTTATCGGGGTCACGGGTTACTCAGTTTGTCTAAGACGCAATAAACTGACGCACAAAAGAAAGTACACACCTGGTGCTTTGGGATGAGTTTCCAAAGGACATGATATCTCATGCCCTCTACTCTAAGGGATATCTGGGGTGTGTTGTCAAAAACATACACAACAATGTTTGTTTCTTGGAAGTTGAAATAGTTGTTGTTTCTTGGACCATAGTCCCAAAATACTGGGTGTGTACTTTCTTTTGTACGTCAGCTTAGTTTGATGTGCAATCACACCAGAAGCCAGTGATCGTGGGTTCCAATCCCGGTTAGCTCCGATTATGTTTCAAGGTCAACCAGCACCATACCAGTGCCCAAGGACTTCATCAAACTGTTACATGTCTGATACACGTATCACTTCCGGCTCCCCGCCGACGTAGAAGTGACACGTTGACACCGGGCATTCCGCTAACGTACAGCTCCACGCTGTGATATACCGGGGTTTCCGTTAATAATAAGTTGGCACGCTGTGATATCACTGGAATACTGTTCAAATTTGACTCAAATTTACACTTAACCCACTCATTCGTTTCTACATCCCTGCTGACGTTTTCGATCTACCCCTCCACTCAAAGTAATAATATGCTTTTATCAAACGGTTGCTCCTCATCGGGGGATACTATCATGATGTTTACCAGTGTGTAACGTCAGTAGGAAGCGCTTATTTGATTTGTATGTGGGTGGAAATAACATGCGAAAAGAGTCTTCTTTTCGCAGCAGTATCCAAAAAACTATTTTTTACTGTCCACCATTGAACAAACCATTAAAAGTTTTGAAGAAAACGTGTTTTATTTTTTCACTTTTAAATGGAAAACCCTCAAATATTTTTCACTAAACAATCTGTTAATTGCTTTCTCCACTGCAGACAAATGATTCCTTTTGGCATATTTCTGAACAAAGTTTCAGTTTAGAAATCTGACATTTAATTTCGGTTATCTCTATGAGGCGTGATCTGACACCGTTCAGACAAGTGTCACCGTGGAAGTGACAAGTCATGTTCAAACAGGCCTCCCTGACGTTTTCCTTAGTTTCAAACCCAGAACAAAGAATATTTTCATCGCGTTCCATTATTGCGACTTTTTTTCAAAATGAAATAAGTAATGGTAGACTTTATGTTCCACGATAAAATGTACTCCCCTACAATGTCTCTACCAAACTCCCACTGTCCCTCACCAAAAGTTTGTCTGTCTGTGTCTCCTACTATGTTTTCCTGTGTCCCTGTACGTGTACTGAGATGTATCCCATAGACTGAGATGTGAACCACATACTGGAATGTGTCCTCCTGTGTCCCATATGCTGGAATGTGTCCTCCTGTGTCCCATATACTGGAATGTGTCCTCCCATATTCGAGTTCTGGAATGTGTCCTCCTGTGTCTCACATACTGGAATGTGTCCTCCCATATTCGAGTTCTGGAATGTGTCCTCCTGTGTCCCGAATACTGCAATATGTCCTGATGTGTCCCATATACTGGAATGTGTCCTCCTGTGTCCCATATACTGGAATGTGTCCTCCTGTGTCCTATATACTGGAATGTGTCCTCCTGTGTCCTATATACTGGAATGAATGTGTCCTCCTGTGTCCCATATACTGGAATGTGTCCTCCTGTGTCCCATATGCTGGAATGTGTCTGGTCCCGAGTTCTGAATGTGTCCTCCTGTGTCCCATATGCTGGAATGTGTCCTCCTGTGTCCCATATACTGGAATGTGTCCTCCCATATTCGAGTTCTGGAATGTGTCCTCCTGTGTCCCATATACTGCAATATGTCCTGATGTGTTCCCATATACTGGAATACTGGAATGTGTGTGTCCCTCCTGTGTCCCATATAGTTCTGGAATGTGTCCTCCTGTGTCCCATATGCTGGAATGTGTCCTCCTGTGCCCCATATACTGAAATGTGTCCTCCCATATTCGAGTTCTGGAATGTGTCCTCCTGTGTCCCATATGCTGGAATGTGTCCTCCTGTGTCCCATATACTGGAATGTGTCCTCCCATATTCGAGTTCTGGAATGTGTCCTCCTGTGTCCCATATACTGGAATGTGTCCTCCCATATTCGAGTTCTTGAATGTGTCCTCCTGTGTCCCGAATACTGCAATATGTCCTGATGTGTTTCATATACAGGAATGTGTCCTCCCAAATTCGAGTTCTGGAATGTGTCCTCCTGTGTCCCATATACTGGAATGTGTCCTCCTGTGTCCTATATACTGGAATGTGTCCTCCTGTGTCCCATATGCTGGAATGTGTCCTCCTGTGCCCCATATACTGAAATGTGTCCTCCCATATTCGAGTTCTGGAATGTGTCCTCCTGTGTCCCATATGCTGGAATGTGTCCTCCTGTGTCCCATATACTGGAATGTGTCCTCCCATATTCGAGTTCTGGAATGTGTCCTCCTGTGTCCCGAATACTGCAATATGTCCTGATGTGTTTCATATACTGGAATGTGTCCTCCCATGTCCAATAAACTGGAATGTGTCCTCCTGTGTCCCTATACTGGAATGTGTCCTGATGTGTCCCTATACTGGAATGTGTCCTGATGTGTCCCATATACAGGAATGTGTCTTCCTGTGTCCCATATACTGGAATGTGTCTTCCTGTGTCCCATATACTAGAATGTGTCCTCCTGTGTCCCATATACTGGAATGTGTCCTCCTATATTCGAATTCTGGAATGTGTCTTCCTGTGTCTCACATACTGGAATGTGTCCTCCTGTGTCCCATATACTGGAATGTGTCCTCCTGAGTCTCATATACTGGAATGTGTCCTCCTGTGTCCCTTGTACTTTGATGTGTCCTCTTGAGTCCCTTATCCCATATAGTGAAATGTGTCCTTCTGTGTCCCATATTCTGGACTGTGTTCTCATGTGCCCATTTGCTGGAATGTGTCCTCCTGTGTTCCATATTCTGGACTGTGTCGTCCTGTGTCCCATATTCTGTGATCTGCATTCAAATCTATCTTCAGAGATGAACTTCTGACAGTTCACAAATCACGCGTCATATAAAAATCATCAGCAAGATTGATTTTTGAATGAACTTCCACTCTCGATTCTCTTATCTCCATTTCTTTGTACTTTTTAAGGCACATTTCTTCAAAGATCATAAATCAATTTGTCAATTTAAATAAAATCTAACGTCATTCGGTTCGTTAGATTTCAATTTTCATGTCTTTTTAAATAAAAGGATTCATTCAAGATTCGAAGATCAATGTCTCCAGAAAACCTGAACACTTGAACAGATAGCATTAGAATGGCAGCAGCAGAACCCCATCTGCTAACTCAAGTAGTTAAAGTAACGCAATAAATTGGAATGAGTGTTTTACTTACTTGAGTATTTTTAATGTCAAATAGAAAACTTGCGAAACAGGAACTGTTCACGTGACGAAAAGTGGAATAGTTAAAGTGGATGCCGCTAAAGAAAGCATGGTTTATAGAGATCAAAGATAGATTTTTGGATATCCTGAGACGTGAGTGGGATGCTGATAGCAGGACATCCATGTCCTTGGAGTGTAAATTCTAAACTTTGAAAAACATGTAGTTTTGGTAAGGTGTCATGGAGCGCGACATATGGTCTAGTTGTTTAAGCGTTCGCTCGTCACACCGGAGGTTCGGTTTGATTCCCAGTATGGTGCAATGTACGAAATCTATTTTCGCCCCCTCATCCCCTTCCTAACTCCGAGATATTGCTGGCACATTGCTAAAACCCAAATCACTAAAGACTCCTGCTGTGTGACTGTTTAGACTGTGTGACTGTGTGAAGCAGCTATATAAAAGATATGAGCCACCACGGGAGGCAGAGGTGTTTGTGATAGTGCAAGGAATGTATGTAATTAGGTGACCCTGGGGATTACACATCTTACATTGATAGTATGTGCAGTGCTGTATGCCATGGGACCTAAAACTTACTCCCACCTCGCAACAGTCCTGTCCTCCGGCTTAAACAAAGCATTTTGTCTGTGAAGAAACGGGTGTACTGGTGGCCTGGGATCTGTGTCACCTAAACATCACCTTACCTGCAAAACGGGAGAAGGTAACAGTTTATTCGTCGTTCTGGACAAAACTGATGAGTTAACAGATATGAAAATTAAACGATTAATCAATATGATGACCATATAGAATAAAGGTGTGACGTAAAACACAAATAAGGGCAGTGTTTAAACATTCTAAAATCGAAATTGATCAGAATGAAGGATGTACATGTGTACATGATTACATGGGTACATGGATGCATTTTCAACAATTACGATAAGTAAATTAGGAACGACACAGAACTGTAATGCATGTAACCCAGTGACCTGGCAGAGGGCGCAGATAACAGAAAATTGAGCTTTTAGCATCATTCCAGCAATATCACTGCGGGGTCACCGGAATGGGCTTCAGACATTGTACCCATGTGGGGAATCGAACCCGGGTCTTCGGCGTGACGAGTGAACGCTCCAACCACAAGGCTACCCAACCGCCCTATATAACAGGTAAACGCCATAACAAAACCCCCCCCCCACACACACACACCCCTCCCCCACACACCTCTTCCTTACATTCACTCTTCTGCAACTGTCAGTGACGATGTGAGGTGAGTTGTTACAGACTGCCGTTACAGGCCAAACCTACGCGGTGGGGCGGTGGGGTAACTTAGTGGTTAAAGCGTTCACTCGTCACGGCGAAGACCTGGGTTCGATCCCCTACATGGGTAGAATGTGTGAAGCTCATTTCTGGTGTGCCCCGCCATGACATTGCTGGAATATTGCTAAACGGCGTAAAACTAACCTCACTCACTCACTAACCCATGGACAAGGCCGTTACCAATGATTCCCTCCAGATTAACAAATGTCGAAAATGATCAAACTTTGAATTAAATAAGGCCTTGTGAACGAGTGCACTCATTCCCCTCAGTCATCGTCCGGTAAGGGATGTTTCCGGATTGACAGGATTCGACAAATGATGTTGCACTGTACATGTACACTTGTGTGTTAATCAAATTAGTCTGGAGCCTGTTTTGCCTGTGACTAATCCCTCGAACTAACTGATGTATTTGTCGATGAATTAAACATATTACCCTGTCATGGAAAACGGTAATTGCAAAGAAATCAGTTGGGGGAAATGTAATTGGTATATAAGGATATTGACAATTACGAAGCAGTCCGAGGCTTTCAATTAAGACACAGGTCATTCAACGCTCACCGTCGTCGAAGCTGTTGGAGACGAGAGGCTGACGTCAGCACGACTGTTGTGTCGACTGAAAAAACACGTGAGCAAAGATGATCACGTTTTTACTGGGCACGCCAACTAAACCACGGATCGGTTCAATGCATTAGCCTAATTCTGTCTTGGTAATGATGGCACCCAACTTCTTGGTAAATTCTGCAATGACATGCGATCGATTATCTGGAAGAGATAAATCAATCAGCAACGGTTGGTTTAGTGGGTAGTGCTTGAAATCGTTCTCTATGTACATTGTCCAGTGCCACTCATTGTGATATCAAATTAGTAAAATTTGGTGATGTTTCACAAACGCCAATTGAATCCGGGAGTTACAATTCAAACCTTGGTCAGAGCCGCGTTAGCAACTGAGACTTATAGCTGTTGAATGTGAAAACAATATATCTCTTACGTCATCATATGATGGACCTGTTCATTATTATTTATGACCACAACTACATGAACATGCAACATAAATAATAAAAATTATATAGAAAAAAATATTATTGACATGTTGTTGACCTCTTTACCATCTTCAGTCATGGGATAGCATTAAAACAAATTCCGTCCGTAAATTACGTATCAGATAAAAGTTACATATTTACTTGTTTCGATTTTTAAAAGTGTCTCTTACGTCTAATGCTGTAATGGCGTAACTTCAATTTCGGGTTGCACATGTTCTTATAAGCACATTCCATTTCTTGCAACAATTACCTTAAAACATGAAATTGAGGTTGAAAGCAAAGATGATCACTCCGTATTTCTTGCAACCATACCCTTACCTTAAAAACCTGAAATTGAGGTTGAAAGCACCCATTTCAACATTATGTTTCTGTAACATATAAATAGCCATGAGATGATCTCGCAGTTGTTGTTGGCGTTGGCGTTAGCTATATCACCATGTCGTTGTATAATACTGGGTGTCAACAACAAATACAAAAACCCAGCATGTTAAATGTGGCTCTTCTGTGCTATAATACTCAGAAGCATCTACGTTAACTTCACCGAAAACATGGAATCAAAAACATTCCCAAAACACCACCTTCCGCCGGAAAAGGTCGTTACACACCAATCTCACTGTAATACTGCAAGATGCCCCTAACATTGTTACGTTGAACACATATAGTTCGGCTCCATATAATGAAAATGGAACGTATATAAAATATTGTTTATGCTCAGTGATCGATAGCATGAATAACCATTAGGCCTGTTTACCATAGCTATGAACATCCTGGGCCCTCAGTAAGCATCCTTGTCATTAAGTAAGTCAACTGTCGGTAAACGAACCACCTTAGAGTGATAACAACTTGATATGTCCATGGACCTTTAAACCGGTGGTAGCTTGTCATTTCGTTAAAAAAGGCAACCAAATATTTTCGAACTAAAGCTGAATTTGTTCATACGATTTTGGAACTAAATGGTTCCTCGTCTGTGATTTGTCCATTTGACCCATTTCTGGTTATAACCTTGACGGCCTACGCAATTTGTAGCCCATCTAGACGAGACGAGACGAGGGCCTGGGGGCATGTGCATGATCGTTTTAGCACGTGGGACAGCGGCCATGAACTGATTTGGCTTGCTACCTTGTTTGATGCCATTATGAGGACAGTTATCTATCACTGGGGTTTTGATTTCACAAATACGCTCAGTACTAGGGAGGTAGTTGAAGACGATAACATAGAGATAGTGAGTGAAAAGGTGTTGCGAAGGTTTAAACATAACAATAAATCATAATAAAATGTAAGAATTAAGGTGTTAGGAATAAACACATCCATAAATTCTTGCCTTTATGTGTATTACTTCTAAATGCCGTTGAAAGACTCAATCCTTTGGATACATTTGTAACCTTATAAATACCTTATATTATAACTTATATACATTATATATTTTAATTTATTGTCACATATATTCATTCCTTCAGTTTGTAAACGTCAGTCATTAGGTTATATCCCATTCTAGTATTATAGATGATCCCTTAAGACATTCTAATGTCTCCCAAAATTACAAACAAAATACTGTTCTTTTCTTCCAAACTCAAAGTTTAAAAGTTTCTTTCCGATGTCAATGCAAAAGGCAACGACGCAAATAGCAGACAAGTCTTCTTAACATCATTTATATATTTTTAATATTAAGGACATTAAAGATACGGCGTAATTGCAGCCCGCGGTCTCACACAATATTGCATGATGCATCATACGGAATGTTTACATGTGTAGAACCTAGCCAAAGGCATGATGTTGTCGCCTTTGACGTCCACGACAGCGATCACGTTAAATTGTCGTTACCAGTGATGCTATATTGGACAATGATCAATGTATCTTGCAGGCTGGGTTTCTTGTATCAAAGAGCACCGAACAATGTCTTTGACTAGAAAACGGGATGCTTTCAGCTGCTTAAGATGAAGCTCCCCCGTGTTTAATTAGTGTATAAATGAGTTAGAGATGTTCCATAAAAAGAGTGGCGCAAGGAATTTGTCCGACATATAAAATAACCTTTATAGAATGATTCCAGATGAGAGGAGGTAATAAAAGTGAAAGCGCTTTGTCTTTGATGGATTTGTTTCGATCTAAATTTGCATTAACACCAAACACGAAGTTTACATGTGCCAGCCATCGCCTACACTGGATAGCGATGTGATTAAGAGCTAATAAAGCGTGTTGCAGTAAATATAGTTTGTAAAAAGCTTATAGAACCGGAGTTTGTTTCATGTTTGATAAGATGTACAGAATCGTTTCACAAAGGCAAGATTGAATTACAGTTTGACATGATCGTGTTATTTACATCTCAAGGTACTAAATTCTGTCGACAGAGTGGGAAAGAAAGTTGAACATTTTAATAAGTATAAATACTGTATGTCGTAATCGACATACAGGATCGGGCGGCCATGCTCGCTGACTGGATTGAGACATTTCATTGTATCCCAACGGAATAGATCGATGCTCATGATGTCAATCACTGGATCGTCGGGTCAAGACTTGACTATTTACACACCGGCGTCATATTGATGGAAAGTTGCTGCAGCGTTAAACGAGCTGGCAGTCGAACCTGATATGCGGCGTAAGTGCGACCGCATGAATCATTTTGCTTCCATTTCCGTATAAAACTCCATTACACATGTACGTACTTTTTCAAGACTCGCAACCTAATGATTACGCCCAGGAAATGGATTTCAGATTGATAATTTAAATTCCGCTCATTAAATCATAGATGACACAATTTGCGTATTAATAAACCACAAAAACTATACAGGCAAGCAAACGACACATGTGACCAACAGAGACCGCTCTCTGTCACCACTGTCTTCCTGATAGACATTGCTCATAACCATCTGTAATGACTGGTCTGCATTTTCTACAAGATGCTGTGATTTAGATACAGCCTTGTGGCTATATGGCTTTACCAGTAATTCCCTGACACCCACATTGGAATATCTAATAGTATACATATATGAAGCATATAAAAATGACATCATGATTATATAACAGTTACTTCAGAGTGTTCTTCATTGCATATTTGCTGGCATGTATATCATTTTACTTTATGACATGTTATTGTTTTAATAAGGACTTTATTTACTGCTCTGGTATGGAATTGCCATTCACTGTGTGTTTGGAACTGCCATTGCCTATGCGCAATATGGAACTGCTGTTTACTTTGCTGAAACTATTAATATGTTAAACTGCGTAATATGGATTTACCATTTACTGCGTCATATGGAACTGCCGTTTACTTTGTGATATGGGAATTGTCATTTACTTTGTGATATGGGATTGCCATCGACAGTTTAATGCGTCATATGAATTGCAATTTACTTTGTGTTTGGGATTTGAACCGCGTAATATGAGTGTGCAATATGAGGTGATGGGACTGCCACTGACTGCGTCATATGTAACTGCCATTTACTTCGTGATATGGAACTGTCATTGAGTGTGTAATATGGATTACCATTTACTTTATGATATGGAACAGCCATTTATTATGACATATATCATGCAAGGCATTTGCTGTGTGATATGAACCATTTAATGTATCATATTGAATTTTCCGTTACTGTACGTGTATGTGTGTATTTGAACGATTATTTACTGTCTGATATGAACTACCATTTACTGTAAGATATGGAATTGTCATTTTCTGTATGAAATTCCTAACTGTCATTTACTGTGTAATAACTATCCATCTTTCATTACGTAACTCAATTCACAACGAATACATTGACAACGTGATTGTATATGGCGGCTTCGGTGGAAAGATGCCAGAATGAAAACTTCTTTAGAGCCAAGAAACCCATATTCCTAAGTCGATTCTTTTGAAAATTGTATTTTTGTAACCCCTGCAGATTTAGCCTTGGCTTATGGGCGACAATCTGATCCCAACCGAGTCGTAATCACTACAACAAATAGCCTATTACATAGATAATACAGAATCAATACACACGCACAGTCATTGTTGGGAAACACAGAAGCTTGTCGAATGACTGTCAGGTTATTTGTCTAAGGATTTGGCCACGCTTGTGTTGCTCTGATAGCGGAGTTTCCAGGCACCTATAAAACTGGTTTTGTGGTTATAAGCAGGAATAAAGGAGACTTTATCAAGGTTTTATAGGGATCTCATAGCCGATATGAGGCTTCAGTGTACTGTGCTCCACTGAACTCATCAGAATCAGTTAGGTAGAAGTAGACAAGCTAGGCGTTTGTCTGGTTAAGGTTCCAAACTAGACGACAGGCTGCAGTGTTGCTGTGCAACCTATAGTCTAGACATTATTGCATCAAGGGGCTTTGTTGGATATGCTAGGGGTGGATATATTGCGTAATTGTGAAACGTTTTGAAGTGGACGGTACATAGTGACAGAGAAGAATGTCCACAAAACTTCCATTGGGCAAATTGTTTCACTTAGACAAGTCGGTAAAGTAAGCAGGGGAATATTACTTTTGGAAAATAAATGAACACAGACACACACAGACACCCAGAGACACTCAGTCACACAGAGACAGACATAACCAACCACAACAACACCAACGCAAAAGTATGTATACTTTCTCAATATGTGACCCTTAAAAAGACAAGTGCATCCCTATCATAAAAAGCATTTTTTGGTTGATCAAATATTTACAGATAAATACTGAAAGTAGTCTGATCAGGTGGGTAGTGTTTTGAGCGTTTGCCGACAAACATGGCCTCGCCGATGTCGATCGAGTCAAGATTGACTTGGGGGATCAGAACAAGGTGCCGTGATAATTGTTGTCATTATCCAAATATTAGTCTGTGTTTAGGGCTGAGGCCTTTACAAGTGTTGGCAAAATTGGAAATATAAATTGGGCAGCGCCATAGATCCTGATCGGGCTCCCTGTACAAAACAACCTTAGGGCTAAGTCTGTTGAAAGTCAGTGTTAAGATATGGGAGTTACGATCACCATAGCGTTAAGATCAAGTAGTACTAAGGCACCCAGTTTCCATATCAATGCTTTTATCCTTTGTGGAATAACACAGTGACTTTGTTTAATTTTTACATTACTTCGTAACGCTATTTCACTGTAATGACAAGACTGTAGAAAGGCAAAACATCTCATAGAGAGAGCTGTTTCCTTTGATATAGGACACTCGATCTGGAAGATCTTCAAACACAATATTTGTAAAATGCTTAGAAAAAAGGCATTGAAAACCTTTGTGTAGGTAATTGTCTTTTTGCTGCCAAAAAATGAAAGATCCTTTCAAAGTTTTCATTAGTTCATTAAACAAAATAAGCTACCTACTGACATTGTTACGTAATATGTTAATGCACTTTTTCTAGAAAGCTTGCAAAGTTTATGCATCGTTTGTGTTAGATGACAAAACCTTGATTTGAGTGGTTCATTCATGTACGTTTCACAGCTATTTTGCCAAATGGAATATTTTAGGAAAATCTTGCAAATACGTTTCATATTCTGTATGTGACAGAAAAGGTTGTTTTCACATGGAAATATCTGCGAAATATGTTGGAAGATGACGGATGATAAATGGACACAATTTATGGATAACAACTTCATTAACATGCAATTGCAAAGCGACGTTTCGGCGTTCATTCCTCAGTCTTATAGTAAAGAACTATTTTAAAACTGTATTGAAGATTTTGAAAAGCCAAAGTGTAGATTGAATAGAAATGTTTGTTAACAATCAAAGACTGAAATAAGAGTATCTGCACAAAGATTACAGATCACTAGCATTATCAAAAATGTTAATGTTTTATTCTACTAAAAAAGATTTTCCTACTGAGGAACGGCGCATGAAACTATTTGATGCACAACTATGGGATACATTTTCTAGATTCAGATGCTTATCACATTTCATGTATTGCACATTTGAAAGATGTACATTAAATTTTGAAGAAAGATGAGTACCATTTTATTCTTCAAGTATCTGTATAAATTTAACGAAATGCACTGAAGTTATGAAACTGTAAAATAAGTGACGTAAAAATATAGATTGTTTCTGTACAACTTCTATCCAAATGATTTCCAAAATAAAACATGCCTATTGGGTTATGCCAATGGGCTATCAACCGATCCACGTGAAACATATCGTTAAAGACACCTCAAATAGAACACCACAGAGCATAGCCACTGACCGACAAGGGTGGAGGATTAACTGTTGAGGCCCTATGCTTCTCAAGGACCTAAGAGGATTAAGTCAAGTAAGCCATAATATGCCTATACCAAATCTGCCTGAGTTTATAACTCGACATAGTTGACATTTGTAATACTATGCTCTTTCTGTGTGTGACAAAAATTCTGTCACTGCGTCCAGTCGTTGTCCCACACAGAAAAACACACATGTGTGAATATCTCATGGTGCAATCTTGTGTATCTGGTAGGTGCGATATAGTATACCTGAAGAGTTAATGCTTTTGACAGGGAAATGTAGAAGGACGAGATTTAGACAAGGAAGAATACAGACAAGCATATGTACGTAATTGCACGTTACAACGTAGAATGCAAAAGGACACATTTAGACAACCGTAGGCCATGTAGGGATTGTATGTGACAAGGAAGAATATAGAAGCACACATTTAGACAACTGTAGGACATGTAGGGATTGTATGTGACAAGCGGGAATATAAAAGGACAGAATTAGGACTACTGTTGGACATATAAGGGTTATATATGGCAAGGGAGAATATAGAAGGACACATTTAGACAACTGTATAAAAGACAAAGGAGAATACAGAAGGACACATTTTGACTCCTTTATACGCCAAGGAGAACTGCCAGAAGGACACGTTTAGACCCCTGTATGTGACAAGGCAGAATACAGAAGGACACATATAGGTCAATGCTTCAGACAAGAGAGTATATAAAATGATATAGAAGTGCATTATAACCTTTTGTATTCACAAACTGAACGTTGTTATGTTCAAATCGCGATTTATCAATATAGATTCATACGAATGGACATGTTTATGTAACCATACAGACAATTACATTTCAGCTCACAACAGAAGAACTCAAACTTTATCTAAAGTTAATTCCCTTTTGCCCCGAGGTTTACATTTGCGTTGTTAAAATGCCACTATTAAGGAAAAATTGTGCTAATAACAGAAGATATTCTTTTGTTTTGACAATTGTCCTCAAAATGCCGGTATTTATGTTAAAATGCCTGTGTATTTGTAAACATAAACACACAACATGAAGACCATTTTAAGCTTAAACTTATATTTGAATTACTCTCGTATTGATCTCAATATACCTGTCAGTACAAGTCTGTTAGACAATGTTAGGTATTGACAGAATATATATATTTATTATGTTTTTATGTATTTCTATTTCCCAAAGTACGTTTGGTGTTGTCATATTACATTGTACAAAACATCATCGTCATCAGCACCATACAAGCATCAACATCATACAAGCATTAACATCATATAAGCATCAGCATCATATAAACAACAACAACAACATCATCATCATCATACAAAGCATCATCATCATGTATTCAGGGGTCAATGTCTTACCAGGATTTACATATTGAATTAACAGTAATATATCTGCTATCTTTACCCAAGGCTAATATGTATACAAGTGTTCAGATGTACTGTCAATTGCGTTATATTTAAATAACATCTTTGGTGTAATTAGCAAAACGTGTATGGAAGAAGGACCAGAAAGCATAGAATTTTGCTGGGTTTGCATTAGAGAATGCTGTATGTTTGACAGAATATAATATTGTCTATAATCAGTCCTTCCATCAATCACTGTTTATTGTTCCTCATCCTTGATATCTACAGGTCAACTTCATCTAGGACTGTGGCATAAAACAGCATTCATCGCCTGAATAATGTTGGTTGAAGTATATCATCGTATACAAATCGCGAGTGATGTCAATCACTGGATTGTCTGACCCAAACGCGATTATTTTCAGACCGCAGTCATATAGCTGGAGCTGGCAACAATACAAAATACCCGTTGATGGGTTACCTATGATTGTGGGTGTTAGCCCTCCAACGTCTACTTGCTTGTATGTATGTCTGTGTACCAGGAGTCGGTGAGCCTAGATGTGTTTGCACTGTGGTACACCCATGAAGCCAACTATTTGTACATATACACAAATAACTTAGTTAAGCATATCCTGATATATCTCACGATTGAATGAGCACCGATCTTAACCCTTTGGAGCATATCTGGGACATGATTGGTCGTCATGTGCAACAAGCGGATCCTCTTGTACAGAACCTGGCCCAATTGGAAGCTGCTTTACACGAGGAATGGCGTAGACTGCCCTTTCAGAGGATCAGGAGGCTGATAGGGGGTATGAGGAGGAGAGTGCTGGCTGTCATACAGTCACATGGAAGTTACACTCGGTATTAACCTTGAATCGCAAAATGACATTTTGAGTGTTTACATTCGCCAATAAATTCAACATTAAACATTCCAGGGCCATACTTGTCCAGACATGGTTTTGTGTGAACACCATTGATATATGAGCATATATCATCACAAAGTCAACATGGATTCCAATTATTTTATCGTTTTTTTATCAGTCAAATGATCACACGGGTCAGAAAAACCCAGAAAAAGTGTTTTTTCATTGCAAAAACACAGGGGTGCTTTCTACAAACGCAAATGGCATTTGTCATCCGCGTCAACTTTGATAGAGACGGCATGGGAAGCAAAAAAACTTCAAACGAAAACTGCCCTTCAAATTGTCGGCACACATCTGCTTGCAAGGTTTGGGATGTCAATACTTGGAGACACGGAGGACTGTTGGAACCCATAGATGTTGTTTATAAGCAATTACAGTAGGCAGCCAGAGTCTGAAACACCAAATTAGGCGGCACTCACTTGTCCATGAAGCCATTCCCTCGGACACTGGGTCGCTCTGGATTGAATTCTGTCAATGTAAGGTTTTGCCAGAATGTTTCAATATGTGAGAACGAGAATGTGGCTTCATAACTGTCATAGGTGGGCGTATGTACAGTCAGTATTTTTGATATATTCAGATATTATCGCCCTAGCTATTATTATATTACTATTTTCGATTGCGATACACATTCAACGTCATCACTGTATGGTCACCTTCAGACATGTAGGTTACCACACATGCCAACAATGCCAACAATCATCAGAAGGTCAGTAAATACTGATATTATGATGAACACTTGATGAACACGTTGTTTGTGCATATGTGCCTCTGACTGAGTGATTTTATGAAACTGGTAAGATTAGAAAAATATATTAAAATCAATTATAAGTTCTTGATTGAAGATAGTGAAAGTAGCTACCTACAAAATGGACGTCTGAACACCCATGTACGTATCATACATGACAAAAGAACATCCATTATGGGCATAACGTGGTTCATTCAAGATGCAACAGAACAGCACTTTAGGAAGTTGAAAATGCGACGTTTTCTCCTCATTGTATATGTGAACCCTGATAAATAATGTTGGGTATATGTAATCCACCATTTTATTATTTACAGTTTGGAATGTGTCCAGAGACATTACGACGTCATTTCGGATAAAGATTGGTTGTAAAACTGCATTTATTGATGTTTATCTTATTTGTAAATATCGACCGAACTCTCCAATGTTTACGAGAGGGAATCCAGTATCAAAATGTCAACATTGGCGATCTAAATGAATGATTGATTTAGTTGGCAATAACCTATTTGAGACATTTAGACTGATCGTTTTCCTCTATGTGATCATAATAAGTCATTTCTCTGTATACAGTCCCATACTCCCACAGATTATATGTATTCCTTTCAGGCAAGTTACCCGTGTACATAGAGTTGAACTAAACCGGGATAATATTGCTAAATCTGAGCGTCATACATTCGCATCACTTGGGGCTTGCATCCTTCATCGTGCTAATAGTCATGATAGAACTGAAACACTGTTGAAAGCTCACTCATCCCTTCCTTCCACCACACCTCCAGGGGATGAGGGTAGCCTTGTGCTAAAGGATTTGTTGATGACCCACGTTCGACATACGACCTGAGCGACCGATTTCTGGTGTGATATTGCTCAAATATTGCTAAAGTCGAGGTAAAACGTTATACACCTAGTCATTCACTACATACCAGTTCGCAAACACCTGTTGTCATTGCTGATATGATCCATTCATGTAATGTTTCACCGCTTTTTGCCTTAAGTTCAACAGAATTCGTTTCGTTTGTTAATCAAGACTAGCTATTCTCTAGCGTCATATTCACCACTGTCCCGTTTGCTCCGTTCGCTATAGCCAGTGTATGTTTACACTGTCTTTAACCTTGAGGAAGTTCAACGTCATCAACGACTCCTGTTAACATGGCACATTTACGGATTTGTGCACCGGATGTAAACCATCCAACATTGTCATTACCATTTGCATTCATGTCCAGATAACGAATCATGTTGATTCTCCATGTAGGGGTTCACCGCAGGAAGGCACTTCATAAACCAACACCAATTGGACCTTGTTCATTCCAATCAGGCTTTCTAGAAATCGATCCGGTTTCCAAAAGCCATGAAGATATCCATACCGAGACTAAAAGGGCTGGTAATTTTCCGAACGAGTACTTTAAGTTATCCTAAGTGCCAAGATCCAATTGCAGATGAATTAATGATATCACATCAGCCGGGCAGTTCACAGATCTTATCATTATCGAAACCTTGGTAGTACTGTGCAGGCAATGGTATGTAACATTCAGAATTGGGAGTGGCTCTCACAGTAATAAGTTGGCTTTTGTTGGTTTTGTCATTAACTCAGTACACATAACGAATTTCAATATTCAAATAGGTCAGTGAATTTAACGAAAAGACGACATTCTTGTCACATAGTTTATGTTTTGGATTACACTTTCTAGGGGATTACACTTGCAAGAGGGGTACACAAAGTAGGTGATCTGGACCAGCAGTTATCAGACTTCCATGACAAGAAACTACATCGATTATTTCAATGAGTGAGGGTCATGACGTCATATTCGACCTGTGAAAAACGACTAATCCGTATCTGTATAACAAGGCAGACACGGCTGTGGAGACAACGTATTGAAGACCGTTTTTAAGTGTATTCACGTCATGTAACAAAAGTATTATAACTTCATAGGTCTGGAGTGTTTTCGTGGGATGTCATAATTAGTTTAGTAGAGTATAACAGACAAGTTTGTCTTTGGTAGGATTGAGTGTAGCTTCGACTTAGATATATAAAAGAATACTAACCCTTGATCTAGTATCGAGCTGATTTGAATTTCAATAACGTTGTTGACCTTGGTCCTATTTAGTGCTTCTATTTTATGGCGGACGGTAACGAGTCATCAAAAGATGACATACCCACTCGATTTCCGTATTAACTATGAAGTAAAGCGGGACAATTATTTTGGATTACCCACATAGTCATGTGGCTCATAATTTGCTACAGCTATGTTCATTGGTCATTTACAATTTCCAAAATACAAAGAGACTAACATTTGATACTAAGCATTTAGTTCATTTTGAATAATCCAAGTGTATAGTGTAGAGAAAGATTTAACCTGAGAGACAAATTCAGCCTGATGAAAAGGTTGGAGGCGACACATCTAAGATGTGACTTTGTTGTTGGGACGAGCAAATGTCAACATATTCATTGAATAAGTAGGAAGTCTGATGGTCTTTGGTGTTTTCAACAAGCTATTAAGACTACCCCAACGCCCTGCAGGGTGGAGGAAGACCATTATCTTTTCAACTGTAACCTGTCTCGTTTAGTGTCATGCTATCGTACTCAGTATGCTGGCCCTCAGAATCAAACAATTGCCTAAATTATACATGTTCCTTATCAACACATGCTATTCATTAAGTGCTGAGACCTAAACCCAATTGAAGCAATCATTGAATATTCTCTTTCATGATCCAATGAACGTTTGAAGGATACAGACCGCTTCCTCTGACACAAAGTGCACGGCACGTCAAGACCATCCTGTAATACGCATCTAACATAATTGGCTGGTGGTTAAGGTGGGACTTCTACAGTCGAGTGATCACCCACTGGCTCCAGTCATCACACCGAGCCCCGCCTGTCAACAACTCTGTTTTGTCCATCCTTGTTGAGGCTGATACACTGTATATCGTCATTATTCCTTCTCACCTCATTGTATCACCGGTCAGACGTGTTGGATGTATGATGTGGATGTCTTTGTCAATGGAATCGGTTCAGCTGTCAAGATAACAGCAGCTAGAGAGAGATTGGCCGCGAAGACCCCGACCTGATCCCACTGGCCTATAGAATAAAGCATTCCATTGACATCGAAGATTTGGCTTGCTCGTATGGAGTTACTTCCTTTGTTACTGAATGCAAAGATATTTGACCATTGCCAGCTGATGTCTGTGTGATTTTAATATTTACCATGACGTATATTCCTGAACAATTTTAAGGAAAGTTATGGCTGAATCCCAGCCTGGTATGTCTGGTGATTGCTGAAATGAAACGTCGGGGACAGAGATTGTATACAGATCTTAACTTGGGGCCATGTAACCAATTTTTGAAAATGATGTGTCCAAATGGCAAATGCAAAGTACGCTCATCACTGTAATAATCCAACTCGTGACAGAGAAAAACATTTGATTCAATCCAGGATACGGTGCAGACAAATATGAAAGCGCATGTGGAATCCGAACCAACGACCATCTGCACCATTGTGGCACCATGACTACTGGGCCATTATGTCCCTCTGTCTGTGAAGAGGATAATAATTATATTCCTCTATACATGTATGACGAAACTCAGCTAAAACTGCTGTTAAGAAATTAAGGCACACCAGGAACACTATAAATATCTGTCCAAACTGCAACCTAAATCTCTTCTAAGAGCATTTCATTTGACAACGGCAATTGGAAAATCGTGAGGATATATACACACTGACAAACAATTACTCAACCTGTTCAGTCGCCCTAGCTTTGGACACTATGCAGGGGGAGTTTGGCCGAAACATACCGAAGAGAAACCAAGAAACTAATGCAACTAAACCAAAACTGAACACGCACGAAATTGTAGAACATGCTGTAGATCTATGTTTCTTTATCGACCGTGTTTCGAGAAAAGTGCTTCCTTGGTACGACTAACGAGCGAAGAAGTGGTGTCCAGTGGTGCAGTTCACGCTAAACCAGTTCTCCCATGTTAAGGTGTGTTAGATTTTTTAAACTGATCATGTTCTTCAAGAGGAAAGACTTTAAGAGTTTATGTGTAGTTTTTTGTCCAGTTTTAGAGAGAATCTTTTAACATTGAGTTTAATCATTTTACTTCTTGAGAGAGCACAGCATGATGACAAATGTTAGAAAAATGTTTTAGAATCTATTCCTTACTGTCTGATCAAGATGGATAGTAAAGTAAGAATCGCATTCAGTACCTTGGGGAGACATTTTGTGAGTCTGAGTACATTTCTAAACGCAAAACAGAGTGAAGTAACTTTTTAAAAAATTTGGTCAACAATAAAAATGACACAATTATTTAGACATACTAATAAAATACTGTACACAACATTACGAAATCATCGTTCTGTGGAACCTGTACCCATCAACGATTTACAGCCTATCGGACATCATTTGTCCGCTATCGGGCATGGAACTATATTTTTTAAATTATGCACAGGGACTATAGAAAACGCCTTTTTTGTTTCAATGTATCATTTGACCTACAGGAGTGAGTGAGTGAGTTTAGTTTTACGCCACACTTAGCAATATTCCAGCTGTATGGCGGCGGTCTATAGTAATCGAGCGTGGACCAGACAGTCCAATCAACAGCATGAGCATCGATCTGCGCAATTGGGAACCGGTGACATGTGTCAACCAAGCCAGCGAGCCTGACCAACCGATCCCGTTAGTCGCCTCTTACGACAAGCATGGGATACTGAAGGTTCATTCTAACCCGGACCTTCACAGGTTGACCAACAGGACAACTGAGAAATAGACCAAAGGAGTATGCACGAACGATTTTGCTTGGTAAGCCAATCAGGTGCTTGGGTTTACAGTAATCATATACATTGAGCCGCAGGTGCTCTTTTATAGCCAAATCAATTTGTTGCTGTGAACCAACTGTGAGGACAGTGGGAACTTGGAAGGGCTCGTGCGTCCTCTCCGATGGTAAAATCAAGAAGTGTTTCCACAAAATGACTGAAAATTCCATGTTTCTGCATGAACAAAAATCGTCTTGTAAAACGACAATCATTTGAGGTAATTCTGACAGAGAAGCACGTCGAAACGAAACGCTGACCTTTTCATCCTGTCGGGAACAATGATACGTCTGTATTACAGAACATTTGTGACATTTGTGTTTGACATCAAATGGCTTGAAATCGTGATAATTGTTTGAAAGATATGTCACTGACTGATAAACAAGATTTTGAGCTTTGGCAAATTTGTCAGAGATGATATATCTCAACGTCCCTCTAGGGTCACGTTTAAAATTGAAACAAATCATTTAAATGTTTTCTGAAAGGGCTCACAGAAAATTAAATCGGTTTTGCTTGACAATTCCGTATAATTTATTGGTTTGCAGTGCTTCCTGTGTTTTCATAATCCCACTGATATTTGACAGTGTCTTTGACAACATTCATTTCTATGATGTCAGTTAAAAGCAACTAAAGTACATTGGTGTCAAGGACATCTTTCTAACATTCATCGATTCAAATTGGAAAAACTATTTACAAGATATAACAAGAGGAAGAAGACTTCAAGTTTGAGATCAGAGCTTTCCAAACTGATATATGGATTGAATGTGAAGCACGTATTGAATAATCAGTTCCAAGATGATTGTCCGCTTGGATGATCCTTCTGACACTTCAATTTTGATATTATACGAACGATTTCAAACAATTCACAACTTTAAGCAAAGAGACAATCGATAACAGAAGAAAATGACAAACTCATGATAAATGACACCGAAGTGTCAAGCAGACAATTCTTGGTGTAGTTGCATTTCAAATGGAATGTCTCACTTCTGTATTCTCCGTGGCACTCTAACGTGCGATTCCTTTTTGTTCAAATATATAGTGATATGGTGACAGGGATACAACAAATTTCATAAATCGTCACAATTTTACAGCCCAAATAGTCAACTTGCCAAAAGGGTCTAAAAAGTGCCAGAATAGAAAATGAAGTTCATAATAAGCCATGCAGTACCATATATATGTGTTGTTGATATTACATAAAGCGGAACGTGGACAAACTACAGCAACTTAACAAACTATAAGATGGTCTAGCGCTTGTCTACACTCTGCGCTCCTTCATGGAATTGAAAAGAAATTACAATGAAAGGTAAGAGTCTCTAACAATCAGATTAGCAACAAATATATATACAAAATCAATATATATATCTGGTACAAAAAGCTGAAAAGTGTAAAATTGGGCGCACTGGATTTGAACCCAGACTGCCTTAATCATCAGATGACCTTTGTCCTTTTGTCGTTTCGAAGAGGCAAATGTGCTCCAGCTTTCATTTGATACATCACATGACATAATTATTGACAAAATATCTGTTTGCATAATAATTTTAATGATTTTTGCGGCCATCTTGAAATTGGCGGCCATTTGGAAAATGCCACAAGGTAGAATTTGCAGAACTTTGTATCTTGCACATGGCAATGGTGTTCTGAAGCTTTCCTGAAAAATTCAGCTTTGCAATGTCATGTTTAATGTTCTTAGCCTAACAAGCATGGGTTGCTGAAGACCAATTTTAACCGGGTCAGTAATTTGGAAAATGGATATACAGCGCTTGTCATCGTCGCGATTGGATGAAGGGCTTAGATTACATCATAACGGTAAATGTCCACAACATTGTTTCCACATCATGATCACACCGCTCCCCTTTAAACTGTCTTGGTTGGGTGACCCTCGCATCAGGAGATCTCATTCGCCTCCATGTCACACCTGTGTCTGAACAGTCTGATCGGACAGGTCACCAACTGAGTAGGGATGCGAGGATTATCCTTTATTCAATAACAGAGGGCACAAAGAAAGGAATTAATAACATGTATCACCAAGACCAAGGTTTCAGTGTTAAAGAAACAATCTATTCACAAGGGTCAGGTTTGGGTATCCGTGACCCATCTCCCTCAAGCTCCAGTTATCTTGTATTCTTGAGGGACAGCTATGGTTTTTTCGTTGACAAAGACAAAGGTTCACTGTGGACACATCATCTCCGTCAATCCATCTTACCTAATCTGTACAGACATACCACGAGGTTGGCAGGAATAATCAAACCATACAGTACATCAACATCAACATGGGTGACCAGGGCGGAACTGTTGGATGATTACAAGACTGGAAACGATCAATCTAAAAGTACAGCCAATTACCTTAAGTGCATATTTCTGAAGATTGCCTTGATGTGGGGTTCGCTTCGTGTCCGATGAAGTATGCATTGTTCCTCAAAGGGTCTATGGATCGTAAAAGCGAATATTCAACGGTTGGCTGGGTTTCTTGACTTTGATAATAACATTGCAAAGCGAACAACCAAAACGCATTGCCAAGCAAACTTTTTCATAGACATTTTACAGATATTGAGACATTTATGGATATACTGACTCACCGTTGGAGTGCTGCCAGACAGGCGACTAGATTGTATGTTCCAGGTCTTCGTCCATATACGTCAGGGACGGTAGGCTCTATGATGGTTCAAACGTTGGGCCTGTATCCTTAAGATGATGTCTTGTCCCACAATGACATTGTTGGAATATTGCAAAAAATATGCTCGCTCACTGAACCTTAAATGTGTTGCTCGTTTCATCGATAACCTGTTTGTACGTATATCAAATTCGTTGGTGTTTACTCGTACCTACACTTACATATCTTCCAGAAGTGAAAATCCGTGACGCTATCAAATATATAAACTCAAAGGTTATTATTTATTAAAATACCTTTTTCAGCAAAAGTTGTTTGATAGTCTTTGAAATATTCGTAGAAAGAGAATGTTCGATGCTACCTAACTAATTGTGATATTATGATACTTGAGGCTATTGTTATGTGCTGCTGTAACATGATTTGAAATGGATAAAACATACCAAATATTGAGTATATAATATAATACTGAGAAAAAAACACCGTCTGTCTCGCTACACCAATGTCCTTGACAGAAAGGCCCCTCCGGTGTGTAAATGTATTGTAAGGTAGATGACCCGTGTGAATGTACATTTATATTATGGTAAGATGACCTGTCTGAAGAAGTATTTAAGCAGGTCAGCGATTGTATCCATTTTCATCATTACTATTACTATCAGCACGAAACTGTGTCATGAAGGACAAGTTATGTATATTTATCGTTGTGTCGGACATGGGATACTTTCAAAGCCCTTATGAATCTCACAGAGAGATCACGGCACATGTAGGTATAGATGGTTGAAGAAAACTTTGTGGAACCCAAACCAGCAAGTGCAACTTCCATGCTTTGAAAATTGCCTTTCGTAGTGTTGTATGTAGCTTTTTTTACTAAACAACCCGTTATAGAAAGTTATTTTGAATATTCAACCCGTTATAGAATATCAAACTTTCTTCTATTTCAAGTTAATGCTATGTAGACTAGTGCTATGTTACAATACCATCATACATATAAAGAGTTCATAGATCGTGGTGTTCATGCAAATGAAAGAAAATACCAACCACTAAAATAGAACTGTGAGGATAACTATTAAAATGTCAAATTAAAGTGTCAATCAAAACCATCAGTCTTTTCTGGCGTTTCAGACAAAAATACATCTGAACGACATTTCAGAATTTCGGCTGAATTTCTTATGACATCTTTTTATGATATTATTTATTATCTATGTATTGACGTTGACAAATATCCCTTCAGACACATCTAGTCAGGTAGAGTAACCTCAACAGCGACACGATGTAGTTTGAGAAAGAATATCAATTGTATTCATTGCTTTTCTGTAAACAATATGTATTTTCATAAATACTCTCTTACATGAATGCACCGCCACATTGCTATATAAGAACATGAAGAACCTTCCCGAGAAATCCTGCCAGAAACGAGTGTCTGGATGAAGATGTGAGGAATGCTTCTGATGTTTCCGGTGTCAAGCCTTGTCATGGATGTCATTAAGGACCTGAAAATAATCAGAAATAATTGAAACGTTTCGTCAATAAAACTACCCAAAATAATATAGATTTAGTATCAGAAGCTGAAGTAGGCGCTCGAGATATATATGGGTACGAACGGCAACATGACATTCTTACTTCTTCACTCGTTAATCTCTCTGAGGAAACACACCTGTGCTCATAGACATGAAGACTACAGAGGTTGAAACTACATATGAGTTGCCACCTATTCTTATACGTCTCACTGGTTTGTGTATTTGTTTCTTTTCGTTGGTTGGTTTATGTCTCCTAAACTGTATAGCCTGCGTTGTGTACTGTGAACACAATGAAACAAAACTGATGTAATTGTTACAACTATCAAAATGAATGGGTACACGTTAAACCCTTCCCATGGAAACACTTGTTTTGCAAAGATGCGGGGATACAAGTGCTTCCCATACCTCATTCAACATTTACCTAACAACTGCATTAAAGCTGCACTGAAAATATCTGTGAATAATTTTAATACGATCCTTGACATGAGTTTTCTTTATGACATTATCCATTTATTTCTATTTTAGAAAGGTTGATGTACTTCAGCTAAGAAGATTCATTGAGTGTCTCAACTGAGTAGGACATACTCATCAACACTCGGGGGAGAGATTGGAAATGTCTGAGACAAAAGACTATGTTCCTTCGGCAGTAACAGGAGGTTTGATTTAGCTGTTCCTCATTAATCCAACATGGTAACACAATTACCACCCCGCATTTGTTAAACTATAAAATTGCTTTGCATACTTTTGATGCCAATCTCAGTTCCAGGTATTCTTGACATAAACGTGGGATGATCATATATATTTACTACAAGTACATTACATGTTAAAGATGTTATTGTCGATACTTTCACAAGACTCCAATGACGAAGTGACCTGTCTTACCTACGTGCAACTACAACTGCTAGGAAAACGTTCTTTTACTGTAAATACAGTGGACAAGGGTCCTTTCATTCCATACTTTGACGTCAGTGGGAGCAACATTTGAATGACAGACGTACGCGCTATACACACCGTTTCATACTTGATACTATCCAATATTTAACTGTGGCTCAGCAGGACCAATTATACACCTGGAAATAGTTTTTTCACAACTGTTATCAACCCTCCAGCAAGTCTTTACTTTTTGAGTGTTGAATTCATTTGAGACTACAATTGCTTCCTAACGGATGCCACAACTGTTTGATATCAAGACTACCACACCTCTCAAGTTCAACACCATACCAGTACAATGTCTATTCAACTGTTTCAACGTGTTGTTTGACATAACTCTTCCTAACCTCTTTTAACCTGTGGAGTGCTTCCGATGTGGAGTCTGGAACAGCCACCTTATAGCCCCGTTCCTTGTTAAATGGCCACCATGTCAAAACAGTGCCAAAGACCATTCTAAAATGCATCAACTGAGTCTGATTGTAACACATATCTTTATTTTCAATAACAGAAGAAATGAACAAAGGATGCAGAAGTATGCAAAACTATGGTTCAAGTGTCCCGGAAACACTTAATCCAAGGGCAAGTGGAACCAGGTCTGGGTCTTCGGGGCCAATCCAATTCTAGACAATGATCACTTTCTAAGTCTACACTCAACACCTCGTCAAAACATCTAAACGAACCTTTCCGGATAGCGTTGGGAGGAACAATCACAGCTTATATTGATCGATATCAACATGCATGACCAAACAGAGGCGTTGACAGCCAGCACTCTACAACCAGACAGAAAGTGATTACTTCACTGTGGAAGTCCATTGCAAAACTAAAGTCAGTTATGTTAAGTGGCTATTGCAAGGGATAGCCTGACGTGACGTGAACTGTGTGTCAAACGAAATTGGATGTCTACTTGGGCACTGGTACATGAAAGAGAACAGTCAACGACTGGCACCTTTCTTTGACAACACAATTACTCTTCGGACTATAAATTAACCTGTTGATGGGTTACCTGTGAATGTGGGTGTTAGCCCTCCAACGTCTACTTGCTTGTATGTATGTCTGTGTACCAGGAGTCGGTGAGTCTACATGTGTTTGCAATGTGGTACACCCATGAAGCCAACTATATACACAAATAACTTAGTTAAGCAAACCCTAACACATCTCACGATTGAATGAGCCCCGATCTTAACCCTTTGTGCAACAAACGGATCCTCCTGTACAGAACCTGGCCCAATTGGAAGCTGCTTTACACGAGGAGTGGCGTAGACTGCCATTTCAGAGGATCAGGAGCTTGACAGGGGGTATGAAGAGGAGAGTGCTGGCTGTCATACAGTCACATGGAGGTTACACTCGGTATTGACCTTGAATCGTGTAAGGCAGGCAAAATGACATTGTGAATGTTCACATTCGCCAATAAATTCGACATTAAACATTCCAGGACCATACTTGTCCAGACATGGTTTTGTGTGAAAATCATTGTGATATGAGCTTATATCATCACAAAGTCAACATGGATTCCAATTATTTTATCGGTTTTTATCAGTCAAATGATGACACGGGTCAGAAAAAGTCAGAAAAATACAGGGGGTGCCTACTTAAGTTCTTTGTGTATATAAAAAGGGCTTGTAATTTTCAGAACGAGTACTTTAAGTTATTCTAAGTGCCAAGATCCAATTGCAGATGAATTAATGATATCACATCAGCCGGGCAGTTCACAGATCTTATCATTATCGAAACCTTGGTAGTACTGTTCAGGCAATGGTATGTAATATTCAGAATGGAAAGTGGCTCTCACAGTAATAAGTTGGCTTTTGTTGGTTTTGTCATTAACTCATACTCTGTACACATGATGAACTTCAATATTCAAATAGGTCAGTGAATTTAACTAAAAGACGACAATCTTGTCACATAGTTTATATTTTGGATTACACTTTCTAGGGGATTACACTCGCCAGAGGGGTACACACAGTAGGTGATCTAGACCAGCAGTTATCAGACTTCCATGACAAGAAACTACATCGATTATTTCAATGTATTGAGTGACATGACAATGACACGACAATACTTTATTACCCCAAGGGGAATTCTTTTTACATTTGAAAGTGGTCACATGGTTACATATAAAAAATGACATATAGGTTAATAAAACACAAAACAAAACAATAGACAGACAAAGTTAACAGCCATTTAAAAGTCGAATACTTGCTAGAATAAAATAATTTTGAACTCTTTTTGTTTTAAAACGGGGCATTTGCTATCGGCGGCCTGAAAGTAAAAAATGGTATTCAGAAAATGAAACATGGCTGGGATCAGATAAAATTCTCTCAGCGAGGGTAATAACTCGGGAATTAAAAAGAGAAGATAAATCCGAAACAGACATCCCAGAGATTTTAGTTGCAATCAAAATGATTTTGTTAAGATAGGATTTGCTTTTGATATTAAGAGAGCCATACCAGCATTGAACTGAAAAAGTTAAAATACTTTCAACAAAACAAAGACAAAACGACAGCATCACCTTTTTGCTTATGTTAAAAGATCTCAGTTTGTGCATAAAACACAATCTTTGCTGGCCTTTTTAAAAATAAAATCGGTGTTTGGACCCCACTGTAGTTTATTGTCGATAATAGTACCAAGATATTTGTATTGTTTTACAATTTCGACAGTTTCACCCTTGATATCAACAGGAACAGTGTCACTGTTTTGGTTTCTAAAATCCACGACGATATCCTTTGTTTTGGTAACATTTAATTGCAGGTAGTTGTCGTCACACCAGTGTCCTTTACATCGTTTCTGTAATGAGCTTCTGTCCCTTTAATCAGACCGACCAAAGCCGCATCATCAGCAAATTTGACTGTCAGACAATCAGAGTTACGGCTTACACAATCATTGGTATAAAGAATGAAAAGCACAGGCGAGATGACACAGCCCTGAGGTGCTCCAGTATTAGTGTACATTGTTGATGAATTTGGCTGATTCACGTGCACATATTGGGGTCGCTTAATCAAGAATTGCTCAATCCACAGTAAAAGGTTCCGGTTCACATTCATGGATAAAAGCTTTTTCAGTAAAATATGTGGTTGAATAGTGTTAAAAGCAGAGGAAAAATCAATAATAAGAACTCTAGCATAAGATTTGGGGTTTCTAAATGTTTGTAAATACTGATTAAAATAACAACTTTAGCATCTTCCACACCGTCGTGCTCTATATGCAAATTGAAGAGGGTCAAGGATGGTGTCCAACGTCAGATACCAGAGTATTTAGCATGATCCTTTCAAAACACTTCATGGCTTTTGACGTGAGGGTAACTGGACGAAAGTCATGACGTCATATTCGACCTGTGAAAAACGACTAATCCGCATCTGTATAACAGTAGACAAAGCATACACGTTTTAAAGTGTATTCACTTCATGTAACAAAAGCATTATAACTGCATAGGTCTGGAGTGTTTTCGTAGGATGTCATTAGTTGAGTAGAGTATAACACAGACAAGTTTGTCTTTGGTAGGATTGAGTGTAGCTTCCACTTAGATATATAAAAGAATACTAACCCTTGATCTAGTATCGAGCTGTCTTGAATTTCAATAACGTTGTTGACCTTGGTCCTATTTAGTGCTTCTATTTTATGGCGGATGATAACGAGTCATCAAAAGATGACATACCCACTGATGCACTGAACTAGTGCAAGTGTGCTGTATTTAGTGTAAAAATTGTTTTGAATTGAAGGTGTATCAGTTTATTAACGTTTAAATTAGGGATTTATAGAAAACTCGATTTCCGTATTAACTATGAAGTACAGCGGGACAATTATTTCGGATTACCCACATAGTCATGTGGCTCATAATTTGCTACAGTTATGCTCATTGGTCATTTGGAATTGCCAAACTACATAGAGACTAAGCATCATTGGTTGAAAGTTCATTTTGAATAATCCAAGTGTATAGTGCAGAAAAAAATTCACCTGAGAGACAAATTCAGCCTGATGAAAAAGTTGGAGGCGACACATCTTAGATGTGACCTTGTTGTTGGGAAGAGCAAATGTCAACATATTCATTGAGTAAGTAGGAAGTCTGATGGTCTTTGGTGTTCAACAAACCATTAAGACTACCCCAACGCCCTGCAGGGTGGAGGAAGACCATTATCTTTTCAACTGTAACCTGTCTCGTTTAGTGTCATGCTATCGGGCCCTCAGAATCAAACATTTGCTTAAATTATACATGTTCCTTATCAACACATGCTATTCATTAAGTGCTGAGACCTAAACCCAATTGAAGCAATCATTGAATATTCTCTTTCATGATCCAATGAACGTTTGAAGGATACAGACCGCTTCCTCTGACACAAAGTGCAGGGGATGGCACGTCCTGTAATACACATCTAACATAATTGGCTGGTGGTTAAGGTGGGACTTCTACAGTCGAGTGATCACTCACTGGCTCCAGTCATCACACCGAGCCCCGCCTGTCAACAACTCTGTTTTGTCCATCCTTGTTGAGGCTGATACACTGTATATCGTTATTATTCCTTCTCGCCTCATTGTATCACCGGTCAGACGTGTTGGGTGTAGGCTGTGGAAGTCTTTGTCAATGGAGTCGGTACAGCTGTCAAGATAACAGCAGCTAGAGAGAGATTGGCCGCGAAGACCCAGACCTGATCTCACTGGCCTATGAATAAAGCATTCCATTGACATCGAAGATTTGGCTTGCTCCTATGGAGATACTTTCTTTTTTATTGAAGACAAGGGTGTCTGACCATTATCCACTGATGTCTGTGTGATTTTAAAATTTACCATGACACTGTTTAGGCATGGCTGTCAAATAATATCGAATGGGAATGGCAGGGCGTATGTTCCTGAACAATTTTAAGGACAGTTAGGGCTGAATGTCCTATCTCAGCCTGATATGTCTGGTGACTGCTGAAATGAAACGTCGGGGACAGAGATTGTATACAGCTCTTACCTTGGGGCCATGTAACCAATTTTTGAAAATGATGTGTCCAAATGGCAAATACAAAGTACGCTCATCACTGTAATAGTCCAACTCGTGGCTACTTCGTGTGGGAGAATACATTTGATTCAATCCAGGATACGGTGCAAACAAATATGAAAGCGCAAGTGGAATCCGAACCAACGACCATCTGCACTATTGTGGCACCATGGACGACCAGGCCATTATGTCCCTCTGTCTGTGAAGACGATTATAATTATATTGCTTTATACATGTATCTCGTCAAGAAAGTCAGTTAAAAGTGTTGTGAAGAAATTATTGTTGCTTTTGGTTTGTTGTTTAACGCCGCACTGAGAAATATTCTAGCTTAATGTAAATAATTGAGTCGGGATCAGACAATCCAGTTATCAACAGCATGAGCATCGATCTACGCATTTGGTTGCAGCAAGAGAAATTAAGGCACACTAGGAACACTATGAATACCTGCCCAAACTGCAACCTAAATCTCTTTTGAGAGCATCATTTCACTTGACAACGGTAATGGGTAAATCGTGAGGAACAATTCCACAACCACCTTTTCAGTCGCCGTAACTTTGGGCACTATGCAGGTGGAGTTTGGACGAATAATAGCGAAGAGAAACCAACAAACCAAAGAACCCGCACAAATTCGTGGAACATGCTGTTCATCTATGTATCTTTATCCACCGTGGATCGAGCACAAGTGCTTCCTTGGAACGACTGACGAGTGAAGAAATGGCATCCTGAGGTGCAGCTCACGCTCACCGAATTAAGGTGTTAGATTTTTTAAACTGATAATGTACTTCAAGAGGAAAGACTTAGTGTTTATGTGTATTTTTTGTCCAATTTTAGAGAGAAGCTTTCAACTTTGAGTTGAATCTTTTTTTATTTCTTGAGAGAACACAGCATTGTGGCAAAACTTAGGCATGTGAAGTTTTACAATCTATTCCTTGCTGTCTCATCAAGATGGACAGTAAAGTAAAATCGCTTTCACTACTTTGTAAGGACATTTTGTAAATCCGAGTACATTTATCTCATAAAGGCAAAACATAGTGAAGTCACTTCTTTATCAAATTCGTCAACAATAAAAATGACACAATTATTTAGACATGGGGACAAAATACTGTACACAACATTACGAAATCATCGTTCTGTGGAACCTGTACCCATCCACGATTAACAGTCTATCAGACATTATAAATTTTTGTCCGCTTTCGGGCACGGAATTATAATTTTTAAATTATGCACAGGATATATAGGAATCGCCTTTTTTGCTTCAATATATCATTTGACCGACAGGACAACTGAAAAACAGACCAATGGGATATGCACAAAAGAATTTGCTTGGTAAGCCAATCAGATGCTTGAATTTGCAGTAATCATATACATGGAACCGCTGGTGCTCTTTTATGGCCAAATCAACTTGTTGCTGTGAACCAACTGTGAGGACAGTGGGAACTTTGAAGGGCGTGCTCCTCCTCTCTGATGGTAAAATCAGAACGACCAAGAAGTGTTTCCACAAAATGACTGAAAATTCCATGTTCCTGCATGAACAAAAATCGTATTGTTAAACGACAATCATTGGAGGTAATTCTGACAGTGAAGCACCTTTTATCCTGTCGGGAAGAACAGAGCTTTTGTGACATTTGTGTTGGACATCAAATGGCTTGAAATCGTTATAATTGTTTGAAAGATATGTCACTGACTGATAAACAATATCGACTTTGAGCTTTGGCAAATTTTGTCAACGTCCCAGTAGGGTCACGTTTAAAATTGAAACGAACCATTTAAATGTTTTCTGAAAGGTCTCACACAAAATAAAATCGGTTTTGCTTGACAATTCAGTATAATTTATTGGTTTGCAGAGTTTCCTGTGTTTTCATAATCCCACTGATATCTGACAGTTGTCCTTGACAACATTCATTTCTATGATGTCAGTTAAAAGCAACTAAAGTACATTGGTGTCAAGGACATCTTTCTAACATTGCATAAGGATTCATCGATTCTAATAGGAAAAACACCTATTTACAAGATATGACAAGAGGAAGAAGACTTCAAGTTTGCGATCAGAGCTTTCCAAACTGATATATGGATTGAATGTGGAGGACGTAATAAATCATCAGTTCCAAGATGATTGTCAGCTTGGATGACCCTCCTGACACAAACGATTTCAAACAAATCACAACTTTAAGCAAAAAGACAATTCATAACAGAAGAAAATGACAAACTCATGATAAATGACACCGAAGTGTCAAGCAAACAATTCAATGTATTTGTGTGGCTGCATTTCAAATGAAATGTCTCGCTTCTGTATTCTCCGTGGCACTCTAACGTGTGATTCCTTTTTGTTCAAATCTATAGTGATATGGTGACAGGGAAGAAACAAATTTGATAAACCGTCACAATTGTACAGCCAAAATAGTCAACTTGCAAAAAGGGTCTAAACAGTGCCAGAATAGAATATTAAGTTCTTAATAAGCCATGCAGTACCATGTGTGATCTGGTGTCGATATTACCTAAAGCGGAACGTGGACAAACTACAGAAACTTAACAAACTATAACTAGCGTTTGTTACCACTCTGTGCTCCCTAATGGAATTGAAAAGAAATTACAATTAAAGGTAAGGGTTTCCAAGTCTCTGACAATCAAATTGATAACAAAAATACAAAAATCACTATATATATTTGGTACAAAAAGCTGAAAGTGTTAACTTGGGCGCACTGGATTACATTTATCATCAGATGTCATTCATCCTTTTGTCGTTTCGAAGAGGCATATTTTAAAGAAACAGTTACAATATGGTTCCGTTACTAACTATAACGTTGTATGGTTAAACAATAATAAAGAGTGGCTGATGATGACGTACAGAAACTTACAACAGAAACTGAACATAAAGTGATAACTTTATTTTCCTGGCATTCTGAAATTCTATAATTAGTAGTCTAACTCACCTAAATGACTGTAGTCTGAATTCCAGATGTGCCATGCCATTTGGTTTTCCCGTACCGTGTTTAGGGTTTGTAGAATCTTAACTTTCATTCCCCATGAAGCTACCGACGTTGGTGTGTCTTCAATAAAGTTAAAGTTTGCGCCAAATACATCTGGCATTTCAGGAAATGTTTAGTATCAGTAATTTTTGGGGGGTTTGGTTTGTTGTTTTACACCTCTCAGCAACATTCCACCTATATAGCGGCGGTCTGTAAATAATCGAATCTGGACCACAAAATCCAGTGATCAACAACGGATTTAACCCGGAAACTTGATAAAGAGTTTGTCATCGTCACGACACTATCTTTCGATTGGATGAGGGGCTAAGATTACATTATAGCGGTTTGTACTCACATCATTGTTTCCAGATATTGTTCACACACTCTCCCCATTAAACTGTCTTGGTTGGGGGACAGTCGCAGCCGGATTACTCATACGCCTCCATGTACCGTGCCACACCTTTGTCTGAACAGTCTGATCGGATAGGCCACCAATTGAGTAGGGATGGATAATCCTTTATTTCAATAAAAGAGGTTACAATGAAAGGGCGTCATAATATATCACCATGACTGAGGTTTCAGTGTTCAAGGAACAATCTGGGTACAATGTGTGAAGCCCTTATCTGGTGTCCCCCGCCGTGATATTGCTGGAATATTGCTATAAGCGGCGTAAAACCCAACTCACTCATTCAAAAAACAATTCATTCATAAGGGTCAGGTTTGGGTTTCCTTGGTCAGTCTCCCCCAGTCTTGCATTCTTGAGGGACGGCTGTTTATCTCGTTGACAAAGACAAAGGTTCACTGTGGACACATCATATCCGTCAATCCATCTTAGCTAATCTGTACAGACATGCCACGAGGTTGGCAGGAATAATCAAACCATACAGTACATCAACATCAACATGGATGGCCAGGGCGGAACTCAGTTGGATGATTACAAGACTGGAGACGTTCAATCTAAAAGTACAGCCAATTAGGTTAAGTGCATATTTCTGAAGATTGCCTTGATGTGCGGTGCACTTCGTGTCCGATGAAGTATACAGTGTCCCTCAAAGGATCATTGGATCGTAAAAGCGAATATTCAACGGTTGACTGTGTTTCTTGATTTTGATAATAATATTACAAAGCGAACAACCTTAACGCAAGCAAACGTTTTCAAGGACATTTTCAGATATAAAGGCATATGTGGATATACTGACACAACGTTGGAGCGCCGCCAGACAGGCTACTAGATGTGTTCCAGGTCTTCGTCCATATACGTCAGGGACGGTTGGCGCTATGATGGTTCAAACGTTGGGCCTGTATCCTGAAAACGATGTCTTGTCCCTGTGCAGTGTTCAGGTTGGAATATTACGAAACATGCTCGCTCACTGAAAGTGTTTCGAGTCATTGATAACCTGTTTATACGTATATCAAATTCATTGGTGTTTACCTGCCCTTACATATTTTCCAGATGCAAAAATCCGTGACATTATCAAATATATAAACTCAAAGGTTAGTATTTATCAAAATACCCTTTTCAACAAAAAAAGTCTTTGAAATATTCATAGAAAGAGAATGTTCGATGCTACCTAAACAACTGTGACATGTCGATACCTGCGTCTGTTGTTAATTACTGCTGCATCATGAGTTGAAATAGTCAGTTTGTGGATAAAACTTAACTTATATTATGGCAGATGACCTGTCCGAAGAAACATTTAAACAGGTCAACGCAGGTCACCATCACTGTTACTATCAACACTAAATTGTGTCCTGAAGACAAGTTACATGTATGTATATTTACCGTTGTGTCGGATACTTTCAAAAACTGTTATTTTTATCAATTTTTGTCAGTGTACAGTATTGACTTTTTGTAACAAAGCCATTATAAATCCCACAAAGAGATCACGGTGCAACTTCCATGTTCAGTAAAGAAGGAAATATTGAAAATTATCTTTCGTAGTGTTGTATGTAGCTTTCACTAAACAGAAAGTTACTTTTGAATTTTTACCCCGTGATAGAATATCAAACGTTCTTCTATTTCAATTAATGCTATGTTACAATATCATCATACATATAAAGAGTTCATGATCATTTAATAGATCGTGGTGTTCATGCAAATGACAGTATTGCAAAATACCAACCACTAAAATAGTGAGTGAGTGAGTTGAAATTTTAAGTCCCATCGGCAGTATTTCAGCCATGTCGTAACTCAAACAAGTTATAATTTCACAATAAGTAAAGGACAATGATAAAAACCTGTCTGCGAAGGACAGTAAAAACACACTAAAATAGAACTGTGAGGATAACTATTAAAACGTCGATAATAAACACTACGGACCAATGTCAAATTAAAGTGTCAACCACATCCATCAATGTTTTTTCTGGTGTTTCAGACAAAAATACATCTGAACGACATTTCAGAATTTCGGCTTTCACATTAACTTATGACATCTCTTTATGATATCATTTATTATCTATGTATTGACGTTGACAAATATCCCTTCAGACACATCTTGCCAGGTAAAGTAATCTCGGTAGCGAGGTGATGTAGTCTGAGAAGGAATATCAATTGTATTCAATGCCTTTCTGTAACCGAAATGTATTTCATAAATGCTCTCTCACAAGAATGCACCGCCACATTGCTATATTAGAACATGAAGTACGTTCCCGAGAAATCCTGCCAGAAACGAGTGTCTGGATGAAGATGTGAGGAATGCTTCTGATGTTTCCGGTGTCAAGCCTGGTCATATGGACGTCATTAAGGACCTGAAAATAATCAGAAATAATTGAAACGTTTCGTCAATAAAACTACCCAAAATAATATAGATTTAGTATCAGAAGCTGAAGTAGGCGCTCGAGATATATATATGGGTCCGAACGGCAACATGACATTCTTGCTTCTTCACTCGTTAATCTCTCTGAGGAAACACACCTGTGCTCATAGACATCACAACTACAGTGGTTGAAACTACATATGAGTTGCCACCTAAGCTTTTACGTCTCATTGGTTTGCGTTTCAGTTTCTTTACGTTGGATGGTTTATGTCTCTTAAACTGTATAGCCTATGGTGTGTACTGTGAACACAATGAAACAATACTGATGTAATTTGTCTATGCTGTTACAACTATCAAAATGAATGGATGCACGTTAAACCCTTCCCATGGAAACACTTGTTTTGCAAAGATGCGGGGATACTAGTGCTTCCCATACCTCATTCAACATTTACCTTAACAACTGCATTTAAGCTGCACTGAAAATATCTGTGAACAATTTTAATGGATCCTTGACATGAGTTTTCTTTATGACATTATCCATTTATTTCTATTTTAGCATGGTTGATGTACTTCAGCTAAGAAGATTCATTGAGTGTCTCAACTGAGTAGAACATATTCATGAACACTCGGGAGAGAGATTGGAAATGTCTGAGACAAAAGACTATGTTCTTCGCCAGTAAAAGGAGGTTTGATTGTCCTTAATCCAACATGGTAACACAATTACCACCCCACATTTGTAAAATTGTAAAATTGCTTTCCATACTTTTGATGCCAATCTCAGTTCCAGGTACACTTGACAAAAACGTCTGATGATTATATTTGTTATGTTCAAAGTACAAGTACATTACATGTTAAAGATGTTATTGTCGATACTTTCACAAGACTCCAATGACAAAGGACCTGTCTTACCTACGTGCAACTAAATTTGCAACGAATACGTTCTTTTACTGAAAATACAGTGGATAAGGGTCCTTTCATTCCAGACTTTGACGTCAGTTGGAACAACATATGCATGACAGACGTACGCACTATACACACCATGGCTTACTTGATACTATCCAATATTTAGCTGTTGCTCAGCAGGACCAATTATTCACTTGGAAATAGTTTTTTTCACAACTGTTATCAACCCTCCAGCAAGCCTTTACTTTTTGAGTGTTGAATTCTTCTGAGATTACAATTGCTTCATAATGGATGCCAAAACTGTTTAAAGATCAAGACTACCACTCCTCTCAAGTTCAACACCATACCAGTATAATGTCTGTATTCAACTGTTTCAACGTGTTGTTTGACACACATCTTCCCAACTTCTTTTAACCTGTGGAGTGTTTCCGATGTGACATCTGGAACCTTTTCACCCCGTTCCTTGTTAAATGGCCACTATGTCAAAACAGTGCCAAAGACCATTCTAAAATGCCATCAACTGAGTCTGATTTTAACACATATCTTTATTTTCAATAACAGAAGAAATGGACAAAGGATGCAGTAGTATGCAAAACTATGGTTCAAGTGTCCCGGAAACACTTAATCCAAGGGCAAGTGGAGCCAGGTCTGGGTCTTCGTGGCCAATCCAATTCTAGACAATGACTTTCTAAGTCTACACTCAACACCTCATCTTCGTCAAAACATCTAAACGAACCTTTCCGGATAGCGTGGGAAGGAACAATCACAGCTTATATTGATCGATATCAACATGCATGACCAAACAGAGGCGTTGACAGCCAGCACTCTACAACCAGACAGAAAGTGATTACTTCACTGTGGAAGTCCATTGCAAAACTAAAGTCAGTTATGTTAAGTGGCTATTGCAAGGGATAGCCTGACGTGACGTGAACTGTGTGTCAAACGAAATTGGATGTCTACTTGGGCACTGGTACATGAAAGAGAACAGTCAACGACTGGCACCTTTCTTTGACAACAGAATTACTCTTAGGCTCATAAATTGAACACCTTTAATGCTGACAAATGTATGAATGTGACCATGGTGACACAGACGTGTACCAAACCATACTAAATCACGTGAGAAGTCTTAATATGATTGGAACACTGCCTTAACCATACTCACTCATATTGGGGACATTCCCGTCCCCTCAAACCTTATCATTCCTCACTAAGACTTCAATGATTCTTCACATTTTGTAATTAGTCTCTGTTACCATGTGTTATATATGATATGCTTGAAAACGTTTATATATTGGTTTGCCTTATGGGCCTCTGTCCTTGACAAAGCAATATACTACAACACCTCTAAATTCGTATAGAGTCTTTGAATGGCATTTAAAGGTGATACACATACAGGCAAGAATGTTATGGATGCCAACTTCTTTATTGTGATGGACACGACGTTTCGGAGTATATTCTTACTCTTTCATTAGGCGAATTAGAGAATTAGAATGAGGTAACAGACAGACATATATGTATTGTTATTGTTACCTCATCAATCATGCCTGGATTAACAATCCATTGCTTCCACTTGTCCATCCACCAATTTAGTGCCAATTAACTACTGGTTTCCCTGTTGTTGTTTTCATATGTACATATATAGCTGTCAGCTTAATTCTTTCAACACACCATTTTTTTACGAAGTTGAAATGAACGTGAGCGGTGTATATATAATTGACACAATGACTTTAATGACATAAAGTGGGTGGACATGCCCATCCTTACAAGCATAATCGTATCGTGAGTGATAGATGGCATCTACACCAGGTGTCTAACGACTAGGACGTTACAGCGAAGCTTGCCAGAGACCATTCTTCTGGAATTGCATATGCCACAAAAGATGCTTCCCTGAGATACAGCAGAAATACGAAGGATGACTTCAAGGGAAATAAAGTCAATGAAACCATCAAATTGAAAGGAAAATGTGTTAAAAGCCGAAAAGGAATTGCATCTGATCTGAATGCACCCTGACAACTTTAACAACTTGTCTTGCATTTCAAAGACTTTAAATCTGTCGCTTCTCCAGTAACACTTAATTTACCTTCCAGGAACCGCTGACACAAATTACACAGTGTTATTTGCGAAACAAATCCCGTCAATTTCCCATACTTCAGTTCAGCTCGTGTTTAAGACATCATCCGTCCAATCTGGCTTCCGTCATCGATCCTATTCCGTTAAGCTAAAATAACTTTCGTTCCTGTCTTCTGAATGGCACAGCAACTATGGGACTGAAGATCCCTCGTTAAATCTATCTGAAGCGACGGGATTCTGTCCCTACTGGCATTACATTGACATTCTAGTGGTCATAAAACTACAACCAGGTGTTTATAGCTTCAAATCACTGAGAAGAATGGACAAATATGCCGATCGAAAAACGGTTCTGTACATTCGCTGCGAGCTTGGTGGTGAATACCATTCTTTCTTTCCATGTAACAATTTTGACACAATAGGAATAACCAGCATGTTTAAACACAAATACATCTTTGTTACAATGCCTTTGATAGAAAAAGTGTTTCAAAGAAACTTGCCTGTTCTGTTGAATAATTCTAACAGATATGCTGCTCTTTTAAGCTCCACGTACTATTTACATTGAGGACACAACGTCATTTAAAAGTGACCAAACGTAACATTTTATTGTTAGATTGTTTCATTGTTTATTTGTTTAATTTCTGAGGTGTTGGGGTTTGGAATTGCGGAAAAGTTGAAATGAATGATTAAATGATTCGGGATACCATTTTTGGTGAGGTGAACATCCTCAACAGTATTCCCACCATATGCCCATTATTTGAAGTCAGACCTTTATACACGCTAGTAAAACATCAGTCGTGGCCGTCTGTATGTGGGGGTCGGTTCAATACCGATGACACAGAAAAATGGAACGCATTAGACGCATTGATTGGGTGACGGGAAGCCAAGTGGCGCAAATTTTATAAGTTCTTGTGTCCTCAAGTATTCAAATGTAAACTTGACAAGGATAACGACCCTACGCTCGATGTTTCTCTGAAACGTGAACGTCGTTGACCTTATTTCACCATCCTCCCACATCCAGCTGACATGATGTGATTTAACCGACATACTTTTCATAGAAGTATTAATCCAATCTCCTGCCACAGTGTCCACACACTTCATAAAGCCGTATCGCCGTGGCTTACATTAATCCAACTAAGACCGTCCATCACACAGCTCTTTCCGTGATTGTCATAACCCTCCAAAATGATGGAGATTCAGCTGACGTCAACCAGCGATAAACCGGTCATTTAATTTCATAGTTTTCTTGACCTGAGTTATTTGGAATGGTACCAGGTTGGTCCTCTAACGGGCACCCTGATCATATTCATATGCAACTCATCACGTTAGCACTTTAGGATTCATATTTTATGGATACATTTGGTAGAGTCTGTCAGTCATTCCTCTAATTAATCAGTTGAAGATGCGGTCAGGTATATGACAGTGACGTTCTTGTTGATCTTAAACTTGGGAGAATTTAAGTCGTGTTAACACAGGTTCATAACTGCATTCGCGACCGGAATATTAATTTACCAACACATGAAGTATATGTGTTCGTCTCAACTACGAAAGCAGTGAAGTGGGACGATATGTATCAATTGAGAATATTCATTATGTATCATATCTGTTTTAAACAGAACGTGTTTCTTATGCACACAACGATCACAGCGCACTAGCAATTATTTATAATGTGTGAGAGGAACGGCACAGATCGTAAACGTTCATTACGGTGACAAAGGGTCGTGCTTACAGACAGGAAGAATGTAGTACACGATGTCGCGATGATTGATAATCTGACACTGATAAGCGACCTACGTACACGTAGTTACAACGTCTCAAATCACAGGGCGGCATTGCCCCCTCATAACACGTTCAAGATATGTGGAGGCGGTGTGGTTCGTGGATACATCACTAACCCCATAAATTGCATTGTCAGCTAAAAAAGATACAACAAAATGGCAGCGATGTGGGAGGTGTATTTGCTGAGAATAAAAATCTGAATCATTGCCTACATAGATGAACTATAAAACTTCAACTGCTACCAGCATCATTTTGTGACAAATGTCCATTAGTTAATATCATGGCCGTTATTCATCACTTGATTATATTGTTTGTTTACAATGGGCCGTCACATGGCAGAAGTACTGTTGAGTGGCGTTAGGCGACAAACACTTTGTGCTTAATGCTGGCCTTTTTTGGGCTGGATGGTACCTAAAGGCAGGACACCCTTTCTCTTTTTGCAAACACCTGCTGCTGATGTATTAGGCCTTTGGACGCCCAGTAGAATCTGTTTCAGCAGATAACCAAGACTGATTATTCTCTGTCGTTGACGTTGTACATTTCTGTAAGAAAGGCTCATTTGTGGAAGCCGCGGTGGCGGTGGCGGTGGCGTCTGACTTTGTGTGCTGGCGATTAGGTGCCTGAATCTGAGGGTGTGGGTTCGAATCCCGTATGGGACTCAACCCAAAAAGTACCAGAATCTGTACTTTACTGAGAAAGTGTAATCCCAAATATAACATATGTTACATTTGACCACTTTGTAAAATGGCATTGTGTATTTCATGGCTCATTTGTTGCTTATAGATCTGAGGTCGAACCTTCTTCTGATCTCACATACTGAGTCGAAGTCGATTAATTCTCCTCGCTAGTCTAAAGCAAGATTAGTCCCTATGTACTTGAGGTCTGATACAGCGGTACTGTACGGAGAGAGCAATATAACATAATTATCTTACACTTTCTAACACTTACACTACATGTATTGTTGTTCAATGACCTTGATGACGATCGCTACCATATAATCATCATTCAGCGTCTTCAATTACCTAATCTCCTGACTTTGGGAGAGTATTAGCTAGTGTACACAAAGTGTCTCATTGCAAATACTGCAGATGTTCGTAGGGAATATTTTCCATGGAAGAACAGGAAGCTCTCTCAAATTCAATCATTGCCACCAAACATCAACATGCGCAACGTGTGTGTCTGGATTTGTGCTAAGTAACTTGAGGAGAAAGAGGGAAGCGCACCCGATAGATTTAAGGAGATTCGAGGGATCAACACGTTAATTAATAGACATTAACAATGAGAGCTGAGGAAGCTGCTAACGACGAACGGTTCCAGTTGTGTTTCGCTGAATTCCAACCCAACGCACGTGCTCCTACTGATTCATGTCGTCTCCGAATTGACGTTATCCTTGTATAGTCGCAATGACGTCAGCTCAAAACAATACATATTGATGACACGTTGATGCTCTGGACAGAGGGTCTTATCGAACTTATTTGCTGATATGGAACAAAATTACAACCATGAAATATCCTATGTTTTTCAGTTAAATAAATAATAATAATAATAAAGTTAATATTTGTATAGCGCCTGTTCCAACATATTGCTCAAAGGCGCTTAGGCGAAGGCTATGTTGAACAAGTGGGTTTTTAGTTGTCGTTTAAACTGGTCGAGATTGACAATGTTAGAAAAACTGTTGGAATATGACAAGAATAAGCCGCTCCATACTCTTCTCTCTGAGGTAACGGTGAAGCATTTGACTTTTGAAAAGTCAGGTCGTAAAAGGTCTCCAATCGCCATCATATCGCACTTGTATAGCTTCAGTTAACCTTTCCGTCACACTGCGAAACGTCTTGCAACATCAGCCTTCGTTTTCATTCATTCGTTTTTATAAACAAGGTTGGTAACTCTAATCTAACTTCCTGTTGAACAGTGGCTGAGCAGGATGCTTAATTTTACGAGCGTTTAAGTCATCTTCTGCAACTGAAAATTACCACTAGTAAATCAGCAATAATGTCTACTGTGCTATGGCAACACTGGATGGATTTTCTATTCCTCCGTGTGTGAATGAAAATAATCCCCAAAACCAAACAAACAAATATTCGAATTTGGCGAAATATCTTCAAGGACCACAGCAAGGCTCTGTAATGTGACTGAAAATGTGTCTTTAAAGGCCAATGGTACAGTAAATAACATCGTAGGCGTGTCACTGTCTCATGTATGGATACAGAGAAGGTCAGTGTCTGCGTCGTGAATTCTTGTCATCATCATCACCACTACTTCTTCTTCTACTAACACTCTGACTAAGTACTACATTCACCATCAATACCAAACCCACCTTTACCAACACCATTTACAAGAAGAAGAACAACACCATGAACAACAAGAACAAGAACAACTACAGCACTATTTCTACAGATTTTCATTAAAATATTCTGTAAAAGGTCAAATCTTGAAGAAACTATTTTACAGCAATGTTAACGCTTCAGAGATATCTGTTACTTATCCGCTAAATAGCATCAGTGCGTGATACACTCTATCACGTGTTTACATGTCTAAGTGTAATGTAAAGAGTGTTTCTGTATTAATGATGAAGTAGGCTGAAATAAGATGTTCAATTTTGTAACACGAAGGTAGGGTGTTTAGAAAAAGCACCAACGGAAACGCATGTTTCTTTGATGTTCCGAATCTGCGCGATTTGTATATCATACTAATAGTATTATATAAACAGTATACAAATAGTGTGTTTGAATAAATGAGCGTACAGAAACATTATTGATCCGTTTCCCATGTAGTCGAATCTAGAAAATAGAATGTACAGCAACAATTGGTGGAAACTAATGTTAATTCCACGAGATATAACATGAAATCCACAGTGAACCTCTACCGCGTTCATTCTACCAAATATATCGCCCTAATTACGCTTGAAATAGACTGTTCGTAATAACATTTAGATATTCAATAGTCGATACGGTGTCTATCATGTAAGCAGACATATAGGTATATATCAATGTCTTGAATACACTATCTAGGTATTACACTTTTTAAAGTGTATAAAGGTCCATTAACCTTAGAATCTATTTTCAAATCAAGAAACAGTCAGATAATATATTTCACTGCTTGATTTCTGCATAATGTATTCCAAACAAGAGCTGGATGCAGTTGACCACTGTACATCGATTTATATAACTGTATAACTGTATTATAGGCCACTAGGCCGATATTACGCAAATAAACTTTCTGTCTGTCTGTATTACATAATTGTGTGTTGCTATAGATGTCGATCAGCAAAAGCAAATAGAATTTATTCTCGATTTCATAAACTGACGTCTTGGACAATTTCTATCCAGATTCTTGGGAATACTGTGACAGATTGTACTGCCACGACAGTGTCCATATATAGCACTTCCTGTTGGTCATAGTCGACCTTGTGTCCGGAGATTAGAGTCTTTATTATTTTGGTTCCTTCAGACAGACGGGTCGTCTCCGATATTACCAAAACCATCGGCACCTGGCTGAATTTGACGGCTGTGCAGCGCCATATCGACCGCCCATAGCAGGGTAAAGGCTATGGGAAAGGTTGATGAGTTAGATCGTCACCCAACTTCACATATATGGAAATGCGATTGTACACTGAAGGTCTTAATCAGAAAACGGAATGTCTAACCTGGATGACGTATGTGTATGCCTCAGTATGAAATACAAGGAGCCACTCTGCGCCCGTGTCTGTTATTGAAAATCGATAATGCAAAGAAAAGCACGAATAAATTGTTTAAAAACTTATTCACCCTCTCCTCAATTTATTAATTTGGAAATATAAAAAAACACAACTATTAATTCATATTCGGTGTCCTGTCTGGATCTATGCATGGCAATAAAAAATGAAGACAACCTGTGTACCAAGCTGTGTGTCAAGAGAGGTGATTTCGATTTTCCTATGATGATTTTCCCTGAACAAGAGTAATGTTCCATCAACGTCATGGCGTTTGGTGTGGCGTTTGTTGTCGTATGTTAACAGTATTGAAATTTTACTTCCTTACAGTTGTTTATTGTATTTCTAGTAATGATTTTGTTATTGTAAATTAGAATTCTGTCAACAAATTAGTATGCTTAAAGTAACATAGCATTCAGAAACTACGCGTATCCCAGGTATAAATCGAATATAACTGTACTATATATGAAGCAAAAAATGTACAATATATATAAGAGAAAGTTTGCAAATGATTTGATCAGGGTTCCTTTAATAAAATTGAGTAAAATTGTGATACAACTTGTAACCCATCTGGCTATAAATTGATTGCTTGTATTAAGGACACTTTTGACAAAATTGGAATGAGTTGATGAAAACATATGGTTCCACCAATACAAACATTATTAAGTGGGTGAGTGAGTTTAGTTTTACGCCGCACTCAGCAATATTCCAGCTATATGGCGGCGGTTTGTAAATAATCGAGTCTGGACCAGACAATCCAGTGATCAACAGCATGAGCATCGATCTGCGCAATTGGGATCGATGACATGTGTCAACCAAGTCAGCGAGCATGACCACCCGATCCCGTTAGTGGCCTCTTACGACAAGCATGGGTTACTGAAGATCAATTTCTAACCCGGACCTTCACGGGTCCATTATTAAGTAGACGTAGGACATTGTTCATCAATCACATTTTGCAAATCGGGAATAGTGCTGGCTGTGGCATTAACGCCGACAATGAAATCGATATAATATTTGTCCCATCATAATCAGACTTAACATCACATAATTGTGTTCAAGAATCGAAATCCCACAAACCGCAAGGCCCGAGGGGCAAAAGATTGTAACAGCTTTTATGACCCATATGGTTCAGAAAATTAAAAATGCCCCAAGTATTTTACAAAAATTCCTCCAAATCATTATACCTGAAAAACCTTTTTGGTGATTTCAAATTTTCAAACTTTACGGAAACACAATTAAAACTTTGTATCGGGCGTAACTGAAAGCACCGTTTCATTCAACTCATTTATATAATGCTGCTGTACGGAGATCTATTTCAGTACGCTACTTGATGAAGTAGGGAAAAAGTAAAATCATTAAATCTGTGCAATGTATTGTCAGCGTGTACTGACTAAAAGTAAAGCCAAGTTTTTACAAGGTATCATTATCGGCAGAAACCACCTCACAGGGGAGAAGTGTTTAATGTCATTTTACGTCTCCACTTAAACACGGCCCCTAGTTCTATTTTCACTAATGGTCAATAGAGTTGGGAGTCAAGACTTAAACAAATCATTTTTTTACCCAGAAATCCCGGACGAAGTTCGATAGAAAGCGTCCTGATGTTAACCAATGAAGGATATCTATAAATACACCGGATAGACATCACGCAGTCTTATGTGTAAATTCACTTTCCCGTCTCAAGAACACTACGGGCGTTGTAATGACGACCACTCGAGCACTTCCCCTGTGTCAGTCCTTAGCTTCCAATTAGTTCGACCTTGGTATATTTCGGGCCTTGGGAACACGATAGTGTCATGAAGTAGTTGGTCATGCTATATCTTCGTCCCCTCAAACAAAAGTTAAAAAAGCTGTATTAAAGAGCGGTCAGGGAATAACAATATTTACGTAATAGAAATTACACCAGAAACAAAAATAAGAATACTATTAAATTGACAGAAATTATTTAAAAACGATTTCCCTCTCTTCTATGACTATATCCTTACACGTTTATCATCTTAGATACAATTTCAGAAATTTATACTCAAACCACCATCTTACTGTAACAATTGAGTTGTCAGTCTTACATATCTGACCTATCGACTGATACTGAACTAACATACGCTTTGAACTTGCTCTCGTATTAAAAAGGCATCTCAACTTCGCTCTTCTGAATATTACATACCATGCATAAATTATATAAATAATTCAAGAGATACTTCCATCTACTCTAGGTCATGGGCCCGTGAACTTCCGGGTTAGAATGAACCTTCAGTAACCCATGCTTGTCGTAAGAGGCGATTAACGGGATAGGGTGGTCAGGCTCGCTGGCTTGGTTGACACATGTCATCGGTTCCGAATTGCACAGATGGATGCTCATGCTGTTGATCACTGGATTGTCTGGAACAGACTCGATTATTTACAGACCGCCGTCATATAGCTGGACTATTGCTGAGTGCGGCGTAAAACTGAACTCACTCACTCACTCCAGGTCATGGACGCAAACCTCAGCATGGGATGAATGGATTCGATTCTCCCCGTGGTCATGCTATATGAAGGCCTCTTAGTGTCACATTGTACCCATTTGGGGAATCGAAAACCATGGTCTTCGGCGTGACAAGCGAAGGCTTTAACCAGTAGGCTACCCCACCGCGCCCAATATGAGAGAACTATTGCTAATACACTCTTCAAAAAATGAAACGCATAGGCATTTTCAGCAGTTCATTTCGATATATGTTTACCGCCATCATCATGAAGACAATTCCTATGTTTGAATCCCGTTGTTGAATCATGTCGTGGTTGTTGTTTATTGCACGCAAAGTGTTTGTAAACGTTTGTCATAAAAAATGAAAACGATACATGAAAAGTTCATGCAGAAAAGGTTTTCTACGTAATGCACGTGCAGTGTGTCGGACCCATGAGTAGACATCGACTATAAAAGGCCAAACCAACGACGTAAACGAAGATAACAAAATCCCAAGATTGAATGCTACTGACTGAAATATCGCCATTGGACGTTTGGAAGCAGGGGATTCCCAGTCTACCGTTGCAAGACATTTCAACGTCCACCTCAGCACCATATCTCGATTATGACATCGATATACCCGCTTCAATTCGACCTAAGATCGTCCCAAAAGTGGAAGACCAAGAGTGACCACTCCTGGTCTCCTGATTCATCTGGGTGTTTCACCTACGTCACCGATACGCTACAGCAACGGACACTGCAGGACATGTGCCTGGTCTTCGAAGAATTTCCGACCAAACCATCAGAAATCGTCTAAGAGAAGTGGGAATTCGAGCATATCGACCAGAAAATGGACCTGTCCTGACACGACTACACCTACAACGACGTGTCCAATGGTGCAACAAGGTACAGGCATGGAACCTGGAGAACGCATGGAACGCGTTTGGTTCAGCGATGAATTGCGTTTCCTCCTGCAACGACGGGATGGGAGACAACGTGGATATCGACGTCAACACGAACGTTTTGTACCGAACTGCGTTCGACAGGCGGACAGATATGGTGGCGAAAACGCCATGGTGTAGGGAGCCAGGTCCTACACAGGTAGATCAGAGCTAGTGGTGGTTCAAGGCAATCTTACAGCAAGTCGCTATAACGACCAAATCCTTCGACCTCACCTCCTCCCACATTTTAAGCGCCAGAGGGAGCTGTTTCAACATACAGCTCGTGTCATAGGTGCCTATCTCGCCAATGAAAACGTCAATGTCCTTCCAAATCGCCTGATCTGAACCCGATCGAGCATCGATTGGATGAACTTGATCAACGTGTCCGTAAACGTCACCATGGCCCTCAGACACGTGCAGAACTTGCCAACGCGTTCAAGAGGAATAACCAAGAATTCCCCAACCAAAAACCCGACGACTTGTGCAATCCCTTCCATGGTGGTGTCAAGCAAATGGGTTCTGTCACCAGGTACTGACCTGAACGCCCCCTTGTGTCCAAACATGTGCAGTGAGTGAACTGAATTAATGCTGACAATGGCAACAATACATATGTTCGTCCATGTGTCGAATGTCTTTCGTTTATGTTCAAGCTTAATCGACTTATGTACAGTTAAATACATTTAATACAGTTTCCTTATTTTTGACATATACGTTTCCTTTTTTGAAGAGTATAGTTAGTACAAGTTTGCTTAAACCAGGCAATATTCCACAAAATTTACATACGTCCATATTTAACTACTATACATCAAAGCGTTGCTGACGAAATAAACCCGTCCTGGTCACGATACAGAGAGTTGGATTTGATTTAAACATGTATCATTCACAAGGGAAAGAATAAAGCGCAAATGTTCATAATTTAAGTAGCCCTCCCACTTGAGATGCTCACGTTAGGTATTCCTTTAAATCTGATACGAAGTTGGAATTAGCTTGTTTAAGAGTAAAAAGTCACGCCTAGTACGATATAAGCCAGGTTTTGCGCTATCCTGTATATAGTCAAGATTTCCGTTCTAAGCAGTTTCTGTGATGATACCCATGCAGATCAGTAGATATGTGTCATCTGCAAACAATCCTGTTGTACAGTCTAGACGATCCGCAGTATCATTTACATACGAAAGAAATACGAGAGGACAAAAGACCGAGCCCTGAGGCACACAAGTGGTCAGATATTGAGGATTTAAAATACCTTGTTTTTGGCAGAAATATATTTGTTGCCAGTTTGGCACTTTCCTTTTAGTTAACTGAACAGTCGTCTGTACCATACATGATCAAAGGCCTTTGACACATCACAAATATCTTACAATAATCTCCTCGTTTATCTAAAGCATAGTCAACAAGATAGATTTCAATTAGCTGGTGTATATGTGGAATGTCCAGGCTGAAAGCCTGAATGATATTTAGACAATAGCATATTTTGCAGGAAATAATTACGCTTATACTTTATACGAATACCTTGAAATAACCTTGAAATAACTTTCCAGCCCAACTAATCAGCGATATTGGACGATAGTTGGACGCTAGCATTCTGTTACCTTTCTTGCATGGCGTGTGCTAGACAAAGTGGTCTGCTGACTGATTCTGCAATATACATAAATAATTTGTTGCTTATTCTGTCCGACCCACATGACGACTCTCAGTCACATGATCAGATATATAATTAAGTTTCCGTAATTGTAATTGAGTTGGTGGTATTGGTTAAAGGCGAAGTAGTGTTTCTTTCTTTATATTTGCATCACACAAAAAGGAAAATATTAGTTTGACATTTCAGCTTTCTCTTTGGTTGATCATCATTTTCATTAGAAAAGGGTGGAGGGACAGGGATCAAAGAGTCCATGCCTGTTGCTCCAAATACTTCTGGGTCTAATTCCCATCTTTCGCAGAATATTCCTGATGGTTAGGTCCAGTGCCCTCCCCAAGGCAGGAACATGTCTTGTAGTCTCGGTGTAAGTAGCATGTCGATTATGTTGATGTTCCGATCATGTTCAGGTGTGGTGACTCTTGATCTACCACGGTATACCGATCCTATAATCGATATGTAGTACTCCGGTGTATGTTAAAATGGCATGCACCTGCAGACAGTGGCTCTCCAGCTTCACGACTTCCCATGCCGATGGGGGCGGTGGGGTAGCCTAATGGATAAAGCGCCAGTTCGTCACGCGGAAGACCCGGGTTCGATTCCCCACATGGGTACAATGTGTGAAGCCCATTTCTGGTGTCCCCCGCCGTGATATGCTAAAGGAAAATTGCTAAAAGCGGCGTAAAACCATACTCACTCCCATGTCGATGTTGCGATTGGCAGCATTCAGTTAGAGAACTGAATTGTCCAAGAAATGGACAAACGTATGATACATGTTTTATCTTTTACCGTCATTGTCTCTGTACATCGTTGCTTTCATTCTGCGTTTAGTTTCCTTTCCATGACATTTACGTACAATTAATGTATAAGGACACACGAGTTTAAAACAGATGCATCACACCAGTTAACGAACCTGTGACGAACATTGTTCAATAAGCATATTGCATTTGAATTGAATGTTTCATGATCATGAGTAGCTTTGTTATAAAGCGAATCATTTACCCAGAAATGAATTTAAAATCACCTAAGCTCATAAAGAGGTTACAAGCTGTATTACTTAGCCTCCTCTGTACAACTCGGTCGGTAAATGTGAAAATGTGTCCCGCGATAAGTAAGCTTTTGTTGTAGTCGATTATGTCTGTGGTTTTGAACTGAAACAAAACTAGGACGCGCGACCTGAAGAAAGATGTCATATGTTAACACATTGGAGATAACTTGATATGATGGATTGGGACTAAACACGCCAATCTATTTCTGAAAAGGCACGCTCTGGAATCACTTCTTTGAAACACCCACTCCAAGAGCTGATCATGACAGCCTCCGATTAACAGGCTCCTTGGCCGAGGAAGCGCGGTGATTACCAAGGTCTAGAACACACCTACAACCATTAATACTTGACAATATCAGGCTTCAATGAGAAACGCGTAGATGGCGATAACAGTTATTTTGGTGTTATTGAAAATCACACTTTACATTTTAATGGTGACATTATTTGAGTTCCAACATAACGTGCATTTAATATCCATTCTGAAATGTGGATTTAATTCTCAAGGTGAGGTAAAGTGTCGTTTACGTATTAACGTTGAAGGCAAAGGCATGACACTACGTATTGGCAAGTCTGAGTCGTCAAATGTACCGGAATATACTCTGCAGAGTTAGGTCCATAAGGCATCCCAGAAACATATGATCGTCGGCTGGCGTCTCAGATTCCCCAAGTAATGAATCTTGGATATTCAGACTGATGCACTGGCCATCGATTTCACACGTGACACACCTGCAAGTAAATGTAAGACTTCAATGCCAGAGAATAACCTGCCTCGATTATGCGCCGAAACACATTCTTCTCGAAGGCTGCCCTGCCATAGTAGACTGAAAGTTGTATGACTGAATTAATGTCCAACTGCTCAACTAAACTCACACATTGAGGGTTCTTATATTCGTATCTCAATCGGTGGCCAGGTCACCTAAGATTATTATAAGTTCGTATCCCAGTTCCTCTCTAAGTGTGTCTGCATCATTCCCATGTTCGTGCGTTTTAGCATAATCAACGTTTGACATATAAACCACTGTGGGCTCCCAAAATTTGGTGACATGGCGTGATGGGATGTACCTGGAATACTCTTCAAATACAAATCAATACGTGTCTCCTCACAAATGCACAAATTGGTCGTGACTTGTCATTCGTGTGTACTGAAGACGAATGAAAAGTTATCTCAAATCCCAAACAAAAACTGATTCAAGTAAACGGATATAATTATTACATCTGACAACCACTTGACCTGATAGAACGTGTGTGATGTCTGAATCCCCATCTTCATCTACATTTGGGTTAACGAAACTCACAAGGAGGTCATCGCATGAACGAACTACTTAAGACAAACATCAAATGATTTGCCACTTGATGTAACAATACTTGCGAAAGGCAATGACCCAAACTCTGCACTGGAAGGTTGATGTGATTTCATTAGTGGTATGTGCGTGTGGAGGGTACATATCTCACTTCTAAAAGGCGTCAACAAGCAACATGGTTTAGGGGTAGTTCACTGATGTAATTCGTCAATCTCACGCGAGTGTCACGTATGTTTGATCAGACGGAGTAACACCACTTCGTTAAAGCTGATACACTGACATAGACATAGTTAATGATGAAAGAGAGCGTTATAGTATGTACTTGCAGTAAGGTAGGCCTGATGGCAAATTGAGTGTGATAGCACGGTGTTAGAGCGGCAGACCACCTACAGTTCCTGCGGACTTTCAGTTCCATCGGCGTCAGTGCCATTTAGGGATTGACTGCTTTTTTCCTCGGTTCATTGAGTTACGAAGAGTAAACCACATGAGAAGTTACACAAAATTTGCAGAGTCGGTTTTTAAATTCGTACCTCAATCAAGGTATGAAACTCCCAAAAATTCAGCCAGACCACAGGCCAACTTACCTGCCCACAAAAATACTAATTTACTTAATTACTTTATGTTTACTAGAGAATTAATAATGATTTATTACTCTGAAATATGATGAATATCTTCATATACATGTGTAAATTTTATCCCGACCGCCTATGTTAAAAAGAACCCGACCCGGGCGGTCGGCAGGCAAGTATTTCGAACGTTGCCTCAATGAACCGAAAAAAATACACAATCAATGCTTATAATTAAAATGAAAAAACCCATAAGCAATGAATCCTACAATTGTTTCATAAAAACACCAATAACATAATTTATATCAGACAGAAATTACGAAATTGATCTATACATACAGGGTACTGTGGCGTGACGTGTATCAGATCATTGTTTAATTTATACATATGACTTGACACCCTCACAAAGTCAGTAGCCAATCACTGGTCAGTAGCATAAAAAAGTTCACATTACCTGTCAATCGAGACAAGAGGCGAGTTAGTCTGTAACGAACCGGAAGAAATATGTCAGGAAGAAGGCGGCGCTGTTGAAAGAGATGGTCATAGACCCGAAAAGAACCCGAACACATGTCATTTGTGTAACCGATACACGAGAGACTCTGCGGGTCCTGCGGATATGGTGTTTAATTCCCTGGCTTCGGGAATGGAAAGGTGGTTTGACTGTAAATTTTGACTGTAAATGAGAATCTCCGACAATCCGTAGTAGTGAAAATAGACTGCTTTGACGGGCGTGGCTTAATGTGTTACATTCATTCGGAAACAAATACAATAACACAGGAGCAGTTCAGCCAATCAAATTGTAGGAATAATACACTGTACACAACGAAATTTATTTACTGAGTATTCAAATTTACCAAAAGTCATTTTGAAACTCCCAACACAGTTGTAGAAGCAGTAGAAGCTACACGAGCGCCCCTGTAGTCACTACCACTATATCAATGTTAAGCCTGATTTCATATTGAAAATCACAGATAGGTATAAGCGTTATTGCAATGGTCCGCATACAGCGGTCCACAAATCCTGCCCATTTGTGTGTATCTGAATTGTTCTAGGTTATGATACTATTGAACAGGACACCTTTCTATATTTGATAATATGATTTTGGGGGTCTTTTCGATGTATTTGTCTTCTGTTGGTGATGTTTATTTCGATTGTTGTTTGGATTCAGAGTTCAAACTGGCAGTGTTTCACTCATAAGCAAAATCGTTGCAAAAGTCAGTCTGGATCAGGTGCAAACAGAGCTAAAACATCACGATAACTTACATAACTGGTATATTTTGGACAAAGCGTGAAAAGCCTTGGAAGGTAAAGAGCTGACACTTCATCGCTCCTGTACATTATGCTTATTGAAACAACAGAACAGTAGCAACGCAGTCATTCGCCATCACCATAGCGTTTTTCTCTGGATTTTGTCTGATGTTGCTTGTATAAAACACATCTGATTCATAAAATGTAGTTATATAACACATCAATGATTCATCACACAGTGAGAAAAGGTTTGAATAACCAGATGTACATCAATGTAACATTCAATATACGTTCAATATTACATACAGAGTTAGTACACGTTAATATATTAAATTTTTTTGTTTGATGTAAAAATGTTCAGTAAATCCGAAAACAATTCGCATGGATCTGTGGACGCCTTTGTGGAAATGCCTTTGTATCTAACGTGTGAAATCGTTCTACAGTAATGGCAATAATGATAATTGTCTTTTGAAAACAACTGAATATTGGCATGCAACTGAATGTACATAATCATATCCAGCAGCTGGAGTGCTTTATTTATCATACAATGGATAGTGCTCTCGGCAGGAGAAAAGCCAACGCATATTTTCGGTATCCTTTGGTGTCATATACGGGTCATCGATACAAATTAGAGGTCAAATGCAAATTTTAGGGATTGTCACTAATTTCACAATGTAAACAAACATGGCGTCACGCCCATCTATCGGCGATCATGTCCGGATTCACGGTACTTTCAGTTACGGTACTGTCAGTGCTTTGATCCAAGAAAATTCATGTCTGGTACTGATAGATGGAGTGGATTGCGAAGCGAAGATAGAAATTCATAGGCTTGCGAAGATACCAGTTCCCCGACCGACCGTCAGTGTTAGCGAGCAGACGGCACAAGAATCTAGGTTTCGTAATTTTCTCAGAATGTCACTCGAACATAAAGAATGGTATATTTGTTGTTCAAAAGGTTAATTGAAGGTTTCTTAAGTTCCACACGAGTTTGTTGTTATTTTTCAAACGTAAGCTAAGATGTGATGACAACAATACGTGCTTTAACATAAAAACCTACTGGTAACTAGATGACCTAACGCAGTCAGTTGAGTGCAGAGTGAGTGACTATTTATAATTCATCAAACGTACACGACGTCATGAGTGACACATAATAGTTTCACCATCGTGACCCAGCTATGTGGGAATTTACTCATACTACCAACCATTGGTCAGCCTCGCCCTCAGGAAAATAGGTAAATGTAGGTTAATGCATGTCACAAAGGAGAATACAGAATGACACAAGTAGGGTCATGCATGTTACAAAGAAGAGAATGAACAAGAATGACAAAGGAGAATAGTAGGAATAACACAAAAGGTTAATGCATGTCACAAAGGAGAATACAGAATGACACAAGTAGGTTAATGCATGTCACAAAGGAGAATACAGAATGACACAAGTAGGTTAATGCATGTCACAAAGGAGAATACAGAATAACACAAGTAGGTTAATGCATGTTACAAAGGAGAATACAGAATGACACAAGTAGGCTCATGCATGTTACAAAGAAGAAAACAGAATGACACAAGTAGGTTAATGCATGTCACAAAGGAGAATACAGAATGACACAAGTAGGTTAATGCATGTCACAAAGGAGAATACAGAATGACACAAGTAGGGTCATATAATCACAAAGGAGAATACAGAATAACACAAGTAGGTTAATGCATGTCACAAAGGAGAATACAGAATGACACGAGTAGGGTCATATATGTCACAAAGGAGAATACAGAATGACACAAGTAGGTTAATGCATGTTACAAAGGAGAATACAGAATGACACAAGTAGGTTAATGCATGTTACAAAGGAGAATACAGAATGACACAAGTAGGTTAATGCATGTTACAAAGGAGAATACAGAATGACACAAGTAGGTTAATGCATGTTACAACGGAGAATACAGAATGACACAAGTAGGTTAATGCATGTTACAAAGGAGAATACTGAAATGCATGTTACAAAGAAGAAAACAGAATAGTAGGGTCATATAATCACAAAGGAGAATATAGAATGACACAAATAGGTTAATGCATGTCACAAAGGAGAATACAGAATGACACAAGTAGGCTCATGCATGTCACAAAGGAGAATACAGAATGACACAAGTGGGTAAATGCGTATGATAACGAAGAATAGACAAGGGCATGAGAAGACTAATGTTGGCGACTACAGAGGGATACAGGTAGATTAATTCATGTGACAACACAGAATACTGACAATTGTAACCCTTTAAGATCCGGGTTAGAATTGATCTTCAGAATAACTGATGCTTGTAAGATGCGAAGATCCGGGTTGTTGATCACTGATTGTTTGGTCCAGACTCGATTATTTACAGACCGCGCCATATAGCTGGAATATTGGAGTTCGGCGTAAAACTAAATTCACTCACTCACTGACAATCTACACTATTGTATGTAAGAAGGAGGACATCATAATCTTTGCGTCCAAAAAATGAATGATTGAATGACAAAATCGTGATTTATCAATATTGATTTGTACGAATTGTCTCTTTTATGTAAACCTACCTACCATTAACCTTCAGATGAAAACAGAAGAAAGCAATCATTATGTTTTTTCGACACATTAGTCCTCGTTGGCCTCGAGGTTGACATTTGCTTTAAATGAAAGAATGTGCCACGAGCTGAAGTGCGATAAGGAGACATTGCAAAAGATGACACTTAGAAACAGCCTGACTAAAAGAGGAAAACGTTCAGAAAACAAAATGGTATTATGCCATGGTGTCAGTGCAAACGTATATTGCTACATTATCGCATTGTGTTGAAAATATAGAAAGGTATTTCTAATTTCTTTATATGATCTCTAATGCTTAGAACAATACATTCAAATAAATGTCTTAAAAATTACACCAAAAGGTTTTCTAAAATATTTTATAATGCAAGTATTGAAGACCGACGGAATGTAATATTTCTTCAGCACCATTATTGTTCTGTGTATCTGCGTGCACACGCAAAGTATGAAGACCAGTTTTGAGGATGAAGTTTTACTTGAACTACTGTCGATTTTACTCTTTGATCTGATTTGACGGACTTTGTTCATTATGTTCGAATTTCAATGCACCTGTTGGTAGGTGTCCCGTCAGGTAGTTGTAGGCACCGATCGCAAGCAGCCCTGTGAGTGATTGTGTGTTATCTTTAACCAATTGTGTCGATCGATGTTGTCTTTCACTGATTGGTAAATGTACTTCAGACTAGTGATACATCTGGAATATGATCATGTTGGTATAAACCAACAACGAAATATACCCTTTAATCTATTCCCTGTTAATTCGGATATCGCGAATACTGATATATAGATATACCGGGAAATACGAGGACATTACGGGAAATACTGGTGAATACCGCGAGGACACACGCATAATGGGTAATTATTTATACCGACGATTTCACCCGGATTGGTAACACCACAATGAACGGGGTACGGGGATTCACCTACCATATTATTATGTCCACTGTTTCGTCTTTTTCAGGGCGGTGGGGTAGCCTAGTGGTTAAAGTGTTCGATCGTCACGCCCATGATCCGGATTCGATTCCCCACATGGGTACAATGTGTAAACCCCATATCTGGTGTCCACGGCCGTGATATTGATGGAATGTTGCTAAAAGCGGCGTTAAACTTCATTCACTCACGTTGTTAATCGAACTAGTTTCACTCACTCACTCATTCGTCTTTTTCGATAAATAGTTATGAGATCAATGCGGTGTTAACTATATTCCGTGGTCCTGTGGGTGTACGCAAGTCCCAAAACATTCAAGGTAAATTTATACTTACCAGATTTTTTAAACGTAGTATTTTCGTAATGTTAAATTATGGCTAGATTTGATTACAATCGCCAGTGGCTGAAGGGATGTTGTAAATCCAGCTAGGGTCCATGGTAGGTAGCAAAGGCACTGTAATCCCCGTGGTCCCAAGTATGGTGATCTACCTTTAGTTGCTGGCGATCTACAGCCCATGTTGTAATGTCCTAAATAGTGTACAATTTTAAGTTAAATGCTAGTTTTAAATCTCTAACTGTGATATACTACTGTTTTACTGTCCTTTGGCGACAGATTTTATGAAATAAAATTATATTTAAAAGTATTTACTGTTTGAGTCACGATATGCCAAAGTGACTTTAAATATCTAACTCATTCACTCAGTTAACTATATTCCTAATCATTAGAAATACAACACTTACGACTGAAAGCTTACTGACTTGATCCTGGCTTCTTGGAATATACAAAACCGGCCTTTGTTTTAAAGAGACACGCATTCGATTTTTCACGTAAAATGCTTCTGAGGTTTCAGTGAAGGCTTGTTTGAAAAAAGAGCCTATTTTTCTTTCCTATTCGTATATGTCATACTAAAGGTTCTTTATGGGATCTGAAGACTGTGTTCTGTCAGAGATGACAAGTGCCACCATCTTCGGTGGCTTTTGATCCACTGAGTTAAAACACTACTGGCGTTTTTAACGAATCAGCAACATTTTTTACAGGAATTTTGAAATATGACAATTCACTTTAAACCTCACGCCAAAAGCCATTCGTTTAGAAATATATGATATTTCAAGAGCTTGGAAAGAGCTTTGATGGTTTCTTTCGCAAGACTTGTATAACAATTAGTTATATGTATGGAAAGTGTGTTTTGAACGTGTCTGTCCATGTTCCTGTGCCTGTGTGTTTGTTTTTCTTGTTATATATATATATCATAATTTGCTTCTGTGTGTGTCTATCTATGGTCGTTTCGTGTGGTTTGAACAACGTTTTGACGTCACGGACGGCGGTGTTTACTCTCGCTGTAAAGAGGAGTGTTGCGTCACACGTACATTGCAAATACTCGAATGACGGCTTGTGTTGAAGATAATATTGTTTTTAATATGTTAATGACATGTTTTACAATTCACTAATGTTCTTAAAGAGATTTTTTTTTCCTTTAAGTTCCCAATTTGTATTATTCCTATTTCGTGTAAGGTTCTAAATTTATGATTAACTGACATAATGTTACCCTACAATACCGGCCAAGGGGAAGTAATTATAAGTACTTGATGTTATGTATTTCAATTTATGCACTCTCAGCTAGCACATGCTAAGTCCCCAGGTCACAAAGTGGTTTAAACAATGGTAAAAGTAGCGACAAACCACATCCACATCCATAATAAATCCCTGATAAAAGCACAGTCGATTGTACAATTGTGACTGTATCATGTATATATATTTGATTCAACACTACCACAGCTGTACGGTGTTATTTGTAAACAAATCGAGTCTGGACTTGGCAATGAAGTGATACGATGACAGGGCATGGGTTTATGAATCACTATGAAATAGTGATGATAACAGGTATTCGCAAAAGGGTGAGCGTAACCTACCCCACAGGTGGCACCCGACATTAACATATGCAAAGACTGGCCTAGTGTTCACCTGAAATAATTCTGGAACATGTGGTACAACTCAAAATCGGGAATTGCATCGAACATAATTTTTGTCATTCGTGCGTCACATGATGGGTGGTGGGTGAGGTACATGTGTCTGTGAGTCGGATTACCATTATGGATGGATCAGTCACTCTATACCTGATTTTCACAAGCAATAGGTATGTTTAAGAGATCTTTTCGTGTAATTTTCACTTTGATTTGCCTAAAGTCCAATGGAATTTGATTCGTTTAATAACCTGGTTATTACCATCAACGACTCCTGTTTACGCGGATGAAAACTATCCAGCATTGTCCTTATTATTTGCATTCATGTCCAGAAAACAGATACGTTAACCTCAGGCAGGTACGCCATAGATCAACACCTGTTGGACTTTGTTCATTCCATTCAGGTTTTCCAGTAATCGATGTTCTTCCTACATCTTAATTAATGCTTAACAGTATCCACAGCGAGACGACAATCGTGTGTTTTTATCCTAGGTGCCAAGATCTAATAGCAGATGAATAAATTATATCACACCAACCAGGCCGCTCACATATCTTGTCATTATCGAAACATTAGTTGTACTGTGAAGTACACAGAAGCAATTGTAGGTCAGACATTGAAATTGAAAGTGATACATCTTGTTGCAAGTGTAGTTTGCAGTTAATTTATTGATTTCTATTAATCATTATATTTGTTACCATTGATATCCGTTGAAGATACATCGTTGAGTCAGAATGACCTACACATGGTTGCAGTGATTCAATCAGAATGACCAGGAGGAATGTGTGTGTTAACCTTGTGTAAGTATAACTTCTTTAACTCGTATGGATTTCGACTGGTGCCACCGTATCAGAACCACAGAGCATGCTACCAACAGTCCTACCACTACTATCTTGACTATCCATATTCTGTAACATTGTAATCTGATACTGGTGCTTTTCCGCTGCTGATTCTAGTTGCTATTTTTGTTAGTCCTCTGAAATTATCATAGATCCCATTCTTATGTTAAGAGAACATATTATGTGTGGACAAATCACGCACACATAGTTCCAGTTAGTAGTGAAATTAGTGTATTGTTTTGTAAAAAACACACATTAAATAATATTATTATTGGAGGAAAGGGTCAAAAGATTTTTTACAGGCAACATTCGAGCCAAAATCCATAACAGAAAGCTCCTACTATCCGAAAGTATCTACTGACGGCCATAGTGTCGTAGTCGACCTGTCCGATTCAAAATGAAAGAAACAACTAGTCCTCGTCAGTGTAGATAGCAGCAGGACGTTGTTTGTGGAGTTAACATTTTGAAAAGTTGTGTTTACCGCCGTCCATACTTCACTTTCGAAGACTGTTGTTCAGTGTAAAGTAATGACGTCTTGTTACAACTCGTAAGAACCGTTGGAATTTGCCTGGAATGATTCCCGTAGGATGTTCCAGTAGGTCCAGTACACCAGAAAAGAAATCTCACAATTGCTTTTGTGTTTCTTGTAAGTTCCAAAACTTTTATTATACAACCAGCTTTACAGTCTTCTTATATGCAGATGGAGTTTGAGTGAAACAATGAACATGGAAGAACACGTGCTGCTTGCTGTTCATCTGTGTTTCTTTATCGAGCGTGGTTCGAACTTGTGCTTCTTCAGCACGACTGACGAGTGCAGAAGTGGCATCTTATGATGCAGTTCAGGCTGAAAACCTGTGTTCCCACTTTTAACGGCGTCAGGATTTCATACTGAATATATACTTCAGGAAGAAATACTATAAGGTCTTATGAATTCTTTTGTTCAGTGTAAGAGAGAACTTTTTAACTTTGAGATTTTGCCAGAGTACAGCTGGAGGACATAGGTTAGACGGGTGAAGATCCGCACTCTATTCCTGGCTGCTTAATCAATCAAGATAAAGAATGAATTAAGAAGGAACTTCTTCTTGTATGGAGGTAATAAAGTGGCATAAGTATAGGTATGGGTGAAATAATAACCGCCAAGCGAGTGGTTCGCTGTGATAACCACCTCGAGGGAACCGAGAGGTGGTTATCGAAGCGAATCACGAGCTTAAGGTTGTTATTTCGCATATACCACAAGGTCAAAAACATTCTTATTCTAGTTGAAATATTATTAACTACAATGCGCAGATATTATAATAAAATAAAAAAATGAATGGTTTTATATGTATTTATTAAAGATGTTTCCAATAAAAACATTGAGGTAGAGGCATCGGGTTGTCAGCCCCGATCTGCCAAGGGAAAAGTTCTTCTGGAGGTGCGATACCGGGAATAAGGTGACGCGAAGATGGGCCTTGTTCCCGGTATGGAACCGAGAGTTGGTCAGATAACACACACGCACACGTTCAGGTGCAACTCAGCACAGCCAGGTGAGATGACTCCAGCTTGTCAGGCGCTGTTCCATCAGCCGTTTGTCATCCCCCGGTGTGAAGCGTGAAAATAGCACAATAATACATGATGGTTTCGTACTAAACAACTTTTTCCGTGATCGATAAAAAACGTCCGATTTCAGATCCTATTGGGTACAGAGGTTTCAGGGCCATGTGTCTTACTTATGTTTTGTGCACTTATCCCAATTTCGAGTTATTTGTCGTTCTCATTTGAACCCAAACGGACTATAAGTGTGCGAAATACGTTCCTGCACCAGAATCTCGTGCAAGTCGAGCTCCACACTCCGGCGCAGTGATGGCTTAGCATAACATCACTGCCACAGGCTAATTTGCATGTCACGTGACCGGACTTTTCTCTTGCTTGTAAACAAATGCGCATATTCATAATAAGAAGAGACTGGCCATACGCAAGGTTTTCGGCGCGCTCTTCACAATGTTTTACATTGTTACATATATATTCTTCCACAACTGCGACAGTACGGTTTATGACAGTACATTATTTAGATATCAAATTGGTTGCATCGTTTGCTTTCCGTTGGCTTCGATGACAGCACGTGGAGCCGTACAACCTATGTAAACAAAGGATCGCTACGCAAATCGAAATAGTGTTACATGTTTTAGGATATTTTCTCAGTGAAACTAAACCATTCTATCAAAGATACTTTATTAGATGTGTAGACTCGTCAAAAATAAAAGAGTTAAGAAATATGTACATTATATTGAATGGACGGTGCAAGATGTGACGAATCGTCACATCTTTCTGGCCTGTGGCAGAGGTACTATGCTGGCTTGCAATGTAAAACCACGTGATCTAAACTGCCATTACAGCAAATGAATTGCGACAAGGAGATGCTCTTGACTTCTCAGCGAGCTACGAAGACTCTGTTCCAGGCCGGAGTGGATTTTGAAGCTGGTCATCTGGTAAGTATCGTGCCCTACATGGCATTTGTCTATATCTGTATTTGTACTCAGAAAAGCTATACTCATTACCGCCTATCTAGCGGATTCTTTTTCGAAATTATTAGGATATAAGTAGTCATATTAAGCAAGTTAAATTTACAGATAATGAAGTAATCTAAATTAAATTGAATTGCTTGTAATGTATTGACGTGTCTTATATATAGATGAGTACCTCGTACCACTGTCCTATTCTTCTGATTAACGCTAAGGGACCCTTCATAATTTATGGGTATGTGTGGGTATGTGTGGGTGTGGGTGTGGGTGTGGGTTGGGGTTATGGGGATGCATGTAATATGCATGTAAAATGTGAATGCTCTCCCCTAAACTATGTGGGAAAGATTTCCTCCCGTAACCCCCGTATTCTTTTTTTTAATCATTCTATGCCTAAGAATATAAGCCTATGGTTTATGAAAAGAAACCTTACCCTAAACCCTAAACCTAACCCTAAACCCTACCCCGTCGAAATAATCCTAATAGAATACATTTCAAGCGTGGGTTACGGGTTAAAAAGATAACACTTTATATATACCTACCCCTACCCCCACCCCCTCCTGCTTGTCATGTACACAATTGCAGACCATGTCCACCCATCCCAACCCGTAGTGCATGTGTACAGAAATGATGGCACACGCACGCCCACACATGCACAAAACAAACCTCACCAGAACAAAACGGATGACACGCGCTCCCCACCCTTAAAATCTTCATCATCCCACCCACCCACCCACTAAGTTGGGAATTTATCTGATTTATCTGAAGAAGCCAAAAACCGAGGAAGTACGATGCAAAGAGGAACACACGGCTTGAACTCCAGAAGGTATGTTTTCTTTCTCCCAGTGGAAACATAATTTTAGGGAACAATTTAATACGTTGTCATTACTAACTCTAGTTCTAATGAAATTAAACGTTAGTGGCCAGGGGAAAATGCACTGTTCGTAGGCCAGTGGCCGACCGACCTAACTCTCATTCCATTGGTCAAGAGTTTGTACTATCCCCAAGTGTATTGGTATTTGAGATTTTCATGAAAAATATGCTTGATACTGATGAATGTAATTTGTTGGTAAACGTCATGTTCACGTTCTGGGAATGTATCATCAAATTAATCATTGTTGTAACTCAAATTATTCATTACAAAACTATCTATGAGGATCCTGTCTGAACATCTATTTCATTTTTCAGATGATTCAAGGGACCCTGAGGAGAATGAAAAAGGGGGAAGGAGGTCCCGCCGGTTCCAATTTATTTACTGCAGTGTGCAGATATTGTAAAAGAATAAATCGCTTTGAATGGTTTGTATTTGTTTATTTATTGAAGATGTTTCCAACAAAAACATTGAGGTAGAGGCATAGGTTTGTCAGACCCGATCTGCCAAGGGAAAAAGTTCTTCTCGAGGTGCGATACCGGGAATAAGGTGACGCGAAGCCGAGCATTGTGTCCGGTATCGAGACCGAGAGTTGGTCAGATAACCGCCCTAGGGGGTTATATGGTAACCAACCTCTGGGGAAGGTTGGTTATCTGATAACCAACCCCTTGAGAGGTCGTTCACAAAAATTAATAACCCCAGATATTGACCCGATAATCAACCCACGTGGTATATAAGTAAGTGTGGACATATGGAAAGCGTCTTTTTCATTCTTCATTTTTTCTGTAAGCCAACTGAATGAGATATGCACCAAAAATAGCTCTTAGTCAGCCAATTAAATGCCATAGAATTGCAGTCATCATGTTCACGGTACCTAATGTGCTATTTTGTTTCCTAAAATATCTGTTGTTGTCGGCCAACAGTGAGGGCACTCGAAATGATGGTAAATGGTGATGGGGGTAAAATTAGAACAATAACAAAATTGAAAACCTGAAAAGGTGAATATGTGAAACGTGTGCTGAAACATAATATCTGCTCAAAATGAACATAACAATCTACCAATCATTGCAGGCATTTCTGACAGTGAAACACGTCGAAACGAAATGCGTATTTTTATTTTATCGCGAAACATGACACGGCTGTATTATGAGCATTAGTGACACGTCAATATTTCATTATGAGCGACAAATGCGTGGAAATCGTGATAATCATTTTCGAGAGAGTTGTTACTGGCTGATAAATAATATCGATTTTTTAAGTTGAGCACAAGTGTTTCTTCAGTGAGCGTTGCCAAATCAGAGAGGATATATTTCAAAGTAACCAAAGGGTAAGATTGAATCAAATACCAGTAATTTAAATGCTATTTTGAAACTCCTCGCAGAAAAAATTGCTTGACACATAATTTATTTTTTATTGTCTCGAAGCATTTTCACTACTATGATGAATATTTGATAGCCACCTAAACAACGATCATTTCCACTGAAACAACCCAGACATTTCTTTAATATTGCAAAAAGAGTCACGTATTCAAAGTGTGAATAACTATTGTCACTTGTCACCATTGAAGTCTAGCAATACTACAGCACATTAAATACTTGGTGTCTATATTGCACAAATACAGTCAACCATTCTCTCTCTCTCCAAGAATTTAAAGAGCGTCATATGTCTCTTGCTCATAAGTTGTTTAATCGGTGTTTTATCCAAGGCCTGGATAAAATTCTCAAAATGTTAGATGGTAGTCATGTGGAGGACATTGCGATGTGGGTCGGTAACAGACATTTTTGACTTGTACCCTATGTGCCCAGGTTTTTTTCAAGTGAACAATTGATTTTCCATTGCATCCGTTTGTGACCGGTGCCATCGATAGGCCAGGATACGAACACACGCATGAGCAAAATTTGAAAGTGGTTCATGAACACTTGCTTACGATATGGACGAATGAACTTTCAAAAGATCTTCTTATTATGGTGGAAAGAAGTCGCTTTTGATTCATTTTAACAGAATATTTATACCATATTCCATTTAGCCATTCAGACTCTGAAAACTTCAAAGAGCGCAAACTTGCTCAATGGCATTTAGAAGCTTAGTTTTCAAAATGATTTTGGTAGACATGTAGTAGACATGTTGAATATGATATTTGATGACTTCCCTATTTCGACTTGTTACATATCATTTTCCCGTGTTCTGTTCGAATGTGTTTGTATGGAATGCAGCCTTTTGGGCAGGGTATGCCGTACGAGTGGGAAAGGTGATGAGTTTATACAAATGGACGGCAGCCCATCTGACGGCGATTATGAGGTGCTTTCTGTTCCACATATAATGTGCAATGGGACCGATTGGCATATCTATCACCATCTATTATCTGCTCTTTAACAATTACCTGGAGTTTAAAGATGATTGTCAGTTTTGATTATCTTTATTATATGAAGATTACAAAGAACTAAAAACTTCAGGGACAATCGATAACAGAGGCGAACGACAAACTCATGATGAACAGAAGGGATGTGTCAAAATACCAATTTATCTTTTATGTGTAGATACAAATAATGAAATGCCTCGTTTCCGAATTCTCAGTAGCACTTTTTCTTGTGATTCTTTATATCCTCCAGTTATAATGACGTTGAGATATATCCTGTCTGACAGAACTCATAACGTGAATAAACTTCAAATCGATATTGTGTGGGAAGAAACAAATTAAATAAATTGTTCATCACGATTTTACAACGAAAATAGTGAAGTTTCCGAAATTTCTCTTAATCATGGAAGCTTAAGTTCTTGATAAACACGTGCAGTACCATATATGATGGTTTAGTCGTTATTACATACAGCAGTACCTGGATGATATTGAAAGAGAAAAAACGTCTGAAGCTCCGGGTAAAAAACAGCCTATTGCTGTTACCAATCTGTGATCAATCTCGGAAAGAAATAGAAATTACACTAAAAGGTAACAGTTTCTAACAACGAAAAATCCCCATAAAAAATAACTACAAAAATACAACAAAGTTAGAATCCATATATATCTCTTGAAATACCTTTTTGGTGTAAAAAGCCGAAAATCGTTAATTGGGGCGAAATGGATATTAGACAAATCACATATCCCTATTTACCGGTTAGTTGTACTGAAGAAACACGGGTACTCCAGTCTTAGTTGTTTAGGAAACCAGTGAATAGCAAGTTCCATTTTGTTCTTTGATTTTCGATCTTTTTGAGTTTGTGGTATATTCCGTTTGTTTCTTGGTAGTTTTTCTTCGTATACGTTTCACCTGTCTAATCCATTTAGATAGCTATTATGTAAGTACATGTGAAACAACAACAGTGAAAAGATCGCAACAAGGAAGCCAGTAGTTAACTGGCGCTGATTAATAATGGCAATGGAAAAAAAGAAGCCAGGGATTAATCCAGGTATTTAACAGACAGAAATGTCTGTCTGTCTGATTAATCCAGGCACGAATGATGAGATAACAATGGTGGCACTTAACAAGGGGAGCCAGTGGTTAATGGCACTGATTGGTAATGGTAACCTTGCTTTTAGGTGTATTCGGTTCAGATGCAATCCGTTCTGCATTGAGAAGATATATGAACTGGTGAATCTAAAATCATTTTCAACAGTGCTGGTTTCAATGTATTGGTTTGGGGCATGTGTACCTCACACTTGGTTTTTGGTACACAGATCTGTCACATTGTCTTTCCTACATTTCCTGTCTGAACTGAAGACGTTAAATATGATCTTTGTTTGAGAGGCGTACGATGTTCCCAGATATTCTGCAGCCTGGCTGGAGCAAGTAGCTCTTTGTCGTCAGATGTAGTTCTGTACTGCAGGAGAGCAAGATTTGGTTCGGCGCCAGAAGTTTTAAACTTCTTGAGATTATTTTTTCACAGTTTGCACCAATTTCTCAATAAGGGGGTAAGCAAGGTCTCATGTATACCGTTTTCTGCCCAAATAGATGTGAGATAATTGACGATGGAAGCATTCCTTTGTGGAGGAAATTGCTGAATTAATTAACCATAAGTTAATATTGCACACCTTTATAGTCAAACAGGTCTGATCTACTTTCTGCCAATCATAACTTGGTATGTAATGCTGCAGTAATGCTTCTTTCTGCTGTTTTGAATGTTCACACGTTTGACACTTCATTACCAGTGATTCTTTTGAGTTCATTAAATGCCAGTTCCTGGTCCACTCCCCTCACACATGGTTCTGCTGCTCCTGCGAGTTCTGAGGACTGAATGAATGAATGGAGCTCAGTCAGACCAGAATGGAGATCCCGTGAGATATTAGCAACGATTGTAAAGGCTTTCATCACAATTCCAATTTATAGAAGCTTTTTCCTTGAAGCCACTACAGAAGTCATTTGCACGTGGTTTTCATTTGCCACCGATTTTCACGGACACTTACGTTTAGACGTATGTTATCGCCACTTCGCCAATTACAACAGTAGTCTTGGGTAGATTGTCCATCTTGAACCATGTAACAAAACTCGGTGTGTTTGTGTTGAAGAGGTTTTTCATTCATCCTGTCTTTTGACAAGACTACAAATCAGCGTGCGTGCACCGGTGAAGTCCGCTTCCGGGGATGTAACGTAAAATGTTTACCCCAAATATGTGTTCACAGGCAGTATCTTTTAAAAGATCATAGGGTCATGAAAGCTAATAAATAATCAACGATTGATTAGGTTTCTAGGCCTTGATCATTCGATTGCACGGCAAAGAACTTTCACACGGGCAAACGTTCGATTCCAAACATAAGCAGTAGCACAAAAAAGTGCACACACACAGACACACAGAGAGAGAGAGAGAGAGAGAGAGAGAGAGAGAGAGAGAGAGAGAGAGAGAGAGAGAGAGAGAGAGAGAGAGAGAGAGAGAGAGAGAGAGAGACACACACACACACTATATATATATATAAGTTATGTCTATTTATCACAGAGTCGGACAGTCGGACATGGAATAATTTCAAAGTCTATTCAGAGTAACGGATTGACGTGTTCTACACACTCGACGGAGCCGTGAACAGGTCTGGGATGATTCTACTGAGAAGTCACGGAAGGTGTAGATGGCTGAAAAGAACTTTACGATACCGTAATCACCATACGTAGCTTCCATGTTGAGTAGAGGAGAAAATTAGAAACTTGACACAAGTTAAACTCAACCCCAAAAACCCGCCTTTTTAAAAATAGATGATTTCACCCTAAATTGCGCTTAAGACAGCATTTACTCAGAAAAAGACACACACAATATTGTTCTCTAGAGCATTTTTAATCGATGAAAAGGGTACATGCATAGTGCCTGTCAGGAAAGGAAATCAGACTGGTAATAAAGGCAATCAAAGTAATGTCAGTATCGTGTGTGACCCCCGTCAGACGCTAGTACCGCTGCACAATGTCTCTTCATTGACCTCAAGACTTGAACAAAGAATCGTTCCGGAAGTCGACGCCATTGGTTCACCAAATCACGTCCAAGACCCTGCAACGTCTGTGGTTGAATCCTTTGCATGCGTAATCGCCTGCCCAGTTCATACCAGATGTGTTCGATTGGGTTGAGGTCAGGTGAGCGAGATGGCCACTCCATGACGTCAACACCAGCATCTTGTAGAAAGTTTCTGGTTAAAAACGCAGTGTGAGGTGTAGCGTTATCATGCTGGAACGTAAGACCTGGGCCATGCTGCCTGTAGAAAGGAAGAAGAACGGGAATGAGAATCTGATCTCTGTATTCTCTGGCAGTTAGGTTGCCTTGAACAATCTCATGAGTTGAGTACGTCCATTTGCCATGAAGGCACCCCACACCATGATGCTTCCACCCCTGAACCTGTCAACTTCCCTGACGCAGCACTGAGCATGGAGTTCCCCAGCGGGCACACAACGTTGAATCAACGTTGAATTTTGGTTGTTTGGTTGATCAACCTTTCATAAACGTTGATTCAACGTTTATCATGCGACCAAAGAAAGTTAGTCGCGATTCGTTTAGTTGTCAACGTTGTTTCAACGTAAGGAACCAACAAAATGTCAACTAATTGTTTCCTTCGCAAATTTGATACATAATTCATATTGGTAATAGGTATCCAACTTAGCAACTATCATTTCGGAACATTAATTTCATAAAAGATCAAGATCGAGCTAGTGACACATATAATCTTATATATTGTTTGATTGTGCATCGATCAACGGACGGAAATATTACGTAAATCGCAATTGAAAATGAAAACATCAATGATTTTAGGTATAAAGTCATCAGTTATCCGAATTGCATTACATTTGATATTTTCCCACAAAACTGTCAAAATTGTATAATTCCCGACAATTTGCTTTCATGCGCACAATTATCGCGCGCTCAAAGGCAGCTGATCGTTGTCAGTTTACTTTGGCGAAGTTCAACGCAATATCGTTCTATTTTCAACATCTTCACGGCATGCTGGTGTTTATTTGGTAAGTATGTCCTTCATGTATCATGAAAACGTAGGAATGTTGTTTAAATCTAGCAGGTCAATGTAGCAAGAAACTCCGAATTAGGGCTCATGTTTTATCTCACAAGGGTACCGGTATGTCACGTACATGTTTCTCAAAATTTAGTGGAAGCCCGTGTTTTCCATGAACTTGTTTTGTTATTTTTCAATATATTTGCATGCATATATTTGGCATTTTATTATATAATCGAATAAGATTTCCTTTCGTACCCATCACCTGATTTGAATTTTGCAAATATACATTTTCAAATAATCAATGAAGTACATCAATATAAGGGACCATTCATATTTATATGGCTGCGGGTGGGGGTGATGATTGTAAGGGGTGGGTGGATGTGTGTGTGTGTGTGTGTGTGTGTGTGTGTGGGGGTGTCACCCATTTTGTTCAGGGGAGCTAAGGGGGTCAGCATTTTTGTACACACGCACTATGTTTAATATGATGCTTAGAAATTATGGGAAGGGGAGAGGGCGTCATAGATATTGTACATGACATGCATGGTGGGGCGTCACTTATTTCGTACATACACTTTACGGGGGGAAGGGGGGACGGTAATTCACATTGTACATGCTTCTTCATAAAAATCATCATCACCCCCAAGCCATACATTATGAACGGTCCCTAAGGGCAGCTATACAAAATCGAATAGAATTTATCAACATTTTATATTGCATCACATTATTATCAACATTTGTTCGTTTGAATAAGTCTATCAGTAAATTATGCATTGAGCACGCTCTGAACCATATCAACATATGCATATTATTTGGGGGGAAGGGGGTGGAGAATGGCGAAAGGAAATCTTTCTCAGATCATGCAACGAAATTCACATCAAAATGTCTTGTGCAAGTCTGTGTTAAGGATGAAATTGCATATAATTTATTTGAACTTTTATTTATTTACAAAATGTGTAACTTCACTAATGATTCTTTGATGAGACAATTAACAAAACTGCACTCACAGACTTTCATTCTTACACTTGTTTGGAAGGGATGTGATGATTCATGTCTCTTAAAGGTTAAAATGTTACATACAAAAGAAGTAATTTAGTAAGGAACATTTAATTATGAAATAAGATATAATTTTAATGGAATTTGCAGAAATCTTCGAAGACTGGGTGGCATCAATTTTGTGAATCACATAAAAGGAGCAATGCTAAGGTAACAAGTTTTTAACATTTCACTTGTTTCCAGTATATCCACCACAAAGGTTGATCATGTAAGAGAATAATTTGACAATGATTTCTCCCGGAGATGTTTAGTTTAATGAGCACTCCCTTGCTTGGCGCCATATTGTTTTTCGCCGTAAAGAGCTGGATGCGAGAAAGCACGCGAGAGGACAGAAGTCATAAATTTATAGAGATATATAGATGTTTATTGCTGGGAGACACACTCTTCAGCTGTAGAATTTGAATATGATGTTTCTTTATTATTGTCAAAGTGTAGGTTTTTCATTATTTTGCATTTAAATGTGTGTGCAGTGAAACATACTGAGATTTGGAAGAGTCCATTATTTAGAGTACAGGTATTGTTAGATATCAGCATTTTATGTACATGTTCCCTTGTCAAGATCATCTATCGAGTATATTAGAGAGAAGGTGTATATTTGTAGTGTTTTAAATCAGAGTTATTTTCAGTGTATGACCTACATTTCAATATGTTTTGGCCACCTGTCACCCCTTTGGTCAAATAGAGTAGGACTTCCATTTCTTGGAATTGAGAGTCAGAGATACACTGTTTCCAAGAATTTGCGTGTGCCCGCGATGTTTGTTTACGAGTACATTTAAGTCTTTTTGAGTGTAGATTGGAGTTGTAAGAGATGCTATTCAGTGTCTTATTATTCAGGGTATGATAGATTATTTCTGGCAGTGTAGAGTTTAATCTCATTCTTTTATTGTTCATGATTCAGAGAAGCATAGTAATTACGTCGCAGATATTATAGGCACACATAATTCATTATATGAGAGATTTTCTAAGCGTTCCTATAAGAGATTAAGTGTAAACATTTCTAAATTATGAAGAAGTTATTTATCTGAGTTTTATGAGTGTACAAATGACAAAGAGAGACAGAGTAGATAATAGGGAATATATTGTATACTTATGAGAGCTCATTATTGTTTTCAGAACTCCATGATCCATACTTCCTTGTGTTTGGGAATAAATGGTGTTGGAAGACCTCCCACAATAGACTTGTTCTTTGACCTGTGAACCACCACCCATTTTGTTTTCTTATCATTTAATGTAAAATGGCTTTTGTTACAATTTATGACACCTGTTAGCAAAATTGCTACATCAGTACAACTCCTATTTAATTTGAAATAATCGTTTCCGAGAATCTCTAAAGAAAACTAAATCTGACGGAATAACAACAATCTTCCATTGTTTTGCAGGACAATGTCAAACAATTGGATGTCAAGAATGAATGTTGATGGTCAAAACGGCTAGTTTTCTTTTAAGAATACAAGGTTGTATTCAATCATCTCTGGTAATTTAATTACCAAATGCAGCATTTTCATCATGACCATAGCAAATAATATATGACAGTAAAGCATCGTCTAATTCATCCTAATTCATAGTCTAATTAAATAATCAACTTGCAATTGAGGATTTTCTTTGAAAATGTTTAATAAAACTTCCATTCCTTTAGTTAAAAATATAAATTGTTTACATTTTTCGTCACATTTTGTATTGATGCTGTTCATATGTTCACATGGCAAGTTACAGCAGTGAAATGAACCTTTCAAGTGATTGATTAAACAAATACTTGAATCATTTAAGACAATATATCTTCCACATAAAATTATTCATGTATTTAAATATAAAATTTCAGAATGTGTCCTATCTCATGGGAATGAGATGGGAATGCATCCGAAGCAAATTTCAAGAAAGAGTTAGGAACGTTTCTGAAGTATCCACCTGACCGCCAGGTGTTCATAAAGATTTCATAAAAAGTGACTGGTTTTATGTGCTGTCTTCAGGTATAGTTCCTGTTCATCTTGGATCCCTTTCATGGTGAAAGTAATTGCATTGTGTTTATTCAGGGGTTTGTCTAATAGCTGAAATTCAAACAAAATGTCTTCTCGGGACAATTTCCACCTTTTCAAGAAAACAATACAACAGTAAATAGTTTTTCTTAATTTGGAATACTCTTTTCTTCTTACTGGAATTATACGTCCAACTGACATAAAACTTAAATGAACATTATATTGAATGTGGAATTTTAACCAAGTATTTTATCAGGTAAATATTTTTACTGCAATTTTATGTTTGAACACTGTTTATTGCAGGTAGCTTTTTGGGTATTTTAGCTGGATGCATGAGTTTGGTGCTACTTTAGTGTAGTTTAAAGATGAAGTGCAAGTCTATTTACAGGAAAGCGTAATACCGCCCAGACACAACCACGGAACAATCCATTTTCAACGTTAATAATATGTCAAACTTCAACGTTGATTCCACGTCGGATATCTACGTCTAAAAAACTTTCATATACAACCTTTTTTCAACGTTGATAATAGGTCAAACTTCAACGTTGATTCCACGTCGGATATCTACGTCTAAAAAACTTTCATATACAACCCTTTTTCAACGTTGATAATAGGTCAAACTTCAACGTTGATTCCACGTCGGACATCTACGTCTAAAGAACTTTCATATACAACCTATTTTCAATCTAATTTCAACGTTGAGGACCAACCTATTCTCAACGTTGAAACAACGTTGATGTGCCTGCTGGGTCCCCTCTCCGACGCCATACCCTCACTCTTCCGTCGGCAAAACGCAATGTGAAACGTGATTCATCACTAAAGATTACTCTTTTCCATCGTCTTTGGGTACATTGCAGGCAAAGAGAACGTTGACGTCGATGAACAGGAGTCAAAATGGGTCCAGTGTATGTTCTCTGGGCTCTAATGCCTGCACGTCGTAAACGATTGCGTATTGCCTGTGATGTCACTCTGCCATTAAACATTTCTCTACAAGTGGAAGTAGCGGTCACAAATCGATTACGAAGATGACGCAGCCGTATTGCAACGCCATCTCGTGGTGACGTCACACGGAGCGCCCCTAACCGTGGGCGATCAGCTGTTGATCCTGTTTGAAGCAGGGGCGTCCTGATGTTATGAATTGTCTGTCTACTGCATCCAAAGGCGTGTGCAACATTCATGACAGACTGTCCAGCGTTCAGCCTACCAATGGCGCGTTCCCGGTCCTGATTTGACAGTCATGGCATTTCAACAATTTTCAAATTAGTCCAATTTTAAAGTGTTTTCCTGTATGAAACAATCACCTTCAGCCGTACAGACAAACAATTTCCTTATTGATTGCAAATTTGTCAGGGTAACACCAAAGTTTGTGGTTTTCCATGTTTTTCAATTTGCACGTGCAGTAAAGGCATTTGGTGAAAACGTTTGTCTTTGTTGCAGCGAATGTTTATTGATAATGTTCACTGATTGTACAATATTTCGAAATTTGCATCCGATTTTTTCCACCTCAGAAAATACATGTCAAGTTTTTATATTTGTTAAGTATACTTTGGTAGTATTATGAGTACTATTTAGTTTAATGAATAGAAATTATTTTTGTCGAGGAGAATATTACCCGTAATATAATATGAAGTCTTCCATTATTTCCATATTGCTGTAGATAATTACTAAGCTACTACATAATCATGCAAGATAAGATCTCATCATCAGTTTATATGTCGTGATATTCATGGAACTAATTAATATAGGAATATAAATGTTAAATTAAATTAAGCAGCAGGACTATTGATAACAGTTCACACTACAAGCCAATGACAATATTAATTTAAAGCGTCAATAAAAACATCTGAATGATTTTACGACGTTGGAGAAAAAAACAAATTTACACTCGAGTCGCGATATATCTTCTCTGACTGATGTAGCAACGTATCATATATCCACAAAATCAACAATGTGTATTTGGCAAAACAAGCTACAAAAAGAAAATTCCTTATTCAATTTTGTTAAATTGTTTGCTAAAATAACATGTATGTACTTCATAAATGATATGGGAACGCATCACCATACGTTATAAACACAGCAACGTAAATAAAAAACCGTACAAAACATGTAATAAGTCGTTGTCAACGTGAAACATTACCAGAAATGTCCATCTTTACTGTCAGTCATTCCTGAATGGGTCTCTGGTTCGGGATGTAAGGAAACTTACTGATGCTTTTAAGCCTCTTCGTCAGGAAGTCTTCAACGTCCTCAAATCAGTCAGACTGAAAACTGAACATTTCGTTAATAAAATGGAACTAACTATAGGTACATGTGACGAAAGAGTTCATACTCTTGAAATGTATGTCTGGTATTAGAAGCTGAAGACAGATTGCTGAAGTAGGTACTCAAGATAAATATGGGTTTGAACGGCAACGTGGTATTCTATTTCTTCACTCGTTAAGCTTCCTGAAGAAGCACACCTGTGCCCAAAGACATGAAGAAGACTGAAGGCAACGATGAGTTGCGTATTCTTATACATCTAATTGTTTCCTTTTTTGGTCTTTCGTTTTTTGGTTTATGCCTTTGCCCTTTTCAAGCTTGCAATGCAAACAATGAACACCATGAAAAACAACTGATTCAGTTGTCAGTGCTTTTACTGCTATTAAAATAAATGTAGAGACGTGAAAACCTTTCCAGGGGAACACCTGCAGCTGCAAAGATACGAGGATACAACAGCGTCTTTAATGCCATTCAAATCTTATTTTGACAACGGTATTAAGGCCGCGTACGAACCGTTGGTGAATGATGTAAACACAATTCTTGAGATCAGTTTCCTTAATGACACTATAAATGGATAACTTGATTTATTTCTAGTCAGGCAAAAATACTACTTGAAGTAGTTCAGAAGTACATTCATTAACGTCAATTATCATTTAATTATTGTGTTTTTTTAAAGAAATAGATTGTTGCATAAATTTTGATATATGTTCTGTAAAAAGATAAATGTTTTATAATTGGTTGAATTGTTTAGATTATCAACTGAGATTGTTCAGGGCTGCATCCTCAAAGTAAGTACTGTAAAATTATTGTCCTCCTGAGAGGGTACGTAAGTCAATTACTCTATCCACTTTTAATCGCAGAATATGTGAGCTTTTAATGTATAGCTATATTTGTCTAAATTGTTAACAGCTGAAGGGATGGTGTAAATCCAGCTAGGGTACATGCAGGAAGCAAATGTACTGTAAGCTCCCATGGTCCCCAGTATGGTGATCTACCTTCAGTTGTTGGCAAGCTATAACCTGTTTTTATATTGTGTTGTCCTCTATAGTTAAAATGTTTCATATTTAATTACTGGTTTTAAGTTTCTATCTGTGATAATCTGGTTATTTTACTGTCCTTCGTCGACAGGTTTTTGTAATTTAATTCCATTTATTATCAGTTTATAACTTTTGAAGTCACGATATGGCTGAAATATTGCCGATGGGACTATAAATCTTACCTCACTTACTCACTCAATCGGAAACAAACACTAAGGAGATTTCCCTTAATGAAACTCTCACAATATCTATAGATGACAAAAAATGTTCCATCTCAAATGATTATGAGTTTTGTTGGACCTGGTGTGTTTCCTTATCCTCCCTATGGTGCCAAAGACAATGTCCATAACATGTTTTAGCATATCAAAATAGATGGTGCCGATCTCCAGCTATAGGTTCGCTGATTGTATTTGTTAGTATCTGGTGACAGGTACAACACCGTCACATCTGCAAGTACAATTCTTCTGCAGCTGCCTTATGTAAGAGCCCCAGTAACGACACGTTTACTCTTCCTACCTTTAACATCTGCCACTGCTGATAAAATACAGATATGAGTAGCGCACATAAAGTAACAACAGTTTTTGTATACATCTCAAATACAGACGTTGGACACATTTCTTATAAGCACGCTATTTCGTTAGATGCCATTCTTCAAATGTTAGTCTTTTTGTAGAAATTCATGTGTCTGACTGAAAGCCAGATTTACTGTCCCAAAAATATGGTGATATGGTTTTAAAAGGATTACATAACAGACGTTGTTGATGCTTTTACAACAACCGAATGGCAAAATGATGCGTTACAACTACGTGCCCCTGTAGTTGTGAGACACAGGAATATTCTGAAGATGAAACGTCTGCCGTTCATTTTGTAGTTTTTGATCGGAAACAGTATTTGAATATGTATTATGTACATCAGTTTTTTAAGTCATGGTGTCCGAATGTAGATATTGATCAGCAGCGCCATTTATCCATATAGAGGTTAAAACAATGTGTTTTTCACAGCCGATGCCAGAATTGTGTAAAAGGCGGTCTTTCACACACCTCTTCCCAATAACCTGTCGAAGGCTGATGCATCTGGAGCATTCACTATAATGTACCTCCCCCTTTACCTACCATCATTCTCAACCCGTTCCATGTTAAATGGCCACCATGTCGAACAATGCCAAAGACAATTCTCAATTGCCATCAACCGGCTGTGACAAATATCCTTACTTTCAATACTAGAAGGAATAAAAAATGGAAGTAGTTATACAAAAGGTTGTACAAAACTATGGTTCAAGTGCCACAGAAACACTTAATCCAAGGGCACGTGGAGACTGCACAGTCTACACTCATCACATCCTCTCCGTCAAAACATCTAAACTAACCTGTTCGGGGGTACTATGAGGTGGGCAGGGATAATCACAACTTACATTGTATCAATATCAACATGAACGACAGTCGTTGACAGGCAGGACTCAACCAGGCAGATGATTACTGGAGTATAGAAGTCCATTGACACAACTACAAATTTATGTAGTTTTGCCCCTGGAAACATAGTAGCAGCTTCTCTTCACTGAAGCATTCTTAAAAACGATTTCATAGAAAATAAAAGTCACCGGAACCGTTATATTGAAAGAAAACGTGTTTGAAGCCGGAATGAAATCGCATCTGATCAGAACGCCCCGTGGCACCTTTAACAACTTGTCTTGCATTTGAAAGGCAATTAAATCTATCGCTTCTCCGGTAACACTTAATTTGCTTTCCAGGAACCGCTGACACAAATTATATAGTGTTATTGGCAAAACAAATCCCCTCAATTTCCCATACTTAAGTTCACCTCGTGTTAAAGACGTCATCCGTCCTATCTTGCCTATTCCAATCTGTTTCTTCGTCATCGATCCCATTCCGTTAAGCCAGAATAACGTTCGCCTGTGTTTACTGAATGGCATAACTATTGAACTGAAGGTTCCTCCTTAAACGTATCTCAAATCACCATACTCTGCTACTATTAACATTTTAGTATCATCCTTGTGGTAATGCAAACACGACCCAGTGAAGAATGCCCAAAATTACCTATCGATGAACGTTTGGATGATTCAAGTGATGTATACTATTATATATGTTTATGTGGATATTTTCATATTAGGAATTCCTGTTTTGCCATATTTAATCATGTCCTTATTACAATACCATAGAATAGCGGTGTTTTAAAGTAACTGTTATATTTCAGCTAATTATGTCCGACTAATATGCTACTTTATTAACCTCAACTTACTATGTACATATGCTTACATGTATATGGAACATTGATTCTGTGACCACTTTGGAATGTAAAATTGGTTTAAGGTTGGAATCCTGAATCGTTGAGACTGTTGGATTTGTTTAATGTTGGTTGTAATGAAGTTTGGGATTGTGAAATAGTTTTGACTTATTGTCAGAAATGTATTCATGACATTGTTGCTGAATATGTACTAAGTCACGCAGTCACACCATATGTCTTTTAGTTGAACGTAGAACTATGTACTACTCTTTAATTTTAATTGGTCACAACTTCCACAGCATGGGCGATCTCTGAGTCCTTCTGCAGCTTCTTTCTATTACTGTGTGGGTCAAGGATAGCGAACAGGTACAAGCTTTTTACTTTCTTGTGCCAGTTGCGTCCCTTCCTCGTGCAAGGATATGCTGACCAAGGACTCGAAACCAGACCTGACATCGATTACGACCCTAGGCGTGTCAGAATCAAGCTAGTTTGTTTCGCCGAAACGTGAACGTCGTTGATCTTATTTCACCATCCTCCCACATCCAGCTGACATGCTGTGTTTTAACCGACATTCTTTTCATGGCAGCTTTAAACTAATCTCCCTACCACAGTGTCTTCAGACTTCATAACGCCGGTATCGCCGCGGATTACATCAACTCAACTAAGATCGTCCACCACATTTGTCCTTGCCGTGATTGTCCTAACCCTCCTACGTGTCCCTTAAATATCGATCAGTATTTTCCAAGATTCTCAGTTTCACACAATATACATGCCAAGACGTCTAGACCTAACAAGATAAGATGTTTATTGTGTTAAACTGCAATAGATTACATCGTCTAGAGCTCGACTGGATCGGTGTCCTGAATCATCCAGAAAGGCCCTCCTCTGAGAAAAGGCTCTGACAATCGACTGTGTACTTATTCATAAAGGCCCCAGAATTGTTGATATTTCTCTGCATGGACATTCAGAATTTAACATTCATCAGTGTCACGGAAGAATACATGTAATGATATCCTGTGGTAATTATTAAATATTTCCAATGGGACAGATTATTGTACTCTAAGATCCACGTAAGTACATATTTTCCAAATTCATAGATCTACAGTCAGCCCCAAAACCGTTCTTAATTTAGAGTGGTCTATTAAGTGCATACATAGAATTAATGTGCAAAGAACAATAATATGTGGAATATGTCGAAGACTTGGCAAAACTTGTTCGCTGTTTTCTGATATATACAGCTCTTAATTATAACACTTTGATAAAATATGGTGTCAGTAATTGAAATTTTAGTTCGAAACAGACGCATATATATATATATATATATATATATATATATATATATATATATATATATATATATATATATATATATTAAGCGTCAACTTGAGAAAGCTTAAATTGAAATGTCTTGAACAGCAAATGTTTTTAGAAGCAGTACGAAACAATTCCTTTTCAGTTAGTCATCGGTTCACAGTATATGTCTGCTTCAGGTTGTCATTATGTGTTTCCATTACCATGATGAAGATTAGCAAGGTTTTGTGCTGGAAGTGTTTGTCCGGACCAGGCCACCTGTCATTTTGTATTGGATGAAAAGAAATGAAATAACTCATTATGGTATGAAGTGCCTTAGAATTTGCCTACTGACACACACCATTGGTATTCCTGAACAGTGTTATGAGATGATTTCCAAATAGAAACGCAAAGGGTAGCCAAAAAATCAATTCGTATAGAGCTACAGGGTGAAATCGGTAAATATCAACACAAGATTTATGAATAATCCAAACGCCCAGTTATTATAAAACGCACAGTTTTAGGTTTACAATCCAAACTGTCAATACAGTTATTTTAGTGTGCTCAAGTTGTGGAATACTTAGAAGGAGGCTATGAAATACACAATGCCATTTTTAAGAAAGTGATATACGTTATATTGGGGATTACACTTTCTTAGTAAAGTACAGATGCTAGTACTTTTTGAGTTGAGTCCCATCCGGGATTCGAACCCACACCCTCAGGCTGTTGCTCCGTTCTTCGATTCGGAAACATGTTGAAATTAGACATTAGGTGTTACACTTTGTCTTGTAAGGTATGCATTCCGAATTTGCTAAGTATATAGGTCAGATCGTAAATGAACTCGAATCGCCATCGTGTCGCACCAGTACTGTCTTCCCGAAACTGTCACATCATGAATGTTCTTGTAACACCAATCTTGTTATCGTTTTAGCAACCAAGGTGAGTAAATCAGGGTTTGCTGTTAAACCCTGGCCATGAGCACAAGAAATTGGCGCACTATCTTTCACGGTAGCTAATTTCCTTTACGGGTCACAACACAGCTGTATAATGTGACAGAATCTGTCTGGAATGCCAGTGTGATATTTATCTTTAAAGGCCAACGGTTCAGTAAATATCATTTACTGAATGGTATTCAGTGAATTCTTGACATCATTACCACTACTTCTTGATTAATTCCTAACTAACCCCAAACCTTTACCAACAGAGTCAATTCCTAACTAACCCCAAACCTTTACCAACAGTCAATTCCTAACTAACCCAAAACCTTTACCAACAGAGTCAATTCCTAACTAACTCCAAACCTTTACCAACAGAGTCAATTCCTAACTAACCCCAAACCTTTACCAACAGAGTCAATTCCTAAGTAATCCCAAACCTTTACCAACAGAGTCAATTCCTAACTAACCCCAAACCTTTACCAACAGAGTCAAATCGTGACTAAAGTATTTACAGCCATGTTAACGCAATGTCTTCCAATCAATGTCTCGATGTGATTTGTATCTGTTACTGATCTGCTCAATGACACCATACACCCTTTAACTCGCCCAGTTTACATTTTTCAAGTCAAATGTGCAGGTTATTTCTGCATACAACAAGTAGGCTGAATAGGGATGTTCAATTTTTTGAAACAAATGTATGGTGCTCAGAAGATATCACCGATAGAAATGCACCCAAGGGACACTAACTTGCATGTTTCTTTAATGTCCCGAATCTGCTGGAATGTTACAGGGTACGTGTTGTGATATATTAGCAGTACACATTTATCAAATTATGTTCGGGGATCACTGACGTTATGCATACATGTTCATTCGTTTACCATTCGTCACACGACGAATCTAGAAAATACAATGTAAAATACTGATCACATGTGGAAAACGGATTAAGTCACCAATTAACGTGGTATTGCGAAATAATTCCACATTTGTTCTCGTTTACCAATCTAGAAAATCGAATCTAGAAAATACAATGTAAAATACTGATAACATGTGGAAAACTGATTAATTCAACAAAAAACGGGGTTTTAAGTATAGCGGTAATTCCATATTTGTCCTCTTTCAGCCACAAATGTACCGCGCTAATTTAAAAGACAAACACTCTAATTCTGCCATTGTACCGCGTTATTGCAAGAGTGAGTGACTTCAAATTTACAGTCACATTGGCAATATTTCAGCCATATCGTGACTTTCAAAGTTATAAATTCATAATATACGCAAGTAAATGAAAAAAAACCCAACCTGTCGACGAAGGACAGTAAAATAACTAGATTATCACATATATATGTTTAAAACTAGTAATTAAATCTAAAACAGTTCAACTAAAGAAGACAATACAATATAAAAACAAGCTGTACATCGCCAACAACTGAAGGTAGATCACCATACTAGGGACAATGGGGACTTACAGTGCCTTTGCTACACCATCCCTTCAGCTGCTGGCGATTGTAGCAATCACAGTTGATAATCTAAACTATACTTCCCATCAAAAGTTTAGGCTCACTTGTGTTGATATATCCACTTACTTCAGGCAACTATTCTAAACTAAATTTGGCAAAATATGCCATACTGTTTGAAGGTACACATGAGCTGATGTATTGTAAAACAAATTCGTAACGTTGAAAAGATTATTGTCATGAGTTCAATAAATGGTCAAAATCAGTGATAATTAGCGAATTCTTAACAAAATTTTGCACTAAAACGCAGCTGTTCACATGCACGATATTTGCACATGCTTTTCAGCAATGTGATGCATGATCCTCGTTCAATTCATCCGCAAAAGGTTTGCAGTTGGTTCCCCCGAGTTAGAGGAGAAATCAATCTTCGATGTAACCATATCTATATACATGACATATAGTGAGTGCGTTAAGTGAGTCTAAACTTTGGATGGGACGTATACCAATAATAAAACATGTATCTATTGACGAAACATCTATCAAAATTTATGCAACAATTCTATTTCCTTTAAAAATGCAATAATTAAATGAAAATTAACATTACAAAATGATCCTTAACTGTTTTTGCACTGAAATATTTGTCCCTTGTGATGGAAAAAATTCAGTACAGTCAAGCAGGACATGCTTGACCGTCATTCTCCATTCTTGCAAGAATATACTTCTATCATTCCGTCATTTTACAGCGTTAATTTCACAAGCACATCACGCCAATTCAGCATACGTACCGCAGTAATTCCATGAAAACACGTTACAGAAAATGAGAAATATCCTCCAACATGTTCGTTATGATCCTTCGTTTCTCAAGCTTTCTCGGGTTTTTGAGAAGGATTAGCCAAGGGCGGTGATCTGCGAATCTCAGTTTTCTTGCTTTCTTTTCGTCGAAGCAACAGAACGTGTAATTTAATGCGTGGACTCCGAAAAGAAGAAGCAGGATTCTGTTCAGGACATGAGCTGGCACAATTGTACCAGAGTGCTGAGACGTAGTATCCAGAAGTGTGTCCCTGTTGAGAACAGCTGATGAAAATTCATCTATACTGAACAGCAAAAGAAACGCAAGTCTGGCTTTTTGTCACGTTTGTGAATAGAAGACAACCAAAATCATGTCCCATCGTTTATTCTATAGACAACACTGTCAATTTAACAGCTGAAAGTTGCTGTTGACATTGAATTGCAATAAGTTCTTATTGATCACAGTCCGTCAAATGGAGATACCCCTGAACGCGAAAAGTGACAGTCTCTTTAGTCGCGTGTATGTCCACCTTGAGCTTGCACACAGGCCGTGCAACGTGGCCTCGTTGAGTTCATTAGAGTCTGAAAGAATGCCTTGGACAATTGGTTCCGCTCAAACACCAATCTCTACTCCAATTGTGCAAGTGTGAGTGGCTGTCTACCTGCACCAATCCTCCGCCCAATTTCGTCCCAGAATGTTCAATGGGAGCCATATACGGGGAAAGAGACGGCCATGGCAAAACGTTAATGTTGTTTTGAGCCAGATAATCCATCGACACCCCTGCTGTGTGAGGGCTGCAAACATCGCTGGCGTTGTTGGCGTGTCAAAATTGGCCGCACATATGGCCTTCGGCAGTGGATTCCAGCAGCTCGAAGACGACGCCTAATCGTATCGCTGGACACTGCTCCCCTTGACCCATGAACTAAGGCTGCTGTTACTGTTGGTGCTTGAGTTCGGTTCCTTAGATGAGTGACCCGGATGAACCGATCTTGCGCATGAGATGTCACTCGTTGCCGTCCGGTACGGGGACGATCAGCAGCAATCCCGGTTTGCTGATGACGCTGAGCAAGTCGTGTAATGGTGGTAAGATGACAGCCCAATTGTCTAGCTACAGCGGTTGCAGAGCTACCTCCGTGCAACTTTCAAATGGCCATTCCTCTCTGTCAGTCGTTAGTCTAGGCATCGTTTGTGTGGCGTGTACATCTCCTTGGACAGTCGTTAGTCTAGGCATCGTTTGTGTGGCGTGTACATCTCCTAGTGTCAATACTGAACTGTTTTTTGACACAAACCTTTATAAAGGATACCTCAGAGTGAAATGCATGCTTTTCATCCAGAACCGTCGATGCACGTGCTAAAATTATGGTTTTGCTGCACTGTTGGTGTGTTTGTGCGAATGGTTCGTATGGACGTCAAAGAGCATGACATCATCTCATCTGGGATCATTACGTCACTTTACCATGAACGTTCCATAAACATCAACGCTTACTATCATGAGATTTCAGTTTTTCGAAACTTGCGTTTCTTTTGCTGTTCAGCATAGTATTTCATCATATATTTAATGTATAAACACATGTACTGTGAAGACTAGATCATGTCAATTTTTCAGCCGTTGTACACAGTGAGCAGTCGTTAGTCTGAATCATGTTAACCCTGGAACCTTATTTTCCGGGCGATAAGAGCTAAACAACTTTCAAGCACGAAAGGTATATTTCCTGTTACCAGAAATGTTTTCACCGACCTTTTTACTGGGCGTTTTTAGCGAAAACCACGTCCAGATTAATGGGGTTCCATAGCATCGATAAACCATCACAAGGCAGATATCTTTTGTCAGCTCATGAAACGATGATGGTTTCTCAGATATCCCTCACCCTTTTCCCGGAGCACAGGCATAGCTGGAGGTGATGTTCAAATTTCGACCAAATTATCCAAATATACACCCGATAGACAGTGACATTAATATACTCATTGATGGCATCACTAGGAAACTCATATTTCCAAGATTCATTCATAATCGAGAACGTTGTTTCTCTGGATTTCTACCGGATGCGAGTGGGACATGGTTCGTGGATTAGAAAAGTGTCAGATGGATGTTAGTGCGTCGACGTAATTGTTTCCAAACGTCGTTGATCATGCTATCAACATGCTATTAACTTGAATTATTTGGTGCATATAATGTTTATACATATCACATATTTATCGACTTTTCGACGTAATGTTCCAAGAGAAATGGCGAATGATAGAGACTGAACGAAATGGTCTGCTTGTCCTCTCCGCTGAAATCTTTAAACAGATAGGGTTACACTCATCGTAAAAGCTTAGCTTGAAGTCTTTTTACATATATTTGAGAAGAATATACATTATACTTATTTCATCATATATAGTTTTGGTCCGTGTTCTAGGTTAATAGTCACGATATAGCTGAAATATTGCCGATGTGACTTTAAATTTTAACTTACTCACTCACTCTAGGTTAATAATCGAGCAATCGGCGTGATGTACAGTGGTTCAGTGCGGATACAGATGTGAGGATGCACAACCCTCTTATACAAAGATCCAAGAAATGGTCCCATTTTCGTATTTGAAAACCTTTAAATGCCAAATACGACTTGACCTCAAGACTCTTGATTGGTTGTGCACTTTGTCTCAAGCCTCCAGGATCTAAGACTGTGGAGTTAATCGGTGATTTCAAATTGCAAGGATAAATCAGATAACCATTTTGCCAAAAGGAAGGGATTGTAATATGCTGTCTTGATACACGCCATTGTTAAATGTCAACTCTGCCTTCTTAGACCTTTTAATACACCTTTTCTGAAATGTGTCTGTGTACTTGGAATTTGTAACATCAGAACAGCAACACTGACTATTCGTGAGTTCTAAGATGTACATGTATAGAAAGACATTGTACGTCATATACCTCAAAATGTGTCTTTTGAAAGCCCCCATGTTGCCCTGTATCTACTAGCTGATACAAGGACAGTTAATAAAATTTGAAACGATCTTAAATTATTTAAATGTATCATTCGATCGTCGTTTGGGTGTCTGTCATCTCACCAATCTTACATGTAAGTATCAACGTCTTGAAAATATATTTGAGTATGGCTACCTTTAAATGTTGTAATTGATATTCCCCAAGCAAAGCCAACAAAACATGCAAAGTAGAAATGGGTCACTCTTAAATTCATAATCTGCCTCTGGGACAAATTCAACCTAGATTCCAGCGAATACTCTGAAGGATTTTACAGACACGATTGTGACCAGATGTATCTTTTCCTGTGAGTTGGTCATTTGTTGTTTTAGTTTCATCAGACCGACGGTTCGTCTCCGATATTCCCAAAGCCACAGACATCAGACTCAATTTGACGACTGTTCTGTGCCTTGTCGTCCGTGCAAAACAGGTTGAACATTGTTGGAGAAGTAGCTAAGTTCGATATGTCCCCCGATGACCATTACCCCCACATTGCCGTCTACGTCGTATATATGGAAATAACCTGCCCCGATCTTGGTATGAATTCAACGATTGTATCACCCGCTCACCGTGGGTGATAAACCTGTCTAACCTTGATGACGTGTATGTACGCTTCACTGCTCAATACAATTTGTTTTTGTTTGTTGATTAATGCCACACTCAGCAATATTACAGCGGTCTCTGAATAATCGATTTAGGATCAGGCAATCCGGTGATCAACAGCATGAGCATCGATCTACGCAATTGGGATACGATGACATGTGTCAACCAAGTCAGTGTGCATGATCACTTGATCCAGTTAATTTGCCTCTTACGACAAGCACGGGTTACGGAAGATCATTTCTAACCCTGATCTTTATGGATAGCTCAATATAAAGGACTATTTTACGCCAGTGTTTATTATTCAAAACAGGTACTGCAAATGAAACCATGATCAATTGCACCTTATATCAGTAATACATGCCATTCACCCTCTCCTTTTCTATCCAAAAAAGATGGATATTAATGAAACAACTAGGAAACCATATTCAGTGTCCTGTCCGGATATGTGCATGGACATTCAAAATGAAGACAACCTCTGTACCAAGCTGTGTGACAAGAGGGGGATTTACGATATCCTGGTATGTTGAGTAAACCTCTGGAAAGCTCCGGGAACCAAATTGGAAGGTATCCGTAAAACGGGAACTTGACTTTCATGCCGTGATTATAACAGACGAAAACATCAAACAAGAAGCAATGATAAATACTACTTTGTTTCCGGCGTAATTCAATGCAGTGTTTCTTCGAACACATTTGCCATATGATTCTGAACTATAAAGCTCTCTTTCAGTGCACAATTCGATGAAGTTGGGAAAAGTATAGTCAGTCGAACGTTGCTACATATATTGTCAATATGCATTGACAAAAAGCAGAACCAAGTTTTTTCAAGGCATTATTATCGGCAGAACACAGAGTTGATGTCTTTAACATCCCTTGACTTCTCCACTCAAACAACGTCCCTTTTCTATTTTCATGCAAGGCCAATCCCGATGGAATCAATACTTAAACATATCTCATTTAATCAAGAGATGCCGATGGAAATTCGATAGGTAAGAGGTCTGTCATTAATCCACTACATCACGCTGTCTTGCATGACAGATATTACATCCCTGTCCCCAGAACACAAAGTACGTTCCTATAACCATCACTCGAGCTCTTCCTCTGTGTCAGTCTCTAGCTTGTAATTAGTTGGTTTGGGGATAGTGGAAGTGTCATGAAGTGCTCGATTAAATGAGTGCGATCTCTTGTCATATCTCACAAAAGTTGGTTCAAAACAACTGTAGAAAGAATTGGTCCCGAAATAGCAACGGAATAAAGTACGAACATGATTCAAATTACTTAGCAAGCAAAACAAAATATACGAAAAAACAATTAAATTAATTTCTGATTTTTAATGAAATATGTATTCTTTATGCTTTGTACAGAAGATAGACATATTCTAACGCAATTTTCATCCAGTACCAAGGACCTTGTCCCTTAGGAATGGTGTTTTATGTAGATTTATTTCGGTACAAGATCCTACTCATCGCTTTGTGTGATGGCGTTGTGAAACATGACAAATTCATGTTTCTTCCCAAGACATTTATCACTGTTCCTGGCTTCTCGGTGTATGTTACAGTGAACAAATTTCCATGGGGACGCACTTCACGTCACTAGGACGCCAGGTGGCAGCCATACATATGATTTGACACACGATTAAATCGCGAGTATGTGTATTTGGGAGGATTGAGATGCCAGAAAGTATTCTCAATATGGACCCTTTTGATTTTTCTCTTTCCTCCACATGATACTTCTAATGTCGGTGCTTGGGCACCAAGGAACTGATGTAACTGTTAGGTTTCAGTGGGCATGATTTAAATCTCGCTCTGATGGAAATTGTTACAACATGGAGCCATTGCTAGATTGATTCATGATCCTATTTCACCACAATAGAGTTCATAGAATCATGAACGTGTTTTATTGGAGAGAAATTGTATCCTGGCTGTCTTTCCATATGCCAAGATTGTCGTGCCAATCGTGCACTCTGTTTGAGTCAATGTTTAGTTTCTATTTTTTGTGTACAATAATCTTGACAGAAGAAAGATATGAACCCCGACCTTCCGATCGTCTAGCCGTACAGTTACTTCTATGTTTGAGGCGATGTAAGACCCTGGATTAACGGATCTTAAATGACGTTTGAATTACTACTACCCGCGTATATAGAGTTCATGTAATAATATAATAAATGTATTTTATTTTCCAATGTATGTTGACAAATAATATTGGATGAAAGTTGTATGCTAATTAAGCATTTACATGTATGCCTCCCAACAAAAACTACACCTAATTCATGTAGAAGTCTAATTTACTATTGAAAATCAAGTGATGAGTATTATTGTAGTGATTTATAAAATAATTATTCTTATGTATCCTGTTTATTATTGTTGATCTACATTGGTCTTCAAAGTCTTGTTTCGATATTTTGGTTGAAGAATGAGGTGTCATTGGTAAGTTCTTGAAGTGATTTTGTGTTCAGCATGCCATTCCACACTGATACACGATGTGGGGACAAAATCGTCCAAAAATGATACCCACATCTGCTATGATGTCATCGTTCTGCCCGTCAATAGGTTCCGGCTAGAGGCTTCTGCATAGTTTGGGAACAGATGGAAGTCGGTTGGAGCTTTACAATATATCTAGAGATTAAGACAGAGTTAAAAGTGACACTCGGATATCATGATCATGGCGATGTATGATTAATCCACTGGCGCCTTTTCCTGAAGAAGTATTTTGAAACATTTTTCGGGCAGTATTCTTGTGGTGATTGTTTCGATTTCGACAAGGTGTGCTGAACCCAAATCAAAGCAAGAACCATTCTGGATCAGCTTCAAGAGACCAAAGGTACTCGTTGGCCAAATCATTTATAACAATGGAATGTACTGAGTCGCTTTCCCCTGTGAAATATGCCTGTGTTTGAGTGTGTGTGCTTGTTCTAGTTCGTTCAATCTTATGATGCTAGCCAACTGACATACCATGCTGTGATATTTGACATAGATATCCCACTTAGACACATAGTATCTGGCAAGCAATAATGCAATGGTACACAAGTAGGGCATGCAGGTGATCATGACAATGTTGAATACGAAAACCTATTGTGGCAAGAAAGAATACTGTATAAGGCATGTGCTCTGCTGTATGTTAAAAGTGGAATATGGATGAACATTACAACCTTGGCGTGTAAAGATAAAATCTTTTATGTTTAAATCGTGATTATCATGATAGAAGCACAGGAGAAGAAACTTTTAAGTAAACTATCAGAAGACAGAGGAAATCAAACTGCCACTGCACATTAATTTTCCTTGGCCCTGAGGTTGACATTTCGTTGTATGAAAGAAACAACGAAGTTCTGGTCTGACGCAAGCAGTAATACGATAAAGGGAAAATACTGATGTTGACATATAGAGACATCCACAGTGAAAGTAGAAAACATTCAGAAAACAAAATATTATTATAAAACTGTGACGTTGCAGTATATCTGTATCTTTAGTGTATTAGAAATCTTCAAGGCTTTTTGTCTTAATTTGTATAGGATATTAAATGCTTTAAATGTCAACTTTCTACTAATTTTCTTCAAAGGACATCATAGGTTGTTTTTTTTAAAATAATGCCAATATTACACGCCGAAGGATACACATATTTCTCTAAACACTATTGATGTTTCTATTTCACCTACGCAATATAGAGGACAGTTTAAGCATCAAAGTATAATATGAACTACTCTCTATTTGATATTTTAATCTGATTTGCGGGACTTTATTCATTATGACTGCGTCTTTGAATCTCTGGTCAGTGTGCCTCAGACTTGATTATGTACACGTCAAAGTTACTGGATTATGAAAACTGCTGAATAAAACACCATTCACTAACTCACAAAAATATATAATATATTGCCTGTTCATGATATGTAATGTAAATATAGGCAATATATGCAATATAACACATTCGACTTTTAACGAACGGTTTGTCGTTATCAATGTCTCAGTCACTCAATACCTGGTTTCGCAAACACCAGGTTATGTTTAAGTAATCCCTCATGCAATTTTCACCTTTGATTTGTCCATAACCCAATGGAATTTAAATGGTTTGATAATACGTTTATTCTCAGATGTTGACGTTTCACATGAACCTCTATGCATTTAACCTCGAGGAAGTTCAACATCATTAACCACTTCTGTTAACATGGCAAATTTACGGATCTGTGCACCGAATGTAAACCATCCAACATTGTCATTATCATTTCGAATCATGTCCAGATAAAAATCATGTTGATTCCCCATGTATAAGTTCACCTCAGCAGGGGACTTCATAAACCAACACCAGTTGGATCTTGTTCATTCTAATCAGCCTTTCCAGGAATCGATCCGGTTCCCAAAGTTATGATAATATCCCTACCGAGACTAAAAAGGCGTGTAGTTATCCGAACGAGTACTTTAAGTTATGCTAAGTGCCAAGATCCAATTGCAGATGAATGAATGATATCAATGAGCCGAGAAGTTCACAGATCGTCTCATTATCTTGGTAGTATTATGAAAGCAATGGTAATGGACAGTTGCTCTAATCATGAAAATAGACCGTATTGGAATTATAAGATCTGATTCTTGTGTGATTACTTTGTGAACTAATACCGCTGTTTCTACTACTTGATCTAGCCCTACTAATACTACTTTAAATTTGTACTAATTGTACTGATTCCGCTACTGAATTGTCACACAATTATGATTCGATCCTGCATATTCTGGTCATACCACAGTAAGACAGATCCTATTCTTATGTCCTCAATCCAAAACAAAATCACATAAAGAGATTCAGTCAGTAGTGAAAATAGTTTATTTATGTAAAAATGATACGCATCCTTTAAATGATACTTACACTGAAGCACAATGTAAACGCTCGTGTTGAATTTTAATAGGCAACACATTCATCCTTGTATTTTCAAAATCAATTCCAGAAAAAAGCTCAAACGTATCATAGTCGACCCGTCTGATCTCAGATAGAATAAACGACGTGTCTGAGTCAGTCTAGACAGAATGTTTACTTACTTTGAAAGAGTGTAATTCAGTGTAAAGTATTGACGTCTTGTAACAAACACATCAGAGCCGGTGCGAATCGGTCTGGGATGATTCTCGTGGGATGTCTCAGTTGATGGAGGAGAGCTAAAAAGAACCGTAAAGCTGTGTCTTGGGTAGATCTGTGTTCAGCCTTCAATTGATGTAATCAGACTTGATGTTCTCATGAAGAATATTAACACTTAACAGAAAATCAAAAACAAAATGTTGTAGACAAGCGCTCTTTGGTGTCACAAACTGTTGTTCAGTGTAAAGTACGTCTTGTTACATAGTCTTTTCTGAGGTGATGAAAACCAGATCCTGTTAATTCAATACTTAAATATTCGCTTTCATTATCTAATGACCTTTTAAGGAATACGGCCATCTTCGTCTGACACAAAGTGCAAGTCAAGACCGCCCTCAAACATAATTGGCTGAAGCGTAAGAACGGACATCTTCAGTCGCATCATCATCCACTGTCTGTCGTCAGACATCGCACTGAGTCCCGCCTGTCAACAGCTCTGTTTCAGTATCCATGCTGATGTTGATACATTGTATACTGTTATCATTCTAACTCACCTCATTGTATCTTCGGACAGATTAGCTTAGATGGGTTGACGTGGATCCTCTCACGGACAATGATACGGCTGTATAACAGAGCACAAATTATATATATCAGTAGGAAACAACAAATACGTTAAAATCGTGACAATATAGTTTTAAAATAACATTAGTTAAACTTAAGGTAATATCGAGTGTGTTAAGTTCGTGACCTGTCCGAAATATATCAGGGAAGATGTATCTCAACGTCACAAAAGGGAAAGATTGAAATATATCATTTACATGCTATTCTGAAACTCACTGCAAAAACTAAATTATTTTTTGTATGACACTTGACTATAATTCTTCAGGTTTCTAGAGTTTATCCGTTATAATTACTGATTATCCTACTGATATCTGATAGTCACTCTGACAACGAATATTTCTCTTATGCCAGTAATAAACAATTATCCTACATTCGTTTCAAGGATGAACTTAGCATTTATAAAAGACAACTGGTGGCAGTATTCCAGCATCTCAGATCTTTGGTGCCACTTTTCACAACTTCTCAGGTACAATATACCATGTTTTTTCTGTGAAGAATGCAAAGAAGGACATTGCAGGAGTCAGTAAGGTTTTCAAAAAGTTATATGTTTGAGGATGTTTCCCATTCGCTGCACCAGTAACAGAAATGATGTAATGTCACATTTTGAAATGTACCCGAGTTTGTCAAGCTATGAATTGACATGCCCTTGCACGTGTTTGTGACCGATGGTGCAGGATACCAAACCGAAGAGTTATTCAAAAACACTTGCTTATGGTAATGACAATGCAATGGAGTAATATAATATTTTTTATGTAGTCTTTTTCCTTCTACAAAGACTTGAAAGAGCGCCAAACGAGTCTTGCTTTAAAGATTTTCTATCAGGGTTAAAGCATTTAAATCCTTAGTAAAGTTTTAAAAAGTGTGTTTGCTTTGCAAACATCGAGGGATATCCAAAATATCTGATCGATTTCCTTATTTCGACTTATTCTTCCCGTGATCGTCTCATATGCTTTGTTAAGAATGCTGTCTTTGGGGTAGGATATAGTTAACTTTTCGGGAAAACCTGATAACTATAAATGTGTGTTTATGTATGCGGACAGTATACCATCTGTCGGCGATCACAACGTCTAGGTGGTTTACAAGTGTAATATTCAATGGATCGTATACCTTGTTACCGTGGTTGTCACACCTATCACCATTTATTATCTACCCCTTAAGAATGAACTGGAGTTCCAAAATGACAGTTTTGATAATCCTTCTATCACTTCAGCTTTGTGAATTATATTCAATAATATGAATATTTCAAAGAAATCAAAACTTCAAGCAGCGGAACAGAGGAACAAAACGACATACTCATGGTGAATGAAACCAAAGTGTCAAACAATCAATTTCATAGTTTTGCGTTGTTACAAATACCGAAATACTTTGTTTCCACATTCACTGTGGAACGTTTTCTAGGGATTCCTTTTGGTTCTCCAGTTCCAAGATGTCAGTTTTGATGATCTTTCTACACCTTCAGTATTGCAATCATATGAGGATTTCATAGACATAAAAACTTCAAGCCACGTAACGATCGATAAGAGAGGAGAAAAAGACAATCTCATGATGAATGAAACCAAAGATTCAAGCAATCAAGTTAATATTTTGGTGTTGCAAAACACCTCGTTTCTACATTCTACATTCCTTTTGAACCTACGGCTATTCCGTCGTTTATATAAAGCATCTCTGACAGAACGATAGTGTGTGGGAAGAAACAAATCTAAAATTAGTCACGTTTCATAAAATTCTCTTGAATATATCAGCACGACTTCTTCCTAAGCACATGCAGTACCTTATGTTGCTGCCAGTACTAGATAAAGTGATACCTGGATCATTTTGTAGGAAGAACATTAAAACGATAGTCTGGCATTTGTCACCAATCTGTGCCAACTGTCAAATGAAATAGAAATTATACGTAAAGGTAACAGTTTCCAACTACAAAAATCCAAACCAAAACAACATGAAAAAAACCAAAACAACAAAGTCTATACATCTTGTTGAAATACCTGTTGAGTGTAAAAAACTGGACGTTGGGTCCACTTGAGTTCAGCTCACATTTTCATAAATCACCACATGCCACTTCTTCAATCGTTCGTCGTCCTGACCAAGTACATGTGCTCCAGCTGTTCTGGACACCAATGAATATCAGATTACACCTATTCTTGCATTTATTTGTATTTTGGTTAATTGTGTATGTTTCTGCATCTTGTTATTTTTTTCATAGTCTCAACTGTATAACAAATTTACGGGAGGACTGAAAAGATATTTGTGTAATAGATACACACGTAATTGCTAAATATACAATGCATTGCCAAAGTGACGCGGAAAGAGACGGTTGCGGCAGGGATCAAAGTACTGATACTCCAATCAAAATATTTCCTGTTTTCATTGACACAAATCATGCATCGCAGTTACACGAGAATTGCTGTGGGAGACATTTATGGGGGTACAAATAGAGGACCAGGCTGGTTTTAGGAGAAATACAGCACAACAGATTGTATATTCTTATCAATCTATCACTTAATAATGGCTCAAAATTATATTGCGCCTTCTTCGACTTCCGTAAAGCTTTTGACCTCATCAATAGACAAGCTTTGTGGTTTACATTATTAAGTTCAGGTACAAGCACTAGATTTTGAAAACTATTCCGTAGTATTTATAACAATGTTACGTCTTGTGTTAAAGACAGTGCTAATTGTTATTCCAGCTTCTTCAGTTACGATTTCGGAGTTAGACAGGGTGAAAATCTTTCGCCTCTTTTATTTTATTTTTTAAAATGACATCGTTGACAGTCTGCTGCAGACTTGGGTATTAATTTAGAGTATTTACGACTTATGTTGCTGTTATTTGCGGACGACATGGTCCTATTCAGTAATAGTATTAGTGGTTTGCAAAATAGTTTAAATGCTTGTTAACGTTAATGTCGCAAAAACCAAGGTTGTTGTTTTTAGAAAAGCTGGTAGATTGGGAAAAGAAGGACAGTATAACGACTAGATTATCATGAATTAATTAAAACTAGTTTGAGTTCAGATTAAAATGTTAAATCATTTCAAAACAACACAATATAAAATCAGGCTATAGGTCGCCAGCAACTGAAATTTAGTCAAAGAATAACTGATATTCACAAACAAATGTGGAACTCAAATATCTTAGTGAAACTAGAAGTTATCTCTTTATTATGGAGCCTTTGAATTTTGAAAAATACCTAACTGTCGTCAATGTTACTAAACATGGACTTGCCTTGTCCCGCTTTAGATTAAGTTCACACGTTTATGATAGAAAGAGGATGATGGAGTAATATGAAACTTCCCTTTGATAGGCGACTTTGTCATTACTGTGATAATGATATTGAAGACGAATAACATGTGTTAATAACCTATTAGTGTGCCCACTATTTGTCAAATATCGTAAATAAAACGCTATTTATCAACCCTTTATTATTCATCTCTTAGTAAGGTGAAATATTTCCAGCTGATGAATAATCCATGCCGAAATGTTATTTTAAGTTTGGCTAAGAGTTTATCCTCATGCTTGAAAACGGTATAAGTATCTATTCCGAAACGTCGCTATTGTACAATGGAGGCGTTGATCATCCATTGTTATTCCTATTGCTCACAACTTCTAGAATGCCTCTCAAACAGTTTATCTAAGTGTGTTTACCTCATCATGAGTGTATATAAACAAAATGTAACTTCCTGATTCAACTATTATTGTGCTTAGGCTATTGAAATATATCTGTTCCACGGCAGTAAATCATATCGTGAACCCACCAGCCACCCACAATTGTGAATTGTAACATTATGCTTTGTTTTGTTTTTGCCCCTGGCCTAGGAATAAATAACTTGTACTTGTAACCTCGTCTCAGACATGAATGATGTTGTGTAGCTACATGCACAGACATTGGAAGATTAAAGCATAATGAAGGTATCAGATGACGAGATTAAGAAAAAATAAAACAAAGTTATAACTTTCAATTGTCAATCTGGTTTTCTGAACTTTTAAATATAATTAGCAATATGAAACACCACAATTCGTTTTGTGAAAGATCGTAGATTCGAATTGCTTATGCGTCGTGTGGTTTGTCAAAATCATAATAGTGATCTATGGCTGCAATATTGCCGATGTGACATTACATTTTTACTCACTCACTCATAGAAGTGTTCAGTTGTCTCTCCACGTGAACCTTGCCACCCAATAGTAAATTAACACCTGTCCGAACAGTCTGAGCGGATACGTCAAACATGTCATCAATGGAGTTTGCTTTTCCTTTCTTTCAATAACAGAGGTTACGAACAAAGGAAGTAATAATCTCTATCACCCAAACCAAGGTTTCAATGTCCAAGGAGCTCTTTATACTTAAGGGTCAGTGTTGGGTCTTCTTGGCTAATCCCGCAGCAGCTGCAGTTACCTAGCATCCTTGAGGAACAGCTGTGGCAATTACGTTTACAATGTCTTCCAAACTTTATATTCAACGTGTCATTCCAGTGAAACCATATGAGCTGATCTGTCCAAGAGACAAACAGGAATAATCACTGTATCAATATCAATATGGATGCTCACACAGAGGCGTTGGCAGTCGGGATCCAGAATGACTTCGATAGCCAGACAGTGGATGATAACAAGAATGTTGAGGTTCATTCTAAAACGGCAGTCCGTTATGTTAGGTGCGTAACGCAGGGGATAACCCTGAGTTGACGTGGTCTTTGTCTTGCTTGACAACGGTACAAGAATCTGTACCGAAACGTCGAACTCACGAAATAAAGAAATTGTTATCCATAAAAAATTGTTCTACAAGATATTACATGTTAATTTCCAAGTTGCTCCGAAAAAGACGGACGGACGGAGTTAATTTTAATAGATTCATGTTTTACTGACCAAGGTGATTGATCTAATGCTGTCAATCACTGCCTATTACTAGGTCGAATCAGTTAAACACACTTTCATGTAAATCGCTATTGACTGAGACATGTTTATTGATCTTAAACATGGGAGAATTCTCGAGTCGAATTAACATAGGTACAGAATTGCCATCTCGACTGAAAAGCTACTTTCACAAACACATGATAGATGTGCACATGTCAAGACGTCTAGTCCTGACAAGATAAGATGTTTATTGTGTTGAACTACAATAAATTACAGCGTCTAGAACTTGACTGGATATGGTCCCTAAATCATGTAGCAAGGTTTTCCAAGGTTTGGTATCTCTTGTACATACTCTGTCCATGTTAATGACGGGAGAATATATAGCCCTGATCTAAGAGTTCATGTATTACATCTAAGAGCTGACATATTTTCACATCATAACCGACGCTAAAACATATTCTTCTATCTTCAGTGCCTTAGATATATATTCTAAGACTTTTCAGACTAATGCTCCTAAACTGATGGTAAATGTAGAAATATAACCGTCTGTCAGTGTCTTCAAAGATTTAAATCCTTAGCTACAAACTACTCCCTATGATAATTATCTACTGCAGAATATTTTCAAAGCTAGAACACAAAGATACATTTCATAAGCACAATGAAGTCAACAGAAGATAATAACATTATGGTTAAATATAGTTTCTGTATGTGACATTTTAGTGTGAAGACACAGTGCATACCGTGAGTGTCTGATATATCTAACATACTACGTTGTCTAATGTTTGTGTTTGAAAATAATTGCCCTTTCCATCACACATAGTCGTCTATTTTGATCCCGCGCTGTTGTTGAGCATTAGCTTGGCAAAGCTTAAATTGAAATGTCTCGAAACAAAGCAAATCTATTTGGAAGCAGTAAGCAACAATTCTTTTGAGTTAGTGAAGATTACACGCTATGGGTGTGCTTTAAGTGGGCAAGCTTTAATGCAGGAGGTCTTTGTCAGCGCCAGGTCACCTGTCTTTTAGCATTTTATAAATAGAAATGAAATCATTCGTGTTGGTGAGAAGTGCCTTTAAAATCGACTGTTGACGCACACCATTGGTGTTCCTGAAAACAGTTATGAGATGATTTCCCAAATAGAAACACAGAGGGTAACCTTGAAATCAATCTGTTCATACAGAACAGATCTGTAGATAACAACACGCGATTTACGAATAATCAAGACATTTGGATTGTAAAATGCACAGTTTTAGGTTTACAATCCAAATAGTCAATACAGCGTCATTTGAGTGTACTCAGGTTGTCAATGTGGAATACTTGCTCCGTTCTTCCATTAAAATGATATTAAAATATGGCAGACATTAGGCGTTTTCTCACACAACTGTTTTTGTAAGGCAACCATTCGGCATTTGGCAAGTAGATAAATAAGAATGGTCGTAAAAGTCTTCGAATCGCCACTGTACAGTCTTCCCTTAACCTGCACATCGCGAATCTTCTCGAAAGAACAATATTGTTACCGTTGTGACACCCAAGGGGAGTAAATCGTATCATATTTCCTGTTAAACCCTGGTCAAGAAACATAAGAAATTGGCGAACTAGCCTTCATCGTTACTAATTTCCTTAAAGGATCACAACTCAGCTGTCTAATATGACAGAATCTGTCTGGAATGACAGTGTGATATTTGTCTTTAAAGGACAACGGTTCAATAAATACCATTGTGTTACTGTCTCATGTATGGATATAGAGGCCAATGTCTGCTGCATGAATTCTCGACATCATCACCACTACTTCCGCACCTAACAGCACTTTGACAAGTACATCCACCACCACATCACCACCACTAATTCCAGCTTTACCAACATAGTTAACTCTTCATTAATCTCAAAACCCTTACCAACAAAGTCAAATCTTGACTAAAGTATTTTTAAGTCGTGCTAACGCTACAGAGATAATGGTCTTCCAATCAATGTCTCAAGATGATTTTAATCCGTTACTTATCTGCTCAAGGACGACAGTTATTCACTGAGTGATACAGTCTTTCACTCGTCGAGTTTACATATCCAAGTCAAATGTGCAGAATAATTCTGCATAAATGAAGTAATCTGATTAAGAAGTTATTTGTTTTTAAAAACGGTATGGTGCTCAGAAGAAATCACCAAAGGAAATGCAACCAAGGGACACTAAATTGCGTGTTTCTTTGATGTTCCGAATCTGCATGAATGTTACACAGTACTCATTGTAAGAATACACGTATATAAGCAGTATACATCTATCAAATTATGTTTGGGGATCATTGAGGACACGCGTTCATTCATTTACCATGTCGTCACATGACGATTCTTGAAAATAAAATATACATTACTCATCACATGTGGGAATGTAATATTAATTCTACAACATATGCATACGCGTTAATTCCAAAAGTATACCTCTTTCATCCACAAGTCTACCGCGTTAATTCGACAAACACACACTACTTTCGCAAATGTGCCACGTTATTTAAAAAAACATATTTCTATCATTCGGTGACACACCGCGTCAATTCTGCAATCAAACCGCAGTAATTCCACAAAATCACCTTGTGAAAAGTAGCTTTTAGTAGTGCTTCTTGTGATCTTGGTTTTGCAAGCATTCTCAGTTGTTTTACAAGGATCTGAGAATCTAAGTTATCTTGCAATCTTTTTGTCAAAACAACAAAGTTTGTAATTCAATGCGTTGACTGTGATTCCAAGGTGTAACATTCTGTTCAGGACATGAACCGTCATAAATGTGCCATGCATGGATAAGTGTTCTGTTTCATAGCTGCGTGTCCACAAGTGTGTCCCTGTTGAGAAGAGCCTGGGCAGTTTCTTGATGACGACCCGCAGATACCGAGACTCTGGTACATTTCATATAATTTACGGATGGACACATGTATTGGAAAGACCAATTCGTATCAATGGCAACATTTCATCTGTTGCACACAGTGAGCCATCGTCAGTCTGAATGTTGTTACTCCGGAATCCTGATCTTCCAGGGAATTAGAGATAAAAACCTACCCAAGTACGAAAGATATATTTCCTGTTCCCATGATTTGTTTTCACCGACTTTTATTTTTCGGGCCGTGTCCAAGGTAAAGCAGAGTACCAATTAATCACAATGGAGATGTCTTTTGTCAGCTCATGAAACGATGAAGGTTCAAGACATCCCTCACCATTCCTCTGGAACACAGGCATAGCTGGTGTGATGTTCAACCTACGACAACTGAAAATCTGAAAACTGAGTCATCATATTATTGAAACGTCAGTCAAATAAACACCATGCTAATGACATTACGATATTTATTGATGATATAACTAGTATCAGTAATAATATCCAATTTCCAGGATTCATTCATAGCGAGCTTTTGAAAATGCTGATGTCAAATCTACTAGTGTTCACATTCGAATCACATCAGAAATCAGATGATTACTAACGGATTCGAGCTGAAAATTGATTCGGAGCTCATAAGTGTTATATGACTGGTAGTGCCTCATCGTTGCCAACCATTGTTGTTCAGTGTCCATGTTATCAACCTGATGATTTCTTTGACTATTTTAAGCATACAAGTTACTTACTACTCGACTTTCCGAGGTGATATTCCCAGCGTTTTTGCAAATAACAGAAAGGGAATGAAACGGCCTGCTTGCCATCTCCACTGAAGTCTGTAAACAGATTGGGTTACGCTTACCGTAGACGTTGGCATGAATCTTTGGAGAATATTTTGGAACAATATGCACTATAATATTTAACCATATATAGTTTTAGTCATGGTTATAATTGTCAGTCATAGTGACGCAGTAGTGATTGTCCAGTGGTTCAGTACGGACACGGATGTGAGAATGTACAACTGACATATAATTGCCCCCATACAAAGGCCTGAAATAGTCATATTTGAAAATCTTCAAATGCCAATACGACTTGTCCTCTAGATGCCAGCTCTTGATTAGTTGTGCACTTTGTCTCAAGCCTTCAGGATCTAATATAAGACGCTGGAGTGAATCGGTGATTTCAAATTGCAAGCATAAATCAGATTGTGATTGTGTCTTATACACGCAATTGCCAAATGTCAACTCTCCCTTTTTCCGAAGAGCCTTGAATACAAATTTTCTTAGATGTGTCTGTGTACTTGTAATTTTATTTTATAACATCAGAGCAGCAACACTGACTATTCGTGAATTTAAGATGGACATCTGTTTCTATTATAGACATTGAACATAATAGACATACGTACTTAAAATGTGTCGTTTGACAGACCTCATACTGCCTTGTAATTTGTAACATCAGAACAGCAACACTGACTATTCGTGAGATGTACGTCTATAAAAAGACATTGAACGTCATATACCTCAAAATGTGCCGTTTGACCGCCCACATGTTGCCCTGTATCTACTAGCTGATACAAAGACAGTTCGTGATATTTGAAATGATCTTAAATTATTTAGATATATAATTCAATCGTCCTTGTGTCTGTCATCTAACCAATCTTACATGTATGTCAACGTCTTGAATAATATCTTTAAGCTTTAGTACCTTTAAGTGTTGGTGTACATGTCCATCAAGCAAAGCGAACAAAGCACGAAAAGGAGATAAATATAATGTTCTTAATTTCGTAATCAGCGTCTTGGACAATTTCTGCCTTGAGTGAAGGGAATACTCTAAGGATTGTACTGACACGACTGCGACCATATGTAGCTCTTCCTGTGGGTTGGTCAAAGTCGATTTTGTGTCCGGAGCTTAGTGTCTTCGTTATTTTGGTTTCTACTGACCGACTGGTTGTCCCCAATACTCCGAAAGTCACAGACATCAGACTCAATTTGACGTCTGTCCTGTATCCTGAACTTTTTAAGTTCGATAAAGCATCTGACGACCGTCACCACCACACTATCGTCGACTTCGTATATATGGAAATAACCTGCCCCAATCGCGGTATTGATTCGACGATTGTATCACCCGCTTACCGTGGTTATGACTGGCTGACTGAGTTTGGTTTTACGCCGCTTTTAGCAAAATTCCAGCAATATCACGGCGGGGGACACCAGAAATGGGCTTCACTCATTGTACCCATGTGGGGATTCGAACCCGGGTCTTCGGCGTGACGAGCCAACGCTTTAACTACTAGGCTACCCCACCGCCCCACCGTGGTTGTGAACCTTTATAACCTTGATGACGTATGTACGCTTCAGTGCCCAATACAGTTTGTTTTTGTTTGTCGTTTAACGCCGCAATCAGCAATGTTCCAGCAATATGACGGTTATCTGTAAATAATCGAGTCTGACTAATCCGCTAATCAACAGAATGAGCATCGATTTTCGCAATTGGGATCTACGAAATGACATGCGTCAAACACGTCAGCGAGCTTTACCACCTGACTTCGTTATTCGCTTTCTACGAAAAGCATGAGTTGCAGAAGACCAAAGTAACGGATCTTCACGGGCAGTCCAATACAAGGTGCTATTTTGCACCCGTGTGAATTATTCAAAACGGGTAATCCAAACGAAAATAGGGATGAACTGATCGTAATTTCAGTAAATGATATGCATAATATTATATACATATGCACCATCTTTGTTGGATAAATAACACACACAAATAACACACACACACACACACACACACACACATATATATATATATATATATATATATATATATATATATATATATATATGCTTTAGTGATATAAACAAGTAATTTTTGCTGGTGTATAAGCAATAAATTTATAAACGATGAGTCCAGATTTTTCTTCTTGTCAAAACTCCTTTACACAAGATCGTTTCCTGTTCAACGACTCTTCGGGTGTACAATGAAAACTAAGCGTAGTAATAGGCGATGCATAACAGTAGTATATGTGTCGTCATCATGCTTTTGACAGTACAGTTAGCGACAATAGCGGAGGACATAGTAAAACATAGTCATAGGTGACAGAGACATACGTTTTTGACGTCATCATGTTTTGACATCGCAAAAAAAATGGCATTGTCTCGCGTCTGAAAAAACAGAGATCTAAGGAAAATATATAATGAAATAAAATAAAATACAACTTTCTTACATATAAAGCAAAGCTTAACAGATGGTTTTATGTCAGAGATTTGCCAACCCGAGCAGAAATTCTGATATATTAAAATACATTGGTCGATTTCTTCATTGTTCCATAGACTAAGACTTTGTTGGTATTACCAATCGCTGCCTTGTCTAGTCCAGATTCGATTACTTACAGGCAATCGTGGTGCATCGAGCGTATTGCTGACTATTGCACAGAGAACAACGAATGAAACTGATATGTTTGTTTGTGAGTTAAAATCTTATTATTGTGAATGATATTCCAGAATCGTATTCTCACAAACCACAAGAGTCGCTGGGCAAAAGTGTCTGGTGACATTCTGGTCATAAATGCCTCAGAAAGGTAAACATGACAACAGGATATTTCAGGATACCTTATTATAATATGATGTGATTAATATTTCAAAATGTCAGAGAAGCAACGCAATACAAATTACGTAGCTAGCGAAAAAAAATATAAGAAGAAACAACTTAATTGATGCTAATCATTAATGAATTATGTACTCTCTATGCTTTGAATAGACAGTGGACATATCTTAACACAATTGCCATCCAGCATCCAGGACCTCGTCACTGAGGAATGGTGCTTCATGTAGATCTATTTGTGGGCCCCTTTAATTGTTCTCTTTCCTCCACATGATATTTCTAATGTCGGTGCTTTGGCACCAAGGGACGGATGTAACTGTAAGGTGTCGGTCGTCATGATTAAATCGCGCTCTGAAGGAAATTGTTACAACTTGGAGGCTTTGCGTTATTAATTAATCCCATTTCGCTACTGTCATGGCATAGGGACGATTCATGTAATAATTTACTGAAAGTGTTTTATTGGATGGAAATTGTATCATTGTTGTCTTTCCATGTGTCAAGATTGTCTGCCAATAATGCACTCTGTATGAATCAATGTTTATTTTCTTTTTTTGTGTGTACAATAATCTTGAAGGGGACTTTACTCCCCTCATTTCACAGAAGAATGATATGAAACTCTTCCTTCCCGTCATCTAGCCGTACACTTACTACTACGTTAGAGGCGATGTAAGACTCAGTTCCAGGAATACACTGTTGGCGTCAATTTGTTAAAAGATAACTCTTTAACGGATGTTATATGACGTTTAAATAACTACCGCCCGCTTGTAACGAGTTCATGTGATGATATAATAAATGTGTTTTAATTTGCAAAGTTTGCTGAAAAATAATATTGGATGAAGCTTGTATGTTATTCACGCCTCCCAACAAAACTGTAAATAACTAGTTGATTTCGTGCAGTCACCATATTCATGTACATGTCTAATTCACTTTTGAAAATCCAGATATGAGTGCTATTGCAGTGATTTATCAAAATAATTCTTTAGTATCTTGTTTATTACTGTCGATCTACACTTGTTTTTGCCTTCAAATTATTGAATGATACACGTTTAGATATTTTGGTTGAAGAAGAGGTGTTATTGGTAAGTTCTTACATTGGCGCCTTGTCACGAAGAAGTCTTTTGCAACAGTTTTGCACCAGATCTGGCAATATTTTCTTTCTTTGGTGACTGGTTCGATTGCTGTTTGGACAAAGAGCGCTGAACCAACTACCCACTTCATTGCAAGAGCTATTAGGGATCAGATTCACGAGACCTGTGGTGACTGGTGCGTTTTTGATGATATATCAAACGCCTTGGAATTCAACGCGCTGGTACTTTGTTAATTGCAAAAGCATCTATAACAATGGAATATACTGAGTCACTTTCTCCTGTGAAATATGCCTCTGTTTGTTTGAGTGTGTGTGATGTGTGTTCTGTCTTATAGTGCCAGCCAACTGACATACCATGCTGTGATGTTTGACATGGATAGCCCACTTAGACACATAGTATCTGGCAAGCGAAAATACAGTCGGACACAGTTAGGGCATGTTAGCAACATGATGATATCAAATAAAACAGAGGACTATATGTGGCAAGGAAAATTACTGAATGACGCACGTGCTCAGCTATATGTTGAAAGAAGCATATGGATGAACATTACAACCTTGGCGTCCAAAAGATGGAAGCTTTTATGTTGAAATCGTGATTTATCAATATAGATTCATAGGAATGGAAACTTTTATATAAACTATCAGAAAACAACAGAAATCAAACCTTTACACATTGATTCTCCTTGGCCCCGAGGTTGACACTTGCGTTGTATGAAAGAAACAACAAAGACTTAGTCGTGGTCTTACGCAAGCAGTAATACGATAAGCGGGACGTTACTGATGTTGACATATGAGGTGAGGTGAGGTGAGGTGATAATGGGGTTTAACGTGGTACTGAAGGATATTTCGCTCATGTGACGACGTTTACGCGTGTATATGTGCGTCTGCTTGTACTAGCCCAGACTTAAGCTGGTTTTATAGTGCTACCTCACTGAGATACCATGCCGCAGTGAAGCATGAACAACCCACTCAGACACATAATACTGACACCGAGCCGACCAGTCCTTGTTGTACCCATTAATGCCGAGCGCTAGGCAGGGACCAACAAGTACCATATTTTAACGTCTTTTGGTATGACGCAGTCGGGGATCGAACCCGCGACCTTCCGCTCTCCGGGCGGACGCTCTAACCACTACACCACGGAGGCGGTCACGTTGACATATGAAGACATCTAGAGTGGAAAATATTCAGAAAATGTTATAACTTATGTTGTTTTAAACCGTTGACGTCACAGAAACCTGTATCTTTATATCACTTCAGTGTATTAAAGATGTTCAGAGCTTTTTGTCTCAATTCTCTATAGGACATGTGATAATATAATAAATGCTTAAAATTTCTACTAATTTCTACTACTTTTCCTCAAAGGACATCAAAGGTTTTATGTTGTATAATGCCAATATTAAACACCGGAGGACATAGCACTGTTAACGGTCTAGACACAAAATATCAAGACCAGTTATAGCATTAAGTACAATATGAACTACTTCTGATTTTTTAATCTGATTTGACGGGCTTTGTTTATTATGTTTGTATGTCAACAAACACTTGAGTACGTATCCTTGCCAGAAAAGTGAAGGTATTGTAGGTCACGCTCCGTTACTGATTGTTAATCCAATGACGTTACAACGATATTCATCTTTGAATCACTAATCAGTGTGCATCCGACTTGATTACGTACACGTAAACGTTGCTGGATTACGATAACTGTGAATACAACTTTCACTAACTCACAAAAATATATTATATATTGCCTGTTCTTCATGATAAGTAGTGTAACATCTACAAATAATTCATACATGACTGAAAAGCAGCAGACGTAGCTTGAAAAAGTACAACACCGGCCTATGTGATAAAGGCAAACACATTCAATTTTTGACGAACAGTTTACCGTCATCAATGTCTCATTAACTCTGTACCTTTTATCTCAAACAAACGGTTACATTAAAAAAATAATTAAGTGATCCTTCCTGCAATTTCCACCTTTGATTTGCCTAGAACCCAATGTTATTCAATTCGTTTGATAATCTCTCTATTCTCTGTTGCTGACGTTCCACATGCACCTCCATGTCATTTAACCTTGAGGAAGTTCAACATCGTCAATACTCTTGTTAACATGGCCAATTTACAGATCTGTGCACCGTATGTAAACCATCCAACATTGTCATTATCATTTGCAATCATGTCCAGATAACAAATCATGTTGATTCCCCATGTAGAAGTTCACCTCAGCAAGGCACTTCATAAACCAACACCAATTGGACCTTGTTCATTCCAATCAGGTTTCCAAAGCCATGAAGATATCCCTACCAAGACTAAAAGTGCTTGTAATTTTTCGAAAGAGTACCTTAAGTTATCCTCAGTGCCAAGATCTAACTGCAGATAAATTAATGATATCATATCAGCCGGGCAGTTCACAGATCTTATCATTATCGAAACCTTGGTAGTATTATGAAAGCAATGGTATGTAACACGCAGACTGGAAAGCTCTAATCCTGAAATGGCCCCATGTACACACGACCATCATTATACGTTATAATCATGAGACGTGTTACTACATGTGACAGGTAGATGACATCCGTTGAAGCTATGTCGTTGTACAAGAATGACCTCCAATCCAAGCACAATCCAAATAACAAACGAGCATAGACGAGCACGTGCAGACCGCTGTTTCTTTATCAAATAAGGTTTAAGCACATGTTGCTTTTTCAGAACAACTGACGAATGAAGAAGTGGCTTCTCATGATGCAGTTCAGGATTAAAACCAGTACACCGAATTTAGATGGCGTCAGGTTTTATACTGAACATTTACACCAGTCGGAAAGACTGTATGTTTTTCTGTATGTTTTGTTCAGTTTTAGTTCGAAGCTTTCGAAGCTTTTTCACTGCCTGGGAAAGTACAGCTTGATAATTAAGATTGAACGTGTGAAGATTCACAATCTATTCCTGAGAGCCTGTTCAAGATCGATAGTTAAGCAAAAATTCATTTTATGTTTTCGTCTATGGAAGTTCGTTAACTGCGCGAAATATATCACAGCTTATATGTCTCAACGTCACTTAACAATTAGCTTCTCAGCTAAAAACCACTATGCTATTTCTCCGAAGAATACAAAGAGCTTCATAATCACTCATAAGTTGTTTGATCGTCATCACAACATTCAAGGAGTCAGTAAAGTTTTCAAAATGGTTTTATGGTAGAGGATTTTTCCAATTTGTTGTATCAGTAACAGAAATACTGTCCGATGTAATGTCACATTTTGAATTGTACCCTATGTGCCCGAGTTTTTCAAGCTATCAATTGAATGTCCTTGCATGTGTTTTTGGCCAGTGCCAACCCATGCTGGAGGATACCAAACCTTATTATTATCTTAGAGTTATCACTCACTATTTGAGAGCTATTCATAAACACTTGTTTATGGTTATGACAATGGAATGGAATGATAGATTTTATTAGAGATTTTATGCAGTCCTTTTTCTTCTTAAAGACTTGAAAGAACGCTAAACGACTCTTACTCAAAAGATTTTCTATCAGGGTTATTTAAAGCATTTAAATCCTTAGTAAAGTTTTAACATGCATTTATTTTGCAAACATTGAGGGATATCCAAAATATCTGATCGAATTCCCTATTTCGACCTATTCGTGTTCTTCTCATATGTTTGCTTATTTGTTATTGATGTTGTCTGTGGGGAAGGATATACTTAATGTTTCTGGAACACCTGGTAACTGTAAATGTGTGTTTAAGTATGCGGACAGCATCCCATCTGTCGGTGATTACTACGTCATGGTGCTTTACCAGTGTAATTTTCAATGGAACGGATTCCTTGCGACCAGGGTTCTCACATCTATCACCATTTATTATCTACCCCTTGAGAATGACCTGGGTTTCCAAAATGTCAGTTTTGATGATTTTTCTACCACATCAATTTTGTAATTATATGAAGATTACAAAGAAATTACAACGTCAAGCAGCAGAGTAAACGCTAACAGAGGAGAAAACAACTAACTAATGATGAATGAAAACAAAGTGTCAAACAATCAAGTTAATGTGTTCTCGTTGTAACAAATGATAAAATGCCTCGTTTCTACATTCTCTGTGGAAGGTTTTCTGGGGATTCCTTTTGGTCCTTCAGCTATTCTGACGTTGATACATATCCCCTCTGACAGACCCCAAAACATGAATTAACTTCCAATCGATAGAGTGTGGTGAAAAACAAATCTGATAAGAGTCACGTTTCATAAATGCTCTTAAATCTTACAACTTCTTGATAGGCACATGCAGTATCTTATGTGATGGTGTCGGTATTAGATAAAGTGATACCTGGATCATTTTATGAGGAAGAGCATTTGTAGTGTCGGATAAAAAACGATAGTCTGGGATTTGTCACCAATCGGTGCCCACTGTCAAAATGAAACAGAACTTAATCTTAAAGGCAACAGTTTCTAACTAAAAAAACCCAAACCCAAACCAAAACCCCGAAAAAAAAACCCACAAAAAAAAAAAAAAGTTTATACATCTTCTTGAAATACCTGTTGAGTGAAAAAACAACCTGGATGTTGTTATCTTGGCCGCACTGGAGTTTAGCTCAAATTGCATAAATCACCAGATGCCCATTCTTCAATTGTTTGTCGTTCTGACAAAGTACATGTGTCGAGTTCAGGAAACCAATGAATAACAGATTACACCTATTCTTGCGTTTTCGAAATTCTTTTGGTATTTTGGTTAATTCCGCATGTTTCTGCGTCTTGGCATTTTTTCATAGCCTCAACTGTATAGCGCATTTACGGGAGGACCGAAAATATATTTGTGTAATAGATGCACACGTAATTGCTAATCTTATACAATCCATGGCCAAAGTGACGTGGAAACAGGCGGTTGCGGCAGGGATCAAAGTACTGATACTCCAATCAAAATATTTCCTGTTTTCGTTTACACAAATCATGTAGCGTAGTTACATGACAAATGCTGTGACCTTGTCTCAGACATGAATGATGTTGTGTAGCTAAGTGCACAAACATTGAAAGGTTATACAATAATGAAGGTATCAGATGACGAGATTCAGCAAAAATGAAACATAAGGATATAATTTCCAGTTGTGAATCTGGTTTTCTGAATGTTCAAAATAATTAAGTAATATGTAATATTTAGCAAACATGGCAATCCGTTTTGTGAAAGATCATAGATTCGAATTCCTGATGTGTCTTGTGGTTTGTCGATATCATAACAGTGTTCCGTCTTCTCTCCACGTGAACCTTGCCACCACACAATAGTAAATTAATACTTGTTTAAACAGTCGGATATGTCAACATGTCATGAATGAAGTATGCTTTGGACAAGGTTACGAACAAAGGAAGTAATAAACTCTATCACCCAAACCAAGGTTTCAATGTACAAGGAACGCTTTATACTTGAGAGACAGTTTGGGGTCTTCTTGGCTAATCCCGCTCCAGCTGCAGTTATCTTGCATCCTTGAGGGACATCCGTGGCAATTACGTTTACAAAGACTTCATATTCAACGTGTCATTTCCGTCACACCACATGAGCTGATCTGTCCAAAGGATACAATGAAGTGAACAGGAATAATCCTAGCATATCAATATCAACATGGATGCTCAAACAGAAGCGTTGACAGTCAGGATTCAGTAAGATTTCTGGAGCCTGAAGGTGAATGATAACATAACTGTTGAGGTTCATTCTAAAACAACATCCCATTATGTTAGGTGCGCAATGCAAGGGATAGCCTTGAGCTGACGCGATCTTTGTAGGAGATGAAGTCGGCAGTAATGTTTCAAAAGGGCATAGGATCATAAAAGCTAATATTCAACGATTGATTGGATTTCTTGACCTTTATCATAGTTTTGCAAGGTAAACAATTTTCATTAGCCCCAAAACGACTAAAGTATAAATATAAAGGTTGCATATACAGTACAACCAGAAATTATTGAGAATTTAAAGATTGTAATTTTTATATTTTTTTTCACTCATTACTCACGTATTAATGTGAATATTAGTAGAACATAACTCCAGATTCAAAGACAGGTGAACAGTTAGTATTTTGTCAAATCACCATGGGCAGCAATGCAGGCTTCAATGCGGCGGGGCATACTACTGATCAAAGAAGTTAGAAAGTCGTGGTCTATGCTGTCCCAATATCGGACCACCTATTCTTTCATTTCAGCAATATTTGTCAGATTTTTCTTATTGACACTTTCCTTCATAAGTCCCAAAACATTTCCTATTGGATTTAGGTCAGGGCTATAGCTTGGCCAATCTAATAATGTCATATTTTGGGTCCGAAACCAGGACTGTGAATGCTTTGAACGATGTTTTGGGTCGTTGTCCTGCTGGAAAATCAAACAATTTCCATAGAACACGTGAGCAGATGGAAGTAAATGTCCCTCGAGAATATCTGTGTACCGCTCACTGTTCATATTCCCTTCAAATACACAGAGGGGCGTTGCCCCTAACACAGATATGCCACCCCACACGTTAAATTTCGGACTGTACTTTGGGCGCTGATACAAAGGTTTTTCAGTTTGTTTGGTCCAGAATTTCAGTGTATTAGGAAACAGCCACACATAACTTTTATCTGAGAAAATCACATTGTCCCAGTTAAAATTTCTATGCTGTGAGCACCAGTTCAACCTTCGCTCCTTATGTTCAGGTTTCATGATCGGTGATGGAATTCCTCGACTTTTCTGCCAACCCACTGCATGCAGCTCAGTTCTAATTGTCGCCTTACAGACGGCCACAGTTCCTCTATCAATCATATCCAGCCTTAAGTTTTCTAAACTCCTAAACACCAAGCCGCCTCCTGTCACCGACAGTCAATTTTCTGGGCCTACCTGCGCCTCCCTGGTGCTCAATGCTCTATCCATTTGCAATATTTTTCAAAACACGATAAACAGTGGACAAAGGGATGCCTGTTCTACTTGAAATCACTTTAGCTGATCTGAATTCCTTGTTATAATACTTTAATCAACTTCCTCTTCTCTAAATCATCCATACTGAGGATCACTGAAAATGTCGTCTGCTAGCAAGTAAACAAAGCGGGGTAACTCTTCACAAACTAATGAAAAAGGATTAACGGAGTTGTCTCTCTTGAATGATACCAAGCACTTGATAGCTGGTCAAGGTTGTTTATACTAGAAATCCAATTAAACATATTCCTAAAATTCTCAATAATTTCTGGTCATACTATAGATATCGGTTAAAAACAACAGGACTATTGATAACAGTAAACACCACAAGTTACTGGCAATTTAAAACCATGTTAATGTTTCTATGATGTTTCAGAGAAAAACGATCGTGTCCGACAGTTTGTTGTGATATGTTTAGCTTTAATAGCTTTTAGCTTTTTAGCTCAAATGACGTTGAGGATATATCTTCTCAGATTGAGCAAGCAACGCGAACTAACCTAAAACTCGACAATGTGTTGTATAAAAAAGTCGCTGCCTCGGAAACATTTAATTCAAGGGTAAGTGAAGTCAGTTGTGTGTCCTTGTGGCCAGTCAACTCTTCATCACCGTGAAACCATCTTAACTAACCTGTCCCGTACGATGGTGTTCGCAGGAATAATCACAACTTACATTGTATAAATATCCACATGGAACAGAGGCGTTGACAGGCAGGATTCGGTGTGATGCCTATAACCAGACAGAAACCGATTACTGGATTGAATAGACCCATTGATAAAACTACAGCCTGTTACGTTAACTGCGTATTGTAGAGGATAGCCTTTGCACTTTGTGTCAGACGAAGTGGGCAGTATTCTTGAAATACCCATTAGATCAGGAACGAGAATATTCAACGTCTGACGAAAGTGGCGCCATCCTTTCCGAATACAATAGAACAGAATTGACTAGTTTAATTAACTGGACTGGTAAACGTTTGATGGTGAACATAGTGATACACTGACGACAGTATATATACTAAATCAGACAGATTACACGTTCAGAGGATTCAGGTGGTCGTCCACGTTAAGCTGGGGCGATTAGGTAATTTGAGGACTGAAGTGTTTGTTGTGACGAGAAAAATCTGGGTTCGATTCCCGACAGGGGGGCAATCATATATAAAGCATTGACAAACTGGAACACTGCGCAAACTGTAATAACTAGTACTCATGCACTATATTACTAGTCATTTGTTCTCTAAATCTCCATGAGGTTGCAATATTGTCTTTAGTTTTACGTGTTATACTATATGCGTGTAAATGTGCCGATATGGTGTATCGGCCCCTGGCCTTAAAATGATTAAACCACAACAAACATAGTTATATGTTTGCATATATACTGTATATAATCCGTCAAAAAACACAAAAAACACCTGATACAAAACTCGTCACCATATCTTACCGTCCAAGGTGATTGATCTGAGCCTGTCAATCACTGACTATTGCTACACCTTATCTACTGTACATGCTGTCATGTATATCCTCTTGACTGAGACGTTTTCTTATCCTAAACATTGGAGCAGTCTCAAGTCGAGTTAACACAACTTTACAATTGCCATCTCAACTGAAAAGCTATTTTCACTAACACATGATAGATGGGTCCCTTAAATATCGATCAAGATTCTCAGTTTCACACAATGCGCACGCCAAGACGTCTAGGCCTGACACGATAGGATGTGTATTGTGTTGAACTACAATATGTTACAGCGTCTAGACCTTGACTAGATATGTGTCCTCAATCTTCCAGCAAGGTCTTCCTCTGAGAACAACTCTGACAATTGTACAACCCCAATATGTAAAATCAAGACAATATGTAAAAACTGACGCAATATGTAACAACTTAACGCAAAACGTAAAAAATAACGCAATACATTTGTATGTAAAATATTAACGCAATATGTAAAAGATGTCTTTAACGCAAAAAGTACAACACCTAACGCAAAATGTAGAAACAATTTTTAACGCAATATGTCAAAACTTAACGCAATATGTAAAATCCACTTTAAGGTTTGAATATTAGGGGTGGCGATCGAAATCCATTTTTGTCACCAAAATTGACTTTTTACGTGATACGGTATTAACTATTCCAACGAAAAAGTTATTGTACTCTAAGATATTGTTTAAGGTTTATGTACACGTTGCTGTCCTGTGGCAGGACTATTGTTGTTTGGCGTTAACCAGCACACACTCAAAGTATTGAGCAAAATTGTGTAAATGGCGGTACCTACCGGGAAGCACGATTTTCAGTGATCTAATCGTATTATTTTCACTCTTATTTTCCCTTTGTCGTGCATTGGAATTTGTTCAGAAGACGATAGAGAATGTTTTCTATGTCGTTGGCGTTTTGTATTTCTATTCTGTAATAATAATGTATTTGTTCTTAGCAGTTTGATATCAGTGGTAAATACTTTTGTCTAAATACAAACACAGTCGAAGTTGATTATAGCGTCCACCCATATGTTCAGGAGACAGCGCCAGACCTGTAGGGGCCCCACATGCCACTGCCCAGCATAGAAAACAGCAACTGATCTCCCCTGTTAGCTATTATTTAGATGTTATTGTTAAATTATATATCCCGTGCACACTCTCTCCGTGTTTTATGCAATATAGGGAGAATATACATTGCTCTTAATAGCATATGTAATCTTTACAACATACATACATTGTAACCGACATTAGACGCATGTTCTTGTTCTGTGTATAAATAAATAAATAAATAAATATACATTCATATAACGCCTTTAAGTGACATTTTGAAGCTGGTATTATGAAGAGGAACACTTTTGTATTGATAGACAACTTCTTTATTGCTACGTTTCGATGTATCTGTTTGATTGGCATTTAGAGACAAATACTGTTTCGGTGTAGTTGCTAACACCGTTATCAAGCAAATTTCGCCTCTTTTGCGCATTTGTACGTATTCATGATGGGATGGCGATAAGTTTAGCTCATATATTTAATCCAAAAATAATCCAGACCCCAGTACGTAAATACATATGAATGATAACAGTTTGGGAATATGCAATCTACGATGGTTTCCATCATTGGTTTAAGTCACAGAATTCGGCTCAACGCCTTGATTAGTATTGTCTTCTCCACATGGAGGGGTCACTGTGTGGTGGTGTGTGGCCCTGTGCATAGAGCTCACAATTCAGTTGAAGTTAAGCATCGTTGGGCGCGGAAAGCCTTGGATGGGTGACCGTGTTTGGCAGCTTAAGTTCCCAGCAGAAAAAGGGTACCAGGTGGGATAAAGTCATGGGACTATAACAGGCAGCGCCATAGAGATCCATTAAACAAATATATACATATAAATATATATTTGTCGAAATAAAACAAAATCTCATAAAGCGAAATGACGTCAACTTAATTAGAACAATAACTGGAACATGTCGAACACTTGGCTAGACTTGTAATACACGGGGTTCGATCGAACTTGTTTCCTAATATAGCTCTTAATTATAACATTAGGATCTCAAATGATGTTTGCACATGACGTATAAGTGTAATGCAGAAGCTTATATGTACCAAGAATCGAATTCAGCATACTCTGATCTTTCAACGCATCTAACATCCTAGACTGTTAAATGTTTTTGATTTTGAAATGATTACCGTTTCCTTCTTATACATGAGATGTGCCTATTTTGATCTCGCGCTTTGATTGCTTGGCTTGAGAAGTTATAAATTCAAATCACACGAATAAAGAGCAAATCTATTTGGAAAGTGTGTTTTGTTTGTTTGTTGTTTAACGCCGCACTCAGCTATTCCAGCTACATGGTGGCGATCTATAAAGATTCTAGTCTGGACCAGACAATCCAGTAAGCGCATCGATCTTCGCAATTGGGATACGATGACATGTGTCGACCAAGTCAGCGAGCCTGACCACCCGATCCAGTTAGTTGCCTATGATGACCAGCAATGGTTGCTGAAGGCCAGTTCAAGGCAACGCAAAGAGTAGCCCTGAAATCGGTTCGTACGAACGTAAGTTGACAATCAGTAAATTTCAACACCTTGTCAATGAATAATAAAAACGTTCCTGCAGTAAAACACACAGGTTAGTTTTACAATTGAAACAGTCAATTCTAGTTCTGTAAGCGTACTCACGGTGTCCAGAAATTGTCAATGTCGAGTGTTTTGGATAAGGTGCCAGTTCCGTTCTTGAGTTCTGAACTATAGATGGAATGTCAGGAACTAGGTACATGTAGGTGTTTTTCTATACTCGGTTTGGCATCGGTAGCCATCGTTTCACGTGTGTGGCTACAGTTAGTTTTTTTAAAAACTCTCACGTCAAGACTCTTCTCGAGAGATTAATCTTGCTATCGTTTTAACAACCAGAGGAAGCAAACCTAATCATTGTTCCGCTTAAACTCTGGCCAGTACAGGAAGTGACATTTTACGAGGATTTCAGTCATTTGCTTCCCCAGAAACCTACAACTAGCGAATCTACAACAAACTCTACAACACCATAACCGCACTGAAAAGGGTTTTCTTCTCTATCTCCGTGTGAAGAAGGAACATCAGAAGGTAAGATCTTTCATCGTAGCTAATTCCGTTTAAAGATCACAACACGTCTCTGTAATCTGACAGAATCCGTCTGGAATGTCAGTGCGATATTTGTCTTTAAAAGCCAACGGTTCAGCAAATAGCATTGTATTACTGTCTCATAGAGGGATATAGAGAAGGTCAGTGTCTGCGTTGTGAATTCTTGTCATTATCACCAGTACTTCCGCACCTACTATCGCTCTGACTACAACATCCACCATAACCATGACTAAAGTATTTCTTTTACCAGTGAGTGAATGAGTTTAGTTTTACGCCGCACTTAGCAATATTCCAGCTATATGGCGGCGGTCTGTAAGTAATCGAGTCTGGACCAGACAATCCACTGATCAACAGCATGAGCATCGATCTACGCAGCTGGGGAAACAATTATATGTGTCAACCAAGTCAGCGAGCCTGACTCCCCGATCCCGTTAGTCGCCTCTTACGACAAGCATGGGCTACTGAAGACAAATTCTAACCCGGATCTTCACGGGTGATTTCGGGTGATTTCGTTTACCAGGTACAACATAATGTGTTAATTCCACATTGTACCTTTTTCATTCTGCTAATTTATCGCGTTAATTCCAGAAACACACGCCAATTCCGCAAATATACCGCGTTATTTTCATACATAATCGTTCAGCCACTGCACGCAAAACATTACAGAAAATGAGAAACAGCTTTGAAAAACGTTCGTTGCGATCTATGGTTTATTAGGCTTTCTCAGGGTTCTGACAAAGATAGCACGGGGCGGTGATCTGAGAATCTGAAATTTCGTTTGTTCTCTTTTCGTCAAAGCACAACATGTAATTTAATGCGTGGACTGTGATTCCAAGGTGTAACATTATGTTCAGGACATCTGTTGGCATAATTGTACCATGCATGGATAGGTGCTTATTATCATACCTTAGTATTCACAAGTGTGTCCCTGTTAAGAAGAGTCTTGACAGTTCTTGACAATCACCTGCAGATATTCAGGGGCTTAATCAGGAACACTGATAAATATGCATAATTTTTATGCTTTGTGTATGAATGCATGTATTGTAAAATCTAGATCGTATCGATATACGATTTATTCTGTTGCTTACAGTGGACCATCACTAGTCCGATATTCCGGGCAGTTACAACTAGGAATGTTTACAAGTACAAAACGTATCTCTCCTCCATTTCCATGATTTTCGTGATTTGTTATCACGGACATGTGTTTATCTGGCTGTTTCCAGCGAAGAACTACTTCCGGATTCACAGGGTTCCACAATGTAATTTATTTGACAAGTGTAAATTCGTTAAGGATGTGAAGATGTACAACCCTCTTACACAAAGATCGTAGTTAACAACCTTGAATTGTCAATATAAGACATATCGTAAGTACCAGTCTTAGATGAGTTGTGCCCTTTGTCTCAAGCCTTCGGGATCCAAGCCACAGGAGTAAATCGGCGATGAAGCTTTCAAATTGTAAGGATGCAATCAATTAACATTTTGCCAAAATGAAGAAATGTGTCCAATATTATCATGTGCACACAACGGTCAAATGTCATCCATGCCTTCTCAGTAGAACTTTTAACACGAATTTTCGGAACTGTTTCTGTGTGTTTGTATTTAGTAACATCAGAACAGCAAGTATGAGAGTTCGTGAGCTCGAAGATGTACACGTATATGTAGCTCTAAGTGGACGCTGAACGTTATATCCTGAAAACGTGTCTCGTGGCAGCCCTTATATTGCATATATCGTGCACCGGGTGCTTAAGGTAGACAAGGAAAACTCTGGATATTTTGAAACCATCCTGTTTTTTGTCAAATTGTTTGGATGTATAGCTCCGAATCGATAGTCTTTTAAGGTGTCTACTATCTAACCAGTCTTGCGCGTATATGCCAACGTCTTGAACTCAGTATTTAAACATTACATATTTAAGTGTGGCTAAAGATCTTGATCAACTAAAGGTGACAAAGTGCATAGCTATTACTAATTTGATGCAAAAGAGAAATGTCCTAAATGTCATATTTTTATGCCGTCTTGGTCATTCCTGCCTAGATGTGAGGGTACATTCTGATTTACTAGTGCGACTGTGATCATAGTAGTGGTCTGCTCTGTGTCCGGAGGTTAGTGTCATTGATAGTTTGGTTTCTTCAGACGCCTGTCCCACGCCATGTCGTCCGTTCATAACAAGTTAAAGCCTGTGGTAGACGTTGGTCAGTTCGATAATGTTGCCCGACGACCGTCACCCCGACACTACCGCCAGTTTAATATATATGGAAATACCCCAGCCCGGCCTTGGTAATAAATAGGCGATTGTCTTCCAAGCTTAGCAGGGTTGATAAACTGGAGATCTTAATCGAGCCTCAGTAGTCAGTAGTCGTGATGATGACGTGTGTGCGTGTGTGCGTGTGTGTGTGTGTGTGTGTGTGTGTGTGTGTGTGTGTGTGTGTGCGTATATGTGCGTGTTTCAGTGCCGAATACAATGAGCTATTCTGTGTCTGTTTCTTTCATTCAAAACATGTAACGCACATATAACAAGGAACAAATTGCACCTTGTTTCAGTAAGGAATATATTAAGTGCCATTCACCTTCTTCTTATTCATCCAACAAAGTTGGAAATCAACTAAACCACTAAGAAACAACATTCGATGCCCTGTCTGATTCTTAGCATTCAAATTCCAAACGAAGGCAACGTCTGTACCATGCTGTGCGACAAGAGGTGTGATTTCGATTTTCAAGTCGTGATTTTCCCCTTCACATCAGCAATGTTTCATCAACTCATCTTTATTGTGTTTGATTGTTGCATGGCAGTTTTATTTGGTTAACCGAATATTGGTGTTAATTCGAGTTAATAGTACTTGAATTTGACTTTCTCAGAGGTTTTTATCTTGTTTCCTCCTAATAGTTTCTGCTTATGTCCCACAGACAAATACATCTGATAAAATACTTGCTATATCCTGTTAGCAATTAGCAAATTAATATTCAATGCGTAGCGTAACATTGCAATCAGAAACGATATGTTTCTCACTACAGTAAAACAGAGATCTTTAACATATTGTTACGGTTTAGAAATTACTGTGATAAAAGGCTTGTGAGTCCCCCTGAAACCAGCAAAATAGAACGCAAACAAGTTTATAATATTCAATTGTATATTGAATAAACAAGGTTACAATGAATGACATTTCTAATACAATACAACTGGATCACAAATCTAAAATATCACCAAAGTATTGATATTCCCAGTAAAAACAGATTGTTTTTGACAGCTATTGAAAGTTCACTGTAGACGAGGCCTCTTGAAACGTCGATGTTAGCGGACAGATGAGCAAATCCAAAGTAGTCCCAGTAATCCAGCAACAATCCCTATATACCTATTATACAGTTCCAGAGAATTCTAGCAAAAGCCACGCCACACCACTAGCTATATATATAGCATTTAGGAATTACTGGAATCGCACCGTCTTCCCTCGAAACCACCGGAAACGAAACACACAAAAGGGAACCAACTCCCCGGCCCACTCCCAGCAGGTGAAAATACATAGTCAATTCAATTCAATTCAATTCTTTATTGTATGAAAGGCCATAGGCCCATATACAAAAGAGATACATCTTGACAATGGCATATGTAATCAACTTTCTAACTAATCAATTCTTTTCTTAACAAAAATGCATTGTAGATAAATAGAGCAACTTTGTGTTGTTTTGGAGGTTCTTTCCAGGAAAGTAAGGAAGACAATAGATTAACGTTGATTTGAGACAAAGACAGTTGCGGTAGATACTTATTTCTTAGATTTTCATATACAGGACAAATAAACATAAAATGGAATTCGTCTACAATAATGTAACAGAATGGACATAATCTTTGGGTGTTTTCTATGGAAACATATCTTCCACGGTTAATTAATAAATCATTAAGGGATATATAATGTAAAACGTATAAAAGCATTGCGAATATTTCTATATTGAAGGTGAGCAAGATAACACTCTGGCTCAAGCAACAACTTAAATTGACGATATGAATCATATCTAGAACTTTCATTAATAGTTGAATGCCATTCCTGCTTAAACATATCAACAGCCCGCATACGAAACTGTCTAATAAACATATTTGCATTGCCAACTGTCTGTGATAACCAAATACAACCAAAACCAAATCTAAATAGTAAGGTGCAAATATGAGATGTCCAGTTATTCTTTCCAAGATAATCAAGATGTAAAAGCATATTGAAAGCTTATTTAGGTAAACGATGTTCAGGCATATTATTTTTTTTACACCAATATTTTAAACAACGACAATAAGATGATATGTACAATGGGAACCTCCCACATTCACCATAAACCATAGCATTTGGCGTTGACAAACCAACATTTAGAAACATTTTACAGGCAAGCAAATGAATTTTTTCTATGGTATAATACTCTTTAAAACCCCATATTTCAGATCCATACAGTAAAATCGGTTGTATCTGAGAGTCAAATAATTTGAAGTAAATAGGCGGTGGAATAAGACCGAGCATAGGAACAACAGAGTGAAGTTGTAAAAGAGCTTTCTTTGCTCTCCTCGCCAGGTTAAGTACGGACTTTTTCAGATTCAGCGTATGGGTAAACAATATGCCAAGGTATTTATAATCATTCACAACATTCATACGTTTATCTTTAAAAAACCATTTCTCACTAGCCGACAAAGGACCACCTCTACGGAATAAAACAATGTTTGTTTTATCTAGATTCACACTCAACTGCCATTTATCTGTACACGCTGAGAGTATATCTATTTGATTTTGAAGACCAATTACAGAGCTGGACATAAGAATGACATCATCAGCAAATAATAACATAAAAAATTCGATTACATCTGGAGAAAGTTGGATGCCATGTTTACCAGACTTCATGATATCTAAATATAATTCGTTAATGAAAAAGAAGAAAAGTAAAGGACTTAAAATACATCCTTGACGCAGACCGACAGGACAATCGAAAAAGTCACTTACACCATAGCCACAGCGGACACATGACTTTACATTGGAATACATCAATCTTATGATACCATACATTTTACCTCTCAAACCTATATTTCTTAAGCATTTCCACAGTCTGAGTTCCTTTATCATGACGACCCGTGAAGATCCGAGGTAGAATAGGTCTTCAGCAACCCATGCTTGCCACAAAAGGCTACTATGCTTGTCGTAAGAGGTGACTAACGGGATCGGGTGGTCAGGCTCGCTAACTTGGTTGGCACATGTCATCGGTTCTCAATTGCGCAGATCGATGCTCATACTGTTGATCACTGGATTGTCTGGTCCAGACTCGATTATTTACAGACCGCCGCCATATAGCTGGAATATTGCTGAGTGCGGCGTAAAACTTAACTCACTCACTCACTGTCACTCACTTTATCATGACGCGTGAAAATGTTATTATCATAAAACCCTGTTTTGTTTTTGAGTTGTACTGAGTGTTCTCGTTACATAAGAAAGGTAGGAACGAGAGGTGACTTTATGATATTTGTTTATGGCTTTGTTGAACATGAAATCGATATATGTGTTTCTGCCATTATAATCAGAGTTAAAAATGGTACATATTTATGAAAAATGTACCAGATCTAACAAACCACAAAGGTAAATAAAAGGGCAGTAGTGTACCAGTTAACATTTGGGTCAATAATGGCTCAGAAAATTAAAAACGACAACAGTATTTACAAGAATTTATACACATTGAAAATCAGCGTACCTTTTTATAATATTGTATTATTATAACTATAAAACTTTACTTTTTGGTAATTTTAAGAACGTTTAAGGATGTCTACTTTACTGAAAAAACAACTGGACAAAGTCAGTCTTTCGAAAGAATCCGAAATGTGTCCAGTTGTCCTGATACAAAATGGGAAAGTGTCCGTAAAACGGAAAAGGAACTTTTTATGCAGTGATTGTAAAGTACGAAAAAGCCATACGAGAAGGTTTAAGGGTGATTTCAAGGTAATTTCAAGGGTGATTCAAAGAAGCGTTTCATATTTCAGTACCCTAGTCAGTGAAGTGGGGAAAACGTAAAATCATTAGAAGATCCCTATATTTTGTAAAACCAGATTGACAGAATTTAGAGCCATGTTTTCAGAAGGCGGCATTATTCTCAGACAGCAGAAACCACAGCTAAGGCTGAAGTGTTTGACTTCATTTAACTTCTCCACTCGAAATGGTCCCTGGCTCTATTTTCAGACATGGTGGATATTATTTGGGAGTCAAAACTTACACAAATCATTTTTTCAATCAAAAAAATCCTGAAGGAAATTCGATAGATAAGGGCTCTGATGTAGACCCAATGCTAGATTTACATACACGCGGTAGACATGACGCCGTCTTGCATGGCAGTTATACATACCTGTCGCCAAAACACAATGTGCGTTGTAATAGCCATCACTCTAGCTTTCAATTAGTTCGGCCTTGGTTTAGGGATCACGAGAGTGTCTCATAACGTTCTTGGTCAACTGAGTGCTGTCTTTTTTGTCATATAACTCAAAGGTTTACAGCAAACAACTGTCGTGAAAAGCATCTTAGAAATGGCAACGGAATACAATGCACGTGGCACAAAAGAGTTAGCAAATAAAGCAAACAACGCCAAACCTATAGAGTACATAGATGAAATCAGAATGTTGAACAGACGATGAATATATCCCAGCACAATTATTATCCCACATAATATTTCATAATGTTTTGGTCAGCCGCCTTCTAGATATTTCCATCTCGATCCACCAGTGACGAACGACACCGAACCGAACTACCCTTTGAGTTGCTCTTCTTTGTATTTGTAACTGTTCATATTACGCTTGTTAACCTGTAAAATGCGATACTATATTTCTCTCTGTCCAAGTGACCGCCTCCGTGGTGTAGTGGTTAGAGCGTCCGCCCGCGTCATACCAAAAGACGTTAAAATATGGTACTTGTTGGTCCCTGCCTGGCGCTCGGCATTAATGGGTACAACAAGGACTGGTCGGCTCGGAGTCAGTATAATGTGTCTGAGTGGGGTATTCATGCTTCATTGCGGCATGGTATCTCATTTGGCTAGCACTATAAAACCAGCCCAGTCTGGGCTAGTACAAGCAGCCGCACATACACATACACACGCATGCACGTCGTCATATGAGCGAAATATTCTCACGCACGACGTTAAACCCAATTTCACCTCACCTCACCTCTGTCCAAGTACACCAAAGGACAACGGCGTCTCGGAACACCAGTGAAGATCAGGGTTAGCATAATTGATCTTCAGTAACCCATGCTTGTCGTAAGACTAACGGGATCGGATGGTCAGACTCAATGACTTGCTTGACACATGTCATCTCATCCTAATTGCGCAGATCGATGTTCATGCTTTTGATCACTGGATTGTCTGGTCCAAACTCAGCCCGCCCCCATAAGCTGGAATTTTGCTGAGTGTGGCGTAAAACTAAACTCACTCACTCACTCCTGGTCGGAATACACTCAAGAAGCTGGGCAACGGTTGCGAGGGAAGTACAGATTCGATTCTCATTGTTGTGATATTACATGAAAACCTATTGAAATGAGAAAACTATTGCTAATGTTGTATATACAAGCAGGTCAGTGCACGAATGACATTCAGGACAGAAATCACACACGTCCTTGCTGATTCTATATGCGTCAGAAAGGTGTTGGCGAATTATACCCCCTCCCTACCCTGTTCACGGGACAAATAGTTGGATGTATTGATTAATGCTAAATAACTTCGTTTCACACAACCGTCTTAAAACCCTAGTGCAGTTTAAATATTTACAAATGTGTTGATTAGTTTAACACTCTACAGAAATCTTCTAATCAGTTTTCACCAGCTAGGTATCTAATGGCAAGACATCAGCATTCTTTAGGTCTGTTTTAGGCACTTCATACTATGCTTGAGATAAAAAAGTCAATGTTTCGTTATTCAGTCATCTGTCGGTGTCCTGTGTATTTTCGTATTCTCTAGCCTTGCGGACCATGACGATCTGGGTTGGAATTGGTCTTCAGCAACCCATGCTTGTCGTTAGAGGCGACAAACGGGATCGGGTGGTCGATTATTTACACACCGCCATCATATAGCTGGAATATTGCTGAGTGAAGCGTTAAACAACAAACAGAAACAACCAACCAACTATAGACTTGGGGGCAATGTAGGACTCACTGGTTTAGTAGTACCAAGGAACATTCGTAAGGGTAGGAAAAGTTAATTGTGGAAAACGTTTCACAGGAAAAAAGAAACTTAAGAGCCACTGTCGTTGTGTATATATCCAGGGTACAATGCTCAAATTGAACAATTGCCTAACATACGCGTTGCCCCAAGTGAACAATGAGTAGTTTTACTATCCTGGGGCGGATCCTTCCATCAGATAAAACATATTTATCAACAAAGAAGTTTGTATGCCTCGTCCTTTTCTGTTCAACTTCTGTCGGCAATTTCGTAAACGTTGCATGAAAGACCAGCTTCATTTGAGACGGTCAACCGTTTTCTTGGTCTCAACCCGAAACAAGAATGAACTGTAGAAACAATGCGATATAGTTCATACGTTGAGGATGGACTGATATAATGTAAAGTATAAAAACACTTCTGTTTGTTTCTGAAAAGTCCTGCAGTTGGCTTCCTGCCCGAAAGGAAAACAGCCTCCCTTCGCCTGTTATACAACAGTTCAAGCCATACGATTGTTGCGGAATAACGGGCTCTCTCTCGAGGCGACGCGGTGATTACGGTTTTACATCGCACATACAACCCAAGCTACTTCACGATATCAGGTATCAGCTTCTCATTGCCTGAGAAAAACGAGACGGATGAATTAACTTTTCTCACAGTACATTAAGATGGCAATAAAAGCTATATTAGTGTTCCAATTTTGGCTTATTAATGTTGACATTTGACAGCATTTGATATCCATTCTGAAACGTGATTAGAGGTAAGGATGAGGTAAGTGTCAGTTTACTTAAAGCACATGGATGATATACATACAGTACCTATTGGGCGTGTTAGAATCCTCTGAACTAGAACAATATTCAAAGAGCAAGTAAACCCAACTCGCTGACCTTCACCAAAATATGTCCAAAGTATATGATAGACTTTGTTCACCCAGCCTGATGAAATCATAATCATACAAATCGATTCGTGTCTCTGCTTCAATGAACAAATTAATCAAGGCATTTCATTCTTGTGTACTGAAGACGAATGAAGGGTGATCTTCAATCCTGAACAAAATTGATCTATGTAATCGGATATAATAACTGATAAACACGCTGATAGAATGTGTGTGATGTCTGTATCCTCATGTTCATGGACATTTAGGGAAGCGTTTCGCTCCATTCCTTGATTAGTCGTACTTTGAATAACAATAAACGGTTATACTGCGCATTTGTGGATTTCAAACGAGCTGTTGATTCAATAGACAGGTGTAAATTATGGTATAAATTAGCAAAATTAGGTGTTAGAGGGAAGCCATTCATTCCTTGTATCTGTAAAGTCTTGTGTGAGGATATATTAGGCGTTTGAGATATGGGGGTATAATAAAGAATTAAATGTTGAAAGGTTACATTTGAATTTTTGTGGAAGGTTGTTAGGGGTTAAGAAATCAACATGCAATTCAATGGTTTACGCAGAGATAGGTCGTTATCCGCTTTTACTTAAGAGACAATATATTATCATTAAATATTGGTGTAGGCTTCTTGTGTCTAACAATAGTATTTTACGGGGTTGCTATGAGTACTTGTATGAGGAGGTGGAGACACGTGGTGTTAAGAATTTGGCGTATCAGGTGAAATGTATTCTGTCCAACATTGGTTTCAGTGCAATATGGTTAAGACAGGAGTTATCAACGGATTATTTATCAGTTATTAAACAAAGGAAGACTGATCAGGCTATGTACTTTATTTTAGTCAGTTGTCCAACTCGTCGAAATGTGTAATTCATAAAAATGTTATCAATCAATGTTCGCTTCAATATTATTTACGTAAATTGATTCCATATCTCCATAGGAAGTATTTATCTAAATACCGACTCAGCTTCCATAACTTAGGGGGAGGAACTGGTAGATACAAAACATAAATCTTGTTAATCGTAAATGTTTAATGTGTAAAAATAATATTGAAGATGAGTTGCATGTTATATTGAAATGTCATCATATTATAATTATAGAATAATGTATATCAAACCATATTATTACAATGCCCATCGGTATTTAAGCTTATTCATCTTCTTAGTATTAGCAATGTTACAGTATTATGTAACTTAGGCAAATATTTATATAAGGCTAGTATATTACGAAATGAGTCAATTAGAGTGCAGTAATTGTACATCCTCCTTTATATGTCCATTGTCACAATCTTTTAAAAAACAAACCTGTACCAATACCGCTATTTGACATACCAATTATCTGTACAGATAAAGTTAATAAAGGAATCGAATCGAAATCGAACACCTTGGGGTCATAACTGTCACTTCAGGATAATGAGGCTTGTGAACGCATCTGTAGCACAGGCATAAGTATCTTATGTGGCCCTGGGCGTCCAGACATGCCTGGACACGAGGACATTGGTCATGCAGTACCTCTCCTCCAATGATTCCCGGTCCAGCTGCTGTTTGTGGTTAGTTTGTTTCGCTGTTTTCATAAGTGACTCCCAAATATACGTTTTGCTTGCATTGTGAAACATGAATGTTGTGATGAATTAATGTTTCTTACCAAGACATTTATCACTGTTTCTGGCGTTTCTGGGTATGTTGTTGTGAGCACATTTCCCGTGGGGACGCCCATCACGTCACTAGGACGCCAGGCGGCTTTTGACAAACGATTCTATCGTGAATGTATATTCGATAGGATTTGGACCTTTGTAAGTAGGCTCAATATGGGCTCTTATGATTTTTCTCTTTGCTCCACTTGAGATTTCTAATGTCAGTACCATGACACCAAAAGACTGATGTAACAGTTTTCAGTCGTTATGATTGAAATCTAGTTCTGAAGGAAATTGTTACAACTTGGAGGCATTGCGTGATTAATTGATGATCCTATTTCACCTTTGTCGTGGCAAGGAAACCGATTGTACTGCCAGCGTGTGATAATCTAATGAGTGTGTTTTAGTTTCCATTTTAAAATGCTGAAAGACAATATTGGATGGAACTTGTATCATCGTTGTCTTGTCATGTGTTGATATGTATGTGCGTATGTGTCTGTGCCTGTGTGTCGATGTATGTGTCTGCATGATTTGTGTTTCAGTGTGTCTGTTTATGTGCTGCGTTATAATTGTTAAATAATCTCGAACGGGATGTAAAGATCCATTCTACTTCATCTCTCCTCTCAGCTGTTGTGAGACTGGTCCATCAACTTGCTATAGAGTGAAGTGTTATGATAGAGGTGACGTAATGCCCTGTTACAGCAATATGAATCCACTGGTGTCAGTTTGTCCAGACATGCACAAAGATTACACATTAACGAATCTCATATCACGACCGCCTACCACTTGGCATGCGGCTTCAGTGGCAGACCACGCGCTGTTCTTATTGTGGACATTCAATTCCATCATCGTCTGACAGTCATATCAAGATTTATATTTAGCGAAAGTCGTCATATAATCTCTCATCAAAATTGTAGAAACAGCATCAGCTTAGTCCCCCATATTACTGTTCAGTCAAAGATACCTTTATTGTCCTTGTAATATAAATAAAGGGATTTCCTTCTACCCTGGTTATGACTGTGTGTCAGCATTGCTCTTGTCTGTGATAATACTGAATAAGACACGTTGTGATATTTTGTTCAAGCAAAGGATGTTATATGAAATATCTGTTTGCAGTGATCACTTTTCCCAGGATGTGGAGATTTTATCTAAAGTTTCGTGGAAGACCTTCTATGGCTGTGCTTAAAGTTATCCGCAGCTGCTGTGGCGTCATCGGTCGAGTCCAAATACTTTCCGGAGAGAACTTTCTTCGTTCATGGGAGCACATAGAAATCGGATGTGCCAGATCTGGAGAACGTATGTGAGTGCTGAATGAATGTAAAGTCACACTATTGTAATAAAGCCATGCACTGACACATTTTCAGTACATCTTTTCCATGTCTTTGCACTTATCTTTTATCTTAAGTTTCATAGAAGACCTTCTGTGACAGTGCTAAAAGCTATCCAGAGAGTACTTTAACTTGCTATACAACTATTGATCTTTATGCTTCGTTTGCTGTTTGCTAATTTACTGACAGTCCATCATAATGACGCAGAGAACATAACCTTTCCAGGTAATGGGCCATTATTGCCTTCTTTGGCGGTGGAATTATTCCGATTGTCGTTTGGACTCTGACTTCAGACTTGAAAAGCTGAAACCAAGTTCCACCCATAGCCACATATCGTTGCGAGAACCTTTCTGGATCAGCTTCAGCAAGAGCTAGATTATCACAAAATACGTTGTGCCTGGAGCGTTTCTTGATTTCTGCATGCCAAGTTTCTGTGATAATGGAATTTACTGAGTAACTCTCTCCTGGGAAATATGCCCACTAAAATGCGCAATATGATGCAGTCATTCGCCCCTCCGCCAGCACGTTATCGTAGAATCTCTGGATCATTTCAAGGCTAATTATATACCTTTTTCTTGTTTCGTCACGCAGTGAGAAAGGGTTTGCATAACACAGGAATAGAATGACAAAAAATATTTCTTTGTACATTTAACACATAAACATATCTTACACGTTGAAATTTCAATATATGCTATTGTTTTAGTTTTTGACATCGTAATTCCGTCTCCAGTTTCATTAGCAATAATGAATGTTGGTTACGTTCTGGTGAAACCAGTCTAGTTGTGGGTATACAACTGAATGTCCATTAATCACATCCATCTGTTCTTGTGCTTTATATCCCACGCCAACCTGGAAGCGACATGAAACCTAATCTATTCCCAGTATTGCTTGATTATGACACGTTTACATTCTGAGTGGAGAACGGGCGGTCCAGTCGTCTGAGACAACGCTATTCACTCTGTTGCCGTCCTTGAGCATGCCAGAAACGTATGATGGTGGGTTCGGATACCGGTTAGCAGCAATTATTTTTCAAGGGTATTCAGCACCGTACCTCTGCTTTCTGATGTAACTGGAATTCTGTTAAAGGCCATGTCACTTAAGTTCCAAGATTCATATTGTGGGCGTCACTGCATTCCCCGTGGGTATTCTACGTGAGAGTCGATCCTCAGCAACAGGCGATTGTCATAAGAGGCGATGTAATGCGTCGGATGGACACACTCAGAGCCTTAATGTGGATTGATTTTGCATCAAGCCATTGGACGTTGTTATGAAGACTCGATGTAGACCGCTGCAGTATTTCAAAAGTGCGGCTTTAAACAAGAAACAATGCACAGATTGCGTCAAGTCATGCCTTTGTTTATACAGTCAAACACATTACATCGAATGAAATAATATGAAGACCAGGACAGAATACATCCTAAAACCTAACATAACTGCGGTATGTGGATATGGTGTTTCCCCCAAGGATTTTAACAGGGCACAGTGCCCTTTTCATTTCGTGCCCTGACAGTCTTTTTAATACAATAATTGATTTTAACACTTGGTGGTTTTTAGTTTCTATTTCATGTTGAAATTAAGTGAAATAACTGTGCTCTTTGAGTCTTAAAGAATCATATGCATGAATAACTTGACGTAATGCTTGGAAATCTACCATTGCATGCCCTTTTTGGAATAAGGGGCCCCTTTTGAAATTCTGTCGCCCTGCCAAATTTGGATCCTGGGGAAAACGCTTGGCTAACATGTGTGACGCACGATCTACCATTGCATGCCCAATTTGGAGTAAGGGGTGCCCGTTTTGAAAGTGTGGGACGTTAGTACACATATTATCAACCACTGCTTAATCTCGTCTGTACTGGATTATTTAGAAAACTGCAGCTAAAAAAACAATGTTTACTCACTCACTTTATATCCCTTCCAATTATAAATGGTTAGTGATACTCCAGGATATGCAGTGAACCGACGGCTGCACTATTGACAGAAGGACTCCCTCCTCACGATATTGCATGATGTTTTTGAAGTAGCAGTGAAAATCAATCTGCAGAACTTTAAAAGGTTATTGAAAAATAATGTGAAATAAAAATGTTTCACATCACCGTCCATGTCATTTAAAACATGCTGTGTGAAGGATTGTTTTAACGACCTCATTCAAATCTTTTACTCTCAGTCGATACCGCTCTCCATCAAGGCCTGACAAGCACCTCCCCAGGAGTTAATACCTGGAGTTCGTTTTAATAAGGATTCTACATTTTCGGCACGAGTGATGCATTCTGAGCAGGATATCTGATTTCTGCATCTCGAAAACGAACGGAACGCGGCAGTTTCGCATGGAAAATATTCATGCGGTATTACTTTCATGTTGGACGTAATTAATAAACCGTTTCTGACACATCATTTCTTCAAAAGGTGTTACGAACCAAACTACCGGGCAAAAGAAAGTCATCAATTTACCTTGAAAGTAATTGTGTAAAAACCAAAAACGTTGGCACAAGTTTGAACCCAAGTAGACAACATTCGCTAAAACCCAACATGATCCCGACACTGTCCGAAAACTTCGTACGGATCGTGCAGATTTCAAAACGTGAGAAACGTAATTGTGGGACATTCATTGGTCCAAATGCACGCGCATACCTGTACCATAAATACCGATGTTGGACAGAGCAAGCATGCGGTCACAAACAAAGAAAACACCACGAATTTACGCAAACGCAACGAGACAGGGAGATCGGTATGGCCAAAATGGGAGCTTCAGAACGTCAGTTGGCAAGAACCTTCAACTGCAGCCAGGCCAGCTTCAGCAAATTGATAAGCCGCTACCAGCAAACAGGCTAGACCCAAGACCGCAAAAGAGACACAGGAACGAAAACCACTACCTCTACCTCCGGAAGAGATTCGTGACGGCGACGTCAACAGAACTAGGACACACCATGCATCAGTAGACGAGCAGTCCTCCGACGACTTGGATGGTATACGATCCTACCGCCCCTTCCCGTGGAATGGAGTCGTTTGGCAGCACGACAAAGCTAGGCCCCACACCGCCAGTATTGTTTCGTGAATACCTGCACAACGTTAACGTTAACGTATTGCCAGCGCCTTCTCCAGAGATGAACCCCATTTAACATGCCTGGGGTCACCTTTATAGTCAGTTGAGACTGTGTGTACCACCTCCAGCGAACCGACAGGAACCTGAACAGACACTCTTGGACTTATGGAAAAGGATTCCTGCTGACGTCATGAGCCGACTGACGACGTCAATGAGGAGACGTGTGCTGGCTATTGGCGGCGTGTTCCCTGCTTCCTGTCTCGTTATGTAACTTTTCATGAACTTTTTGAATGAACTTGGATATGTGACCACTTGATCCTTTTTTAATGAATTACGGCATATGCAATCTCACGAAAGTCTTTTTTTCTATTTCTTGGTCAAGTGAAGTCGGTGATAACTTTTTTTTTAGTTAAAACACAACATTTGAGTTGTGTACGTATTGTGTATTTAGATTGAACTCACCGATTCAAGGTGGTACAGAAATGAAGTCAAACAATTTTAGAAATGTGATATCTGACTGGTGAAACAACTGTAGCATCGTTTATTTATTTACTGGGTGGTCATAGTCAGCTCAGATCCTGTGGAATGATTTGCAGGTCTTCACGCATAGGTATCGTGTCTGAATATATTTTATAATGAAACTTGAATAGTTAATCCGAGAGAGAGTTACAGGTTTTACGAAACCATCGTCAATTTCCCGCTTCAATGGGATAAACTTTTAAACAAGAAAGACTTACACAACCCGGAGGACATACTGCGATGCAATTTCGGTCATCTATCAGATGCTCTGGGATGTACTTTTGTTTCGGTTTCAAACTTTTGCTAAATATGTTTCAAAGAAAAGTCGTGATTTTTTTATTGGCTATGTCGACTGCCTGTAAGTCAGTTCGCGAAAGGTCGTTCTGATGACGTAACTAATGAAAATGTCCAAACACAGATCGATGAAATCAGTGAATGGTCTTATTGCAATGGCCATTTTAGCTGCAACGAACTGATTTTGAATATCTCTTAGTGTTCGTTATGTTCCAAAATGATCATTTCTTTCGTTATGCCGATAATTATTTAGAGGTATCTTTCTAAAGTTTAGGAGGTAAAGAGGCATAACGTTTTAAATGCCAAAAGCTCCAGTATCAATGTACCATTCGATATTTTACATGATGGGATAGGAACCCTGGCATCAAAAGGTTACCATTGCGTTGGCCTTGTATACCCGATTTATGTGTAGTTCATTTATCAATATAGCTCGGATTTATGTGAACAACTGCAACCTTTTATCATGGAAGAATCTACAGACCGAATCCCCAATTCGCATCCATTTACGACCTCAAATTGCCAACATTGTATCATTAGATATCCTACTTATATCACCTACAGATCCTAACGCTCTTTTCAAACCTTTAAATTTGTCAAACCCTTGGTGATATCTTGACACAGATGGAATGCAAATCCTATCAGAAACCATCCGAGCAAAATACTCCGAAGCATCCCAGTTGCAATTTTGCGCTGTCCGACATGTCACATTAGCAAATGTTGTGTTACTCATAACCAATGTCAATGAAACAATTCTGAGGGTTGTGAATGTTTTCTTAATTATTTTTCCATTATAGTAACCATTGTAGGTTTATAAATTTGTCGCAGTTACGAAGAACCAAGTAGACGTGCTCAGTTCAAAATATAGATTGAATATCGGTTACGTTCCAGCTATACGTATTGTTAGTCTGTAAATAATCGAATGTACCAGTCAAACAAGTGATTGAAGATGTGACCACCAGTTCCTTGGTGATGACACGCCATCACAGAACCTGACCACCCGATTCCAATTTGACAAACGTTTTTGGAAGTATTAGGTTCGCAGGAACTACACATATTCCGATGCGGAGTCCCCTAACTGAGCATTTTTATGGGAAGGTGTCCGTAAAACGGAAATGGAGCTTTTCATGTTGTGATTGCAAGCTACGACAAGGTCACATGAGAAGGTAGAAGAAATTCCACGATGTTTCGAGGGTAATTAATAAATGCGTTTCATAGTTCAGGTCTTTAAAACAGCCCTATATATTGTTAACATGTATTGAGAAAACGTGGAGCCATGTTTTCAGAAGGCATCAGTAATGGCAGACAGCAGAGGCCACAACAAAGGCTGAAGTGCTTAACTTCATTCATTATCTCCACTCAAAAAGGGTCCCTAGTTCTATTCTCATATTTGGTCGATATTGTTTGGGAGTCAAAACTGAAACAAATCCTTTTTCAATCAAGATATCCTGAAGGAAATTCGATAGATAAGAGCTCTGATGTAATCCCAATGCTAGATTTACATACACACGGTAGACATGACGCAGTCATGCATGGCAGATATGCATGCCTGTCGCCAAAACACAAAGTGCGGCGTTATAACCATCACTTAAGCACGTCTAACGTGTCAAGCATTAGCTTCCAATTAGTTCGGCCTTGGTTTAGGGTTCACAATAGTGACATGAAGTTCTGTATCAACTGAAAGTTGTCTCTTTTGTCATATCACACAAACTGAAAACGACTGTGGCGACTAGAGGCCTGGCTACGGAATACAAAGTACGTGATACAATAAGTAGCAAACAACGGAAAACCTTTAAAGCTGATACTAGTTATTTATGAACACTGAACCATATTTACCCCGAACAATATTTTATAATGTTATGGTCTGCCGCCTTCTAAATAAAGCCATCTAAATCCGCCAGTGGTGGTGCAAAGGTGACCTCACGAAAGACAGCGAAATAAACTACCCTTAGATGTTTGTAGCTTATCATCTTAACACAAGTTAATGTTGACATTATGGCATAACTCTTCTGAATAAGTTTTGCTATATACATTTGATTGTTTAAGCACATCAAAAGGCAATCGCATCTATTCCAGGTCGGAATACACTCGAGAAACTGGGCAGCGCGTGCGGTTGTTAAGGAAACATAGATTCGATTCTCTTTCTGGTTATATATATATGAAAGCCTCTCGGCAAAGGTAAATGAATGCTCAAAGTCAGAACGATGATATATAAGCTGGTCATGAAATCACTGAAATCACAAACATTCTTGTGGAATCTATATGCATCAGAAGGGTGCTGACAGATAAGGTCTCCTCTGGTCACCGGACAAATGATTGGATGTAAAGATTAATACTAAAAGCTCTAGTGCAGTTTAAATACTTAAACATACAAAGCTTGTAATCAGTTTTCACTAGCTACGTATCAAATGGCGAGACATTAGCAATGATTAGGTCTGATTAATAAATAAACTGAACTGGCATTGAAGCAGTATTTTCAAACTATGCTTGTGATAAAACATCAATGTTTCGTCATGAAATCAGTGGCCGGTGACGAGAGTTGCCAGTGTGTATGCCTTAGCCTGGGAGACAATGTACATAAGGAATCATTTATAAAAGGAGTTTTTGTAAGGGTAGGGACATTCAATTGAGGAAAACTTTTCAAGGAAAAGAGGAAGTTAGGAGCCAGTGTCGTTCTATATCAATCCAAGACACAATGCTCAAATTGACCAATTGCCTAAAACAGTTGCCCCAAATGAACAATGAGTAGTTTTACCCCATAGCAGTGCTTGAAGCTGATCCTTCCATCAGGTAATTAGTTATCAACAAAGAAATATATATGCCTTGTCCTCTTCTGTTCAACTTCTGTCTGTCGGTACATTCGTAAACTTCGCATTAAAGACAAGCTTCATGTGAGACGGTCAGCCGTTTTCTTGGTCTCGAACCCAAAGAGGAATGAACTGCAGAAATGATGCCATACATTTCACACGATGAATATGGATTGATATTTTCTACAGTGAAAAACTCTTGTGTTTGTTTCTGAAACTTCTTGAAGACATCCGCAAGAAGAGCAGACAGCCTCCCTTCGTCTGTTATACAACAGTTCAAGCCATACAGTTGTGGTGGAATAACGTTCTCTCTGTCGAGGTGGCACGGTGATTACATAGCTTTACATCGCACATACAACCAAAGCTACTTGACAATATCAGGTATCAGCTTCTCATTGCCTGAGAAACGAGACGGATGAATCAACATTTCTGACTTGAAAACAGTGCATTAAGATGGAAATAGAAACTATATTAGTGTTCCAATTTTCGTTTATTAATGTTGAGCTCAACATAACCAGCATTTAATATCAATTCTGAAAAGTGATTAACTTCCCAAGATGAGGTAAGTGTCCGTTTACGTATGTAAGTTCAAGGCACATCCACGATATACATACATCACCTATTAGTAATGGCGACAAAGGTGTTGTTTTAATTAGGCGTTTCAGAATCTTATGAACTTGAAGAATGTTCCAAACGGAAGTAAACCCAACTCACTGACTTTCACCAAAATATGTCCACATTACTTATTATACATACTTTATTCACTCAACCTGATGTAATCAGCATAATACATATCGATTCGTGTCTCTGCTTCAATGAACAAATTAATCAAGGCTTGTCATTCGTGTGTACTGAAGACGAATAAAGAGTGATCTTCAATCCTGAACAAAAATTGATTTATGTAATCGGATATAATAACTGATAAACACGCTGATAGAATGTATGTTATGTCTGTATCCTCATGTCCATGGACATTTAGGGAAGCGTACATCACAAAGAAGGAAATACATGAGCGAACTACTTAAGACAAACATCAAATGATTTGTTACTTGATGTAACAATGCTGGCAAACGACAATGATCCAACCTCTGCACTGGAAGGTTGATGTGATCTCATTAGAGGTCTTGGCGTGTGAAGATGAGACATGTCACCTCGAATATGTAAGCTGCGTCAACGAAGCACATGGTTTGGGGGAGTTCACAATCTCACGTGAGGCATTGCATTGTATGTTTGATCAAAGGGAATAACGCCACTTTGAAAAGATGATACAATGACACAGTCATTGACTATGGTTTATGATAAACGTTGGAATATACTTCATAGAAACGTCCAGTTGATCTGGCACGTACATTGCCATGGTACACTAATGTCAAAAGTTAATCGTTTATGTTAGAACCCAATTTAAACTTAATGAACTTGGCATAAATGAAACACATTGGGGTCATAACTGTCACTTCAGGATAATAAGGCTTCTGAACGCTTCTATAGCACAGTAGTAAAGGCCTAAATGCCATGTGACATCGGGCGTGCAGACATGCCTGGACACGACGCCTTATCGATGACGACATCGGTTTATGTAGTAACTGTACCTTTCCTCAAATGACTCACGGCCCAGCTGCTGTTTGTGGATAGGTATGTTTGGACGTTTTCATAAGTGACTCCAAAAGATATGGCTTGATGACATTGTGAAACATGAATGTTGTGATTAATTAATATTTCTCCTCAAGACATTTATTACTCTTTCTGGCTTCTGTGGGTATGGTACAGTCAACAAAGTTCCCGTTTGGACGCCAGGTGGCAGCCATACATATGATTTGACACACAATTCTAAGGCCCTGGCGAGTAGGCTCAATGTGGGTCCTTATGGGTTTTCTTCTTGCTCGACGTGAGATTTCTAATGTCGGTACTACGACACCAAAAGTCTGATATAACAGTTTTCAGTCATTGTGATTGAAATCTCGCTCTGAAGGAAATTGTTACAACTTGGAGGCATTGCTTGATAAATTGATGATCCCATTTCACCTCTGATATGGCAACGGAACCGATTGTACTGCCCGTGTGTGATAATCTAATGCGTGTGTTTTAGTGTCGAGTTAATAATGCTGAAAGACAATATTGGACGGAACTCGTATTATTGTTTAGATGTATGTGCGTGTGCGCGCGTGTGTGTGTGAGTGTGTGTGAGTGTGTCTGTGTGTATCCATAATATTTGTGAAGTAATCTTAAACGAGATGTAAAAATCCATTCAACTTCTCCTCTCCTCTCAGCTGGTGTGAGACTCTTCCATCAACTTGCCATTCAGTGTAAGGTTATGATGAAGTTGACGTAATGCACTGTTACATCAATATGAATCCACTAGCGTCACTTTGTCAAAACATGCCCAGAGTTGACACATTAACGGATCTCATATCACGACCAACTACAATTCAGCATGCGGATTGAGTGACAGACCAAGCACTGTCCTATTGTGGACATTCAATTCCATCATCGTCTGACAGTAACGTATTACGATTTATAGCAAAAATAGTATTGAAAATTGTAGAAGCAGCATCAGGTGAGTCCACCATATTACCGCACGGTCTGAGTATATAGTGAAAATCACCGACACCTTAATGTCATTGCAATGCAAATGAAGGATTCCCCCATCCTGTTCAGTTTTGTGTGTTTGCATTGCTTTTTGTTGTGATTATATTGAATTAGATACATTCTAATATTTTGTTTCAGTGAAGTTATGTGATGTATAAGTTATATGTAATATCCTTTCATATTGGTACACTTTGCTAAGGATGTGCTTCTCAAGTTTCGTAGAAGACCTTTCTGTGCTGAAAGTTATCCACAGATGTTATGACGTCATTATTCGAGTCATTTAAAGTCACACGTATAGATTGAAGCTATGGTAGTGACTGTTTTATGGACTGACACATTGCCCTGTCGGATGAACGCATCTTTTATTAGCTTAGCACATATCTTAGTCTTGATTACATTAACTTGTAATGCAACTGTTGATGTCCATGCTTCGTTTACTGTTTGATAATTTACCAAGTGTCCACCATACTGCCACAGAAGCCATACTCTTTCCAGGTGATGGGACAATATTTGCCATCATTGGTAAAAGTTCCGATTGTCGTTTGGACAGACTGGAAGTGCTAAACCCAGGTTTCATCCATAGTCACAAATCGTTGCAAGAACATGTCTAGATCAGCTTCAACAAGAGCTAGATTATCACAAGATATGTTGTGCCAGGAGCGTTTGATGATAAGATCTCAGAAGCCTTGGAAGGCAGTGACCACTTTCGTCCATGCTAAGGTTCTGTGATAATTGAATACATTGAGTCACTCTCTCCTGGGAAATATACCCACTGAAATACACAATATGATGCACAGTCAATCGCCCCTAGCGACACCATATCCTTGATTCTCTGGATCATTTCTGGTGTTGCTTGTATAATGTACATTTAATGCATAAGGGCTATTTATATAACACGTCAATGATTCATCACGGAGTGATAAAAGGTTTGAGGAATGGAATCACATAAAATCTTTCTTTGTACGTTAAACACATAAAGATACACGCTGAAATTGTAAATGCTATTGTTTAAAATACATTTGACTAAAACGTTTTCTAATATATGCAGACAATGTGGTGCTGCGTTGTAGTTTTTGACACCTTAACTCCATTTCTAGCTTTCATAGCAATAATGAATGTTGGTTACGTTCTGGTGAAACCAGTCTAGTTTCGGGTATACAACTGAATGTGCATTAATCACATCCAGCTGTTCTTGTGCTTTATATCCCACGCCAACCTGGAAGGCGACATGAAACCTAATCTATTCCCAGTATTGCTTGATTATGACACGTTTACATTCTGAGTGGAGAACGGGCGGTCCAGTCGTCTGAGGCAACGCTATTCACTCTGTTGCCGTCCTTGAGCATGCCAGAAACGTATGATGGTGGGTTCGGATACCGGTTAGCAGCAATTATTTTTTAAGGTTATTCAGCACAGTACCTCTGTTCGCTGGTTTCACCAGGTCATCACATCTGGGTTTCCTCTCACATTAGGGTGGTACGCCATGATGTAACTGGAATTCTGTTAAAGGCCATGTCACTTAAATTCTTAGATTCATATTGGCTGTAGGCGTCATTGCATTCCCCGTTGGCATTTAACGTGAGAATCGATCCTCAGCAATAGGCGATTGCCAGAAGAGGCGATGTAATGGATCGGATGGACACACTCAGTGCCTGAATGTGGATTGAATGTGTGTCTGTTAACATCAAGTCATTGTACGTTCTAATGAAGACTTGATGTAGATTGCTGCAATATTTTAAAAGTGCGGCTTTAAACAACAACCAATAGTCTTTGTTTATGAAGTCACATTTCAGGACTGAATACGTCACTGACATCCCATACTTGTCCTAAAACCTAACATAACTGTGATATGTGGTTAAAGTGTTTCCCCTGGCCATTTTAGCAGGACGCAGTGCCCTTTTTATTTTGCGCCCTGACCTTTATACTTGGGGCCCTGTCCTTTTTAATACAATAATTGATTTTAACACTTGGTGGTTTTTAGTTTCTATTTCATCTTAAAGTTAAGTGAAAGTGCTCTTTGAGTCTTTAACAATCATATCCATGGATAACTTGACATAATGCATGGAAATCTACCATTGCATGCCCTTTTTGAAATAAGGGGCCCCTTTTGAAATTCTGTCGCCCTGCCAAATTTGGATCCTGGGGGAAACGCTTGGCTACCATGTGTGACGCACGATGATGATGATGATGATGACGATGATGATGATGATGTCCTAAAAGTGTGGGACGTTAGTACTCATAACATCAAACACTGGTCAATCTCGCCTTGATTCGATTATTTATAAAGCTGCAATTGAAAACAATGTTTACTCACTCTTTTTATATACCTTCAAAATGTAAATGGTTAATGAGACTCCACCGATTTCATCTAGGGTATGCAGTGAACCGACGGCTGCGCTATTGACAGAAGGACTCCCTCGTCACGATATTGCATGATGTTTTTGAAGTAGCAGTGAAAATCAATCTGCAGAACTTTCAAAGGTTATTGAAAAATAATGTGAAATAAAAATGTTTCACATCACCATCCATGTCATTTAAAACATGATGTGTGAAGAATTGTTTAAACAACCTCATTCGAATCTTTTACTCCCAGTCGATACCGCTCTCCATCAAGTCCTGACAAGCACCTCCCCAGGAGGTAATATCTGGAGTTCTTTCTAATGAGGATTCTACATTTTCGGCACGGGTGATGCATTCAGAGTAGTATACCTGATTTCTGCCTCTCAAAAGCGAACACAACGCGGCAGTTTCGCATGAAAAATATTCATGCCGTATTAATTAAACCATGTTGGACGTAATTAATAAACCGTTTCTGAGAACGTCTCTGATCCTGAAACTGTCCGAAAACGAATCGTGCAGATTTCAAAACGTGCGAAACGTAATTGTGGGACATTGGTTCAAATGCACGCGCATGCTTGTGCCATAAATACCGTTGTTGGACAGAACAAGCATGCAGTAACAAACAAGACCCGTGAAGATCCGGGGTAGAATAGGTCTTCAGCAACCCATGTGCTTGCCATAAAAGGCGACTATGCTTGTCGTAAGAGGCGACTAACGGGATCAGGTGGTCAGTTTCGCTGACTTGGTTGACACATGTCATCGGTTACCAATTGCGCAGATCGATGCTCATGCTGTTGATCACTGGATTGTCTGGTCCAGACTCGATTATTTACAGACCGCCGCCATATAGCTGGGGTATTGCTGAGTGCGGCGTAAAACTAAACTCACTCTCTCACTCACTCAGTAACAAACAAAGAAAACACCACGCAAACGCAACGAGACAAAATTGGAGCTTCACAAGGTCAGATGGCAAGAACCTCCAACTGCAGCCGGGCCAGTTTCAGCAAATTGATAAACCGCTACCAGCAAACAGGCTAGACCGAAGACCGCCCAAGAGACACAAGAACGAAAACCACTACATCCACCTCCGGAAGAGATTCGTGACGGCAGCGTCAACAGAACAACACCATCAGTAGGCAAACAGTCCTTCGACTACTTGGTATGGCTGGTATACGAGCCTACCGCCCCTTCCGTGGAATGGAGTCATTTTGCAGCATGACAACGCTAGGCCCCACACCGCCAGTATTGTTCGTGAATACCTGCACAACGTAAACGTCAACGAATTGCCTTAGCCAACGCGTTCTCCAGACATCAAACCCATTGAGCACCTCTGGGGTAATCTTAATCGTCAGTTGAGACAGTGTCTACCACCTCCAGCGAACCGACAGGAACTTGAACAGACTTTCTTGGATTCCTGCTGACTTCATGAGCCGATTGATGACGGCGGCGTGTTCCCTGTCTCCTGTCTCGTTATATAACTTTTCATGAACTTTTTGAATCAACTCGGATATGTGTAATTTTAATGTGACCACTTGACCCTTTTTTAGTGAATTACGGCATATGCAATCCCACGGAAGTCTGTTTTTCTATTTTTGGTTAAGTGAAGTCGGTGATAACTTTCTTTTGCCCGGTAGTTTATACACAACATTTGACTTGTGTACATTTTGTGTGTTTAGATTGAACTCACCGAATCAAGGTGGTACAGAAATGAAGTCAAACCATTTTAGAAATCTGATATCTGATTGGTTCAAGAAGTGTAACATCTTTTATTTAGACTGGATGGTCATAGTCAGCTCAGATCCTGTGGAAAGATTTACAGGTTTTCACGCATAGGTATCGTTGGCAGAATATATTTTATAATGAAACTTGAAATGTTAATCCGAGAGAGAGAGAGAGTTACAGGTTTTACGATCGATTCTTCAAAACCATCGTCCATTTCCCGCATCAGTGGGATAAACTTTTAAACAAGATAGACTTAGACAGTCTGGAGGAAAAACTGAGATGCAATATCGGTCATCTATCTGATGCGCTGGGATGTACTTTTGTTTCGTTTTCAAACTTTTGCTAAATATGTTTCAAAGAAAAGTCGTGATTTTCTGATTGCCTGGCTGTAAGTCAGTTCATTAGACAGTCACATTTCATTGTAAGTTCGCGAAAGCTCGTTCTGATGACGTAACTAGTGGAAATGTCCACACCCAAATCGATGAAATCAGTGAATGCTCTTCTTGTAATGGCCTATTTCAGCTGCAACGAACTGATTGTGAAGACCTCTTAGTGTTCGTTACGTTCCAAACTGATGATTTCTTTCGTTATGCCGATAATTATTCAGGAGTATCTTTCAAAAGTTTAGGAGGTAAAGAGGCATAAAGTTTTAAATGTCAAAAGGTCCAGTATCAATGTACCATTTAATTCGATATTTTATTTGATTGGATAGGAACTTTACAACAAAAGGTTGTCATTGCGTTGGCATTGCATACACGATTTATAGATAATTCCTGTATCAAAATAATTCGGATTTATGTGAACAACTGCAACCCTTTATCATGGAAGAATCTACAGACCTAATCCCCAATTTACATCGATTTACGACCTCCAATTGCCAACATGGTATCATTACATATCCTACTTATATCACCTACAGATCCTAACGCTTTTTTCAAACCTTTGAATTTTTTCAAACCCTTGGTGTTATCTCGACACAGATGTCATGCAAATCCTATCAGAAACCATCCGAGCAAAAATATTCCGAAGCAACCGAGTTCCAATTTTGCGCTGTCCGATATGTTGGCGCTGTCCGACATGTTGGACATTAGCAAATGTTGTGTTACTCATAACCAATGTCAATGGAGCAATTGTGACGGTTGTGAATTTTTCCTAGCTTTTTGTTTCATTATAGTACCGGTTATAGTTTTTCATATTTGTCGCAGTTACGCAAAACCAAGGAGACTTACACAGTTCAAATTAGTGATTGAATATCGGTTTAGTTCCAACTATACGCATTGATAGTCTGTAAATAATAGAATGTACCAGGCAAACAAGAGAATGAAGATGTGAGCACCATTTCCTTCATGATGACACGCATTCACAGAACCTGACCACCCGATTCCAATTTGACAAATCTTTTGGAAGCATCAGGTTTGAAGCACCTACTCGTATTACGATTCGGAGTCCCCCAATGGGGCATGATTACGGGAAGGTGTCCGTGAAACGGAAAAGGAATGCTGTAATTGCAAGGTACGAAACGGTCATATGAGAAGGTAGAAGAAATTCCACGATGTTTCGAGGGTAATTCAAAACAGTTTTTCATAGTTCAGTACCCTATTCGAGGAAATTGGGATAATCTTTAGGACAGCCCTATATATTGTCAACATGTGTTGGGAAAACGTAGAGCCATGTTTTCAGAAAGCATCAGTAATGCAGACAGCAGAGGCCACAGCAAAGGCTGAAGTGTTTATCTCCATTCAGCTTCTCCACTCGAAAAGGGTCCCTAGTTCTATTTTCATACACGGTCGATATTGTTTGGGAGTCAAAACTGAAACAAATTTTTTTTCAATCAAGAAATCCTGAAGGAAATTCGATAGATAAGAGCTCTGATGTAGACCCAATGCTAGATTTACATACACGCGGTAGACATGATGCAGTCATGCATGGTAGATATAATGCCTGTCGCAAACATTCATTTCTACTGCCGGCTTTGAGCTGGAAAATATAGCTCCTTCCTGCCTTCTTTCTTCTCCTCCTTGTCAATTAGTCAGGCCACAAGTTGCCCTAACACTGACAACGTTTAAAAAATCAGACACTAATGACTTACAATATAAACAAGAATATAAACAAAAAATATAATACGTACAAATCCTTATTTACAGATGGATCCAAAGATGGTGGTGCAGTGGCTTGTCCCACTGTCACTGGATCCAGAACAATCTCTTCTAGATTACAAGTGATAGTTCTATTTTCACAGCCGAAGCAAACGCCATAATAACAGCGCTTAAATATATTAAAAAAACATCCTAAATATAAACAATATATCATTTTTTCATACTCTCTTTCGTTCCTTCAGGCTATAAAAAGCCTTTCGTGCAAACATCCACTTTTAATTGAAATTATTGAATTATATAGTGATCTTGCTACTGGCCAATATGGCATGGTCCTCTGTTGGTTACCCAGCCATGTTGGAATTTCTGGTAACACAATGGCCGATTTTGCTGCTAAGGCAGCACTCAAAAAATCTGTGACATCCCTTCTCATCCCTTATTCTGATTACAAAGCTGTCATTAGAGCATATATCCGTGATCTAATGCAGAAGAAGTGGGACACACAAGTAGGTATAAAGAAATTACATCATATTAAACCAACTATCGCTTACACCTACTTGGGTTGTCAGTCCAGATTTGAGGAGGTCTTTATGCGATGTCCTGCTTGACTGTATTGGTTTTTCCATCACAAGGGATAAATATTTCAGTGTCAAAACAATAAAGCATCTGTTTATAGTATGAATCATCATTTAATGATACTATTTCAAATCACGAACTATGAAGGATCTTTTAACAATATAAGTTCTCATTTAATTATTGCATTTTTAAAAGAATTAGATTTGTTGAATGATTTGTAAATAGATAACTATTTTATGTTTGGTAGTTTATATTAGTAACTGCGATTGTGAGTGTCTGTATCCTCAAAGGGGGTTCAAGTACTGTAAAAATATTGTCCTCCTGAGAGGATACGAACGTCCCAAAACATTCAAAGTAAATTAAAACTTTCCACGTTATTAACCGTAGAATATGTGTCTTTTTAATGTATGGCTAGATTTCCTAAATTGCTAATGGCTGAAGGGATGGTGTAATTCCAGCTAGGGTCCATGCAGGAAGCAAATGTACCGTAAGTCCCCATGGTCCCTATTATGATGATACATAGCCTGTTTTTATATTGTATTGTCTTCTATAGTTAAAAGTTTTTAGCTATTCATACTAGTTTTATATCTATGTCTGTGATCCTCTAGTTATTTTACTGTCCTTCGTTGACAGGTTTTATAATTCTAATTTTATTATTCAAATCCTCGTCACGATATGGCTGCAATATTGCCGATGTGACGTTAAAACTCACTCATTCACTCACTCATTTAATAAATTTGATTTTTTGAAAAGAAATAGAGTTGTTAGATAATTTTGATTAATGGTGTGTAAATAGATAAATGTTTTATGATTGGTAGTTTAATTAATACCTGATATTGTTAGTGGCTGTATCCTCGAAGGGGGTTCAAGTACTGTAAAATTATTGTACTCCTGAGAGGGTACGTAAGTCCCAAAACAATTCAAGTAAATTTAAACATACTATTACTGTTAACTGCAGCATATATGTTACTTTAATTTATGGCTAGATTATCAAAATTGCTAACATCTGAAGGGATGGTGTAAATCCAACTAGGGTCCATGCAGATAGCAAAGGCACTGTAAGTCCCCATGGTCATTAGTATGGTGATCTACCTTCAGATTTTGGCAATATATAGCCTCCTTTTATGTTGTGTTGTCCTCTATAATTTAAATCTTTTAGATTTGATTTCTGGCTTTTCGTTTCTATCTGTGATAATCTAGTTATTTTACTGTCCTTCGTCGACAGGTCTTTGTAATTTAATTCCATTTATTATCAATTTGTAACTTTTTAAGTCACGATATGGCTGAATTATTGCCGATGTGACTATAAATCTTAACTCACTCACTCACATGCATGTCGCCAAAACACAGAGTGCGTTGTAATGACCGTCACTTGAGCACTTCTTCCGTTACTCATAACCAATGTCAATGAAATAATTGTGAGGGCTGTGAGTGGTCGATGTTGTTTGGGAGTCAAAACGTAAACAAATCTTTTTTCAATCAAAAAGTCCTGAAGGAAATTCGATAGATAAGAGCTCTGATGTAGACCCAATGCTAGATATACGTACACGCGGTAGACATGACGCAGTCTTGCATGGCAGATATGCATTCATGTCTCCAAAACACAAAGTGCGTTGTAATAACCATCACTTAAGCACGTCTTCCGTGTCAGGCTTTAGCTTCCAATTAGTTCGACGTTGTTTCAGGGATCACAGTAGTGTCATGAAGTTCTGTATCAATTGAAAACTGTCTCTGTTGTCATATCACACAAACTGAAAACGATTGTGGCGACTAGAGGCCTGGAAACAGGCTACAGAAAAATAGCAAACAACGAAAAACCCATAAAACTGGTACCAGTTATTTATGAACTCTGAACCATGTTTCATAATGTTATGGTCTGCCGCCTTCTGAATAAAGCCATCTGAATCCGCCAGTGGTGGTGCAAAGGTGACCTCGCGAAAGACAGCGAAATAAACTACCCTTAGATGTTGTAACTTATCATCTTAACACAAGTTAATGTTAACATTTTTGACATCACTCTTCTGAATAAAGTTTTTCTATATACATTTGATTGTTTAAGCACATCAAAAGACAATCGCATCTATTCCAGGTCGGAATACACTCGAAGCACTCGGCAACGGTTGTTAAGGAAACAGAGATTCGATTCTCTTTCTCGTTATATATATGAAAGCCTCTTGGTAATAGTGATGAATGCTTAAAGTCAGAACGATGATATATAAGCCGGTCATGAAATCACTGAAATCACACACATTCTTGTTGAATCTATTTGCATCAGAAGGGTGCTGACAGATAAAGTCCCCCCTGTTCACCGAACAAATAGTTGGATGTAATGATTAATACTAAACACTAGTGCAGTTTAAATACTTAAAAATACAAAGTTTGTAATCAGTTTTCACTAGCTACGTATCAAATGGCGAGACATTAGCAATGATTAGGTCTGATTAAAAAATAAACAGAACTGACATTGAAGCAGTATTTTCATACTATACTTGTGATAAAACATCTATGTGTGATGAAAGTGGCTGGTGACGAATCTATGTTTGGGAGACCCAAGGAATCATTTATAAAAGGAGTTTTTGTAAGGGTAGGGAATGAACTGATCAGGAACAGAGGAATGAGTGCCAGTACATTTATATCACGATGAGAATATGGATTGATAGCAGTGCTTGAAGCTTCCTCCATCAGATGAAAATCTCAAAGAAATGTGTTTGTTTGTCCTTCTGAAACTTCTGTCTCGGTAAGACGTAAACTTTGCATAAGGACAGACTGAGACTCAGCCGTTTTCTTGGTCTGTGTATACAGAGTTCAATATTTCCTACAGTACGATTGTTGTTTCTGAAAACTGAAGACATCTGTCGAGATGGACGCGGTTCGCCTGTGTATACAACAGTTTTAATCATACATTGTGGCAAAGCTACTTACGACAATATCAAAGGTATCAATATCAGGTATCAGCTGACGAATAGATCAACATTTCTGACTGGACATCAGTGAATTAAGATGGCAAATATATGAGTGTTCCAATTTTGGCATAATAATGTTGACATTTGATTTTCAACATAACCAGCATTTAATATCCACTCTGAAACGTGATTAAATTCGCAAAATGAGGTAAGTGTCCGTTTACTTAAGTAAGTGCAAGGCACTGCCATAGTATACATACAGCACCTATTAGTAATGGCGTCAAAGGCTTAAAAACACCAGCACTTTTACTGTGCAGATTTGCTTTAATTAGGCCTGGTAGAATCCTATTAGCTAGAATATTATTCAAAGCACGAGTAAACCCAACTCACTGACTTTCACCAAAATATGTCCACAGTATATGATACACTCTATTCACTCAACCTGATGTAATCAGCATAATACATATCGATTCGTGTCTCTGCTTCAATGAACAAATTAATCAAGGCTTGTCATTCGTGTGTATGGAAGACAAATGAAGGGTGATCTTCAATCCTGTACAAAAATTGATTATATGTAATCGGATATAATAACTGATAAACACGCTGATAGAATGTGTGTGATGTCTGTATCATCATGTTCATGGACATTTAGGGAAGCGTACATCACAAAGAAGGAAATACATGAGCGAACTACTTAAGACAAACATCAAATGATTTGTTACTTGATGTAACAATGCTGGCAAACGACAATGATCCAACCTCTGCACTGGAAGGTTGATGTGATCTCATTAGAGGTCTTGGCGTGTGAAGGGGAGATATATCACCTCGAATATGTAAGCTGCGTCAACGAACCACATGGTTTGGGGGAGTTCACTGATGTAATTCGTCAATCTCACGCGAGACATTTAATTGTCTGTTTGATCAAAGGGAATAATGCCACTTGGAAAAGCTGATACAATGACACAGTCATTGACTATGGTTTATGATAAACGTTTGGATATACTTCATTGAAAGGCCAAATTGATCTGGAACGCACATTGCCATGGTACAATAATGTCAAAAGTTAATTGTTTATGTTACACGCCAATTTAAAGGAACTTGGCATAAATGAAACACATTGGGGTCATAACTGTCACTTCAGGATAATGAGGCACAGTAGTAAAGGCATAAGTGTCTTATGCCTAGACACGACTTTACGACATCGGTTATGCAGTCCATCTCCTCCAACGACACCCGGCCCAGCTGCTGTTTGTGGATAGGTGGATAGGTTGTGTTCGCATTGTAAAACAAGTTCGTTGTGATGAATTAATGTTTGTTGTCAAGACATTTATCACTGTTTCTGGCTTCTGTGGGTATGTTACAGTGAGCCAATTTTCCGTTGGGACGCCCATCACGTCACTACGACGCCAGCTGGCAGCCATACATGGTACTTGTATCATTGAACATGCGTGGGGGCGTGTGTGTATGTGTATGTACCTGTATGTCTGTGTGTATATGCATAATATTTGAACGGGGTGTAAAGATCCATTCTACCTCACCTCTCCTCTCAGATGGTGTGAGACTCCTCCATCAGCTTGCCATACAGTGAACGGTTATTATGGAAGTGACGTAATGCCCTGTTGCAGCAGTATGAATCCACTGGCGTCACTTTGTCAAGACATGCACAGAGTTGACACATTAACCGATCTCATATCACGACCAACTGGCAGACCACACACTGTTTCTTATTGTGGACAGTCAATTCATCATCGTCTGGCAGTCACATTAGGATGTATATTTAGCAAAGGTCATGTTGAAATCTCTCATCAATTTGTAGAAGCAGTATCAGCTTAGTCCCCCATATTAATGTACAGCATGTTTATATTGAAAATCAAAGATGCCTATCTTGTCCTTGTAATATAAACGAAGGAATTCCATCTGTCCTGATTATTACGGTGTATCTACATTGCTCTTGGTTGTGATAATATTGATTAGTGAGTGAGTGAGTTAAGATTTTAAGTCACATCGGCAATATTTCAGCCATATCGTGACTAGAAACAAGTTTTGAATTCACGATCAATACATGTAAATTATAAAGACCTGTCGACGAAGGAGAGTAAAATCAACTAGAATAACGTTATAATCAACGTTATAATATGTTGGTTCCAGCAAGAGATGTTATTGATAAGCTATATGTAGTATCCGTTTACAGTGATCACTTTTCCCAGGATGTGGGGAGTTTATTAAGTTTCGTGGAAGACCTTTATGGCTGTGCTTAAAGTTATCCGCAGCTGCTATTGTGCCATCGGTCGAATGCAGATATTTTCCGGAGAGAACATTCTTCCATCTTGGGAGCACATAGAAGTCGGATTTGCCAGATCTGGTGCATATGGGTGGGTGCTGAATTAGTCTAAAGTCACACCTCATATAAATAGATCGAAGTCATGCACTGACGCATTCTCAGTACATCTTTTCCAAGTCTTTGCACATATCTTTTACATCTTTTTTTTGTACATTTAACACATAAAGATATCTTACACGTTGAAATTTCAATATATGCTATTGTTTTAGTTTTTGACATCTTAATTCCGACTCCAGTTTCATTAGCAATAATGAATGTTGGTTATGTTCTGGTGAAACCAGTCTAGTTGTGGGTATACAACTGAATGTGCATTAATCACATCCATCTGTTCTTGTGCTTTATATCCCACGCTAACCTGGAAGCGACATGAAACCTAATCTATTCCCAGTATTGCTTGATGACACGTTTCCATTCTGAGTGGAGAACGGGCTGTCCAGTCGTCTGAGACAACGCCATTCACTCTGTTGCCGTCCTTGAGCATGCCAGAAACGTATGATGGTGGGTTCGGATACCGGTTAGCACCGATTATTTTTCTCTTAGGTTATTCAGCACTGTACCTCTGTTCGCTGGTTTCACCAGGTCATCACATCTGGGTTTCCTCTCACATTAGGGTGGTGCGCCATGATGTAACTGGAATTCTGTTTAAGGCCATGCCACTTAAATTCCAAGATTCATATTGGCTGTAGGCGTCACTTAATGTCCCGTGGGTCTTTTATGTGAGAATCGATCCTCAGCAACAGGCGATTGTCATAAGAGGCGACGTAATGGATGGGGCGGATTGACTGTGTGTCTGTTAACATCAAATAACTGGACTTTCTTATGAGGGCACGATGTAGACTGCTGCAATATTTCAAAAGCGCGGCTTTAAACAAGAAACAATACAAGGATTGCGTCAAGTCATGTCTTTTTTATACAGTCAAACACACTACATCCGAATGAGATAATACGAAACTCAGGACAGAATACATCATTGGCATCCCATGCTTTGATATGGGGTTACAATCGTGATACAATCGTGAGATAATGATTATGATGATGATAATGATGAAGATGTCCGAAATAGTCACAATATCAACCACTGGTTGCCCTCGCTTATACTCGATTATTTATAGTTCCACGAAATAAAGCTGCAAAGACCTCATCTACGACTGAAAATAATGTTTACTCACTCACTCCCTTCAAAACGTAAATGGAAAGTGATACTTGTCCGATAACATCAAGGCTATGCAGTGAACCAACGGCTGCGCAATTGACACGAAGGACTCCCTCGTCACGATAGTGTATGTTGTTTTTGAAGTAGCAGTGAAAATCAATCTGCGGAACTTTATACAAGGTTATTGAAAAATAATGTGAAATAAAAATGTTTCACATCACAGTCCATGTCATTTAAAACATGTCGTGTGAACGATTGTTTAAACAACCTCATTCAAATCTTTTACTCCCAGTCGATACCGCTCTCCATCAAGTCCTGACAAGCACCTCCCCAGGAGGTCCTATCTGGTGTTCTTTCTAAAGAGAATTCTAAATTTCGACACAAGTGATGTCTTCAGAGCAGGAAATCTGATTTCTGCAACTCGAAAACTGGGCAGTTTTGCATGAAAAAGATTAACGCCATACTACTTTCATTTTGGACGTTTCTGGGACCACTGGCATCGTTTCTTTAAAGGTTTCACGAACTAAACTACCGGGGAAAAGAAATTCAATAAGAGTACTTAATAATAATAAGAGTACCTTTATAGCGCCTCATCCACAGGCTCTAAGCGCATACATTTATCAATTTACTTTGAAAGTAATTGTATATAAAACGAAAACGCTGGCAAAGGTTTGAACCTAAGCAAATGACAATCGCCAGAACTCAACATTGTCCCAATGACAACGATGTTGTCCGAAAACTTCGTACAAATCGTGCAGTTTTCAAAACGCGAAACACGTAAAAAAAATACCTCCACGAATATGCAAAAAAATACGCAAACGGAACGAGACAGGGCGATCGGTATGGCCAATATGGGGCCTTTACAACGTTAGGTGGCAAGAACCTTCAATTTGCAGCCAGGCCAGCATCAGTAAATTTACAAACCGGTACCAGCGAACAGGCCAGACCCAAAGCCGCCCAAAATCGGGAAGACCAAGGGTCACGCAAAGCCGAAGACAGCTACTACATCCGGCAGATACACCTCCAGAACAGATTCGTGAGGGTGACGTCAACGGAACTAGGACATCAGCAGACGAAGAGTCCTTCTAGGACTTGGTATGGCTGGTATACGAGCCTACCGCCCCTTCTGTGGAATGGCATTGACCCGTCTACACCGTCAACGCAGACTGCAATGGGCACGAACTGTACGTCGGTGGCAGCGACGTGCCTGGGAGAGTGTGCTCGTTACAGATGAAAGTCTGTTTAGTCTGTTCAGAAACGATGGCACCATTTGACATTTTCGACATGGAGGAGAGCGACTGGAGCCAAACTGCTTTCAAGAAGTTCATCTGTTCGATGGAGGAGGTGTCATGGTGGCCGCATTTATGGCCAGAGAACAACAAGACTGGTTATCATCCGGGGAAATCTGAATGCCCACCGATACAGGTGTGGCGTGTTGAGACCTGTTGTGGTTCCCTCTATTCGACAAAGGCCAAGAAGAGTAATTTTGCAGCAAGACAATGGAAAGCCTCACACCGCCAGCATCGTGAATTCCTGCACAATGTTAACGTCAACGTATTGCCGTTGCCAGCGCGGTCTCCAGACATGAACCCCATTGGACATCTCTGGGGCCATCTTGATCGTCAGCTGAGACAGCGTGTACCACCTCCATAACCGAGAGGAACTTGAACAGACTCTCTTGGACTTATGGAACAGGATTCTTACTGAGGAGACGTGTGTTGGCTATTGATGACGTGTCTTCTGCTTCCTGTCTCGTTATATGACTCTTTATGCACTTTTTGAATGAACTCGGATATGTGTTATTTTCAATGTTGACCCCTTGACTCTTTCTTAATGAATTGCGGCAAATGCAAGGACAGCACTGCAATGAACGTTCAGTCAAATTATTGGAAAATAATTTATGTTTGCATAATATTTATCATAGATCTCACATACGTCTTTGTTTCTATTTTTTTATCAAATGAAGTCGGTGATAACTTCTTTTTGCCCGGTAGTTTATATACAACGTTTGAGTTGTGTACGTTTTTGTGTGTTGAAATTGAACTTCAAATCAAGGTGGTACAGAAGTGAAGTCAAACCATGTTAGAAATCTGATATCTGATTGGTTCAACAACTGTAGAATCTTTTATTTAGACTGGATGGTCATAGTCAGCTCAGGTCCTGTTGAAAGATTTGCAGGTCTTCACGCTTAGGTATCGTGGCAGAATAGTTTTATTAATGAAACTTCGAATGGTTCCTCCGAGAGAGAGTTACAGGTTTTACGACCGATTTTGCACAGCCCGAAGGAAATACTGCAATGGAATTTCGGTCATCTGTCAGATACTCTTGGATGTTTTTTTGTTTCATGTTTCGTTTTCAACATTTTGTTGAAATATATTTCAAAGAATAGTCTTGAATGTACTCGCGACTGTGAAACAATTAATGTATATATCAAGAGAAAAGGATTTCCTGATTGGCTATGTCAACTGCCTGTAAGTCATTTTATTGGACGGTCACATTTCGTTGTAAGTTCGCGAAAGGTCGTTCTGATGACGTAATTGGTATAAAAATGTCCATACTAAAATCGATGAAATCAGTGAATGCTCTTCCTGTAATTGCCCATTTTAGCTGCACCGAACTGACATTGAAGATCTCTTAGTGTTCATTACGTTCCAAAATGATCGGTTCTTTCGTTATGATGATAATTATTCAGGAGCATCTATACGTTTAGGAGGTAAAGAGGCATAAAGTTTTAAATGTCAAAAGGTCCAGGATCAACGTACCATTTAATTCGATATTTTATATGATGGGATTGGAGTTTTGGCAACAAAAGATTACCATTGCGTTGGCCTGCATAAACGATTTATATATATATATACTAGGCACATAAAGAAACTGTGCATACAAAAATTTAAAATCTAAATTTATCAAACCTGTGTAGACACATAAGGATTTAAACTCAGAGATTAGTAACATGTATCCAACATGCATGTACGTGCCACGTTCCGTGACGTCAGTGGGTTCGTCGTTGAGACGTGCAATACGTTGTTGCACGTGCATTCCGGGAAAGAGAAACAGAGCAAATCCAAGCCACACAATACTGTCACTTTGGAAAGCTCAACCCCTGCCCTTGCGATCGTTCAAAAACTTAAACGGCTATTGAAACGCATAGCATGGCAAGGCTCACGTCTGCACAACGTCATGAGGCCATTGGGATGGTCCGTGGGGGAATGTCTCAACGACAAGTGGCTGCACATTTCCACTGCCACCGGAACACCATTTCTGCACTTGTGAGACGCTACCAGAACACAAATGACGTCATCGATCGGCCACGTTCTAGACGTCCACGTGTAACAACGCCAAGACAGGACAGATGGATAAGGGTGACACATCTTCGCCACAGGTTTCAGACTGCAGTGATGACTGCCCGAACCATCCCAGGACTTCGCCGTATCCACCCCAACACAGTTCGACAACGTTTACGTCATCACGGGATCAGACCACAACGTCCCGCCATATGGCCTATCCTCACACAACGTCATCGACAAGCTCGCCGAATGTGGTGCCGAAATCATGTCCGCAGACCCTTGTTTTGGTGGAGAAATGTTGTTTTTACAGATGAGTCCAGGTTTAACATTTCCAATAATGATGGACGTCAACGTGCCTATAGACGCGTGGGAGAAAGTTATGCACAGGCCTGTGCCTTGGAGAGGAATCGCTTTGGTGGTGGTTCCGTGATGATTTGGGGTGGAATAACAGCACTCCAAAGAACTCCTTTGGTGATTGTTCAGGGCAACTTAACTGGTGTGGGCTACAGGGATCAGGTTCTTCGACCTGTGGCAATTCCTTTTCTGCAACGTCATGGCCCTGGGTTAACATTCCAACAGGACAATGCCCGCCCTCATACGGCAAGGGTTGCTATGGATTTCTTGCAACACCACAACGTTGACTTACTGCCTTGGCCTGCAAATTCACCGGATCTCTCCCCGATAGAGCATGTTTGGGACGAGATGGATCGACGTCTACGCCGTCTTCCTCATCCGCCAGATAACGTCCTTGACCTTGCAACAGAACTTGAGATAATCTGCCGTGACATCCCACAAGCCTTCCTTGCACGTTTGATAGGCTCTATGCGTCGTCGATGCACTGCTGTTATCAATGCTAAAGAGGGACATACACGTTATTGAGCTTGTGACATGGTCGTTTGACCCCTGTCCCGCTTGTGGACTCGTGACGTCATTGTGATTGACTTTTCAATTGTAATTCTCCCGACTTGTTATGGTCTCATGATCCCTCCATTAAAGTTTATATGTACCTTTGACATTGTTATCGTACTTATCAACTGGGATAATATTTTGACAATGCACAGTTTCTTTATGTGGCTAGTATAGTTCCTTTAACATTTTAACTCCGATTTATGTGAACAACTGCAACCCTTTACCATGGAAGAAATCTTAGACCGAGTCCCCAATTTGTATCGATTTACGACCTCAGTTGCCAACATAGTATCATTAAATATCCAACTTATAACACCTACAGATCCTAAAGCTTTTTTCAAACCTTTAAATATTTTCAAACCCTCTTGACACAGATGGAATGCAAATTCCCGTTATCATGAAAGAATCTGCAGACCGAATCCCCAATTCGCATTGATTTGCGACCTCAAAGTGCCAACATGGTATCATCAAACGTCCTACATTGTATCACCTTCAGAACATATAAATCATTTTTCAAACCTTTCAATTTCTCAAAATGTTGGTGATCTTTTGATGTAGATAGAGGCAATTTCGATCAGAAACTATCCGGGCAAAAATACCCCAAGCAGTCCGACATATCACATTAATAGATGTTGTGTTACTCATAACCAATGTCAATGAAACAGTTTATATTTATCTGTCTATATTTAAATGTTCATAATTGGCACAATGTCTTAATGTCGCCAATTATCTGTACAATATAACCGTCATTTTGTAAAGTACGAATTATTGTTGGAAAACGTTTCTCCTGTACCACCATGGGTGGTTCTTCTTGAGAATAAATGAATTGAACTGAATTGATTGTGAGGGTTGTGAACTGTTTTTCTGATGATCTATTTCTTCATTATAATACCCATACTGCAGTTTTTCATATTTGTTGCAGTTACACAAAACCAAGTAGACGTGCTCAGCTCAAATTATTGAGTGAATATCGATTACGTTCCAGCTATACGTATTGATAGTCTGTAAATAATCGAATGTAGCAGGCAAACACATGACTGAAGATGTGAGCACCAGTTCCTTCATGATGACACGCCATCACAGAACCTGACCACCCGATTCCAATTTGACAAACGTGTTTGGAAGTATTAGGTTCGAAGGACCTACGCGTAATCCGATGTAGAGTCCCCCAATAGAGCATGATTATCGGGAAGTCAAGGAGGATTGAATGCTCTCACTTTGGAATCCATTTTGGTTTTAGATCTGAAAGTAATAACATGCATTTAAGTAAATATTGAAAGTATTGCATGACCTACTACCGCGATGACATGGCTCAATTTTCATGTTAGTCATGAGGTTGCCTGTTCCAGACTCTATTATTTACTCGAAAAGTGTTGATTGCGATGTTACTTCATTCATTCAAACACGCAATGACTAAAATATGCATGTACCGCCAATATCGCAATCAATTTCAGACTTATTCCATTTCTGCTTACAATGCAATGCATGAATGTAATCAGGAACCGTTTTATAAAAAATGCCGACGGTTCAAAACCTGCTTTTAACCAGTGTACAACGCAATCCATTTGGATTCAACACAGTTAATGTACTTTAATCCCTAGTGTTCTCGACGCCGTCAATAACAACAACAACAACAACAACAACAACCCGGCAACGTCACTGCCTATGGCACCGTGACTTCGTTGGACATTTGTGAGTGCATGGATATTCTGTAGAGGTATTGACATGATGACAACAGCTAAAAGCTGTAGGGTCGCCTTAATGTAATCGTATCAATCACTTGTACTAACACCCGGTAATCGAATACATACCGCTTTTGACTGCCCCGGTCAACCTGAACCTAATAGGGTCAATATGGCTTGTGACGTTATTAATTGTTTTCCAATGTTCAGAAAATATCCGGTGTTGTTGAGTGTCTAATTGTTAAAATCATAACAAATCACTCGTGTTATGTTGGATATCACAACGGCTTGCAATTGTTAATATAAATAATTTGATAGCAACTTACTGCAGTTGCGAGTGTGTTTATGTCAGAAATGAAAAATATCGATTTTGGCACGCCGGCTCAGCAACCAACGTGCGCTTCTAACGCGGCTCACATTAATGAATACATCAATCTGTGTTTTAGAATGGACAGGTAATTGATAAGGTGTCAAGGAATTCGTTTTACCTGCATGATAGATAACATAATGAACATCCTGTGTCTTGTTGGTGTGTCAAAGATAATTTTCTGTACAGTTTGGTTGGTCGTAATCTGGAGAAACATCTAATGACGTTATTACAATCAATCATCCTTTCCTACAGACAAATAGAACTTACTTCTATAGATAATAAATCAGTACACTAAAGTAAATGAATGGATTATGGTTTTATTCCGAATGCAACAATCTACTTCAAACGATTGCTATTTCAGAAATTTACAATGAACTACATCGCGTATTTGAAAACCTCTCCGTCACGTAAATATTTCATTACATTAATACAAAATCAAAATCTTTATTGCGTATGAAGGCCACAGGCCCATATACATATTAATATACATATTCTAAAGAGCTATGAAAAGAGGAAACAATTTCTTTAAAAATTTACCATTTACATGTCTACCTGCGTAGATTATCACTCAATCATCCACTATTGCTATCTCGGACACTCTTTGAAGGTAGAGAGAATAATGTTGATTTTTTCATCTGACAAAACCGATTCTCATAGTATCAGGTGTTATTGTAAATAAGCTTGCATGGCTGAGTTTCCCTATCAAAACGTGAGTGGTATATCGTAACTGATGTAAAGCTGTAAGTACTTAACCAATGAGAAAAGGACACATGAATAAATGAAACCCACTGATGTCGTTTCAAGAAAACGGATTCGGTGGATTACAATGATAATTCTTCCAATCATTGCTTGTCAACAGAAGGTTGTTTCAAGCCACGTGTCTCGTGTCTTGTCAGCTGCAGTATGACATCCTCAGCCCACGTGGGAGATGACAGCCTCATCCATCTGACTGAGTGAATCGAGCAAAGGTCTCGGGGCGCTTTGACATAAATACGGCGGAGGTGTTAATGGTATGATTTAACGTCAAAAGGTAAAACTGGTGGTTTTGTACGGAAACTTCATAATATATGTCGATAAAGCGTAAGGTTAACGCAATCATTGAATTAAAATCATTTCTTATTGAACGAGTGTTGACGAAAGCTTTCGTATGCAATCATTATCACGCACGTACATAAGAGAATTTACCGGATTTTTCGGCCGATTCTGGTTGGCGAGAGAATGAATGTTGTTTGACGAGAATGATGAGCAAAACTGAAGCATTAGTTCCGCAGCATGTTAATACCAGACAAGCCAGTGGCTGAAAGCATGAGCAACGAGCAACGCAATTCAATGTCATCGGGCAAAGTAATCCAATTCTCCTTTTTCGTCTTTTACATTCTTGAGTAACGATTGGGCATATACTTCGCATGAATTCCCTATCCAAAGTGATCTTTAACGATGTATGTACAACGTGTGACGTCATATTTCAACGGTTAGTCGCCATTACTCTGTCAGACAATCGGAACCGGGAAGGGGTGTCCATGTCATCAGCCTAGAATACATCCCTGTAGGTTCAAACTCGGTTCTAACGGTTTCTAGGTTTGTCAACACAATGCCCGTTCCCTTAAGTTCATCGAAAATGCCAAACGTTTGAGACCTTCTTCACATTGTGCTTCTCTCCCATGTCAAACTGACACGCCCTACTAGATCTGTTATACTGTTTAAAGCAGTGTTATACCAAAACAACAACTGAAGCATGGGCATACACATGATGTACAGCAGAGATCATCTCATGTTTTGACATGGAATTGTAATGTAGCTATGTAAATGCTACAATATAATGTACATATATTTGGTACACCTATTGTCGCATCACGACGTTTAATTCCAAGAACCAATCTTATCGGCTAATGGCTTTTTCATGTTTGTCAACGGGGTCAAAAGGTTGAATGGTTTCCCCTTAATCAAATTGCTATTTCGTAGATGCGTTTCCCTTGGGGAATGAAACATATTTGATATCTGTTTTGTCCGTGATTATTTTGAGTCAAGTTCCAAATTAAAAGTCAGCAAAGTTTAATCCCAAGTTGAGCACCGTGTGGGTTTAACTATAGATGATGCATAAGATTCCTTGAACACTGATGCTTTCACGTTTTTGTAAAACCCTTCACGATCTATTCATTTGAGCTGATAATGCGTCTAACCAGTATGAAAGTGACCCCCGAAGCCTCTTTGTTGTATTTAGTCCATTCAATTTGAAAAATACAGCATATGAATTTTATGCTTAAACCAGAAGAGGGTTTATCATCTCGGATCTCTACAGCAAAGATCCCGAACACTGCTTACTCATCTCTTGGATGACATGCCAACGGATCCGGAGACTTCAAATTGAAAGAACAGGTTCTCTTTGCCGAGTCCATTTCTGAGGATATACCTGTAGGTGTCGCACTTTGGTTAGATAAAATGCAGTGCTCTTCATGTGAAAGGTAATGATTGATGAAACGGTCACATTACAAAGGGGGAGGAGAAACTGAGCATCCTTTGGAAGGTCAGGCCTACACTAATCCCCGATTCAAGACAAACATTGGGCTGATAATTAATATCCCTGACAGAAACTGTGAAGCTAAATGCTGGAAACCAGGTCAAAGAAACAAAAAATAATACTTTTGTTGTGCCATTTCTTGTTCCTTTGCAATATATAGTTGAATACACAAAGCAAGACATCCCGAGTCTAGGAGGATCCACAACCCTTTCTCAATCGTATATATGTCAATCAGATCGGAATGCCAGGGTATGATGTTTTGTGGAGACTTTTCGTGATAGAGCCCGCCGAGGCTGTTGGACAGAATATCAACATTGATGTCAAGTTGATGTCAATGTACTGCTTGGCAGTGGAACGATGGGTGTAAACCAGGTGAAATCATTCATAAAGTCTACCCAGAGTCAGTCATTTAAGAAGAAGCTTTATGGGAAGGCATTGCTCTGTGTATATATGTACTGTGTGGACAGAATAGCAACCCATCATTTGCCTGGATGAAGTCGTCTTTAAAAGGGAAATAGAGGGCTTTCTTTTTGTTGATCAGTTCCAGTTTCTTGTCACTCTTAATCGTCTTAATGCGATTCCTAAAGAAAATATTATTATCAAATGTGTAATGAATAAGCTGAGACTGTGCAACACTTTGTCAGTCGATGTCCTTCCTTTGCACAAACAGCATATGGTGAACGACACGATGGCATGCTCGTTGTTTCTATTACAATTTTCGCCATACCTGTGGCTTTGATCCCGAGGTCTTGAATATGTCAAGGGCGTTGTGGAAAATGATGCCTTTCAGCTGTTTTGTTTTTGGAATAGGCACACAAACCGAAAAAGGTGCTGCCAACAAACCTGATCTTGTTTTTTATTGGCAGGATTCAGGAAAGGCATGATAAATATGTGGACCTCGCCTTTTAAATATCTTGCTTGCATCCCACATACACTTGTTTTCGGTGCCCTGGCGTGGTACCATCTGATCTGTTGATGCATGTCAGGGGTGTGCCCAGTATCTCCTCCCGGGCTTCTCCTCTTCTAACACTTCAGGATATACAGAAAGTTCTTGGTGCGTTCGGCTAGGCAAAGCTTCCTGGAAGAAGTCCCATTCGTTGTCTGGGCGGAGTGTAAAGGAGGCAAAGTTGAGTTGATGATGAGTTTTACCAGCCGTGATCACCCGAACCCTCTTTCATTTATTTCAATCTGTAAAAATACTTTAAAACATAATAGTCATCGCATAATGACCTGTGTTTCAGTGTGGGGTAGGGCCGAAACCATTCAAAGATTTCAATCTGCCCAACACTGCCACCCATCAATCTACGTTTCGCGATCTGAGTGACGTACACGTACGTGACCTTGTGTTACAACGTGCAAATCTGAATATATCTGGATTGCAACTTTCAAACATATTTCCAAACACATATTTTGAACTTGTTAAAAAACATTAAATCAGGACAATTTAAGCAACAGAGTTATACGTCACGCGTTTTCAAAATTACCAAACTGACAAAGAGAGCCATATGCAGCCGAGGAACATAATTGCAGTTCGATACTCAAACGATTTCCGCAAAGATCAATATAATGCAAGCTCAGACCGTGGCACGGTAACAAGTACGTGTTGTTACTAAACGTCGGTATGTGGTCGTCGGAACACGGAGCCGGAAGAAACACAAAGTGAGAATACCGCTCAAGGATATCCTGCAATTTGCACCTGATTAGATCCTTTATAGATCTTGTGATATGACGTCACGTGATTAAGTGAAATCCACAAAAGCTACTGATTACCAACCAAAACTGAAGTGGACAGTGTCTTCGATTTTTGTTCAGCGCTGCACTCAGCAATATTCTAGCTGTCTATTTGATGGCGGCCTGTAAATAATCGAGTCTAGACCAAACATTCCAGTGATTGATAGTATGAGCACCGATAAACAAACTCTGCGTACGATGGCCTGCATTTAACCAAAACACCGAACAGGTCCACCCGATCTATTAAGTCGCTTCTTAGTACCAGTAATGATTGCCTCTTCTAACCCGGACGGGTTGTACAAGTGGAAAATAATTCTGTAATAACCATAATACTTGATACTTGGCATTGCTTGAAACAATGAATTTAAAAATCACCTATGGATGAACAATTAGTAAAATAAGTACCGTTAAATTTATTTGCATGTTATGATAAAACACATACTATCTGGTATAGAAGTTGTAAAGCGTTGTATATTTAAATACAAACAGCTGTATTATCTTATATTCATCATCCCTTGAAAAGTAATATTGATTGAGAACATCCGATTTCATTCCAATTTTCTATTTCATCCATTTTGGTAAAATAACTTCAAGGCAGCTATCTGTATAAAGCTCATACAACTCATCAAGTAATACTTTGTTTTCTGTCTACCTGTCTGTCGACACAAATGTACTTAAATCTAACAGTTTAAATAGTTCTGCACCTTAAATGACAACAAAGTTTGTATTTGAGTTTCGCATTCCAAACGGGTATCCGTGGAAACAGACTCGGTGACCCGAAGAACAAAAGGTACAAGCTACCTTTTATGATGAATGTTTGGACGAAGTTTTACAAATGCAGCCATATACTAGTTTGTCCAAACATTCAACCTTGGATAGGGTGTTTTTAACAAACAACAATAGAAAAGGATACGCTTCCAGTTAATGTTGAAAACGTGTACCGCGTTCTAAACATAGCAGTGAAATGTGTAGCAGCTCTGCTTCGGAAACGACAGCCGCAACACCAAATCTCTTTCAGAGATAAAGTTTAAGTTGTATCCAGTAAAACTGAAAAATAGAATTATAGAGAAAATCAATACAGAAAAAGGCATCAATACATGTACAATGTCTGGTTTGTGCCATGCTTGTTAAAACACTAAGTTGCAGTATCAATAGTTGCTCCTTTATCTGTCCCTTGACGCACAAAAAGACACAGACGCGAATGGACGAACGGAACCCGTTTTAATAAAATAATGACATACCATGACATGTTTTGTCTTTTAATTAACTGTAATTGGACACATGCAATCGGAAACAAAATGCAACTGCAATCATTACAAAATAGAAGCCTACAGGGTTGGCTCTGAATATTAGAACGGTCGTTGATGAAAAACAAGACTGGTTAGACTCAGTTACGCTTCCCAATTCCACAACTCTGCAAAACTAACATCTTTCATACACTTCGAACGAACTTGACATAACTTATATCATTATCTTACCCAAAGCAGTCTCCATCTGGGCGAGTAATGTTAGAAACTACACGGACACTAAGATTGTCTGTTGGTGCATAAAGAGCATGGATGTATACTTGCTTGATTAAATCGATGACAAATCTCCAAAGTGCACAAAAGCTATTTTAATCTTCCTTATAAAATTTCAGCAATAATACACATTCAGTGAGCATCAATATGCACACCTTGTTGGAAAAACGTTTTGGAACATCTGTGTTTAAGACTTTAATTACTACATGTATTCTTTCAAAGAAATCTCCCAATCATTTTAGCTTCATACATAAAACATTTAATACCGGAAAGAGAATATAATGGAACGAGAAAGAAATGTTGCTTCAGGTATCATTTAAAAATACTTGAAATTCGACTCAGCAAGTACGAATATATCATCATTCAAAACAAACGAAAGGGAGTATGGAGAAATCGGATCTCTCGGTCAAAAGAAAAATGACTTTCATTTATACCCAGGATCCAGTAATCAATCGATTACCAAACTGGAAAATCGATACAAGTGACATGACACGTGCCTGTAAATCGTCGAGCAATCATACACTGTAGTGATTGTGAAAATCAGGAGTTTATTTCTTTCCAGCTACAGGGCTTGGCAAGCTGTTGATCGTCCAATAGAGACTGGGGTAATTGACAAGCCTGTGTGAAGAGGCCCGTGCCTGTCGAAGACGGGCATTTGATTGCAGCATCACTAAAGCCGAGGGACTCCGTCTCGAAACCGTGGCTGGTGTAAGAGCCGGTCTATCGCGGATTCTACAGTGCTGTGTAACAATCACGTGTTCGTCTTTGGCTGAGACAGCGCACCTGGTAGTGCGTTTATGCCAGAGTTGGAACTTTAGTCCTCTTTGACGCTGTGTGGTGTAGCGCGTCCTGGCTTCGTCTTACATATGGCTGGCTTTTAGTCCAAGTGTGGTTTTGCGAAACCTTGGATTTACATTCTACTTGCCTAGATGAATCATCGTTGCCGTTAGTGTTAAGACCCTTTTTCCATCGGAACCATACAATATGCCTGACAAGACAAAGCCTATTGAACTTTCTGGAAGCCCTCATGTCCACAAGATCGCTACAGGTAAGTGTTGTAACTGTCTGTGTTCATCACCTTTTAGTACCTGCGCTGCTTCAACGTGTTGCTATCTGATCAAATGATATTAGTTGCCGTCAGCGTGTTGGGTCAGATGCTTTATACTAATATTGTATGTGTGGGACTTTTACGCCAACAAAAGTTCACTGAATGACTACCGTGTCTGCTTAAAGGTTGGTCAGACATTCAGCCAAGTCACTGAGGTCGACTGTGTGATATCGTATTCGGTCTGCGTTGTTCAGAATATCAGTCACTAGTTTGTCAGATCTATACTCGAAATTATTTAAGGCTTCCTTCAAACGTTGGAATACTGCTGTGTATCTAAACAACAAGCAAACAAACTACCTTGATAGCCAGAAAAAAAGCTGCAATTGTTCAGGTATCTCATAAATGTTTGCTAACGATCTAATGTTGGCTGAAGTATTTCAGATGCAACTTTAAATTTTAACATCCATGATTTACTTTTGGAAAGTTATTTAGACATTTTTGAATGGGGAGTCACCGTGGCGTATTCCGATAAATGGTTCCCATTATCCTATGTTTTTTGTGAGAGGAAATATTTTTAACTCAAGTGATGAGTGGTCATGTGAATGTCTTAGACGTGATTAGTTGTGCATAATCCGTCACTTGTTTATCTGGTCCGGGGGCGATTCGAATTACTATTGCTGTATTATGCTAACCACAAACAACAACCAAACTGAACGGAAGGCACAGAATACGAATGTGAATTCTCACTGTCATAAATAGCTCGGAAACAGCATATAGAATGATAACACAGTGAAGTCAAGTTATATATAGATATGCATTGTACAATGTGGATAGTTTCTGTTTGAAAAAGAAGAAGACAAAGTGATGTGTGTATTACAAGTATTTGTTCCATAGTTACGAATGCTTGCTGTTAGGTTCTGACTTTTACTGTGGTGGAGTGTGTTAATTGAAGTTGCTGAATACGTTTCAACATATTCCCTTCTTCAGACTTTGTGATGAGGTACCTGTGTTCCATATGTGTAGACGGCCTTTTCTCAGTGGAAAATGTTTCCCGCGACAGTCACGTCGCTATGATTTGCATCACACTTGCCGTATGTTTAGGAAAGCGTGAACATGTTTGAATGCTTACAGCAGAAAAGCATAATATTAGCCATTACTTTTTATGCATTTTTTTCATTTTCCATCTTTTGAAGTTACAATGTCTATCCTTAATGGAACATTCAAAGGTAAAGTGAGCATCAAAATTTATAGTTATTGTTGTGAATGTATTTGCAACATCTACATATGCACATACATATTGGAATTAATGATCTGACCTTTCATCAGCTGGTCTAACAGGAGGATTCATTTCAAACTTAATTAGCAGAAAACCAAATCCATCACTGACACCTCTGTCATACCGAGTTCATTTCTCAGAATAGTCTCAACTCTATTATAAAGGTTGCCTTCTGCACATGTTATTAGGCGTGTCGTCCATAGTCAATCACCTATACTAATATCAAGTACTTTTACCAACATGTTCCTTATTAGTGGCAGTTTGAGGTCTTCCTAATCTTGAATCATCTTCAGGGCTCTATCTTCCTGTCTTGAACTCCGCTGGCCAGAAAGCGACAGGAAAGGAAGGAACACCACCCCCTGTAGCTGACGCCATGTCCAGATGGATGGATGTTTGAAGAAGCCTTTTCAGATAGTGATTGATGACAGGGCGATAGGGAATAGTCACTGTGTGCAGAAGTTGGGTGGCCGTGTAGTTGGTTCAAATGCATCCTTTACACATTGGAAGTTTTGTACAAAACTGTTTGGGGTATACATTCTTCGTAGTGACGCATAAGACTTTTCAGCCACATCTCGTATGTAATTAAGAACTGAATTCATCAGACAATTCCGAGATCTGTAGCTCACCTGCATGGAATGTATCTCTATGTTCAGAACACTCCTTGTTCCAGACACTCATAGACAAATAGGCAACAGACGTGTGGAGATTTTTGTGACGAACAGCAGCCATTTTTGCAAGATTACATACTTTCACCTAATAGACAGTACATCTCCGTCATATTTTACTTGACATGTGACACAAAATCAATGGCAAGTTTCATTTGATGTTTTTGTCGTTCTTACTGATAAATAATACGCACGGCAGTGGAAGAACAACGTTATTGATTGTTTTTGTATGTGGTGAATTGTTTACCACCACAATCACTAATATTCCAGCTATATGACATCGAGTCTAGACTAGCATTGACATACGCCATTCGGGATACTATGACACGCAATAGACCAAGTCATCTGCAGTGAACTCTCTTTCAATTAAATCGAATTTAACGTACCATAAGATTGATGGGGACCAATCCTAGCGCGGAATCCGCACAAGTTCTAATATGTATGGTATGCGGATAATCGACTGTTACGTCATCGATATGCACTAACCCCCCACCCCACCCCTAATCATCGACCAAAAAAGTAGTGTCCTCAATATTGGGTAGACACTAAATCTCTTTCGTTGTGTACAGAAACAAATACGATTAGGAGATTGCATGCACTTTAATAAAATATAAGTCACCTAGTTACTAACCTTTAATACGTCTTTGAAATTCAAGGGTGATATAGAAAATGCCCAAACAAACATTTTTTCAATACATTTTAAGGTTTCTGTTAATGTTTAAACGTTCACAAAGATTGGCAAGTTTTTAGGATATTAGTGTGAACTGTAAGGCATGGCCTAATGAAGTGTAACCCGTGACCAGATGCACCATTCATGTTTCTTTTCTGGGTCTCATGCTCTCTGTAACATATACAATTAGCAAGAATGTTAAATTCTTAAAAGTCACAATTTCTAAGTTGATATTATGATTGAACAATGGTTCCTTATGTCTAACAACACATCTCATCTCCTTTGACCTTCAAGCCATTCTGTAGGAAATGAGAATATTGTATTTGTAACATCGTCCACAGCGGCCGATCATATTAGAGATTGAGTGAATGTTGCTTAAAGCCAAGAGCAGCAATATTCCAGCTACATCGGGGCTCTCTGTAAATAATCAAGTCTCAACCAGACAAATATGAGTAACGATCTACGCCATCGGGGTACAACGTCACAGAGGTTGACACCATATATAATTCCAAGAGGATGACCACCTGATTCCCATCTCAGCTTGAGGTACCAGGGACTCATTCAGTACCGGCATCACCTCAGCATCTCATCATAATTAGTGCCTCAAGTAAATCGGAAACTGTTTTAGTGTCCTTCGTGAAAAAAGATGGCGACTTAATTTCCGAGGTCCACGTACAAACTTTTATTTTTTACCATTCTACATTTTCGATGTTAACTAAAATCTACGTTTATTTTCAAAGCAACGCAAGACTTAACCTCCTAAATATAAATGAAGATACTACGCAAAATAAATGTTCTCATAGAACCCCTCATTAATACTTGTTGTGGCACATACATACGTTATACATAAATGACACATGATTGAACGACATTTTCGGTTTTTCCATACTGAATATTTATTAATTTTCTGTGTTTAACTTTCTAAGCGGATTACAAATCCTTCGATCCCCAAAACCGATACCCGATATATACTAATGGAAACGAATAAGGGAACCCTTGAAAGTACAAGTGATTTTTTAATATTCTTTTCCACGTTTCTTCACAAGGTATGTATTGCGCTGTGGGCGAAATTCTGGAAATAAATAAAGGAACACTTGTACTTTCATGTGTTCCCTTATTCGTTTCCATGAGTATATATGCGGTATACCGATACCCTCAGATGTACACGACTTGAGTACATATCTGATAGACCCGATATTATGATCAAAATACACACATGTAAGTATGATCTGTGTGTATGAAAATTACACCATCACATCAACAGCCAGACAGACCTCTCTATTTCAAGATAATGCTAACTGATATCAGCAAACAAATTTGCCCTAATCGAATTAATCATATCTGAATTGTTTGAGAAGAGCATTGAAATTCAGCCAACTGGCCAATATACTAGTATCGTTACTTGAATAAGGGTTTATCTTCTGTTCCAAATAAATACATTTCTTACTTAACAATCTTAATTAAAGGGTTTGGATGTTATGTAATGGTTTTGAAAAGAAATGAATAATATGTAAGTTGTGTTTGTATATGTATGTATATTGTTTTACGGCGCATTATTCCAAGTATATGAAGACGGATCTTTAATTTATTGCGTCTGGGTCAGACAACCTAGTTTGACATATAATGAATGAGTGAGTTTAGTTTTACGCTGCTTTTAGTAATACTGCAGCAACATCACGACGGGGAACACCAGAAATAGGCTTCACACATTGTAACCATGTGGGGTCGTCTTCGGCGTGACGAGCCAAGGCGTTTACCACTAGGCTACCCCACCGCCCCTCTCTTTGAGTTAAACTGCAAAGGTTACCATAAATCAGCCATAGTCAGACTGTTTTGAACAACTGGTGTTTTCGTGAAAACCGTAATTCAAGGGATAACATTCCATCCCCCCTATGACGCCATTCCTCAATGGTGAAACCCATTGTGACGAGCGGATCCTGGCAGCTGAGGAACGAAATCCCCACCTCATTGACCACGGGGTTGCCCGTCTTCTCCGACGACGTATGATTCGTTTGACATGTAAGCAAAGATCTGCACTGTCGGGATATGATGACGAACAATCAACCAAGTAAACGAGGTGAGGTGATGTGAGGTGAAATTGGGTTTAACGTCGTACTTGAGAATATTTCTATCATATGACGACGTGCATGCGTGTGTATGTGTATGTGCGGCTTCTTCTACTAGCCCAGACTGAAGCTGGTCTTATAGTGCTAGCCCACTGAGATACCATGCCGCAGTGGAGCATGAATACCCCACTCAGACACATTATACTGACTCCGAGCCGACCAGTCCTTGTACCCAGTAATGCCGAGCGCCAGGCAGGGACCAACAAGTACCATATTTTAACGTCTTTTGGTATGACGCGGTCGGGGATCGAACCCGCGACCTTCCGCTCTCCTGGCGGACGCTCTAACCACTACGCCACCCAAGTAAACGAACCAGACCACTTGGTCCATTAGTTCTATTCACACAACATCCATCGGCTGCTTGAAACCTGTTCTAACTCGGAACCCCTTCTATGCGCATTCGACTCAATGCCTGCTATGGTGGACTAAATAAGCCTGGGTCGAGATGACACATTGAAGGAATTTCCATGCATTTGGCATGGCTTATACATACTATTCACAATTTGCTAAGGATCAAATCATTGATTCAACTGAACACTATGATGTGGGGTCACATTTAGTTTAAATATCTAAGCCTTTTGTAAGCATGGATCCTAGGTTTCGGTATGTCACTGCATCTTGCGGATCCCATACCTGCTATTGACAGGTGTTGTGTACTTGTCAATGACTCGTTCCATGACTTGCAAAATGGTTGATTGGAGCCATGAAAACCATGTTTATGGTTACTCATGTATCAAGTGCATACGGTTAGCTTAAAGTGGCTGTTTTCCTACAGATGTGTTACCATATCATTATTTATCCAGTTTTAAATGGATACAATTGCAAATTATAAAGCTACGTTTAAGTAAAGTTGTGAATTTTTGTGATCCTTAGCAAAGTGTGAGTAGTATATAATCACCAAGTACGACAACCCTATACATTTAGTAGCATTTTACGATTGCTGATGGCCTATACCAGAATCACCACGGAAACGACATATCTCTTATATATACAGTCTTCTTCATATATATTTGATATTCTGTATTATCTATGAGTAACTAAAATCTCAAGACGTGAGCAACTGATACACGAATATACTGTATCCATACCCGGAATTGCTGTTGTATTCCCAACAGATGAACTAGCATCCAGTCTCTGAACTGAAAATATTTTACATAAAAAAAACCTAGTCTTAATAAGATATGATGAAAATGAGCCCAGAGACTTTCTTATCTTACAGACTTGAATAAGCTTCCTATTGGGTATATTTGTTTTATGGTCTGTTTGGAGATAGTAAGTTATCTAGTTTATGGACAGGAGAGACAAACTGAAGAATGTTAAACTTGAATGATAATCTGATTGCTGACAAAATTTTTCACCAACCACGCTAATTAAACGTCCTGGTGGAATTGGATTTTACTCGGCTCCTTTGTATGTGCTCACATGAAGAAACTTGATGTTCGCCAGATGCTAGTCATTGCATAGCTTCTTATTCATATGTATGAGTATAAATTGCACATCTGCATCGACTGTGACGTGCGTTTCTTTTGTGAATATAGTAATTATCAGCTGTTCCATCTGTAATGCATGAGACCGCTGACTATACACAAAAGTCCGTTATTATGGTGTGGATATGTTAGATCTATAATTCCAGGAACATTAATTACATATGTACATGGTTTGCTGATGTTGAGAGATATTAGGAAAGGAAATATAAAAAAATGTCCATGTTATTATATATAAGTTCCACAATACGAATCATATTCGTTGGAGAGGCACGGGTGATCCAGTGGACAGTGACGTGGGAGTTCCGTCTCTAAGCTGCCAGGATCCGCTCCTCACAGTAGGTTTCAGCTTACGACAATAGAACTCTGCTGATTTATGATAATCTTTGCTGTTTTAGAAATGTTAATCCATTTTAACCTTTGCCCTAGTTGTGAAATGACGAGGTAACACATGGCATTGCATTAAAACAATGTTGTTATCGACTGTAGTAAATATACAGTAATGTAATGGCACCATTGCCCGTGAATCCACACAAGCTTACATTAAAACATGCTTCTCGAAGATGCGACCGCGGCAATGAAAGTTCCAGCATTACATAAATACATGTTATGTCCTATAGTCTCATATAAACCTGATGGGGATGTAAGCAATGGTAATGCGTCACCCATTATCGGTGACGCAGAAGGACCGAAGAATGTTGACACATTTACTTCCTCCTTTCAAAGCTCTAGGAATAGACCTAATACAGACTTTTTAGCAAACACTGAGATTATTTTATTGGACAATCCATGCAATTACTGCCTTGACGAAGTTAGTGGATGTAATTTGGTACGACCATGTCTGATGCCATGAATCCAGTACTCCATTCAACCTCGTTTGTAAATACTCGTTACCGTGCTAATGAAATTGACCACTAATGTGTATTGACTTAGGTGCTGGGCAACTGGAGAAAGGGAACTTAAGCACTTTAAGCCTGTTTAGCCACATGTGGTATGGGATTGGGGATATTTGGTGACCCAATGTCTTGAGCCTATATAAATATAACCGACATATCAATAATATAATTATTGGATAAAATCCATTCGATAGGGATTAAATCATTAATCAGGCCTACGCTATTAATGACGTAGAACAATTGTTATAAATATACTTTCGAACGTGTTAAGTTAGTAATGTGTACAAACAAACAAATACCATTTGAAAAAAGAAAATAGTTGGCGTCTGAATTGATTTTTAAATAGGTTAGTTGGTTTACAAATTATGAACCGAAGTGATCACTTATTAGGGCTTTACTGTTGTGATCTTACTGATGCGCATGAACATCGCTGTTTCAAACATCCTATCCTATAGACAAGTGATTGTCTATGTCCTGGTTTATTCGGCTCAGACAAAATGGCTATCAAGATGCCGTGCTATGACTATGGGGCAAAACAACAAAGCACGACAACATTATAATATTAGGAACTTGGTAAAATTTGGTACCTAGGAGAAAGGCTTCGTTCTTTAGTATTTCAGTAGATGTGTTACTATCAATTGTGTCAGTACAATGAAAGTTTGTTTTCACATTTCATTGAAGAGGAAGCTCTGAATTGTTCGTTTTTGTAAAGTAGCATATATATTGTGTACCGACGGTGATTGTGTCTTGAGGTTTGGCAATTCGAAGGTGACTCATAGAGGGTAAGATATAGGAGAAAAACACAAGTACCTTTAAAACGTTATAAACGGCGCTTTTGGAGACAGACCCGCTCTGTAAGGAACCTCCCGATCCAGTTACGAATGATATTAAGTATACGCCTAATAGCAAGGGATCATATTTCATATTAATACCACATATCAGAACAAAGATAAGCATGACGATAAACACCTTATGCAATACAATTTACATCTGAAAATTTCAACACCAGAACACATCCGAGATTTGGGTGTCATTCCTGAATGTGACACTTTCCATATATCTGTACGGACCATCATTTCTGTCAGTTTATTGATTACGCTATACTATAGTTTTGCGCTGGTGTGTATGGTCCAGCGATGAGGCGTCTGCAACTGGCAGTTGGCATGCTGCAAACTGTCAGAAGTAAGCGTGCAGTGGCAAATATGTACTAATTAACTGTGGAAATCGATGTAAAACCGACCGCAAACTTTCATGAATCTACTGGAGTACGACTCCGCCATATAGCTGGAATATTGCTGAGTGGGGCGTTAACCAACAAACAAACACATTTACGGATCAAGCGATCAGAAATCGTCTACATGCACTTCATCTCGCCTCCCGTTTGAAACTGCCATATTGCCAACATGCACATTTGATATACACAATGTCAAAGCTAGGATATTTATCGCAGGTCAAATGCCATGTGTTCAGATGACTGTACTGAACTGAAGTTCGTGTCTGGCAGCATGCAAGGAAGGATCAGTGGAGAGTACAGTACTATATATCAGGACAACATACTCACAGCTTTTGTTGTCCTGTTTGCAAGGCGTGTTGGTCGACTTTTTGTCTTTAAGGATCACACCACCATCACGAATCTAAGCATCACACCATCAGGAACAGGATAGGGAGACGTGTGCGTCAATGTCATAGGCCAGCGACAACGTTGGCTGCACTTGGTCAGGGACATGATACTAGGGAGACGTGTGCGTCAGTGCCATAGGCCAGCGACAATGTTGGCTAAACATGGTCAGTGACATGATAGGAAGACGTGTGTGTAAATGTCATAGGCTGGCGACAATGTTGGCTGAACTTGGTCAGGCGGTGCAAGAGGAGCGGGATAGTTTTCCTCAAATCGCCATTGGGAGACTCATACGCAATATGCATCTTCGAGGGAATGAATGTATGACATTCGTACAACGTGAACTTTGAAATTTTGAATCTTTCCCCTATCTACCTTCAAGATCGTTCCCGGCCATCTACTGTCATGCTTCAGTCCATTCGTAGTGCGTTCTCTGTGTTTCCATAACTATTCTACAACTATTTCAAGAAACACTTATTCAAAGAAATTGTGAGTTATGTCCGAGTATCCGGAAAGTCTTTTAAGAACATATACACAAAACATCATTTTGGAATTACTGACATTAACACATTAACTTCCTTCTAGCACCTATAATCCTACAGTCTTGCCACATAATGTGTCTCGTCATCACCAAATCAGAACATATATGATACAGTAACTATACAAAATACACTATGATAACTCGGACATTGCTAGCTATATAACCCCTAAATTAGAGCCACTGTCTTGTCGTTTCAGTAAATGGTAGTGTCTGTTCTTGGATATAGCCCCGGGATAAGATCTCGTTACCATAGTAACAGTTTATCCATCACATTGTCTTACTGTATCCAGCGTTACATAAGCAACAGAAAGAATACAAGCATTGTTATCGATCTTAAAATCATACGGCAAGAATGTTTTCTACTGTTGCCCTGTATGTGTATAATTTGATCCTTGAAAAAGAAAGTGTGATGCTAGCGTACGGTTGTATGGTTCCACTGGTGAATGTACGGAATATGACCGATCAGATGAAGCATGTTCTATGATCATAGTGGAGTAGTTGAAATCCCTTCTCATTCTCTTTTCACAAGACAGTATGTTAAGATACGGTCGACTATCTTAATATGTTGACCTCTGCACTGCTCAAACATTTTTCTTAGTAGAGGATACAGCAGTTCCAACTCGCGGAGCACCTCCACAGTTAAAGTGAGAGAGCCAGTGGATTATATCAAACGTCGCTTTGAACAGAATTCCAGTTAAGATATGGTGTGTCAGGTAAATGTGGTAGCTAAAAGTGATGCATGTCTCACACGTTTACCATAGGGAAGGGGATAATGCTGAGAAATCTCAAAACATAATCAGGGCTAATCGACAATCACGGGTTCCAGGTGTGCCCAAGGGACATAACTCTGCAAACGATTACCGCGCCTTAGACGACTAGGCCACACGTGTACCCCACAGTCAAAGATTACCGCGCCACCGTCTAGATACTTCATCGATCCCACTGAAACTTGATTAACGTTGGACAATATGCATAGGGGACAAGTAAGGAAGGCCTCATGGAAAGTTAATGCGATAATGTTTCAATCAACAATGATATAGAGACTGACATCATACAATTTGGTGATTCGATTTGGGTATTGTGATGTAAATTTCACGAGAAATGAACCTCAAGACGCCGTCGACCGATTGCACAGATTACCATCACGGTAAGAAGGACCTTTGTGTCCAGACTGGCGGCTATTGATGATTTACGTCACCTGCGACCTTAATTAGGGTGGGTTGAAATCTACAAGATCAATAACAGGCTTGGTGGTACCATGGTTACTTAACCAATTGACATATCCACGTTCGGTAACGAACTTAATCGACTTAGTGTTTGAACATGTCAATGGCTCAAATCATGAATTTCCCTAATTTTCAAAGTTTCCAATTTCACACATATCTTTCCTGTTTCGCAATTCAGTGTTTAGGAAGTGTCCATTTTGTATGTAATCTTTCTGTGTAATATTTCAGTTTTTTAAAACTGAACGTAATCATAATTGCATAGCTGAGAAGAGCTATAAGGTATTACACTTGCAGTTGTCTTCTAATTGTGCACACAGCCAATTTTATGTTTCTGAAATGTTGCTTTAGGCGACGTAATTCCCGCTTACTCTCAGTGTAAAGTTACTCTTACTCTGAGATTGATTTTTATTTGTTCAACGCATAAAGAATCATGTGCATATATAACTGCAAGGATTGATTTCATGACGACAGTTGTTCTTGCCTTCATATGAGTTCATATGTAATCGACAATGGCGTTAGAATAGGATATAGTCACAGTGGTGGTTATGTCGTCCAAGGCACCTCAATTCGTCAAGCAGGCTGCCTTTGGGGTGTCAGAAATATATAATCTCAGGTTCGAATACTAGATTCACCCAATTTATCAATCTAGCCTTGCCACCACCATACCCTTGCTGGTGGTAAACGTTGAATGCCTACATTACTTTGGACATTCCACCAGTTAGCTGACATGGCATCACATCACTGAAGTCCTGTTCAAATCTAGTTGAACCAATTTCACTCATTCAACAGGTTGACATGCAGGTAGCAAATTTGACCGAGACAATTGCAAGTAGTTAATACAGCTCAAGCAAAATGTGTTGTGCTAACTGATTCCTAAGAAGTTGACACACCATTTCGAGCTTTCCAAACATATTAGTAAAACAACAGCAAAGTGTCTAATACTATCCTTGTACATGGGAATCACTGTCTTTTTTTCTATTTCAGATGTAACATATTAATCATATGCACCTGGAAACTATACGTGTACATGCATGTAACCCCTCAGCTAAAAAAAACAATTAACAAGGGATCTTGAGTAAAGATAGTTGCGATATTAATATTTATTAAGGTTAGAACATTAAAGCATTTCAACTTTGATGCATTCGTCTAAGTAACATTTGATCTTATGTGTTCGTTATGTAATGCATTGTCGTTAACAGAACAAAACATCATCTGAATTTTTCAGATTTAACTGAAGAATTTCAGGGACAAATAGTCCATATTCATTCATTCATTCTATAACCATGCAATGATTTATGACCAAAGTTAAGAATAATTTTTTATGTCCCAAACACACACTCAAATTTCACATTTAATGGTCCATTGTAATCGTGATCACTGCAGGGCATATTCGACATCATCACCTGCCGTCATTTTTGTAAAGAAACATGTCACAGCAGAGTTATCATAATCGCCGAAGGATATGCTCGTCCGTTTTGCGAACACCTGTTATCTTAACTGGTCAGTGCATGGTAATTATTTTCGCTGTACCACGTGCCCACTCGCTTTGCCAACACCTGCGGTCCTTTTGGTTTTAGAAATAATCATCACTGTATCGTAAACAAATCATACCTTCAGTTCTACTTGTTAATTTGTTTTACTTTTTTGTGAACTTTGTGAAACCAAGAACACCACGAAAACACTAAATTATCACTGGTTTCAGTTACAAAACCTTGTAAAAAAAATAATCACGTTTCACCATGTTGTTGTTTTCCCACTTTCAACGATACACGCGGGCACGATGTGTACTATTTATATGAAAGTGCTGAATGAAACCTGCCCTTGTATGCTAGTTGGACACGATTTGTATCTAATTGTCATAGTTCTTCGAGGACGTGAACACTCTCATCACGTAAGCTCTGCGTGTTGGTAAACGTCTCTTTTTCATGTTTGTATAGTTTTTCGAATGGGCACTTCTTTCCACTTTGTCTCCATCAGGCCGGGTCTCAAACTGTCGAGTGCGTTCACTTCGTTGGATATTCTTGTTAACAGAGATGTTCAGAACGATGAGTGCTGCGAGTTCGCTGAAGATGGCGACGCAGCGAGGTGTACACACTTCCCAACTTCATAGTTTTTATTGAGACAGGCAGGCGCTGAAAGGGCGTGAAATTGAGTGAGACGTATGTCTGCAACGCTGAACATTTCAATTTTTGATTGGAACTTCCATAAGAATCGATCATTTCTGTTCCGAGTGGGTTATATTCGTTGTCGGAGACGAGAATGCTTTGTTGGAAGCTATGGATGAGAACGTCGAAAGAGTTCCACCCAAGGTCAACAGGAAGGGCAAATTTCGTAGTCTATGTATATCTAATGCAGTGTAAAATAAAATCCTTAAAATACATTTGAATAAGGGTCTTAACACCAGTATCTTAAGGCATAATATAAAAAGCGCTACGTTTTCTTTCAGCAACATAGCGCAATTATAAGGAAATTCAAAAACATGTCCATTGGGTGATGGACTATGTAGCGCTGTTTACGAAATTCAATTCCAGAGTAAACTTAATACATTCTTGTTTTCCCACTGTAAATAACCATATTGTCTCTTCCATGTACTAAGAGTAAAATGCGTTTAATATGCACTTTTCATCTCCCCCTGGGAAATGCGTGTAGAGTTTCATATTCCAGTGACGGTTAACAGACGGCTATAAAAGGATTGGCACTTAAAACGTAACCTAACACGGTACAGCAATTTCCTAATACAACACATCGACCGTTATGGTTGGGGTTGTCGGTACAGAATATAGCATCCACACCTAAATCAAAGCTGCCATCTATCATGTAAGGTTAGGTTTGTCATGGGGAAGGGATGACTTTGGTGCTGTGCAGTGATTCTGCAACTGCACATCTATCGGGACATTCACGGCAGTGGGAATCAAACACGTTAGTTGCATTATTTATATTTATTGAGTCTAGAACATTAAGCATTTGATGCATTCGTCTAAGAAACATTTGATCTTATGTGTTCCTTATGTAATGCATTGTCGTTAATAGAACAAAACATCATCTGCAACTTGTTTCAAATTTGACTGAAGAATTTCAGGGACAAATATTCCGGCAGTGAGAATCAAACATGTTTCACAGTCTTGAGGAATGAATTGGAAAATCATTTCGAATTTTGTACAAAGAATGCATAGAAAGAATATATATGTATCAAGTAGTTTCAGACTGAGTAATGAAAATGGAACATATAGAAAGTAAGCTTAACTTTTCAGTTTGATATTCTAATTTTGTTTCACTAAACCAAGACCTACAAATGTAAGTTAATGCTGGTTGTTTCTTCTTCTTCTCTGTTCTTTTTCTTATATTATATTCGACTTCCGAAGATACCTTTATTTTTGTTTTAAATATTACTAAATTTAAAACGACAATACCTTTACTGGTACCTCTCCTACTGGTACCATACTTATGACTGTCGCTGAACCATTTTGGGAATTTGGTAGGTAGCTTAAAAGATCAAAGTCACAATTGTCAAAAGTGTTTTATGGACATTGTAGACTGCAGGAAATATTGATGACAACCGAACCTCGATGGCAGGGTATGCATACGGATGATTCAAAGACTAGCAGCATCACCAGTACACAGGCCCTCGAGTCCTTGCGAAGATTAAAAAAAATATATTGAGATGACCCCCGACACATTGTACATTGTGAGTCGGGGGTCATCGCAATGTATTTTTTTCTTTACATGTTTAATCCTCGCAAAGACACGAGGGCCTGTGCACCAGTAGGCCATTCGTTCTCTATTTTACCAAAACATCTTTGAAATGCAAGAGAAACTTAGTCTGTTCTTAAGTTAGATGTAAATTTAGAGTGACCTCAAGCCAGCTACCCGTGAAGATCCGGGTTAGTATTGGCCTTCGGCAACCTATGCTTGTCGTTAGAGACAACTTGGGATCGGGTCGCCAGGCTCGCTGACTAGGTTGACATGTGTCACTATCCCAGTTGTGTAGATCGATGCGCAAAATGTTGATCGCTGGTTTGTCTGATCCAGACTGGATTATTAACATACCGCCGCCATATAGTTATCGTGCCTGTACAAGACTGGACTGAATACATGTAAATCGATGATGGCGTAAACCCGATTGTTGCAAAGCATACTCAATAACTAGCTCAATGTTGCCTCCGACGAAATTACACTGTGACGTCACAGAATTATGTATACTCTTCAATCGTTCATCAATTGTTATTTCAATTGATTTTGTTCATATGAAACAGACTTCATGCACGACATATAACATTCTATTAATAGCTTTCAATTAAATTGAGTTCAAAATGGGCACGAGGCATTATTGTAATATGCAGTATGACATCTCAAAATCAGGCCTACATTATCGTGATTACAAATGCGTCAAATCTACATCCCATCCAAACATTCCTCCGATGTAATTATCTTAAAATGATTTACCAATCCACCATAAGCGATTGAAGTTATACCAGTTGCTTAACTTAAAACCACTTGTATACATAGACCCAAGGGATGTCTTCAAGTGTAGAAACAGTGTAACCAAAACTTTACTCGACATCCTCGGAGAACCATTAAAGTATTACAGTAGAAAAAACACGCAATTATCACTTATCACTTTCAATCACTCAGTCGCGTTTGACGCTCAAAATGCGTTTGATCATAGGAGCGTTACTCGTATAAGCTTTCATGTGTGTACGGTCCATCAATATCAAAGTTGCACATATCTACGACCGTTATGGTGTATTGTGCATCCCGACAGAAGGAATGCCCCATTACTTTACATGTCGTCAGCAAGGCTGATTTGATAATGTCTTGCTTTCATATCGACTCACTTTGAACTATCTGTATCTCTTTCCCCTGTTTCAAGGAACTTGTCATATAATTGTACAAAGCGTAAAACTATCGTGCTATATTTGCAGCCATGTTTTTTTTCTTCAAGAGTAATATTGTTGGACTCCGCTTTTATCGGTCTTGGACTTTTTTAGTTAGAACATATTTTTTCTACCACTGCATGCTCTAAGACTTACATTGTCTTTATTAATGGGGGAACTAAACAATTTCATGTCCATTTCTGAAATTCAATTTTTCATGACATCAGGGATATTACTCGAACATGTTTTCTTTGTCGTTTAACAAACCCAAAGCAAAGTCCGAGACCTTCTAAGAAAAACAAACGTACATGCAGCTAATATATAAGACATACCGTTACCAATTTAATACGAGCGTCGATCCAGAGTCAATAATGTGAGTAGGACTACCTTGAAATTGAGAGTAAGTGCGGCTTTGGACATGAAACTACACACCGGCGACTATGGACTACTCTCACCTATGGGGTTACATATCAACGACTATGGACTACTCTCACCTATGGGGTTACATATCAACGACTATCGACTACTCTTACCTATGGGGTTACATATCAACGACTATCGACTACTCTCACCTATGGGGTTACATATCAACGACTATGGACTACTCTTACCTATGGGATAGCAGCAGTAGACAATCAGGAAACACTGGAGCTGGTTAGAACACCTGTGGATCTCTTCAAGCAGCTCGAGTCGTATACAGAACATGTCCTTCTAACCTCGCAGTACTACTACTATCCTGTCTGCATTTAAAGGAAGATGAACGAATAACAGTTTGTTTAGGTCGGCAGTTCACATGGATATAATCTTAGCTGGGCATATTTTGACGAGCCTGACATATTTCTGACAAGTGTACACGAAAAATAGTGTTACACGGTGTAGGTGGATCAATTATGCACCGTGTCTTTGAAAATTTAAAAAAATTAAAATTTCCTGTATGTCTCATGAGGAAAGATAATTCGTCAACTTGAACTCAATACCATACCGGTTAGAGCAATTCAATGGTATCAGCCTGTGGATATTTTCTGTGACGTTTTGTTCCCCTTTTGAGCTGAGTTGTATTATTTCCATTATTGTATGTATTGCATTTTTGAGGAGGAGATATTTTTTCCAAACGGGGATTAATTGTATCCTGAAGGGAGGGTTTTGATCTTGTGAGTGGAATGAATTCCATCCTAGGAAGCGTATCAGTTCCAGGATCAGGTCACTCTGGAGTGAAATTAAAAGTGGTGTAATACTGCCACGCCGGATTATATAGAGGATATTGTATGAGTGCCCATATCATGCTATGTTTACGACACGAGTGTCTAAATGTTGGTATTTCCCGAGCGAGAGCGAGGGACATACCGATATTTAGGCACGAGTTTCGTAAACATAGTATGATATGAACACGAACATGATATTCTGATTATTACCGAAGTCGTCAAATTGAGGAAAATAAACCCAAAACTACTTTCAAACATAGGCTGGCTACCCACCGTCGCAGGATGTAGAACGCAACTTCACAGAGGAAACGTGACGTCATAACATTGTTCATGACGTCACGTCACCATGACAAAGTGATATTTTGCCCTAGGGCATCGTATGAAAAATATGAACCCCGATTTTCGCCCTCGTAGGTAATAAATGGCAAATGTTACCTGAATATTTACATTGTGATCGAATTGGTCTTACTCCTATTGTAATGTACGTTTGTTGGCTTCTTGTTTAACGCCTTACTCTGTCATCAACAGTCCATCTCTATAACGGTAGTTCGTAAATATTTTAGTTTCGACCAGACAATCCAGTGATTAACTTCGTTTGCATCGATCAACAAATTAGAATACGATGACATGCTATCAATAAGCCTCACCCGTTTATTCGCCTTTTACGACATTGCATAGGTTCATAGGGGTCTAGTTTAACACGGAAACGAATAGGATGTTTGTATTTTAAAGATGTATTTATAAAAGAACTGTTAAGTCTGAAATTGAACAGTTTCAAAAAATGTATATTAAAATAGATATTTGCCAAATTCAAATCTAGTACGTACTTCTATAATATCTGCTTTTTTCAGTCCTCATTAGATCTGATAAATTTGTAAAGCCAAATAGCTAGTCCAACTAAATTATTATTATTGATAATTTTTCAGTAATCAAGGAACAGCTTCAAAGTCTTGTAATTGGTTATACAACACGATGGAGTTGGCTGTGGCTGGCTTGTATGACAAGGGTAGCTCCTGATTTACTATAAAATATGAGAAAATTCAGTATGAGAACAGATTGTGTACATCAGTAAAAATGTTGACATCCGTGAGCGCAGTTCTGTAATCATTGGCAGAGTAAGCAGGAGTCATGTGTCCTTTGCGCTTGCCGGTGTCGCGGTATAAATCAACCCCAAGAGAATTTTACTGGAGACCGGATAGTTCATACCGGGATGAAATGCTTCGCTGGCCTTTGGTGTTGTGAGTTTTATAACCTTGATGAAATAATTGTATGAGTTATGCCTTGATGTTTCCCAAAGTCTCTTTGTTATGTGTGTGTATCATAACTTACTAACATGGTTTTCATGTAGTATGGAACCTTTGAACTGCTCCCTCAGTTCCAGAATTAGTATGTGAAATAATATACACTTATGTGAAGGATGTATGATTTAGTATAGTATATAATTCAGAAGAATGATAATACATGAGTCTGAGCTATTTATTGAGGAGAGGGTCATTTTTAGTTCTACAGTGGAAACTGTTAAAACCGGACCAGTGATAAAAATCTGGACACCATTAACGGTTTCCAACATACTGTCTAGTTCTTAAGGCCAGAAGTCCAGTGACAGTTTTGCTGATTTGTGCAAAAAGTAGTGTAAAACAATACTCACTCATTCAAATGTCCGATTCTGTCATATACATCGTTGAATACTTGAATTAGGCGAGAGCATAAAACCCCAGATATATTCGTTCATATACGTCAGTCCCTCGCGTTCCAAAATAAATTTCTTTTGGATCATGGACCAAGGATAAATTAACCTCCAGAAAGATTTACATGACATGAACGGGAAATATATAAGTGTCAATTTCTGAAATATGAGGAACACGAGCAATGGTTGTTTGTTTGTTTGTTTAACGTCGGACTCAGCAATTATCCATCTACAAGGGTGTCAAGTCTTGACCAGGAAATCCACTGACTGGGATTGTGAGCTACGGTCCACGTTATCGGATGACACAACAAGACACTAGGTCCGACCACCCGATCCATCCGTTCGCCTTTCTCAACTCTGACGGACCCGTGAAGGTCCGAGTTAGAACTGATCTTCAGTAACCCATGCTTGTCGTAAGAGGCGAATAACGGGATCTGGTGGTCAGGCTCGCTGAATTGTCATCGTATCCCGATTTCTTAGATCGATGATCATGCTGTTGATCACTGGATTGTGGGTCCAAGACTCTATTACAGATTGCCGCCATATACCTGGAAAATAGCTGATTGCGGCGTAAAACTAAACTCACTCGCTCACTCACTCAACTCTGACGTCACCCATGAAAGATGTGGCAAACATAAATGACCCCTTGTAAATGTTTACGATGATATTTGAAATGTCAAAACAAACTGAACTGCAACATGATGAAGAAGACAGCCTATTTTAGCTAAACCTTGGGCGTAATGTGAATATGTTTATTCGTGTTGACTAATGAAAATTCAATATATAACTTCAAACGAGTCACCTCTCTAATGACAGCATACTGAATCCATTTAATTTTAATATACCAGAAATCGTGCACACTTATCGAACTTTTCCAAACTTGCATTAGGCATGGCATAAAATTGTATTTCAAATGTTTGGCACCAACAGTCGGTTGCAACACATCCATGGCGACTGTGTTTTTCAAGTTCGCTTAATGTACTTCCCAAGTTATTGCCGTTTCGTTACCTCTTGGAGGGAAATGGACAAAGAAATGAAACAAATTCAGTGAGTATCATATTCAAACCCACGACCAACATATGTTTGCATAATGCATATCGGCACCCCAGACCCTTGGCCCTCGTGTCAGCGTTAACTCTATATGATAACGTCAGGGGCGTAGCTACCATTATAAAAAAAGCCCGGGCTTCACATGATTGTTGCTAAAAAGGTTGGGCAAGCCCTCAATACTATGTAAATATAAAGCTTTGCAACCTATCGGGCTTACACGAAAGTTTTGGCTTGCTACGCGCCTGAACGTTAGCCCATGTGAACATCCCAAGTGCAAATGATCATTTTTTTATAGTAAGTTGTGTACTGAGGGTTACATCAAGGCAACAGTTGATAGGCTGTCCGTCGTTGTCATATTGTTTGAAAACCAGGATTCAAATCAAAGATAATTTGGGATTCGAACCCCAAACCTACGATTCATAACAGAAAATGCGACCGGATCTGAAAAAATGTATATTGTATATGTGAAGTTCCTTTAACGTTGATTTGAACATTATTTCAGTCACGCCAGTATGTCAGTTTGATAAGGGAGGGGAGCCCGAAGTAATGTAGGTCTACAGCATCAATTAATTTATTAAAATAAACAAAGCGTTACAAAGTGACGTTACTTCTTAAGAGGATTCATGGTTAAGCCGCACACCCGTGAAGATCCGGTTTAGAACTGGTGTTCAGTAACAAAGGCTCTTCGGTGACTAACGGGATCGGGCGGTCAGGCTCGCTGACTTGTTTGAAGCATGCATTCGTACCTTAATTTCGTAGATCGATGCTCATAATGGCAGTCACTGGATTGTCTGTTCCAGGCTCGATGTATTTACAGACCGCTGTCAAATAGCTGGACAATTCTGAGTGTGGCGTTAAACAACACCAAAAGCAGCTGTAAGAGCAGCAACAGCAGCAGCAGCAGCAGCTATACATAACACATAGCGCTGCATATTCGTGATATCGCACCACTTCATGCGTAACGGTTCCTTCAACATTCCCCATCTACTGACCGAGAACATCTTCTTATCTTTCATGCAGTTGGCGCTCTGAAACTGTTCAGCCAAATCGAGCGCTGATGATAATTATCGTAAAACCCAATCGGCACCATCAGATATGTCTAGCTTCTCGTCAAGAAAATGCAATAGAAAGTAACAGTCGATATGTTTTTTTGTGTGCAAAACTTCACTCCCTCAGAAGCTGATCTATTTCGTGACATAAAAAAGGTTTTAATACCGCCCAAAATAGAAGCTATCCCATAACTAATCTGCTTCCAAACATGGGTAGAGCCGTTCATCCAATTGAGCTACCACGTACATTAAGGCAAATGCAGACCTAAACAAAATAATAAAATCCAACTGACTTTCTAGACCTGTGATCTACAACGCGGAAAGAAATGTTTGCAATTTATTCTTTAAGGGAATATATCGATGACAAAAGTGCGGATTTCAAACAAGACGCGCCAAGGCTCATTACCCAACGGACCAAATGCCGCACCACTGCGATCAATGAAACCGATTTCTCGTGTGATCTTTATTTAGACCATCAATTACATGTCCACATGGAAATGAATGGCATAAATTCAATAGAAAACATGGATTTACTTCAACGTTTATATTGATGATGGCAACGTTTTATCATCATGCTAATGTGTAGAGGCAGCTCATTGCAATTCAGTGTTCGCTGTATTTACGCAGTGGTATTTCATTTTGATCTTTATGCATTGCGCTCAATGTTGAAGTTCGTTACAGAGTTGCTCGTGATGTCCATTTTCAATATTCTTCTACCTGAATTTCTTAAGAGGAACTGAACTGTGATTAATGATGGTATTTTCTGTCAACGATGTCAGGTTTCGAATTTCCTGGATAAATATAATCATTAGCGAATTGAAACATATATAAAGACATGTAAGATTGAATGTCACTGAATTATTGAATTGGATTGAAATGTCGAAATCTATAATCTGTGAGAGACCAAAATAGTTTCAATCATTTAGCTATTATTCATTCTATATGTTTTCTAAAAAGGCATTTACGACTTTGAGAAGCATAGATGTGTACAATTTACGTTCTGATAAGTAACATAATTATATCATTTATCGTAAAAGATACGAAAAATTAATTATTGAAATTGCGTTTGATGTTTGTAATGTGAACTGTAACATTTGATTTCAAATATGTGCTATAGCAGGATCATTATTAAATATTTTCACTCATGTATGGAATCTCATGTTGTATTTCTGTCTTATTAAGAGTGAAATCGGCGTTGAAGAAGAATCGGATACCGTTTGCCTGAGGGCAGAGTACCAGGAAACCAATACTTTGACCAACATATGGAAATATAGAACGTAATTAACCAGCCTCGATTATCCACCAAAACATATTCCACTAGGTGTTCATGCCTTATTGGTATCACCGGCAGTCACTCAGGAATTTCTCTCAAAATACGACTCTGATGTTCAAAGTCACCTCCAGGAGTAATATCAAAGATCGACTACGTGTATTCTCGATGGACCGGCATTCATTTCAGCCGAGGTCAAGGCGTTGCAATACTATGTATGAAATTGGGACACCGTCTCTGTATAATTGCATGTACATGTTACGAGATCAGTTAATGCCAGTTTGATGTATATATCATTGACTTCACGTTACGAGACAGGAAGGGTTATTACTGACTTGAATCAGTTTTGGTAGTACTTCCAATTCGCCCCAATGCTTACCGTAACTCAGCGGAAAACTGAGGCCCGTTAAAGGAGATTATAGTAATTAAAAACGTCACGTTTTCATCAGAAATAGCATCTAAAAAAAGAAATGAACCCTTTCATAAACACTTTGACTTTCACTTGCCTTGTGTACATGTCATCGTATCCCAATTGCGTTGATCGATGCTCTTGCTGTTGATCACTGGATTATCTGTTCCAGACTCGATTATTTACAGATTGCCGCCATAAAGCTGGGATATTGCTGAGGGTGGTGTAAAACTTAATTCACACCAGTGGATGCCACTGGGTTGGGGACGATTTCCGTCACTTTCAATCCTGATCTTTTAAAAAAAAAATTCAGTCATTTTATCCAGTTGCGTAAAAAGTATACAGTCAGTATGTCATCGTCTGAAACAGTACTGTATGTTAATATAGTCTGATCAGTTGACGCTTGTTGGCATATGTTTATGTTTTACATCCTGCATAAACAGCCACACATGTCATCAGGGTGAGAGTTGGTCTTCAGCTTAAGCGCTTGTCCTAAGAGGCTACTGAAGGGATCGGGTGGTCAAGCTCACTCACATGGTTGAGGTGTGTCATCGTAGCCCAACTGCGTGATCGATGCCCAAGAAGCCAAGCACTAGATTGTTTGGTCCAGACTATATCCAACACATAGCAGGTCGATTCATGAATACGACATAAAGGAACCAAAACAAATGCATTCAATAATTACTCTCTGTATATTTGTTTTTCTTCATATGACCAGCGTTCCAGTAAAACAGCATCTGTCTTTGGTCAAAGGATGTTTGACACATGGATCTATCGTCAGTTGGTGGTTATTACTTCAGCTCGGAATATAAAACATGCATTAACTCGTGAAATCGAACTTCCGTAAACCGTGGCTCACGTAAAAGGCTGCAGCTGACATTTTTATGGCGCTTGTCCCCAGCATTCAGGAGCCTAAACACTTACAATCTCTCTTTAACAACACTCCCTACGTCAGTGGCATCAACGCAGGACCTGGCCACTTTTAAGACCATCGCATGATGTTAGGTCTTTCAGGATAGTGTAAAACGCTTTGTCGAGTCATTGATGTAATTGACGATATAACAATTGCTGCCTATATCGCCTGAATTGTGATCTTCAACAACAACACCCGGTCAGATTGAAGTCTCTGCTTATTATCTTGTTCTTAACACTTGTTTGATCTGCACTCTTTGTTGGCAAGACGCTAAATCAGATCCGTGGCAGAAAATCGTTGCAATCCTCTTTGATCAGCGTACGTTTTGGTGAACCATTTAGCGAAGAAACGCAAACCTGAGCAAATAGAGTCATCTTTGTCTCTGTGTGGAACAGATGGAATTGCGAACGTCATCCTTGGGATCTTTCCGTAAACTATTAGAAGAACCATTTGGACTATTTTGTCACGGAATGACAGGAGATGCTCAAGAATGTGATAGAATTAGTGCCACCCCCTTCAACACTCATGAACAAAGTCACCATCACACATGTACATGCAGAGATCGGCAATTCTGTGCGGAAATAGATATGACTGCGTCTTAAACTTTTGAACATTTTAACTTTTAGCCTGTGACTCAGATTCAGGTTTGCTTGTCGTTCGATTATTTTAGTTGTATGATGAGAGCCTTTAGACAATGAAGTCCGAGACCAATGAGAGATATTATAGGCATCGATGCATCGAAAAACTGTTTGTCACGCACTATGTTGGCTACAAGTTCGTACTAGGGGTATCGAATACGGGTTTATTGGTTCTTTACCGTCCCACTACGGCTGTATGTACAGATACGGCTTTATGTAAATATCTGATAAACCTTGAAGATCTGAGTTAGAACTCGTCTTCATCAACCCATGCTTGTCGTAGGAGGAGACAAACGGGACTGGGTAGTCCGGCTCGCTGACTTTTATCGCACCCCTTCGATCTGTTTGTGGACTGGAACCCAGCATAGGTTCTTGTGGACAATTGGCATCACCACAGGAGACAGCATTGGGTGTTATCATAATTATTTATTCTGTAGAAGACACATTCGATTGGACATCATCTATCTGAATAGCATACATGAACTAAACTGAAGTACACAAGAAAGTAAATACACAGTGTTTTTCACTTCCGGAATGGTCCTAAAGCACCCCAAAGAAACTAAAAGAAATGCAGGGTCTGTAAACGACATGTAATGGTACTATATTGCAGGTTATTTATGCACAGTTGAATATGGATGTCTGTATTCCAGGCAGTCCAGTCAACAGTATGGCGACGTCCTTATTTGATCAGAATATATTTTATCTGGAAATCCTCATTTGTTTATCCCAAGTGTCTAGTTATGCACAAATTCGTTCATTAAGCCAGGCAAATAATCCTTGCGAAGAAGATCCGTGAGGGTAAATTCCTATAATTTCATTTGTGTTGATTATCCACCTGCAATTTTAACGATTTTCTCAAAGATAATGATAATAATGCTTGGGAATGGAAAATCACCAATCACTCTTTAAGGTACTTGTTGATTTCCACACCGGCTCAATATATATTCCCGTCGGGAGATTCCGCACTCAGTCCCCAATAACCAATACGCATGCTGGTCTTACGAGGGGACTTAATGGTTGCATGACGTCGTACCCTTAAGGCAGACTGTTGTTCATATTATCAATCACTGCATAATCCGGTCTGCATTATTTACAATCCGCAGTCACACAGTTAAAATATTACCGGGAGCACCAAAAGTAAAACAAGTAGTTTAATCAATTTCTGTTTTCACAGCTGTAAATGTTGCAGAGATAGGAAGGTGAACCTTGATGCTTCGATATTTTAATCTAATAAAATTGTTGTATGAAGGTGGATAATAAATCTGAAGGGTACATTAAGAAAGAATAACATTTTTGTTAGGCACAAAAAGAATTGAAAACAAACCATTTACGAACTGTTGACTTGTTCCATAATTCCTTATATTAGGAAATGTCTGAACTCAGATGTGAATGTGTGTCCCTAATGTGCCTATAGGTATCAGTAGTGTGACGTGAGGGTTGGAATACTGCATAGCCTGCTAATATGAAATAGATTCCTTGTCAATTGCGGTAGACCTTGGGTGACAGCACCATTCGTTACACCACTTCGTTCTTCTATATGCGGCGTGTTCCATTAGAGTTCCTGATTCCACCTTGCACGGTCAAGGCTGAAAAAAAGGTCAAGGAAAGGTTCAACCATAGACATGCACATGATGTAAAGGTAACTAAACTGAACCTCCCTGATGTATTGATCAATTTCTGTGTTAAGCTCCCCTTAAGTATGTTTCTTTTCTCAAGTGCAAACTACAAGAAGAAAAACGATAATGCAATAGCAGATATACAATTGAAATTACTTTTGACAAAGAAATTACAAACGTTACGAAGGTTGCGAAGCTGAAAACAGTCGCAGGGACACTGCATGCCTAAGATCCAAAACATCACTGATTCCAGTGTGAAAAAGCATCACCATCCAATAACAATTACCTGTTTGTTTCATTTTTAATATACATGGAATCAGTTCGTGCAGACAATGAACAAGGTATTTTCACAAAAAAGGACACAAAACGTATGTGGAGAAAAGATAATTCCAATCGATTCTCAAGTCACAAATAGCCCCTACGCAACCGTGTATTTGTTTCAAAACTGTTTCCCTCTGTCTCGAAACTGTATTAAGTATCCGTTCTAAAAGGTTTACGTTTTTCTTGCAGGTTTACGTGAAAATATATAACGATCTGTCGAAAGTGTTTGCGAATCTTGGGTATGAATCTGACACAGTAGGTCCTGTCTGGTTTAGTTAACGCTTCATTGACCTCTTGATTTGCAATGAACTCAAGTTTATCTTACAGGCTGTTGTGTTGAAGTTGATGGGACCTACGTACTCCGCGGTTCGACGCAACCGATAAAGAATTCATAAGGACCATGCTTTTACTTATAGACAATTGTAAGTTCGACACTACGTGTCCACGTGGCTTACGCCTGACAAGCGTCCTTGATGACTCAATCACACTTTCAAGGATATTTATTCTTCGTAATCAATGTGGAAAGCCACAGCTAAAACAAAATTGCACCTTATAGTTGGTACGCTATATGTCTACTACAACTATCATAAACAGAAACTGTCGTAACATTCAAATTCATTGCCAAGAAATCAATTCCCAATACATTCACAGTCCTTAAAATCGGAGTAGGACAATGTTAAAGTAAGGATTTCATATCTTCTGAACGAACACTATTTCACTACCTTTCTAAATGTAATTGAATTCGAGAGTACTGTTTTCTGATGTTCAGGGAATCCAATTTCAAACATACTTTTAGCTTTCTGTAGATGGAGTTAATTTGCAATTAATCGTTTGCAAACAATGGGCGTCTTAGTGAACATGCCAACAATGCCAGATTGCTGTGCTGATTGTAAGTTGATAACAGAATATACTGCATGTACCTTCGTGCGTGTTGTTCATTTGCTTTAGATCTGGAGACATATAATACTCACCACATACCACCAGGAACTGTGGTTCAGTGCTTCAAAAGGAAAGTCCTACTATCAAAATACACCATTTGCATTGTTCTGCTGAATATTCCAAATGTCACAATGACCAAACAATACTTCATGACAGGCCCAGTGATTACACCGTTGTGCTTTCACTTAAACATTATACAGGAAGTGACACATCTTGCTGAATGAGGCACAAGGAATGAACATTGGAATCAATACGCTTGACTAGTTCTTTTGATCTCAAGACTCAAATGATCTTCTTCTCCAGCTGGATTTTATTTTTCACATTTCAGGCAAACACAAACTCGTTATTTTTACAAAAGCTTCCGCCCAAGGCTCCATCGCAAAAATGGATATTTTTTAACTTATTTTGTAGCCATTATGGGCTTTGGGCCGGATATGCCTATTTGAGAAGAACGGAGAATAGAAGGGCGCCTCGGGGAACAGCTTATAACTTACTTTATATGGTGACAAGATAGGAGTCGTGCCTCACAACAATTACCACAGAGGACCTAGATGACGGTGATAGAGTTATTATGATAACCTGCCGTCCTTCAACTAAGTAGATCGAAATGGTGCGTCATTCAAGCACAAATGACATTACACAATGCCACCTGCGGCACGGTACATGGTCTCTTCATTCCATATTCTTGTGGGCTTGGATCAGCATAGTGAGAAGCATGGTGCCTTTGGTCGAAGGTTAGGTCGTAAATTGGTACAAGAAGGACCCTGCCGTTAGGGTATCGCAGGAAAGGAATTGTTTTTGTGAACATGGCTTCCATAACAATGTTTTTGAAGAACCCTGAGGTTAATTATACTTTTTTTGTGCGTTGTAATCCGTTGGTAATTTGCACTCTCGAAACCTGTACATGTAATTATATAAATGAGTTGATGGCTGTTGTGCACGGTGCTAGTGTTTGTGTTTTATCTTTATTACATCCCAATGGAATGCTTGTTTACTGAAATGAAGTAAAGAACCACTAAACTGAAAGAGTTGAGATGAAATGGGGTTTACGGGTTATTTCAATTATATGTTTACTTGTACCACAGCTAGTCCGTTTTTAGGCTGCTGTCACACTGAGATGCCACGTCTAAAGTTGACTTAGATACATTAATCTTACACCGAACTGGTCAGTCCTTTCCCTCAAAACCGAACGCCAGGCTGAATACCATTTTGCAACACTTTCTGGTGCGAAAGGAACCGAGCCACCGACCTTTCAGCGCATCAGACACTATAACCTCCAGCACTACGGAGACGGGAAAACGTGCATGAAGTTGGCGTTAATATCTCTGACACAATCCCTCATAACATTTCATTAGAAAAAATCGGGGGCTATGCCTTGCTGAGGAAGTTAAGACAGTTCTTAAAACCTCAATAATCGGGGAACGGACTTGTCGGTTTGGTTCGCTCTCACGAGGGTGTGGGAGGTATGAATATTTTATAAATGATAATATTACAGCATTTCGTGCAATGACATTCATTGCAACTTTACCTCCTTTGTTCTTATATTGTTACAGTCGAAGTGAGTCCCCCATGGATTACGTGTTACAATTAGTCTTCATTAATCCTTGCGTGTCGTAAGAGGCCAATCATCGGGTGGTCAGGCACGCTGTCTTGGTTGATGCATGTCATCGTATCCCCACTGCGAAGATCGATGCTCATGACATAAATCTTTGATTGTCAGTCTCAGACTCAATTATTCATAGAAGACCGTGGTATAACTGGAAAACTGGAGAGTGCGGTGTTACCCGGTGAACACAAACACAAATCGGAGGGCATTGTGACGTAAACGTTCATCGTTTTCATTTTGAAGGGAACATATTTGCATGTGCTTGTAAAAAAACGACAAGAATGCACATCTGAAGAACATCTGAGAAGAACATTTGAGGAGAACATCTGAGAAGAACATATGAGTAGAACATCTGAGTAGAACATCTGAGTAACAAAATCATATGCACTGTGTCTACAGTGACGTCATACAGCACCGACGTTACTAGCTAATGATTGTAGTGTGGTTCAAGTTCATGTTAGTGTGGGAGTACAGTTCGTGCTAGGGTAGACCCATCATATACAGAAACATGGGCAGAGAATATACATCACACAGCATGAATTACAGATTAATCTATAATTGATCAATATGAAAGCAATTTATACAACTAAACGTCCAGGTCCTACGAGTACAAAGCAACGGGATCGACTTGACAGTGAGTACCAAGTACCGTTAACATAAAAATAACAAATCAGGCTTGGGCCGGGTCTGTTCCCGACTTCGACATAATCCCCCAACACTTTCCCCCCAAATTTCCCCGAGATGTCAAATAAACGCACAATTCAAACAGCAACGAAAACCGAAACGCAAATCTCCGTTGATCTTAACTGTTGTGGACAAAGAGTTTTAGCACTAAGTGTTCTTACAAGGAATAATCAAAGGTCAAGTGACCCTTCCTGTAATTGCCAGGATGCCATTAGCTTAGTAACGAGCTCCATTCTGTCTGTTTAACTCCAGCTCTCTCTCGGTAAGTGTTTCCAGGACAAATCGGCACTATACACCAAATCCCGAATAATCCTAGCCCCGCAAACCATGTAGTTACTCTACTTAGAAGCGATACCGGAGAGGAGGGATTTGGCTGGAATAACATCGTTCTTTGATTTCCAGAGTTTCAGACAACAACGTATTGATCCGCTTTAATGTTTATTCTTTTAATGCTATTGTTATAGTGACTAATTCAGGACATTGTTATAGTGACTAATTCAGGACAGCCATCGTCCAAATATTTAAAAAGTCCAAAACTATGTACTCAAGACATGTGAGACTTTATTGTAATATATAAATGACGCTAAGCTGTATCGTTAATCACTACTGTACATCCTTATCACTACCGCATTGTAAATTGACTTGTCAGCCCATTAATTATTGTATAAGACATTTATAACCTCCATTGGTAATCCCCCTTGGCCGTGTCTGCCATCACATCAACTGGTCAAGGAAGTGCTATTATTTTTCTGTCTGTCCATTGATGAGTCGTCGCCTGTCCATTGTTGTCAAAAACTGTATATATACTTAGTATGCTCACTTCTAAACAGTGGAGGAGTACGAGTTCGATATTTGGACTGTCTGTTGGGACGACCACGAGCAGGATAATGCCGCTCGTAGGAAACGCCCGGGGGTTGAGCAGGTACACCGCTCGCCTCGCTCATGTCTTGTGTATTTGTTTGTCATGTACTAAAGACGTTTGAACTCAACTATGCCTTCAACTTCATCAACGCACACTTCATCTTAATTATGAGCTAATTCCCCAATTGACGCGTATACACGCGTTGACACTATCAATAAATCATTTGTTGATGGAACATTTTGATCTTGTAAAACCGAATTGGCAAATATTTGCATATCATAAATCGATTTTCGATAAAATGATATCAGACAACAAGTTCGGTTTGATGTACACGTAATACTCCATATCGTAATAAATACGAACAAGAACTATTCCATGGGTTTGGGGTGATGTTTGGGAAGTATTGTTAGTATCATATTGAATTATGATTAATAAACAAAATATGATGTCTCACACACGCACCATCAGTTTTCAACCTTGTAGAAATATTGTAGAATAGTTAGTCGTGATTTGATCAATTCTAATATTTAAAAAAACCGAACTAATTTTTATGAAACAGCAATGCTGTTGTTTTGAAAATCATTTTATTTCTATCCTTGTTTTTTTATACCCAAAATTTTTTCGTGATAAAATATCGATTTTGTGATAATGATTATTCACGGTCTGATCATGATATCATAACATGTGTGGATGTCTGAAAAGGGCGATTTAGTATTATATAGGTAACTTTTGTCGAACATTGAAGTGTGTGATGACAATACATGTAATTACTTACTTTTTTTCTGAAATTACTAACTTTGATGACACTCGTTATAATTTGAATAGTAGCCTAGTGGTTAAAGCGTTTGCTTGCCACACCGAAGACCCGGGTTCGATTCCCTACATGGTACAATGTGTGAAGCCCATTTATGGTGTTCCCCGCAGTGATGTCACTGGAATATTGATAGAAGCGGCGTAAAACCATACTCACTCATTCACTAGAATTCGAATATCCTTTGTCGCCAGCATTGAGATATCGCTTGAATCGCGTTCTCCCGAGAACATCTGTTGTCACCGTACTTCCTTTCAGTCCGGTTTTCATCTCATGAACCTCACAGATCGGCCAAGAGTTGGGAGTCACTGGTCGTTGGTTTGCTAAAATCCCTGTGGATTTTGGAAATGTTTTTTCTCTGACTCGGAAATTTTATCGCAAATCACCGACAAGATTTGGGGATATTGCAATCATTTAATCTATGAATTTCAGAAACCACATGGTGCCATTTCCACGGATAAATGTAAGAACATAAATTCCAAGACTGGATTTTCATTACCAAGATAACAAATGGATTAGAGCATTTGATCTTTATGATACATATCATGTGTGGTCAATCATGCTTGAATGGTGAAGGTTAGAATATGACATTAAACATTATCCTAACAATCCATGTCATATTTTTAACATGTCTTATAGAAAGTAAAGAGTTATTTAATTCGAATTACATATCAGTAAATAACCACATTCAATTAATAGCAACGTTAGGGATCGCCTACACATAATACAACAAAGTCTGTAAATAACGGATGTCCATATGTACACTACTGTTAAAAATGATCCGTTATCGCTAACGTGATTTGCCCATGATCTCGTTGTGGTACCGTAGCTAACATTTCGCGATAGATGTAACACATGTTATGTTTGTGATTACACTTTCTCAGTAAAGTACAGATTCTATAACTTTTGTTGGCTTGAGTCCCATCTGAGATTCGAACCCACACCCTCAGAGCCAGGAACCTCATCGCCAGCACACAAACTCAACCGTCTAACCCACTCAGCCAGCGAGGCTTCCAATGACCAAGACACAGCCGAGAGGACGTTTGTTTTGAACAGTAGTGTACACGTTTGCATCCGGAGGCTGTCATATAGAGGAGTTATGAGCATCAGCTCGCCACTTCATCAATCTGCCAACTCTGGCTCATGGTCAGTTAATGACAGCCGCCGTTTTGTCCTTCCGGATATGTCGGTTCCCTTCCTTAGTATGTCTCTGTGTGGGAAATTAACGATCCTAACGGACAGTAGAACGTCAGAGGGTGTTATGCCCGTTCGTTGAATGGTCAAACTATTCTCACACATTTCAACGTATAAAGTTACATGCATGTAATCAACATTAAAATGATGTCTCCAAATTTGATATTCCTGTTTAAATCATATTGTTTATATTGATATTGGGTATTCTGGGGCTGTTGTTATTTTGTATTTTGTTAGGTATCTTTGATGTTATGAAACAGGAAATCCCAAAATATGGACTTAATATGGATTGGTGTAGATTGTTAAAAACACATAAGAAGTTAAACAACGCATATGACAGACTGTCTGTAATGAGAGCGCATTAAGAACATGTAATCGCTGACCTCTTTGTGACATATGTCACGAATTTGTTTATGAGTGGGTGGATTTTCCAATGTGGTTAGAGACACTAATAATGGGTTTAAATATTGTTAATATTTGATAATAATTGCTGATGTGTTGTGTGGGGATTCGAACCTTGATAATCTAACGCTTAAAGCATGAGGCCACCCTCTAACTCATTCATACAACTTTACATTGTGTGCACAATTTACACTATTGCATCTAATTTATGTCGTGGAACAATAACATTAAAGCACACAATTGTAGATTGAAACCACTTTTTTCTGGAAACCTCACTATCGGATGTCTCTGTATATCTTATTGTAAGACGTAAGACAATGTATATTATGTCTATGACAATTACTCATAAAACAATATATATTATATGTGCAAATGGATTCTTTCTTCTTATATAGTTATTGTACTTCTGGACCCTTTGTGATTGAAGTTCTAATCGGTTTTCTAACGGCTAAGTTTGAGATCACAAACCACCTTCCAAGAAAGCTAATCTTGGTGCCAGGTATTGTTGAAACAGATTCATTTGTCTCAAGAACCAATTCCAAACGATGCCAGTAGTGTTTAATACACCAAGTTGACGGATGAGGCATTTTTGAGGCAATCGTGACCTAAGTCATCATCTGACGGAATTGGTTTGTCTGTACCAGATAATTAACAGTTGGCCTGCAGCGTCAGTTGCCTTCTTCCGCCTACAAGTCAGTATTAGCTAGCTCCCTCCAGTGACATATTTATAGAAACGTGGGTCATCTGGCGAGACACGTTTCATGTGTTCTCATCAATCATTTCATGAAATACCAAGCTCTTGAAGACATATCGGATCACAAACAGACAAATACACCGCTTACGGCGAGTTTTAGCTGGAATAAATAATCAAACTCTGATAGGGACCAAATCATGCTGACATCCAATATCATATACCAAAGCCATTACTTAAAGACTTGGTGACTCATCTAAGCAAACATTCCATTTATTGTGAAATAACATGTGTGTTTGAACATTAGCGTGAAGTCTCTTATCTATTTTAAAGAGAATTTCTTATGTTACACGGAGACAAGTCTGTAGGAAAACAAATTACAATCACCATGTGTTGGCTATTGTAATATATAGAATGAGGTTGATCTCAGCCAGCAGGGATAATGTTCCAATTTATATTCGGTTTTCTGTACATGGTGCCTAATGAAAGAAACAACGACAGAGCATCAGACTAGGGGATTTATTAGCTGATTCAGACACAAAGACTTCTCGTGTAGCTTGTCATTATTTCAGCGTCATATTTGATTGTGTATGATGTGGTGTTTTGTATACAAAATGCAATAATGTACGGGAAATCACGATTTGTTTTCAGCAATAGCAAATGACATGTTTTGGTTGTACAGACAACAAGACTGATACTTTGTATCATTTCGTTTGTCATATGCCAGACGAAGCTCGGGATGTGAGGCAACGATAAAAAGTGAGAAAAGCAAATCAATGTGTTTGTAAGCGGGGCTTAGTCCTGAGACGTGGAAGAATTATTATACGTGCGCTTCAGTGAGTAAATAGAGAGAGAGAGAGAGAGAGAGAGAGAGAGAGAGAGAGAGAGAGAGAGAGAGAGAGAGAGAGAGAGAGAGAGAGAGAGAGAGAGAGAGAGAGAGAGAGAGAGAGAGAGAGAGAGAGAGAGAGAGAGAGAGAGAGAGAGACCTGAAGCGTCACTACCAACAACTGGCCATGTCCACTTCTCCCTCAGGGGCGGTGGTGTAGCCAAATGTTAAAGCATTCGCCCGTCATGCTGAAAGCCCGGGTTCTATTCCCCACAGGGGTACAATGTGTGAAGCCCATTTCTGGTGTCCCCCGTCGTACTATTGCTAAAAGCGGCATAAACCCATACTCTCTCTCTCACTCACTCACTTCTCCCTCATGTCAACGTCAACACTACCTTTAAGAAACCAATTCAAGGCTGCATCATATTTTTATTTGAAGAAAAAACCACAATTCGTGTATTCGCCTGTTGACGACATTAAGAAGATGAGCTATTATTAACACCGCATCGTTTCTGTATGTGTTATGATATACCCAACATGTACATTAGTAGCACCTTGTATCACGATTTCCAATGTTGACCTTTTCCGTCAGTGTCAAATTGACACTTCATCTCGAATGCTAAATGCAAATTGCCATTAATGTTAAACGAAATGGAACGATGCTTGCAAAATGGACAGATTTAACTGGTACTAAAACTAAATTTGTACATGATCGTGGTTAGAAGGTATTTCCAATTTCAGAACTACCCGCCGAGGGTTTTATACTCAGCAAAATTAGAAACATAATATCATAAACCAAAGCCATTACTTAAAGACTTGGTGACTCATCTAAGCAAAAATTCCATTTAGTGTGAAATAACATGTGTGAGATTTAATTTCGTTATAATTTCTTTTTCTGACAGGTCTTCGCGTCTATGAGCAGACGTGTGATGTCCCAGTCTGTTGTTTACTATCTTTTAGAAATTATCATGTAAACTAGTAATTTCTACCTTCAAGGCTTGTGCAAGTCTTGGTGTAATGAAACGCCATGACATATTTTTCCAATACAATGATGCCACAGTCGTTTTCCGTCAATTTGTTTTCATTTTGCATTGTTACCTGGTTGGTAGCGGTATGTTAACATCTATTCCATTTATAATGCACACACTACTTCCAGTTCTGGATTCAATTCAATAGGTGAGGTGAGGTGACATGGGGTTTAACATCGTACTTGAGAATATTTCGCTCATATGACGAAGTGCATGCGGATGTATGTGTGGATGCATGTGCTTGTGACTTGAGCTGGTTTTATAGTGCTAGCCCACTGAGATACCATGCCGCAGTGAAGCATGAATACCCCACTCAGACACTGTATACTGACTCAGAGCCGACCAGTCCTTATTGTACCCATTAATGCCGAGCGCCAGGCAGGGACCAACGAGTACAACATTTTAACGTCTTTTGGTATGACACGGCCAGAGATCGAACCCGTGACCTTCCGCTCTCCGGGCGGACTCAATTCAATAAGTGTCACATTTGGTTGTCGCTATTTTTAGGCTGTGAATCCGCGTGCAACAGGACTGACTGACTGACTGAGTTTGGTTTTACGCCGCTTTCAGCAATATTCCAGCAACATCACGGCGGGGGACACCAGAAATGGGCTTCACACATTGTACCCATGTGGGGATTCGAACCCGGGTCTTCGGCGTGATGAGCCAACGCTTTAACCACTAGGCTACCCCACCGCCCCCGCGTGCAACAGGAGAGTTCATAATGAACTCTATGATAATATTGAATTATAATGCTTCAAATGGTCGAGTTTAACAGAATACGATGGTCATATGTTGTTGCTACCGGTAGAATTGCTCACCTTTGATGTGAACACCTGGTGTCACCACTGATTTCCAGTTGTCCATTCATAAGGTTTTCACAGCCAAATGTAATCTGTCCTAAGACATTAATAATTCTCTCGCATAGGCGTTTAATATTTACTCTGTCTTCAGTTACCGTATTTTCTCCAATATTTGCCTGCCATGTGACGGCGACCTGTTAATAGAACAGACACGTCCAGAATAAACGGAAGCCAAAATCTATTCATACCATAGCGCATTTAGTGATTTTGTTCAAACTTAAAAACAATTTTTTAATTTTAGATTATATTTGCTGTTTACAAGTGCAGAAATTCAAATTGTAGTTTTAAATTTAGACCGGTAAACTGTTGTTTTAAAAAAAGTCGGGACAGGTTTTAATCTCTCGACCCAAACACCTCTTTAGTAGAACCATAACAGAGACCAACACAACTGATAACGTACTATGGAATGCTGGGCTACCAGGAATATGCTCTCAGACCTGGAGCTTAACGAAAACGCATGGCAACAGAGATAAACGTCTATCGCTTGTAATCCAAACTGAGAGTTAGTCCCAGAAATAAAGTTCTCTTATTTGAAAATAAATAATTAAAAAGGTAAATAATTATGATCCAAAAGGACCCACAAGAGTTCATAACTTCAGACCCAGGCAATGTAGACTTGACTCCGTTTATAATATATTCTCTGGGTCTTGGAGGCAAACAACATGTACTGGTTTGAGTGGGTCACCTTCACACCACTATTCCTACCCAAACCGGCACATCATCATCTATCCATGCGACCACAATAAGATACTATTCACACCTTGCTAAGGATCAAATCATGGATTCAACAGAAAACTATTATGTGGGGTCAAATTTGGTTTAAATATCTAAGCTTGTTGTAAGCATGGAACCTAGGTTTCAGTATGTCATTGCATCGTGTGGATCCCATACCTGCTATTGACATGTATTGTTTATTTGTCATGACTCGTTCTATGATCTGCAAAATGGTTGATTGGTGCCATGAGAAACATTTTTATGGTTACTCATGCATCAAGTGCGTAAGGTTAGATTAAAGTGGCTGTTTGCCTAAAGAGGTGTTACCATATTATTATTTATCCAGTTTTAAATGGATACAGTTTCAAATTATAAATCTACGTTTAAGTAAAGTTGTGAATTTTGTGATCCTTAGCAAAGTGTGAGTAGTATATGTCTTAATGACTGCATGGAACGTTAAACCATATTTCATCACAAAAATGATAATTGCTGCAAACTTAAATTTAAAACATAACTGGCATTGTCTGTTATGTGCAATGATAGGATATGCCGCTTGTACTTGTACATATTCATCGGGGCAACTGGATCAATGTTTCTTGACCCTGTGTAGAAACCATAATTATGTAAGTAATTTCTCAAGCTACAATAAAGAAATATAAGGTCTCTAGAAAATGACTCCACTTAATACCGTTTCATTACTATATACCAGAATTTCTTCATAGGGAGCACGGTGGTATAGACACACCAGTGAGCCTGCAAGATGAAATACGGTGGTAAAGACACATCAGTGCGCCTGTAAGATGAAATACGGGGGTATTTACACACTGGTGCGCCTGGAAGAGGAAATACGGTAGTATAGACACAGTGGTGTGTCTGCAAGAGGAAATACGGTAGTATAGACACACTGGTGTGCCTGGAAGAGGAAATACGGTAGAATAGACACACTGGTGTGTCTGCAAGATGAAATACAGTGCTATAGACACACTGATGTGCCTGTAAGAGGAAATGCGGTGGTTTTGACACCCCAGTACGCCTGGAAGAGGAAATACGGTAGTATAGACACCCAAGTGCGCCTGGAAGAGGAAATACGGTAGTATAGACACCCCAGTGTCCCTGTAAGAGGAAATACGGTGGTATAGACACCCCAGTGCGCCTGTAAGAGGAAATACGGTAGTATAGACACCCCAGTGTGACTGGAAGAAGAAATACGGTAGTATAAACACCCCAGTGCGCCTGGAAGAGGAAATACGGTAGTATAGACACCCAAGTGCGCCTGCAAGAGGAAATACGGTAGTATAGACACCCCAGTGCGCCTGGAAGAGGAAATACGGTAGTATAGACACCCCAGTGCGTCTGTAAGAGGAAATGCGGTAGTATAGACTCATCAGTGCGCCTGGAAGAGGAAATCAGTATGCGCCTGGAAGAGGAAATACGGTAGTATAGACACCCCAGTGCGCCTGGAAGAGGAAATACGTTAGTATAGACACCCCAGTGCGCCTGGAAGAGGAAATACAGTAGTATAGACACATCAGTGCGTCTGTAAGAGGAAATACGGTAGTATAGACACCCCAGTGCGCCTGGAAGAGGAAATACGGTAGTATAGACACATCAGTGCGCCTGGAAGAGGAAATACGTTGGTATGGACACCCCAGTGCGCCTGGAAGAGGAAATACGGTGGTATAAACACCCCAGTGCCCCTGGAAGAGGAAATACGGTAGTATAGACACCCCAGTGCGCCTGGAAGAGGAAATACGTTGGTATAGACACCCCAGTGCGCCTGGAAGAGGAAATACAGTAGTATAGACACATCAGTGCGCCTGGAAGAGGAAATACGTTGGTATAGACACCCCAGTGCGCCTGGAAGAGGAAATACGTTGGTATAGACACCCCAGTGCGCCTGGAAGAGGAAATACGGTAGTATAGACCCCCCAGTGCTCCTGGAAGAGGAAATACGTTGGTATAGACACCCCAGTGCGCCTGGAAGAGGAAATACGGTGGTATAAACACCCCAGTGCCCCTGGAAGAGGAAATACGGTAGTATAGACACCCCAGTGCGCCTGGAAGAGGAAATACGGTTGTTCAATTGATCAGAAAGAAGGAGCTACTGACCCAGCTACTGACCCAGCTACTGATATAGTAGCTGAAACCAATCCCCCCGTGTACGCTATGAGAACTGTCACGTGCAGAAGTATGGCGCAATGATGTAATACACAATCAACACTTCACCGGCTTCCTGCTCTTTCGTCACCTCCGTTCAGATTAGTCGGACAAACTACACTGACAAATATGATGTAATTCCACCCGAAGCGACTGGAGATTAAACGCTTGTATTTAACTACGAGATAATATCGTGGGAGTCCATATAACGTTGGCCTGCATAGCTCCATTGTCTGTCACAGCGGGTGTGGCGTCGCTCCCTGGCCTTGGGCAATATCCGGGTGGGTTAATGGTAGAAGGACGTAATACCTTATGCCCATGGAAAAAGGTAGGTGTAGTACTTATAAGTTTTATATGATTATAAATATTATGATATGATAACAGAACCACGAGGATTCGGGTTAGCATATTTCTTCAACAACCCGTCCTTGTCGAAAGGGGCGACTTACTGGATCGGGTGTTCAGGCTTGCTGACTTGGCTTACACATGTCATCATGATCCAGTGTTATAATCGATGCTCATGATGTTGATCACTGGAATGTCTGCCCCAGAATCGACTATACAGTCCGCCGTCATATAGTTGGAATATACTGAGCGCGGCGTTAAACACAAAACAAAACGAAAACCCAAACAAAACGATATAATGACGAGAATATAATTCCATATAATTCCCGATTGTTAATAAATAAGAATAAAAACATATCTCTCTAGCCTAAATGAAAATATATTTTATTAACTATGAGAGGCTGTTTTAAAATATTTATAATTAGTACTGTTCATATAATCTTGTTTCGTTCACGACATCCTTGTGCAACTAGACTGGGAAATCATTAACGTTCAATTAATGTCCATGGGCCTCGGTTTTCCAGAGTGCATCACAATGATAATACAATCTATACTTATTAAAATAAGTCAAAATAAAGTAAAAGTATGAAAACACAAATATACTAACAGGATAGTTTAAATAACGAACTATTAAACATAATATATTAAATTTGTGTAGGCGATTGGAACCCTCTTAATAACACGTAGTACTTCAAGCAGTCTTCGCGTTATTTTTCCGTTTAAACGACTTCTTTTCAAGATTTTAATATTATGTATTTTTATGTATATATACGCGCTATACGTGTACAACAAATGACTTTCTTTGAAAAAAATTCGTGGGACTTAATACCTAAATCTAAAAACATTAACTGGAATATATTAATTTTAAATCATGTCATTTACTTTAAATAAAATAATTTTGAAGCGAGGTAATGTGTGATAGTAAAGACTGAAATAGATTCGAGTGTTTCGGTGACTCATTGTAAATACCTCTGAATCCATCAGTCACGATCTGGTTCTGTCCCGTGTTGACACAGCCCCATTTCTGATATCACCGTGTGTGTGTGTGTGTGAAGCCATTTATCTCCGGACACCTGTCAATTCCTGAGAGGACTTGTATAACTCCTAAAGCCCCCTTCAAAGACATTAAAGTACCATATATTGATAACGGTTTATTGCGCACGGAATTATTATACATTGTCCCTTTATAATGTAATTTGTCAAAATGAGACTTACTGACTTTGTTATAGCATATTTTATCTTTTATATTCTCGCGATAAGAAAACATTTGTGAGTCTTAGTGAATTTTTGTCTTTGAAGTTATGTTTTTCGAAGATTGTGTTCTCTGTTATTTTCTTAAGTTAAATTTCTTGAGTATTAAGTAAGCATGACATACTTTATGTAAATGAGTTAGAGGTCACATGCTATACTAAGTATCTGAGCGGAGTTTCAGCAAAGGAATTGGGCCCCTAGCTTTTGATAGTAAGACTTCAAATACTAAAGCTTTTCACTGAAACGTTTCTAGGGCTATAAATTCACTTACTTGAAAAGTGTTTCCCCCATTAAAACTAGGCGTAGCCGTACACACTTATACATGTTTGTGTGCTTATCCGTGAGTGTTTGTGCGTGTGTGTGTGCGTGTGTATGTGTGCGTGCGTGGTGGTTCACGCTTGAATTATTATAAAATGGAAAATGTGATTCAGGAACCAGTAATGGACAGTACTGAACCCTACGCTACGAATCTGATAACTGCATTTCATGCGTTCAGTAAAGGGCAGTGGACGCTTTTATGGCACATCCACACGTTGGTAATGGGTTTTAAACGCAAATAATTGCTTTTACAGCGGGCGACGATTGTGTCCATATTTACCAAAAGCATTAATGAAATAGTATTGATCCGTTTATAACCCTTTCATTTAGCGCAGTTGTGTATCCGCGATATGGAAACATGTTTCTCGTTCAACGATATTTGCATCTCACTGCACAAGTGAAACATTCAATTGCAACAATCAATTGCAACATATCAGTTTGAAAATAGATAAGCAGAGCCAGCATAACGTTACAAATAGATATAATAATTAATAAGTATGTTGAAACTCATAATACACGTGCACGAATGCATATTAAAATTTTCTGTCCAGTTTTAAAACGATGGCTTGCACAGGTCGAAGGATGATTGAATGAAGCGCTCGTACAATATGGCTACTAAGCGAGAAAGGCTCTTTGGTTTGTTCGGTAGTTGTTTAACGCCGCACTCAGCAATTCTCTAGCTATATGGCGGCAGTCTGTAAATAATCGAGTCTGAACCAGACAATCCAATGATCAACAGCATGAGCATCGATCTACGAAATTGGGATACGATGACATGTGTCAACCAAGTCAGCGAGCCTGACCAGCCGATCCAGTTAGTCGCCTTTTACGACAAGCATGCGGTGCTGAAGACCAATTTTAACCCGAATCTTCTGAGAGGGGCGACATACATACCGTTATAAAGGTACCACGATTCCAGGAACCAGATCGTAATGACAAGGTAGTACATCCTTCAGTTATAAGAAAACACTGCTTCAACTCGAGTTTCGTGTCCCGATGTTAAATAATATATGAGCGTTGCAAAATGGCAGATGCTAGTTTTATTCCGTGGTACATTTTAAGAAATATATTTTCACTGTACGAAAACTTTTCGAATACTATGCCCAAAACACAATACAACACATTCAAAAGCAAACTACTGAAGTTTCAAAATCAAAATTGAGGAATGTACAGTTATTTGTGAACGTCCACATTGTCTCCCATGGCCACATGTCAGTAGTCAGAACCGTGTACACGCTTGTAGGTCTGTAGTGTACCTTGTGTTTCAAAAATGAAAAATATATGGTCTAAATAATTGTCTGTTTCATAAACAAACTAATGTTCGAAATGAATCTGTAGGATGGTCGAATAAGGGAAATAACCCTTCCTATATTAGCGAAACGTTGTGTAACAGTTTCCAGAGTATATTCCAATATATGACAGAAAACGCATCTGTTGTTTTCTCAACACATGTTGTTTTTAAATACGTACTTTGTAAGTTTGGTCAGCCAAACGTCTCCCTCTGAAGCTGATGGGAAAACTTTATGATTAATGTGAACGATATAACTGCAGTCCGCGGGGGTATGAAATCTTACAGTTCGGCAGAAACGATGTGTAATATGTAATTAAGAACGTGTATGCCACTCCTCAGAATAGGATCGTAGCTACAGATTTAGACGTCACTGGTAAACAATATTTTGTTAATCGATCGTTGAGACCTTAAAGGCGTAATGTCAAAAATTTTCGACAATATTGTGGCCTATGTTATATATACTGGACAAAAATAGTTAGGGATATATGTACATTTTGAACTTATGAATACTGATCTATTTATTCATTGACACACTGATAAAATATCAATCACAAAAATACCAATATCTCTAACTTATTTTGTACAGTATATATTGGGGACACATGCACTCACTTTACCTTCCTAGTGATGCAATAAAGGACTTATTATACCTTTCGACTTGTCTGAAATCGATAATTGAAACTTCGAGCCGAATAGCTTCCAAAGAGAGAACACTTGCCATATATGGAATATAAACAATTTGCTTCGTACATCGAAAACTGTCGCACGCAGTGCTGTTGGTGTTTTGCCGAACTGGTTTCAATCACAAGTTATGCGTTGGAGATTCGTAAAGAGCGCTCCAAGGGACATAAATCTATGGGGTTCGTTTGAAATAATGTTCGGCCGACAGAGGGCACGGGAGTGGATTTAATGCAACGTTCCATTAATTGATTCGGATTTAATAATTTCATATTGTAATCTAAATACGTATTTTTTGGAATAGTGAGTGAGTTTAGTTTTACGCCGCTTTTAACAATATTTCTGCAATATTACGGCGGGGAACATCAGAAATGGTCTTCACACATGTTGGGAATCATTCTCTTCCCACAGAGGTTACTTGTCATATCTTCCTACAAAATGACAAGTAACCTCTGTGGGAAGAGAATGGTGGGGAATCGAACCCGGATCTTCAGCGCGATGAGCGAACACTTTAACCACTAGGCTACCACACCGCCCCTTTTGGAATAAATATATGGGGGCTTCCCTGGGGTCTAATAGTATTACTGATAGAAATGCGTTATATATTTTTAGAGAAGTGTGGTGTGATATTGTGCCTTTAAGTTCTACCACCACTGTCGTCTCGCGAGAAGTCTGGTTACCGATGTTGTGTAAATATGAAACCAATACGAAATGTTTAATACTGTAGATTGTTTCCAAATGTCAAACACGATCTAAAAGTTTACAAAGTTGCTAAGAGAATAAGGATTCGATATGTCAGACATTTTGGTCCAGAACCTCGTCAATCCGTACGATTACGGCAACTTATTCAATCGTCCAGTCAAAAGTAAGTCCAGATTAACGAACTCTGACAACACAGCAATATCGTCCGGCATTTCTGGAGTTAAGGTTTCTGTTTTAACCAGGTTACGCTCTATACTACATTGCCAGTTGGAATAAGGGCATTTTGTGGTGGGAGATGGGAGAGGGATTATATCATTTCGTTCTTGAAAATTGGGTTGGTGGGGTAGCCTAGTGGTTAAAGCGTTCGCTCGTGACGCCGAAGACCCGGGTTTGACTCCTCACATGGGTGCAATGTTTGAAGCTTATTCCTGGTGTTCCCCGCCGTGATATTGCTTGAATATTGCTAAAACAAAACTCACTCACTCTTTCTTGAACAGGTTAATTTTACAGTATTTTGTTTAGTTTGCTTAACATTTTGCTTGCTATTTTGTCATTTATGACTCTGTGTTACAAAGATTGAGTGAGTTGGATGTTACTGCGCTTTGAACAGTACTTAACGTTTTCCCAGCCTGATGTAGTGGAAACAGTTGAAACTGTTCATCATTATCTTTGGAATGTTCTCGCTTAATCTCGGAACTGTCGTGTACAAGAAAGGTAAACGATCTCCCCTTGCTGCAACATTGAGTTCTAGCATGCTACACGACTTAAGTCAAAGGGCAATGCTGGAGTACAAAACAGAATATTGGTTTACTTTATTTCATTGAGCAGAGGATCCCGTCATTTCATCAAAATAACTGTATACAATGTATAACATTCTATACATGTTAAGGATATTCCCTTGGTACAGTATATCCACTTATATTTACGATAGTCCAACATCAATTAAAGTGTTGGGCCCAAAGAGACCATATCTCTGGTCCATGTCACCCTTAAACTAAACCCCAAGCAACAGCAGCAGCGAAGTGCAACTTGGCTTTATACAACAACAGAAGCAAATTGAAAGACCGCATCTGTGATGGTTAAGGTCGTGTTCGTGTGGGAGTCGGGGATGTGGAGGAAGAGGCCTCGGTAGTGTAATAGGGATGTAACCCAGTACACTTGATGAAAGCTAATGATTTGATCTTTTGCAATTAAAAAAAAGAAAAAAGGAACTCTGTTTTTCTAGCAATGGTCGTTGGTGGTTGCTACCTATTACTTGTGTTAGCAGAGCAGGATCACAGAGAAATGACACCGAGATTAATTTACAGTACATACTCGAGTGTAACGACTCAAACAATTTGACGTGATTAAAACTCTTGAAAAGATCACCCCGGAAACACATACACTTCACGCAGTGTAGGAGTAGAAATGTTCTTGAAGGAGAATGTAAACCATCGGCCCATATTCTCAATAAATGTCCATAGCAAAATAAAATTGTAAAAATGGAAATTATCCTTTGTTATACTGTAGCTGACGAAGAACATCATGACCACAAGACAGCCATTTGGGATTCCAATAAAAACGAACAAGAATTTCTCTGACGGTTTGCAGACAAAATGACAAGTTTTAGATCTTGTACCGATCGACCATTGTCCGACAACACGCGAAAATGTAGCCCCATGTCTACAACGCCCTACTGTGAGACCGACTTCAGGTTGCCATCTTTTATATTGTATTGTGTTATATCTGTAATATACGTCCTACGTGTTCCACGGACTTCCCTAACACTGTCTGACAGGTTTTTTAGAAACCTCCCCACCGGGCCCGAAACAGGATAGGCCCCCTGGGTAAGTATGTGTGTAAAGGTGACGAAATGATGCTATCGGATAGTCGCAATGGCCGCGGCGTATGTATTTTGCGTAGATGGACGATTTGGCTGATGTACTGGGTCGTCTATCAATCAATACTTTTACTTGGTGATTTATTAACCTAAACCAGTCTCGGATGCATTTCAGGATGCGACGACACAGACTTGCTCGCTACACCGACACTACATTCATTCTAGACGTTTTATATATAGACTCCGGTGAAAGCCGCGATATGCCATTAACAACATGTCCGCGAAGTCCATGACATTGTTCCAATGTGGAGAATTAACAATTGTGGAATGTAAGTGGTATTTAGTGGTATTCACTATGTAGAGTTGTATACCCTAAACTATTAGCAAAGGTTCGAATGCACGATTCCCTTCATTATGATCCTTAGATTGTCAATACCATAAAAGATATATATATGGTCGTGTATTTACACCAACATGGCAAAACCGCCACACTTTGAACTTACTTGCAAAAACATTAAGTTGAAGACCTGTAAGTGGCGTTAGACCTAAAGCTCTCACCCACCTGGCGGACAGAGATAGCTATTACCTTTCTAGGATGACAGACATGCGTGAGTACCGCATGTCCGCTGCAACCAGTATGGCACTACAAGACATACTGACTAGTGAGAACAGCTTCAAGATAACCAGCTTACTGCGCATTTATGCAATCGTTGTTCCTTCTAACATAGGACAGGGTTCTGGGGCAGCCTGGTGGTTAAAGCGTTGGCTCGTCACGCCAAAGACCCGGGTTCCATTCCACAACACGGGTACAATGTTTGAAGCCCATTTCTGGTTTCCCCCGCCGTGATAAGTTGGAATATTGCTAAAAGCGGCGTAAAACTTCATTCAGTCACTCACCCACTCAGTCTAACATAGGATAGAACTGATTGTGTACACTGTATACACCGAGGTCACAGTTCCAGTGACATCGGTTACGGAGACCTCACGTGTTTATTGACAATCACGAAGTCAGCAGTCAGAGCCAAGTTGATGTGAATCTGCAGCATCTCCTTAATCCCGCTCCGTGATTAAACTTCTCTGCAGCACATCAGATCCCAGGATGAGATACGGCTCTATTCCCTGCCCCTCATCTGGCCCAGACGCATCACTCTTGTAGCTTCCAAGGACGGCTATTCTTATTCGTAGTCTCTCTACCAGTAACAGTGAAACACAACAACTTTTTTCTCTTTTCAACAAGTACTGCGACATACAACAACTCTCTTTCTCCACCGGATATTCTCACATACAATCCTGTCTCTCCACTAGTCACTGTGACACACAATCCTGTTTCTCCACATGTCACTGTGACACACAATTCTGTCTCTCCACCAGACACTACACACACAGATATTATTCTCATTACAACAGCCAGAGTCACACACGACATTTTCTACCAGTCACTGTGCCACATGACAATTGTCTCTCTACATGTTACTATGAAACATATATCAGTCAGTCCAGAAGTCACACACATTTATCTCTCCCAATCAGTCACTTTGACACACGACAATTGTCTCTCTATACCAGTCACTTTGGCACAGGACAATTGTCTATCTATATACCAGTCACTATGAGACACGACTATTGTCTCTCTGCCAGTCAATGAGACACAGGACAATTGTCTCTCTATACCAGTCACTATGACACAGGACAATTGTCTATCTATACCAGTCACTATGACACAGGACAATTGTCTATCTATACCATTCGCTATGACACAGGACAATTGTCTATATATACCAGTCCCTATGACACAGGACAATTGTCTTTCTATACCAGTCACTGTGATATAGGACAATTGTCTTTCTATACCAGTCACTATGACACAGGACAATTGTCTATCTATACCAGTCACTATGACACAGGGCAATTGTCTATCTATACCAGTCCCTATGACACAGGACAATTGTCTTTCTATACCAGTCACTTTGACACAGGACAATTGTCTATCTATACCAGTCACTATGACACAGGACAATTGTCTTTCTATACCAGTCACTGTGATATAGGACACTTGTCTATCTATACCAGTCACTATGACACAGGGCAAATGTCTATCTATACCAGTCACTATGACACAGGACAATTGTCTTTCTATGCTAGGTACTACGACACAGGACAATTGTCTTTCTATACCAGTCACTATGACACAGGACACTTGTCTATCTATACCAGTCACTGTGACACAGGGCAATTTTCTATCTATACCAGTCACTATGACACAGGACAATTGTCTATATATACCAGTCACTATGACACAGGACAATTGTCTGTCTATACCAGTCACTACGACACAGGACAATGGTCTATCTATACCAGTCACTATGACACAGGACAATTGTCTATCTATACCAGTCACTATGACACCGGTCAATTGTCTATATATATCAGTCACTATGACACAGGACAATTGTCTTTCTATACCAGTCACTATGACACAGGACAATTGTCTTTCTATACCAGTCACTGTGATATAGGACACTTGTCTATCTATACCAGTCACTATGACACAGGTCAATTGTCTATCTATACCAGTCACTATGACACAGGACAATTGTCTTTCTATGCTAGGTACTACGACACAGGACAATTGACTTTCTATACCAGTCCCTATGACACACGACAATTGTCTTTCTATACCAGTCACTATTACACAGGACAATTTTCTATCTACACCAGTCCCTATGACACAGGACAATTGTCTTTCTATACCAGTCACTGTGATATAAGACACTTGTCTATCTATACCAGTCACTATGACACAGGACAATTGTCTATATATACCAGTCACTATGACACAGGACAATTTTCTATCTACACCAGTCCCTATGACACAGGACAATTGTCTTTCTATACCAGTCACTATGACACAGGACAATTTTCTATCTACACCAGTCCCTATGACACAGGACACTTGTCTTTCTATACCAGTCAGTGTGATATAGGACAATTGTCTTTCTATACCAGTCACTATGGCACAGGCCAATTGTCTGTCCATACCAGTCACTATGACACAGGTCAATTGTCATTCTATGCCAGTTACTACGACACAGGACAATTGTCTATCTATACCAGTCACTATGACACAGGACAATTGTCTATCTACACCAGTCCCTATGACACAGGACAATTGTCTTTCTATACCAGTCACTGTGATATAGGACACTTGTCTATCTATACCAGTCACTACGACACAGGGCAATTGTCTATCTATACCAGTCACTATGACACAGGACAATTGTCTTTCTATGCTAGGTACTACGACACAGGACAATTGTCTTTCTATACCAGTCACTATGACACAGGACAATTGTCTATCTACACCAGTCACTGTGACACAGGGCAATTTTCTATCTATACCAGTCACTATGACACAGGACAATTGTCTATATATACCAGTCACTATGACACAGGACAATTGTCTGTCTATACCAGTCACTACGACACAGGACAATTGTCTATCTATACCAGTCACTATGACACAGGACAATTGTCTATCTATACCAGTCACTATGACACAGGTCAATTGTCTATATATACCAGTCCCTATGACACAGGACAATTGTCTTTCTATACCAGTCACTATGACACAGGACAATTGTCTTTCTATACCAGTCACTGTGATATAGGACACTTGTCTATCTATACCAGTCACTATGACACAGGACAATTGTCTATTTATACCAGTCACTATGACACAGGACAATTGTCTATATATACCAGTCACTATGACACAGGACAATTGTGTGTCTATACCAGTCACTATGACACAGGTCAATTGTCTTTCTATGCCAGTTACTACGACACAGGACAATTGTCTATCTATACCAGTCACTATGACACAGGGCAATTGTCTATCTATACCAGTCACTATGACACAGGTCAATTGTCTATCTATACCAGTCACTATGACACAGGACAATTGTCTATCTATACCAATCACTGTGACACAGGACAATTGTCTATCTATACCAGTCACTGTGATATGGGACAATTGTCTTTCTATACCAGTCACTACGACACAGGACAATTGTCTATCTATACCATTCACTATGACACAGGACAATTGTCTATATATACCAGTCCCTATGACACAGGACAATTGTCTTTCTATGCCAGTCACTGTGATATAGGACAATTGTCTTTCTATAGCAGTCCCTATGACACAGGACAATTGTCTTTCTATACCAGTCAGTGTGATATAGGACAATTGTCTTTCTATACCAGTCACTATGACACAGGACAATTGTCTATCTACACCAGTCACTGTGACACAGGACAATTTTCTATCTATACCAATCACTGTGACACAGGACAATTGTCTATCTATACCAGTCACTGTGATATGGGACAATTGTCTTTCTATACCAGTCACTACGACACAGGACAATTGTCTATCTATACCATTCACTATGACACAGGACAATTGTCTATATATACCAGTCCCTATGACACAGGACAACTGTCTTTCTATACCAGTCACTGTGATATAGGACACTTGTCTACCTATACCAGTCCCTATGACACAGGACAATTGTCTATCTATACCAGTCACTATGACACAGGTCAATTGTCTATCTATACCAGTCACTATGACACAGGACAATTGTCTATCTATACCAATCACTGTGACACAGGACAATTGTCTATCTATACCAGTCACTGTGATATGGGACAATTGTCTTTCTATACCAGTCACTACGGCACAGGACAATTGTCTATCTATACCATTCACTATGACACAGGACAATTGTCTATATATACCAGTCCCTATGACACAGGACAATTGTCTTTCTATACCAGTCACTGTGATATAGGACACTTGTCTACCTATACCAGTCCCTATGACACAGGACAATTGTCTTTCTATACCAGTCAGTGTGATATAGGACAATTGTCTTTCTATACCAGTCACTGTGACATAGGACACTTGTCTATATATACCAGTCACTATGACACAGGACAATTGTCTATCTATACCAGTCACTATGACACAGGACAATTGTGTGTCTATACCAATCACTATGACACAAGTCAATTGTCTTTCTATGCCAGTTACTACGACACAGGACAATTGTCTATCTATACCAGTCACTATGACACAGGACAATTGTCTATCTATACCAGTCACTATGACACAGGTCAATTGTCTATATATACCAGTCCCTATGACACAGGACAATTGTCTTTCTATACCAGTCAGTGTGATATAGGACAATTGTCTTTCTATACCAGTCACTATGACACAGGACAATTGTCTATCTACACCAGACACTGTGACACAGGACAATTTTCTATCTATACCAGTCACTATGACACAGGACAATTGTCTGTCTATACCAGTCACTGTGATATAGGACACTTGTTTATCTATACCAGTCACTATGACATAGGAAGTTGTCTCTCTATACCACTCACTTTGACACACGACAATTGTCTCTGTATACCAGTCACTGTGACACATGGCAACGGTTTTCTCTCCCAGTTAGTCAGACAATTATTTCTCTATCAGCCTCCATGACACATTTTGCATCTCTGTAGAGGGGTCACTGTGACATGCAAGGTGTTCCTCTGACCCTCTACGAATCAAAGAGACAATGTACGCTTACTTCACTTCAGTCAAAGAACTTTCTAGATTTCAAATTCGAAAAAGAACTGTTGGTCGTGGTTAACCTATACTAGTTTGTACAACCAAGAAGACAAAAAAAGGCAATCAACAAATTAATGTGGGGGTCTTATTCTTGATACGTCATTGTGCTCTGGCGATTACATGCCTCTCTGAGAGTACTGGTTCGAATCCCAGGTAGGTCTCAACCCAAAAGGTATTGAATCTGAGTGTACTTTACTGAGAAAGTAGAATCCCCAATACAAGATATCAGCTGATGATGTTCACTATTTTCACTCGCTCCTCCACTCTCTCACTAGCTCATATATCAGCCGTTGTGATTGTCGACCAGTCATTACAATATGGCTATAGGCGTCATTTTAGAAACAACATATTATTCATTATGCATTATGCATGATCTGTGACGAGCCTTACAGTAGGAAGCTCTCTTAAGCCAGCTTATCTCCTTGCACATCTGAGAGCTTCTGTGTCTACTTTGATACGGTTCAAGTATATAGGTTTATCGGGACCCTGGGGGGGACACTACAGATTAAACAGCACTCTAACCCATACTGAGACACAAACCAGATGCTGTCCGATCCGGGGAGAGGCGACCGAACGTCGCTCATACTGCATGATTACTGTTGTTGTCAAAGACAGCCACTTCCTCGAGGGCCATGGGATAATAATTTCTATGATTATGAAATATGCCTTCCCGAAACTCCGGGAGCTGGAATTCGTATAAGTACATTTTTTCCGTCAATTTGAGCCCCTGCGTAATTTCTTGGACACCGAAAAAAGAAATGGATGCCGAATTTGGACCTCATTTCATCCAGAAAACCTTATTTGATTGAGACAATTTAATCTGCGACATGTCTGTTTACCTTGTTTTACCTGCTAAGGTTACCCGATTGGTCCCCTACGTTGTGTAAATATACAGAATCTGCAGAACTACTTGTGCATCAGAGTTCGGAGTGGTTTCTGTTTCACTTAGCCGGAGACGCGAGTTAAAAATCGATGAGTCATTTTGCAGCTCCGTGTACTTTTCAGGGTATAACTATAAGTGTAGTAGGCTGTTGTTAGCGAGTGTGTTTGTTCTTAAACGCACAATAGACGCGCTAGGGTTTAGCTGATTTGTTGCTGACTATATACGTTCAAAGTTTGATACACAACTTCGTTCCCTAATGCATATAAATGTTGTCCATATTCAATTCTTTATTCGGTAACAATGATGGTTACATGGAGAGAGGTCTGGTTCACATATCAGTGACAGCTGTAATTCTTTTGTACAATCCATGATGAATAAACATTAGCAATATTTTGTATCAAAATCTCGTTCACAGATGACAACATAATACATAATTTAGGTCTTGTTAGTTATTTGTAATATTTCTTAGAAATGTTTCCATTAGACCAGTACAAGGGTTATAAATAAACATGAAGTATTCTTCAACAAATTGAAAATGCTTCAAGGTCTTAGTTATGTTATGCTATTTTATGCTATGGTATGTTTCAATTCGGAATTGCTCTTAGTCAAGCAACTAGTTCCTACATTATGCACCAGAAATACATTTAGGACGAGTGATTGGTTGATTTGTTGTTAAACGCCGCACTCAGCAATATTTCAGCTATATGGCGGCGGTCTGTAAATAAATGAGTCTGGACCAGACAATCCAGTGATCAACAGGATGAACATCGATCTACGCAACTGGGATGCGATGACATGTGTCAACCAAGTCAGCGAGCCTGACCACTCGATCCCGTTAGTCGAGTCTTACGACAAACATGGGTTACTGAAGACCAATCCTAACCAATTTTTCACATCTTTAGGACGATTGCAAGTTTACATAGAGAAGAATACATATTTTTAACATTAATCAGTGTTTAAAGCTGAGAAAACATGTTTACCTTATTTTAGCTTAATAGACAATATGTTCCTAATTTTGAGGCTTGTAGTAGATTTAAGGCATGTTTATAAAAACGCCTCGTTATTGATCATGGCAGTATTCCCTCTTAAAGAAACAAACAACTGCGAAGAATTTCCAGAGACGGCTCAGTGGTTTAGTGGATTGCGCGTCTGCCTGGAAAACGTAAGTTCGTGGTTCGATCCCATAGCTGCATCATACGAAAATATGTTAAATATGGTACGTAAGGTTACCCTGTATTGTGCTTGGTATTCAATGCATAAACACGCACTGGTCGGCACTGGATCAGTATATTGTACGCTGAATGATCCAAGTTATACAAACCACGTTAGGCTGCGGTGTACAAAGTCTGTCTCTGTTAGTTGGCACTGTTACAGTACAAACACACACACACACACACACACACACCAAAACCACCACCACCAGACCAAACCCCACCCACCCCCACCCACCCCACACACGGGCATGGACCTATCGCTAATCTTTAACGCGACGTAGATCCTACTTCGCCTAATCTGACAGCATTTTCTTTGGTTTTAGACTGAAATATCAATTCTGTTTCAGTTAAATATAGCTATAAAAAGTCAATGCCAGAAAATAACCAGTCTCGATTATTCACATTCCATCAACGTAGCCGTGAAAAGTACAAAAACATGCACGCCTCACTGAGAATTCGTGAAGAAACTCCTTAAGATATCAACTTGACGTGAGGTGATTGTCATTGAATAATATCTTCAAAATTCATCCTTTCAAGTCTTCACATCCGCGCATAAAAAGTCCTATTCATGCATATAGTTGCATCAAACTGTCGGAATATGTCATAATATGTTATCCGGAGTGATATTACCTTGAACAAGATCCCAACCTCGGCATGTATTATTAACCTCTACCACTTCATACACATTCTTAGGATTCGTCTCTTTTTCATGTATTCTGATCACGTACAGCGTTCGCTGAACCTGGGAGTGTTTATAAAACTAGGAATGAAAACACGAGCTGTCCAAACCTTTTACCTTCGAGATGATGCATGTCAAATGTTTGGATACGTTCCCAGAATTGCTCTGTGCAGAGCCAAATAAGCGTAATCGTAACGCTAAAGAGGTCGGTGTCGGAAGGGTACTACAGACATGTACTCCAGGTCCGTTTCTGTATGTACCCTAGCCAAAATCAGAATACAGAAACGTATCCTTGGAAGAGTCCACTCCGCAACCTTTTCTTGATCGGAACTGTCACACAATTGTATTCGATGTATGCGATTGCATTATATAAGAAACCATCACACACAATGACGAATATTTCTCGATGCACAATACCTCTCGTAATCAGATTGAACGGGAACTATAACGTGAATCGATTTCGGTTTAGGTTGAGCAATATGGACTCGTCAACTGTTTGGGGTACCTGGTACGTTTCTGTATTTTGAGTTTGTTCAGGGTACATTTCTGTATTCAGAAACGTACCAAGGGTACATATCTGTAGTACCCGTGCCGACAACGTCCCCTCCAGCAATAGTAACTAAATTGATTGTCATAGAATAATATTACAGTTCGGTTTCATTAGTCATGAGATAGTAATATCAACTAACGATTCCAAGAGATATGGTTTTGAGGATGTAAGGAACTGACTAAGCCCAGTTATGCCTACAGCTGGACATGTTTTGCTCCCAGTCATTGTGGGGCATCTGGTTTCTGTAACATATTCTGATTCAGTGGCATGAAATACAATAATACCCGCTTGCTTCTAGTATTCATTCCTTAATGAGATTTAGTATTTCAGTTATTCTAATCTCTACAAGCTTCCAGCATTTGGTCATGTTCAGAATGCGCCGTTGTTCGAAAACAGTTTCCAATAATCATAATCATAATCATAGTGTACTCGATTGACAAAAAAAATATAAAAAAATACAATGTGATTGTGAGGGTTTGATTAATTTTGTTTTTAATGAATAAAGATGTTGCGTGCAAAAACAGACATGGTTGTTTTATAAAGGTATCAACATCTGTATCTAAACATGGAATCGTGTCCTCTTTAAAGTTTGATGACGTCAATCGATCGCTGTCAGTTAATACAAATGTATATAAATAGCAGCTTGACATTTGTTCAGTAAATAACAAAGAAAGTTAAGTTCATTTAGAATTGTTCATTTGTTCTCAAAATTATGAACTTTCAATATACACTTCTTCGTATTTATCCGAGGATCATACATTTCTTGAACTCTCTGCACTATTTCCGTACACATCTGTACAGTGACAGAACACGAGGTGCTCGTGCACGAGGCAGCATCATCCGATAAAGGGTCTCAGCTGGAACTTAGCCAAGCGGTCGTAATGAGCAGTTTCAGTTCTTACGCAAATTGCGCGGTGGGTGAGCATGGTGGATAAAGCGTTCGCTCGTCAAGTCGAAGACCCGGGTTCGATTCTTCTCGATTCACGTGAAGCCCATTTCTGGTGTCCCCAGCCGGGATATTGCTGGAAAATTACTATAAGACTATAATGCTAACTTGATCTTATCCCAATGTGCAGTGAATCACTGATATTCACAAGAAGTTCTTGTTTCCTTGTTGATTCCAAAACAATATTGAGTGCATACAGTTTTAATATTTTAGTTCTGTGGTCAATAAATAGTAGGTATAATACCCAACAGATATGGAACATTACTGTACGGAATTAACACAAGAAGAATGCACATACGTGTCAGGCTATGTTACTGATAGGACAGGACTTAGACTAAACCTTAATAGTTTGTGGTAATTGTCAGACGTGCTAAGCTGATATTAACACATCCTAATAACATGAGATATTACTCTGCATACACCGAGAAAATGTATGCCTTTACTTTAGTCAGTGTTTGCAAATCACGTCATTACAAAGCTACCCGTGAAGATCCGGGTTAGAATTGGTCTTCAACAACCCATGCTTGTCGTAAGTGGTGTTTCGCGGTATCGGGTGGTCAGGCTCGCTGCCTTGGTTGACACATGTCATCGGTTCCCAATTGCGCAGATCACTGGATGCTGTTGATCACTGGATTGTCTGGTTGAGACTCGATAATTTACAGACCCCCGCCATATAGCTGGAGTATTGCTGAGTGCGACGTTAATCAAGAAACAAACAATCTTTACAAGGCTAAAATGCTGTGTAACTAAGTCGTTTATACGCCAAAACAAACATTTACCCTATAAATGTACATCCCTTTATGAAAGTGTATGTCTAAAGTTACACAACGTAATAACAATTGTGGTACAAATTTATACCTTTGTTTCCAGCGATATATATTCAGTAAAACAATGAAAGCAACTATCATTTATGCCTTTGAATGTGTACGTAGTAGTGGTATTGAATTGTCTGAAAGGTTTTCTTAATGATTCTTTAGATGAATATAAAATATTATTTATTTGTACAAATGATAAAATGTCTTGATAATTTTCCTTTTCTATTTGTGTTTACATCTGTTATATATCAGAACGTACATATCGGGGGGGTGACGTTCTGTTTCACCTGAATACACATCGTACTAGATTGTACTGTCTAAACAAGTGATGCTTGTGTATGCAACTGGGTGTTCCCCCATTAGTCAGACACCCCATTAGACACTAGAAAAACCCGAATTACATGGTAGAGTGAACACATTTGGGAAGGCTGTTATCCATTAGGGAAATGGACTGATCCAACTGTTACCCCATTAGTCAGACATAGTGAGACAATTGAGATTTTCTAGACCATTTTTATTATCTTTTATAGCGTCTTTTGTAATTTTCATATAATTTGTTACTTTTTCACAATATCTCATGCCTATAAGTACAATTATCACATTCTGTAGCCCTACTGTCATAGTATGGAGTTACAAAGTCAAATTCAGCCAAGCTTCACAAACTTTCCAACAGCATCCAAATACTGCATTGGAGTCTTGCTTCCTTGCTCCAACTGCTCTCTCGATCGGCCATGTCGGTGGTTGATCTCCCTGTATACCTTCTTGCGTGGCGGAGGAGCTGCACCGAAGTCAATCTGGGTGATCTTCAACTCGTCGGCCGTCTCAATCTTCTTGAGAATCTCGATCAGTCTGAAGACATTCGGGTGACGACTCGACAGGCTGGCAGTTACATCCCTCAAAGCAGTTGTTGGTCCTCGGGCCGAAGGTCTCTTGATGGTTCCGCAAGGACAGCCTAACAGGGAGTCATCATCCACCCACGTAGTGACCATGTAGTCGTTGAAGGTAACGGCAGCTGGAACATCAGGGCAAGTGTTCATCACGTCAGTCCAGACATCCTGGACGATTACAAGAGGAAGCAGAGGCAAGGCAGACGCACGACGAATCCACTTTTCAACTTCGGGGTCGTCACGGCAGCTTTCAACGAGTCCGAGGGCTTGCACCTTGCGCCATACTGCCGATCAAAATATAAAAAACAGCCTTTCACTTCTGTAGCAGGAAATATCAATTGGACGACTCTGATGGCTGCCATCTCAAAGCCGGTCTGGATCTTGGATGGTGAGAGAGGTCGGTTCAGGATACCTTGGACGTATGTCTTAAGAAGACTAAGGAGGCGGCAGCAATGGTTCGACTGGGCATAAGGGCATAGAGCAAGGGGTAGAATGATGAACCAACTCTGATTCCACAAGTAAGGACTTGCTGTAAAGGTTCCGTGTATGTAGATAGTGATAGCTGGCTGAAGGGCTCGTAGCTGGGAATCAGTAGAAAAGACAACAATCTTGTCCTCATCACCATCAGTGAACAGAAGGAATCGCTCAGAGTCAAGTGTTTCAGTCCAAATACCATCCAGGTGAACGTCCGCAAGGGTCAGTGGTAGTCTTAGGATTGTGTCACTTCTGTGTCTGTACAGCGCGCTGTCAAGACTGGAGTAGGAGTGCAGGTGTGCAGCATCTTCTTCGTTGTACTCATCATTCAAAGCAAACACTGTTTTATGCTTGTCACTTGATCCTAAAGAACAGGGGATATAGTAATTAGGACTGGTCTGTTACTGTATAGGTGAGCCTTCTCAACCATTACTCAAGTGTCTGACAACTGGGGTGTCTGACTAATGTGGTATCACCCGCAACTGGAATGTCTATTTCTAAAATAATGCAACCGATATTATCAAATTAATATTAATTAATGTTTCATTAAATAAAAATAATACAAAACTAGCTTCTTTAGACATTGGGTATACAAGTACAATGTAGACTGAAATAGCGTCTGTGTTAACATCTACAGATCGCGTTGAGAAACTACTGAAGGTGTGGCCGTTGCTAAGGACAATTGGGAGGATGTAAACATTATGTGAGTAACAAATTTCAGTCTAATTCAAAAACGGAAAACATCCTTTAAATCCAAGAAGACAATGGCTAATGTTAAAAGGCTATCTAAAAAATGACCCATACACATTAAATTACTGATCGTTATGTCCTTGATACCTGATATGGTGTTGTCATCTAACGAACGCAAACACCTTGCTGGACGAACCGCGGTACGTATTTACATTATTCAGCTAACCATCGAAGCAAACCGAAAGTGATCCGCGCTAAAAGGGGCTTAAGCAAGACATCAGAGAAAGCGGTATAAATAGTTACATTACCATGGAATACGCCGGCCTAACCTCAACGCTCTCATGGAGGGAAACCGCTAACATATACGGGAGAAAGTGATCTCTATTGTTTTATCATCTTGAATGCATATAATGCTTAAACTTACACGTTGAGTCCAAAACATATATGTAGGTGATACAGATCAATTCTTTCGTCGTTTCTCTTATTTTGTTAATTTTATGTGCGATGTTAATTTTAACGTCACACTCAGCAATACTCAACGTTATTTCGACTATGATACGCCAGACTAAATACTCAAGTCAGTGATTGATAACATATGTTATACTTGGGGTTACACTTTCTTAGTAAAGTACAGAGTCTAGTACTATTTTGGGGTTGAGTCCCCTCCGGGATTCGAACCCACACCCTCAGAGTCAGGCACCTAATCACCAGCGCACAAAGTCAGACGCCTAGACCACTCCTCCCAGCGGCTTCCACAAAAATCTAGACTGCGGACTTTGTGTGTACCTCTCTGTACTAGAACTAGAATCTGTACTTTACTAAGAAAGTTTAATCCCAAATATAACATATGTAGTTACATTTGACCACTTTCTAAATGGCATTGTGTATTTTAGTGATTGATAGTATGAGCAACGACCAACGATGTGGGGGGTACGGTGACACAAGGTGACATGATACATTAGGTCACCCATGCAAGTATAGGTCGCCAGGGGCTATATTGAGGGGCGGTGGGGTAGTCTAGTGGTTAAAGCTTTCGCTCGTCATGCGATTCCCCACATGGGCAGAATGTGTGGAGCCCATTTCTAATGGAATATTGCTGAAAGCGGCGTAAAACTAAACTCACTCACTCTTTTAATGAATTGCATCCGTCATTTCTCGCGGTGGGCGAGCTGGCTAAAGCGCCAGGTGATCCAATGAGCTTCAGGAGCCGGGATCGAGCCCACTTGTGACCGGGTGTAAAAAACCTTGGAGGCAACTTTGTGTGCAGACTCTTTCAGTGTTGTCACAACCCCTAGTGTACAGTACACAACCCTGTGCACTTAAAAGAACCCACGAATCCGTTGGTATATGACCAGATGGTGGCCACATGTATACGTGCAAACACCTAGTTGCGGGTACAGCAACGTGCAGTAAACTTGGACAAAGTACTGTGACTATGTGTTCCAGTCCACCCTACTGTGAATGGGTACCTCGTTAGGATGAGAAAGCCGTAAAACTCGGTGCGCCTAGTGGCTGCAAGAGTTGTATACTCCTTGGGGAGTTGAGATTGATAATACGATGTGCCGTTGAGATTGACATCCAGTGATCGAGGGAAATACCAGCGCCTTGAGCATGTACTAGTAACGTGGATATGTGCGCTATATAAATATCATATAATAATAAGAATTTCTAAAAATACATATATCAGTAATGTCGAACAGATCTTTCAAGTTGATTGTCCATCGATTACTAGGTAAATCTGAATGATATTGTTGGAAATCAAAGTGATACAACAGTGAAATGACATTCACATGTACAATACTTGATCGCGAAAACAATCAGCCACGGATTCAGAGTATATATTAACAATTCAGTATTTCAGTAAGGTGAGCTTCAGAACGTATGATTTGAGGGATAGTTATTATTAGAGGATATCTTTCATAAGAACATCACGACAAGACAGTGTAACGACCTCTGTGACATTTAAATAGGTAATAACGTGCTATATAGTAACGAACATATATACTTTCATAAAAGGGTGTCATCAAATTTGGCCAATACAATACCATTGATGTTTCTCAAATAAATAACTTTTAATATACAACGAGAACATGATAGCCATACTGTAAATTCTTCGCGTCTACTGTACGTCATGCTTTAACATTCAAATTACATTAAGTGGTCAAATTTCGCCTTCAGATGGATGTTTATTCGAAAAGGTGAATTAAAAATCTAAAGGTTATTCTGATTAATCGGATTTGAAAACCAAACAATGAAACCGTTGGTGTCAAGTTTGTACTCTGTCTGAGATAGATCTTTTATGAGGAATCTGAAACACCGTGTTAATTAAAGTAACACCACACCTCACTTTCTGTTACTGTAATTAGTTGGCTGCTGTTTCCAAGACGTCATGAAAGTAAGGCAGTATAACCTAAGAAAGTTTTATTGTTTTTCCTGACTTTTTGTCGATACTGATTGATAGATATTTTAGGTGATTCATATTTCTTCTTTTTCCTTTTGTTGTTACAAAATAATTAGATTCTAAAATACCATATTGCCTCTTTTAGTAATCACAAACCCCGCGGGTGGAAGGATGAAGAGACACGCCAGTAGCCAAGTTATAAGATGCATACAAGACAATTATCGGAAAGAGTCGCGTCTTGACAGTACTTAATATAAATGGATGTTTTGGCAGAGCAATTGTAGGGACGGGCTTTTCTTTTGTAAAAATATCATTCAGCAAGCATAACCTTTCTTGCTTCTGAAAACGGATAAAATGTGTATTACGTATTGACACTGTTCCCGTTGAGTGAGTGAGTGGGTGAATGAAACGATTAACAGCCAATTGTATTATTATTCAGTTTTGTCAAGGTATGTCAGATAAATATTACATTACCAATTATAAAAATGTCTATCCTTTAATTATGGTTTCAACTTTAGGGGCAAGTGGGTTTAGTTTGAACAGTTCTTTCGTTATGTCAATCCAAGTCCAGCGGATGAGGGAGAAGAAGTGATACAGGTCCATTTTAGCCGCTGGGAAAAGCCCATGATAAAATGTATAATGTAACAAAACATAATGAAGATTAATAGGGGAGAAGAACCTACGATCATGGGTTTCCAAAGGGACGCAACTCTGTTCACTATTGTCCAGGACGACGTATGGAAAAGACCAATTCTAGTATTCAACATGACGTATATATGACGCTTGTGATGAGCATGACGTGTTTACGTCACATGTATTTAACGTTATGCTTGTACGTCACTTATGTTGAACGTGTGTAGGTCACCTGTTGAGCCTTGTATGAGCGTTTATGTGATCACTTACATACGCGTGACGTATACTCGTGACTACAGTTAAGTATGACATGCACTGAATGTGGAATTAGGCTCACCTAACACACTCAAGAGAATACTAACCGCAGTCGTGTTAGCATTTATCAGATCGCGTTTGTCCATAGAACATAATACCGTTTTATCAGCGTGGTGCATCCAGCCTTGGACCCTCGTGCAACTGTTCAAAATGACGTTAATATAACAACCTCAAAATTGTTATTATGCTTGAGACTATAGTGAGTATGGTTTTACGCCGCTTTTAGCAATATTCCATCAATATTACGGCGGGGTCACCAGACATGGGCTTCACACATTGTACCCATGTGGGGAATCAAAGCTTGGTCTTCAGCGTGACGAGCGGACGCTTTAACCATTAGGCTACCCAGCCGCCCTTTAAGAGACTGTAAAGTGATAGGGATGACAATGGACCAACATGTGCTCAGTTCATGTTTTGAAATGAAATTTCCAGTTTAGTTTTTCTCTAATATTTTCATTCCCCATAAAACATGTAAATGCTCTAAAATGTACTGAAAATAACAAATTATAGTTAAGAATCTCAGTACGTTTTAACGTCACCAAGTTCCCTTGTACGTACAAACAAGGGTTTTGTGGTACATACATTTGCAATATTTATCAATCTTGAAAAACAATAGTCCATGTCATTATGTTACCAATTATCAATAATATATTTATATATTATTGTGTGTTCCTTTTAAAGCCGCAATAGGTACTTTTTCTCCAGATATACGACGGCTGTCTATAAATAATCGAGTACTGGCCAGACAACCCAGTAATTGATACTGTGAGCCACCAGAAGTACTCGCAATCAACCAAGTCATCGTGCCAGATCCCCGAAATGATCAATAATGAATACTTTGACGTTTTTCCCGCTCATTATCATGCCCCGACCCCTCCCCCCCTCCCTCCATAGGTAATCTTATTGTAATACTTACACATCAGCCAACGTCATCATGAATGTTGCCATTTTAACACAATTTTACTATTTGAAGAACATTTTTGACACTGGATAGGATTAATCCTATTCTCATTAACAAGAACACACACCATGCGGTAAGGCCCGTGCAAGGTCACGGGTTACCCAATACTAACATGATATCAACATTATGAGTCGTTCCCTGTTATGCAAGACCCATGTCATGAAGACTAATGCTGCAGAGATGCATTATTACCTGGCCCAGATAAAACGACAACAGGTAAATGGCCTTTTAATGTCTAATCCACAACGTCTCTTACATCAAAAGTTTTACGTTGCAGTGTGTTTACCTCTCTATTGTCAGCGAGCTCAGGTAATCAGGTGGCGGTCAGAGCTAATTAGTAGCGATTTACGGTTTCGACGTCGAAGCAAACCAATAACCGCTCACATGTTGACTATGTTTAAACGATCGATGTCTCGGGCCTGGGATCACGTTGCGGGATGTATGGAAGCCGTGGACATCGACAGAAGCTTCATGCTGAGGACCATCAATCATTCCATAAATTCCAACCCTTAATATTATTTGCTTTTTATGTTCTTTAGAACAAAGACAGGGCGTATTATGAGAATAATTTGATAATAAGCCAATTTGCATGGTGAGTACGACAAGAGCACAGCGAGTTCAATAAGAACAATGCAGTAGAGAAGGGTTTGTTCTTTTAGCACCGGGAGGCTTTATGTAACCCTTTATGGTTTAATATATGTTCAGGTTATAACAGTGCCTAGGAAACCGACATGGTCATCAAAGAAGAAAGGGTGTGGTTCGAACAAAGCAACGTTTAAAGTTCTTGTGTTGTCTTTGTTGGAGAATGACACGGTAAAATAATATAATAGGTAATATGTACTTTCGATTTTTATTTTCTACCTGCGATCAGTAAAAACAAAAATTAGGAAGTTAAACATGAAACTGAAAATGGATATCATGGTAACGAGAATAAATAACAACCGATTCCAAAACAAAATTAACCCAAATATTGAAATCAACATTAGTTCAACTAAGTTGGTAAGGTATACTGAGGGTCAAATAGATTGAATTAAAGAAACACCTCTTGGCCTATGTTAATATTAGTCATGTTTTTCAAGAAAAACACAAGCACACGCACACGCACATACCCGCTTTTCCTTGAATTTAGACATATACACATATAAAAAGGTATCGCAACACCTATCATTTTCCTCAAATATGGTCATTCATATTCTTATCATAATTAAGTAAGTTTGTTTGGTTATTTTTAGCCTTCGGGTGTACCATTCACTGATATTAAATGTGCACGTTATGCACGGGAATAGTATTACAGGTTACATCAGATAATGACAATGTGCTCAGTAACTGATACCTTTTTTAAGGATTGTATGCCAGATTCTGGAAACTGACTGCAGTTATAAACGTCATACGACCATAGTTATCGGTACAACAATATGACTCAATGTTTTGCCATGTTTGTTTCTCTGAATGAACTATATTTCTTATTCTTTTTTCCCTTAGATTTGTCATTTAATTAATTCTTATGTGTCAATTTATCAAAATAGTAAATTAAGTTGAGGGTAAGTTCTTTTGCTATGGTTAATGGTAACATATTGAGACTATGAAAAATATGGGATGTGGCGAAACTTTTTCCATGTGTATACATTTTTAATGAATCGCTCCATAGAAAGCATCATGTAAGATACAAAAGTATTAAATCGTTTAAATGTCCAAGTTTAAGCCTGTGAAGTCGTTTCTTTGACCACAGACACTGAGTAAGCACTGACTCAAATCCTGGCATTTTGATCACTATACGTTTCAGAAGGTCATAGAAGGACAAAGGATCCTTGATGACGTCGCTAGAGAATCACATCGATTAAACAAATATCTTTGGTGTAAAAGACTATAGCTTAATTGGCATACACGTGATACTCTCAGTGACAATATGGCACCACTATGTGAGCTGGTTACAGTCCAAGTTCAATTGCGTCAAAGTGACACTGGAGACCTTTTATCCTACAAAGGATATGGTGCGGATAGAACAACGACAATAGCCTGTTGATAAAATCAACATTCAGCAGAAAACATTCTTGTACCTTGTCAACGAGGATATCCTTGCCCATTTTACTCGAAAGAATTTTCGAATTTGGATGCTGAAGTTCTAATGTGGGTATTTTCTGTGGAATTTCTTTGTAATGGGTGGATATGAGTTGGGTATTTGACTTAGAAACGAATATATGAGTTGGGTAGGAGGCTTAGAGACGTGGATACTAGCTGGGTAGAAGACTAAGAGGCGAGGATAGCCGTCGTGTGGAATACTTAGAGACGAATATATGAGGTTGGTAGAATATGTAGAGAAGTTGATATGAGCTGGGTAGAAGACGTAAAGGCGAGGATATGTGTTGGTAAGAAGACCGTACGGTTGAGTACAAGCCAGAACTGGTGCACTGGTACCCAGAAAAACATTTATTCAGAAGTGTGAATAGACCTAGATATTAATACACCTACAATAAAAGAACCCTTTCTAAATAAGTTATTAAATGCTATCATTAAACTACCAAATAATCAACTTTGGAATAGACGTACTTTAGTTTTGTTTTGATATACATCATACTGTTTATTTCAATACATTCCATGTGGTTTCTCTCGTTCATTGGTATAATTATCCCACAGGATGCACTTCTACATTCATTCTACACGAGGGAAATTATTAGTTTCTGTTATCATTCAGGGAGGACATGTCCAGGACTGGATCAGGAAATTGCAAATTCTTCCCTTTACATCTACATCTTATCAGGCCATGTAAATATAGACACGAACATTGTAAGCATATCAGGGCACTGAATGCCCATCACAGAGCTGAATGCCTGGAGTAAATGAGGCATATACTACAAGGTGGCTTATTGTAGTATGTCTCTCTCGTCTTGAAGTGTGGATGTGGATGTTCTGTAAAACACCAATACACAGACATACATTGTTTGTGACACTTATAAAATACGTTTCTAAAGGCTAGTAATCTTTGAATGGTTGGGTTTACTATCAAATTAATCAGGAACTGGGAGACAGCGAATGCTCTTTGATTTGGTTGTTATCTGGATATTTAACCCAGAGTCACTCTCAAAGACTTGCTGTTGGATGTAGATGAAAGCGACGATCTCATGATATTAACCGAAATCGTTTTCGAGCCATTTTTAGCCACATATTTCCCAGGTTTGAAAGAATATGAAATACATGGTTCTTCCGAAATCGGCATGTGTGTAATGACAACGTTTTTCCATTATGTAAAGGATTTGATTCGATTGCATTGGATTCTGTAATCATTGCTTCCGATTGCTTCAAGTCGTTCTCTGATTGTGTCGTTTTCATTATGTTGCATCAATCGGTTAACAAAATAAGTAAGCATTAACTGATGTTAGTTGTTTTGTATGCAACACAATTTCAGGTCTGGTTAGGTTTGAGAATTGTGGAATGGAAACTGTCTGCTCACTGCCGGGGTTGCTAGGGACCTACTGTCCGGCATTACGCAGATTATATTATACTTACGCAAAAATCTTTAAATCTTGGTGAATAAAAACAAGATACTATCATTTAAATCAATTGCTTAAGAACTTTCTTCGTAAATGTAAGCGTTACACTACTACTAGAATCGGTGTGTGTGTGTGTGTGTGTGTGTGCGCGTGCGTGCGTGCGTTTGCTCGTCACGCTGAAGACTCGGGTTCGATTCCCTACATGGGTACAATGTGTGAAGACCATTTCTGGTGTTCCCCGCCGTGATATTGCTGGAATATTACTTTAGACGGTGTAAAACCACACTCACTCACTCACTAAAATCGGCAATAAATCACTTTTTGTACGGCATATTACGCGGTGTATTTGACAATGTGCTTGTCGCCTGTGATTCTCTGCTTCACCATTTGATACTGCTGATATTTTTTCATTGGAATGCAAGGTATGCATTTGTATGAATTTTGCTCTGAAATATATCGGTATATTAGTGATTCACTTGTGTACATGTATAAGCTTGGTCGCTATAGAGGTGAAACAACCTCCTCCCATGCGACGTTATAAATTAACTCACTCACGCAACATTTCATACATTCTGGTTTATGATATATTTTCAGCATCAGTGAACACAAAGCCGGATCAGCATGCACCCTTGCACCAAATAGCATTGGCATTGTTTATAGCATTGGCCATTATTGAACTAGATTTGGTTAGCTTGAGAAACAATGAAACAACCGCAGCCGCAACCCCTATGCACAAGGTGTTTACTTTCACCGTTCCGTGACAGTATTGCATTATAGTTATTCTGTGTAACCGAGTCTTGCAATTGGTGCCAATTTATCAAGATTACCATTTCCCAGGAGAATCGTTAGGGTAACTGTTACGATGATTCTAACACATGTTCCTGACAGTTGAGCGAATCTGCGGCTGAAATATAGTGCTTTAGCATGTTCATTTCACATGAAATAAACATAAGTGGATATAAACGTACGCATTCTGTCAACATTGGATTGTAGTCCCACATGTTTACCAGAGATATCTGAGATGAGATGAAGAGAGGTTTGACTTTGCGTCCAAGGCTATTTGAAGGGAAAGCCATGCGCTTTCATGTGTGTGTGTGCGGGTTTTTGTGTGTGTGTGTTTATAATTTTTTTGTGTATGTGTGCATGTGTGCGAGTGTGATTATACTTGTCATTTTGCGAACAAATTCCGTAAATGTATTTGATTTTCGCACCAACAAAAATCCCGGATTCGTTGTTCGTGGGTTCAAATCCCTGGTTCGTCCCAATACTGACATTATGTATCATATACCCAATACGGCAAGTGTGTCTACACCCTTCAAACGTTTGGGCTTTCCTTGCACGTTAGACCATCATGTCTGAAGTTAAGGCATTTGACTCATTTTACCTGATCATTAATAATGTCAAAGATGAGATATTTCTCAACATATTTCAACATTTTGACTTTTTCATGACATTGTTCTCCAGTACTTCAAACAATTTGGGAATAAATACAGTTACAGTGATGTTGGAGAACTCGGTGTCACTTTGAGATGCTAATGTGACGGGTTATTGCGTAATGCTTTGTTATGATTTGATTTTGAAATGTTAACTGACTCTAACCTTTAAATGATGTAATACGTTAAACAATTTCTGTTCTGACATTCAAGAGTGCATTGAGTGGACACAACTGGGGAATATTTAATCGTTGTTCATAACAAATATCGATAATACTGTTGAGAAAATTCTTATCATGGTTGATCTTTGGTGTAAGAGTCACTTAGCAGCAAACGTGAGCGTGCTGCGCGTTTGTTCATTTGTCGGATTTGCCTTCAAGTTGATTATTATCCTTGGTTTGCTTGTATTCGTTGGTTTCACTCCGGTGTCAAGTTGATGTCTCACACTGAAGACCCCTCCGATGTTAAGCTTACAAGCTAAATATGAATAAAATGTTCAGGGCGTTACTCAGCCAAATTCACTAATTCTTATGCTTAAGGTATAATATACCGTAAGGTTAATTGAATTTTAAAACATCATTAAGTAACCCTTGTGTCTTTAGCTTGAAACAAAATTATCGCCTTTGTAAATTAAGGACACGAATACAACCACACGGAAACACACAAACACACGCACATACACGCACACACACAGACATACACGCACACGCACACTACAGATTTTATGGCTATAGGTGACGCGGTCGGCAAAGGTTCGTCGGTATGGTGTAATCAACGATTGTAGGTTTGAATCTCAAATTCAGACTAACTGCAATGTGTATTGCCAGATGCGTTAGGACCGTACCCGTTTTCTTGGGTTTGAGGGAAACAGTACGAAACTTGTATATGGGATTACCTACCTTATCAGCCTGGCAGGCCGTAATCGGAACCTATTTGGCTTTGTTGACTGCATGTCATGGTTTCCCACTTTTGGATTGAAGTTAATGGTGTCTGTTACAGCATTGTTTAGTCCAGACGCGATCATTTACAGACAGCCATAACATACTTTGTTGCAGGTCAAACGCAGGTCAAAGTTTTCGTTTGTGTACAGAAATGTATACAAACATTGAGAAAAACATTGAAGGAACACTGTGCACTGGTTAAACGATTCATTCAGAGGAAAGTTGTTTCTTCCCATTTGACTCTTCCTGTACATGCAGCGTAAATCACATTCAGATCCCCCTTGTCCATCCTTTATAAGCCATGATATAACAAAAACTCCAAGCATTTCACACTCGACTTGGTTATTTAGTTACTTAAGCATATAAACTAAATACTATTCAAATGTTCTTTAAAAGAGTGAGTGGGTTAATATATATATTTCAGCCATATCGTGACGAGAACAATATATAGGATATGTATAGATCCATAAAATTATAAAATACAAGCCTGTTGACATTTAAACTACTAGTGTATCACAGATATCCATTTAATACTATTAATTCAATCTAAAGTGGAGTAGTAAAGTAACTCCACTGTGTTTGAGTAGGGTATCAATGCTAAACTGCGGGAAGGTAATGTGTTTTCGTTAGCAAGCATGTTTTAATAGGCGTGCGTACACACAGCGACACACAAACGCTACATAAGTAAAATATCCCAGAAGTTACATCACATACAACCTTTCCTCATAGAACCTGTATTTTTTCAGCGTCGTTGGCCGGGGTCATCGTCGGATGTTTGTTGTCCGCCATGATGGTCGTCTTCATGACAGTGCTGGCATGGCGCATCTGTCGCCGGAAGAGGAACAAGGCCAGCACGTATGAACAGATCATGACGGACCACCGGAACCAACAAGTAGCCAATGAAAACGGAGGAATAATCGCCACCGCTGTCAGGTAGGAGATGGACAAATGTCGCTTTGTGTCGCCATCTTCGTTTCTAGCGTTTGGTAGTTGGCAGTTGGTTTGGACCTATTTCCAAAGGGTGGGGTTATGAGTTGTGTGATGGGGTTGGGGATGGGGTTGGGGGTTGTCATATGCTTCGGTCATTGCTTCTGGGAGAGAGCTAATGATTTTTTACTGTTGTTTTAGGTTCATGAACATCGGAGATGTCCAACGAATGTTAATTATTTTACGCTACAAGCCACTGACTGTTTGAATGAACAATGCACCTGTACCAGGGCATGGGTTGAATTAATGTTTTATGCTAAAACCCACGTACAAAATGTGAATGTACCTTTTATGTGTTTCTTATCAATACAAACGTATTGGTAGATGAGAATGTCAGTATGATTTCGTTTTTTTTTGTGGTAATGTGGTAATACCGTCGTTCACCATTGGAGACATGAACTTCACATCTTCCTTCGAAACAGACAGGCGTAATATTGTGGCGCGTTGATCTTGACATTCGAAACATAAATTCTAGGTTGATGTAAATATAATCAAATTATGTGCACGGCCTAATATTGTATTGGTACGATCAGCTGTAGCCTACAAATATCAGTCTGAGAGGATTGATGCATGTCCGCCCCCTAATCCCGTGAGACACTGTGGCGTCAGGGAAACTACTGCATGATGATTTCAACGAATATTCTAAAGAAATCAATTTTATTTTGATATCGGTGACATACGTCTTGAAACATTCTTGAGACCAAAAAGTGAATCTGACTATGTAAAGTCCCCTCGATCGCAATAATTTTACGCCGCATATGCAATTGGGATGACGAGGCGCCATCGCAACCAGGTAGGAGAAGTGATGCTCTTTGAGCAAACATTGCATGTATTTTGTCATTGTTAGGGACTCTTAAAATGCTGGAGAATACATATACTGAAGGCAAAAAATAAGGGATCACATGAAAGCACAAGTGTTCCTTATTTTTTCCCCAGGTTTCTTCACAAGCTATGCGACACAAAGCTTGTGAAGAAACCTTTGAAAAAAATAAAGGAATAGTTGTGCTTTCATGTGATCCCTTATTTGTCCCCCTCAGTATTTATCTTCTCTACGGTAGAGACGAATGTCACGAATCTCAACATAGAAGACATATCTAACACATGTACAATATGTGTATCAAAACTAAACTACAACTGCAATGGTGAAAAAAAATGCATACTTTGCATATTTTCAGTATGTCATGCTATGGATAAATTACCCATGAATTGTGTCTGTTGATTGTGCTATTCACATTACGTAGTCATCGTGTGCCTGTTCCAAGTTTTGCTTGACCCCCGCTTGATTGCCAATGATCTATTTATGTAATTTTCTGGCCTGTTATGTAATGCGCCTAACAGAATCAGTTTCGGCAGATGATCGAGACTGGTTGTTCTCATCTGGTGTTACAGTGTAAGGATTGGTACACATAAATATAAGTGGTAGCTATAACTCTGAAGTCAAGATAGGGGATCTCTAATGTGACAAGTTCACATCATTTGTCAGTGTTGGTCTTCACCTGAGAGTGGGGAGAGGAAGAGAGAGAGGAAGAGGAAGAGAGAGGGAGAAGAAGTGAGGGAGAGATGGCAGAAGGGAGAGCGAGAGGAAGATAAAGAGGAGAGGGTAGAGAGGAGAGGGTAGAGAGGGGAACAGAGAGAGATAGAAAGAGGGAAAGAGAGGGGGAAGGGGCAGAGAGAGGAATAGAGAGAGAGAGAGGAAGAGATAGAGATTGTCAGTATGATTAAAATGAGAGATGTCAGAATGTACTCTGTATAGTAGAACAGCTCATTAATGCGCTGTTTTGACTCTTATTATTTCTCTCAGCCATGTATCTCATTTGTGGTACACAAGTGAGACTTTCTTCATGAACAATGACAGCAGCGAAGGGCGCATAATTAGAACATTCCACAAACGCACAAATACTATTCCGTTGACCGCCTCGAGACACAACACTAAAATCAGATCATACCAAAGAATATCCAAACATCAAGTACTGACAGCCTCTCTTGAAACTAGAGACATCACAGGCATCAAGGATATCTGGGGATGATGTTTAGGACACACTTCCTGAAGGCACTGTGTAAATATCACCCACGGAACGGAAGCCCCCAGGGTCGTCATTGTTTCCAACTTCCACAACCATTGATGTGGTTCTTAGCTCAGCCTCATCTTTCACAGCTGTGGTTTAAGATAGAGTAGTAACATGATATGCGAAAACTGCAGTCTGATACATGGTGCAGTCTCCTCGTATTAGGTGTGTGATGAGGTGCAGTTGCATCTGATTGTGCAGGATAGCAGAGCCATAATGATGCTTGTGAAGATTATTCTTGAAGCGTAATGGATACAAATATCTATTATCTAACACAGACTCCCCTAGGATGTATCGGTTGTATGACATCAAATAAAATCTGCGCGATGGGACTATTTGGATCCAAGCGGTCGGTATTGGCTTACTGCTTTGAAAGTCTGGTAACAAGAGAGTTTGTTTGTTTATGGGACCGAAACTTTTATCACAAAACATTTTTTCGCATTGTTTTGAATACGTCGATGATTGTGTTTTGATCTTTATTCCGGTAAAATCATCGTGTGTGGGATTAATGTGGGTGTAAATTGATGCCGGTCTTGACACTGATATTCCACGAGTTCCGCAATAGTGCTAAAAAACGGTATTTGTGATCATGGAATAACCGACACAGCGAAATGAGACGCTGAAAAAACGGATCCACGTTTTAGGAGAAATTGTTTCGGTTTTACTCATTCTTCAAACAAAAATACACTTCCGTTTGTCAATTGTCACCAATTGACCAATTGGCCCATCACGTCAAAGATGCTGGTTTAGTTCCTTATATTGCTAGGGTGTGTGGAGCCTAGTTTCTGTTTTCCCGCTTTGACATTGCAGGACTATTGGCCAAGATGGCGTGGACCGCACCCTCTCACATCAGTGAGGATCACGGCTAGAACTGATCTTCAGAATGCCATTCCGGTGTGAGGGGCGACACATAAGATCAGGTGGTCAGGTTTGCTGACTTTCTTGATGATATCGCCGCCTCCTTAATAAGTAGATCGATGCTCATGACATCAATTAGTGGATGGTCCAGATTACGAAGACAAAGCCGTCATATAGCTGGTGAATGATGCGTTATATGACTCGCGTTGTAATGCCACAGTAGAGAGTCATAATGCTTTCAACTCTTTCAGGCATGGCACCATGTTAACTACAACATGTACCTCGTCTTTTACATTAAGTATGACACGAATTTCAATATTCGTTATAATTTACACAACGCGTACGCATAAAGACAAATATCCTTTCGGTGACCCGACAATTGATTGCGGTGTAGTCAGTATCCTAACGCGAACGGTTCGCAGCCCTATCGCGACCCCATCATGATCATATATTTGACTCTTCGTCTTACGATCGGACTCTTGCCGCATCCGGATCATGATCAAACCGCTATCTCGATTGATGTGACATTAAACAGTGGTGTATCTTTTTAGTGAACGTGCCATGTGTTGGTCAATTCAATGTTCAACGTACTGATACGAAACAGACGTTCTTTATTGCATTTTCGGTGTAACTGATTTTCTCTTTCTGTTGACACAGCGTCCTTTTCCTCTGGACTAGTAACCTTCCTGTCTGCTAGAGCTAGTCAACAGACATATTTCATCCCCAGCCTGAGACATAAACCTAAGTCAACACTGCCATGTGTTTAAAATTGTGTAATATCATTGATAACACTTAAAAGCTATTTTCCTCGACATTAGCTAATAAACCGCGGAAGCAAATGAAATTACATGCAATAATCCCAGCATAAGTGATCACTATTGCAATACACTGAACTATCATAATTAGTATCAAATTGTGTGCAAACTTAACTCTGCCTTTCAGTTGATTTTGTCATTTGTTTACGTTTCATTTGAAATATCCGAAGTTGGCGATATTACAGAAGATGACTGAACCGGCACCAAGTCAGTGTTCAACGAATAATTGTACATTGTTATATTTAGTTCAATATATACATGTACTTATTTAAAAAAATAATAATTAGCGTAGTACACAGCTGCTGGTGTCCATTTGTGTATGCATTGAACATTTATATCAATCACCAAGCGGGTACGTTGTTTAATACCCCTCCCACCCATCAACCCATTCTCTCTCTCTCTAACACACTCACATACCCACACAGAAACAAACGCGCAATCACAAAGCCACACTTTCACACAGCACTGTCAAAATTTGTCAAGCAATTTTGCTACGTGTATTGTCTCATACACAAACTTCTGTACTTGCATCGATTTCGAAAACTATAGTCGTAAATATCAAAGAGTATAAAAAATAAATATTAAAACAAAAGCCCTCGCTCGAAAATAATGGGCAATAACGATTAAAAAACCAAGAATCCATCGTTAGAAATGTCATTATCTCGATCATGCCTCCGGTGATATCTTTAGTGCAAACGTGAAATGGAATCCATAAATACCTTCTCATGTTCTGTCTGTTCATGATTTTAACCTTTAGTTGCAAAGACACCAATATTATTCAGTATTCCAAGGAGCGTGATTTGCCCATCACGTGTCTTGGAACGTTGCTGTAATGTTTTACGACACATACGTTCATACAGATTTATGACCAAACAAATTTGTCATATATTTCCACTTATTGCGGAGTGAGACCTTGGTGCAATCAATATGGTCTTGAAACCATGCCATAGCCCTCTTGTCTTCTGTTCGATCTTTTAATTCGTCCAGACATGGTTATTTGTTTTCAATAATGAGGCTGTGATTTCGTTTTTCATAATAACATATAATATGTCATTATTACACAAAACGGTAGCGATGTTACCTTGAAGGATATATGCTGTGTTTAACTTATTCTTCTCAATGCAAAATATACAGATGGTGATAGATAACTACAACATGCACAATGTCTATTACAATACTTCTGTGATACAAACAATATATCATAACACTATGTGGCAATTACATGAACATAAATTGTACAATAATGTCTGAGATACCTTAAAGGACTTCAAAAGCTTACGTTAGGGTAAAATATGCATGAACAGATTCTGTTGGTTTAACATCTGCAAGTCCATAATACTATGTATTTTTGCTCTGGGGAGTGTGGGTGGGTGGGTGATTAGGATATGAAATGCGTTTATGAGATTTGTTGCATTGGGTGATCTTTGTTGTTGACACATTATATCAAATAACTCATACAGTGAAGCATTTTGTTTCATGTCCACGTGAAATCGCTATTCCATGATGTACAGAGAAAATATTGCATCTGATATGGATCTGGTTTGAAACGGTCCGTGACGATATAACAGAAAATCTGTATAATGTCTCTCCATTCTACAAAAGACGAAAGACTACGTTTTTTTCTGAAACGCCCTAAAGAAACAATAAACCAGCTGCCAACTATGACATTCTGGGTCTTCAATCAGCAGGTTACCGAATCTCCTGTAATCACCCTCTAATGTATCATTCTACAACAGTAAAGGCTCAGTTCGCAAACAATGACGGTAATTACCATAAAATTGTTAGTGGGTGTTCGCTTAAATGATATGATCAATAGCAAAATGTAGGTCACAGTATAATCACTTTGCATCTACTGATAAGGATCTACAAGAATATAAATGCACGACTGTGTTGACGTGGCACGGCGTGTTGATGGTGTCCTGGCAAATGTATTCACTATTCACTGGCCCCTCTAATGGCGGTGGCATATTACAGACAACATATTATGTGACATGTAACTGTCGAGGGATGGCCCAATTATTGAGGGTTCGAATCCCAAATACTTTTTAGGCTTGTCAGCACCATTCCCGTAACCATGAGTTTCAACAAAGTGGTACACGCCTATGACTGCTTTTCTCCAACATAACGTTGACAAAACGTGATACAACTGGAATGGTGTTCAAATCGGCGTTAAACCAAACTCACTCACTCACTCACTCACTCTCACTCACTCACTCACTCACTCACTCACTGACACTGCCAAGGAAAACCCGTAAAAAATATGTGTTCCCAAATTTACGTTTTTGTCAAACAACAAATCCTTAGACAAATACAAGACCAAATCAAATTTCGGCTTACCAACCAAACCATCCTCGATTATCAGGTGCATTAATCTCTATTCTATCACCCTTGAAGATCCGGGTTAGAATTGGTCTTCAGTAACCCATGCTTGTCGTAAGAGGCGATTAACGGGATCGGATGATCAGGCTCGCTGACTTGGTTGGCATATATCATCGTATCCCAATTGCGTAGATCGATGCTCATGCTGTTGATCACTGGATTGTCTGGTCCAGACTCAATTATTTACAGACCGCCGCCATATAGCTGGAATATTGCTGCGAGCGGCGTTAAACAACAAACCAACCAACTCTATTCTGTCAATCTATTCTATGGTTTTCACAAGAGTGTCTTGGGTCTTTGTTCTTTCGAGAAAATGTAATGATTACGGAGCTAACTATATCACATTTGTTACTTTGTAAAATGACGTCATGAAATCGAATAAAATGTGACACATGAATTTATCTTATTGTAATGGACTAACTTCATATTAGGCACGACTTGGCTGCAACATACTGACGCTGTGATTGTGTGGTTGTAACTCAACACTGCTAATGGTTTTATCACGGATAATGTTCAGTAACATCACTTTTCAACCTGTACATCCCGTGGGTGGCAGGAATTATGGGTTAATAATGGCATCGTTGATGATACTGCTGACGTCTTTACCCACATTCGGATACTTTTTTTCGTCTCTTTGTCTGGCAGGTGTTTTATGTACAGGTGGGTGGGGCTGAACGAGTTGAACTTAGAATCATGTCGGGATTTGCTGTTCATGGTTTTGAATCCTTTTGTGTCCTTGATTTGAATATTTGTGTTGCATCTTTGAACCTGTGTGGTTTCGCAATCTATGGTCACTACCTGCCTTGTTTCAATACAGTTCAATTCCGTTTTCAACAAACTCTTTAACTGCCAGAGGTGTGTGTGTGTGTGTCTTTGTATTGTGCTGTGTGTGTTGTGTTGTGTTGTGGCGAGGTGTGGTGTGGTGTGGTATGGTATGGTATGGTATGGTATGGTATGGTATGGTATGGTATGGTATGGTATGCTGTGGTGTTGTATCGCATGTGTGTGTAGTTCGTGCAAGTGAAGTTTTTGGGTATTTTGTATGTGTAGTGTGTGTGACGTGTGGCGTGTGGCGTGTGGCGTGTGTAGTATATGTAGTGTGAATGTGTATGGAGTGTAGTGTGAATGTGTAGTTTGTGGTAGGGTGTATGCGGAGTGCGTGTCGTATGTCGTATGTGGTGTGCGGTGTATATGTATGTGTCATGTGTATGGCGCGTGGTGTGTATGTCGCGTATGTATGTGTGTATACGTACGTATGCGCGTGTGTGCGTTTGTGTTGCTTTTTATGGAGTATGTCGTTTGTTCTATGTGTGTGTAGAGGTAGGGAGAGGATAGAAACTACATCACATATGCCCAAAATAAACCAAGACGGATTGGAGGATGTCGTGATCTAGCACTGTTGACAATCACACAACCACACGTTTCCATCATTGCAGAGAAAGAACGTGACTCCCTTACTAACCTATATAGGCATCAAACCCGGTACTTTGGTGTTACCGCTATAACCACTGAACCATTCACTATTAAATCCCATATAATCGATGCAACTTACAAAATAAAAACTTGCATTGATAATTGTTTACCAACTTATCTTACGACATAAAGTCTTCGATAACAGTTTCTAACATTTTAAATGATAATTATTTACCAACTTACCTTCTGACGTGTGTTTGAAAACAATTTAAATTAAACACATTGGCCATGACTAAGAGTCTGTCCTGTGTTGATTAAATGTCTAAATACTTCAAAACAAAAACAAGTTATATTCTATTCTTTTTAAATATCGAAAAACAAAAGAAACAAGAACGTGAATTTAACTTTCAACACTGGTCTTTAGAATTTCAAAATATCACTTTTTGTTGAAAGGTTTACTCTCCTAATATTTTCCTGCAACTACGTGATATATGCTCTTCATCATTAGACCTCTGATATCAGATTTTAAAAAGTTGCAAATACAATATGGCACACATACAAACGAAAACTCGGCTTACGGGCGTGTATATCTTATCTAGTCAACTTTGTCATTCAAGATCTACTGACTTGACATCTCCTGCAGTATCAAGTCATTTCAATACTAACAATTCTTTCTGCGGCGACGTGATTTGTATTGCCTAGAAAGGTCATGGGTATAAACACCACTATCGTGATATGCATCCGCCATTTCGGGCAGCTTTCAATATATGACATTTTCCTAACGCCCACTTGTGTAAAATCCTATCTTGCCGTGACACATTTAGTTACACAGTGTAGACTTAAAGACTCCTGTGATGTCTCTCCTATTTGATGAATAGTGTCGTTAACATGACCTGTTAAGGGCTGATTAGATGAACACTGGATTTGAAAAATTATACAAAAGCCAAAAAGCCAATTATACAGAAGCCAATACTACAAAAGTAAAAGTGTACAAAAAGTTTACAAAAGACGAAGTCCGGTTAAACCAATGTCCGGATTAATGAAATATTGTTCAGGAGTAATAATGAAATCATGTTTTGAACCTCATGTACTTTCGCTGTTCCATCAGCATTACTGACTACACTCGTACATCTGCAACATATATTGGTGAGTGAGTGAGAGAGTTTGGTTTTACACCGCCTTTGCAATATTCCAGCAATATCACGCCGGGGGACACCAGAAATGTGCTTCACACATTGTACCCATGTATGGATTCGAACCCGGGTCTTCGGCGTGCCGAGCCAACGCTTTAACCACTACGCTACCCCACCGCCCCTTCTGCAACATGTGTCCTCATGAGATGACTACTTGATTATACATAATGATTGCATTCCAACCGAACATTAGTTTGACCGTGAATGCACCAAGACATCACAAGATTTTAATAAGCATTTCTCCATTTGAAAAGTACAGCTTTAACTGCAATGGTGTGATATCAATGGCATGCGTTGTTATGCATATTCGTTGCTTATCCTGTGACTATCGGTTGATGGCAACATCTGCTTATACTGTATACAATCAGTACGTCAGTATAGCCTATAGTTCCAGGCTGTATGAGCAGGATCCTAACATAGACATTGACAACTGATATAGTCACAGCTTGCAGCTATATTAGCATACAAAAAATGATATTCTAAAGGTTTTCGGTTTCGGCATAACTCTATATTTCCTGACGCAAAAACGTCCTCCCAACAACGGTGTTTTGCTTTTGATGTTGGTTGATGACAACATCTGGTCTCACAATATTAAATCATAGTTTGATATTTCTGTTAGACCATATGGGGTTTGTCGATATTGTGTAGATCCGGCCAAACAGTTGGCACGGAGGTAAGTTTAAGTCATGATGTTAACAATTTTGCCTTTGATATGAATGTCTACAAACTAGAAAGTGTCACGAATGCAGTGTTGCAACCTAAGCGCCAAAAAAGAAAGATCGAAACATTATGTATTTAAATGATTATGCAATTAGGATTAAAAAGCCAAAATGGGATTTTTGTGTGCAGATATCTTAACATTTTTAACACTTAAACACAGTCACGAAAAGGTAGTGAATATATCTATGTATATATTTACCCCTTTGCGCGTCAAGTCTTTTTACAACACACCAATACACACAAATCGCTAATCACATTGTGATGGAAAACCACCAGAGACTTAGTATTATATTGAACTCACGGTAGTAACATCCATATCTTTTAATAAACAATACAGAAACCAAATTGTTCTAACATCTTAAAGTCCAATCATGTTTATACAGTATATAGTCATTTTTCAAACTGCTTTGCAAGAGTTGCAGAAGAGGCACTTATTTTCACTGACATGAGTTCATGCTGTGACCTTTCGTAACTATTACAAAAATACCAATGTATATATATTACAGTGTATTTGCCAAATCTGTCAGAAAGTCGCACATTGAGAACAGAAGTATTTGGTTTAAAACACGTTTGGAGTCCATTGCTCAACTGAACAGATGTGCTTTAAGCGGTATTGAAACAACTTAGCGACTGTATACGTGAACCTTCTCACCTCAGAAGCTAATATAAATGGAACACAAATATTGTCAGGGTGTGTTACTGATGGATGAGTGAATGAAAGGGTAAACACGTTACACAAGAGCATGGACGCTTTTGTGAATGGATAACCACATTATATATGTAAATGTACTCTGTACATATGTAAATTCGGGTAGCCTCAGTAGACGACAGATCACACTGCTGTGGTATTACCGGAATATTGCTAAAAGTGGCGTGAACCAAGACTTCATGACACCTTGTCGCTCTTGTATGATGTCGCTCTTGTATGTGGTGGTTTAGTCCAAGAACTCTGTCGTTGTTCAACAGAAACACGATTAAAAGTGATATTTGCATGTGTTTAAGACACAAGCTCGAACAACTGAAGCATCACTATTTGAAAGTGATGTATGACAAATGCTTCAGAATCTCATATAATTGGAATCGTACAATAAAACTATTAAGTAGAGATTTCTTATGGTCATCAAAAGGGCCCCTTAACTTACATCCATCGCTAACTCTTCCAACACCAGTAGACCTTGGTTTCGTGAAGACTTAAACACGATATAAATATATTTCTTTGAAATTGTCATTACCGTGTGTTTGCAGATGGTGTTGAAGTGTAAATATTTATTAATGGATGCATGTTTTATTTCATGCTGTGTATCTACCTATGAAATCCATTTGATAGCATCGGCAGCGAGGTTTATAACCAGTGCGCAAATACTCTTGTATAGATTTCTGATCTTGTGTTAGTCATAGCTGCTGAACCACCTCAGTCTCTGGTATTGTGATTACCTGAGTGACAGATATATGCCACAACGGAATTAGCTAGCATCAAGCACAAATCACGTGAGGTGAGATGACAGGCTCGGCATGAGCTCCAGCTACAGCTTCATCTGCGCAGCATCCCTTCAACCTCGCACCTCCTAGCTGTCAATTCCTCATCAGAACATCGCTATAGATATAACAAATTAGACGTCTTCGCTTTGTGACTTGTAGCCACGTGACCAATTACAGCACTCGGGAGCATTAATAAAGAGCGTTTAGCGGAGACGTAGAGAGTTCTACCACAAAGTGTGATACGGTGCTTCTGTAGCGGACTCTAGTAATGACAGACTCTTCATAACTCACTTTTCGATTCTGTTTACTGTTCAGCGTCGACAGCACGAGGACAATGATACACCGGTAAGTGGTGTCACTCAAATATGTTATTATGACAGGGCCTATTATCCAGCTGTTGGCTTATTCCAATACCAGAATTAGTTTTAATCTGGTGTAAAAGTGTGATAATGTTGCTCTTTCAGAATTAATATGGCTCAGTTCCTTACAAAACGGTAAGCATTGGTAACCGATATTTAAACAGTTAAGAGCATGTTTGGTGAGGTGGGGTGAAATTGGGTTTAACGTCGTGCTTGAGAATATTTCGCTTATATGACGACGTGCATGCGTGTGTATGTATGTGTATGTGCGGCTGCTTGTACTAGCCCAGACTGAAGCTGCCTGTTTGGTAAACACATTGGACGACATTGGTACAAACCCCCCAATTTCCACAGATCAATGACAGCCCTGCAGAAGACGGCAAAGCATGAAGAAATACAATGGTAATTTACGGCGTTACCGCTGTCGTCGAGACCATATCATGATACCGACAGACCTATCGATTACTCATTCTGTCTGTTTTCTTGAATATTGAGCGGAGCAACTTTGGCTTTTCATGAATCCATTAACTACATCTGAATTTCGAGATTGTAAGTTTCTGACAATGGGGCCCCGGTGCTCCTCGGGCTAAAGTGGCATGTTTGAGCGATACTACTATGCTCCTGTCAAGTGTTTGTGGACTTGTAAACCAACGCTGCTGTTGTATACCGTGGCTATGAGCTGATGGAATAGGTTGTCGTTCGGGAAGATGCTCAGAAGGTACTCTTCACTCTTGCTCTTGCCTTGCAGCATGAAGCAGATTCCCTTCACTGTCCCCACCCAGGGGTCGGGTCAGAATTCCAGGAGAGGGGACGCGAGACAACAAGAAGATGCAGCGTTTGGGGGAGGCTCTGAACCCACTTCACCCACCGGGAAACGCCCGTCAGTTGAAATACCAGGTAAGGCAAATTTCGCTGTTTTTTTCTGGTAAAATTGTTGGTGGTTTTATTGACTTTTATTCCAACATATTTTCGATGGTTTTAAATGCTAGTAATATTAAGGAATTTCATCGTCTTTTCATAAGTTTGCTGAATGTGAAGAATACCTTTCACAGAAACTTCCTATTTCATGTAGCTTCAACAATGAAAGGAGGGTTTGTTTTAACAAGTCATGTTGGTCTGTTTCAAGTCTGTTGTATTCAAATATTTATTGTGGGTATTATTACCAAATGATCCAAAGTCACCATTACATGTGTCGAAACAATATTTTTCATGCACAAAAATTACATACATTTCCGTGACAGAAATATAAGCCCGAGACATATTCCTTATATACAGAACTAAACATGGAACAAAGAAATAACCATATCGTACTTATGGTGCTTCATTGGTTACAACAATGTTTGGTGTGTTAATAATGAAAGTATTCAAACCTAAATAATCCACACCTTAAATAATCCCGAGTATCGATGAACCATTTTTCATGGGGCTCAAAGGCCAAAGCATTTTGGAAAGGTTTATTAATGGATCGCTGAAAATCAGTTATGACACAGGTATCCGAGGAAGTGTAACCATATCCTGCAGTACATTTAGCTCCTGCAAACCTCACAATTTGCCCAGAGAAGCATTCCACATCACATATACTAATTACACAGGTGATATGTACGTCAATGTGACATATTTTGATTATCCGGAAATTAAGGTACATCTTAAAATCGATTTGTAATTATACATACTATTTTATTAACGTGATATCGATAACCTGTTCCGCATGCCAACGATGCTGATCATAGTACATAGTTTGAGGTTTATGTGACATCACGTGGTAGTTTCTATCAGTACCATTACGTTTCATCGTCTTAAGAATATATCTTGCAACAATAAAATGATCACTTGGATGTTAAACAAACGTATTGTATTTTACAGCCAATAACTTATTCAGTAAGTTAGGTCTCCTCTTGTGCAGCATCGTATTGTATTTGATTGCTTTTTACGTACCTCGGCACGCGGCGTTTTACCAATTATATTAGACCGGTCAGTGAGATCAAACATATATCAATTTTGAATGCGTCAGATACCGTGAAATGTTATGTACCACTGGACTTGTATTTCCAAATGGAATAACTCTGGAAGTATTGAGTTCATTAATGAGAAATGACTCCCGGTCAACACTGACCACCAAATGTCAAGACAACGATAGCCATGATGGGCAGCGGGCATATGCAGACTGGTCAAGCTTTGATTTGGATCTGATAATTGCCTGAAGGACAGCGGCTTAAGGCCGGGATGACCGTATTTGTGGACAGTGGGCGCTACAGGGACAAACATGGTGTTTGTAACTGCGGGGAAGAGGTCAAGGAATGCACCCATTGTTGAACATGCGACGGTTATCAAGAATAGCCCGATTGATCCGTTGTTCGTGAATGTGACATGAACCAGGTGCATTCATTGAAGAGATTACACGAGCTATAGTTCAGAGGATGACTTTTAAAAGGCTTTACGTCTTTGTTATTGTTTGATATTGTATAAAGGAAAAAGTTTCCAATTTGCGGCGTGATTGACTAAAACTAATCGAGTTAGGAAATAACCAGAAAACGGATATTGACAAACTGCCCTAGTGTTGGTTTATTCTATAAACGTATTGTTTTAAACAAAGGCATAAACCCAATTTCCCTGTGAAAATATCATTTTGCCATTAAATAAGATCATCTTTGCATGTCTTTACCTCAAGATATCTTAAAGGGACAATGGGAAGCCGAGAATTCGCTGTGGGGATTTGCGTTCCTTAGGCACACAAAAAAACTATGATCGTTGGTTCATATCCCGGTTTCCTGACCAGCACCATGCCGCCGCCCGTGGGTTTAACCAAAGTGGTAAACATCTGGGAACTACACCATTTCGGTCTTTAATTCCATATCAAGCTTATATAACGTGGTACAGGAGGAATACTATGCAAAGAAACGTAAACCCATCTCTTTCACTCACTCTTACAGTGACTTTAACTACTGATTACTCGAAATGGATTCCATATTCCCATAAGGTGCAACTCTTACATCATATGTAATGGTACTTGTGCATGACATGAAACGAAACGTGATGTCAACGAGAGATACTCTCATCAAGCGAACCTTAAAATATCTTAACAAAATCAATACGTATTCTCAACGCAACCCATTCTAAGCTATTTGCAAAACAACCTGTAAAGGATTTAATTTGTAGAGGTTCATCTGATGCTCTATTTTGATGAATGCGCCATTACATTGAACGTATTTACAGCCACCACCGTGCTGCATTGTGCAGACTTCTCCGATTTGCTGAAGACAAGAAAAATTGCCTGTTTTTGCAAGGCTTTACATTGGACTAATTTAGATCTCTAAATAGAATGTTATTTTCTTTTGTTTGCTTTTTATTACGGAATGCTTCCCATGAATGAACAGAATGGCGTACGGTTTCTCCGTCCAGATGCACAATTAAATTCGATCAACCATATTTATTGTTACCGTTAGATTCCACTAGTGTTTTATTGATGAACTTCCCTCCTAGAAATGTCAGTCTTTTTCTTGCTCCTAATGTTGGCGTACTTAACGTCCTTTTAAAATGTCATATCTATATGAAATCTGTCATTCAAGCTTGGCATTTTATTCAGCTTTATACATACACAGTAATCAAAATATCATACTGAACACATGAACCAACCAACAATCAATAACAAGCGTGCTATGTTAGTATTCGAGATAAGAATTCTTTAATATGATTTTCTTTCGCTTCAAATTTCTCCATGTCCTGTAAATACTGATAGGAAACAATTTTTTTGCGATGTTAGCTTCTGCCGTCTTCTTAAGAAGGATTGAAGGCGACAACATGACACAAACTCATATGGTGCATAATTTTAAGGTTCCCTCGAGGATGTACCGGAGGCAATAAAATCTAATGAAATGATTTGATATTTGAAACACGGGCAGTGTATGGCACTGGCCTTATTATCTTCATATACGTTTCGCTACTCATTCACTGTACCTTTATCCGTGCCCGTCACACAGGTATACTTCTGTGTGGATCAATTTTGTAACTTTGCCCCCTTTCTTGTATCTACATGTATATAATATGTTTGATCTTCGGATCATCGTCTGGAGGAAATAAAGACTCTCTCTCTCACGGTTCCTTTATCCGTGCCCGTCACACAGGTATACTTCTGTGTGGATCAAATGTACAGAAACCACACTGAAACGTATTACACTTTTACAGTTGCATGTGAATTGCATGAATTTTGAAAGTAACTGTTACCTGCCAAAATACACTGACGAGAAAGAAGATTCTTAATCTCATTCGAACGTCATGGAATGAAACTGAGAAACACGGTCCATTTTGATTTTGTATTATTGTTTACGTGATTTTGCTATTTGCCTTCAATGTACTTGTAACGGAATTGATAATAACATTTACTTGCACATGTATAATAGCGTCATTCTTTTGTATACGCTGGAAGCCTTAAGGACAATAAACAAGTGATCGATTGATTGGCTTGGTTGGTTGATTGGTATACTAGCTGCAGGATCCGCTTGTACGTGGGTTCGAATGATGCTTGGTCTGCACACCAGCACTTGGGGGTGCAGTATACTCCTAAACATCAGCCTCCCTTTGGGATGTCCTTCTTCATCAATCTGACATGCCTGGGTTAATAAAATAGTCTGCAAAGTGGCATTAATAAATCGTTCACTCTAACTTTACCGCATCTGCCAATCAGAGTTCCTATATCAGAAGAATATTGTCAACATGACTATCATCACCTGAAATCATTATTGATATATACATGTATTGCAGTACCGTCACAGTACTTGTCCCAAGGATTGGGCATTGCAAAATATGCAGTATCTTCCTGTGCCATTGATTGCGTATCCAAAATGACACTATTGTTTTCTTTTATATAATAATGATAATAATAATACGTGTCCCCGATGGTCTCTGTATATTTACACACAGGTAGTGCATGTGTCCCATATTTGTTCATAAGAAGCATGTTTATCTCTGAAAAAAAAATCTCCCATTATCTAATAACGTTGTTTCTACAGAAAAAGGCATTTCCATAATTACCCTGTCTCTAATATGAATAATATAATTACATCATTCCATGTTCCCTGATAAATGGCCACCACAGATTGATTTACACAAAGCATTGATTGTTCTCTTTCGGAACAAATATAACTCATCTCTAGTGCCTCTTGGTCTAAAAATAAATGTCTTTGACGATCCCAGTTTCCACGTCAACCTGTTATAAATAGGCATTTAGTTCTATAACTAACAACCGGGTCCGAGTAAGGCACATGTCGAAGTATAAGAGGCTCTGTTTTTGAAAAGATAACACCCTAATACCTTTCAGCTGTAAATAGATATTAATCTACCAGTGTGAAACCTCTGCTATATATCTCATTGCGTGACAACTTCTCCTTTGAGTATGTCTTAAGATGACCTGAACTATTCTAAGCAGTTACATTTTTATCCTGTTTACGGAAAATACAAAATGCCTGTTTATTGAAATGTACTAAAATCAACTGCTGATAAAAACGAAGTGAAAAAGGGAAAGTTGATTACATTGTATATTTTGGTAGAAATTCATATAACTAGCAACAGTTATAACGAACTAATTTAGTTGGCCCCTTTTTAAATTTATAACCGTAGTTTGTTTTAGTTATTTTCCGTGACAGATCCTTTTTAACTCTTGTCAGTGCTTCTCATTGATTAATTGGTTATGTTTCATGATTTGCTGAAATAAAGCATATTCCAACTGGAATCAATATTCTACAAAATGGAATCTCTTTTTCGTGTTTAAGTATATTTTTAAGAATATTTAACATCTTCAGACCTTTTTTACTTTTATACAAATTTTTGAAAAGTAATCGAAAAACAAGTATTTGAATGCAACAGAGTTTAAAATGGGATAAGTGGCGGTGGGTTAGCCTAGTGGTTAAAGCGTTCGCTCGTCACGCCGAAGACCTGGGTTCGAATCCCCACATGAATACAATGTGTGCAGCCCATTTCTCATGTCCCTCGCCGCGATATTGCTGGAATATTGCTAAACGCGGCCTAAAACCAAACTCACTCACTCACTTAAAATGTGATACGATGACAGATTACATTTTGTTGGGATGCGGAATGGGAATATTTGCCATATAGGTGAAACACATATTAAACATGTTTGTAAGCATGAGTAAATTATTTTAAGAACTGAACGTGTGTCCATAGCTATAGGTTTGCACATATGTTCAAAATGTTATGAAACGTATGACCCATCAAATATCCACAAAATGTCAAAGTTGGTTTTAGTCAACCATACGTCGCGTATCCTTGAAGGCTTTCATATCTATGTATATTAGATTGGATGTATTAACCGCTGAGAAAGTGTTATCACATGAACTAGACCAGGATTCCAGTCTTCAGTGTCAGATTGAGATCAATGGGTCACCCTGATTGCCAATCCCACGACTCTCTGTCACACTCTTTTGATCTTTGCATGGTTGTAACGCAATGTAAATAATTCATGTAGACGTCATGTTTGAACCAGTACACGTAAACGACAATCTGCCACGTCGCTGTCATCGTCACCCTCGTCAGGTTTAAACATGGTCCTCAGCCGGAACCTTCATTGATAGCTTTTTGAATCGACTTTGGAGTCTAACGCTGATCATCATGGATTTGTCATTAAATGTGACTAGTATTATATAACATTGGCGTCTCTCGTCTCCCGTGTGTCGCTACTGGTCATATTGAATGTGTTTTCGTTTCCCGATCGCGTTTTCTTGCTGTCTAAAATATGAATCTTGTTGAATATGACTCGATAGATGCAGTAAATCAGCTACAGATCTCGTCGAGGTTTCTCAGTGTACGGTAAAATGGCATATTTTCTTCGAAATTCATGTGAAAGATACGCAACAGAAAATGAAACATGATCTGAAATAGTACGACAGCCACTGGGGCTGGATAAGGTCACCTCTTCGCGAACACCTGGTATCATATATTTTCAATATCATTAATGATTCCCAATCGGAATTGTACGAGTGAACGTTCTTATGATTAAGGAAATGTATTTCGTTCGAACAACGAACGCATTAATACGACATAAAGGCCTACAACGAAGCACATGTGATACATGTGGTCTCAACTTTGGCAAGTGTGTTTGTTCAAAATTGCCTCTGTAGACCCAGCAGAAAAATGGGTACCCGGTGAGATAAGTCATGTGACTATTTCTAGCGCCTCACAGGCAGCTTGGGTTATCCGGGGTAATGATAATCAGATTCTGATTACAAAGGCCAGTTATCAACTAGTCAGATGGATACTAGGCGCTATATAAATGAATAATTATTGTTTATTATTAGCTGGATGACACATGGCTTGTCTTTACATTTCACATGGTTGAATCTTTCATGACATTTAGCCCATACCTTTATAAAAATGATGATTTTGTTGATGATTTATATTTGGTTTTTTTATCATGAACATTATCCTCAAACAGCTTCATAAACATCATCTCTAGTATCACTGGTAATAACTGAAAGACACATTTTAGAAGACTGATAAAATACTGATAAGATGCATGCTCAATCCTTGTGTTGGGGCTGGGGGGTTGGGTGCCTCTTATAGGCCTATAGCCTTTCAGTACTGGAAATGCAGATCAATGCCAGATGTCCGACACCACTTACACTATTTACTTACTTGTCTCCTATGCACAAGTGGCCAAACCACGAAGAACCTTATTATCATGTGTAGTAAACCTGTTCAAAGTTCTTTTAATGGAATGTTAAGTAATGGAAGAAGGGTATTTCCTCAAACTATCAATTTCAACAATTTAACGATATGACGTGAAGCATTATTTCTATGTCGTCATTCTGATTGAATTATGTGGTGAAATTCACTGATGTAATTATTCCATAAGGCGAGTTGATATAACGTGAAAATTGAATCTCAGACTCGTGATAACACACAGTAAGTGAGCCGAGTATAGCGCCTCTTAAGTATTAGATATAAAACCCACCATTCTAACAGACTGCATTTGAACCAAATACACACCCAAGCATCCTGTTTCTGTAAGCGTCAAAGTGACCATGTATCCTCTGTTAGTGAAAGTTGAAACAACTGACTGTCACCAGGTATGTCCAACTGAAAGGGTCATTCAAGCAGCCATTCATACGGACGCGGGATCTCATTTTCAGAAAATAAATTTCTTGGCTCTTGCCACTATCAGCAATAGACTAAATAACAGTCAAAGCAGTAGAACTATATAACTTTACCGAAGAAGAACGCAACGTTTGTTCCATCAGCTGATCATGGTAGGTGATGGTCTCGGTTTGTTGGAACTGCTAATTGCTAAGGCTTGTGAGTATCATGGCTGAACGTCATGGAAAACTTACTTGTTTGAATGTCTGTTGTTGCAAATTATGGTAGCAGTGCATTACCATTGGCCATCGGCATCTTCCTAACGCTTAGTCTCTGAAAATACATAATTTTGATAGTAACAAACAAGCCCATTTAAATTGAAAAGGAGCCCCAGGGAGACCAGAAATGAAGTCAACCCTTAATATCGACTGCTTTCGTTTAAGAAATACAGGTCGCTCTACCACCATGTATAGTGTAATAAAGCACCTGAACCTGAGGAAATCTAGACTTGCTTTATTTATGGCTTTAGCACTGCAGATAGGGCTTGGCAGTACGGAACAAAATGTGGTTCAGGGACTGTGAGAAAGACTATCATCCTCCGTGTTCACTAGATTTGGCCCCGTGAGATATCCACTACTTAAACGTGAAAAAGATGTGTCAGGCATTATTTTTTCAAATGCCGAATTATTTCTGTTTATAAAGACATCTTTACACCAATAGGAAGAAGCATTCATAGAAGCATAGGAATAGGCACTTCAGCATTGTAGTGGTAAAATGTGGGCACCAAGTAAGAGAAATGTTGAAAGCTAATTGAGAACCAACTCCGTAAGCACAATCCCCCAAACCTAATTAGCTTTCAAATCTGTCCAGCCACCCATCGTAGCGATATACGGTCTTAGTTCCTTTCTTTCGTACCTATCTAATGTGTATTAATTTAAGTATTACAGAGAGTTAATCTAAGTTTTCATGATCTGTTCGAAGTCCATTTCATATGAATTATGAGTTTCAGCTGAACCACAATGTTCTCTCTAGAAAGCTCATGTAATATTATCGTTATTCCTCTATAAACGTTGAGGATTCTAATACTCCGTGCAATACGAGGAGTATCTTGTGTCTGAATCATGCAATGCAGCACATATAAATCAATGCCATTGATAACGCCAGATGGTTGCAGAGAGGCTTATCATGTTCTTCCACGCTGATACCAAAGGTCAAGTGTTAACGTCTTGTCGGGAGCTGGATGCATTCAGTGTGAATAAAATACTTGCCCCAACCTCATCATCACATGAAGACTTTGTGAAAAAACATAATCAACACAACCCTTGGTCTTCAAAGTTAACTAAATACATATAATCTGTTTAACAATTTGTTTCCCTCCAAGTCCTAATCCTGCTCAGCTTTCTCAATACACAAGCATCGCCCAGGTCGTGTTTGGATGTAAGCCTTAGTTAAAAAGATACGACGATCACGTTTAACGTCCGTCTGAGTCTTGCGTAAGTATTTGTTATCGACCAAGCCATGATTTAGTCCGACGTTTTCAGCAGCCAAGACCCATGCCACAGTTTGGTGACCATAAATAAGACCAAGCTGTAAATCTTTGCCATTATTCAGGTGCCTATGCCCTCGGATCCATTGACCCAAGCTTGTACAAAATTGCCGATGAGGATGATGACTATGACGTCCCCAGGGACCATATCGGCCGCATCTGGTTTGCCGTCGAGTATGAACGGGAGACAGAGAAGCTTCTGGTAACCCTCATCAAAGCCAAGAACCTACCCAGCCGGGTATTGGGGAATGACAATGGATGCGATCCATTTGTAAGGTAAGCATTCAACACTTCTGTAATTAACACTATAGTGTTTTTGCATCCATGGTACGTTTTATTTCTCAAAATCGAATACAGATTTATAGTTCTCCTTCATACTCCCTAATAACAAATGGTTTGCGTCAAACCGTTTATTGTCAGATTGACCTATCTCAGGAAAGACGTCTTGAAGACGGGCAAAGTGTTAATTGACCTGATTCAAAGTGTTTTGTAAATCTGTTAAAGAGGACTATATCTTCCAACAATCATAGTTCTTTCTTTGATGTTTGCCTTTTTGTGATGTTTTGTTTGACAATTTGTTCAGCAAATTTCCATTTATATAAAATAACAATAATATTTATTTTCAAGCCATACTAAATATCAATCGCAGATTCTTTAAATCCCAAGTTGTAAAAGAATTTTTAGGCTGTTTAAGAATTTCCGGTAAAATGCTCGTTTACTCGATGCAAAATCAGACTTGAGCAATAAATATTTCAAAGAGGAAACACACAGAACAAGATGTAGAGGAGAAAATAGGTTTCTTTAACAGGAATAAGCAGGAAATGAGAATTAGGAAACAGATGAGGCCTCAATTACTTTCCATCTAACACCTGAAGCTGCCAGGTCGTCGTTTATTTATACTACGGTCCGGAATAGTGCAAGGTTTCACAAGTAAGCAGTCATCCGGGGAAAATGCATGATTGTATTTTCGGAGAGACCTGTACTTTTGTGTAACACGTGCAATGTCATAGTGTCAGACTGAAGGTTAAATGTCAGTTGGATGCCCCTCGAATGTTGAAATGCTCAATGTTAGATCTGTGATTAAACTTGGAATCAAATCCTTGCGACCTTTGCCGGAAAATTGACATTTTAAAAGTCAGCTAATCAATACTGAAGTCGATTTAAGATACAGGCATGTGTAATGGATCGCGTTTGGGCGATTCCGTTGACATTATTGCAAGAATCACATTTTTGTTGTAGAGCAAAAGTAACTCAATTCAAGCTGATCCGCTGACCCTCGGTTCGAATCCCATATATCCAGTAATAATTATGATCAGTCACCGAGCCGCATATCCGTGTTCTTCGGTTTCACCAAAATGGTAAATGCTTGTCGTCAACACCACATTCGGCTTTTTTCTCAATTGTTGAAGGAAGCCATTTATATGTTCAAAGACGGGAAGCCCTGTGTTAAACATTTGACCTTGAAAACATAATGGCCTAGATTTTCGAAGCTCTGTTAGAGGTTAGATAGTCGAAAGTTAATGTAAGGAACTTACGACCATCTTAACACTAGTAGAGCTTCGAAAATCTAAGTCCTGGTTTTGAACACTTCACGGAAAGTACAATGGTAATGTTTGGTACTAAAGTACTGCCGGAAATGCTAGAAAATGCTTTTTGACTTATATTTAAAATTCAGAGGTATTACAGTTACTTAAATAACAAATATCACTTTAAGAAACATCTACCTAATGTAGACCGAGGGAATAAATTTTGAGACATGCCCTAAAATGTGTTTTTACTGATGAAAATACCAAAAACTTAGAAAAATAACGGGTAGTGGGACGTTATTTGATACAAACATTAAGTGCCTGTGTTACGTCATCAGTATGTACGGTATCGACAGGCGAAATTGACACCTGAGCACACACTTGTGTTGAATATGTGTACGTATAGTATACGTATTGGTTATGTAAGGGATCATTTGTGTATGTGTGTTTGTTTTGAAATAAACATACGAATTACTGTACATTGGAAAGATTCCTATCACTTGTGTTATCTTATCGATTGATTGTAGAAATGTGCAACGTTTTAATAAATGCTTTACATGTCAACAGTATATTTCATTGCAAAAATATGGATGTAATTCGGTCAGTTTATTCTAGTTGTGAACATTGGCCAAAGATTTAACGAAGTCACTGGTGTAGCTTCTTTAGAATATATATATTCTTCTTATAAAGTTTGTAGACCGCCCGTCTAAGTACTCCCTTGTCAAAGTTGTCAAGAATGGTTTTACGTCCCGGTTTTGCTATTGAGACGGTCCCTGTCTTGTCTGATTTGTTTACAATATTGTAAACGTGTTGGTAAGGCATACCAACAGCTCTACAAGTTCTGTAATAAACCCTTTCTAAAATAATGAAAAGTTTACCTCTGTCTTTTTCAAGCACAGAAAACTTATAAACCTTTGCAACAATTGACTGCAAATAGTTGGCCATAATGGACGCTGTGATAAAGATGTGCATGCATGACGGGAAACTTATCTATGAAGACTTAACATTTATATTAATATTTCTTCAATAAAGAAACGATAATTAAGTAAAGTAACACTAACATTCAACATCGATGTTAAAGAAAAACGTTGATTCATATTTTTACACCACCTGTATTATTAGCATAAATGTAAAGACTATTTCAGATTTCTGAAGTTCTTGTTTTGGTACCATATTGTCTCCTGTAAACTACCCTTTAAATGCATGGGAATGTTAATTCGATTGAAATAAAAATTAGGTACACTATAGGCGAGTTGATATATTGACAACATAGTACATTTATCACCTTTATCAAAGTATTAAGGCTAAAAAGCATTTTCTAACATTTCCGAAGTACTTTAGAATGTCTGCATTTAAGAGTTAAAAATAGTTAATGAAACAAAATGATGAAAACGGATTAAAACCAAACTCCGAATCCCTGATACCCCCTAGGCTCCGCCAAAGCATAACATTCACTTCAGAGTGGTCTTAAGTCACTTTCAAAAAGGAGGGGGGGTTCGAAACCACCACACACACACACCCACACCCACACCCACACCACACCACCCCTTGGATCCGCCAATGGTATGAATAATATATTCATGCGTGAGGTGATGATTTGTTCTTGTCTCCTCAATAATGAAACTGCATCACGTGGTCTGTAAAGATGTGAATACAGTAGATGTGAACTACTTCGTGTTGTACTTGTTAGTTGATTATTCCGATAGCGTCTTCAACGGACGTACGTATACAGCACCATCGCGAGCATGAACGTAAACACATCCTTTCGAAATAGAGGACATCTAAAAACTATTTCAAAACAGTTATTGCTGTTGCTAGCAAACGCGAGGAACCACAAATTATTTGCCCCGGGCGATTGAATGTTGTAACCGTAGCGAGGGACTTACATCATATCTCATATATAAGCGGCACATATTACGTAGTTATGGTTCTCGTGAAGGTTATTATGTAGTCGTTGTTAGCACTGCGCCGTTACCACACTGTTCGGCTCCACAGTAACTGAATGACGGTGTTTCTTATTTGCCAACGTGTTTGAGCCATCGTGTGAGATCAAATCGTTAAATGTCAGTTGACAAGTCTCCACCCTTGACTACAATGGTACGCAGGAAAAATCGAAAATCAGCCTCGATCAAACACGAATTGTTTCAATAACTAAATTGCTATTTACAGAAGCGTTTTATCTCGGAGCAGATGACTCGACTTGTCTTTAATTGAAAGATGCAAGCAGGATAGCAATTCTGGTCAATGTTGTCAAAGGTACAGTGTCAACACCAGCAATCACACGCATCTTCCGGGAGCGTGCAAAGTCGTGTTGCTACTGGCGCATGCGCACTGAATGTTATTAATCTTCTGCCTCCAAATATACTCGAGCTTGGGGAAGGATTAGCTTGCTTGATCTATGGATGTTAGTTCCCATCAAGATTATTGAGAAAAAATACTAATCACTTATAAAGGTCATACGTGGAATAGCATTAATCAACTCGAAGCCTGTATTGCACGCATGTGTTGCCCCGAGGGGCATGTTATCAATGCAACAGGCTCATGAAGGTGGAATTCCGAATTCAACGCATGGATCACGATGGTGGAAAAGTCATCTCTCTCAATATAATGTTCCCAGTATATTTTGAAGTAGAAGATTCAATTTCTCACGTTATTATGTATCGCGAGATCGAGGTAATACATTGAGATAATGATAGTGATGATGATGATGATGATGGCTGATGGTGGCGAAGATGAAGATGATAAAGCTATGATAATGGTATGATGGGGAACATGATACTGAAGAGGAATATGAAATTTAACAAGATACCTAAGTTTATGAAGATGGTTATGATGATTACCGCCATAGAGATTACACATATATTTGTATTAATGCTATTGCGAGCATAAGGCGGATATGCTATATGCTCAAGAAGCTTCAGTAATCCATATTTACATGACATCGTACCTTGAGTCCATTTGTACGTCAACAAAGATCATGTCAACTAGCCAATGAGTGTGTTTACATGCCTCTGATGCCTTTTAATCGAGCACCATTACGATAGAGAACGTCAACGTCATGGGCGTTGTACTCATGTGGAGAATCGAATCCGGTCCTTTGACGTGACGACCGTCGTTTTAACCACAAGGCAACTCTAAAGGCCAAAGTGGCATTTGCCATATGTAAAGGAACCTTGTATCAGTACTCATTGGTCAACAGTTACTCTTTTCGGAAGAGTAGAAATTTGAATTACAAATTGTAATTATGTTTTGCTTTTATTTTAAAGCTCTTAATACTTTCAGTAATATGTCCATGTATGGTATCTTCATTTACAACAATAATATCACATTTACCGCGTCTCTTAGGGGAAGTATAAATAACTCGATGTTAGTGTGGATGTTTGCTAGGAGGGACATTCAAGTGCGTGTCGTAATGGATTAGTCTGGTTGTTATCGGTACAAACAGAACCAGTATCCAGGAGGCGAGGGCAGGTCTATTTCCGTACCCTTTACAGGGAAGGGTCCCAAGTTTCTGTGATAAGAGAAAAGTAGGCAGTCACATGTAAAGTGCAGGCCATTTCAGACAACTGACCAAAAGAGACACTTTACGTGTAACATGTCAAGAAAGTCATTATGAACTCGAAGAGCATTTTGAATTATTCAGTTGAGCCTGTTTTGTATATACGTCCTAGATTTCCTGCTTACATGAAATAGAATTATGTACAATCAGGTCGTATAAAAACGCATTATATTCACGATCGTACATTTTGTTGTAGCTTTCATGGACAAACAAATAGTCCCCACACGTTATGGGGAAATTTTATATGCTTATGTTTAATACATGTTTCTTATAGTGCGATGCGTTTTATATTACCATGTTTTGGGGATCCTATTTACAAATCGATACTGAAGTAATAGAGTGGATTCCATAACATCATATCACGTATACAAATAACAACCCATTACCATTAATACAAATTGTAGTACAAAAAGAGCCACTCAGAACGTATAGATATTTCAGAGAGCTATACATTCTTGTTATAAAATCGCATGGCGATGTATTAATTTCCTTTGCATATTCCGTGCTACAGATGCCCAAAACCATGATGATGTTGTTTATACCAGTTGCTGTTACAGACGTCCCCTCCTCTCAGTGATTGAAATTCATCCTCATTGTAAGAGGGAATCTGTGGCCAAGTTCTTTACTTTGCTGAAGCACGTCCAGATAACATATTAATAAAGTTCATGCATGCTGCTCTTTTGCGTACGTGACTGCACTGTCACAGAGACGATGTCAGAAAAATTACCAAGCAATATACATGTATATAAAAAACCCTTTATGGGCATTGAAACGTCAGCAGAAAATCAATACCTATTCGTCATTGTTATAATACCAGTGTTGGCACATGAAGGCAGTCCTGACAGCGACACATAACATCAAATTTCATGCAAAGTGCTTTGCTATATTTTTATAACTATTCAAATAACTGTTATTTTATGCAATTTTATGTTTTGCACAGTTACTTTTTTCCGTTAGTATTTTGGCAGTAGTTCATAGTGAATCATTTATTAAGACACAGAGCCCCTTGGCGTCATATGGCCTCTTGACAAGCGAGAGTCTTTGTTGCATTTTTTCAGTCAGATCGATGGCGTTTTAGGAAAAAACATAGCATTGCAAAAGTAATTATATCCCGAAAAGTATATGAGTTAACCTACATCTGAGGTCAGCGAATGGCCTCCACTGACCTCCGAGAGAATCAGCTTGAGTCATAGGCTGATCTTGTTCTCTGCTGGATCACAGCGTATCTCCTCTACAGTCCTATTTATGAACACTGACAGTGATCAGATGACGCAAACATGAGTTATTAGTAGCTTGATGTCTACAGCTTCACAAACAACCCCAGATAGGTGGTAGGAGGCGTTTCTTCATTAATACACCACAACAACAAGAAGCGGTTCGTCCGCGAGAAATATTCCTAAATTAAGATATTGAAGCTATTATTGGAGTAATGAAAAACAAGTAAGTACCACAAATGGAAGACTACAATTGATGTTTTAGGCTTCGGATTTCAAATATATCTTGCCTAGTTTATTAAGTTTCTGTGCGATCAAATTCATTTTAGTTTCAGCTGATGTTGACATATAGGCTGAAAGAATGGTCTGTTAACCATTTTATTCCACACCATTTATAATTCAGTTTATGTCGCCTAAGACCAACTTTCATAAAAGTATCAATATTTTGACTGGCATTAAAGACCATATTGCAACAAATATGTCACTATAATTAAAAAGAATTCTACACATGAAATTACAAAAGTAAAAATATGACTGTCCATTAGTGCATGTGCACCCATTGTACCCTTCGTTATTTGACGAATCTAGTATATATAATATATGAAACGAATACTTCGATGGCATCACTGCAAATCATCATCATTGCAGTTTCAGCAAAGATTATTAATAGGTAACTGTAGGCTTCTGGAACGGGTTATTTTCGTTATAATGCATAATATCATATTTTGTAAACGAGCATATATTATGCTGAATAGCGACAGTTTTTTGGGTAAAAGTTAATGGAAACATATTGTTTTAATTTCATGAGTGATTGTTTGGCGAGTCCGTATGCAATCGTGGTGTAACAAAAATATATTGTAAGCTGCATAAGCCCCAACTCATTCACTCATTCTTTCACGAAAGACTGATCACATGGATAGGGAACGGTTAATAACTCCCAACATTGGTGGATGACAATAAACCGGAGACAAGAAGGTTGTAAAGCCCTGACAGCTTTATTACGGTTTGCGCTGGAGACGAAGTAATTATTTCAAGACATACGCTGTTTGAACAGAACGCGGAGACTTTACTATCGGGAGAGATTGTGAACATGTCACACGGCAACCTCTTAACGCGCAGTAACACCGACCAGTCACGTGATTGATCGTCAATGATTTTATCTTATTGTTTAGATCAATACTTGAAGAGCAGTTCCCCGATTTCAGTAATTTCTTATGTATGACATTCCGCCTAGTTGTGACCTCTGAGCCAACCGAGCCATTGCTATGTGGATAGTGTCATGCATCCAGTTAAGGTTGTTAAATTTGTTACGTTGAGGATAACTCATCCTTTGATTCTAGATACTCCATTCAAGGATGTGTTGAGACACAGTATGCGGAGTCTGATGTGTTATTAATCCGTTTTTCGATTCCAGCTATTTGATAAAAGTGTTTGCGTTTGGCTCAGAGTGTCTTGTTTGAATGAACGTTGGTAACAAGACATTTGGTTTACACATATTGTCAACATAGACGGGGTTTTACCTGATCTTGGTACTGGGAGACAATCGATATCATTAACACTGACTATGAAAGCCAACAGTTCATCTAGTATGCATCCTCTCTTCTGTAAACGAATTCCTGAACATAAACTGCAATCATGATGTTCAGTCACATGCCACAGTGTGAGGTGTGTGTGTCTGTGTATCTGTGCGTGCGTCCGTGCATGTGTGTGTGTTAGCATAGTGCTTAAACTATTGCTCGTCATGACGAAGGCCCGTGTTTGACGCCCAACATGGGTACAATATAGTTTATGGAGTTCATTTCTGGTGACTGTGTCCATAAGGTACTAAAGTACTTCTTATATTGAAATAATCGCGGAAACGTATGTCTAAAATTACGTATGATTGTTGTTTTTGACCGTTCATGTTTATGTAACCTTGTGATTTGCTTTTCAAATATTACTTATTACCTTCAACACTTGAGGAAGCGAAGATTTCTACTTTGTCATCATCATAAATAAATGCCTGAGACCTTCACCACTTCGGGCTTAACTCACAAATCGAACTGACACCATTGATATGTCTTGATTTTTGTTCAAAACGAAATTAAACCAAACTCACTCACTCTCAATTTTAAGGCGTGGGGGTTGAAATTAATGTGTTGTTTTGGTAGAATTTGTAACTGGGAAATGTACGTATACTTCCAAAGCTGAGTGAGTACGGGTTTAAACATCTTCAAACAATATTCAAGGAAAATCACATCAATACTATGATAGGCTTCATACCACGGACCCAATTGGGGACCGAACCTTTATTTATGATGTAATTTTAGTGATCACTCGGCTACCCAGCTGCATTGACGCTTGGACCGTCCAACTGTATATTGTAACATGCGCATGTAGGCATATCCTGGTCACAGTCACCTTTTTCATTTGTATGCAAAAAACATACAAACGTGAGCATACTTGACATGTTGAGCATATTTATGTGTGTATATTTACACAAGGAGTAAATTTGCATTATGCAAATGTGCACAAGAGCAAATGTTCACTGTATGCATATATGTTATGTTAACGTCAGACTATGTTCCAATCCATATGTCTGTTGAAGTTCATTTCTGAAATAAAGGCCATCTGTCATCAGGTCATAAGCAAAGAAAAACTTGTTAACGGTGTTAACCATTTTGATGTCCTTGTCGTATTGAAATATTTATGATAATAGATGGTCTCGATAATAACTATGCTTAAAAAACACCATGCTCATAAAATTGCGAATCACTGTATTAAAGAGGCAATTATAATTCACTCTTTGTTTTAACAACTACACGTTTCCAAGCAATGAGTTGCTCCTACTCTACAATGACCTTTCTCTGGGACGACACAAATCCTCTTTGGAGACAAGAAGTTCTTCTGGGTAACGAGAAGATAACATCCTTCTATGCTATCTAATCGCTACATAAAAGCCGCATTAGCCTGATAATATTCCATGTTCAGACCAGCATCCCCTTGCTTTTCATGGAGCAGTGAGCACAGGATGCAGCTCGCTGCTTCCACTTTGCATCACTTGTGTCTGTAAATGGAACATCGACAAACCCATGTCAGTGCCGACGTCTCGGGGAATTATATGTATGTACACTGAAGAATTGTTTATCACAAATATGGTCTTTTCATGAATAAATTACATGAATATAAATGAAAACATTCACTTCAAAGAAGTAAACACCTCTATGTATTTATATACAAAATAACCATTCCTGTATTAATCTTCAGACGAATTTGTTTTTGTAACTGTTGCATACCAATGCGTACGTGTGTTGCCTTTCAATCGCTTCCTCTGCACCTCCAAACCGCATGATGTGAAGGGTCTACGTTGAATATCATGAAGGTTCCTTTACATTCCTTTCTTCAGGAATTGGTGTTACATGTTAGACAATAGAATGGAATCAACGCCATAGGTAGATTGTTTCCAGATGTTACATCCAACTTCAGTGACAGTAAAAGTTTACGCCGCTTTTAGCAATATTCTAGCAATATCACGACGGGGGACACCAGAAATGGACTTCACACATTGTACCCATGTAGGGAATCGATCCCGGGTCTTCGTCTTCGCCGTGACGACCCTCATTGACAGTAAAGGAGTGATGTTTACTGTTACAGGTGTATATGTCAAAGTTGAAAAGTTTGGTGTGATATCGATGGTTCTGTCACGTGACGCTATTGCTGAATGAATGTTTTTGGCATATTGTTATATATTACCTTTGTCTCATCTACAGTGGAGGTATTATTGCAATATGTCCATATGTCTTACAATATATGCTTGTTATATGTGTACATGCTTGTTATATATAAACGTTGTTATCTGTCCAAACGCGTTACAATACGAAAATAATTGTTTTATGTTCACACGTGTGTCACAGTGTACACATTGTAATGAATGAATGCATTCAGCTTTACGCCGCACTAAGTAGTATTCCAGATATATGTCGGCGGTCTGTTAATAATCGAGTCTGGGCCTGACAATCCAGTGATCAACAGCATGAGCATCGATCTACGCAACTGGGATACGATGACATGTGTCAAACAAGTCAGCGAGCCTGACCACCCGATCCCGTTAGTCGCCTCTGACAACAAGCATGGTTTACTGAAGATCAGTTCTATCCTGGATCTTCACTGGTCTATACACATTGTAATACATCTACACTTGTTACAATGTTAATTATTGTTACGAGTCCATATACATATACAATAGAAAGGTTGGAACTTGTCAATATATTTACAATAGTAATAGGGTTGTACTATTGCTATTGTTATAGGCACTAATTCAGGACAGCCATCGTCCAAATATTTAAAAGTAAAAAACTATGTAGTCAAGACATGTGAGACTTTATTGTAATTATTTATATGACGCTAATCTGTATTCTATGTAATCCTTATCACTTCCGCATTGTACATTGACTTGTCAGCCCATTAATTACTGTATGTGACATTTATAACCTAAGTGGTCATCCCCCTTGGCCATATCTGCCATCGCATCAACTGGCCAAGGAAGTGCTATTGTTTTTTCTATCTGTCCATTGTTGAGTCGTCGCCTGTCCATTGTTGTCAAAAACTGTATATATGCTTAGTATGCTCACATCTAGACGGTGAAAGAGTGCGAGTCCGGTATTCCGACTGTCTGTAGGGACGACCACGAGCAGGAGAATGCTACTCGTAGGAAACGCCCTGGGGTTGAGCAGGAACTCCGCTCACCTCATTTATTCCATGTGTATTTGTTTGTCATGTAACTAAAGAAGTTTGAACTCAACGTATTCCTTCGTCCTGTCAACGTATTGTACGTACACCTCATCTTAAACATGAGCTATTTCCCCAGTCGACACGTATACCACGTGTTGACACTATATTACAGTATGAACATTATTGTTTATAATATATGTTACAACATAACCATATTTGAAATATTCCCGTATATGTGTGTCAAGTCAAAACATTGATTGCACAACAGTCTCTTCCTGCTGACTGGGTTCTGTCCTATTGCAATACAATAACAAGTCCAGAATTTCCAGACCAACTCATTCAACTAGATATATAAATACTAATCGGTATTATTTGATACATCTAATAGCTTGTATATTGCTACACTACGCTCCTTCTAAACATTGCAACAACGTCGTGCAGTGTGCTCTGTTGTACAGCGTGCCCTGACAAACGGAAATCTGGAAGTCTTGGAAATCTCAAAACGAGGCTCGGTCGCTAGAAAGGTTTGGCGGCCTGGTACGGTATTGATATTATATCAACCACATTGTACGTTACAAAAATACACTTAATAAGCGCAAAAAACAAATAACACGTGTAACCAGTACTACCTCTTCAAACAGGGGCAGTCTGTGACGTCTATGTTAACGACATGCTGACTAAACCTCGACATAAACATATAGAAACACGATTTTTTTAAACTTTAAAATTAAAATTAATTTGTAAATACCATTTTCTTATGAAACAAGGAATTGGAATTTAGTGTAACCATAGTTGTTTGTAGTGTCTCTTATCACTTTCACACGAGAAATTTCGGATCGGCTGAAAAGTAGGTCATTGTCTGAATTGGTTAATGAGACTCATGTTTCGGTTTGACAATATAAAGAATATTTTATACATCATTGTAATATATAGGATAAACACATGTGTAATATGTGTTCATGTGTGTTACATAAAATACCCGTTATTGACTTGTAACAATTTGTTCAATGTCCTTATGCATGTGAGTGAGAAAGAAAGCCCGAACCTAGCAGATCTTAAACGTTAAATACTTTTGTGAAACAAGCGATTACGGATATAAACACGGAATCGTTGTGAACATCGTAGGTTCCTTAGACGCTCATAGGAAGCAACTCGGCACGGCGAGTGAGAGACAATCTAAGCATACGTAGAACCTTTAAACCAAATATATGTATTGCTTTTAAATCGTTTTAACATTTCATTTTCGGTTTTATTTTTTAATATGTTTTTTTAACGAGCATTATATTTGTGTGTGTGTGTGTGTGTGTGTGTGTGTGTGCATTTTGGGTTGTTGTTTTTTTTTTGTTTTCCGAAACAACACTTCGTTGCTTGATGTTTTAACACATGTCACTAAGCAGAATACTGTGTCATTTCATCAAAATATCTAACTATAGTAAATACACTGTTATGCATGGTAAGTAGAAACAATGCAGTATGCCTACTATGTTTGTGATAGTTCAACTTCAATAAACGTGTTACGTTTAGACGAAACAGACCTTATTTCTGGTCCCAGGCGGCCTAAAACTATACCACCACCACCACCACATCTTGCGGCTGAGACAGCAAAGTTAATTGTAAACCAAAAGTCACTGTATTCTTTAATCTGATTGGTTGAAAAACATGATCGAATGGCATTCGATTCCCGGAAATTCACTGCGTATTAATACGTACAAACATCGCTCATACTATTGTATTGTTACGTCGTCAGCTGTGATGACGTCATTCAAATCATTTTGTGACGTAAAGTCTGAATGACGTCACAAATGAGCAGTTCCAGATGCTACCATGGGAGACAGCCGAAACGGCCGGCTGATGACATTTCACTGCTGTACCCATACTCGATGTCAATGAGTGCAGACACAAAAACGCGTGTGGACCTTTTTGGTTTACTTTTGTGTTTACAATGTCGATAAACATCATGTGTAGGCCAATTTCCGGTGTTATTGAGTATTTGAAGCCCGGGAATATTCCCGGGCTTCAAATACTCAATAACACCCGGAAATTGGCCAACGCATGATGTTTATCTCCTAAGTGAGACCCTTGTCCCTGAGTAGATCACTATACACGTAGGAACCGATATTTTTGCATCACTACACAGAAACATTACAACAAGAAGTGTGTACCGCGGGACCAACATGTCGCAATATGATGGATTCGTTTTCTACTGCTTACTTTTCTTTCATTTTGTTCACCTAATCACTTTCATCAAAAAGTGGAAAATTCTCAAGAACAAAGAGAAAAAATAGGAAAAAAAAGAATTACTATATATAGCGAAGACCACACTAGTCAGTCAATCACGGTGAAACCTTGGATGAAACTACATTAATTTAAAGATGTCCGGCCATTTCACAGACGGCCTGAATATCATTGTACACAAGCACTATATACATTCAATCAATTGATTCAGTGTTAATTCAGTTCTTCCAGTCTTTCAATATGAATCGGGGGCGGTGGGGTAGCCTTACGATTAAAGCGTCCACTCGTCACGATGAAGACCCGGGTTCGATTCCCCACATGGGTGTGATGCCCATTTCTGGTGTCCCCAGATATTGCTGGAATATTGCTAAGAGCGGCGTAAAACCATACTCACTCACTAGTATGAATCGATGACTATCATTAATTAGTGAACTTACAGGGGAAATCGATGAATACAGACACAATTACTTACAACAAAAGAACCGCATGCGTCAGTTTTGTGATTGAAAACCAAATATGCATTTTTTTCGTCCCCTTCCCCCACCCATGCCAACCCAAAGCAAACTATTGTTTTGTTAAAAAAAGACATTTCGACGAGGCGAGTATAAGGTTTTCTGTATAAATACAATAAAACATATTTATGAAGTCAGTAATAGAACGTGTCAATAAATGTAAGTTATTTATGTTACAGACTGTACCTGATGCCAGACGAAAGACGTTATCTCCAGTCGAAGTTCAGAAAGAAAACCTGTAACCCGAAGTTCGAGGAGAGTTATGTCTTTCAGGTAGTCAGAAATGTTTTCAATGTTTAAGTCGAGAACAGCCTACTACGAGAACAGCTAACAGTCCTTCCTACCTACCTACCTGCCTACATCTATCTGTCCATCCTTCCTTCCTTCCTTCCTTCCTTCCTTCCGTCCGTCCGTCCGTCCTTCCTTCCTTCCTTCCTTCCTTCCTTCCATCCATCCTTCCTTCCATCCATTAATCCATCATCCATCCATCCACCCTCCATCCATCCATCCATCCATCATCCGCCCTTCCTTCTTTCCTTCCATCCATCCATCCACCCTTCCATCCACCCTTCCATCCATCCATCCATACACCCTTCCATGCATCCATCCTTCCTTCCATCTATCCATCCACCCTTCCATCCATCATCCATTCATCCTTCATTCCATCCACCCTTACATCCATCCACACACCCTTCCATCCATCCATCCTTCCTTTCATCTATCCATCCATCCATACACCCTTCCATCCATCATCCATCCATCCATCCTTCCTTCCTTCTATCTATCCATCCACCCGTCCATCATCCATTAATCCTTCCTTCCATCCATCCATCCTTCCATCCATCCAGCCATTCATCTACACACACACACTATAACACATTACATACTGCAATAATACTGTATTCGATGTAATATTATTAATTTTGTTCTTTTCTCTTTATTCGGGATCAAATTAGACGGATAAAACGAGTGCGGACATGTATACATCGTATTTGCCAGATAATGAACAGATGAATTCTGAATTGTCCTCAATGTAATTGGATCAGATGTACATAGCGGTGTTTAGCAGCGCTATCCTTAGCAGTATGTCCCAGTAGACTTGCAGGGAAATATCCACGTGTGAGCGAGAAGCTTCGGGTTGCAGCGTTTATATTAAATTTACTACAATTAATTATTTCTTCATTTGTCAGGTTTGTAACCAAATTGACCAGATATGTCCCTACAGTAGGGTAGTGGTACCAAGTTGTCGTTTATATCTGACGTGTGCTATAGTTCAGTTGCCGACCATGATTTTAAGTCGTGGCGTATCGACTACTTGGGGACGCCTTGTTAAAGGGTCTGCTAACTGTCTGTGGGTACAAGCAGAATTCCTATGGTTGCAGGTGAATTCCCGGACCATTGACGACCGCGTTCTGAAGCTGACAGTATACGACGTGGATAGACACAAGCGCCACAACGTCATTGGCCACGCTCTGTACCCGCTCCGTGACCACGACTGTCTGCTGGAGGGGAGGCTGGTGGTATGGCGGGACCTGGAGAAAGAGGTGTCGGAGGTGGGTGGCGGTGGAGTTGTTGTTGGAGAGGGAGGTGTCGGAGATGGGTGGCGGTGGAGGTGTTGTTGGTGAGGGAGGTGTCGGAGGTGGGTGACGATGGAGGTGTTGTTGGTGAAAGAGGTGTCGGAGGAGGTTGATGATGTCGGGAGCGTTTGTTAATGGGGAATTAACACGGTGGCGGGTGGGTATGTGAGGGAGAAGTCGGTGATAGCTTACGGTGGATGGAGCGTTGTTGGAGGTTGCAGATGATGGATATGGCGTCGTAATGTCATTTGTAGTGACTGGAGATGTATATAGGAAGTAGATTACGGTGAAGGAGGGTTCGGTGTTGCAATTGGCTAATGTTGGAGGAGACGAGTCGTTGTCGGAGACGTTGAGGGGGAGTATACGATGGAGTTGTAATGACAAGTGTAGTGACTGGAAGAGTACAAAAATGACCCTAAAATGAGTTCGACACAACCGGGAATTCGACACATCTAGTTCGAGACATCAGGGTAAAAGTATTGATAAAGATAAGGAAACCGGCAGGGACCGAGAGATGAGTACGACACAACCGAGAATTCGTCTCCACTGAGTTCGAGATATTGGGATTCGACTGTATATGGGAGGTAGGTGATGGTGGAGGGAGCCAATGCGATGTCAGTGGGCAGTTAATGGAGGGTCTGTAAAGGCAAGGTTTAAGTCTTCTCCTTATATCACTGATATACGATTCATACCTAATCGTTAATGTTCTTCTCGTAAGAGGCGACTGACGGGATCGGGTGGTCAGGCTCGCTGATTAGGTTGACACACGGCATTGTATTCTAGCTGTGTAGATCGATGCTCATTCGGTTGATCATTGGATTATCTGGTCCAGACGCGATTATGCACAGACCTCCGCCATATAGCGGGAATATCGCTGAATGCCGCGTTAACCAACAAGCCAACCAACCATGTGATAAAGTGACTGTGTGATGTGTTACACCACTAACACAAACAGCCAAGCAATATTTGGCTTCACACATGTTGAATGGGATCAATTTCAGGTCCTTTACATGACGAGCGAACGTTTGACTAATACCAGATGACCCTTAGACCCTCTGTCATGTATGAAGCTGTCATTGAACTTTAAATCCCCCGCGATGTTGCAATATCATCTCATTAAATTCACCCCCACGTTTTCCCCATTCAGTAAAGCATTCACAAAATTTAAAAAATCCCTCACCTTATCTCCTCGATAATATAAATATCTTTCCATATATAAACCACAAGTGCTTCTGCCCTCGCGATATCTAAGAGAAAACATTAATCAGATAATCAAACAATCACATTTTCTTGCCGTGTTCGCTTCAACACTATTATTATCTGCGCGACTCGCAGTCAATAATCCGCTTGAAAAATATGACCTTTTAAAAGCTTCAAAGAAACATGTTTAAACTGATAAAATTGTTGCTTTGAACATCCCGCACCTTCACTTTGAAGTGACTACTGTTAAGATATGTCTCTAGCACTACATAGCTAATGAAGGGCGTTAAGGTGCGTACTGTCAGTAAGCGGCTCTGAACTTAACGAACTGGTAATGACCGGAATTAATACATTAAGAATCTGTTTTCAGAAGGTGGTTCAACATGATCCCATTACTGGCTACATATCTCGTCCTAAACAGGCATTCATGTAAAGACATTACGTTATCTTTTTACGTGAAGAGTTACGTACCTTAGTTATACCAGGATTCTATGATTACCTCTCTCTCTGATTTTACCCGTGTCATGGGAATCGGCTATACCTGCAATATCGGATTTGACTCCATGTGAAGCCTACGCTACTTAATAAGCTGCAAACCGTTAGTTGCGGCGTAAAACCTGTTTCGCTCGCTGAATCTTACAGAAGGAGAACTGACTCCCGTCCCATAAGCATAGGGTATGTAACTATCAGCTAGGTGAGATAAATCCTATGTGAATTCTACCCTATGACCTGTTTGTCCTGATTGGTTCCCTAAAAGTGGTGAACGTCTACAACTTGCGTCACATTTGCATCATCCTCTTTTATCAAGGGAAGTTAAATTATATTTCTGTTATGATAAATATCCTTTACCCCATTAACGATCACAGCCTCGGCTTGAGCCCGATTCGTATTGCACGACGCCGCCAGTATACTTTATTGTCTCATGACAAGACAACTTGCACGCAAACGTGCAGACGTGAAAGGAGATGGTGACGTCACTCCAAGAACGATTAATTTAATGTTTCAAATGAAACTATAGAAAAGCCTTGGATTACAGTACTAAGTAATGTCTTGTATTTGATTATAGACTGTATATAATTTGTGCACATGTATGGAATTGAGAACGGACAAATACGTTTCTTTCAAACTGACCGCCGCCATATAGCTGGAATAATGCTGAGTACGACGTAAAACTAAACTCACTCACTACACAAACTGTAAATAGGCAGGAAAACTTCAATGTAACGTAAAGGTTACTTTTTTGTTCTTTTGTCGTTTGTCGACAGTGACGTTAACGACATTCTTTAGAAATGCAACACCTTTTAAGAGCGAGAGGTATGCTAATTCTAAAACGGTTCTTGAATATTTTAAGTTAAGTGACTTACTTCATGAATCATATCGTGATAGGTTTCCGCAGTTTAAGTTAAGTGACTTATTTCATATTTCTATTTCAGTAGTTTTTTAAATCAAGAATCAGAAACTCAATGATATATGCATAAAACTGTGACTCTTGAACACTGAAAACCTATATAAAGAAGTTGAATAGATTGAGTCATTTTTTTATCCGAAACGTTAATGATGTAGTACGAACATCGATGTTCGACTCCACTCAATGAATAAACGAGATAACAGTTTTATTGAGACCTTGAAGAGACATGTCGTTGGCAGACAAGCACACGAGTTATGCATTTTTATCACAGTACAAATATTCATGTGGGCTGCACTTATTATAAATAATACAGATTTATTGATTGGCAAACGCGCGGAATGAACTAAACTGAAGGTCAAAAGAAAGTATACACGAACGTTTGATGGTACGTGAAAACAGAATATCATAAATATGAATATTGTATTGCACATTGTATGAATTAATTTTACCTTACATTCACGTTTTTGAACGACGTTTGCAGCCCAGTAATATTTTGTTAACGTTTGTTAGGTTTGGGTTAAAACCAGCTTTTTAGTATATGCATTCTTTTGCCATGTAAGTAATTAAAGAAAACGTCAAATCCGATCAATAAGTTTTTTTGGAAAATCAACCTAAGAATAACAGTAAACCCCTTAACCTCCTTAAATCTTTCAAACTCCCTGCAAAATCAAAGACGATTGTCCGGTTCGGGTTATATCATGAAAATGTTTTTCTGATGATACCAGGTGTCTGCGAACGTATCACAAACACATGCAAAGGCAAAACAAAAATCAAAGTGCTATAACATATCGTACAAATCAAAAGAGGGAATAGCATTTGTTACCAGACATCCTCTTCGTAAATGATGCGTCAAATATGTCACATTCTACCATATACCTGCTATAACCTTGTTTTAAAGTTTTACTTGGGTCTTAAATGTTCTTACCTTGATAAAACCTCATTTGAGCAAGACTCGAATGACACTCATTTAAATATTGGTAAACTCCTCACGGAAATAGAAATGAAATGGTCTTTGGAATTTATTTCGTAGTTTGGAACAGAACTAACGTTTGATTGTTATATATTCAATGACAATCGTTTTTCCCAACTTTAGTTTTTAACACTTTTTGTAAAATCATCCGAAATAGATGAGTTTACAGTAGAGCCAATCGTGTCATGTTTACCCCTTGAAATTTCATCGAAGTCAAAATGTACGATTCTGATGCAAGCTATAGTATGCAAATGAGATGTTCTCTCCATAGGTTGGCGTACATAATATATGTTATGAAAAACGTCATATACCATTCATCCATTATGTCTTTTATTCTAATTGATATACAAAACACTTTATTTAGGGATTTTTTCAATACACTTTTCATGCCTGTACTCTGATGAAAGTTGACTATTTTTACGAGTTCATTCAAAGCTTTGATTGTCAATTGTACAATCGCTATGGCAACGCACGTGCAAATGCATCTTTCCGTCTAAACAGTGCTGCAGGTAGTTGTTACCACCAATTGTTGATTGTGACGTAAGTCATAACATGTTTCTAAAATTGTTAATATGCAAATTTTCGTTATTTTTACCTGTAAAAGGGTATTTTGGATGATGATTAGAGGACCAAATGAAAAGGCCTAGTTGGGGAAAACATAGTTATTTTAATATCTGTTGAAACTACCTATTTTAATAAAGTAATAACCAAATAAACGCCAAAAACATTTTATTTCTATTCAAGTGAGTACTATAGTAAAAGCATTCTCGATTAAAACGCAAAAGTCACGCAAAGCAAGCAACAAAACGTGAACTGAAATTATATTGCTCAACAGTAAGGAAAGCTGATTTCTTGAAAGTTGTCATCTCTCGTATCATATGTCTAGTGAAAAAATAATTTCAATGTTGCTGAAGTTATGAATACTCAATGCTGCTTCGATGAAGTTCCTGATCGCTGTTAAATCATCCGGAATAACTAGAGTTCAAAATGACGAATAATGGTTAGTAGCAATATGTCTATTATTTTACTTTTATATACACTCTATGGAGGGGTTTTCCGGATTAAACAGGTTTCACTGAATCTAACACAAGGCTGACCTGGCCCAATGTCACCACAGCTCTCGGGTCCCAACTGTTAAATATAAAGACAGACCTTTATGCATTATTGAACGGAATCTACAGGGCACGGATACTTCTAAGATTACCATCAATACGTTGACATTATCAGTACGTATCACCGCTGTTGGCAGGAAGTCGGATGTCATGACCCTCAAGGTAAAGGTCGCAGATTAGCAAGTTCTCGGTGTCTATCAAATTGGGCACAGGCTGCAGCCAATCTTGGAGTCAACTGCGAAGACGGATGTGGAATAATTAATCCCGAATGATTAATGCAACTTGGTTTCTGCCATTGATATCATGATGCTATCTTGATTGAATATTCCACGATTACTTACGGAGAGCAGTGATACAAGCTGTCAAGAAAGACATCAATCTTGTCATCCTTGACCCGTCTTCATAACCGATGACCAACTTAGGCAATACTTCACGTTCCCCACCGTCGGGGTACAATGACACGGAATCAAGTCAACCATGACCATACGGTCCTCTCCGGGGTCAACCATCGGCTATTGGACACCTATTCAAACTCGGTATCCTCACTGTTTATCCAAAGAATATACCCATATGGATAGATTTATGAAAGAGGAAAAACACATTTTATCAATAACAGTTCCAATTGTTGAAACGAAATTGTGATACACAAACATTGTCAGATGAGTATATGATGACAGAATAGTTTTCCAAAAGTACAAATCGTCTTTTAATGAAAAGGGAATTTGGAGTTTCTGGTTCTCTCACCTTTGTACCTCTCTAACGGAAATGTAAGACACATCTTAAATGCATGCTTATTTGTGTTATCTAAATATATAAACATGCTTAGGGTCACATATATGGATTTGCAGCACTAGCGTCTCCATCAAAATCAAACCAGGCGCCTTTTTGCCGCTGAAGCAACGCATAGTCGACTTTCTACTTCATCTATTCCGTTGCCAGTGTTGTTAGGCGAAATTACCCCATACACTTAGTTGCTGGTTATGGCTCCTAATTCAAGGGCTTGTCGCTAGCTCTTCCCCAGAGAGTCCAATGAGACTTTGATTGCATGTGTTTTTCAAACACATTAATTGCTCATTACACAACGGGAAATATCATTCACAGATCGTCGCTCGTAGCATTTACAAAATTGGGCAATTATGTACTGAGGTGAAGTTTGTTGGGGTTACTGGTTTGTTGACACGGTACTAGTTGAGGGAAAAATGTCATTTCAATGGGAAAACGGTAAAACCAGTTTTCGTGCCAAATGTTACAAGTAAACAACACTATACTGAGATTTATTATACAACATTAACAATACATCTGGTAGTTAAAACAATTATCTTTTAAAAAAATAATAACTTTCTCCCAAGAAAAGTTCCAATAGCCCATATTATTATATACAACATTTGTCTTTTAGCATCTTGTTTCATATATCAAGCAACTATCCTGACATCAGGATAATAATATTATTTGCTTGCTGATGTCACTTAGGTCTTTGGTAGCCCAGTCGTTAAGGTATTCCCTCTTCACAACCAATGTCCGTGTTTGCTTCCCAACTTTGTGATCTTTCTACCTTGATGTGATTAGAATTTGGTTAACTCGGTTGTAAAACGACCGTCACGAAGATCAGTGAAGATCATGGTTAGTATTGGTTTTCAGCAATCTATACGAGGCGTCTAACGGGATCGGGTGATCTGGCTCGCTGATTTGGCTGATGCCCGTCATCGTACCACAATTTCGCTGATCAATGCTTGTGATGTTAATCATTGGATTATCTGGTCCAGCCTCGATAGTTGCTGACCGCCGTCATAAAGCTTTAATGTTGATAAGAAATGTATTTAAAAAGCAACAAACATATTGACTAAGTTTCGAAATGTAGTTTTCCTGATATATACATCATAACTGGTGATGTAATCATGTTCACTCATTCTGCCCTCTCCTCTTTTATTAAATCCCAATAATTGTGACGGCGTTAAACTCAACACAAGTGTGCATTTTCTGTCTTCAGGTATCAACAATTGCATTCGCCTCTCAAATCGTCTCAGCTGATGCTGAGTTCTCAAGCTTGTGCCGCCCTTGCTAGTAGTTGTTCTTTACGAATAATCATTGTGTCTCAGCATACAATTTACAAAAATTTAAAAGGATTGCATCATCAGCATGCACCAGTCATGTTATTTTAAACCGAGCGACGAAGTTCATATGTATTGAATTTTCACTTCATGCTGTTTGAGTTCAGAGAGTGAGATATATCAATACCATTTATCTTGAGAAATATTAGAATCAATATTTATATGTTAATGAACATGTACTTAACACGTCGTGTTGTATCAAAATGTTATTACAATAACTGCATACTGATTAACAATACCTAGTGAGCGAGTGGGTTTGTCAAGAGCTTTTAATGCAGTTTTAGGTCTCTAAGCTATATTAGGGTCTTACGCATACTCTTCAGTAGATTAACGCAAACACACAGCAAATACACGCAGTCACATACACAGAGGATACAATGTAACAAAACGGAAAAAATAGATTTGACTCAACGCGCAAAAACCTGAAGTTAGATGAAGTATGATACCTACCTTATTAATGTTCACCATTCCAAACATCCACTGACTTGAGATAACCAGATTTGATAGTCGTGTTTCTATGAAGACAGTTATTATGTTTTTACTGTCAAAGAAATAGGCCATATGAAACAGCCTTGATGCAGACCCTGTTTCACAGATGTATTTAATTATCAGTTGTATGTCGACCACTCCATCTCTGACCACTTACCTTACATCTTACGTCTCATATTGCCCCGCCCAGGAGACACTTGTCATAGCCCTACTAATTTAACTTTATATAGTCTAATTAAAATGACAGCACAAGTGACAATATAATTATTTGATGTGGCCGTTTTCTGGCATCAAGTTTCCACTTAGAAACTGTAACTGAATCAATACCAGAGGCTAAGAAACATAATAGCGTCCAGACTGCAACAAGATGATGCTGTGTAATGTTATTTTTAAAACACGTAGCTTAATCCTCCTGAACAATCTGTAGGCAGAGGACGCAATGCTTGGAATAGACGACCCAGTGGTCGACCCAAAGTTTCGCGCCAAAATCAAGTGATCGTAGGTCCAAATTCCAGATCCACCTTGATTAATATCTTTTGTTTGGGAACACCATAAAGTGTTTGTGGTTATGCATGTTAAACATGCATCACTCACGAGTTGGCGAGTGACGTTATTGTTCATAGCGATGTAAACATAACTCACTGTCTCTATCTTCAGACGACGTCAGACCGAGGGGAGCTTCTTGTGTCCTTGTCGTACAACAACCATCTTGAACGTCTCACTGTCAGCGTGTTCGAGGGGAAAACCTTCAAGCGAGTGGACGGCGTCACAAGTGTCGGTGAGCATGGGTGTAATGAGTTTGGGAACTGTAAACAGTGAACTGTGGGGATGTGGAGGAAATAGTAGTGAGAGTTGGTGGTTGTGGGTGCTGAAACAAAAGGTGGTTTTCGCCAGCATAAGGTGTTTTAATGAAACATGTATAGTTATAAACATATTTCTTCAGTACCGGTGGTAATTTGGATTAAATATGTAATGTCCAGTGGGATGGCTATCCGAAGTCTCCGTAATCGTTGAGGGTTATTGAACACATTTAAACGGATAGATTTTACACATATGATGGAGTGTGTGTAGTGATTCAGTCGGGAGTCCCATTTACCACTGTTTAAGATCCTTGGTATAGTATACTGAGCTGTTGTGCAAAATAACCTTAGTGCTAAGACTGTTGTAAGTCTGTGTTAAGATTTGAGAGTTACAATCACCTTAGCGCTAAGATCCCTTTGTGTATTGTTTATGACAAAGGTCCAAATGCTACTCGGAGAATTCTCTTTTGCTACTTGAAATTATTTCATGAAGTGAACTTGATTATGTTTATTTATGCAACAGAATATGTCATAAAAAGCTGAGTTTCCGCCCCCCCCCAAAAAAACAACAACAAACAAACAACAAACAAAAACAACAACAACAAACAAACAAACCCAAACAAAACGAAACAACAAACAAAAAAAAAAACGCCCGGACAAACACAATTATTTTCGGATAAACGAATCATTGTTGCAGATTAAGTCACTCTGTTTGCACATACGCGTTACAAACAGATCCGGGTTCGATTCCCAACATGAGAACAATGTGTGAAGCCCATTTCTGGCGTCCCTCGCCGTGATATTGCTGGAATATTGCTAAAAGTGGCGTAAAACTAAACTCACTCACTACAAACAGGAAGGTAGCGTTTCCAGATTATCAGGGTTCGATCTATCAACATTTACAATCTCACTTAGCCAGCATTTCACACCAGTCAACTCACTCTGCTATTTCTGTCCAATCTAACCGATCCACTGCACCTTATGCAATACAAACATACAAACCCTTTCTTTTCATCAGTCTTCCCAACTGGAATCAGTCTGATACTACCAAGATTACATTCCATTTCAGCAGCAACGACATAACATCATGGCAAAATACACGCACCATGTACATGTAGATAGCCATTCACAGTAGCACAGTCTAATTAAGAATCGCTCCAGACATATTTCTTAGATCAACATCCCAAAAGCTGTTATTCGATCAGAGTATGCGCGTGTTTGCCAACTTCCACAATGTGTTTCAGTGTCCACAGCAATACGATCAGTGACCTTTGGTAATTAAGAGTTTTGCACTGAGTATTCCCAATTGTCTGTTGCTATAATTGGGCGACGGTTTACAGTAGTATTCTCAGTATCACTGGAAATACGTCTAGACTAGCCTTAGCTAAAGACTCGATATTAAGGACTTCAAGTGCTGTTCGCGGGATAGAGCCTAGTCCGTGTTGTTATTGCGGCTTGGCGCGGATGTCTGTGCTGGATATATCCTGTTGTTATTATGATGTGTCTGCATCACGCGGCCCGTCTGATCGAAGGTTTCTTTGTAGTTGTCACAACTCACCATTCTGTCATACAACTTATCACAGGTATGAGTCACAGATGTAGTGAGGATAAATATGGTTATCGAAGATATGGACAGAAAGGTATTTGCTTAACAATTTTACAACTTTGCTTCAGTTGTAACACGTAAGTCTTTTAGTTACGCTTGCAAAATTGATGTTAGGTTTATTATAGCACACCGTTGTCTCTGTAATTGTGACGAAATAGTGAGGTAAACGTGCACAAGTCAACAGACCATTACAACTGGGTAGTTCGTCGGACAGAAAATCCGGGTTCCACCACTTACACTGAAACAATATCTGAAAGTCATCATGGTGGTGATTCCGTGACATGGCTAACAAATAGGACCTGTAAATCTCGCGAGGCGCTACTTCCGGTAATAAGCTGGTTCCCGGCTGGTTCAACTTGCGATATGCGAGACGGGGCCCAGCTTACTTCCGATAGCAGATTTATGGTGACATGCGCATATGTAAAAAACAGTTCTGGTTCCAAATTGCGCGTCCGCCAAATGTGACTTTACGAGACCGGACCAAGTGTTCAACCATGCTTGGCTGTCACAGCTGTTGACAGTCGTAATAGTTGGCTAATCTGGGGATAGTTTGATCGGAAATTTGTTATTCCTGCAAGGATTATCCTTACTGTCAACTGACAACCATGAGACCATTCGAAAAGGTATGAAACGTTGTTTGTCACTGGAAATACTAAGGTCTCGCGAAGTGCCGCGACCTACTAACGGGCCCTATTGGTGGAAGGGTTGTAATACATAAGCACTTGCCCAGGTTAACGTTTAGGTCTGAAGTAGAAAGGGTGACAGAACTAACTCCTTTGTAACACTTGATTACTGACTGTGTGTGCGTATGGTCTTTTTATAGGTACACCACGATGGGGAACGCATCTAAACTTAAGTCCCTAACTGGGAAATATTCCTTAGTGCTACTGCGTTGATAGCGTAATAGATCTACATGATAGTCAATCCACGTATATAAAACTGGCATACCCATGCCACGTCAGATCATGAATACGTTGAACAGCATCACGAATACGTCAATATACATTGAGAAACCAAGCATAAAGGGTATTCACTGTTGAACCCTTGTCACGTTTTATTATTTTTCTAAGCTACAGGATCATAGAAGCATTCACTGACGATCGGTTATGAAGTACCAATGAACTTTATTGTCCTATTGTTCTATTGTTGCTCATTGTTGAGCGACGGTTACAGTTGTCAAATATTTTATACATTCGGTCATATACATGTGTATATTGTTAAATTGATCCTTATGTATGGCGGTGAGGTAGTGGTTAAGGCGTTCGCTCGTCACGCCGAACACCCGGGTTCGATTCCCCACATGTGTTAAGCCCATTTCTGTCGTTCCCCGCCGTGATATTGCTGGAATATTGCTAAAAGCGGCGTCAAACCAAACTCACTCACTCACCTTATACATGTATGGTAAAATAATCTTTCAGATTCCTACGCGAAGGTCAGCCTGATGGTTCAAAACAAGATGGTCAAGAGCAAGAAGACTGAAGTGGTAAAGAAATCGACAAGCCCAACGTACAATGAGTCCTTCACCTTCAAGCTCCCAGTGACAAGCCTTGATACAGCCAGTATCACTCTTACAGCTATGCAATATCACAGTGGGCACAAAGGTAATGGCAACGTCGTCTTTGTCACCACAGACAGCAACCTATTCAGTTTGGAAATATTTATGGAAAAACCTAATCTTTTCTCGCATAAAAAACTTTTCATTTTAAACTTGACCCTAAGACTCGAGAAACTAATCTTTTCTCGCATAAAAAACTTTTCATTTTAAACTCGAGACCCGAGACCCTCAAAACATAAATCAAATGAATGCTCCCTAACACACACTTATAATAAAATAGAAGGAAAGTTTAAAATGTGAAGGACATAACGTTAATGTTTTTTGACGAAGGAAAGAATGAGACTGTGGGTAAATCCGTTGTTGGAATCCACGATCTGCACTTATCCACTGAATGTGTTTTCTTGTTTAATTGAATAAGATGTAATTCCATCGTTACCTTCGCATCGTTGGGGCGGTGGGGTAGTGTAATGGTTAATGCGTCCGCTCGTCACGCCGAAGACCCGGGTTCGATTCCCAACATGGGTACAATGTGTGAAGCCCATTTCCGGTGTCCCCCGCCGTGATATAGCTGGAATATTGCTAAAAGCGGCGTAAAACCATACTCACTCACCTTCGCATCGTTACATATTCTGACATGCATGTATTGTATTATATGCATTTGTGTAATGAAATATATCTTTCGAAAACATATTGTTGCACGCATATATTTTTAGAGATAACCATCGTGTCATATCAAAGACTCGAAGGCTTACAGTAACACGTGATCTTGATACCATTGATTTCTCTGCCTGCACTGGGAGGGAAGATATCCCGCAAACAAATAATTAGTTGATTAAATATTGGATAGTGGTATGTGGTTTTGTTACGTAAAGCCATCTCTCCGGCAGTACGTGGGGTGTTGCCTCTCTAACTATCTGTCCGTTATCAGACTTCCATAACTCTAGCCACCTTCAATTTGTTTTCAGATAAAGCAATTGGTCGGGTAGTGCTTGGATCGTTCATGTTTGCACGTGGAAGGGAACTGGATCACTGGAATGAAATGGTTGCAAATCAGAAGGAACAAGTGTCACACTGGCACGTGTTGTCATGACAACTTGGATGAGGAAGCTGGATCAAGGCCGTTTGAGACGTCCTTGATGCCAACGGGAGTGTTATGCAGCGATCAGAACCCGGACGTTGTTGCGTTTGTTTGCCGGGATAATTGAGACTTGACGTGCCTACAGAAACTATGACCTTCACCTTGTGGCATTGTAGCTTTCTGTTGCTTTGTGGGAAATGGCAAATAGTTATTCGATCTGATCGCAGATTGATAATGAAATTTCATGCATTAGAATCACCGTGCTGGATCAAAATGTCATTGACTATAACTCTCACTGTGCTAATACTGGTTGATTGCATTGCGACTGCTTAAAGCACACACGAACATAACATATTATCAGTGATGTTGTGTTTTGCCGGTTTGTCTGTGTCTACATTTGTGCCATCATATTAATGTAGTCGACAGGTGATATGTACAAATGTAATAAATATCAATCGTTGTCTCACATATTTCTGTTATTTTTGTTAACTTGTACTTCCTCATTGTGCTCTACGGTGAGTGAGTGAGTGAATGAGTCGTATTCCAGTTAAATCATGGCTTGTTAACTTTAGGTAGGAGGAAAGCCCGAAGTGATGCCAGTCTAAGTAAACTTAGGCTCAGTATTATTCGTTACAATGCTATACTGAGTCTACCAAAACCTTGTGGAAGGTGGCGTCAGCTAACCTTGAGCGACCTATGACCGTCCAATAAAAGGCGAGACGGCCGAACGGATTTAACCAATCAGACTATTTAGGGTTCGGCGGGACTTACAAAATTGATTTTCTCGTTCGGGTACAAACTTTTTCGAGTTTGGTCAATTGGAAAGGTTAGCTGACGCGACCTTCCACAAGGTTTTGTTAGACTCAGTATAGCCGTGTAACGACTAATACTGAGCCTAAGCTTACTTAGACTGGAAGTGATGCAGGTCAGAGACGTTCACCATTTTAGAGAGTGAGTGAGTGACTTTGGTTTTACGCCGCATTTAGCAATATTCTAACAATATCACGGTGGGGGACACTAGGAATGGGCTTCATACATTGTACCCACGTGGGGAATCGAACCCGTGTCTTCGGCGTGACGAGTGATCGCGTTAACCACTAGACTACCCCACCGCCCCTACCACTTTAGTGGCGCTGCAACTTCGAAACATAATCCTCGGAACCGTGATTCGAACCCACTATCAAAGGCTTCTAGCGTCCCCAAGTGATGCACCTCTACACGTCAATTGCTCCTCCTGCGACTCCCCCGTGATATAGCTTGCCTGTTGTAAAAAGCAGCGTAAACTTAACTCAATGACTCAGCGTGGGGTTGCTTCATAAAGATGTTGCCTTTGTAGGCAGCAAGATAGGAATTCTTCGTTATTAGGGGTTCTTTGTATGAAATCGATAAGAGAGACCTTACATGTAGATCTAAATATGCAGTGGGTCAGACACTGAGTGATCAATACTCAATACGATTCGATGAAAATATCCAGTATATCAGCACCGGCTGATATATCCACGGAAATCGAATACATTGGTTTCGTGTGTTGGTGAATGCTATTTTACGACGAATGTGGAATATCAATGTTTTTGTCACGGCGACCTGATGTACTCCAGTTTTTGACAATCAAACTAGAGGTTGAAAACATGGGCAAGGAGGTACGTTAACAGAGCAAGTAACACATTGTCTTGTGGCCAGCAGGTGTGCATTCCATTCTGGGGATTAGAATTGGTCTTCAGCAAACCATGCTTGCCTTCAGAGGCAACTGACGGGAACGGTGGTCAGGCTCGTTGACCCGCTTGACAGAGTGTCATTGTATCCCAACTGCATAGATCGATGCTTATGATGTTGATCACTATATTGTCTGGTCCAGACTCGATTATTACAGACCGCCGCTATATAGCTGGAATATTGCTGAGTGCGGCGTAAAGCAATAGCAACAACAACAACCATGCTATTATTCTGTTAGTCAGGAAGATGACCGTGAGGTTACAGCATGTCTGCGTTACGCCGAAGATAGGATTTAATTCCCATTTTTGTACATGTTGGAGCCCATTTTTGCTGTCTTGTAATGAAATTGATTACTAGCTCACCATCAAGGCAGGAAGCGACAACAAAATCCTCTGCTTGACCTACATGGCCCGTCATGGACATGCTCCCCCATATCTCTCTGACCTGCTTACTCCTTACTCAAATAAACGCTGCCTTCGATCATCTAATCAAGAGCTTCTGTTTGTGCTAAACTTCAGGCTTGAAACTTTTGGAAACCGGACTTTTTCATATGCAGCCCCAACCTTGTGGAATTCAATCCCATACAAACCGAAAGTTTCTGATAGTATTGCCACATTCAAGTCGGGACCCAAAACATACCTGTTTTCAATGTATTATCAGGACGTCTATTTGGACGTGTACATATTGCTGTATAAATGTTGGAGACGCTTTTAATCTGTCATGTGTTGCGCCTTGAGCATATCTGCTGACGTGGAAAAGGTGCATGAAGAAATCTGCAATACATGTATATATATAGCCATTACTCAAAACGGCGCAAAACATTTGTTATGAAACGGAAGATGGATACAAACAGGAAATTCGTTCGAAAAATTGTTCGAATTTTCATCAACCCACGCTTATGATATCTATCGGGTTTGGCATTTAATGGCATTATTTGAGAATACGTTGCTTAAGAAGTATTCATTTCATTTCGAAATTTGATAATCTGATGTCAGTCTACCACCTGCCAAAGGAAAATATGGTGATGTATTGTTTCCACAAATACAAGCCATTGTATGATAGATCGCAAAGAAAAAAATCATGGCAGTATAATGAGATAGTGTTATTGAATATCAACAATTGTTTCACATTACGCTTTCGAAAACTGAAAACAAACGACACTGTAATACATCATCTGTTGTACATCAACAGTAATACATCAAGTGTCATACATCAACTGTAATACATCAACTGTAATACATCAACTGTAATACATCAACTGTAATACATCAACTGTAATACATCAACTGTAATACATCAACTGTAATACATCAACTGTAATACATCAACTGTAATACATCATCTGTAATACATCATACATCAACTGTAATACATCATCTGTAATACATCAACTGTAATACATCATTTGTAATCCATCATTTGTAATCCATCATCTATAATACATCAACTGTAATATAGCAACTGTAATACATCAACTGTAATACATCATCTGTAATACATCATCTGTAATACATCAACTGTAATACAGCAACTGTAATACATCATCTGTAATACATCATCTGTAATACATCATCTGTAATACATCAACTGTAATACATCAACTGTAATACATCAACTGTAATATACTGTAATCAACTGTAATACATCATCTGTAATACATCAACTGTAATACATCATCTGTAATACATCAACTGTAATACATCATCTGTAATACATCAACTGTAATACATCAACTGTAATACATCATCTGTAATACATCAACTGTAATACATCAACTGTAATACTTCAACTGTAATACATCATCTGTAATACAGCAACTGTTATACATCATCTGTAATACATCAACTGTAATACATCATCTGTAATACATCATTTGTAATACATCAACTGTAATACATCAACTGTAATACATGAACTGTTATACATCAACTGTAATACTTCAACTAATACATCATCTGTAATACATCAACTGTAATATATCATCTGTAATACATCAACTGCAATACATCAATTCTAATACAACATCTTCACCAGGATTAATATTTGCAGCTGTATCTTTGTCCGTTTTTTGAAGTCCTGAGATGGGTTGATGAGCATGACCACGAACCAAGTATCTTCGCAGATTCCATGACAGCATTTAAACAAAAGAAGCTTGGTGAAATATTATTTGAGATGCTAAACTAGGATTTAGTGTAAATACATTGCATGCTTTTATTCAAGCAGATGTTAGGATCAGCTGGATTTGAGATCGCAGATCATTTGGCTTACTGTAGATGACAAAGCCCTGAAGTTAATGTTGAAGATTTTCGACAAAGTCCTGAAGGTTTTGAAACTGTTTTTTCAAAATACATTTCAACAATTTTACTACAATTGTGGGGTGATGGCACTATTAGACAACACATGTTACAGGATACATTTATGCCGTTGGTTCACATTAAGTCACGAAGAGCGTCATGAGGTTATTCGGACGCGATACCAGCTTGGACACCTGGGCTGTATTGCCTTATGTTAAATATTATTAATAAGGTGGTCTCTTATAGATGTGTCTGTTCTTATGTACACCCGTGAAGATCCAGGTTGAAACAGGTCTTCAGCAGTCATGCTGAACGTAAGAGGCGTCAAACGGGCTCGTTCAGGCTCGTTGACTTGGTCAACGACGTACGTGCTCTGTCTGGACATTATAACATCAGACACAATTTCAGAAACGTTGTTCTTTAAGGTGATGATATGTTTGCTACGACCACAGGTTTGGACGACAACATTAAGCGTGGTTCATGTTAACCCAGCACGTTTAGATATCACCGCTTCATCTGGGAAATGTGATGCAAATTAGGTTTTAATAGATTTATGTCTTTTTTAACATTTTTACATTCTACAATGATAATCTACTGTTTTTTTATAGACCACGTATTCAATGTCTGCTGAAGCTTTAATCCATATCCGAGGTTATTCTTTTGTTTGGTTTTTCCTATTTCCCGTGGTTAATATTCATATGTAATGTATACGTGTATCAAAATGAATGTTAAATAATGCTGAAATCTCCTGTGCGTTATGTACTTCGTGATGTTACTTTCTCTTCAATAAAATACTTCGTGATTGACATTTTCAGTAAAGTCAATATGTCCGACGCAAATAGAACATCCGTTGGTCCACAATATCTATTAACCTATAAAACACTATAACACAACTACCACCATCTTCTCCATGACTCATGCGTGCAATTCCTCTATTGTAGCATTATTCAGATAACAAACCAGCTTCCATATGCAAAACTCAGTTTGATTAAACATCACCGTTACCGTAAAAGCCCGACGAGATTTACATGCCTTTGACATACAACAACGCTACCTTATGCGCATAGTGTTGTATCGTGTAACGGGCAAATGTCTGACTGGGATGAAGTCAGGAAAGATGAAGAGCCAATATTCTGTCTACAACCATTGCTCACAACACATAACAGCCACTCGGAGCGTAACCGCCAAGTAATAAATTCTACCATCGAGTTACAGGGTGTTGTGGATTATCAATCTGAAGTCCAAGCAATTCCTTGCAAATGTTATCAGCGTTCCTGTCTCCGACAGAGTTACAAATAATCGCCAATCGATCCCTCAGTCCATATTGTATTTTTTCGTCATTCAGATCCTGGTAATCTGTGGCGACTTCAGAATGTTACGATGACAACGTCAATGTTATAAGCAACTCGTAGTCGTGAGTTCCGTAAAAAAATCGTCATCATCAAAACGTCAGGCTTAATTTTGCCAATAATGTCTGATCGATCACAGCAATTTGCGCTTGATAATTTGCCAAATCAAATATTGACAAGCCCTCTCTATTTCACCACTTCACATTTGGGTTAAGGGGCGATGCAAGAAATAGAAAATACCATTCAATGGATGAGAATTAACCAATATCCTATATAATCCCACAAGGACAAAATGGATGGCTTTACACCGCGGGGTCTTGTTCCCCTTCTAAACGGTAAATGTCGGATGGGAACAAGTAAATTAGTGTGTTATATTTCAAGCAAATATTGAGCAACCGTCTGGCAATGCTACACTGCACTTCTATTTTGTTCAGCAATACGAATATTCAGTTACAATACGAATACATGCAGATCACGTATAAAACATACTGCTTTATTTGCTCAAAAGATAGTCAGCGGCGGTAAAACGTTTTGGAAGGATCATGCAGTGTCACGAAAATTCGGAAATGAGCACTTCACTGTCACTTGTATCCTTTAAACGTTAACTTTATATAGAATATTTCGAATCGGAAAGATCGGAGGCTCTGTCTTTTCCCTTGCATTATGTTATGGGTGTGTAATGAGTTTCAAATATACCATTCACACTTTGTTAAGGATCAAATCATTGATTCAACAAAAAACTATGATGTGGGGTCTAGTTTGATTTTAAATTAAATATATATATGGATTCTGGGTTTCAGTATGTCACTGCATCTTGTGGATCCCATACCTGCTATTGATAGGTGTTGTGTACTTGTCAATGACCCGTGCCATGATTTGCAAAATGGTTGATTGGTGCCATGGAAACCATTTTTATGGTTACTCATGTATCAAGTGCATAAGGTTAGCTTAAAGGCGTTGTTTTCCTGAAAAAGGGTTACCATATTATTATTTATCCAGTTTTAAATGGATACAATTTCAAATTATAAATCTATGTTTAAGTAAAGTTAGGGTTTTGTGTGATCCTTAGCAAAGTGTGAGTAGTATAGAAGGGGTATGCGTGGTCCTGTTGGCTTAGTGGTGGCGTCTTGTCTTCCCCTTATATTTAATGGCGATAAGAAACATGTGTTTTTCCTTTTACAGAAACGGAAAGTGTACGCAAGATGTCGCGGTTATTTGTACCCCTGAAATATATATATTTTTTGTGAATGATGTTTAATACCGCTGCATATCGTACATACACTGTCTCTAGTATTGTTTTTTATACTAATAAAGATTAAAATTGATTTTATGTTCATAGTTGTGTTTTGTGATTGCTCCTGAACCTAAACGCCTGACACTATCACATTAACAATGAATCAAGAACAATTACCAAACTTAAATTATCGACTCCCTTGGAAGTATACATGTTGATTGAGTTCAAATTGTTCAGTATTAATCAATGTCACAAGAGCCTGTGCATGTTTGCACGAGTCTCAATACTTCGGCATGAGTTATTTGCGTTGTATTTCAACGACACCTGCAGCTATCTGTTGAAACATCGCCATAGCAGCGACGTCGTAGTGGTTGGATAACACGGCACCGGCAGCAGGAACATCTGACATTTACTGGGATGAGACGCATCTTGCAGCGACAGTGGATCGCCGAGCTCTCGTTACATACAGGCCAGCCTTGCTAATCATATTAGCTTTGATTGTGAATCTGCAAAAACTGTTATGTCAGCTTTGAGCTGCACTAAATGCATTACATCCCGCGTCTATAAGCTTCATTGAATTAAGCTTCACGTGCACATTTTTGCAGTTCAGTGATATCTGGGTAATGGAAGTCAAGAGTAGATTTTATGTTGTTTGTGAGTGCGTACGTGTGCATTTGCGCGCGCGTGTGTATGGTGTGGTGGGTTTCCTGCAGATGTAATATAGTAATTACCATTTTAAGAATGTTTTGGTGTTACACTATAATATCTGTCGAAGTTGTGTCGAAGTTGAAGAATCTACGTAAACACTTCGACTCCAAGGTTCGATAGAATCGAAACATAATGAGTAAAGAAAGAATTAAATGGTTCCGAGCTTTTACTTCGACAGAACCGTAAGTTCAATACAACGGGTTTTAACTGTGTATACTTGCCGTAAAACGGTGAATGTATACTCTCCCCAAAAAAGAAACGCATCATGAAATTGCTATTGAATAGCAATGAATTAAAACGTGATTCATTTTACAAAAGGTTTTGCTCTGTTTATGAGTCCTATGGTGTTTATGTTTTGAAACATCACAACAAAACGCACCATCCCGTAAAATACCCGTATTTAACAGCATGGTTTTCAATTTCGGCGTGTAGTATCACAGAATACACAATTCACATGCAATGCACGTGAAAGTTGGGGATCAGATAGTCTCAATGATGGGTATAAAAGGTTGATCGCTGTCTGTCGATTATTCACTGTATTTGGAATATATGCCCGACGCATGAATGTTCACCAAAGCACCATTTCACGGCTCTGGGAGAGATATTGCCGGCAGAATGCGGTAGCAGATTCCCCTCGTTGTTGGCGACCTCGAGTGACCACTTCGGCGGAGGATCGCTACATCCGTGTACATCACCTGCGTCATCGAACAGCTACGGCGACCAGTACCGCTCGACAAATACCCGGATTGAGGAGGCTTTCTGCACAGACCGTCAGGAACAGGTTGAGAGAGGCTGGTTTACGTGCCAGAAGACCTTATTTTGGCCCTGTGCTTCGACAACAACATCGTCGACATCGAGTTCAATGGTGCACCAACGTTCAGGCCTGGAACCTACCGAATTGGCGTTAGTAGAATCTGGTTCAGTGATGAATCTCGATTTCTATTGGAACGACGCGATGGAAGAATGCGGGTTAACAGACGTCGACGTGAACGTTTCGCCGACGCTTGCGTTCCCCAGGTGGACAGATTCGGCCGGGGCAGTGGTATGATGATGGGATCGATCACCTGCCGTAGGAGAAGTGATTTGGTGATGATCCAGGGCAACCTGACAGTTCAACGGTACTGTAACGAAATCCTACGCCCACACATCCTTCCAATCATTGATCGCCAGAGGGAGTTGTTTCAACAGCACAATGCCAGGCCCCACACAGCACGTCACACCAGAGACTTCCTCCAGAACCACAACATCAATTTGCTCCCCTGGCCCTCAAGATCACCGGACTTAAACCCGATCGAACATCTGTGGGATGCCCTGGACAGACGAGTGCGACGCCGTAACCCTCAGGCCCAGACACTTCAGCAACTCGCACAGGCACTACAGGCAGAGTGGGCTGCGATTGGGCAACACGAGATTCTGAGACTTATCCGTTCGATGCCGTGGCGATGCCGTGCAGTTCTGGATGCCCACGGTGGTCACACGAGGTATTGACTTCAGCGCCACCACACGTCTCCATGTGACACTCAAACTGACTTTCCTCGAGTTGGTGCCAAAGACGGATAAGTCTGCATTCCTAGTGTGCAATTTCGCTATATTTCATTGGCTCATAAAGCCTACAAGATGTTTCAAAATAAACATAAAAATACAGTTGAAGTCCCTATATGCGTTTCGTTTTTTGGGGGGAGAGTATATTAAGACTGGTATGTCATTTGCACTGGAGCTGCAAAGAAACAAATCATGGTCTTCTTTACCTATCTATTTCGACCCCTTCGTTTAGACTATGATCCGGCCCATTCGTCCGAGGCTGCAATGACCTGCATAGAGTTACGTTCGCTATTCGTACCAGGATCCTGTGAGTGTCTGATAGAAACTCAGATTCGCGCTGACTTGTTTTTCGGTGATGGTGTTTCTACAAGGAGATACAGTGGAGCACCGTTGTTTCGATATTCATGGGACCATGAAAAAATATCGAGTTTATCCGAACTTCGAGACATCCGTATCGAGTTAACAGAGCTTGAATAATGATAACTCATGAAGGATTTTGCCGGGACCGAGATGTTATATCGAGACAACCGAGATATCGAGTTATCAGAGTTCGACACAACGGTGCTCTACTATATTTGCCTCAAAAGTATAGGAATCCCTTCGAGCTTCCCAACCACCTCAAACTGACACTGATTTGACTGAAGCAACAAATGAACGAAATTCACTGTGCAATATTACGTACAAATTTCTAATTTTTATTTCGATTATTGGTCATTGCTATGAACCCTGTTGTCCGCTTGAACAGTTGACACGCTCGTATCAGCAATTCAGATACAAGTGTCGGTGACACATGTCGTCTTAAAGGCCGTAAAGAAAATGAATAGCTGACATAAACGAAGCTAATTGCTCTAATCGAGATCACCGATCCGGATGTTGCAGGTTTGTATTTATCTTTCAACAGATGAACCCATCCGTTAACATTGTTAGTCCAGCTAGACCCAACATAGTGAAACATTTTAGAGTTTCATCTAGTTCGAAAGAATAAGTGAGGATGTTTTAGCAATATTACAGCGGACACATATTGTACCCATGTAGGGAATCGAGCCCGGGTCTTCAGTGTGACGAGCGAACGTTTTAGCCATTAGGCTGTCCAATCGAACCTTCTTTAAAAGAATGTGAGCCAGTGGCTATCTATGTATTGCATTCATTTGTATTTATATATATATACAATATTGCGGTCAAGGCATTTTGTAAATGTACATGTTTGTAGGTGGTTCACATATACATACATACATACATACATACATACATACATACATACATACATACATACATACATACATACATACATACATACACACACCACATCACATACATACATACATACATACATACATACATATTCCCCTTTCATACATACATACATACATACATACATACATAACAATGTGTCTATTATACATACATACATCAATATAAACATACATAGTTGCATACATACACATAACATAACGTTTAACTGTAACACATAAAAGTGAAACACATATACTTCTTCTATATATATATATATATATATGTGTGTGTGTGTGTGTGCGTGTGTGTGTGTGTGTGTGTGTGTGTGTGTGTGTGTGTGTGCATGGATACTCGGTGTATTTAGACAAATGCAAAAAGAGGAGAACATACGTTTTAACGATTTTCGTCATCTACAAATACTATGCTACATTAAAATTATTGTTATCTAAAGTATGGGCAGGGATGAAATTCGAATAATTTATTCAGTGTTGCTTAGGTTTTGAAAGATGAAGTAACGTGTGCCCCCTTATTTCGTTAATACACCTCCGGGCAAACTTCAGTTTAACATGAATCCCGTGTCAAAGATATCACCATTGAATTATGGAATGAAATTCGACATCAGTCTTGCTGAAAACATATCGTTCTAAAAGATATCTGTCATTTTTTGTGTTTTGCTGTAAGAAAATTGAGCGTGCCCCTGTGTGAAACAGTGCTATGTAACTCCAAGTATAACTTGAATAAAAACTATCGTTATTGTCATAAGCCTTTCTTGTTTGTTTCAGTTTAGCTTGCATCAAACAAGGTTGTATACGGAAAAGAAGGCATTTTCACGGAAACCGGATCCTATGCGTTCTTAGTTTGCCATATCAATGGCCAGAGTGATGCCCGATGTAATTTCCTATTTCGCCTTGAACCATACGCTCCCATATTTGTCCAAGTAACTTTTCTTTAGAAATTTGACCAATGGCACCAGAGGGGCAGGATAAGGTCACCTTTTCACAAAATACCTGTCATCAGCACAAACTTTCATTATTTCATTGACACTTGCTTATGATACAGTCTGATTCATACACTGAACGAAATGTCGCTTCTATCTATGTAGTCTTATAATATTCAATATAACAGGACAACACATAATCTCATTACTGATTGCTTAGATATCATCCATAATATAAATAATGATGTAATATATAATGTCAAACATACTTCAGAGCATTGCCACCGTGGTGAATGGATGTTTCCAAAATGTCACGGGTTGATGTTGAAACACACTTATTATATAATATTAACAGGAGGCATACAGAGTAATTGCCAAACAATATCACGTTGCTTGTCAACTTTATGCACGATGAAGACACGGGTTACAATTGGTCATCAGACGCTCAAGAGGCAACAAACCGGTTTGGGTGATCAGGCAAGGTGGCTTGTTCCCAGACCGCCGCTTTATAGCTGGAATGTTGTTGAGTGCGGCTTTAAACAACAAACAAACAAACAAACAAACAAACAAACCCAACACTCTGAATCTTCACATGGGATATTCACCACAAGTGTTAAAATTTTCGACTCAGGGAATACTTAATTATTTGAACTTTAAATTTTAACGTCTTCGTTTGTTGCCAGAGGAGAAAGGCTTAGAGCATCTATTTCGTATTATTTTTTCTATATATGTTTAATGTGCTATGCATACGTTTTCCCATCGAATGAACGAGATAAAGTTCAGAGCAATAATATATAATTATTATGAAATACACAAATGAAAACTCTCAATTATACATAATATATTTGGCGTGTGCGGTCAGACGCACACAATTTATAAACAATTACGTATTCATTACCAACAATTTATTAATTATAGTCGTTATGGAAATTATTCGCATGATTTATAACATGGGAAATAGGTTTGGTTGTATAATTAAATAGATTTATGACGGAAGTGCATATAAGTGAAATCTAACAATTATCCGTCGACAAAAACACGTTAGGTGGTGTTGGTGAAGGCCGTTCTGAGTGTATTGTTACAATATGTGTTTACAGATGCCGAGAAATGTGAACTGTGTTAATTTCAATCCAAAGCATGCGTCGTGGCAGTTAATAAGCGTGGTGGTCTTTATGGGAATACTATACGAAGCGTCCTATAAATGTGAGACCGCATCTCTGTTCGCGTATGTGTGGCAAAGATACGTTAAAATATGATAAGATGTTGTGTGAATGGGTGAGTTTAGTTTTACGCCGCTTTTAGCAATATACCAGCAATATCACCAAATATAACACCAGAAATGGGCTTCACACATTGTCCCTAAAAGCGGCTTAAAACCCATCTCGCTCTTACTCTAAACTATCATATGTATACTAACATGGTCTTGAAGGAACCTATTTTATAAGCACTAATAAGCCAAACACAGCGACAGTAGCGAGAGACCGCCACTGCACGATGTAGACATGTCAATTAGTGTCATGACCGTACGGCAAGTGTCAACTCTAACTGATTTTTGACATGACACGACCGGGAGGTCATCCTGACCTGACAATATGATCACGGTCACTTTGATCTTTCTGCATGTTTCAATAGGAGTTTCTTGAGTGCACTCAAAAAATACGGAGTGTGTATTTTGAAATGTTTTAAGCACTGTTCCTACTGTATCACATCGGAACATCAAAAATATTCTACACACATTGTTACCATGTGGGGAATCGAACCTTTGAAGTGACAAGGGAACGGTTTATAAATCATTATGAAATATTGGTCCATAGCATCATATGCTTGTAAGAGACAATGAATACACAACGTCATTAAGCCCCGGTGGCTGAGCGGGTTAGGCGGCTGACTTTGAGTGATGGCTATTAGGTGCCTGACTCTGAGGGTGTGGGTTCGAATCCCGGATGGGACTCAACCCAACAAAAGCACTAGAATCTGTACTTTACTAAGAAAGCGTAATCCTAAATACAACATATTTTACAGAGGCAATGAAATTGATATGATGGTGAGGCTTAATAATTTGGTTGAAAATATACTATTCCCAAAAAGAAACGCATAGACGTTTTGGATTTTTGAAAATCTATTAATTACCTATTGTGTTCAAACAATCGTCAAAATATGCAACAAAAGTGTTGATAACATGATTTTACACAATTGCACAAGTAAAAAATCGACTCTACCTGAAAATTTTGATTTTGATGAGATTTTTTACAAGGATTAAAAACGCATCGCCACAACGCAACAGAAATCACCTTCATGTTGAAATTGTGCAGCAAAGGGCATGCACTCTCTGGTTATAAAATCCAGATTACTTTCGGAAATCGGAATTCGTTTTGAAGGAGTTTCAAGGTTTCAAGGCGTCTGAATGTTAGTCTGAGCACGATATCACGGCTTGCAGCACGTTACAACCAAACATGTATAACAATTGACCATCCCCGTACAGGCAGACCTCGAGTCACCACTGCATCCCAAGATCGGTACATCCGGGTACTATATTTGCGTGATCGTATTGCCAAGGGTGAGAGCACAGCCTGGACTTCGGAGCATATCCGGTCAAACTGTACGGAACAGGTTGAGAGAGATTGGACTGAGAGCCAGAGACCCGACGTCAGGACCGTGCTACGTCGTCACAATCGCGCTCATCGTCTCCGTTATCTAAAACTATCCACTTGGTTGTGTAGACATTTCCTTCTTCTAAACTGATGTAAAAATTCATGCACTAAAGTCTATTTGTGGACGAGTTATACATGTATGAAAATACAACGTTTTCGCAACAGATTCCTGGCCTATGCGTTTCTTTTTTGGGATAGTATATATGTCCATTGACGTCCATAATGAAGCTTGAACATTGCTGAGTGCGGTGTGCAACAAACGAAACCTCAACCTAAGTACACAACTGAGTTACTATTATATTACTGAGTACACAACTATAGCGCAAAGTCCCATGCCTATGGGAATGCTAATAAATCTAAACTTTTCCCAGTGGATTACACTGCTTTCAAACGGCATCTTCCTGTAGAAAATACAGCACACTTATTTCAAATAAAATCGTTGAAAGTGAACAGAAAACATATTTTAAAAATGTGCAAAGTATCAAACCAGTGACACAAGAGTACAGATATAAAACGTCTTTAATACAATCATAGTGAAGTGTTTGTGTAGATTCCAACACGATTAGCTTATCGAGCATGTGCCCATGCAATAGCTGCCCAGACAACATAAACTCTATACCTGTTGTGTACAATATAACAGGAATGTCACGCTGTGTTAGACAGGTATCGGTGGAAATCCAATCCTTTATTCTGTAGCTCTTTCATGAATCAACGATGGGTGAGTTTAGTTTTACGCCGCACTCAGCAATATTCCAGCTATATGGCGGTGGCCTGTAAATAATCGAGTCTGGACCAGACAATCCAGTGATCAACATCATAAGCATCGATCTGCGCAACTAGGAACCGATGACATGTGTCAAGCAAGTTAGCGAGTCTGACCACCCGATCCCGTTAGTCGCCTCTTACGACAAGCATGGGTTACTGAAGAACAATTCTAACCCGGATCTTCACGGGTCATGATCTACGGACACAGGACATAGTGTGATATAGAAGTATAAGGAAGACTAAGAGATTCGAGCCACATCATTCTGGCAACCTTACACAGCGCCAAGTCCAGTCAGACATACAGAAATTATTGAGAATTTAAAGATTGTAATTTTAATATTTTTTTCACTCATTACTCACGTATTAAATGTGAATATTAGCAGAATAAAACTCCTGATTCAAAGACAGGTGAACAGTTAGTATTTTGTCAAGTCACCATGGGCAGCAATGCAGGCTTCAATGCGGCGGGGCATACTACTGATCAAAGAAGTTAGAAAGTCGTGGTCCATGCTGTCCCAATATCGGACCACCTCTTCTTTCATTTCAGCAATATTTGTCAGATTTTTCTTATTGACACTTTCCTTCATAAGTCCCCAAACATTTTCTATTGGATTTAGGTCAGGGCTATAGCTTGGCCAATCTAATAATGTCATATTTTGGGTCCGAAACCAGGCCTGTGAATGCTTTGAACGATGTTTTGGGTCGTTGTCCTGCTGGAAAATCGAAACATTTCCATAGAACACGTGAGCAGATGGAAGTAAATGTCCCTCGAGAATATCGGTGTACCGCTCACTGTTCATATTCCCTTCAAATACACAGAGGGTGTTGCCCCTAACATAGATATGCCAACCCTCACGTTAAATTTCGGACTGTACTTTGGGCGCTGATACAAAGGTTTTTCTGTTTGTTTGGTCCAGAATTTCAGTGTATTAGGAAACAGCCACACAGAACTTTCATCTGAGAAAATCACATTGTCCCAGTTAAAATTTCTCTGCTGTAAGCACCAGTTCAACCTTCGCTCCTTTTGTTCAGGTTTCATGATCGGTGATGGAATTCCTCGACTTTTCTGCCAACTCACTGCATGCAGCTCAGTTCTAATTGTCTCCTTACAGACAGCCACAGTTCCTCTATCAATCATATCCAGCCTTAAGTTTTCTAAACTCCTTCGTTTGTTTTTAGAAACAAGAATACCAAGCCGCCTCCTGTCACCGACAGTCAATTTTCTGGGCCTAACTGCGCCTCCCTGGTGCTCAATGCCATATCCATTTGCGATATTTTTTTCAAAACACGATAAGCGGTGGACAAAGGGATGCCTGTTCTACTTGAAACCACTTGAGCTGATCTGATGTCCTTGTTATAATACTCTAAAATCAACTTCCTCTTCTCTAAATCATCCATACTGATGATCACTGAAAATGTCGTCTGCTAGCAAGTAAACAAAGGGGGATAACTCTTCAAAAACTAATGAAAAGGATTAAAGGAGCTCTCTCTTGTTTATACTAGAAATCCAATTAAACATATTCCTAAAATTCTCAATAATTTCTGGTCATACTATATCTCTGGCACCTGGCAATAAGCCACAATACGTATGTAGCAGTAACTGGAGAAACCGTCAATAAAGACCAATGCATAAGTGGAAATCTATATCATCATCTTTACATAGACACAATCCAGACAACAGGTCATATGAATATATAAAGTAGATAAATAATCTTAACAAATTGAAATACAACAATCACATGAGAAAGGTTTGTCCATTTAAATGACCATCTACATGGCATTACAAAGAAAGGTCAATGCACAAACTGAGACAGTATATTATTATATTTTTTAGGACACAGATCAAATCAGCGTTGAAAAGTTCATTGTCCTCATGACATATCCAGCTTCATGCAAGAAATTCGGTATTCGGAATTAAAATGGTCACGCTTAAAACTAAGGCAGGAGAATTTGGAACAAATGAGGGTGACACCAATGATTTGTTTGTTTATTGTTTAACGCCGCACTCAGCAATATTCCAGCTATATGGCGGCGGTCTGACAATCCAGTGATCAACATCATGAGCACCGATCTACACAGTTTGGGATACGATGACAAGTGTTAACTAAGTCAGATGAGCCTGACCACCCGATCCCGTTAGTCGCCTCTTACGACAAGCATGGGTTGCTGAATACAAACTCTAAACCGGATCTTCACGCTGAAGGACATGAAGCCTTTGAGCTCTGTTTCCAAATGATTTGAGATTTTAACAAACAAGGGCCGACCACTCAGATTCGCTCATGGCACCTCATTATTCTTCTCCTCCCCCAGAGCCAGGTCTTGCTGCAGCAGCCACACGTGCTACCTTACGAATGCGACTGAAACAGTAGATACAACAACAAGTACAAGTTACGCTCTCCAGTGTAAAGTGTATTTACATAGTATTTGATTACAATGTGCATTGACAACCTACAAGTGCAATTTAAATGTTACCCGGGATAAAACCCACTTAATGCGTAACATTTTCCCCGAATTTCATGCGACATGGAACTTTTGAACAGCTCCCTTAACGAGCGCACTACAATTTCCTCGTTCAGTATGAATTATGCATAGTAACTATGTAGAGTTGTTATCTCACATCTCATATGGGACATAATCTATGAGACGTATAATGGCTGTGGATCGATCTACACAGGCAGACATTCTGGTGTGGGAAAACATAGAGTTAAAGGAATTTACTTTAAATTTTTGTTTGGCGTCGTCACTTAAATCGTGTTGTTTCAGTGCGAGGTGAAACGCAAGTCCTGATGCAAAATGTTTGACGCAAACTCCGACCATCGGAGAGGTGCCGACAAACAAGGATTATAATCCGATTGTAGAATCCTAGCACGCCTAAGGGAGGCAACCCTTCACAGCACAGTACGGTACATTAGACGGCTTAGCCACCTACACCACCGATATTGGTATGGATGAGCAAAATTGCATATCTTGAAACTTAAGTAACCGAAATGTATTTCTTTTGGACAAGAATTGTTTCTACTATGTTGTTCCCTATAAATATGGATACAAAAGGTAACAATATAAAAACATGTTAGAACATAACGCTGTAAAGCTTTAGGTTTTGGGTCTGCGCAATATTAGGATCTTAATCGGTCATTATAGGATCATTCGAATCAATGTTTAGCAGATACCAAGGGACGTAAATCTGCGATAGCGATTTGCTGTAAATGGATCAAAGCACAAGCCTATTTAGGATAAAATGTTAACGTGGTCATAAAAACAATAAAACACATATTAACAATTCAATTTAAAATGGAACCAAAACAAATAATGACTCACAATTTTATTACAAGTATTGCGATGATAATTCCAATTATCGACAGCGCACCGAATATAAGCCCAACAACAAGAGACTGGGTCGGAACGTTTCCATACTGTTGAGGGAAAGAAAGACGTGGGGAGGTTGATCAATGTCAAAAGAAATATTTGAAATGATGATATTTCTATAATTATGATTATTATAATTCTAAATATTTGACATGAGGATATTTCTATAATTATGTCGGCAAAATTAGTAAGTGTAACACTCGACCTACGATGCTGCATGATGAATTCAAGAATTGACTACATGAACGATTTTGTATTTATGATTTTCTAATTTTGATATAAGCCCACCACTGTAGTGAGGTAGCCATGTGGTTAAAGCGTTTATTCGTCACACCGGCGTTTAAAGTTCGAATCCCATCATTAAAATGTATGATTGTCTGTGTCTATCCATGACGCGCTGGTTTAACATTGCTAGAAGGGGCGTATAACTGCAGTCAGTCAATTGAGATTTCTGAGTAAGTTATTGTAGTCAAGTATATAGGCGTGATTCATGAGGACTGGAGGATGGACATTGGTCGTCCAACGCATCGAAATGGATCCATAAAAGCAGGCGCCCATGGACTGGTCGGGTCGAGTGCTCAGGTTCGTTGACCATGACGCCATCCTACAACAATTGCTTAGATCGATGCTCATGATGTCAGTCACGGATCTGTCCAGGAATTATTTAAAGACTAAACCTATACCGGATGCCACTAACATATACACACTCACCTCAGGGTTTTTTCACGCGAAGACGTTAAGGATGTCAGCCCTTTTGATCCAGAATTTAATGGAAACTTAAAGGGGGGTTTCATGCCATTAGAACTGTTCTTGACCGCCTGATCTGTAATCTGCTGTTTATGACGACTGACGCCTGGTACCATGGTAGCAATGTGAGATGGGTTTGAAACTGATGAAATGCTTGCCGTGCCATTCCGTGTACACGTGACCATCTGAAACTAGAGGCAGGTGATCTGATTCCAACAACTGTATGTTTATCATCTAGAGGCACTATATCACCATATAATGCATTTCTCTCAATTAAACTCAATAAATCAGCCCTCAGGGAAGCCCCATATAATGTATCCCCCCCGCATTTAGATTTCAATATTAAATTAAAAAGTTCGAATGAATTATGACAACGTTGCATTAAATCGACTCTCGCGCCCTCTACCGGCCGATCATTATTTTAAGCGAACCCCATAGAGTCATGTCCCTTGGAGCGCTCTTGCCGAGTATCCTAAGCACAGCTTGTGATTGAAACCAGTTCGGCAAACACCGACAACACCGCTTGCGACAGTTTTCGATGTACGGAGCAATTGTTTACATTCCATATATGGCAAGTGTTCTCTGTTTGGAAGCTGTTCGCCTCGAAGTTTCAATTATCGATTTCTCAAGGCAAGTCGTAAGGGATAATGAGTCTTTTGTTGCATCACTAGGAAGCTAAAGTGAATGCATATGCCCCAATCTATATAATATAGGCCATAATATTGTCGATGTCGAAAATGTGTGACATTGTGCCTTTAAAGGAAATCATCAAGCAACATCCAAGGCCTAAATTAACACGTGACCCGACACGTCACAATGGAATTGCCTTTCCTCATACAACCCCATTGTTATTACTTAAATCTAAGGCGTGTGTTTATAAAATTCCAGTCATAAAATAACACTTATGTAAGGCTCATACAGGGCTTAAGGTGCACTTGGAATGAGCGCTGGATGGCCCTGTTTGATAGAAGAGGAAATCCCGATCCGCTGCTTGTCATTTAGAATTACGACTTGGCGAGGGCGACGGGCACGGGTAACTAATCCTGATCGGTCATGAGTATCTAATCCTGATCGGGTACTGGTATCCAATCCTTATCAAGCATGGGTATCCAATCCTGATCGGGCACGGGTATCCAATCCTGATCGGGCACGGGTATCCAATCCTGATCGGGTACTGGTATCCAATCCTTATCAAGCATGGGTATCCAATCCTTATCAAGCATGGGTATCCAATCCTGATCGGTAACTGGTATCCAATCCTGATCGGATACTGGTATCCAATCCTGATCGGGTACTGGTATCCAATCCTGATCGGGAACGGGTATCCAATCCTGATCAAGCACGGGTATCCAATCCTGATCGGGCACGGGTATCCAATCCTGATCGGGTACTGGTATCCAATCCTGATCGGGTACTGGTATCCAGTCCTGATCGGTTACTAGTATCCAATCCTGATCGGGGTATCCAATCCTGATCGGGTACTTTTATCCAATCCTGATCGGGTACTGGTATCCAATCCTGATCAAGCACGGGTATCCAATCCTGATCGGGCACGGGTATCCAATCCTGATCGGGTACTGGTATCCAATCCTGATCGGGTACTGGTATCCAATCCTGATCGGGTACTGGTATCAATCCTGATCGGGGTATCCAATCCTAATTGGGTACGGATATCCAATCATGATCACAATAAAAGAAGGTATTCGCCATGGAACACACGTTCAGTATATCTGACATCATGGCACACTGAAATACGCGGACTGGGTCATCCATGGCTTCATCAACATGTCAGTACACATTTCCGCCCCATTATTACGAAAAAACATATACCTTCTTCTAGAAAACAAAATACACTCCATCCTGACAATTCAAAAGGTAAACAACTCAAACAGAGGTTTCAAATCACGATAGCCATCCTTCATTGAAGCAGCGTGTTTGACCATCGCGAAAGCTAATATGAATAGAAGAGGACGTCTTCCTCAGTTATTGTCGATTGGTACGTTGAAACCATGAAATGTAACAGTGGGTAAAGTGGACCCCGTTAATCCACAAACCTTCCTCAAAGACCATTAGTGCTGTCAGCATACATGTACATTTTGTTCATTAATCCGGCAATTTGTTAATCGGGACAGTTTCAAGCAGAACGGACCCGTGAAGATCCGGGGTAGAATAGGCCTTTAGCAACCCATGCTTGCCACAAAAGGCGACTATGCTTGTCGTAAGAGGCGACTAACGGGATCGGGTGGTCAGGCTCGCTGACTTGGTTGACACATGTCATCGGTTCCCTATTGCGCAGATCGATGCTCATGCTGCTGATCACTGGATTGTCTGGTTCAGACCCGATTATTTACAGACCGCCGCCATATAGTTGGAATATTGCTGAGTGCGGCGTAAAACTAAACTCACTCACTTTCTCACTCAAGCAGAACGACAAAGTTCGTATTAACGGGGTTTCGCTGTAAATGGACATGTGCATCATGCACTGGATACATGGACAAGGATATGTAATGTTACCAATACGATGTGGAGAACAGCCTCAGTCAGCTCCATTGCAATGCAGCATCTGCAACCAGAGTCAACAACAACTCCTTGGTGCCAATGTTATTCTTCTGTTACATACATCAAAATAATGCGTAGATTCCGTACAATTTATCATGCATACAAGGAACGTTGTTAAATCCATGAAGTAATTACAAGAAAATTTAATGCGGAAAACTTCTATCATAGTTTAACATCAAAAGCATAGATACCACATAAATACATTATATATTCATAAAAAGGTTATAGACAATATATTTTATGCATACAATCTCCAAGATTTTATCTAAACCATTATCTGTCTTTGCCGTGCAATACCCAAAGGAGTTTGATTTCGATGTTACAAGATATAAACAAACTCAGTACATACCCTCGTTGTCACTGCTTATCACTTTTGACTCTGAAACAGGACCACGTAAATGTCTGAAAATCCCACGTTGTGTTCTCGTTACCATGGGCACCAACTATTCTATTATGAAACATACATGAAGAAGTTTCACCATACACCCACAAATCAATAGTCTTCGTTCAACGACTGTGTCTTCGGTGCTTTATGGCATTAAGCTTAAAGGCATTAAGAAAGCAATATCTCTTAAATGGCTACATTTATTGCTGATATTAAGCTTTCGAACTTTGATGTTATTAACTCAATTTATCGTCCAGGCTCATGTGGCTCTACAATCTCAACAGGATCCATGTCCCATCTTTGGACTTGCATCCATTTTGTCTCGAAGAACTCAATGTATACTTGCTTGAAGTTTTACCGAAGATGTTGTTTGTGGTGCTTGACTAAATATGTCAGTGGTTACACCTCCATAAACTGTCTCTAAACTGTCGGGATAATATTTGTTATCTGGTTAGAAGATGGATAAAATATTGAAGTAAACAAAACAACAAATACGTTATTTCGAGAATTCCGATCCGATTCGTTTTAGAAATAAGAACGGTTATTACCCATATATGTTTAAATCAATTAAACTGGAAAGAACAATAACTTACGGCGTAAGATTTTGTTTTCAAAATAACTAACCTAGAAATCTGTACACAAGTAAATTCAATGCGAAACCAGCAAACAAAATGGTTAAAAGCAGTCGGCTTATCTATGGGTACACTTGTCTGTAGAAGAGAGTCGGCTTATCTCTGGGTTACACTTTTCTGTAGAAGGGGGTCGGCTTATCTATGGGTTACACCTTTCTGTAGAAGGGGGTCGGCTTATCTATGGGTTACACTTTTCTGTAGAAGGGGGTCGGCTTATCTATGGGTTACACCTTTCTGTAGAAGGGGGTCGGCTTATCTATGGGTTACACTTTTCTGTAGAAGGGGTCGGCTTGTCTATGGGTTACACTTTTCTGTAGAGGGGGGTCGGCTTACACTTTCGTCAAACCTTTTTCCAGGGGGTAAGAAAACGACATCGTATAGCTTCGCGTGAACAAACGAACAAGAGATCTGGCAAAATGTACAACATGCGTCTGTCAAATATATTTTGCAAACAATTTATTCCTTAACATTCTTTCCCTCACTAACTCACTGATCAGTCTTCTTTGTTGTGCCTCTTCCTCCCCGCTACCCGTGAAGGTCCGGGTTAGAATTGTTCTTCAGTAACCCATGCTTGTCGTAAGAGGCGACTAACGAGATTGGGTGGTCAGGCTCGCTAACTTGCTTGACACATGTCATCGGTTCCTAATTGCGTAGATCAATACTCATGCTGTTGACCACTGGTTTGTCTGGCCCAGACTCGATTATTTACAGACCGCCGCCATATATTTGGAATATTGCTGAGTGCGGCGTAAAGCTAAACTCGCCCATTCACTCCTCGCTTTGTCAAGTTGCACCGCTTAGCCAAGTCAAGTCAAAGTCAAAAGATGTTTATTGTATGAAAGGCCTCCGGCCCATATACATGAGAGTTACAGTGATAAAGGAATATTTCGGATGTTTACATATATATTTAAGGGTATACAATTCGTTTTATAAGAAGATAATCGTAACTCATAATCGTGGATTTGAACACTTAACTCATTCTGGTTTTCATGTTTGTCAGCACAATGTTCAGCTGTGTTCGTGGGATGTGGTTTCCCTCTTATTATCTTATATTCGAATTGAAAATATTCTCCCTCCGCTCTTCTGTTTCTCCTTCTCATTATTTGGGACCACTTACTCCAAAACCCTCCCTTCTCTTGTTACCATAGATCCTAACTCCATATCTAAAGAATGCGCCAAGTTAGACAGTTTGCTTATGCCAAATTAATGAACGTCATTGTGCAACCCTCATAAATCATTACAAAAAGGAATATACATTGGTTTCATTTGACATTTACCAAAGAAATAATCGCAATGAAATTTATTTCAGAAAGTTCAAGGCTAAGGAAATGCTTGCAGTATTTTGTTGCGTAAATAAGATAAATTGTATTAGAAATTGAGTCACAAGAAGTCAAAACTTCAATACGCCCGGTCAGTTTAGAAGTGCATAGCTTTTAGCAAATAATGCACTCTGGCCAACTTGAAGAGCTTTCGGGTGCCTAAGGCTTGATGTTGGAGAACTTTTCTGTGCCTGAGGCTAGTCATTGGGGAGCTTTCCAGTGCCTTAGTTCCTTTATAGAAGAGCTTTCCAGTGCCTGTGCATTGTCGTTGAAGAGCTTTCGGGTGCCTAAGGCTCGATGTTAAGAACTTTTCTGTGCCTGAGGCTGGTCATTGGGGAACTTTCCAGTGCCCTAGTCCGTTTATAGAAGAGCTTTCCAGTGCCAGCTGTGCTTTGTCGGTGAAGAGCTTTCAAGTCCTAAAGGGAGTTTCAGTCCCTTAGGCTGGACATTGGAGTGCTTTACAGTCCCTCAATCTCTTTATGGAAGAGCTTCGTAGTGCCTCAGCCTTGCCGTTAAAAAGCTTCTCAGTGCCTAATTCTTGTTTATAGTGCACGAGGCTTATCGTTGAAAAACCATCCAAGTGCTTTACGTTTTAAGAAGCTGTAACTGAAAACTGGTTGGTCATAATGTAGGACCTTGCAACAATTACAAGCAAATAATCTGTTGTGTTTGCTTGTTGCAAGATTCCTGCTGTACGGAGATTTTCAGTCAAACCCGACTGACCAATCGCGAGTATCCTAGTTTTCTGGGCAAAAAAAAAAAAGCGGTAAAAGTACATTCATTCCTTATTCCTGACGTCATGTCACTGATCCTGTCCGCCCGATCTCATCCAAAAATCTAAAGTCACGGGATCAGTTCTAAGCTAGAGTCCCTATGGAGCTGGTGAAATATTAAGACAGGATTCCACTTCACAAAAATGCACAATTTTATGTACAGTAAAACCCCGTTAATCCGAACTTTCTGCTCCGAGTAGGTCCTTCCAGACTGGCAGAACTTCGGATCTATTGACGAATTGAAAGAATAATTGACCATTGACAACTGCCCGTTTCACATTAATCGCTGGATAACGATGAAGGGGTCGATGCACGCATCATGATGATCAGTATATAACAGATGTAGATTGCTGTTTCTTAGTATGTTTTCATAGTTAGATCTAATCATGAATATATAATGAATGTAATCGACCCATGCGACTGTATGACAAGATTCAAACAGCTCCATCCTTTGATCTACATACACTTTACTACGTTTGAGATCGAATCTCACGTGTCTTGCGCTGAAGTTGTTTTATCACGATCACAACATTCAAATTCTTGAGTGAGTCTTTCGAAAAGTGTAATTGCAGTCACGTGGAGATTGTACCAATATTTGCCGCACCCATGACCACAATAAAGCCGAATGTACCCCCCCCACACACACACACACACACACACAAAGTAAAAGAAAAAAGAAAACATAATAGAAAAAAAGAACTGTTTAATTTGTACTTTAGGTATTATTTTTTGTCTATTCATGTAAACATTTGACTTGCCTTTGCGTGTGTTTGTCCCTGGTGCCACCGATGGGCAGATTGTGTTCACCATCTTGTGAACACCTGTTATCATGACTAATTGATAGTGACTCATAAGCACATGTTTATGATGTAGTCGGAATTGTCGATAGAGATTGGTGCTGACAACCAAGGATCATGATTGTTTGATCGCACGAGAGGATCTGGGTTAGAACTGGTCTCCAGCAACTTGTACTTGTCGTAAGAGACGACTAACGGGATCGGGTCCCCTGGTTTGCTGACTTGATTGATGCATGTCATCGTATCCCAGTTGCGTAGATCGATGCTCAAGATGTCAGTCACATGACTGGTCCAGACTCAATTATTTACAGACCGTCCTCACACAGCTGGACAATTGATGAGTGGCGCGTTAAACATCATACGTACGTGGAAATACACAAAAAAATGTTTTCAATTTGTCTCTATTTTGAAACAAAGGAAGCAATCGTCACAATACCAAACATACACATATTCTTTCGAAATTGGAGAACATATAAATCATTAATATGAAATGTTCAGTGTATTAAGTGATGATGAAATTCATTCAAAATGACAATCTTCAGTGTCTGCGCCACCCTCGATTACATAGTCCAGATAAATAACATTTGTTTTGAAGATAGGATTAAAGGCCAGTGGAGACGTGTAGTCAAGTTACAATCTGTTAAAGTTGTGCATCATTAGAGAAAAAATATATATACGTACAAAGACAGTATATGTTGACCAGGTGTTTGGTAATGAAGCACCTGTTATGAATACTAACTTTCACAAAAATCAGTTAACTGGGCTTTATCTTCCAAGTCAGATCATCAAATAAAGTTTCGTGGTACATAATATTGTATTAATATTTATGCATTTATGGACTTTCACAGCTGACGTTTTGACAACAATGTCAATATTTTAATATGGATTCTAACATTTACATTTTTTCCAACTCAACATTCTATAAAATGTTAATGAAATATATCCATTATAAAAAGCCACTCTGTTACCTAACAGACACTCTTTTACCTTTTACAATCGTAGAAAGGGCCCTTGAATTTCATAGCCTCGGATTTTAGAAACCGAGACTCTGACATCAGCTTTCAGATGGAAGCGGGGATTTTCACTTCAATACAGAACGACATAAGCTTCCCCTTTCACTTTTGTCTCCTTGAAAGTACGGTATTATTTTTACTACGACCATTAATGATTTATAAACAGCATCGTATCGCTTCCCCAAAGTACTATTTTACGGTTTCTTGTCACAAACATCCTTTTTAATGATCACTCTTGATAAGACCTAACATATTTCATGTGTTAAGTTCCACTGTTTGATCATCCTGGATTATCCTGTAACCACGTTTATGACAAACGTAATGGGACCACTAATTTCAGTTCGTCATAACCGTAGTTCGCTATATGCATATCTAGAAAAAATATATAGCATGCGACCACAAAAGATCTTTATATCCGTTAGTTTGTTTTAGTGAAGCCCATTTCTGGTTTTCCCCGCCGTGATATTGCTGGAATATTGCTAAAAGCGGCGTAAAACTAACCTCACTCACTCACTCACTAGTCCGTTTTAAGCGTGTTCGATCTAAACGTAGTTTACAGAAAATGTATCTCTGTTGTATTGGGCCCATTCGCTTTGTTGAGAAACTCAAGCCACAAAATACTTCCGTCAAATAACACCAGTGAGCGAGACAAATTCTGTGACAGGATACCAACAGGAAGCACTCGGATGTTTTCGTCCCTTCCCGAGTCCAGGGTATGTATTATAATAGAATAGGGATAGAAATTGAACACCCTTGATTATCGAAGATGACATGACATATCTTCAGACACCAAGACATCCCTTGTTGCTATGGTTTCAGTGACTGGCACACGATGATAAGTATCTCTTCCATCCAACACATCTCAATACTCTTTCATGCTTTATTCACAATCCTTGTCTTCTCAGATTCTCCTGCCCAACGAACTGGCTCTTGGGGGCAACGAAATCACCGCACAATCTCCATCAATCCCCGGTATGAAGACGTCGACGTTGCACTGCGTCTGTCGTTCCTTTCGAAGTGAAATATCATCCGTCTTCTCAGCTTCAGTCTCTTTTGACCTTTGGGATTCAGGTCTTATTTTATATCCCCAGCATCTGTAGGATTTAACGTTAAGTTTTAGAGGATAGTATCTATTTGCAGGTATTAAAAACGTTATCTGGTGTTACCGTACACTTCCTTCTAAATTACGCATGAGTTTTAATGTCAAAGTGGATTTGAGTTATGTTTGCCAGATGAAAAAAGGCACGTAACTATGGAATACTGGAGAGGACATCACAAGGATCAGAGACATGATCAACGGTGTCTTTTATGACGATGTATTCAGCGTATTTTAAGTTCTACGCTGTGAACATATACGTTGTAGGGGACACGCACGTCATCCATGTGACATATGTCATATATGATGACATGATGACTTTCACAAATATCCTCGCGTTATCGCAGCTGTTATTGTCTTTGTTGTATGACGACCATTTATATGACTATGGAATACTGTAAGGGACATTCTCGCACTTTGTCCATGTCAAACGTACCTCCAAAGGACCAGCTCGCATTATGCGATACACGAGAATATCCCTTTCCATAGTTTTGGATAATTATTGATTTAAAGGGAATAGTCGTTTGAAGACAGAATAGTTCCCTACAGTCGTTATTGTACACTGTATTTCCTATGCCTGACAGAAAGCTTTCACCTTTTTCAATCCCAGCATCAAAACAAATTAACTGATTCATGTAGTTCATAAATGGTCAGGTCCCCTCGTTTGGGGTGCGCACATCATGAAATACGCCCTTACCTCTGTAAGATAATGGCACCAACGATTATACATATCACCAGCAGTATACCAACTGATATACCAGCTATAGCTGCGGAGGATATCCGGGCTTCACTGGAATCAAATTTCACTTGGACGTAGCCCTGAAACGTAGAAAAGTACAGCAGGCAGTCTTAGAATATTGTGAGCCAGAGGTAGCGGGGTTCTTTAATCTGACTGGTTGAAAAACAGGATCAAATGGTATTCGATTCCCGGAAATTCGCTGCGTATATTAATACATACAAACATAGATCACACCATTGTATTGTTACGTCGTCAGCTGTGATGACGTCATTCAAATCATATTGTGACGTGATATCCGAATGACGTCACAAATGAGCGGTACCGGTGGGGTAACCTAGTAGTTAAGCGTTCGCTATCACGTCGAAGACCCGGTTTCTATTCCCCACACGGGTACAATGTGTGAAGCCCATTTCTGGTGTCCTCCGCAGTGATATTTCAGGAATATTGCTAAAAGCGGCGTAAAACCATACTCACTGACTCACTCTTATCATATTCCAGACTCGTTAATATTCAAAACGTAGTCCAAGGGTAATACAAATTCAAGTGAGTTTGTTCTATTTCCCTAACAATAAGCGATGACACGGAGGTTAACGAATTTCGAGTGCCTTTGGTTCTTTAAAAGATACACAGCAAAAATAACTTGGTTTCCGCATTGCGGAAACTTGATGGAAAATAGACTGAAACTTAGAATCAAGTAAGTTTCCGTTCTTTTTACATTGAGTTTCCGCAGTAACGCAAACTTACAATTACCCATTTTCTAAGGGTTTCAGTTTTGTAAACTATGCGTAAACTCTCATTGTCTGTTTCCAGATACTGAAACCTAGCGGAAACCTACATTACCCAGTGTCCATTAGGTTTCCACAATAACGGAAACTACCTCATTTTTGCTGTGATAGTTATCTGTTATTTCATATAAATCTCGCTATGCCGCAGTTTTAACGGCTACTGACACGGCGCTGGTAGATGATGGAGCCACCGACTTCAACGTCTATTGCTACGGCGTTGGCAGATGATGGAGCCACTGCCTTTAACGTCTACTGACACGGCGTTGGCAGATGATGGAGCCACTGACTTTAACGTCTACTGATACGGCGCTGCTAGATGATGGAGCCACTGACTTTAACGTCTACTGATACGGCGCTGGCAGATGATGGAGCCACTGACTTTAACGTCTACTGACACGGCGTTGCTAGATGATGGAGCCACTGACTTTAACGTCTACTGATACGGCGCTGGCAGATGATGGAGCCACCGACTTTAACGTGTACCGATACGGCGTTGTCAGATGATGGAGCAACTGACTTTAACGTCTACTGATACGGCGCTGGCAGATGATGGAGCAACTGACTTTAACGTCTACTGATACGGCGCTGGCAGATGATGGAGCCACTGACTTTAACGTCTACCGATACGGCGTTGCCAGATGATGGAGCAACTGACTTTAACGTCTACTGATATGGCGTTGGCAGATGATGGAGCCACTGACTAACGTCTACCGATACGGCGTTGGCAGATGATGGAGCCACTGACTATCCATGACACTATACTGCGTGGCGTCTAAACAATATCAATTAAACTCACCTTTCTGTCTATTTTCACATCAATACAAGACGGTCCTTCAGCATTATCTCCAGCTAGATGTTTGACGTGTTTTATTAAAAGTAGCCCCATGTTTTCAGTGATGTTTGTCTGTCGCAGTGGTGTAACCAGGACATGTGGATGTCTGAAATGATTCAGAGTGGGTCGGTTTGATTGCACTGTTCACAAAATAACAGCAAATATCATACAGTGAAAGGGATGTTAATCTTTAACAACTGGCAACACCCGAGCCTCAAAATAGTTCGACCAAAATAGCATCCATTAGCATGAATACTTCACATTCGTGATGATGTCCTAGCTAAAGCTAATGACGTCTGCCCAAAAATAAATCCTCTCTGTGGATACGGATTAAATTATTTCAAACTAATCAAGATTATCCGGAAGTTTTGACAAATGATTCTTGATCATTGTCCCATTTCAGATATGTGTTGATCCGAGATCACTGCGTGTCATCGTCACGTTGGTAGCTGTACCAAAATTCTTAAGTCGTAGGCATACAGCGATAAGGCATAGTTTGGAACAACCTAGTACGACACTGATGACGAAATGTGGATTTAAATCTTCTATTGGAATTGAAACTGAAAAAGACGCAAAGCGACGTTTAACGTTCTTTTCTGTATATGGACATTGGATGGATGGTTTTTAGAGCATCAAATTGACTGGAAAACGATGCTTTTTTCTCCGCCTTCTACAAATGTTAACGGCCAATCATGACCGCGAGTACCAGATGCCCAAGGATTCCGTTAGGGAGCCGTAGGTTTCATAGACGAGGGAACATGAACCACACGACGATTGTACATTTAGTTTTTTAATCATTTGTAAGCAATAATGATATATCACCTTAGTGTTGATTAGGCCTTTTGTTTAAACTCAATCCACAATATCACAATTATAAGATTACCAACATTTTGTGTTACATCTGTAATTCGTCCACGAATAGCCTCTACTGAACATGAATGTTCACAATCGGTTTGTAACGGCGATCCTACATGCTGTATATACTATTATATTTCATCATTATACTTTTGTGTGTACAAATATCTCGTGAACAATATCGTCATGTATACGGAGATACCTGAAAAACTGCAAATTCCCTACAAGGGACAATGTAATCAGTTGTCACTGAGAGTCGGATTTTGGATGTTGCCAGAATGGAACATGGGAAACAATGATGAAAAAGAGTAAATATTTTTATTCCGTGATTACCAAACTATAAAAGCATTTGCATCCCACAAATTGCCCGCTGTGTTATCTTAACTTGAAACATCTGACTGAACAATTGAGAGCTTATGTATATTTTGATTTTTTTCTTCATGGTAGAACTATTTTTGGTTTTAGATTTCATTATCAATATATAGTGATAGTTACAATTCAAAGATATATGATAACACAGCTAAAGCGCATATCTGATAAATGTGAATAATCAACAAATATTTGCCCTTTTGGGAGTTCGAAAAAGGTATAATGTGTATGGTTAAATGCTAAAAACTGGTCTGTTTTAAAGTATCAAATTCTCGTATAACAGTTTATCTTTCTGTATTTCACATCCACTAGCCAATGGCGAAGAAAAACTGTCAATGCAACACATGAATGAATAAATACATTTTGTAGATGAAAAACAATAAATACTTAGAAGTTGGAATGAAGAAATATCTAAACAGGCTTAAATTAATATACACTTTTGACATTATTCGTTTTACTGTTCGATCAGATGGAGAAGCTGTCACAGTGGCGGCTTTTTATATCTTATTTATTTATTTATTTAATCATTCATTCATTTTTGTTCGATATTTGACGATTGTCATTCTTATGTCCATATGTAAATGTACACGTCATTCTTTTATATGTTGAGGACATCCTCGTCTTCCATATTCTTGCTTTCGCTCACGACTATCTGTTTAAGGCAGATGGAGATCAACCTCCTTAGTGAATCTCTTGCGATGAAGTGTTTACTGTCAAGCATATACCTTGGGACCAAAATGAATATTTTCTTCGAAAGATAAAGCAAATCAAGCCTATAGATGTGTATCTCGAATGATGTCTTTCAAGTGTTGGTTGAATAAGTATGGCGGGTTCAGACACTCCTCATTCAGTTACTCTACACAGCAAACGGATGCCATTTAGGTCAGAGAAACGGGCATTTCGAAGCAGAAATCTCAAGACGAACAGACTTAAAATTATTTGAACAGAATTGTGAAAAGAAAGCCGTGTTTTTGGTGGTGACCACGCTACCCAGTTTTACCGAGCAGCACGTACTGCAGAAATAGATTAAGATATTAAAATATGGTTATCATTTATGGATCAAGGTGGTTTGGTTTAGTCTCTGAACTGAACAGAGTTAACGGTACATTATAATTTGGTTAAAATATAATAGTACGAACATCAGAGATTGCATCATTTTAAGATGGAAGATGCCACAACTGGGACTTTTAATGTATGAAAGCTATATTCATTTAACGTGCTGGATAGGGTCTTATTATCAAGTGCAATTATTGCTTGTTCCATGCGCAGGATAAAATAGGGATGCTCGCTCTCAAAACCGTCAATCTGTGATCCTTCGTCAAATGGTACATATTGAATGTAGATTATGTAATGAATTTAAGGTCCAACATCTTGTCAGAAGCGTGATGTATTTGGCAGCAAACCATTGGGAGGCTGACAGTGGGAGGTGCCAAAGTTACGGCAATGAGAACAATGGGAACTTGGGACTTGGGAAGCAAGCGTGACATTTCGTAAGTAGGTCCGCTTATTTGCCATGTTTCTTCCTGAATGTTGTCAACCATATTTGTATCAAAAGGAGCAATAATTCAGACATAAATTTATTCATCAGTTCTATAAAAACAAACACGACAAGGTCAGCCTTGTTGGCATTGATATTTCGGAGACTATAGGGACCTATTATCATTATTTTTATCAAAATTATAAGCAGATATCACCACTTAAATTAGTATAACTAAAACCTTAAGCAGGAAACACATACGGTAAATTTTCCCTAATCTACGACAGGTTACCTGCTAGTGTAATACGTAACACTTTATAGTGTGATAAGTAAAGTTCATTACTAACATGTTCGTGCCTCAGTGGACTGTGAAATTCACTAACCGGAGTTAGAGGGCTTTATAAACAATACTGTTTCAGTGTTCTATATGTATTGTACAGACGTATTACTACTTACCCTGATATATCTTTCTCGAGGACGTCGACGTCGTAAATGTCACCGACGCCGTTTTCTGACAGGAAACGTTTTATGCCGTTTCCAACTACGTCTGGAGATGACTTCTGACCATCAATCTCGAACTGTAAGGCTAGAGCATGATGTCATAAGATTATAAGATTATTAGCAGGTATATATCCCAGTGAACCCCCAAGGCACTGTGCGTGTCGTCAGATTAGACAGAATGGACAAACTTGGTTAATAGCATGTCATTGACATCCGTGGAAGCTGTTCATAACATCAACCCTTGTCTGACTAGATTCCAGGGCAGGTACATAGCTAAAATATAGCTGAATGCACAAATGTAGCGTAGAGTGAAATATGCAAAATATAATTTCCTTGGTTGTTTAATTATGTTTCGAAGCCTTGCAAAACACAAAGAGAAAGCCAATTGTTGGAAGAAATAGTTCGAAGCTAGATCGATACGAGGTCAATACGTGAAGGTGAGTGAAGATAAACGCCCGGTTTGACACATTATGGCGTGTCCTGTATATACTGGTAGACCAAGGTCTGGAGTTGGAGCAAACCTAAGACTGAAACATGAGATGAGTTTGGGGCAGACATATTTCTACCGACCTTATAACTGTGTCTTTTACTTCCACCAAGGTGATGGTGCTATATTTAACAAGTAAACAGAATATTGAAAGATTACAATTCCAATTCTTAACTTTACTGACATGATGACAACAAAACCAGTGTGACACAAATAATAAATCTAAAAACATAATTTCTTCACTTTATTAGGAAATAAATTAAGTTCGAATTGTCTATAGTGGTGCATGAAAGCCTTGAGCTTGAGGTTCAACTACACTGAATCAGAATCACTTGCTCGCTGAGCCAGTGTTGTGTGTAAACATCGGGCCGGATAGAGACATGTGACATCTGTGATTGGATGAAATAGTGTAAGATTGTTATGTTTTTAAAAATCACATGACGCCAGTAATTAAAACTGACCACAATTTTAATTATTTAATGCCGTCATATTTATCATCATGCTTTATGTGTGTACAGATATTTTCAAATAGGTGACATTTGGTGCGGAAGTGGGGTTGACGTGTTCAGCTTCCGGTGCTCAGAAAATATACAGGATAAGTTAGCAGGAATTTGTGTTTTTACTAAAGTTTAAAGGCCAGACTGTACCCATGTGTGCCTGGGTGATTTAAAAAAATAACGTTGCTATAAAAGTCTATTGGAAAACATTTGGCTTTGTGTAACCTTAACGCCGCTGTAAACACGGATTCAGTTTTCTTTGGGACAGTTTGATGAGGAAGGAAAGCACGACAAGGATTTCTAAGATGTGCATCACTTTCATTAAACTACAGGCAAGGTATGGTGCTCCCAAATTCTGAAACATAATCATAACTAACCAGGATCTGTCAGTACTTCAAACATTTTATAAACACTACTGTCCCTTTGATGGAGTAATGTCCCTTTAGTGTACAATAAAAAACGTGAATTATTGACAAAACGAACCGAGATCCAAACCAACGACCATTATAGTCTTAATTGGCATGCTTAAGGGACGAAACCCTACACACCGAGTTGCGGAGCTGTAGACAGCTGGGCCTCTTAATATATACCTTGTAAAGGTGTACATCTCATTGAGTGAACTGGGTGCCTGGTTGTTGTCGTATACGCTGGTGTAGGTAGAAGATGCATAGGTGTCGTAGGTGTCAGCGTTGATCCATTTTGACCAATCGTTGCGTTGGACATGGTGGTCCCCCGTTCTGAGCAATACGTCCCTTCAATGTTATATTGAAATATGTATTAATCACCAGACAAGTAAAAACCGTGTTAGCTCGAATAAGCATAGTTAAGGTCATAAAACAGATGACAGACAGAATACTATAGTTGTGATTTTTATTATTGGCATGATGATTGACATGATGAATAAAAAAAATGCTTTAGCCAATTAAAAGCACAGGAACCACATTTATTATACAACATCTAGCATACCTGTATATTCCGTAGTGCATTCACATCGATATGTTGCAGGTGGTTCTTTAGTGATGTAACACGTGGCATTGTTCTGACAACTGTTGTGGTCACAGGCGTTCTCTCGCTCTGTGCAATTACTGCCTTTCCATCCTGAAATGTTGATTCTTCTTTCATTGTCAGGTTCTACACATTATTCAAAATAAATATATATGATTTTTAATAGCTGAGTAACAGTACTACATGAATCCTTTAATATATACTTACAGACGATATGAATCTTTCATTCAACGTTTTGATCCTTAAAAGTGTATCTGTTTAACATATACCTATTTGTCTTCTACGCTCAAGGCATATTTGCAAGTCACCAGTTTTGTTAAAATCTTAATTTTACTACCTTTCAGGAAGACGACAGTAACAAAATTACATTCATTGTTTCGTGTTATATTGTTTGTGCGATGTTGTCTTTAATCCCTATTACAAGTATATTTTTAAAATTCTATAAAACTATGAAGATCCGTTGGAAATAGTCTTCAGCATAGCTGCATGAATGTGGCCTTTGAATAAACTACTCTTGGCAAGACAAACCAGTGACTGATACTGTGAGCAACGACCAATACTAAATCTGACCAACGTCTCCTCTTCAGACCAGCATAGGTTGCTGAATCCCTGATTCTGAATCCCTGATTCTGTAACCCTGAATCTGTAACCCTGATTCTGTAACCCTGAATCTGTAACCCTGAATCTGTAACCCTGAATCCGTAACCCTGATTCTGTAACCCTGAATCCGTAACCCTGAATCTGTAACCCTGAATCTGTAACCCTGATTCTGTAACCCTGAATCCTGTAACCCTGAATCCGTAACCCTGAATCTGTAACCTGAATCTGTAACCCTGAATCTGTAACCTGAATCTGTAACCCCGAATCTGTAACCTGAATCTGTAACCCTAATTCTGTAACCTGAATCTGTAACCCTGAATCTGTAACCCTGAATCCGTAACCCTGAATCTGTAACCCTGAATCTGTAACCCTGAATCTGTAACCCTGATTCTGTAACCCTGATTCCGTAACCCTGAATCTGTAACCCTGAATCTGTAACCCTGAATCCGTAACCCTGAATCTGTAACCCTGAATCTGTAACCCTGAATCTGTAACCCTGAATCCACACAAGGCATAGTCGATGAACATAACTACCTTTCATACAGAGCTTGTGCCCATCCTTCCTGCAGTTGTAATGTCCTGTGTATCCATCAGAATCCCTGCAGAAGACTTTGCATTGGTCCCCGTAGAAATCCTTGGAGCACTCAATACCAATGTGTAATGTCAACCTAATATCAACAACAATCAGAATCGGAGACTGTCGGGGATGGTACCTTCTTTATAACTATTAAATTAACGACTGTATACATTAACAAAAATCTTCAATCAACATGTCTTGTGCTATAAATGCCGATCTATGTGTCCACAATATGTACATGTGTATGTATGCATTGAGACGATTAACATAATGACCTCAGGTCGCTAAGAACCGATATGCATTTAAAACAGGTTCTTCCAGTCACTTCACACTATATTGAGATAACATGTCAGAGTGATACCCTGACATATAATGAGGGTTGGTCCAGGTGATATTCTTAGAGCTCCATGTGGACTTTTGTACAGTTCCATATTATAACGGGAGCCGTGGGATAGCCTAGTGGTTAAAGAGTTCGCTCGCCACACCGATGATCCGGGTTTGATTCCCCACATGGGTACAATGTGTGAAGCCTATTTCTGATGCCCCCCGCCGTGATATTGATGGAATATTGCTAAAAGCAGCGTAAACCTCACTCACTCACTCACCATACAATCACGAGATTATCTTTCAGGGTCTCCTGCGTGATGATACTGTGTTCCACGTGAGGTCTTTTATATCATCCTCCCCGACCGCTTTAAACCAAAAGACGTTAAAATATGGTACTTGTTGGTCCCTGCCTGGCGCTCGGCATTAATGGGTACAACAAGGACTGGTCGGCTCGGAGTCAGTATAATGTGTCTGAGTGGGGTATTCATGCTTCACTGCGGCATGGTATCTCAGTGGGCTAGCGCTATAAATCCAGGTTCAGTCTGGGCTAGTACAAGCAGCCGCACATACACATACACGCGCATGCACGTCGTCATATGAGCGAGATATTCTCAAACACGACGTAAAACCCAATTTCATCTACCCTCACCTCCCCATGATGTCTTCATAGTTCTGTCCAGTCACGATACTGTTTCACGTGACGTCTTTTATATCATCCTCCCCATGATGTCTTCATACGTCTGCCCTGTCACGATACTGTGTTCCACGTGACACCTACCTGATCACGCTACCTGATCCTCCTGACGCCATTATATTCCTATCGTATCATGGTACTGTTTTCCACAACATTTCTTTAAGGTTCTACCAAACCATGATACTATGTTCTACGCGACGTCAGTAATGTCCTACGCTGTTACGACAGCAATTCCTTCTGACGTCTGTAACTTAATAACCAAGAATTAGTTCACGTCACGTAACATGAAATGTTAATAAATGTGAAATAACCCTACACCAAGAGCTCTGTAACCCTGTCACGCCTCTATGTCACGTCTGTAGATATAATATAAGAGTGTATGCATGGCGTACTTACACTACATTCACTCCGGATATCTTATACTGAGATATCTTCCCAATGCCGTGAGATAGTATCTGTGTTTTGATGAGGTGCCAAAGAAGTCTATCGATCAAAGAAGAAACAGTTCCTCCATCTCCGTTGGTAATGGTAAAGTTGAAGTACAGACCTTCCTTTCAGTCACAAATAATCATATTAATTACTCAACTTGGTATTGGTCATCAAAACAGACAAAACGACTTTACTAACATCCAACATAAGAAAAATAAACATCCTCGTTCTTTCTCAACTGAACATCGATCTTTCTCAAATGGCAAGTGCGTAAGCTGCTTCATCGGAGAGATTAAAGTGAGTAAAATATATACAAGAAACAGTAATACGAACTAAATGTAGCTATAGAACTAAAATCTTTCAGTTATAGTTAAAGGTACAAAGTTCCTGAAATCTAGCAAAAAGTCGTAGCTAGGTTAAGGATCGCAAGATCATTTCATGCTCTTGCATATGATGATAAAGACAGTGACTAAACAATCATTCGAATATATCAATATTCATCTATACCTCCCAGCTTCCAACAGATAATTTAAGAGGATTTGGTACAGCTCCCATACTATTGCCAAACGTGACTGTCTTCAAATGCCCCAACGGTTTTGTCTCTCCTTGGTATAGATGGCAATTTCTGAAATAAGGAAAAGTTTGACAGGTTGGGGATTTAATTTTAAAATTTGTGAAGGTTTAAGAGCTATTTAGTCAATTCATGAGGAAAAAAATCGGGAAGATCGAAGTGAAAAGACCGAAGTGAATCTACGTTATGTGTACACACAGACGTTTCTATACTATCGAGAGAACGGTAGGTTCAGTCTTCAAACGTGTCTCAAATGGCTATGCATGGCAAGCATTCAACCTTTCCTTAGAAGGTTGAAATCCTGGTTCCTGACAGTGTATATTTCCAGGTTTGTCAGTACAAAGCTTTAACGTGCTCGTAGTTTTCCCCAAAGCTGCAAACGCTTGAGATCTGCATTACTTCCGGTTTTCATCCGATACTGAGCTGTCACGCCGTGCCATAGCTCGAATTACTGTTCAAAGCGGCAATAAACAAAACTGGCTCACTGTTTATTCTGTATATTTACCCTGGTGTTGTTTGAGAGGAAACACATATTCTGATCGACGGATCACATGGAAGCATACACTGAGCAAAGTATTCTGTACAACATCGTCCACTTGCCAACCTGCCTTGACCGACATCATCATACCTCACGAATTTAAGTGTCACGGCGAGGCTTGCGCTACATATCTGAACAGAACAAAACAAAACTTTAAGGTATATCTACAAAAACGCACAAAGTGAAAATACAGCGATTTACGTTCCTCGGTATACATTTGTTGAAACAGGTAAAATAAGCTTGCTTTAATCTACAAATTTAGCACTATTACATACCAGTAAAATCCAAAGCTTGTTCATGCCTATCTAAAACATGTAATATCTACAGGAGGATATTGTATCACCTGGAACATAGTTCATCCAATCCGGCAGCTGCTTATAAAAAGACAAATATGTAATGACATGTTTAAATAAAAACGTATATTTACGTTGATATATACGTGGATATCCGTGTACGTACTTGTGGTAACAGAAGAAGCAGTATGTTACAGGCCGTCATTGAGAAGTGTTCCTGGATCTGGTGATATTTGGAGACGATATATAGTTTGTAAGGCTGGCGCACACTACAAATATTCATAGAACAATAGCGATAAAGAAGTGGAGCTGTATGTGTTAAAACAGTCACGCAAGGAGAGCATGTTAGCAGCAACATCAGTTCCCCATTGTGCTCGCTACAATAAACCGCAGATCAAATGATAAAGCCGTACGTGTCTACTTGCAATTGGGAAACTCGTGTATATTGTAACACATAATGCTTCCAAGGTGTTGAAATAATGTGTTCAACTCACAGCCCACTTTGTGTGTGTTTTACTGAGGTTGTTACATGAGAAAAAGGAAACAGTAATTTCCACATCACTTGCAGTTGAGTTCAAACGGTACAGTCCGTTTCTTTGTTTGATTGTGAGTGCGGGATGACGGTGCATGTATTGTCAAAGGTTGGTTTGGTTTGGCTGTTGTTTAAGGCCGCACTCAGCAATATTCCAGCAACATTCAGTGCTTTTCAGCACTGAATCTGTTCTCCAATAATGTAAGAATAAAAAGGGCCCGAGTGGACCGAGGTGCTGTCCCTTGGATGTCAGGATCTGCTGCTGGGTTCGGTAGCTCGTAACAAGTATGAGCCTTTGTCAGCAGCACCATATCCTTGTTCGAAGACACATTCAAAAACTCAGACAAAAACATACTTTAGCCTTTCCTAAAATACAAATTTGAGGCAACACATCCACATATATCGTCGATAGTACAAGAAGATCTTTATGAGCAGTTCAGGAATATACTTACAGTGACACTTCTTCATAAAACACATGAATGAGCCAATTTTATGTTCATAGATGATACTCCTTGGCAGATAAGTACACAAGAAAATGTAGACTTTAAGTCGTATCTAATAGATATGTAAAATATCATAGTTGAAAACAGTCCTCAACTATAGTGTCACTCACTGCCCAAGCTAGTTTGATTCTTGAAAGTCAAACACCTCTGTTCAACTGATCAAACTGATCAGTGTACCAGTTGTATTATTGATACTATACATTGTGTCAGTACAACAAAGGTCACAACGTCTGGACCCAGATGAAAGCCAGACTGTAGCACATGTAGGACCAAGCTGGAAATCTAGATCCGTGAACGGTAATTGTTAATCCCTGGAGTTTTCTTCCACCAGCTGAAGCTCAACAGAAGAGTCTTCCGGGAACACCTTCCGCTTATGTTTCACATACCTGAAAGAATTGAACAGGATGCGTTAGAAGAGGGACATCTTCAGATATCGATTCAAGAACAAAATAGAATCTGGAAATCGGAAATAATTTTGTCGATATACATACATATATGTCGTCTTCAAAGTTTAAAATTTCTTTAACATCACCTTGTTGACATGTACCTTTCTACTGGTTTCAATTAAAAGAAACGAGATGGGTAAACTTTGAATGGTGTGATGAACACGATACTGTCAGAGAACATGACAGACTCACAGACAGACCGACGGACAGATAGACAGACAGGTAGGCAGACAAACAAGCAAGACAAACAGGCAGATACATTATGCCACTGAGTTTCGTTCGTGATAGCGACTGTGTCTCACCAGTGATAAACAATCCAAATAGCTGCAGCTGATACTCCAAGGACGAGGACACCCATCACAGCACCGATGATACTTGAGGATCGAACTCCAGCACCTTCTGATCTCGACCTCTTCACCTACCATAAGACGTACGGATAACACATTTGATGAACTCAATCATTTCTTTGTTGTGTTTCCTTTTGTATTGGATTCATGTTTGATACGTGGGTGTCATTCGTTGAATTTCGCGCCTCTCAGCTGCACCAATTTCATAACATTAACAGTTTTGTCATGGTTGTTAGTTACGGTTGGGTAGCCTTAATGGATAAAGTGTCTGTTGGAAACTCCAAGGATCCGGTTAGGTACTGTACATGTGTTCCCCATTTTCTTAAATTTTCATTTCTCAAATTTATGTCATAATGGCATTCAAAATTATTATATTTAGAATAAGATAGAGGGAGTAGGATAGTGGTTAAAGCGTGTACTCAGCACACATAGGACCAGTCAGTTTCCGAACTCTAATTGGTACAATGTGTAAAGTGCAGGCTTCGGGTAATGTATTAAAACTGCAAGCAACTTATTCATTGGCATAATGGTCTTACTGAATCGACGATGGTAAATTGTTTGAGTAACAATTGATTCTTTATCGTCATATCCCCAAACAGGCATAGCCACCATATAATAATCTAAGGAGCTTTTCAGTCTGTTGTATTTCAAAGGTAGTTTCCTTTCACTTCAGACGGTGACGTAACATAAAAGGTTATACCCGACCTGTTTTATCAGTGAGGGTGAGCAAAAAGACCGATTTGCTGGGAAGATGCTGTGTCCAATAGTTTTCTCAATCCTTTCCTTGCAGACGTCCTTTGTCAAGCACGTCTTCCAAAAGAGTAGACAGACTCACTCCGCCGGGCACAGTGACAACGAGACTAAAGTAAGAGCCACTGAAATGCAAATTCTTCCCGATATTAAACTCTAACAGTTGTGGTCACTGAATAAAATCACTTTCTGGAAACTGCTTGTCCGTACATCCCACCATATGTGACCCGTGACGGTCCGGGTTAGAATTGATCTTCAGTAACCCATGCTTGTCGTAAGAGGCGAACGGGATCGGGTGGTCAGACTCGCTGGCTTGGTTGACACATGTCATCGGTTCCCAGTTGCGCAGATCGATGCTCATGCTGTTGATCACTGGGTTGTCTGGTCCAGACTCGATTATTTACAGACCGCCGCCATATAGCTGGAATATTGCTGAGTGCGTTGTAAAACTTAACTCACTCACTCACCCCTACCTTATGTCAGCAATGGATGCAGTGAAATTTTTCACATTTGATTTTCGTTTCCATGACTCTAGAGCCCAGGTCAGGTTGCGGTTGTTGTGGGGAAGGGAGACGTTATGGGCGATTCCAAACGTCAGCAGCAAGGAATTGTCTGAGTCAAATAACGAATTTTGACATTAATAGTGTTAATCGAACAAGGCATGTATTTGATCCTAATCTCTTTAAATGAAGACTTGCATGTTTAGCAAAGAACTGTAAATGTTTTGATACATTAAATTCATGCGTACATATCAATCTTCATGCCGTGCGGTTTATATCCCGTCTTGTGATGATGAAATTGTATTATAGCCCCGACATAGCGACATATTGTACATGGATGAAATCAACCTCTTTTTCAATTGTGTAAGAAACGATTTTCATAGTTCAGTGTGTAAATGAAACAACTTACAATGGCCACGATAAAAAAAATATACATTCTAAGTTGTTGACTGGTCACGGGGGGACATGGGGTTGGGGGGGGACATCGGTTGATGTACCCTCGATGTTTGCACATAGAAGGGCGAGGGGAACATAAACAAACAGAGAGTACATCAACCCATGGGTCCCGAGGGGCCAGTGAACAGCCATTCATGTTAATTTTGAACTGTTTCAAGCACGGGTATTGGATCATAATAAGGAGTACCAGAGTTAGGCAATTAGCCAATACCGGCAACGACAGACAAGAAAAACATATTTAGAGTTATCTCCCTTCCATCGATTTGCATTCGCAAATTTCCGTACACCATGTGTGACACAATAATTCGAGATAAAAAATTACTAACGCGAAGTACCAAATGAAGTCCCACAGTTCGGCATTCCCTGTGGGGTAACATAGAAAATATTACTCGCTTGTAAGCAGGGTACATTGAAAATAATAGAAGAGCGATTGGCCAATCAGAAAACGACATTTATGTGTGAGGTAAGATAAATTTAAATTTCTCAATTATGATTTGATTTCTTATTTTTCAATAATTGCAATAGATCTTTCGGAAGGCATGACAGGTAGTAATTTGTCAGCTGATGATGAGGCAGATAGAAAGTACGGGATGTTATATGCCAATGTGATAGAAAGCTACTGATAACGGGGCAAAGCGGAATTTCTGACACAATATTTTATGGGTAGTTTTACAAATAGAAGACTTGTCATTTAACACTTAAGACTGATGTATCTCTTTTTCAGGAATACACCATTTCACGACAGCAACTGGTCGGTGATTCATTACATTTTGGTATCAAACTTTCCTCATCATATGTTCTTGTGATTAATACAGGAAACTGCCTGTATTAAAAGCAAAAGTAAAATTGTGGTTATATTAACTATTAGTTTTAATGCTGCTGTCTGATTATACTCATGGCGGTTTCACTCATTCATTCTATACGTAACTGATTGTTCAGAGGTTGTCGTACGATCCAATGTTTTACATACGGATATGTCGTAGTTTCTTCACAGGCATGCATGGTGGTTCTGTCCGGTTGGAAACGTGGCTGATATTCTCCATAACGTCATCAGTTGTCACCGACGGAGAATCATTCGACGATGAAGCAGTAGTACTGTTTGCATCAATGTCATTAGTCGGCACCGATGGAGAACCATTCCAGGATGAAGCTGTAGTACTGTTTGTATCAATGTCATCAGTCGGCAACGATGGAGAATCATTCGACGATGAAGCAGTAGTACTGTTTGTGCTAACAGTACTTCCTATTTTATTTGAGTTTAAGTATCTCTGTATTTGTGTCGATGTTTCAGTTGATTGTATGAATCTGATTAGGTCACTTGATGATGTTTCAGTGTTGGGTCTTTGAGACTGCGTTACGTGGACAAACTGTGGTGTTGTCTTCTGTGGTAGTGATGTCGTAAAGATCGGGGGTAACGTAGTTGTTGATGGAGATGTTGCTCGAGTTACTTCGATCGGACGACTTGTCGTTGTCATTTCTTGCTGACAGATCGTTTTATCTTCAAAAAGAAATTGATTAATGACAACAGCACACATGTAATGTGTTAAATGAATCAATCATAGTCTCAGTAATTGCTGAGTCCCATCCCTCACGCAAGGAGGGCCATTACAAACAGGCAATACAGCAGGGTGACTCACCATGTTTGCAAGATACTATATATCCGTTGTGGTCACATCCGTACATGTCTGGATACAAGGGCATTTTAAATTCTTGACAGGTTTTGTCGCATTGTTGACCATACCATCCAAGGTCACACTCTACGGAAATAGTCATTCGTACCCTATGATATGAAAACACGAAGAAAACGATAAAAGCAGAGACCGAACTATATAAGCAATACATTTCCGTAAAATACTGTTTGAGAGAGTTTTAATCCCTTTGAAATCGGTTTCAGCACATGGTCGAACTGTGTATACGTTACCTGTGTACCTGAACTTGGTCGATGTTTCAGCTATTCCACTGGAGGACTTGTTTTATTGTTTACAGTTATGACGAGAAACAATATCATTGATACTTGCATGCATGTTAACACTGACAGCTTCTTTTTTCAATCGACCAACTAGATTATCATTCACATGTATAAAAAACACCAAAGGGCGTCCTAAAAAGTTAAATGGCTGTACCCACTGACATGCTCGCCCTCTCATCAAAACACTCTTCTTGTATTTGGATGGAGTTACCATGACACCGTGTTGAAAAAGATGTGCGTACTTCAGTTCTTCGATGATGTCCTCTCCCATCATATCATGGTCTACAACTGTAATCTTTATAGACATCCCCACCTTCGGCAAAACACAACTTTGTAAAATATTCCAAAAATTATTAACAATGATGAAAATATCGATTTTTATAACAACAGAAACAATAATAAGTTTGATAAAACTAATGAAGTTGTTCATATCAATGAATTGCCTGTCCCGTTTCATACAAATTTGCGATTGACAAGATTCTGGTAAGATATGGCCAATGTCGCTTATGACATGTCACGATTGCTTCCCAAGTACAAGTTGTCCGACACCTCATTGTTCTTGGTGCGCTACGTTTGGTACCTTACAATATCTTGACTGATGTTGGGGGAGTACTAGGGTTTCTTGCAGGAACACAGTCCTTTTAACATTCTGGCTTGTTCAGAAAGCTGAAGTGTACGAAGTCTAAACATTAACCAAATGATCTTGGTGGGTTCAACTAGGTTGCCGTTCCTGGGTAAGGGCCTGGTCTGCATTAGCATAACCAACCCAACTGTGCCAGGATCTGGGCGAGGTCCCTGAAATTATTAGCTTAAGCAGCCTGACTGTGCCAGGGTCTGGGCGAGGTCCCTGAAATTATTAGCTTAAGCAACCTGACTGTGCCGGGACCTGGGCGAGTTCCCTGAAATTATTAGCTTAAGCAGCCTGACTGTGCCAGGGTCTGGGCGAGGGCCCTGACATCATTAGCTTAAGCAGCCTGACTGTGCCAGGATCTGGGCAAAGGGTCCTGAAATTATTAGCTTCAGCAACCTGACTGTGCCAGGATCTGGGCAAGGGCCCAATTAATGTGCCAGGATCACCCGAATCCTCGTTAGTTATCACAATTACCATTACATACTCAGCGGTACAATGTCCCTAAGCACATAATGAAATTAATAATTATAATTTTGTAACATGTAGGTTTTGGTAAAATCTTTCACTGGCATTGAATTGAATCCAATAGTACATGTATTCTTTCTTCGAAAACCTTACCACGATGAAGAGAACTTGATCACAATAACCCTTGACCATGTGTGGTAATAACTTGTCAATAATGACTTGTCACAGTACATGTATATACCTTTTGGGTGGACGTGAACCTGCTGGTAGTCGGGTTGTGCATATCTCCAATCACGTTACCGAATGCTATATCCTTCGCGTCATCATATGGCGGCGTTTGCGTCTTGAGTATATCGCAATACCTGAACAGTCCATTAAGTACATGCATATCAGCAAGGTAATTGTTATAAATATATTCAATATTCGACATCCAAATAATGCACAATGGAATCGTGGTATTTACAACATTTATTTAAGAAATGGAACCCAGACCAAAGGCAAGACCATGCCGTGTACATTTCCCAACACAGTAAGTTAAATCACAAATGAGAACTGAATGATTTCATATTCTATAAAAATAGTATAGTGCTCTTGAATTAAAGATTATGTTTTTTTAGGATTTATTTCGTTAATCGTTTGTGATATTTTGTTACATAAGACATCAACAAACATTTTTTATGCTTTATGTTTTTGGGTGAAAATGTTCTTCAAACCTCTTTGATCCAATATGAGTGTAACACAATCGGAAGAACGGGTCGCAGCGAGACGATGAACAGAAAGCAAAGGCGTCACAGCACGTCCCCTTGCCGTCGGCCACTATACTGTCCGGGTTCGAATAATGATCCAATCTCACGGCTATGGTCCCACTACACTGGACTTGCTGTGTAAAGAGAAACTGATGACAGAACTTTAACTACGTCAAATACAAAGAGTGTAATTTTCAAGAAGAAATAACTATTGAAAGGACATTCATTTTCATCTTAAAATGTACGTTTGTTGAATTAGTTTACGCCAAAAGCATGTTTTTGTGTTAAGTAGGTATTGTTTAACATCGTTTATCAACATCATTCATTTACTAAATGTGTATGAAGGCGTCTGAGTTTGATGGAGCAGAACGCGATGTGATGACTGACCATAAAATATTACACACAAATTAAAAACTTAATCTCTGCACTGAATCCAGTCGTTTATGGACCAAATTCTAGAAATATAGTTATCTTGCTTCAAAAGGCGGATTCATTGTGTAGAATTTTAATTTTTGATATTATTACTTACCTCAAACGATATTATTAATACAGAAACGAGCCTGAAAATGACAACACATTCCATATCTACCGCTGCCCTGGCATACGGCTTTGCCTCAGTATGGTACAAACCACCTTAGACCAATATACATGAACAGTTACATTATTTGTATACAATGTACATGCTTTTAACAATCCAGTTTGCAAGTTCATGTCTAAAATTTGTATGTGCACATCAATACTACTTTATAGTACATTTTAATACCAATAGTGGATAATTAAGTTTCCTGAAACATGCAGACGTTGACAAAGAAAAGTGTCATTTTCTGTTGTAACCTTGGCCGTGGTTCCGTGATACGACGCGTATTTCATCTCGTGGGAAAAGGGAGTGAGGTCAAAGAAGAAATTAGGACATTTGTAAATAAATGTATTTCTATTACGTTGTGTTCGTTTTTGTGTTGTTTAACGCCGCACTCAGCGATATTCCAGCTATATGGCGGCGGTCTGTAAATAATCGAGTATGGACCAGATCAACATCATGAGCATCGATCTACACATTTGGGATACAACGTGTTAACCAAGTCAGACCACCCAATCCCGTTAGTCGCCTCTTTCGACAAGGCCTGAATTACTCTAAGCCGGATCTTCTTGTTGCAGAAGATCAATTCTAAACTTATGAACCGATTGTAATATATTGAAAGAATTGTAAGAAGATACTTAAATCATAATAGTGATGATGCCAGATGGTCGCGAAAACGCGAATATTTCTATAAACAGGGTACGACACATGTTTTATCCATATTGCCAGATGCGTTACGTTGAAAGCAATAATTGTCTTACTCTGAAGTCAAGATGTTGGTCTCGAAGAGGAACTGAACACGAACGTATATGATTGACTTTTGTGAGACGTATGAACAATGAGTGAGTGAGTTTTGTTTTACGCTGCTTTCAGCAATATTCCAGCAATATCACGGCGGGGGACACCAGAAATGGGCTTCACTGACTGTGCCCATGTTGGGAATTGAACCTGTATCTTCGGCATGACGAGCGAACGCTTTAACCACTAGGCTACCCCACCACCCACGTATGAACAGCGTTATGCTGAGGTGACCTGAATATATTGATATCCGCATTAATCAAGTATCACCCACCTATTATATGATCAGTACGAAAATACTACATGTTGTTGTATATGATTTGAAAACAAAATTCCGCGTTTTGAAATGGTAACTGTAACATATTTTACTCTGCTTATAATAAAACAGACCGAAATTGAAATTTGGTAACAATTTACCTAAAATTTGAGAAGAATAACCAAAACGTGAATATCAACAATGACAGAAGGTAGGGTCACCATGACTACGCCACAATCTAATTGTCAGTAAGTTCTCAAATAATGATTGGCACCTCAGTAGCTGGTGTAGCGACCCTTATATCTGCCAGTCTTGACCTTACTGGCAATCAAACGTCGATTTCTCAAATTTTCTGCCATTCCGCACGGTGTACCTGCGTCACTGCCTGCATATTTGATTTGGAGGATCTCTAGCTCTCAACACGATAGTTCCAAAGATGTTATAAGGGGTTCATATCTGGTTTCCTTGGGGTAATGGCAATGTTTCGATGGCGTTGTTCTGCAAATAGGCGAGAATCTTTGGTGTGATCTTGTGGTGTCCTCCATGAATATCCGACTACTGGCGAGGAGATGGTTATCAACATGTGGCACGACGACTGTATCCAAAGATTCATGTTGATAACTTCGACTATTGAGTGTTCCAGGTACTGTAGTGAGATCACACTTACCGTCATTCGAAACGGAATCTTACACCTTTTAGTAGTCATAGTCAAAGTCAAAGATATTTATTGTACTTAAGGCCTCCGGCCCATATACAAGTAATGCAAGTATATATACAGCACATGTTACAGACATTTCACAAAGAAATTACAGTTCAGATAAGATATTGCTTCTAAGGAAAACAGCATGTTTTACATAAAGCGCAAGATTACGTATTACATTTTCATTTTTGGAGGATAGAATGGAAGCAAAGACAGATGAAGGATATTTTAACAGGTAATTATTTGGGGTATATTTTTTTCTTAAATCAGCATAATGATGGCATACAAAAGCGAAGTGAATGTCATCTTCTATAGCCGAGTTACATAATGGACATATCCTTAAACGTCTCTCTATTGAAAATCGTCTGCCCTTATTTACTGATAAGTCTAACAAGCCCAATCGAAAATTGACAAGTGTGCGTCTGATATTTCTAGATGTCAATACAGATAGATATAGTTCTGGTTGAATTAAGCTCTTATGTGATCTATACAACTGGTATCTTGAGCTATTGTCTAGACAGAATGCCATTCTTGATTATACATGCTAACAGATTGTTCTCGAAATTGCTTAAGAAATAGATTAATATTACCAACTGTTTGAATTTAGCCACACAAATCCAAAGCCATGAGAAAATAAAAGAGTTCTAATATGAGACGCCCATGTTGTCTTACCCTTATCATCTAAATGTACAAGCATGTTATAAGCTAGTTTGGGGATTGTTTGTTCGTGCATTCCAAGGATCTTTAACCAATATTTTAAACATCTGATTTGTGAATTTATATATATCGGATATCTACCGCATTCTCCATAAACCATACAAGTTTGTGCTGCTCGCACTACATTTAAAAATCGTTTACTTGCTAAAAGGTGTAGTTTCTCTAGACATTCATGACGTTGAAATCCCCAAATTTCAGACCCATAAAGCATAATCGGTTGGATTTGTGCATCAAACAATATAAAATATATTTTCGCGGTTAAAATTCCAAAATTCTGGGATACTGACATAACATTAATAAGAGCCTTCTTAGCACGTGATTTTAGGTCTATAACACTCTTTTTAAAGTTCATGGTATGGGAAAACTATAGTCCGAGATAGGTATACTGATTAACAATAGATAAATATTTGCCACTCAAGAACCATTTTCTTTAGAGGCGACAGGCCCACCTCTTCTAAAGATAACTATGTTTGTATTTACAAAATTAACAAATACTTCCATTCATTTGTATAACGATCCAAAATATTCAGTTGGTTTTGTAGACCGACGATAGTATCTGACACTAAAATTACATCATCGGCTAAAAAGGAGGATACAAATTTCAATCATATCTGGAAACACACCATGTTTACCTGGATTAGAAATATCATAATACATTTCGCTTATAAAGAAGGAAAACAATACAGGGCTTAAAATACACCCTTGCCGAACTCCCATGGGACAGTCGAAAACATCGGTGACATCATCACCACAACGAACACATGATTTAATATTCAAGTACATAGATTTTTAAATAGAATACATTTTCCCTTGTAAACCAGACTTTCGTAAGCAGTGCAATAATTTACAACGATCCACAGAGTCAAAAGCTTTCTTAAAGACAACAAATGCTACATATTATATAAAGTTTGTGTTATTACGCGATAGACACTTTTGTATTATTGCATATAGTGTAAAGATATGGTCAGTAGTTGAATAATCTTTTCTAAAAGCCGCCTGACATTCAGGAATTAAGTTTCTTAGATTTGACCAGTTTGGGATTCTGTTGTTTAAAACAGTTGTAAATATTTTCCCAATAACACTCATTAAAGATATGCCTCTATAATTATCTGGAGCCCCCTTTTTATGTATAGGGACGATAATTGAACGAGACCAGCTTTCTGGAAACGAACCACTTTCAAACCACAGGGACCATCTCTTGATATGTATCGTTACAACTTCTCCATACGCGACAACGGCCGTCGGTAACGTGCAGAAGACTAGTGAACTCTACTCTGTGTCCTCTCGGAACCCGCACCACACATGTGAGTCGTGCCAGACGAATTATGGGCCAGGCAACACGTTGATGGGTGTTCCCGATCTTCCAGATCTTGGACGATCTTGACGTCAGTGGTGGCCTCGTGATTCCTCAAATGCCGACTGATAACCGTGTGGTAGTTGTTCATGACATTTCAACAAGACATCATTGCATCATGCATATTAGTAATTTGCCATCGTGTATTTTCTTAGCCATGTCAAGAAAAGTTATATTTAAAATCAATTCAGAGACAGGAATACACATTCCGAAACTATGAAATTGAAACCCCAATGATGTGCTTTGCACTTTTACAGCACGCGAATATGCGATCCATACCTTTGAGATACACGTGCATTCCAGTATGCTAGGCTATGATTGACGGTTAAACCATTTTTTAAACATTGCCCTTGGATTCATGTGGTGCACAGTCAATGCCCTTGAGTAAATTTTAAGGTTTCGAAGAGAGCCTATTTCAGTCCCAAGACTAACTTGTTATCCTAGTTATAGCAGTTATCTTAAGAATATGGTTTTGTATCTGATGATAATATCCCTTATCTATATCTCAAGATTATGTACTTAAATTTGTATTTCAGGCTTATATACTGGTACTTGTATCTAAAGATCATGTACCGGTAATTGTATCTGAAGATAAAGTACCGGTTATTGTTTCGCAAGAGGTGAGGTGAAATTGGGTTTAACGTCGTGCTTGAGAATAGTTCGCTCATATGACGACGTGCATGCGCGTGTATGTGTATGTGCGGCTGCTTGAACTAGCCCAGACTGAAGCTGGTTTCATAGTGCTAGCCCACTGAGATACCATGCCGCAGTGAAGCATGAATACCCCACTCAGACACATTATACTGACTCCGAGCCGACCAGTCCTTTTTGTACCCATTAATGCCAGGCGCCAGGCAGGGACCAACAAGTACCATATTTTAACGTCTTTTGGTATGACGCGGTCGGGCATCGAACCAGCGACCTTCCGCTCTCCGGGCGGACGCTCTAACCACTACACCAGGGAGGCGGTTCTCTTTTTGGGACGCGGTCGGGGATGACGCTCTAACCACTACACCAGGGAGGCGGTCTGTTTCGCAAGATTACATACTTAGTCTAGTATTTGAATCTCAAGATTATGTACTGGTATTTATATCTCAAGATTATGTACCGCTTTTTGTAGCGCAAGACTACGTAACGGTGTGTGTTTCCCAAGATAATGTACCTTTATTTTTATTTCAAGATTATGCGCCAGTATTTGTGTCTCAATGTTTTAACGTTATATACAAGTGTTTGTATCTCAGGATTATGTGCAAGTATTTGTATCCGGCACCGGCATGTAAACTCATCGTTGGAACGAACATGGCAACAGTTTCTCAGGTGCAATATTTTATTTTGATACAGAGTCTATAATACGTGTATTACGTGGCTCCGACGTCCCTCCTCTCTCAAGCCTGTCCTGGTTAAGGCAGCACACTATTTAGCCCAACGTTCCGGTCGTCTTGTGTTGTACTTGGCCTTGCTCGGTAGCTTTTTAACATGAGGCTCAGCCTTCACTTTATTTTGACACTTCCTGGAAACCAATGAACCCCTAACTATTAAAATAGGTTAATTTCTAGTGTAACGTGTACGTTCTCCAATTTCATTCAATTGCTGATGAGATTTTACGACGCTTTTAACGGTATTACAGAAGACTGAGGACGCAATTCTGATAAATAAAATCATTATGACATTATGTGCTTGATTTATTGCATAACACATAGTGCTAATATAATAATCAACAGGCAATATACCAATATCGTACAGAAAACAATAGCAATATGATAAAAGTAACTCTCATTTAAGAAATTCAAGGTTGTCTTTGCAGTACCTTCTGAGCAAAATAACCAGGCCTGTGAAGGGGACTATGGACATCACACCACACACAGTCAACACGAAATCTAGCGTCCTGTCCCCCTGAGCAGCGGACACCTTGCAGTACAGATAACACAACAATGTCAGGCGATGATGATAATGATAGTTATGATGATGATGATGATGATGATGATGATGATGATACCAACATCCAATGTAATGATAAAAAAATAAATAATAAATGTTCAATTAGATTCTATATTTAACATCCGATATAAATTGTAATATTAAATTTTTATTATGTTTTAAGAAATACATATATCACTGAACATAAGGTAAAAAAATATGTACATGGGAATGGCGAATTCGATTCTGTCTGGTACTTGCTGGTTCTGTCTGCTGTGCAGTAGCAGTGGTGGTAGAAGCAGTAGCAGTAAAAGGCATCGTTGTCGATATCGTCGTTGATCGCAAAGTCGTAGATGTAGATGTTGGACTGGCGGTCGTCGGAATGGATGTCGTTGATGGTGTCGTCGTAGTGGTTGGAATCAGTGTCTCACAGAACGTACCTGTCAATAAATTTGATCATACACATTTCAAGGGACCAGTTGCACCAGTAAACTTTTGTGGCTGCTTCAAAATTGAACAGCTTCAACATTTTAGTCGTGTAGAGCAAGTTAATGCCTGTGACTTAACAGCTGTGAAGATACGGATTAGAACCGGTCTTCAGCAACCCATGCTTGTCTTAAAAGGCGACTAACGGGATCGGGTGTTCGCTTACTTGATCAACAAATGTCAGCGTACTCCAGTTGTGTAAATCAATGCTCATAATGTTAATCACTGGACTGTCTGGTCCAAATTCGATTATTTAACATACTTAACTATAATTTTCCTAACATCTGCTGACTACTGCTTTAAATAACACACATACAAATAACGATAGAACATTCTTTGGTATGTGTGGGCGGTGGGGTAGCCTGGTGGTTAAAGCGCTCGCTCGTCACGCCGAAGACTCGGGTTCGAATCCCCAAAAGGGTACAATGTGTGAAGCTCATTTCTGGTGTCCCCCGCCGTGATATTGTTGGAATATTGCAAAAAGTGGCGCCATGATATTGCTGGAATATTCCTAAAAGCGGCGTAAAACTAAACTCACTCACTCTATCGTATGTTTGTGACAACGTATTTGTGACGCTAATTTTTGAAAACCAAAACAACAGAGGTGGAATTTTACAAACACATTAAGAAGGAGAAAATTATGCGGACATGCTGTAATTCTCATTGAACGCATTCACAAAGTAATTTTTGTGTCTGACAAAGTGTTCTATGTATTGATTTTTTTTCTGTTAATTCAGCCGTACCTGTATAGCCACTTTCACACAGGCAAGAATAGTCACGAGGGTTGTTCCGACAGGTGGCGTTGTTTTGGCACGTGCTGTTGAAACAGTAATCCCATTGGTCACATTTTGCTCCAATCCACTCTGAAACAGCAAACACAATGAAAATCAGGATTATTACAAATGAGGCAAAAATAATGAAGCATTCATAAAATATTCATTTCTGCACCGCATTTTCCACAGAATCCATACTTAACACACGCCTAACAAATACGCTTCTATAATCTGCATATTTGTTTACCGTACAGTTTAGAATCTGTATCTTGTATTCTATATTCAACTCACTGTCGAGACAAACCCTCTTGCCCGTGGGGGCGCAGATATAGTGACCGGGGTCGTCCTCTGCCCTACAGTAGGTGCCACATCCGTTGCCATAGTTATGAGCATAGCACTGTACACGTACAGTCGCCTCAAATCTACAAACAGATAATTACAGTTTCTTTAAACTCTTTAAGCTTTTATAGTGTTATTGGTTTGCAGCCTTTCTGGAATTTGGTTTTCGGTTATGTCTGTTACAGAGTTAAGAATACGACAGTTCACTAACGATAACATAGGATTGAAAGATATATTTCTTGTTTCGTTTCCAAACATATGATCAGTTATTATTATTAATGAGGAAACTATGTTGTAACATACATTACAGCACTCATCTACCCCCACCCATCTTAAGGATATTGAGTGGTTAAAGCGTTCGCTCGTCACGCTGAAGGCCCGGGTTCGAATCCCAACATGGGTACAATGTGTGAAGCCCATTTCTGGTGTCCCCCGCCGTGATATTGCTGGAATATTGCTAAAAGCGGCGTAAAACCAAACACACTCACTCACTTAAGGATATTAGGTAAGAATAGAGACCTTCCAATGTATGTGTCATGTTAGCCATACAAGTCAAGTACATTTATGTCAAGTACATTGATCGGGTGACAATCGATTGATTGGGCAATCGATTACTGACCTGGTGGGGCGTGGCTCACGACATCAATCACTGGACTGTCTCAGACTCGATCCTTTACAGATCGTTGTCATGTAGATGGAATGTTGATTTTTCCTTCGGTTAAAGTACAAACAAAAAGAACCATTACACTGGTATTTCAGCCATGACTCACGTTATGACGTTCCCCTTCATGGTGATTGACGTTCCCGGCAACGTGCTATTGAAGGTCAAGGCCGTTGCAACGTCGTAGTGAACGGTTTCAATGTTGTCATTGGAGCCGAACAGAAAGCCTGTGTCGTGATCCTGAGCATTGACTTCTATCCTTAAACCGGTCTAAAATATGAAACAACCCACTTAATAAATGGTCATTTTATACATACATTTGGTATTCTCGATCCCCCCTTTCTGCTTTCGGCTATGGGAGCTATGCCAACATGCTCTTGTCATGCGTGATTAATCTACCAGTCTTACGACTTCCCCGTTACTATTGCGATCTCAACCCGATAGAGATGATAAGGGGTATTCACAGCAGTAATCGTCCGCATTGACGAAGACCGGACTATTGAGATTTCATGATATACTGTAGGTGGAGGACTACATTGATACAACCGATATTTATCTTCATACGTTTACTGAGAACATTATAGAACATCAACTTTCCTTTGGTTTTTATTACATGACGTACGTCAAAATGGTCGAAGTCGAAGGTGATAGGGTTGTTTGTGTTTCCGCCGATGCTCTTGCCAAACTTTATCTGGTTCATGTTCTCGTAGCTTCCAGTCTCTACAGGACATTTTCTGAAGCAGAGTGAGTGAGTGAGTGTTACATGGCTTCAAACAGTATTTCAGCAGCATCAAAGTGAGGCAGATTAATGTGGGTGGAAAATATATCTAAGAAGTTATAGATTTTCATTACTGTATGAAATCAACGGACAGAGGTATAATAATAATAATAATGATAATAAACGGATATTTCTTATGCGCCATAGTCCATCATCCAAAGATCATCATCGGATTAGACCGTTGATCCGAACACAAAACACGTGCCTCTTTATGCCACAAATGAGAGACGCATCAATTACATGCCTGATGCACAAGTGGCAAATACTGAAATCGGATAATCTGGTAGTTATAAGTTCTGCTCAAGAGTTTAAATCGTTTCAGCATTAAACGGGAGGACAGATAATAGATAGGGCTGAAAGCGTGAAACATTTTACTTTTAAGTGACTTGAAGATTACCGCATTTTGGACAACTGACCAGTGACCATTTACAGGGAAAATAGCAAACTATCATGAATTCTGTACCGTGTTTGTTTTCGGTTTAAGTAGGTTGTTGAGTGAGTGAGTGAGTTTAGTTATAAGCCGCGTTTAGCAATATTCCAGCAATATCACGGCGGGGGACATCAGAAATGGGCTTCGCACATTGTGCCCATGTGGGGAATCGAACTTGGATTTTTCAGCGTGACAAGCGAACGCTTTAACCACTAGGCTACCCCACCGCCCCAGGTTGTTGAGTAATGAAGCACATAATGATACAAGTGTTTATACAATAATTGTATAAGTCAGTTTGACAGAGATCCAACTAAGACAGTGTCCAGAATAGGCACTTTCCATTGTACCTATAGCATAACATAGATGTATATACTATTACTCGGCTGAACTGGGCAGCTCCTTGTAGCAGACCTTGAACAGAGGATCACAGAGGTCCTTACAGTTGAAGACCCCCTCGCAACACTCTCCCCCAGAATCCCTGCCACTGGGGTTAGAGTACTGGATGAACTCGACAGTAACACGACCCTTCCCTGACGTCACCTGAAATCGTGAGTGAGTGAGTGAGTGGGTGAGCGAGTTTAAGTTTACGCCGCACTCAGCAATATTCCAGCTATATGGCGGCGGTCTGTAAATAATCGAGTTTTTGACCAGACAATCCAGTGATCAACAGCATGAACATCGATCTAAAACAATTGGGATACGATGACGTGTGTCAACCAAGTCAGGGAGTCTGACCAACTGATCCCGTTAATCGCCTCTTTCGACAAGCATAGGTTACTGAAAATATATTCTAACCCGGACCTTCACGGGTGGAACTCATGGACAAAAAGCATGATGGTAAAAGAAACGGAGCTTAATGTCGCGTTCAAAATTATTTCATTTACATGGCAACATGCATAGTTTGTACTTGTGTCGGTTTTATATTAATCGACTGAGATGGGCCAGCACAGATAAGATTAAACTAATCCCATACGTCATACTGTCTCCACGATCAGTCCTTGCTTTATTCTTATAACGCCGCCCGCCAGGCAGGGCAACAACAATTATCATCTTTATACGTCTTTCGGTAAGATGGAAAGGATCGAACCGAAGTAGACGCTGTATCCATTTCACCAAGGAAGATACAAAAATGCCGCGTGATTTAAACATTATTTTAAAAATATATTATCAGTTTCCTTCATGCTAATTTGCTAGTCCACGCAATTGTTCCACACTTTTTCTGGTTACCCAGAGGGCCGTACGCTACACAAATGTCGGAAATGTTTGAAGATTGTATTATTCATCGTTTATGACGTCACGAACGGTGTGACGTTGTTCCAGCAATGTATTGACTCAGCTTGTTATCGGGAACCCAACATGTTTTCATTATCTCAGAAAATACCTAGTAGCACACCTAACCTACCCTCAGAACTGATTATTATAAGAATCCCTGAGCTGGGAAATGACATCAGTAAACACTGAAGACACTAACGTTATTCCTCGTCGCTGGCAAGTTGTTCTCGAAGTATGACATTGGCAAATGTATACACCCAAATTCTTATAGGGGCTTTGAAATAGGGACTACCTATCCTTGCAAAATGGCTGTATAATTTGACAATGTGATATTGAAAAAGGTTGGACTAATCAAGGATTCGTGATATATGTGTAGATTTGCTGTTGAACTAATTATATATCTCAGCGTAGAATTGGCAGTTCATGCACATGACAATTTCATCAGCCTTCATTGGCCATCGTTGAGTACAGTTGGCTGCCATTTTGATGACATTTTGATGACAGGCCGTTGGTCCTCTCTGTGGCAATTCGGTGTTTTAAAAACTAAGCTTACACAATTATCTGAAGATATATAAATTTTTTTCTGATACCATTTGACCAGGTCTATGAATTAAACTTAACACTTTTGTCATCTTGACATGTTGTGTCTGACAAGATGATTCCATACAGAATATTTTATGTCTGTCTGTCTCACTCTGTTTAAGGAAATGACCAGAAAACACATAATTTCAATGATAAATATAACCGAATTCAAACAGTTTTATTTCTCCTGACTCAAGTCACATAATGCATACTAGAAAACATAGCTAATATACATTTACATGTGTTTCTTTTTCGTATTGTCCGGTCTGGAAACATAATCGGAAGATTGCTCTCAGAAAATAGGAGGCGGGATTAGAAGAATTGCCTGACAACAAAACTATTGCTGGAATGGTATGCGTTTTTTCTAGATTGTATCAACTTATATTAACATGTACTTCTTACAATGAACATAAGCCTGATTATAAGCCTTTGTGTTCATCATATCGGTAAACATCTGAATGTAAACATCTGCATCATCACTCTCTTCCCAAATAACACTCACGAGTCTTTCTGTACACGTCACCTTGTTTTTTAGATCTCAATTGCTTTTGTTTCGTTTTGAATTTGTTTAAACGCCATACGTATATTAATATATTGTGAATAAATATAAGTATTCAACTTAAAAGAGGAATTCATGAATTTAATCTTGCCCTTGCAGGCAAAGAAAATATTGATGCTGCAATGCCCTTCTGTCGATGTCAAAACATTGGGAAGATTCCCTGAAACAGTGACTTACAAGTAACAGATCCGGAAAAGATGACATAAAACTAATCAGAAAGATATAAAAACAATGTAAATTAATGAAAATTGTAAAGATCCAACCTAATATACATGTATCACAGTTACAAATATTGCGTAATAACATTTCAATATATGTTGTGTTTTTTTCAGTTGTTTCATGACCTGGGAAAACGGAAAATAAAACTCACCTGTATGAGATATACCAAGCACATTAAGAACAGGGTGCGACCCATGGCGTTTTATCAAGACTGTCTGGCCCATTCTAGTCATCGTGTTATACTTTATAGGGTGTTCACGTGTGTTTACATGGTCACTCGGGATTACAGTTCAGTTGGTGTCCTTGTTTATCTGGACAATAACCCTACGGTTTGATCTAGGGAGCATTAAATCTTTAGATTTCTCATTATTTTCACTTAAGGGAATCCCTCGTGAAACGTTTAACGTCACCGGTATATTTACCCGTGGAATATTTTGAATGATGACTGACGGGTTCCAAGTCTTGGTATCTATTTGAAAATGACTGAAGATATGCCATGATTAAACTGACAGGTGGATACAGCAAATGTGTTTTATCGTTTTGTTGTTATTGTAGACGTCGAGAGCCAAACCAGAGACTGTGGTCTTGGAGCTGACGTTAGACAAAGAAGCCATAATTATTCGAGAAGAAATGGCGTTTTAACGTCCCGTTGAAGACTATTTCAATCTCAAAGTGACGTGTGCGTGTGTGTGTATGCGTGCATATGTATTTACCCATACCTGTCACCCTTACCATGTTGACAAAATCCACGATATGGCAATGCAGATGCACGTACCACTCACAGTCCACATGGACGCTGCATCGTGGAAAAGGGTCTGACACTTGTTTTATAAAAAAATGAGCACTTGGTTATCGAGATTATAGTTCAAGTTAGTCAAGAAAGCTCAGCGACTAAGCCGATGTTCGGTGTTACATCTCATGTTATCTTATGATTTGTTTGTTTGTTGTTTAATCAAACAAACAATCGAGTGACTGACATCATGAGCACCCTTCTACTAGTTAGGAAACGATGACATGCATTAATTAAGTAAACTTGCACGTCATATAAAATCCATGTACACCCGTAAATTCAGCAATAAACACTAATCCCCCTTGTCATACGAGTAAAGCCCTTCAAACCAGGATGACAGTCACCGATATTTGGGATATCGACCTCGTTTGTAACATTGCATTTGATCAGATAATTATGTTACCCTTTTGATGCATAGGGACATGTGACAAATAGACCTGGTTTATTTTCATCCACTCACTCTGGTCTACCTACCTAAGTACCTGCCTAGCTACCGAACTACCTGCCTGTGTACTTCACTGCAGGTCTACCTACTGACTGCTTACCTGGCTGGAAGTTACCTACCTACCTACCTACCTACCTACCTACCTACCTACCTACCTGCCTACCTACCTACCTAAAACCCCACCACCCACACGCCTACCTACCTACCTACCTTTCTACCCACCACCCAACCGACCACCTACCTACCTGCCTGCCTGCATGCCTGTCTACCTAAAAGCCCACGTACAGACGCCTACCTACCTACCAACCTACCTACCTACCTACCTACCTACCTACCTACCTGCCTGCCTACCTAAAAACCGAAAATGAACCAACCATCTTGCCTACATTCCTACATGTAAGTACCAACCAAGCTAACTACTGTCCTGCCTACAAGCTTACAAACCCACGATATTGCACCCATCCACCTAGCTAATTCATACAATACTTCAAAAGCAGCTGAGGTTTAATGGCCTATTTAAAGTTGTACAATGTAAAAGTGGTAGTTTTTTGTTTGTTGAAAGAGTGAGTGAGATTGTTTTAAAGCTGCTTATATTCCAACGATATCACGACGGGGACCCCAAACATACGCTTCATATTGTGTAGCAAACATGGAGTGAGATACAAAATAGCCGAGTAAGATTTACTGAACAGTACTCTCCAAATTGAACTATACATAAGCGACATTAACCAGTGCTGGGGATTGTATACGTCTTAACGTAGACCCAGATACACACTAGCATATTATGAGGTGCTCTACTCCCTGCTCAGAGTGCACATATCCACGCAACTTGTACATGCTCAAAGCGCTTGTTTTTTCCCCCTCGATCATTGGATGTCAATCTCAACGGCACATCGTACAACTCTTGCAGCCACTAGGCGCACCAAGTTATTGCGGCGTTCCCATCCTTACGGGTACCCACTTACACATAGTATTCTGGTACACATAGTCACAAGTTTACTGCCTTTTGCTGTACCCGCAACTGGATGTTTGCACGTATTCATATTCTGGTCATATACCAAAGTATATTCGTTGGTTCTTTTAAGTGCTCAGGGTTGTGTACTGTACTCTAGGGGTTGTGACAACACTGAAAGAGTCTGCACACAAAGTTGACTCTACGATGTTTATACCCGGTCACAGGTGGGCTCTATCCCGGCACCTCAAGCTCGCTGGATCACTAGCCTGGTACCTTATCCAGCTCGCCCACCATTCCAAATATGCAGCCACCCAGATAGCATTCAGACGTTGGCCCAACATTGGCAATGGTTTTACCAACATTGCCAACGTTGGGCCAACGTCCGAATGCTATCTGGGCACTGGCCAGTGGCTGGGACCGCAAAACAGTTCGTTATATCCATCAGTTCGTTAGAAGCGAGTTCGTTATATAGGTAGTTTATACTTCGTTATATTGAAAGGCCATTTCTTTGTTCATTCAGGGCTAATTTAAGAATATATCGAATAGCAGGCAGGAATATGCGACCATATCAATGTAAACATCGAATTTCCAAATTTCGAATGTTTGAGAGTCCATAGGTGTGTGTCTTGAATGGAGAGATTGTGGTGGATGTACAGATTCAGTGTCAATAGTGAAGTCTTGCAAATCCAAACTGTTGCGGTATCAGCTAAATTCAACCGGATTAAGCGGTTTCTGGATTAATGAAGCATAATTATTTACTAATATTACCTTGATTTATTATGGCCATTCACAGTATTTGCTGTTTCACTGCAATTTATTCGTAAATAGTGATATAATCAGCGGACTGCGGTGTCACCCGGTTATGCTTCTTGCGGATGTTGACAAAAGCTGCTAACAGTCCACGACACACGTCAGTTTGGGTGTTACAATTGAGCCGTAACGGCGTAAAAAGTAAATACCTTTTTCAAAATGTCTTAAATTAAACTCACTCATGTTAAAACATAGAATAATGTGGCATTGCCTTTTTAAACACAAAATGGCCAATTACACATATCATTTACACAATAACATTGAAGATTACAGCGTTGCATATAGTATCCATGAATTTATTCTTCTAAATAGCTTCTCTGAAGTTGACGTCGCTATTCAAACATGCCTTAGAAATGGGTTTAACTATAAGCAACGCGGTTTGAAGAAATTACAATGACATGAATCATAATGATACTCTTCAGTCAATAGCTAGTTTGCTGTTTGTGAAGGACGTTAGTACGAGTACAGAGAATTAACTGGCCTGATACCTAACCCCGCTCGTGAAACGCGTATCCTGTCGCCAAGTGCAGACACGACTCAAATCATTGCACAGTTAAACAACCCGTTGAAAGAGACAACTCTTAAATAATCATTAAAGCCAATTACATTAGTTCGAACACCCCATTGAAACGACTGTTGACAAAGAGAGCGTCATGGTCTGGTGCTCCTGTAAGACTCCCAGTTGCATGGTGTACAGGTCTGTGGGGATGAACACTGAGGTAAAGAGGACCGAACGGTCTCGCTGTCCTTGTCACTTTACCACTCGTGATCAGAATCCTTGAAGCGATCATACCTGGCGACCCCCAATGCTGTAAAAACGAGTCCACCTCCGGAGACAGGATGGGTATAGATAGAGAGGCAGGGGGTCTGGTAAGACCCCGGGGTGAGCTGAGCGTCTTCAATAGCCCTCGGTTTCCAGGTGTTCACCGTGGGAGATGACATACCCGTGGGGGAGACGGGTGGACGAGATGGATGACACATCACTCATGCTTGGCTGTAAGCGGTGTTGTCATGACTAGTCTATGGTTCACAAAGGTGATTTTTTCATAACTTTAATGTTAAAAAGGGCAGATTTTAAGATAAACATGAGAGGAAGCATCCTTTTATGATCAGTATCTTGTAGAAGACAAAGGTTTCATGAGGCTTGAGGTTAACTTTTCATCGTCCTGTGATGGAAGTAAGGCGAAAGAAACCCTTGGGTGGTTTCCATTAAGAGGACTATAATGTGACGATTCGTTCAGATCGTTTGTCATGACTACACAACTGTAGATCTTTATTCATGAAGAATGTAGGCCTACGTTCTACACAACAGTAGTATCGTACATGATCACCGGTCTGATATCATTATGAATGACAAATATAGTGTTACTTGTCATTGCTTCTTTTATGTTAGGGAAACGTGAAATGCTATATGTCTCGTGGCTGCTTCTGTCCTTTCGTTCATTTGTTGACATGTGATTAGGAATGACAAATCAAGGGTACTTGTTAACCTGTATAATGTAGAAAACTTAAATTGCAATCGGTTGGTGGTGATGTTTCGTTCACACGTTTGAATATGATTGTTAGTGTCATGAAAAGAATCACTTATTCTAGCTGCATAGTTATTTTGGAAACCATACTATGGTGAATCGTGTACTTGTAAATGAGATAATTATCATAATTTCATGCTTTTTGTAAGAAGGTCTAGTGCAGCGGTATCCTATTTTGAGAGCTTCAAGTTCATGCATATCAAAGACGACTAAATTTACTTAATATCTGAAATAGTCTCTGAAATAAAAAGTATGTTACAGAAACAATGTTTGTTAAATTATTTTGATAGAAACAATAGAAAGAAGCCAAGAGACTCTCTGTCTGAGTTAAGTTGGATATATCTCGGGACTGTGACTAACGAAAGAGGTTTGAGAAATGTTAAGGGTTGATGCATAAAATGAAAACCGTAAGTATGAGGTACCGTGTGTAGTTGTCATGGATGTAGCGTCATGAATATTATGAGTAACTATTACAGTTTTATGAATGTATGATCGAATGTATGAATGTATGAATGTACCAGATCGAAGGGTGCTGTAACATAATATTGTCAATGAGTTGACGAACATGATACGTTCATATTTTGTCACTTAAATGCAATATTAAAAGTTGGACAAACTATTAGAAAACAAGGAGAAGAAAGAACATGTACAAGACGCTCGATCACACCAGTGGAACCTCCACTTCCAGCTAAGTAAGTGTGTAAAATGCTTCTTCAGCCTCAGACTCTCCATTTACTTGTAGCTTCCATATATATAATCCTATTACAAGCAATAGAAACGTGTAATATTCATTATCTATGTGAACAGATTCTGGGCCTTTCAAAATCAAAATACACCGATCTGGAACGAGTCCAAAGTGAATGTTTACAACGTTTATCCAGTTTATTACATGGTCTCTGGTTATATCCAAGAGGTAATTGCGTGCAGTCAGTATAGGCGCACCTGGATCATAGGCTGCAGACATACGTTGACACCTTACCTTGCTGTTTGTCGGAAGATTATGTAGACAGGAAACAAAATTTATATCATCGGAAATATTCCTATCTATACTCGGTAACTAGTTTGCAGGATTAAGTAGCTCGCAAAACGACTTTGGCAAATACCTATGGAGTAAAACCGTGATACTGCTTACGGTAACCGAACATATCGAACTGCTCTGACTTACTTAGATACGCTGCATGATCTCTCGCCTACAGATCTCATGGGAAAAATCATATTTTTACCACGAGTGTTCAAGTAAAACTAGCATCTGTTGCTAACAGACAGCATGACAATATTTTACAGACATCATGTCAAATGTTTAAATATATACAAAGCTTAAAGCAACACCTGACTAAACACTCTTACGTGTCGACTTCTAAATCGACACAGTTGGTTAATCCAAAAATCAATACTGTTCGATGTGTCATAAACCAACAAATAACCAAGACGCATAAAGTAGATATGTAATAAACATAAAGTTATAGCATTAACAATTGTATCAGAAAATAAACACAATTATATTATTCATATTGAAGCAACGCAGTACCTCTGCAGGCCCTGATGCTATCTCTGGCATCTTAGTATCTTAGGTTGAACATCAACAGTGTGTGTGCGTGCGTGCGTGCGTGCGTGCGTGCTTGTGTGTCCCTCTCCCTCTGTGTGTGCAAATGTAGTATTGTATTATCTACGATCGTTATTTGTGTGCACAGTACGATCAAATGTAGTATGTATCTATCTGTGATCCTCTATCATGGTGCTGGGATTGAGCTGTTACCTCTGTCCACACAATTATGATGGACTACTGTATGGTATCTTTCTGTGATCGCCTATCATGGTGCTGGGATTGAGCTGTTACTCCTGTGCACATTATGATGGACTATAGTATGGTATCTTTCTGTGATCGTCAATCATGGTACTGGGATTGAGTTGTTACTCCTGTGCACATTATGATGGACTATAGTATGGTATCTTTCCGTGATCGTCAATCATGGTACTGGCATTGAGCTGTTACTTCTGTGCACATTATGATGAACTAAAGTGGGGTATCTTTCTGTGATCGTCAACCATGGTACTGGGATTAAGCTGTTACCTCTGTGCACATTATGATCGACTATTGTGGGGTATCTTTCTGTGATCGTCAATCATGGTACTGGGATTGAGCTGTTACTCCTGTGAACATTATGATCGACTATAGTATGGTATCTTTCTGTGATCGTCAATTGATCGACTATAGTATGGTATCTTTCTGTGATCGTCAATCATGGTGCTGGCATTGAGCTGTTACTTCTGTGCACATTGTGATGAACTAAGGTGGGGTATCTTTCTGTGATCGTCAACCATGGTGCTGGGATTAAGCTGTTACCTCTGTGCACATTATGATCAACTAAAGTAGGGTATCTTTCTGTGATCGTCAAGCACAGCACTGGGATTGAGCTCTGATATGTTTGTGCACATTATGATCGACTATAGTGTATATCTTTCTATGATTGATAAGCATAGTCATGGGATTGAACTCTGATCTTTTTGTGCACAGTATGATCAGATATAGTGCTGGCATTGAGCTGTTACTTCTGTGCACATTGTGATGAACTAAAGTGGGTTGTCTTTCTGTGATCGTCAACCATGGTGCTGGAATCAAGCTGTTACTTCTGTGCACGTTATGATCGACTACTGTGGGGTCGTTCTGAGATCGCCAATCATGGTACTGGGATTGAACTGTTACTCCTGTGCACATTATGATGGACTACAGTATGGTATCTTTCTGTGATCGTCAATCATGGTACTGGGATTGAGCTGTTACTCCTGTGCACATTATGATGGACTATAGTATGGTATCTTTCTGTGATCGTCAATCATGGTACTGGGATTGAGCTGTTACTCCTGTGCACATTATGATGGACTATAGTATGGTATCTTTCTGTGATCGTCAATCATGGCACTGGGATTGAGCTGTTACTCCTGTGCACATTATGATGAACTAAAGTGTGGTATCTTTCTGTGATCGTCAAGCATAGCACTGGGATTCATTATGATGGACTACGGTATGGTATCTTTCTGTGATCGTCAATCATGGTGCTTGGATTGAGCTGTTACTCCTGTGCACATTATGATCGACTATAGTATGGTACCTTTGTGTGATCGTCAATCATGGTACTGGCATTGAGCTGTTACTTCTGTGTACATTGTGATGAACTAAAGTGGGGCATCTTTCTGTGATCGTCAACCATGGTGCTGGGATTGAGCTGTTACCTCTGTGCACATTATGATCAACTAAAGTGGGGTATCTTTCTGTGATCGTCAAGCATAGCACTGGGATTGAGCTCTGATATGTTTGTGCACATTATGATCGACTATAGTGTATATCTTTCTGTGATTGATAAGCATAGTCATGGGATTGAGCTCTGATCTTTTTGTGCACAGTATGATCAAATATAGTGCTGGCATTGAGCTGTTACTTCTGTGCACATTGTGATGAACAAAGTGGGTTGTCTTTCTGTGATCGTCAACCATGGTGCTGGGATCAAGCTGTTGCCTCTGTGCACTGTTACTCCACATTATGATCGACTATTGTGGGGTCTTTCTGAGATCGCCTATCATGGTGCTGGGATTGACCTGTTACTCCTGTGCATATTATGATAGACTATAGTAGGGTATCTTTCTGTGATCGTCAAGCATAGCACTGGGATTGAGCTCTGATATGTTTGTGCACATTATGATCGACTATAGTGTATATCTTTCTGTGATTGATAAGCATAGTCATGGGATTGAGCTCTGATCTTTTTGTGCACAGTATGATCAAATATAGTGTTGTATCTTTCTGTGATCGTGAAGTGTAGAACTTGGAATGAGCTGTTATTTCTTTACACAGTATGATCCACTATTGTGTTGCATCTTTCTGTGATCATGACAGCTGCGAGACCATTCAGAAGACAAAGTAGTATGTATTGCTTGACAGATGAAACAAACATATCAATTTTACAACATCCCACTTGATGGCCCCTGAAACACGAATTCTTCAGAGCACGTTGTTTATAAAGCCACATAACACTGTTAAAGTATAAGTATGTGCACTATGAGCTTGTATCAAACATCAGTCAGTATACTGGTTTTAACTCAGATACAATCCCATCAGCATCACACTTGTTCGGTAAATAAGAGTATCCCCGTGGCTTAATCGGTATTAAAGGTGCAATAAAACACACATAAAAAGCTATTAATCACCTTTAAATTAGAAACATTTTTCATCAAAACAAGTTATACAAAAGCCCAAAACATATGGCATGGTTACAAAATACTTGGATATTTTTCTCGTAAAATATTTGAGATAACTATCAGTAACTCGTGAAATAACATCTCACAGACAGGGGACCTGCGTCCCATCTTATGGCCAGATCTGAAGCAGGTGCAGAACCAACCTTCCGAAACCTGAGACCTTACGCAAGATGTGTGTTTTCAGGGAGAAAGAAACATTATACAGCTAAAATCCTTTCAGATATGTAAACGCCAGCTGAAAACATCCCTTACATATAGATTCGGCACAACTGAATTCTTTCTGTTTGACACTTAACGTTCATGTGTGAAATATTTATATACAGGCCTACTGTGAAGTGTCCAAAAATAATAGGCTTCGTTTAAAGAACTATTACCTTTCTCTCTGGGATACGCTGATAATATTTTAAAACTTCGTTTCATGTGCTCTATAAAGAGGTTAATAAAATCACAAGAAATTGGATTTTTTTTAGATTTACAAAACTATCTTTTTGCTATTTTATCTTTGATAACTTTTTTGATTTGTCAAATACTTCGATTTATATTTTGCTGAAAACGGCACATTCACAGCACTTTTACCCTGCGAATAGCTCCGTAATGGCTGAAAGCAACTTTTATCCACTCGATCAGAAGCACCTGCTTAGATAGGACGATTATACTCGTATGTAAATGTTGGGAGGTTTATAAAAAGGCTCTGTGGTATAGATTGTTATAGGGTTTTTGTATGGGCCTTGTTTAACGCAGCACTGAGCTTTTTTAGACGTATGATGGCCGATTGCTACTACTTATCACAGGCCATCATAATTATGTTAATTGGCGGGTGTTTTGTTTCGATAACTTGACAATGAAACGAGTAGGCGTGTATGATAAATGTGATTCCCTGGATTCCTGGACAGATTATACCCCAAGCATTCCCGAAAAAGCAGATACATATAAAGATCAGGTGGCTGCTAGGTTTCCCTATACCTGAATAGCTATCGATGCCCATGTTATCAACCACCGTTTTGTCTCGCACAGCATCGATTATGCACAGACCGTTGTGATACAATTAGAGGATATTATATGAGTGCACATGTCATACTATGTTTACGACACGAGTGCCTAAATTTTGGCACGAGTGTCGTAAACATAGTATGGTATGGGCACTCATATAATATTCTGTTTATTACCGAAGTCGTCAAATTGAGGAAAATAAACCCAAATCTACTTTCAAACATAGGCTGGCAACCCGCCGTCACCGCATGTAGAACACAACGTCACAGAAGAAACGTGACGTCAAAGCATTGTTCATGACGTCACGTCAGCATGACAAAGTGATATTTTGCCCTAGGGTATCGTATGAAAAATATGAACCCCGATATGTTCGCCCTCGTAGGTAATAAAGTAAACTATGTTTATGACGAACACGCTTATCACGAACTGATGGATATAACAAACTATTTTGGTCCAGGCCACTTGACGTATAATTTAGTCAAAGTGCGTATAACGAACAACAAACTAAATTGATGTTCCCTTTGAGTTCGTTATAATTTACTGTATACCGTTCAAAAGAAGTTAGGGGGCGGTGGGGTAGCCTAATGGATAAAGCGTCAGCTCGTCACGCCTAAGACCCGGGTTCGATTCTCCACATGGGTACAATGTTTGAAGCCAATTTCTTGTGTCCCCGCCGTAATGATGCTGAAATATTGCTAAAAGCGGCGTAAAACCTACTCACTCACTCAAAAGAGGTTAAAGATCACACGGCTCCAGCAGATTACTGCAGCTAACAAATATGTCACGACAAACTAACAGTAGTAGTGTGAATGAATCCAGTGTTCATTAACATCGTTTAGCAACTTGAACATTGCTGACTGCGATGTTATGACAGCAAGGTTAATCCGGATCTTTACCCGTGAAGGTCCGGGTTAGAATATTGATCTTCAGTAACCCATGATTGTCGTAAGAGGCGACTAACGGGATCGAGTGGTCAGGTTCGCTGACTTGGTTGACACATGCCATCGGTTCCCAATTGCGCAAATCGATACTCATGCTGTTGATCACTGGGTTGCTTGGTCCAGACTCGATTATTTACTGACCGCCGCCATATAGCTGGCATATTGCTGAGTGCGGCGTAAAACTAAACCCATTCACTAATCCGGATCTCGGTTTGTCCGGAAACCCTGCTATAGAGAGTGCCATGATATAAAACTAAAGGAACAATTATCTTGTAGTTGTGATCCGACAATCTGTTAATTCGTTAATCGGGACGATTTCACAGACAACACATCATTCGGATTAACGGATTAACAATCACAACACCTGGCGTTCGTGAGGTAAAATACTGCAAGTGCCAGATGTTAAATTACTGGGAATGGTCTTCTCAAACACTGAGTATGCTGGATAGTTTAGAGTGCTATTGTTGACCTTTAATCCCCTAATCGTTAGGCTTCATTCAGTATGTAATGAAGCTCCATCCTGAAATTGTAATTACGTAACTTCTTATTAAGTGATAATACCGACCATCATGGGATTCAACAAGAACGCCTTCTCAATTAACTGATACGTGTTTCAGGATTTCACCATTACCCAGAAAAGTGATTCACCCCATACTACCCATAGTCCTGATTCTAAAGAAAGCATATTTCCTATGGAATTCGCAGAATGATACTTGACCGATAAAACCGTGTACCATAAATCTGTTCTTGTTGTATCACGTCAAATTCTAAATACTGATGAAATAATATTTGTAAACTATTATTCTACATAATTTAATAGGTATATGCCTAATGCTAGTTTCAACACTTCGAGGTCTCATGCTGAAGTAAGTTTCAGCATGTTTCTAATAATAGTAATAATAATAATAATAATAATAATAATAATCTGAGGTCAGTTTCTTTGAGGGCTAGACTCTTCATACGAGGGCTCATCCTTATATGATGAGGCCAAGAGACTAGTTTCTATACTGACTGACTGACTGAGTTCGGTTTTACGCCGCTTTTAGCAATATTCCAGCAACATCACGGCGGGGAACACCAGAAATGGGCTTCACACATTGTACCCTTGTGGGGATTCGAACCCGGGTCTTCGGCATGGCGAGCCAACGCTTTAACCACTAGGCTACCCCACCGCCCCTAGTTTCTATACACTGAGGCGTATTCTTGGCTTGAGTGATCCATTCATATCATTTTCATCGCTATTTTGTATTTTATGCCAAATGAAATCTGTTTCAGTAGAAAATAACGACTGATTATTCTCTGGTTTTATATTTACAAAAAATCTGAGTTAAAGACTAGTTGATATCTGATCTCTGATACATCAGTAGAGCGAATAGCAATGCCCATCACTCAGTGTTAATATCACTCAATGTATCGTCATCGTAATTCAATATTTTGTTCGACACCCTTGACATATTTTCGTAATTAATGGCGCCATATTTTATATTTTATCAAGTAATGTTTTATGATATAATGGGCTCGTTTTCACACTGTCGACCTTTAAATCCCTCTAGACACAATAAACATCAAGGTTCTACCACAAACAGCAGACCGGTAACATGGTGTCTCTTCTACCGCACCTGCCACCTCGGCCCTGTAACATCAGCTATATTCGCCTTGTTAATTTTACCTCTGGGTGTTAAGTTGACATTTACGTTTTCGAGCTCATAACCATGAAATATGATCACAAGCATTTTGTGAAACAGTTTGAGGCGCCATGTTTCCGACACATTTTCTTTGAAAAGACGTCAAAGTATTTTGTCTCATTGATAATTTTATTACACTGTTTGAGCGTCTCCATTCTTTATGGCGTAAACTTCTCTCCGCGCTCCATGTCTCATGACTTACCATTCACGGGCTTCCCGCCACTATTTCAAGAGAGGGTTCTTAAGCGGTTCCACCTGTAGAGGGCAGAATGAGCGAAGGTAGAGGACTATTAACTCTCATTAAAGGAACACGCATATTGTTAGCTGGCCATGCACAAAAGTGGAGTTTATTGAAATTCGCTGTAAGACGAGGGTTATTAGCCTTGAACTAAGGGTACGGCGAGAAGCCGGCAATTATACACCCGTTCAATTCCTTGTTCAAAGTAATAAATACGTTTTTTTTCTATCGTGCGCCATTTATTGAGAATAATGATGTCATGAATGGTGCTTTCGGCCGTAGGTGAGAAAAATGTACAAAGTGAGCAGAAGCTGTGTGGAGCTCACCGCTGTCCCTCGGGGTTGATCTTGGGGGAGATATAACCGGATTAAACTTTTACAGATTAACGACTACTGACATATGCTAATAGCTTCAGATTAGATGAATTAAATGGTAATTTTATTGTTTTGGGGACTACGTCCGATTCAAATATAAAATAACGATCATATAGAATAACGATTCCGACGTTCCTAATTGACGTAAACGTTGGGACAACGATTAGCTGTAAAGTGACGTTCGCGGAACTATATGTATGTAGAGCAGTCCTGGGTCTATACATGAAGGACATTGGTTCTTGTTGGAACCGTGTTACCAAAAGGAATAAGTATATAAACATACAAGCACAGTACTGTGTATCTTTTGAAATATCACGCATGCTTTTAACAAAGATATTTTTTATTAATGAAGAATGTTTTTTATACTATAACACACAATACATATTTGCGGTAAAGTTGAACTTTCAAATTCGAAGAAAATGATTACTTTTTGAGAGGCTGCGCGGAAATGTAACAAAGTGAAGTAAAAAACTTTATTGTTGATGTGAAGCAGATATAAGACTCAGAGTACTTGTCAATTTTATCACCCCACAGTTCAATAACGGAAATTTGGTCACAAACTACAAGGAGGGGTATGCTATAGTAAGTGAACGAGCTTCCTGTATCAACTATATGCATTATGCTACTCGTGAAGATCGGGGTTAGAAACTTCAGCAACTTATGCTATGTCAGCGATGCTATGCCGTAAGAGGCGAATAACGGGATCGGGTTTTAAAGATCGCTGACTTGGTTGATGGATGTCATCATATCCCACATGCGTAAATCGATGCTGAGGATTTCAATCACTGGATTGTCTGGTCCAGACTCGAATATTTAACGACCGCCGTCACATAGCTGCAACATTGCTAAGTGCAGCGTTAAACTCGAACCACAAAGCAAAAGCTTATCTTCATGTGACTGCGATACGGATAGGAGTTTGTGAGTAGTCATGTAACGGTAGAAACGATGACACCCCAGCATCCAAAGCCAGGATTCGTATCGTTGATCATATCACTCTTTTGTCGAAAGCAGTTGAAAACTGGCGTTCGTATGAAGAAAATAAACCTCTGCGATTTCACAAGTATTAGTTCTGATCAGCTGGTAACACATATATCCAAAACAGAATAAAAAACCTATCATGATCTTCAAAACAGTGTCTGAAAAAGACACAACATCTATAATGTGATATATTTGATGCCGTTTCGTTGCTCTTGATTTTGTTTCAGACTAACGTATTAGGAATATTATCATTTATGTTATTCTCGTTTTTTGTTTCTTTTGATGATTTCATACTGGACATAACTATTTTCTTTCTGAAGTACCATAAACTATCTAAAGTTGGAAAGTACTTTCAAAACATTGCATCCAGGGGAACGATGAGTATATGAAACGTCTATACAAGTTGCTGTTGTAAACATATGATCATTAGGATAAACGAAAACATAAAGAGTGTTTTTTTTATCTTTATGTAACAATTTACAACAAGCACTCATTCAAAGTGTATGCAAAACCATGAAGTATCATCTATTGACAAATTATTTCCTGACAGACAAATTATACGTTCGTATTTCGTTTCATCAAAGATGTTTTCTTTTGTCTCTGGAGCTGCACGTGCTACACGAGAGCCACCCACATATCCTGCACGTGCATAACAAATCATGTAAAGGAAATAAAATAGCTGACAGATATTTTCGTATATTACAAAAACTGGTTCAATACGAGTTTCATATGAAAAATGAGTTGACATAAATGGACATTTAAATCATACTGGGAAAAATAAAACCCGGCTACTCACAGAAACGAAAGCAGATTCTGAACACTAAAGGTGTATATGCATAATAAATATAATGAGTATATCCAGCACATAAAGATGGGCAAAATGTTCAACAAGTCTTCATTCACACGAAACAAACTTCGGCACTTCAACAGGTACTTGCATTCCGCGATAGTTCTATCCTGCATACATGAAAGTTGAATCACGTAATCCATCGTTATGAATTGTCGTCTTTGTCCAAGAGGTCTTGTAAGGCTTGGATGTAAGTCTGCGCCATTTGTAGCGTTTCATACTTTGATAGTTGCCTGTCATCTCCAATGGAAGGCACCACTGTTCTGAGTTTATCAAACGCAACGTTGAGACTCTCCATCCTCTTCCTTTCTCTTGCATTGGCAGCAATTCTCCGTTTCTTCTGGATGTCCTTCGTAATAGGCTTAGGCAGCCGCTGTCTCCTTCTCACTGGAACGGTGAACTTCTCACCACCAAGTCCATCTTCCGTCCCCTTGTATACGTGGCCTGTGGGGGAACCCGGGGGTCAGGGAAGGTGAAATGCGTGTGGCTACTCTCTAAGGGTGTCAACGGCGTGCAAGGGGTGCAGTCGCTGTCTGAATACGGAATGTCAAAAGTGGATCTGGAATTGATCTCGAATTCTGAAAAGTCAGGAGCGAAATTGAACATAGATGCTGTAGGTAGACCTGGAATGGTAATGATGTCCCCAGACCTTCGTTCCTTCAGGGTTAACATGTCTTCCTCCATCCTGATTATCCCAACAAACACGACACGTGCTGAATGACTAAGGCGCGTGCGAATAGCACCCTGTTCCTTCTAGCCACGTGGCGGAACTGTATTGACCCTAATGGTGAGGATGCTCAATACTGGAGCTGAAAAAAACTTTATGCATTTAATGGGGCTAAATTCTACAACTACCGCCTCCTGACAAGGAGATGACAGCAAACAGCCAATGACTGAATCGTAACTCCTTCTTCATTGTGTTTCACATATAGAAATCATTTGGACAATACCTATGCGCAGTAAACCGGACGTTGACTGGGCCCGCCCCTAATCGGGGTGAGTGACAGGAGATCGCGTGCCATGAGGCTCCGTCGCGAGCTAGACGGGCAGGACACGCGTACTTGCACGCTTCGTGGGTACAAACTTGAGCTTGGAGGCGGGATTGGGTACGGATTGTTGAGATGGGAATTTGTATGGAAAAGTCGGACAGCACATCGGACGCATAACTAACTACGAATAAAGATTCAAATATTTTTTGGAGCGGAACCTTCTTGAAATGAAATATGTTAAAATTAATAACATAGAGCCCTTGTATGGCATTTCATAAAGATGTCTAGATATGACGTAAGTTTGTACTTGCAAATACAATAAGGTATTTTTAATGTAATATATAGCGTCACATGAAACAAATTGTTTTGCTCAATGAGTTCATGAACATTATAATACAGACAGAAAGTATAATCTACACTGTTAAAGGATTTTTGGACAACGTGGGAAAAGTCTCAATATTAAACAAACAAAATGCTTAAATTCACATAAAAACAATATAATGTTCGTTTTGTTTCTTTCGAAAATATTATACTTGTTGTAGATAGAAAAACAAAGCTAATACAAATAAAAAACAAAACTAATTTCATAATCTAAAGATATATCTACTAAAAGCGTGTGTTTATGAATCACTATTTATTAGTGATGACATCAGGTCCTCGGGAGTACGTGAGCGTATCCTGTCGCACCGGTGAAATGGAGAGCAATAAATTCTCGCTCCCTTACTTCTTTCCTTCAGTATATACCGCAAGTTCATTAAGTTCATTGTTGAGCACACGCTAGTTGGAAACGTGCCACCTTGGTCACCTTGCTTCAAACTGAGGTGAAACTGATACAAGGACCACTTGAACAACTCTTGATTGGTCTGAAGCAATCTATTGTTCCCATTTCAGGGTTTGGGGTGTTTAGATGACGCTTTACACAGACTTTCTACATCTGTTTAACCATCTGTTGCTACCTGGCGTCCAAAACCTAAAGAATCCTCTCTTTAAACTTCGCAAAAAATATCAACAGGTGACAAGAAACAGATATTTCAACTGCATAGTTCAAAGTGGAATACTGCCTCAAAAGAGATCTGGTGTTTTATAATGAAGCGTAACTGATCTGAATTATACGAATTCTAAAACATTCGCATCCATTCACCATACACCATATCGTATGGAAAACGCACAACCATCGGTTTTAAAGAATATAAATAACAAACTGAAAATCTTTAGTGATAAAGAGCTTGCTAATAATGCTAACCTGAATATTTTTATTCTGATCCAGTAGTTCTTTAAACCATAGTTTCGCGCCTGTGCACAAATGCAACACAAGAAATCCTCCGCGGGACAGAAATGAACCCTATCTAACAAAACGAACTAAACTCGTTCAGCTACCACATGCCTTGATAGAGAGTCACCGTGCTGTAGAAAAGGTCCCTGCAGAGTCCGTTTGCTCGGCAATTCGTCTTTGCTACTGGTATCGGTATTTGCTATATGCATCTAACATTCTTCACAGTCATATTGTTTAGACATTCATTTACAGATATACGTCATATCTTAAAGGGGGCGGTGGGGTAGCCTAGTGGTTAAAGCGTCCGCTCGTCACACTGAAGACCCGGGTTCGATTCCCCACATGGGCCACAATGTGTGAAGCCCATTTCTGGTGTACCCCGCCGTGATATTGCTGGAATATTGCTAAAAGCGGCGTAAAACCATACTCACTCACTCACTTATATCTTAAAGATATATGACTGGGTGTTCTCCAAGAGTTAAAGGTAACTATCGGTAGATATAATCAACTGTTGATATATTCACACAGCAAATGTATTTATCTAGAGAACCGGACTTGTTAATCGTAAAGGCGGTTACGTTATTGTTCATCTTATTGAATGTTACTTTAAATAAACGTATTAAGCTATTTGCTATGAATGTTTTCTTCCGTCACGTATAAAGCAGTTTTAAGTGTTTCTGCTGAAATCGATCATAAACTGTATTTATAATGTTTCCAGTGTGAACGAAACATCGTACATAATGTTAGGCAACTATTTTATTCTTTAAAATTGATATTAACTGACAATTATATATACTCAGTTAAATAGACATGCAACGAGATTTGGCTTAGCTTAAAGTTTTAAGGATATTGGAAATGTGTTTGATGAATTTGTATCTTTGCAGGGGTCTAGACGCCTTTGCTTTTAATAATGAAAATTAATCTCCGAGGTCTTACTTGGATTCTCGTGGGATCGACACCTTATATTTTACACGGATCTATTCAAGCGGGTAAAGGAATGAGAGATTTGCCAGTCCTTGGGCTAAACACATCAATAGAATCAGCCATCCTGTTCTAACTGCCCTAGGCTAAGGTACGGTCTGCTGACTCTGCTATTGGTCAGGTTAAGAACTTAATGGAAAAGAGGAGATCACTCTTTATCTTTGCAGTGTTATTTCTACAACTATATTGAAACGATATTACACACGATTTTAGGGAGTGTCGCCAGCTTTTGTTATAATATTATCATTCTAAATCGAAAACACTGGAAAATGAACATTATAGTAAGTAATACAGGTGAAATATAATTGGTTTGGAATAGCAGCGGATGTTGCAGGCAGAATGACAATGAATATTGAATGCAGTACAGTGGTTCAGGTATAGTTTGACACACCTTGAGGCTTTCAGAAATAATCATTTCATTCATGTACATGAGTTAATAGCGTGTTCAGAAACATGAACGGTTGGTGCGGAATATTAATAAACAAATTCATAACTGCTGGTGGCCTGAAAGCAATGAGGCAAAGAAATGGGTTTTTTCTTTCCCAAAATATTCTGTTAAATACGTTGCGCTTAATCGGAGGAAATAATCACATTGTGTGTATGTGCATGTCAGTATAAAGGTATTTGAGGTTGTATAAGATAACCTCGTTTCTTCTGCAAGCATAAATAACTCCACTGACAAGGCATAAGCTGGATTCTCTACATGTGCACTTCTATGTTGCCTGTCGCATACAAGGAGATGCTCTTTATCCCTCTCTTTCTATGGTTACCTTAGGGAGCGTGTCGTGGCTGTCTTCTAATGTATACTTATCTGGCACATGTTTCGTTTCAGAAGCCTACATCAGAGCATCATTAGGACTGTAAATCATTAACATCGCTGGCATGTTGGATCTTTGATCAGCACTTGCACATTGAATACTTAAAAATGTATTGTAAGCATGTTGAATCTTGGATCTCCGCATGCATATTTACTAACTTAATATGCATTACTGGCATCTTGGATTTCCACCTTGGTATTTACTAACTAAATACTAGTATGTATTACTGGCATCTTGGATCTCCAAATTTTTATCTTCTCTATGGTATTTACTAACTAAATATGTATTTCTGGCATGTTTTATCTTCACTTTGGTATTTACTATCTAAATATGTATTACTGGCATCTTGGCTCCTCACCTTGGTATTTACCAACTTAATATGTAGTACTGACATGTTGGATCTTCAGCTTGGTATTTACAAATCAAATATGTATTACTGGTATGTGAGACATTGGGCCATCACCTGGATATTTATTAATTAGATATTATGTATTACTGGCATGTCAGAGCTTCAATCTTAACCTCGACATTTAGTAATCACACAGGTTTTACAGTTAAGTACTAGGTATATATTATTGGCATGACAGATCTTTGATGATCAAATGTTTATTTATCAATAAAACATCTATAACTGGCATTTCGGATCTTGCATATGAATGTTCAGATGCAAATGGATTTGTAAACGTTCAGCTGGGTATGTATTAGGCAAATATGTCTTGCGAAAATGCTACATATTTCATCTTTACCTGGGTATTTATCTTTTGTTTTATATTTTGAAATTTAACACTCGTGGGCCTTGTTTTTGAAAGTATAATCATATCGTATATTCCAAATGTTATACTCCTCTCCTGCACATCATCCAAAACTATGTGAAGAGGCGTCTTAAAATAAAATTAAAGATTCGAATTAAGAATACGATAAATTGTGAACTAGGCTATTTTCTTGAGTAAATGTTATTGCCCCAAAATCCATTAATATTAGCCTAAGGGTAGCCACACACACTTTGGTGAAAATATCAAAGTTACCACTTAAGAAGAATTGCCATGGTTCCATATGTTATTTTTGTTATCTACGATAATGGATATATATTTAAGGTTTAAAGTAGTCTCAAAACAAGAAGGTCTTTCTTGCGCCTGTAAAGAAAATATCAGCTGTTAAGAACGCAAAAGCGTCACAGTTCCCATGCATCCACCCCCCGCCTTCAACACTATGGCCTGTAATAACACAATCGAGTGTTTTCCTCAGGCCTCTTATAACGTTAACACTGTACTTGTATTCTTAAGGGTAGGGACATCGTGTTCACATGTTGTCAGATCCCTGCTTCAGAGGTACTTTTATCAAGGATGTGTTAAGAAAATTAACGAAGACAGTTGTCAAAGGAAGACCACGGCCTGGGGCTAGACTAAAGGTCATTGCCTACCAGAGAGCTCGTATTGAATTCGTTAAACATCCACCATTACCCCGCCATAACACAAATCCTTTAATACAGAGCCTTTATTTGTGTAACCGTATCGATAATGAGTCTTTTTGTAAATAGCCTTCTCTACCATTGATGCTTCTTCAACGAAAGTCCAACAAGTGACTTTCAATAATTATGTTGATCTAATCAGGGACCATCTCAGAGGAGCATAGGGGAGGGTCGACAGTGTGTACATGGATTCCAAGCGCTTCTTGTGTAACGAGTTTGAGTGCGGGGTACACCTCTTACTTGTACCTCCCTTATCACCTGTATTCCCACAGACGCTTCTCCCCCCAGACCCACCCCTTCCCCACCCGTCACAATCCATGTGTCGGTATTCAGTGACAAAGGTATTCCACGCGCGGGTGCTGTTTCTTCTGTTAGGTCATGTCAACACGTACCCAGCTGCTCAAAATGCATCTTAAAGTCAAACAGAAATAAGGTGGATAAAAATTAGGATTCGCACCTGCTTTGAACTACGCTGTTCCCTATCATTATATGCGTTGCTATAATTAGCTGACTGAGACATATTTCTTCCGCATTTAGATATTCTGTTACAAAAATTTGTATGAACCGTCCACTATAGGTCAAGTCAATTAAAACAGGGACAGTTGGTAGGCGTAAAACAATACCCAGTGACGTCATACATGATGCGGTGACATGATGAAACAATTTTCAAGAGATGTCCTTGGCGATTGAAACTCATACTATGGAATATACATTACTTGTTCAGATAGATTTTCACGCCTAATAACAAACACAACAAATTCGGCTTCGGGTTTAAAACCAAAAACAGATCACTCAGAAATGTCTAAAGAATTTCGCTGAAGAACACTGCCTGTCATGGAGCATTGTGGTTGTCGGGTATTATCCGCTGTAATGAACTGAAGTCTGGTTTTGAGTGTAGACTTTTCTGTAGGCAGTTTTTTAAGGGATTAAGGGGCGATGGGGTAGCCTAATGGTTAAAGCGTTCGCACGTCACGCTGAAGATCCGGATTCGATTCCCCGATCCGCGTTATTTGGGTAATAGATGTGTTTATCCATAAGCACCTGAGAGATGCACGATCATTTAGTTCATGAAAAACATAAAAATACGTGCACGAGTATCATGCGACCAACAAACTCGTAAACATCCAATTTGAGCAAGCAACTTGCAATAGGGCATGAGGGGCGGTAGGGTGGCATAATGGTTAAAACGTCCGCTCGTCACGGGTTCAATTCCCCACATGGGTGCAATGTGTGAAGCCCATTTCTGGTGTCCCGCGCCGTAATGTTGCTGGAATATTGCTAAAAGCGGTGTAAAACCAACTCACTCATTCACTCACCTATTAACTCACCTATCCACTCACTCACTCACTCACTCACTCACTCACTCACTCACTCACTCACTCACTCACTCACTCACTCACTCACTCACTCACCTCACTCACTCACTCACTCACTCACTCACTCACTCACTCACTCACTCACTCACTCAGGGATTAATGTTATGACGAGACCGTTATTTGAACATCCATAGTGCTGTATATCGGGTATGAATCAGACGTAACATCTCAGTAACGTAACTGACAAAGTTGCGGTCTTTGGTACGTCTCACGCCTGGTAATAAGAATATATCATACCGTCTGGAAATGTATGTTGTATATTGCCGGCTTGTGATGTTCTCGTTGTTCCAGTGAAAACGATGTTCGTGGGGAATTTTTCAGATGTACATTTTTGACACCTCAGTCAATATAAATTCACATCTTAAAAATTATAAATATTATTTGAGAAAATGTCCTTCTGTTAAGTTTAAACACCCCATTTCTTTCTAACCCATCATTAATACCTAATATATTAGAAGTATATAACAAACAATCACGATATCTATTTGCAGAATTAACAGTCGCCTAGTACAGATACAAGTACAATTTGATCTGTAGAGTACAAGTGTACTATCAAAGACATTCATGATAATACATTACATATATTGTGTGTATTTTCGATGATAATGGTAATAAATACTACGGATGCACTTTGCTCAACACCCTCTATACACGGGTTTCTTATCAATTCTTTCCGTTCATTTTTTAGCATTTACGCTACAAATTCCATAAACTTATTGATCAGTTGATACATATTTGAAAACGCTTAAACTGCTGATTTGTATAAACAATTTTGCATGTATTTACAAATTGTAAAACTGATGGAAGAGGTTAAAGGAAGAACAGAATTAATATTCAGACATACGTCAAGTTTCTCCTTCGTTTCTGAGCAATTAACAGGTGAATATATGTGTCGTCGTTGCCCTGAATATAAGCTTTACTTTACTGTCATCAGAATTCATCTTACTTGAAATGCCAACATGGCTTTGTAATTGTGTTTGTGGGTGTCGATAGAGGTACAGTATTACGTGCAGTTAGGGATAGTGTACTACAGTCATATGTTTGTAATCGAGAATACTGACAGTACATTAATGAAAAGAGCGATTTAAAAGTAACATAGTGAAACCTTGTTTATCCAAACCTTCGAAGAAATTTTGCTGCATTGGGGAATAGGGATGTCAGAATGTAACGGTTTACTCTGTAACTATCACATATGAACTCTGTAACCATCACAGATGAACTCTGTAACTATCACAGATGAACTCTGTAACCATCACAGATGAACTCTGTAACCATCACAGATGAACTCTGTAATCATCACAGATGAACTCTGCAACTATCAGAGATGAACTCTGTAACCATCACAGATGAACTCTGAAAGTATCACAGAGGAAGGTTTGTGTTTTCTTTGTCTTTCGGCCCATCATAATCATCGACCTACATCATTATTTCAGAACTGAAAATACAACTCTACGTTGACATTTCCAACATAAATGATTTACAGTTTGATGATAATGTGAGCTGGTTCACAACGGTTAGACAATCAGACTGTCAGATTGGATTTAAAGTAATGCAATATCAAAGGTTTGAAATTATCAAATTACTAAGGTTTTCAATACTTGTATTCGCAGGTAATCCCTCTTCAGCCCATTGAAACCGTGTTTCTCCAGGGTTTTGTGAAAGTAAGGACCCGTGAGACATTAGATCCTGTTGCTCTCGGGATATGGCCTTGGGTGATCCATTGGTTGGTCACGGTCTCGATCACCGGTATACTGGGCTATCTGTGTTCTCGCCTCTGAGGGGTGGTTGGGTAGCCTAGTGGTTAAAGCATTCGCTCCTCACGCTGAAGACCCGGGTTCGATTCCCCACATGGGTACAATGTGTGAAGCCCATTTCTGGTCTCCCCCGCCGTGATATTGCTGGAATATTGCTAAATGCGGCGTAAAACCCAACTCACTCACTTTTGCCTCTGAAGCTAGCACGCAGTCACATGAGTAAAATACCGTTATAGTTGTTTGTATCTTAAAGCGGCGTTACAGCAAAGTCATTCACTTTAATACATACACTGTGTTGTAGGTGAAACCGTTTGCCCAGTCATCAAATAAGTTGTACCGAGTTGCGTCCCCTGTACACACCAGAATCCTGAGTGTGATCAGGGGTCTCAACCTTCGATTTTAAGGGGTTTGCTTTCAGCAGGATACCGGCGCTCCAAGTTTGTAACCCTCTAGAACTTGTGTCTCTTTTGGTTTCCCATCTAGAGGATTTAACCTAGTGGTTAAAGCGTTTGCTCGCCACGCCAAGACCCGGTTTCGATTCCGCACAGGGGAATGATCGTAAACATTTATGTCATGACGAATTGTTTTGTAGAGCATGTAGCCTCTGCTATGGACGTAACATTTCACTGTACTGGCATTGTGCAAATAATGTTGAATTAAGTTGCATAACTCAAAATGTCGAGATTGTTGTTGCACATTATTGTCAAATATATAGCATACCATAGCGACAAACAGGCAAGCAGCGTTATTTACAATATAAATCTGATCATAATTAATAATCATAAACGAAAAAAATGTTCATGTTTACCAGTTAACAGCCTTGTTCAGATGAATACTTATTATTATTTTATAAACATTTGCATTGCTGTAGGCATCTATCGGAAAGCGTTACACATCGTCTGTCTTCAGATCCCAGAGAACGTATGAAAAGGATAGGGCAAGTCTGGATTGCCTCTGTCGAAAAATGTGAGATTCAAGCTTTTTTTAGTTAATTTTGTTTTGTCCTGCAATTGTGCTGGCCTCCTTGTGAATTATATTAATTAAATTACATTGTTTGTGTATATATATTTTGAACACAAGCTTATTTCTAGGCGTTAAGGTCAGTCTAGGTTCCACGCTGAACATAGTGTTAAAACAAACACATTTTACGAACACAATCGGGATGTTTTTTACACAAATGTTTTTACTTTAACCGATAACTTTAAAATCTCACGATCAGTGGTACTTTGATGAAACATACACCGTCAAACGCAAGCATGCATACCATTTCGTCTTTACTTTAATTGCAAGCCGGCCCAGTCAGGCGTGCTACCGACAAACCCCTGTAAGCTTGTCAGCTGACACTAAAATGTTAAGCGCGGGAAAGTTTAAACTTCGGAAGCGGTTCGGCGGCTGCGGGGTTAAGCTCTATAGCCAACCCTGTTTAACGTGTGCTTTACTTTAAAAACTCAATCCTACATGTTAATCGTACTTTTGTACTCTTTGTAAACCCACTCCTTATAGCTAAAGTAAAATGTGAAAAACATCTTGTTAGATTTTGTATTGCCGCTTGGGCGCTAAAAGTTTTTTTCCGTCGATGTTTAACAGAAAAGAACACAATCTGATTGGGCCTGACATTTCATTTCATGAAACCTGCGTAGGAAGCAGAGGCTGATTCCATGAATAGCTTACGAAGTTATATCCAGGTGCATTTGAAACATTATAAAGTGTGGAATTAAATTGGACTTAGCAATTCACTATATCATTGATTCTAAATTTTAATCATCTTTGTTGGCGCCATTTCCTTTGTCTAGAAAAAAATCGGGAGCTATGCAGGTGTGAGGTTTAGTAGAAATGAGGTATAAGTGTCTCACGGAGATTCGTGTACCTCCAATGTACAGGTAGGGAGAAAAGCGGTGCAAAGAGGCTACCTGCAATCTGCTGTTCACCGTTTAATCGAAGAGACAAGCTGGATTTCACAGCAAGAAGCAAACATCAAACAGAAAGCAACCAGGTGCCACTTTGGCGCCGGTAAAGTTAGCAAAAACATGCAACTGGCAATCAGGACTTTTTGTCAGCATCGCGTCATCTTAAACGCACCAGAAAATCCGCTGCTGGTTTCCGCCATGGTGAAAAGTCGATCAGATTTGGCCAAGCTTGCAAAACACCCGTATCAAATAGTTTGTCATGATTTAAGAAATATCGGCAGTAAGATGCCCTGTACCACTCGTTGTGTTTGTAATAGTAGCGAAGGGTATGAATATATTATGTTTTCAGAACCCCACTTTTACAAGTACAAATTAGAAATTGGAAAAACATTAGGAATATGTGTTTTACTCAATTCAAATTTGGAAATGACGTCATCCGTCATTGACGATTGTTTTAAGTCATCTGATCGTGACGTAATAGGACCATTTTCGAGCACATTTCGATGTGTATATTCTCACAGGGCTTGTTAAAGGATCAATAGAATATTTTACTTTTATCCGAAACTAACGCATCACGGTGATATAAATGAATACACCTTGGATTAATAATCGGTTATTTCACGTAGTTAATTCAACAGTTAATATGAGAAACAGAAAGAAAAATCAGTGAGCGAACGATACTGGACAAGGTGTTCAAACTATATCAACATCCGAGAAACCAAGAGTATACATAATCACCTCTTTCTGTTTGTTGTCATATGACGACCAACCGTAAATTCGTGTCTGGACCAGACAATCCAGTGTTTGGCATTACGAACACCAATTTATGCGGTTGGGAAATGGTGACATGTATCAACCAAGTCAGTGAGACTCACCATCCCGTTAGTCGGCACTTCATGTGGTTACCTGTGTGTATAGCCGACCCGGTTTTCGGCGTTCTGATAAAGAAGGGTTAAAACTTACCAATACATGTATGTTAAATATGATCTTATATGTACAGGTACAACATTACATTAAAATCAACAGATCAAGAAAACTTTTCAATTAAGGAAATGTCATAGGAAATCAGATTTTAACTAAATGACATACACTCCCATACCTTAAAAATACACTGTGACATATGATCATGGAACGGGGATTCACAAAATATAATACATCGTCCTGCTTCCATGATGGCATCAAGATGAAAGGGTCATGTTTGTATTTGGACCTGTAGATATACATTCCTTAGTTATCAATTACGCCCATTCTCATGCCTTGGTGCTTTATTCAGGTGGGAGTGGGGTGGGGTTATCCGCGATGCAACTTGACGTGATTGTCAGGGGTTCGAATCCAAGATTCACTCTCATTAGTAATCGGTCAGAACAACACTATTCGTTACTCTTGGGCCGCCACTTGTGTGCCAGGACCAGACTTAATAACTTACTTGAAGAACATAACCTGAAATGTTCTGACTAAGGACAGCGGTAGGGTAGCCTAGTGGTAAAAGTGTTCGCACATCACTCCGAACATCCAGGCTCGATTCCCCATACAAAATTAAAATAAAAAAGGCGATTTCTGGTTGTTGGTGATATTGCTGGAATATTGCTAAAAGCGGCGTAAAACCTACTCACTCACTCAAAAGAGGTTAAAGATCACACGGCTCCAGCAGATTACTGCAGCTAACAAATATGTCACGACAAACTAACAGTAGTCGTGTGAATGAATCCAGTGTTCAATAACATCGTTTAGCAACTTATTCACTTTGACTAATGTTTTTAAAAGAATAATATTTACTTGATCAGAGCAAAACGATTGATCCATTGTAAGGAAGTAAAATTGATCGACCATTTATCTCTGTTCATAACAGGTAAACACATAGTTTGGCATAATAGTATTTGTTAGATAAAAAACCCAACAGATCCACGTTATCACTTGACTGGAGAGTCATAACTGCCATCGTGAATCTAAAACTGGAGCACAACCTGTTTTCCAGATTTTCGGCATGCATTGAAGAGTATAACAATAAAGGCTGTACACGCATGAAGAAAGATCCAAGGACGTTCGTCCAGTCTAGTAATGTGAGACGGCGGACGCTATTCTGACATACGAAACCATATACACCTGCTTGAAGCAATGAAGGCGTTAAACCTACTTCGTCTGTGATGAGGTTTTCCTGAGAATCATGCATTCAATCGTGTAAAATCCCAGCGGGGCGTACGTGTTGTGGTTCTGGTAAACGTAGTAATTTAGGATACGTGATAATGAAGAGACTTAAACAACTATAATGTCTCACTTAAAATGATTAATGCTCTCGTCACTATTAACGAAGGTATTCTCTTCTTGAAACAGCTTGCAGTGTGTATACCCATCGAATATCCTTTACTTCTCTCCAGGATCCTTTGAACGATTACAACACCATAGCAGCAAATGTACTTTTGATACACCAAGAGACACCTGTCTCAGATAATGTTTCAGGAATGACATATATTTAGACAAGTATCGGTTTTCATTATGTGGACTGAGGAAAGGTGCTACTTTGACTATGAAGCGACATGACGCAGAGCTTTGAAGTTAAACATTTACCTCTAATTAATATGCAACCCCGCGCCATTATGTAACAAAGATGTCGTAGGGAACTAAACAGAGCTGCTGATATTTCACTTTAGTGCGCTATAGATTAATGTGTTTAGCACGATACTGTCGACTGGCTTTCTTGTAAAAGCTGATATTTCATCGTTAAACCACCAAAGCCTGGTGGTGATGCTAGGAATTATACTGGGCCTACATACGTCGACCAGGATAGGCACGCATGCCTTACTCCTGATAAAGGAATAGACTGTCGCTCCCGTGTCGAGAACAGCTTGCAGATAAGAGCAGTGAATCTTATAGCAACTGAAAAAACTAACCAATTCAATGTGTACATTGCTTTAGCTATTCACAGGTAAATCGGCTCGGGTTCAGTTCATGTACAGCAGGGAGAAATACCCGCGCGTATTAAAACAGGTGCAAGGCGGCGCACAGGTAGGTTTTACCCGGGCCTAGGTCTCTGCGGCAATGATGCGAATATAGGATTGATACACACGCACATGACAGCCCACTCAGTGAAACTACATTGAATGATGAGAATCATCCTACTAGCATATGGTACATTAGGCTTTGGTTGATTTTGCCATCATGCAATTACTTCATGTTGTTGTCAGTCATTTGAAGGAGCCAATCAGATATTATTGGAGCAGTTTTAAATTTGGAGTTCAATGATTAAAAGAGATTTAATAGCGAGAAGAAGAAGAAGGCTGCAGTTCTGGAGAGTCTAAACATTCTCTGAAAAGTTCTTGGTGGGTTTGACTAAGCAGAGATTCGTGGAAGTCCCACTGGGTGTCTGAGGTGTGTGTAACGGGTCCTGATGATGAGCATTAACATCCTGACTGTCATGATCACCTCAACTCTGTTTATTTATTTATTTGTTTATTCATACTATAATATTGAAACCACATAGTTTAATAACGTAGATGTACGTCATTTGTGAAAATAGAGTTATAGGTTATATACAATTTCCCAGGAAAAATCAATATTTTTTTTATCTTTTGGCATGATCGTATATCCTGTATCAGACACACTGATTATGCATTAGAAACTTTACAAATTACTCTGAGACTGAAAGTAAAGAGAGGAGAATTAGTTACCTCGACTGAATAAACAGTCCGTTATCATGTTACCTCGTGCATGGAAACTCAAATTAGGAAAATACGTTCGATTTCATCAGCATTAGAGAGATATTATTACAGAATTACTGATGAAGAAAGTGACCGTTTTAATCTGGTGATTGTGTATCAAATACAGCAGTGATAAAATGAAGATTCTGAAATTAGCCAAGACCCGTATCAGGACAAAACAATCACACCGAGTATGCTAAGTTATAAAAGAATACAACAAAACGTATTTGTTGAACATGCTGTATATCATGGTATATCCTGTGATATTGTGTGATGCTACTTATATTTAAATATATTCAGTCACGATATAGTGTGCTTCATTTAAAGTGTAGTTAATGTTATGCTGCTGAAAATAACTGCATACAGTATGGTCATTCTTCTAATTAATATCAACAAATTCATGTACAAAACCCTGGTTATAGAGCGACACCAGTGTTGTACATGTAACTCAGTGTGGGATGTGACAAGACAGCCATTTGCGAAGAAGCGACGTCCCATTGAAAACAAAACAAAACTGATTGAAAACAGCATATTATTGAAAATCTCCACCACGTGTTGGCCGAAATTTGCCAGCATTACCGGCTAGTTCTGGTCCTGTTGTAGGCGTCTGTCATCTCATCCCAAGCATGTTCAAAGGTGGACAGCAGGGCTGGATAAGATCATCAACCCAGCTTGCGCTGCCGGAGAAGCAGATATCATTTTGTACTTGTCCTGCAATATGTTTGCACTAAGAAATAATATCACCCAATTCGATAAAAAATCAATCGCTTTTGTTTTGACATACTAGTTGACTAGTTGAATATCACCATCAACTAATTACGTGGCACTAAAGATTAGCTCCGAGACCTACTGCGCAAACTCGCTCTCCGTTAATTTCTTCAAGAGATAGGGGCCAGGTTTGTTGTATTTATAACAAAAATGACAAGTAAAAAATTAGGAAAGCACAAGATATGAAAGTGTATCTTAGATTCAAATTTGTGATGGATTGATATGTACTCACTCGGTAGGACGAGCGTTTCTATTTTCTCGACCTTTATATGCTGCAACTCATCTAGGCGAGAAGACAAGTGGATTTTCCGAAGGTCCTGTGAAGCCCCGGGAAGAAACAGTTGGCCATGATAGAAGCAGTTCTGACAAAGACACGTGAAAAAATTGGGTGATAATTATTCTGCTGCACTTTACAACCCTGCTTTTGCATCAAGGGTAGAACATGAGGTTGGGCGGCAAAGAAGGTTCTGAAGACTGATAATATTGGTAGTATACTGTTCACAGAGAAGTTCAGGCTTTATATAGAAAAGCACTAATGGTTCTGCAAGGGTCTGCAAACGTTCAGGTGAAAGGTTGCCGACGTTTGGTTACATCAACGTCGCCTACTTTGGTTGGAAGTGGAATGGTAAGGTGTGCTATCATAAAACAAGTTAGAATCCAACTTGGCATTGTTGACGGCAATCAGAATGACGTTTGTTCCCGAAGCGGCCGATGTGTACGTTGTACTCCCTCAGCCGGTTTCGTACGGTTTACCTCTAACTGTCTCAACCCAGGAATTTTCTGATGTGTCATCGTTACTACAAATGCGCCAACCAAATATGGTTGTCGCGTTGACGAGCTGTCACAGGTAGACGACCATACCTTGGCAAGTCACGTGTCACTGTGTTACCCTCCTGTAGATAACACCACCAATTATATGACATAGTGTTTCAATTAACATAATTAAAACATGTTCCGCCCTTCCCGTTTGTAGTTTACCCACGGATGTTGATTTTCTTATAGTTGTGGCACTGCGCACGCGTTATTTGGGTAATAGATGTGTTTATCCATAAGCACCTGAGAGATACACGATCATTCAGTTAATGAAAAAACATAAAAATACTTGCACGAGTATCATGCGACCAACAAACACATAAACATCCAATTTGAGCAAGCAACTTGTTAAACGTGACATGAGAGGTGGTAAGGTGTCCTAATGGTTAAAACGTCCGCTCGTCACGGGTTCAATTCCTCAGATGGGTACAATGTGTGAAGCCCATTTCTGGTGTCTCCCGCTGATAGTGCTGGAATATTGCTAAAACCTTACTAACCCACTTACTTAATAAACAGGAAATGGAATTTGAGATGTCCTTATGGATATGTATTGAAAGTTGCAATATGACCCTTTATTGCAAACATGTCACCGAATCCTTTAGATGTATGTTTTTTATACGTCAACATGAAAACAAATGTCAAGTAGCGGAATATTGTGAATTTAGAATTTAGTGATATACCAAACATGACCTTTCTCTCACACATCGGGTCATCTCTAGAAAGCCTGAAAGTTTTATCTCTATTATAATATAATTCAGTACACTTTAATACCCAAGGTACGATACCACGCATCATCACATCCTGGCTCTAAAGGACACTGTTCTTTCGCCAAGAAAACAGATGAAATCTACCGTACTTAACCATTTACGAAACACTGGGTATGGGTACATCACTGTCTGTGAACAATGATATATTGCTGCACAAGGAATAACGTAGGGTTTGTGACTGTGTGTTTGAGTGGGTGTGTAATGCATTGCTGAATTCACGCAGGTGGTCGACAGGAACATATGTTGGGAGCGCTCTTCTTGACATAAAATGTTTAAAATCTTTAGAAATTCATGAATACATTCACGACCAAATATTGATTTTATGTACTTTCATTTCGCTTGAGTGAGCATGAAAGGGGACGGTATACACTGAGAGTCGTGTGCCTTGCTATCTTTGTATAAAAATGCATCAGCGATTCAATTTTTTCTCCAGAAAAAATTGAATGTCATATACCTCAGTGTGTGATTAAGCTAACATCTAGGAGTGCTATAGGTAAAGGTTAACAATCAAACTGTCTTTAAGTTCGGTGTAAAATACATCTTGCACACAGGTTTGCCCAAAACTATTTAAATGAGTAATATCCAACTTTGTCAAACCAGAGAAGCCTCATGAATTGGGTGTTATGTTTGACACCACCTCGCTTTATATAAGTGAGTGAGTCAACATTTAAGATCCCATCAACGCTTTCTCAGATACTCAGCGACCAGCTTTTCATGAACATAAACAGTTATTTCAAGCAAACAATAAACTCTTCAAATTTAAAGATCTACGTTTTCTAAGACACGATTTACAGCCTGTCGAACGCTGGGTTCTCACCCTACATGCAACATAACTGAACTTGTTGAAATGAGCTTTGTTACTAATTAAGTCACTAACTAGGACGATGTTTAAAACATGGAGTAAAACTTAACATTTTTTATACTGTGAGTGAGTGAGTGAGTGAGTGAGTGAGTGAGTGAGTGAGTGAGTGAGTGAGTGAGTGAGTGAGTGAGTGAGTGAGTGAGGAGTGAGTGAGTGAGTGAGTGAGTGAGTATTTTCAGAAATGTCCTGACGTGTCAGCTCGATTATGGAGGGAATCCTGAATTCGAATAAGACGGTTACCATTTTGATTAAGTTAACCCTTATTTTCTATATTCATGAGAAGGCATTTTTATATTGAGATATCTCTTCGGAAATGAATAATACAAGCGATATCATACTATTTTGTTTATTTGTCATCATGATAGCACTAGGCCTTGAGTTGAGGTGTCATGGACCAAGTCATAATTGTTGACGTAAATCTTGGCGGTGGTGCGGCCGAGTTATCGCTTGGCACATGGATGTTCGACTCTGCGTGTGTTTACAGGTAGAGTTAGGAAGGTTTGTTTGTCCCAAGGTTGCTTTAGAACAGAGACATTGTCACTGCTGTAATACTAACAGTGTAGAAGGCGAGGTTCATTTTCAGTTTGCCCGTTATATTCAGACTTAAGGTATGAACTTTGGCTGACAATAATCAGATCAGATCCCTCTTTCATCCAGCTCAGACCAGTTAACCAGCTCATCTATCTAAGCCGCTTGCCTCACTTATAACTCAAATGTGTAGTTGCAGACAAAATATTAAACCTTAGTCGCGTTCTCTCGCCTCCACCGGAGAGCGGAAGGTCGCGGGTTCGATCCCCGACCGCGTCATACCAAAAGACGTTAAAATATGGTACTTGTTGGTCCCTGCCTGGCGCTCGGCATTAATGGGTACATCAAGGACTGGTAGGCTCGGAGTCAGTATAATGTGTCTGAGTGGGGTATTCATGCTTCACTGCGGCATGGTATCTCAGTGGGCTAGCACTATAAAACCAGGTTAAGTCTCGGCTAGTACAAGCAGCCGTATATACACATACACACACATACACACGCATGCACGTTCGTCATATGAGCGAAATATTCTCAAGCACGACGTAAAACCCAATTTCACCTCACCTCACCTCTCGCCTCCACAGATCACCCAGTTTCACTCCCTCTTATTTTATTTTAATCGTATAATGTGTATCTTAATGGCAATTAGTGTCTCGTAAGCCTTGATGGCCGCATGCTCACTTTTACTGTATGTGCAATATATTTCATGTATTTTATTAATGATTTTATTGTAGAGCATGTGACACTGAAATAAAATATTTTCTACTCTTCGTCCTCTTCTTTCTCTATCGTTAATTTCCTTGGATATTGCTGGAGATCACTCTTTCACTCACTTTTCATGTATATGGAATGAATACATGAGTTGAATGGAATGCGGAAGATATCGTTGTACTTAATCCTAACCAAACATCTTTGTTTTACCAACAAAGCTTACGTTATTTGAAAAATATACTTCTCATCAATCATTTAGACTCACTAGTGTAAATATAGCCACTTACTTCAGGCAACTGTTCTAAACTAAATTTTGCAAAATATGCCATACTGTTTAAAGTTACATGAACTGATGTATTGTAAAACAAATTCGTAACGTTGAAAAGATTATTGTCGTGAGTTCAGTAAATGATGAAAATCAGTGAAAATTGGCGAATCCTTACAAAACCTTACACCACATGTACGATATTTGCACTTGCTTTTCAGCAATTTGATGCATGATCCTTGTGCAGTTCAGCTGCATAAAGCTTGCAGTTGGTTCCCCCAAGTTAGTGGAGAAATCAGTCTTCGATGTAACCATATATATATAATATTATAATAACATATAGTGAGTGCTGTAAATGAGTCTAAACCTTTGAAGAGAAGTATATATAAACAACCCTCTTCGCCTTTAAACCCACATGTCAGTTTGCTCAAATAAATTCTGCCTTTTTCACATCTATAAAACCAGCGATAACCAAGTGTCGTGTGTACAGAAACAATCATCGAGAGGCCTGGCATCACTAACGGTGGCCCAATCAGAAGCCTATAGCTCCTCTCTGTCCCTCCTTAGTCCTACTAACGGACCGTTATGTGATACAGGCCGACTCTAAATACTCCCCTATCACCCTTTAACCTCATATGTCATCGCAAACCAATTAGTCAGAGTTGTACACCGGCCGGTGCATTCAGGTTATCGGATCCTTTCATCAAGTCGCACCTATTGTTCGCGTTGACATTGAAAGTAACCCCTATTGTTGAACCCTATTGTTCAGCACAGGTGTGTTGAGGTCGACGACGACAACGTTGCGTGGACGTTACCGTCGAGTGGTGAAAGTGGCCAATTCATTCACTTGTCGAGAACTTTGACTCTAAAGTGTTAGCCGAGAAGCTCTAATTGCTCATTTAACGGGTCTTTCTTTCCAGTGATATCTCAATAAAATACCGAGCTAGGGTATCGCTGCACGGTTTCCGAAAGTAAAATCGTCACTTGTCACGGAATCGGTGACACGACTAGCCATGGACTTGAAACGGTGACGCTTATTATTCCATTAGACATTAGGTCTTCATCTTTTGTATAATACAGCTTACATGTCCATATCTTCGCTTTGACGATTGGTAAAAATACATAATTTGTTCAAATTGCTTCAATTATGAATTGTGATGGTTCCTCTGATGGTTGGTCGGTATCTTGTCGGTCCGCTTTCAAGTGTAAAACACGTACGTTTCTCTTAAGGAACACACCAGTACTTTGACCTCGTCATTGTCAACTTTGCTGGTTAGATGTTGTTTTGATATGTTATATTGGTGGATATGATTACATACTCAGCCCAACTGCAATACGACTCGGATATGCTTTTAGAGGGGGTACAGTTGCAGCTGTTATCGTATAGAATATCCTGGATAACATCAAAAAGCTGAACTTACTTCCGGTCCTGTTAATCCCCCGTATATTACATCAGATAAATATGCTTGAATTAAGATTGTCTCTCTCTAATTTGCATGATGTGAATGGCTGTTGGCGTATTGATGTTTATGTGAAGTATGATACGATGGTTGCAGTCAGGATGTACAGTAATAATGTTGTCCTTTGTCTTTGAGTCAGTGTTTCATGTATATCATAGCATTCAACTTACCACTGGAGGAAATTCGTACTATACTGCTATTGTGCATACAAATTCATGATTCTTGGATTCGAACCCAGGATCAGCGGATCCCGGGACAGCACTTTAAGTCTGTGAACAGCCCATTTCTCACTCTTGCTGGCATAGTATAAATGTTTGACTGTAAAATCACGATGTAGTGCGTTTGAACTTTCAAAACAACGCTTTTTATTCGTAAATTTCTATTCACTGCCAAATATGTAGATTACTTTCGAAACTGATTGCTTTGTTCATGTTGAATTTTAAAATGTGTCCCTGAAAAATCCCAGAAATGTGTGATATATGTAGCATTTGGAAACAGAAAAGTCTAATATACTAATTTAAACGGTCATCTAGTTTGCACACTATATTATTAGGCTTGTCGCAGAAGGACTGATGGTTTCCACAAGTAGGCCTAGTGTTGAATATGTCATCGTGGAAAGTCAGTTACTGCAGTTGTATAATTACAAAATGGGACAAAGGTTGTTGGACAGGAATGGGGTGCATGTTCTGCACACAAAGCCACGAGCACCAGCTCTATGCAAATAATCCCCAGTAGCAATCGTATTTGGTAGTCGTAATCGTTGTTGTAGACGTATCACGGAATTTGGATAATCATTGTGCTTTAATTCTTATAGTATACGTTTACACAGATGACATCCAGTCACATAAACAAATATAAATAAATAAATATCATGCATATTCCAGAAAGTTGTGGGTTGATGTGTTCAGCCACGCAGCCCGGTAGCTCCGAAATCAGGTATGGCTTGTCACAGGATTAGCCTTAGGCTCAGATTTTGAAAATGTCAGTGAGCTGCATTTCGTACATGAACTGAGCCTATAATATAGTGCCTTCGACTGATGGTTATCAACGCGGTGTTAAACCCAACCAGAAGGCCACTACTTTCATACCCGAGCTACAGATTAAGAGTTTACCACACAAGATGTAAGACCATTCATAAGTCCAAAATTATACCTTTTATCAAATCATTCTGTTGCGAGTTTGGCGTGGCCTCAGTTGAAGTCGACATAAAACGAACATGTTCTCAAGTATCTCAAGTATTTGTCAGAAGTAAAGTATCTCAAGTATTTGTCAGAAGTAAACACCAGTATCGGGCTATTTGGATATTGATGTTCCGTCACTTATAGTAACTCCAGTGACGGTACTATTTAAGTAGCTGTGTCTGTCCCCGATATAAAAAGCAGTTTTGTTATTTCACAGCGTGTCAGCTTACTAATGACGAGTTGGTCATAGGCATTAACTGCGTTTGCTAAATAAAAACACAAAACTCCTTTCAGAATCATGAGAGATCTTTACAAATGGAGAGTCTCCTGTACGGTTCTAACTTTATCATGAGCGTCTGTTTATCAGTGAATGGTACCAGGTGCGATAAAAGATGAACGTATTCGGCACCATAGGTGGCACCTGGAACCAACACAACATGGAGCCTGAAAATGGAGTCTTGTTATTGAGCCTAGATATGATGTTAGGGTGTTATGCCTGGGTCTAATACTAGGATGTGGTGTGAAGTTTGTGATGCTAGGATGTGAAGGTTGTGATGCTAGGGTGTCGTGTGAAGTTTGTGATGCTAGGATGTGAAGGTTGTGAGGGTTGTGATGTCAGGGTGTTGTGTGAAGGTTGTGATGTCAGGGTGTTGTGGAAAGGTTGTTATGTCAGGGTGTGGTGTGAGGGTTGTGATAGCAGGGTGTAGTGTGAGGGTTGTGATATCAGGGTGTGGAGTGAGGGTTGTGATACCAGGGTGCCACACCACGGTTGTGATACCAGGGTGTGTTGTGAAGGTTGTGATACCAGGGTGTGGTGTGAAGGTTGTGATACCAGGGTGTGGTGTGAAGATTGTGATGTCAGGGTGTTGTGTGAAGGTTGTTATGTCAGGGTGTGGTGTGAGGGTTGTGATACCAGGGTGTGTTGTGAAGGTTGTGATACCAGGATGTGGTGTGAGGGTTGTGATACCAGGGTGTGTTGTAAAGGTTGTGATACCAGGGTGTGGTGTGAAGGTTGTGATACCAGGATGTGGTGTGAGGGTTGTTATGTCAAGGTGTGTTGTGTTGTGATACCAGGGTGTTGTGAAGATTGTGATACCAGGGTGTGTTGTGAAGGTTGTGATACCAGGGTGTGGTGTGAAGATACCATTGTGATATCAGGGTGTGTTGTAAAGGTTGTGATACCAGGGTGTGTTGTGAAGGTTGTGATACCAGGGCGTTGTGTGAAGATTGTGATACCAGGGTGTGTTGTAAAGGTTGTGATCCCAGTGTGTGGTGTGAAGGTTGTGAACCAGGGTGTGGTGTGAAGGTTGTGATACCAGAGTGTGGTGTGAAGGTTGTGATACCAGGGTGTGGTGTGAGGGTTGTGATACCAGGTATGGTACGAAGGTTGTGATACCAGGGTGTGGTGTGAGGGTTGTGATATCAGGCTGTGGTGTGAAGGTTGTGATACCAGGGTGTTGTGTGAAGGTTGTGATACCAGGGTGTGTTGTGAAGGTTGTGATACCAGGGTGTGGTGTGAAGGTTGTGATACCAGGGTGTGATGTGAAGGTTGTGATACCAGGGTGTGTTGTGAAGGTTGTGATACCAGGTGTGTGGTGTGAAGGTTGTGATACCAGGATGTGGTGTGAGGGTTGTGATACCAGGTTGTGGTGTGAAGTATGTGATACTAAGGTGTGTTGTGAAGGTTATGATACTAAGGTGTGGTGTGAAGATTGTGATACTAAGGTGTGTTGTGAAGGTTGTGATACCAGGGTGTGCTGTGAAGATTGTGATACTAAGGTGTGTTGTGAAGGTTGTGATACCAGGGTGTGGTGTGAGGGTTGTGATACCAGGTTGTGGTGTGAAGGTTGTGATACCAGGGTGTGTTGTAAAGGTTGTGATACCAGGATGTGGTTGTGATATCAGGGTGTGGTGTGAAGGTTGTTATGTCAGGGTGTGGAGTGAGGGTTGTGATACCAGGGTGTGGTGTGACGGTTGTGATACCAGGGTGTGTTGTGAAGGTTGTGATACCAGGGTGTGGTGTGAAGGTTGTGATACCAGGGTGTGGTGTGAAGGTTGTGATACCAGGGTGTTGTGTGAAGGTTGTGATGTCAGGGTGTGGTGTGAAGGTTGTGATACCAGGGTGTGGTGTGAAGGTTGTGATACCAGGATGTGGTGTGAAGGTTGTGATACCAGGGTGTGTTGTAAAGGTTGTGATACCAGGGTGTGGTGTGAGGGTTGTGATACCAGGGTGTGGTGTGAAGATTGTGATACTAAGGTGTGTTGTGAAGGTTGTGATACCAGGGTGTGGTGTGAAGATTGTGATACTAAGGTGTGTTGTGAAGGTTGTGATACTAAGGTGTGTTGTGAAGGTTGTGATACCAGGGTGTGTTGTGAAGGTTGTGATACCAGGGTGTGGTGTGAAGGTTGTGATACCAGGGTGTGTTGTAAAGGTTGTGATGCCAGTGTGTGGTGTGAAGGTTGTGATACCAGGGTGTGGTTTGAAGGTTGTGATACCAGGATGTGGTGTGAGGGTTGTGATACCAGGTTGTGCTGTGAAGTATGTGATACTAAGGTGTGTTGTGAAGGTTGTGATACCAGGGTGTGGTGTGAAGATTGTGATACTAAGGTGTGTTGTGAAGGTTGTGATACCAGGGTGTGGTGTGAAGATTGTGATACTAAGGTGTGTTGTGAAGGTTGTGATACCAGGGTGTGGTGTGAGGGTTGTGATACCAGGTTGTGGTGTGAAGATTGTGATACCAGGGTGTGTTGTAAAGGTTGTGATGCCAGGATGTGGTTGTGATATCAGGGTGTGGTGTGAAGGTTGTTATGTCAGGGTGTGGTGTGAGAGTTGTGATGCTATGGTGTGGTGTGAAGGTTGTGATACCAGGGTGTGGTGTGAAGGTTGTGATACCAGGGTGTGGTGTGAAGGTTGTGATACCAGGGCGTGATGCGAAGGTTGTGATGCAAGGTGTAATGTGAAGGTTGTGATACCAGGATGTGGTGTGAAGGCTGTGATACCAGGGTGTGTTGTAAAGGTTGTGATACCAGGGTGTGGTGTGAAGGTTGTGATACCAGGATGTGGTGTGAGGGTTGTTATGTCAGGGTGTGTTGTGAAGGTTGTGATACCAGGGTGTGGTGTGAAGGTTGTGATACCAGGATGTGGTGTGAAGATTGTGATACCAGGGTGTGTTGTAAAGGTTGTGATATCAGGGTGTGTTGTGAAGGTTGTGATACCAGAATGTGGTGTGAGGGTTGTGATACCAGGGTGTTGTGTGAAGATTGTGATCCCAGTGTGTGGTGTGAGGGTTGTGATACCAGGGTGTGCTGTGAAGATTGTGATACTAAGGTGTGTTGTGAAGGTTGTGATGCCAGGATGTGGTTGTGATATCAGGGTGTGGTGTGAAAGGTTGTGATACCAGGGTGTGGAGTGAGGGTTGTGATACCAGGGTGTGATGTGAAGGTTGTGATACAGGGTGTGTTGTGAAAGGTTGTGATACCAGGGTGTTGTGTGAAGGTTGTGATACCAGGGTGTGGTGTGAAGGTTTGTGATACCAGGGTGTTGTGTGAAGGTTGTGATACCAGAATGTGTGTGAGAAGGTTGTGATACCAGGGTGTGTTGTAAAGGTTGTGATACCAGGGTGTGGTGTGAAAGGTTGTGATACCAGGATGTGGTGTGAGGTTGTGATGTCAGGGTGTGGTGTGGAAGGTTGTGATACCAGGGTGTGTTGTGAAAGGTTGTGATACCAGGGTGTGGTGTGAGGTTGTGATACCAGGGTGTGTTGTGAAGGTTGTGATACCAGGGTGTGGTGTAAAGGTTGTCATACCAGGATGTGGTTGTGATACCAGGGTGTGGTGTGAAGGTTGTGATACCAGGGTGTGGTGTGAAGGTTGTGATGCCATGGTGTGGTGTGAAGGTTGTGATACCAGGGTGTGGTGTGTGAAGGTTGTGATACCAGGGTGTTGTGAAGGTTACCAGGGTGTGTTGCAGAAGGTTGTGATACAAGGGTGTGATGTGAAGGTTGTGATACCAGGATGTGGTGTGAGGGTTGTGATACCAGGGTGTGTTGTAAAGGTTGTGATACCAGGGTGTGGTGTGAAGGTTGTGATACCAGGATGTGGTGTGAGGGTTGTTATGTCAGGGTGTGTTGTGAAGGTTGTGATACCAGGTGTGGTGTGAAGGTTGTGATACCAGGATGTGGTGTGAAGATTGTGATACCAGGGTGTGTTGTAAAGGTTGTGATATCAGGGTGTGTTGTGAAGGTTGTGATACCAGAATGTGGTGTGAGGGTTGTGATACCAGGGTGTGTTGTGAAGGTTGTGATACCAGAATGTGGTGTGAGGGTTGTGAGACCAAGGTGTGGTGCGAAGGTTGTGATACCACGGTGTGGTGTCAGGGTTGTGACATCAGGGTGTGGTGTGAAGGTTGTGATACCAGGGCGTTGTGTGAAGGTTGTGATACCAGGTTGTGGTGTGAAGGTTGTGATACCACTGTGTGGTGTGAAGGTTGTGATACCAGGGTGTGGTGTGAGGGTTGTGATACCAGGTTGTGATGTGAAGGTTGTGATACCAGGGTGTGTTGTAAAGGTTGTGATGCCAGGGTGTGGTTGTGATATCAGGGTGTGGTGTGAAGGTTTTTATGTCAGGGTGTGGTGTGAGGGTTGTGATGCTATGGTGTGGTGTGAAGGTTGTGATAACAGGGTGTGGTGTGAAGGTTGTGATACCAGGGTGTGGAGTGAAGGTTGTGATACCAGGGTGTGATGCGAAGGTTGTGATGCAATGGTGTGATATGAAAGTTGTGATACCAGGATGTGGTATGAGGGTTGTGATACCAGGGTGTGTTGTAAAGGTTGTGATACCAGGGTGTTGTGTGAAGGTTGTGATACCAGGGTGTGATGTGAAGGTTTTGATGTCAGGGTGTTGTGTGAAGGTTGTGATACCAGAATGTGGTGTGAGGGTTGTGATACCAGGGTGTGTTGTAAAGGTTGTGATACCATGGTTAGGTGTGAAGGTTGTGATACCAGGATGTGGCGTGAGGGTTGTTATGTCAGGGTGTGGTGTGAAGGTTGTGATACCAGGGTGTGTTGTGAAGGTTGGGATACCAGGATGTGGTGTGAGGGTTGTAATACCAGGGTGTGCTGTGAAGATTGTGATACTAAGGTGTGTTGTAAAGGTTGTCATGCCAGGATGTGGTTGTGATATCAGGGTGTGGTGTGAAGGTTGTTATGTCAGGGTGTGGTGTGAGGGTTGTGATGCTATGGTGTGGTGTGAAGGTTGTGATACCAGGGTGTGGTGTGAAGGTTGTGATACCAGGGTGTGGTGTGAAGGTTGTGATACCAGGGTGTGATGCGAAGGTTGTGATGCAAGGGTGTGATGTGAAGGTTGTGATACCAGGATGTGGTGTGAGGGTTGTGATACCAGGGTGTGTTGTAAAGGTTGTGATATCAGGGTGTGTTGTGAAGGTTGTGATACCAGAATGTGATGTGAGGGTTGTGATACCAGGGTGTGTTGTAAAGGTTGTGGTACCAGGGTTAGGTGTGAAGGCTGTGATACCAGGATGTGGTGTGAGGGTTGTTATGTCAGGGTGTGGTGTGAAGGTTGTGATACCAGGGTGTGTTGTGAAGGTTGTGATACAAGGATGTGGTGCGAAGATTGTGATACCAGGGTGTGTTGTAAAGGTTGTGATACCAGGGTGTGTTGTAAAGTTTGTGATACCAGGGTGTGGTGTGAAGGTTGTGATACCAGGGTGTGTTGTAAAGGTTGTGATACCAGGGCGTTGTGTGAAGATTGTGATCCCAGTGTGTGGTGTGAAGGTTGGGATACCAAGGTGTGGTGTGAAGGTTGGGATACGAGGGTGTGGTGTGAAGGTTGTGATACCAGGATGTGGTGTGAGGGTTGTGATACCAGGGTGTGCTGTGAAGATTGTGATACTAAGGTGTGTTGTGAAGGTTGTGATGCCAGGATGTGGTTGTGATATCAGGGTGTGGTGTGAAGGTTGTGATACCAGGGTGTGGAGTGAGGGTTGTGATACCAGGGTGCGATGTGACGGTTGTGATACCAGGGTGTGTTGTGAAGGTTGTGATACCAGGGTGTTGTGTGAAGGTTGTGATACCAGGGTGTGATGTGAAGGTTTTGATGTCAGGGTGTTGTGTGAAGGTTGTGATACCAGAATGTGGTGTGAGGGTTGTGATACCAGGGTGTGTTGTAAAGGTTGTGATACCAGGGTTAGGTGTGAAGGTTGTGATACCAGGATGTGGCGTGAGGGTTGTTATGTAAGGGTGTGGTGTGAGGTTGTGATACCAGGGTGTGTTGTGAAGGTTGTGATACCAGGGTGTGAAGGTTGTGATACCAGGGTGTGGTGTGAAGATTGTGATACTAAGGTGTGTTGTAAAGGTTGTCATGCCAGGATGTGGTTGTGATATCAGGGTGTGGTGTGAAGGTTGTTATGTCAGGGTGTGGTGTGAGGGTTGTGATGCTATGGTGTGGTGTGAAGGTTGTGATACCAGGGTGTGGTGTGAAGGTTGTGATACCAGGGTGTGGTGTGAAGGTTGTGATACCAGGATGTGGCGTGAGGGTTGTTATGTCAGGGTGTGGTGTGAAGGTTGTGATACCAGGGTGTGTTGTGAAGGTTGTGATACCAGGATGTGGTGTGAGGGTTGTGATACCAGGGTGTGCTGTGAAGATTGTGATACTAAGGTGTGTTGTAAAGGTTGTCATGCCAGGATGTGGTTGTGATATCAGGGTGTGGTGTGAAGGTTGTTATGTCAGGGTGTGGTGTGAGGGTTGTGATGCTAGGGTGTAATACCAGGGTGTGGTGTGAAGGTTGTGATACCAGGGTGTGGTGTGAAGGTTGTGATACCAGGGTGTGGTGTGAAGGTTGTGATACCAGGGTGTGATGCGAAGGTTGTGATGCAAGGGTGTGATGTGAAGGTTGTGATACCAGGATGTGGTGTGAGGGTTGTGATACCAGGGTGTGTTGTAAAGGTTGTGATACCAGGGTGTGGTGTGAAGGTTGTGATACCAGGATGTGGTGTGAGGGCTGTTATGTCAGGGTGTGCTGTGTAAAGGTTGTGATACCAGGGTGTGGTGTGAAGGTTGTGATACCAGGATGTGGTGTGAAGGTTGTGATACCAGGGTGTGTTGTAAAGGTTGTGATATCAGGGTGTGTTGTGAAGGTTGTGATAGCAGAATGTGGTGTGAGGGTTGTGATACCAGGGTGTGTTGTGAAGGTTGTGATACCAGAATGTGGTGTGAAGTTGTGATACCAGGGTGTGTTGTGAAGGTTGTGATACCAGGGTGTGTTGTGAAGGTTGTGATACAGGATGTGTAATACCAGGATTGTGATATCAGGGTGTGTGTTGTGAGAGGTTGTGATACCAGGGTGTGGTGTGAGGGTTGTGATACCAGGGTGTGGTGTGAAGGTTGTGATACCAGGGTGTGGTGTGAAGGTTGTGATACCAGGGTGTGGTGTGAAGGTTGTGATACCAGGGCGTTGTGTGAAGGTTGTGATACCAGGTTGTGGTGTGAAGGTTGTGATACCACTGTGTGGTGTGAAGGTTGTGATACCAGGGTCTGGTGTGAGGGTTGTGATACCAGGTTGTGATGTGAAGGTTGTGATACCAGGGTGTGTTGTAAAGGTTGTGATGCCAGGGTGTGGTTGTGATATCAGGGTGTGGTGTGAAGGTTTTTATGTCAGGGTGTGGTGTGAGGGTTGTGATGCTATGGTGTGGTGTGAAGGTTGTGATACCAGGGTGTGGTGTGAAGGTTGTGATACCAGGGTGTAGAGTGAAGGTTGTGATACCAGGGTGTGATGCGAAGGATGTGATGCAAGGTGTGTGATGAAGGTTGTGATACCAGGATGTATGTACCAGGGTTGTGATACCAGGGTGTGTTGTAAAGGTTGTGATACCAGGGTGTGGTGTGAAGGTTGTGATGCCAGAATGTGGTGTGAGGGTTGTTATGTCAGGGTGTGCTGTGAAGGTTGTGATACCAGGGTGTAGTGTGAAGGTTGTGATACCAGGATGTGGTGTGAAGATTGTGATACCAGGGTGTGTTGTAAAGGTTGTGATACCAGGGTGTGTTGTGAAGGTTGGGATACCAGGATGTGGTGTGAGGGTTGTGATACTAGGGTGTGTTGTAAAGGTTGTGATACCAGGGTGTGGTGTTAAGGTTGTGATACCAGGATGTGGTGTGAGGGTTCTTATGTCAGGGTGTGGTGTGAAGGTTGTGATACCAGGGTGTGGTGTGAAGGTTGTGATACCAGAATGTGATGTGAAGATTGTGATACCAGGGTGTGTTGTAAAGGTTGTGATACCAGGGTGTGTTGTAAAGGTTGTGATACCAGGGTGTGTTGTAAAGGTTGTGATACCAGAGTGTGTTGTAAAGGTTGTGATACCAGGGCGTTGTGTTAAGATTGTGATACCAAGGTGTGGTGCGAAGGTTGTGATACCAGGGTGTGTTGTAAAGGTTGTGATACCAGTGTGTGGTGTGAAGGTTGTGATACCAGGGTGTGGTGTGAGGGTTGTGATATCAGGGTGTGGTGTGAAGGTTGTGATACCAGGGCGTTGTGTGAGGGTTGTGATACCAGGTTGTGGTGTGAAGGTTGTGATACCACTGTGTGGTGTGAAGATTGTGATACCAGGGTGTGTTGTGAAGGTTGTGATACCAGTGTGTGGCGTGAAGGTTGTGATACCTGGGTGTGGTGTGAAGGTTGTGATACCAGGATGTGGTGTGAGGGTTGTGATACCAGGGTGTGTTGTGAAGGTTGTGATACCAAGGTGTGGTGTGAAGATTGTGATACTAAGGTGTGTTGTGAAGGTTGTGATACCAGGGTGTGCTGTGAAGATTGTGATACTAAGGTGGGTTGTGAAGGTTGTGATACCAGGGTGTGGTGTGAGGGTTGTGATACCAGGTTGTGGTGTGAAAGTTGTGATACCAGGGTGTGTTGTAAAGGTTGTGATGCCAGGTTGTGGTTGTGATATCAGGGTGTGGTGTGAAGGTTGTTATGTCAGGGTGTGGTGTGAGGGTTGTGATGCTATCGTGTGGTGTGAAGGTTGTGATACCAGTGTGTGTTGTGAAGGTTGTGATACCAGGGTGTGGAGTGAAAGTTGTGATACCAGGGTGTGTTGCGAAGGTTGTGATGCCAGGGTGTGATGAGAAGGTTGTGATGCCAGAGTGTAATACCAGGGCGTGATGCAAAGGTTGTGACGCTAGGGTGTAATACCAGGGCGTAGTGCGAAGGTAGTGACGCCAGAGTGTAATACCAGGGCGTAGTGGGAAAGTTGTGATGCCAGGGTGTAATACCAGGGCGTAGTGCGTTGTGATGCCAGGGGGTTGTGACGCCAGATGGGTTGTGACGCCAGGGTGTGGTGTGATACCAGGTGCGAAGGTGTGACGCCAGAGGAAGGACCAGGGCGTAGTGCATGGTAGGGTGTAATACCAGGGTGTGGTGCGAAATGTTGTGACGCCAGAGTGTAATACCAGGGCGTAGTGCGAAGGCTGTCATGGTAGGGTTTAATACCAGGGCGTTGTGCGAAGGTTGTGACGCCAGGGTGTAATACCAGGGCGTAGTGCGAAGGTAGTGACGCCAGAGGGTAATACTTGGGCGTAGTGCGAAGGTAGTGATGCCAGGTTGTGACGTCAGGGCGTAGTGCGAAGGTAGTGATGCCAGGGGGTAATGCCAGGGCGTAGTGCGAAGGTTGTAATGCCAGGGTGTAATACCAGGGCGTAGTGCGAAGGTTGTGATGGTAGGGTGCAATACCAGAGCGTTGTGCGAAGGTTGTGATACAAGGGTATGGTGTGAAGGTTGTGATACCAGGGCGTAGTGCGAAGGTTGTGATACCAGGGCGTAGTGCGAAGGTAGTGATACCAGGGTGTAGTGTGAAGGTTGTGATACCAGGGTGTAGTGCGAAGGTTGTGAAGGGTGTGGTGTGAAGGTTGTGATACCAGGGCGTAGTGCGAAGGTAGTGAAGCCAGTGGGTAATACCAGGGCGAAGTGCGAAGGTTGTGATGGTAGGGTGTAATACCAGAGCGTGGTGCGAAGGTTGTGATACAAGGGTGTGGTGTGAAGGTTGTGATACCAGGGCGTAGTGCGAAGGTAGTGATGCCAGGGGGTAATACCAGAGCGTGGTGCGAAGGTTGTGATACAAGGGTGTGGTGTGAAGGTTGTGATACCAGGGCGTAGTGCGAAGGTAGTGATGCCAGGTTGTAATACCAGGGCGTAGTGCGAAGATAGTGATGGTAGCTGTATAGCGAGAGAGAGAGAGATTCTGCTGCCAGGGTGTGATGGTAAAGTACAGTACGGCGTGGTATGATAACAGAGCATGATGTCAGTATATGATGCTGACAGACCAAGGACCATCGTCGATCGAGAATCATGGGTAAGGGATATCTACCTCCCATTACTGATACATTTGAGTTAATTTTGATAGTGGTAATGTATTAAAGGGTCATGAGAGGCGAAGTTGTCTAAAGGGAGACAATTTGCTGTACAGGACTTCACAACTGAATGTTAGTTAATTGTTTGGATTGCATATAGGATTTGCCATTGTGGCAAACATCTATGGCAGAGACCTGTGTCGCTTTAGGCATATCAATTCTACACCCCGTTACATGCCATTAACGGGATGGAGCAAATCAGCGTTAAACCCAATTTACTCACTAATTTAGTGTTTTAGGGATTGCAGTATTGGGACAAAATTGAAAAAGCAAAACCGTAAGTTCGAGTAAAATTGCATTTTGATATTGTACCCAGCCACAGCCATTGTTTATAATAATTCTGTTTTATATCCATAACATCCTGCCCCATACGACTAGCATAAGTCATCTTAATCTTTAATGATATCAAACATAACGTTATAACTCTTGTCAAATGATTACTCTTGCAGAAAGTAACTCACGAAGGCAAGAACTGCAGTTGTTGAAGCTGTACAACCCCTTCATATTATACAAACGCTTCGTTTGGTTTCCGATAAAAGCGTTCGAGCCTAAAGCTTCTCATGCATGAGCGTGGGCTAAGGTGAAATTCAGGTATAGCTGGTTTGTATATGTATGCATGTACCTGTGTGGTGGTAGAGCTGGTGTATAATATATACTCGTGTATGTGTTATGTATACATTGATACCTGTCCGGGATGATTATCAAATTTAGAAATAGCTAACTTCGCAGAATGTAGTATCACTATACATGTATGTCTAGAGAGATCACGGAGAGATGGCACTGTAACCAAAACTCATTGTATCCATGTGAATACCCAAAGCTGCTCATTCTCCAAGTGTGTCAGTGTGTTCGGATTAGAATTGGTCTTCAGTAACCCGTGCTAGTCTTCAGAGGTTGACACATGTCATCTTATCCCAAGTGCTTAGATCGATCATTATGCTGTTGATCACTGGATTGTCTGGACCAGACTCGATTATTTACAGACCGCCGCCATATAGCTGGAATATTGTTGAGTGCAGCTTTAAACAAACCAACCAACCCCAGATCAATGTTACCAAGTTAATATTCAAAGCTGTCCATCACCTCCAAGTTTGAAGGTGTCGGGTTCACTAGTCGTTAGAAGCGTGTGTAAAATATTTAGAAGAGTGTTATGCACATACATACATGTACCTGTATGAGGGCACCAGGTATAAACGAAAACAGGAGTGAGAACATCATTTTACATGTGATCTGTATGAGAGCACCATGTATATAACTGTACCTGTATGAGAGCCTCGTGTATATATTTGTACTTTTTAGAGCATCATTGATATACGTCTACCTGTATGAGAACATCATGCAATACACGTGAACGTGTGTGAGAACATCATGCATATATATTTGCACCTGTATAAGAGCGTCATTAATGTATTTGTACCTGTATGAGGGCATCATAGATAGGCGTCTAGCGTAATTTTATTTCGTGTATCTGTATGAGAGCACCATGTATATAACTGTACCTGTATGAGAGCCTCGTGTATATATTTGTACTTTTAGAGCATCATTGATATACGTCTACCTGTATGAGAGAACATCATGCAATACACGTGAACGTGTGTGAGAACATCATGCATATATATTTGCACCTGTATAAGAGCGTCATTAATGTATTTGTACCTGTATGAGGGCATCATAGATAGGCGTCTAGCGTAATTTTATTTCGTGTATCTGTATGAGAGCACCATGTATATAACTGTACCTGTATGAGAGCCTCGTGTATATATTTGTACTTTTTAGAGCATCATTGATATACGTCTACCTGTATGAGAACATCATGCAATACACGTGAACGTGTGTGAGAACATCATGCATATATATTTGCACCTGTATAAGAGCGTCATTAATGTATTTGTACCTGTATGAGGGCATCATAGATAGGCGTCTAGCGTAATTTTATTTCGTGTATCTGTATGAGAGCATCATTTATATATTTGTACCTGCATCATTTATATACAGTATTTGTGGGAAAGCATTACGTATGCATGGGTTCGTCTGAGGAATTATCGACTTTAGAAATAGCTAAATATTGCCCTCAAGTTTGAAACGCTGTAGCAACAACAAAAAATGCCTGAAACAAAATGTGTTTTCCCCCACTCGCATGTCTCGTTAAAGTCTCGCTAACCTGACGTTATGAAGTTATGGTGGGGTAACCGTACAAGTCAGTAAATTATACTAGCACAACTTTGTACACTATAGCGATTACTTTAGTTTGTCGGGTTCCTCTAATCCATGATTACTTAAGCCATGCGAACAAAGAGAGAAGGGTGGACTTTGGCAAATCGTTAGAAGCGTGTGTAAAATACGTTACTGTAAAATAACAGCTCGAATAATATGAACAGATGACGTACTGACGTCTACCTATGTTAGAGCATCATTCATGTATGTGTTTCTATGTTAGAACATCATTCATGTATCTGTATCTGTGTCAGAGGATCATTGATGTCTGTGTGTCTGTGTTAGAGCATCATTTATGTATGTGTATCTGTGTTAGAACATCATTCATGTCTGTGTTAGAGCATCATTCATGTCTGTGTATCTGTGTTAGAACATCATTCATGTCTGTGTGTCTTTGTTAGAGCATCATTTATGTATGTGTGTCTGTGTTAGAACATCATTGATGTATGTGTGTCTGTGTTAGAACATCATGTATGTGTATCTGTGTTAGAACATCATTCAAGTCTCTGTGTCTGTGTTAGAACATCATTCATGTCTGTGTATCTGTGTTAGAACATCATTCATGTCTGTGTGTCTTTGTTAGAACATCATTCATGTCTGTGTGTTTGTGTTAGAGAATCATTCATGTCTATGTGTCTGTGTTAGAGCATCATTTATGTATGTGTGTCTGTGTTAGAACATCATTCATGTCTGTGTGTCTGTGTTAGAACATCATGTCTGTGTATATGTGTTAGAACATCATTCAAGTCTGTGTGTCTTTGTTAGAGCATCATTCATGTCTGTGTATCTGTGTTAGAACACCATTCATGTCTGTGTGTCTGTGTTCGAACATCATTCATGTCTGTGTATCTGTGTTAGAACATCATTCAAGTCTGTGTTAGAACATCATTCATGTCTGTGTGTCTTTGTTAGAGCATCATTCATGTCTGTGTATCTGTGTTAGAACATCATTCATGTCTGTGTGTCTGCGTTAGAGCATCATTCATGTATGTGTGTCTGTGTTAGAACATCATTCATGTATGTGTATCTGTGTTAGAACATCATTCACGCCTGTGTGTCTGTGTTAGAACATCATTCATGTCTGTGTGTCTGTGTTAGAGCATCATTCATGTCAGTGTACCTGTGTTAGAACATCATTTAAGTCTGTGTGTCGGTGTTAGAACATCATTCATGTCTGTGTATCTGTGTTAGAACATCATGTCTGTGTATATGTGTTAGAACATCATTCATGTATGTGTGTCTGCGTTAGAGCGTCATTCATGTCTGTGTGTCTTTGTTAGAACATCATTCATGTCTGTGTGTCTGTGTTAGAGCATCATTCATGTCTGTGTGTCTTTGTTAGAGCATCATTCATGTCTGTGTATCTGTGTTAGAACATCATTAATGTCTGTGTATCTGTGTTAGAACATCATTCATGTCTGTGTGTCTGTGTTAGAACATCATTCAAGTCTGTGTGTCTGTGTTAGAGCATCATTCATGTCTATGTGTCTGTGTTAGAGCATCATTTATGTATGTGTGTCTGTGTTAGAACATCATTCATGTCTGTGTGTCTGTGTTAGAACATCATTGAGGTATGTGTGTCTGTGTTAGAACATCATGTATGTGTATCTGTGTTAGAACATCATTCAAGTCTGTGTGTCTGTGTTAGAACATCATTCATGTCTGTGTATCTGTGTTAGAACATCATTCATGTCTGTGTGTCTGTGTTAGAACATCAATCAAGTCTGTGTATCTGTGTTAGAACATCATTCATGTCTGTGTGTCTGTGTTAGAACATCACGTATGTGTATCTGTGTTAGAACATCATGCAAGTCTGTGTATCTGTGTTAGAGAATCATTCATGTCTATGTGTCTGTGTTAGAGCATCATTTATGTATGTGTATCTGTGTTAGAACATCATTGATGTCTGTGTGTCTGTGTTAGAACATCATGTCTGTGTATATGTGTTAGAACATCATTCAAGTCTGTGTGTCTTTGTTAGAGCATCATTCATGTCTGTGTGTCTTTGTTAGAGCAGCATTCATGTCTGTATCTGTGTTAGAACACCATTCATGTATGTGTATCTGTGTTCGAACATCATTCATGTCTGTGTATCTGTGTTAGAACATCATTCAAGTCTGTGTTAGAGCATCATTCATGTCTGTGTGTCTTTGTTAGAGCATCATTCATGTCTGTGTATCTGTGTTAGAACATCATTCATGTCTGTGTGTCTGCGTTAGAGCATCATTCATGTATGTGTGTCTGTGTTCGAACATCATTCATGTATGTGTATCTGTGTTAGAACATCACTCACGTCTGTGTATCTGTGTTAGAACATCATTCATGTCTGTGTGTCTTTCTTAGAGCATCATTCATGTCTGTGTATCTGTGTTAGAACATCATTCATGTCTGTGTGTCTGTGTTAGAACATCATTCATGTCTGTGTATCTGTGTTAGAACATCATTCAAGTCTGTGTGTCTGTGTTAGAACATCATTCATGTCTGTGTGTCTGTGTTAGAACATCATTCATGTCTGTGTATCTGTGTTAGAACATCATTGATGTATGTGTATCTGTGTTAGAACATCATTCATGTCTGTGTGTCTGTGTTAGAGAATCATTCATGTCAGTGTGTCTGTGTTAGAGCATCATTTATGTATGTGTGTCTGTGTTAGAACATCATTCATGTCTGTGTGTCTGTGTTAGAACATCATGTCTGTGTATATGTGTTAGAACATCATTCAAGTCTGTGTGTCTTTGTTAGAGCATCATTCATGTCTGTGTATCTGTGTTAGAACACCATTCATGTCTGTGTGTCTGTGTTCGAACATCATTCTTGTCTGTGTATCTGTGTTAGAACATCATTCAAGTCTGTGTTAGAGCATCATTCATGTCTGTGTGTCTTTGTTAGAGCATCATTCATGTCTGTGTATCTGTGTTAGAACATCATTCATGTCTGTGTGTCTGCGTTAGAGCATCATTCATGTATGTGTGTCTGTGTTAGAACATCATTCATGTATGTGTATCTGTGTTAGAACATCATTCACGCCTGTGTGTCTGTGTTAGAACATCATTCATGTCTGTGTGTCTGTGTTAGAGCATCATTCATGTCAGTGTACCTGTGTTAGAACATCATTCAAGTCTGTGTGTCGGTGTTAGAACATCATTCATGTCTGTGTATCTGTGTTAGAACATCATGTCTGTGTATATGTGTTAGAACATCATTCATGTATGTGTGTCTGCGTTAGAGCGTCATTCATGTCTGTGTGTCTTTGTTAGAACATCATTCATGTCTGTGTGTCTGTGTTAGAGCATCATTCATGTCTGTGTGTCTTTGTTAGAGCATCATTCATGTCTGTGTATCTGTGTTAGAACATCATTCATGTCTGTGTATCTGTGTTAGAACATCATTCATGTCTGTGTGTCTGTGTTAGAACATCATTCAAGTCTGTGTGTCTGTGTTGGAGCATCATTCATGTCTATGTGTCTGTGTTAGAGCATCATTTATGTATGTGTGTCTGTGTTAGAACATCATTCATGTCTGTGTGTCTGTGTTAGAGCATCATTGAGGTATGTGTGTCTGTGTTAGAACATCATGTATGTGTATCTGTGTTAGAACATCATTCAAGTCTGTGTGTCTGTGTTAGAACATCATTCATGTATGTGTATCTGTGTTAGAACATCATTCATGTCTGTGTGTCTGTGTTAGAACATCAATCAAGTCTGTGTATCTGTGTTAGAACATCATTCATGTCTGTGTGTCTGTGTTAGAACATCACGTATGTGTATCTGTGTTAGAACATCATGCAAGTCTGTGTATCTGTGTTAGAGAATCATTCATGTCTATGTGTCTGTGTTAGAGCATCATTCATGTATGTGTATCTGTGTTAGAACATCATTGATGTCTGTGTGTCTGTGTTAGAACATCATGTCTGTGTATATGTGTTAGGACATCATTCAAGTCTGTGTGTCTTTGTTAGAGCATCATTCATGTCTGTGTGTCTTTGTTAGAGCAGCATTCATGTCTCTGTATCTGTGTTAGAACACCATTCATGTATGTGTGTCTGTGTTCGAACATCATTCATGTCTGTGTATCTGTGTTAGAACATCATTCAAGTCTGTGTTAGAGCATCATTCATGTCTGTGTGTCTTTGTTAGAGCATCATTCATGTCTGTGTATCTGTGTTAGAACATCATTCATGTCTGTGTGTCTGCGTTAGAGCATCATTCATGTATGTGTGTCTGTGTTCGAACATCATTCATGTATGTGTATCTGTGTTAGAACATCACTCACGTCTGTGTATCTGTGTTAGAACATCATTCATGTCTGTGTGTCTGTGTTAGAGCATGATTCATGTCTGTGTATCTGTGTTAGAACATCATTCATGTCTGTGTGTCTGTGTTAGAACATCATTCATGTCTGTGTATCTGTGTTAGAACATCATTCAAGTCTGTGTGTCTGTGTTAGAACATCATTCATGTCTGTGTGTCTGTGTTAGAACATCATTCATGTATGTGTATGTGTTAGAACATCATTGATGTATGTGTATCTGTGTTAGAACATTATGAATGTGTATCTGTGTTAGAACATCATTCAAGTCTGTGTGTCTGTGTTAGAACATCATTCAAGTCTGTGTGTCTGTGTTAGAACATCATTGATGTATGTGTATCTGTTAGAACATCATTCATGTCTGTGTGTCTTTGTTAGAACATCATTCATGTATATGTGTCTGTGTTAGAACATCATTCAAGTCTGTGTGTCTTTGTTAGAGCATCATTCATGTCTGTGTGTCTGTGTTAGAGCATCATTCATGTCTGTGTGCCTTTGTTAGAGCATCATTCATGTCTGTGTGTCTGTGTTCGAACATCATTCATGTATGTGTATCTGTGTTAGAACATCATTCATGTCTGTGTATCTGTGTTAGAACATCATTCATGTCTGTGTGTCTGTGTTAGAGCATCATTCATGTCTGTGTGTCTTTGTTAGGGCATCATTCATGTCTGTGTGTCTTTGTTAGAGCATCATTCATGTATGTGTATCTGTGTTAGAACATCATTAATTTATGTGTATCTGTGTTAGAACAGCATTCATGTCTGTGTGTCTTTGTTAGAGCATCATTTATGTCTGTGTATCTGTGTTAGAACATCATTCAGGTCTGTGTGTCTTTGTTAGAGCATCATTCATGTCTGTGTGTCTTTGTGAGAACATCATTCATGTCTGTGTGTCTTTGTTAGAGCATCATTCATGTCTGTGTATCTGTGTTAGAACATCATTCATGTATGTGTGTCTGTGTTAGAACATCATTGATGTATGTGTATCTGTGTTAGAACATTATGTATGTGTATCTGTGTTAGAACATCATTCAAGTCTGTGTGTCTGTGTTAGAACATCATTCATGTCTGTGTATCTGTGTTAGAACATCATGTCTGTGTATATGTGTTAGAACATCATTCATGTATGTGTGTCTGCGTTAGGGCGTCATTCATGTCTGTGTGTCTTGTTAGAACATCATTCATGTCTGTGTGTCTGTGTTAGAGCATCATTCATGTCTGTGTGATCTGTTTGTTAGAGCATCATTCATGTCTGTGTATCTGTGTTAGAACATCATTCATGTCTGTGTATCTGTGTTAGAACATCATTCATGTCTATTGTGTCTGTGTTAGAACATCATTCAAGTCTGTGTGTCTGTGTTAGAGCATCATTCATGTCTATGTGTCTGTGTTAGAACATCATTTATGTATGTGTGTCTGTGTTAGAACATCATTCATGTCTGTGTGTCTGTGTTAGAGCATCATTGATGGGTATGTGTGTCTGTGTTAGACATCATCATGTATGTGTATCTGTCTTAGAACATCATTCAAGTCTGTGTGTCTGTGTTAGAACATCATTCATGTATGTGTATCTGTGTTAGAACATCATTCATGTCTGTGTGTCTGTGTTAGAACATCAATCAAGTCTGTGTATCTGTGTTAGAACATCATTCATGTCTGTGTGTCTGTGTTAGAACATCACGTATGTGTATCTGTGTTAGAACATCATGCAAGTCTGTGTATCTGTGTTAGAGAATCATTCATGTCTATGTGTCTGTGTTAGAGCATCATTCATGTATGTGTATCTGTGTTAGAACATCATTGATGTCTGTGTGTCTGTGTTAGAACATCATGTCTGTGTATATGTGTTAGGACATCATTCAAGTCTGTGTGTCTTTGTTAGAGCATCATTCATGTCTGTGTGTCTTTGTTAGAGCAGCATTCATGTCTCTGTATCTGTGTTAGAACACCATTCATGTATGTGTGTCTGTGTTCGAACATCATTCATGTCTGTGTATCTGTGTTAGAACATCATTCAAGTCTGTGTTAGAGCATCATTCATGTCTGTGTGTCTTTGTTAGAGCATCATTCATGTCTGTGTGTCTGTGTTAGAACATCATTCATGTCTGTGTGTCTGCGTTAGAGCATCATTCATGTATGTGTGTCTGTGTTCGAACATCATTCATGTATGTGTATCTGTGTTAGAACATCACTCACGTCTGTGTATCTGTGTTAGAACATCATTCATGTCTGTGTGTCTGTGTTAGAGCATCATTCATGTCTGTGTATCTGTGTTAGAACATCATTCATGTCTGTGTGTCTGTGTTAGAACATCATTCATGTCTGTGTATCTGTGTTAGAACATCATTCAAGTCTGTGTGTCTGTGTTAGAACATCATTCATGTCTGTGTGTCTGTGTTAGAACATCATTCATGTCTGTGTATGTGTTAGAACATCATTGATGTATGTGTATCTGTGTTAGAACATTATGAATGTGTATCTGTGTTAGAACATCATTCAAGTCTGTGTGTCTGTGTTAGAACATCATTAAAGTCTGTGTGTCTGTGTTAGAACATCATTGATGTATGTGTATCTGTTAGAACATCATTCATGTCTGTGTGTCTTTGTTAGAACATCATTCATGTATATGTGTCTGTGTTAGAACATCATGTCTGTGTATCTGTGTTAGAACATCATTCAAGTCTGTGTGTCTTTGTTAGAGCATCATTCATGTCTGTGTGTCTGTGTTAGAGCATCATTCATGTCTGTGTGCCTTTGTTAGAGCATCATTCATGTCTGTGTGTCTGTGTTCGAACATCATTCATGTATGTGTATCTGTGTTAGAACATCATTCATGTCTGTGTATCTGTGTTAGAACATCAATTATGTCTGTGTGTCTGTGTTAGAGCATCATTCATGTCTGTGTGTCTTTGTTAGGGCATCATTCATGTCTGTGTGTCTTTGTTAGAGCATCATTCATGTATGTGTATCTGTGTTAGAACATCATTAATTTATGTGTATCTGTGTTAGAACAGCATTCATGTCTGTGTATCTGTGTTAGAACATCATTCATGTCTGTGTGTCTTTGTTAGAGCATCATTTATGTCTGTGTATCTGTGTTAGAACATCATTCAGGTCTGTGTGTCTTTGTTAGAGCATCATTCATGTCTGTGTGTCTTTGTGAGAACATCATTCATGTCTGTGTGTCTTTGTTAGAGCATCATTCATGTCTGTGTATCTGTGTTAGAACATCATTCATGTATGTGTGTCTGTGTTAGAACATCATTGATGTATGTGTATCTGTGTTAGAACATTATGTATGTGTATCTGTGTTAGAACATCATTCAAGTCTGTGTGTCTGTGTTAGAACATCATTCATGTCTGTGTATCTGTGTTAGAGCATCATTCATGTCTGTGTATCTGTGTTAGAACATCATTCATGTCTGTGTGTCTGTGTTAGGGCATCATTCATGTCTGTGTGTCTTTGTTAGAGCATCATTCATGTCTGTGTATCTGTGTTAGAACATCATTCATGTATGTGTGTTTGTGTTAGAGCATCATTCATGTCTGTGTGTCTTTGTTAGAACATTATTCATGTCTGTGTATCTGTGTTAGAACATCATTCATGTCTGTGTGTCTGTGTTAGAACATCATTCATGTATGTGTGTCTGTGTTAGAACATCATTGATGTATGTGTATCTGTGTTAGAACATTATGTATGTGTGTCTGTGTTAGAACATCATTCAAGTCTGTGTGTCTGTGTTAGAACATCATTCATGTCTGTGTATCTGTGTTAGAACATCATTCATGTCTGTGTGTCTGTGTTAGAACATCATTCATGTATGTGTGTCTGTGTTAGAACATCATGTCTGTGTATCTGTGTTAGAACATCATTCAAGTCTGTGTGTCTTTGTTAGAGCATCATTCATGTCTGTGTATCTGTGTTAGAACATCATTCATGTCTGTGTGTCTTTGTTAGAACATCATTCATGTCTGTGTACCTGTGTTAGAACATCATTCATGTCTGTGTGTCTGTGTTAGAGCATCATTCATGTATGTGTATCTGTGTTAGAACATCATTCATGTATGTGTATCTGTGTTAGAACATCATTCATGTCTGTGTATCTGTCTTAGAACATCATTCATGTCTGTGTATCTGTGTTAGAACATCATTCATGTCTGTGTGTCTTTGTTAGAGCATCATTCAAGTCTGTGTATCTGTGTTAGAACATCATTCATGTCTGTGTGTCTGTGTTAGAGCATCATTCAAGTCTGTGTGTCTTTGTTAGAGCATCATTCATGTCTGTGTATCTGTGTTAGAACATCATTCGTGTATGTGTATCTGTGTTAGAACATCATTAATGTCTGTGTGTGTCTTTGTTAGAGCATCATTCAAGTCTGTGTATCTGTGTTAGAACATCATTCATGTCTGTGTGTCTGTGTTAGAGCATCATTCATGTCTGTGTGTCTGTGTTTAGAACATCATTAATGTCTGTGTATCTGTGTTAGAACATCATTCATGTCTGTGTATCTGTGTTAGAACATCATTCATGTCTGTGTGCTCTTTGTTAGACATCATTATGTATGTGTATCTGTGTTAGAACATTATTCATGTCTGTGTATCTGTGTTAGAACATCATTCATGTCTGTGTATCTGTGTTAGAACATCATGTATGTGTGTCTGTGTTAGAACATCATTCAAGTCTGTATGTCTGTGTTAGAGCATCATTCATGTCTGTGTGTCTGTGTTAGAACATCATTCATGTATGTGTACCTGTGTTAGAACATCATTCAAGTCTGTGTGTCTGTGTTAGAACATCATTCATGTATGTGTACCTGTGTTAGAACATAATTCATGTATGTTTACCTGTGTGAGAACATCATTCATGTGTATGTGTCTGTGTTAGATCATCATGTATGTGTGTCTGAGTTTGAACACCATTCATATATGTGTGTCTGTGTTCGAAAATCATTCATGTCTGTGTGTCGGTGTTAGAACATCATTCATGAATGTGTGTCTGTGTTAGAACATCATTCATGTATGTGTGTCGGTGTTAGAACATCATTCATGTCTGTGTGTCGGTGTTAGAACATCATTCATGTCTGTGTATCTGTGTTAGAACATCATTCATGTCTGTGTATCTGTGTTAGAACATCATTCATTTATGTGGATCTCTGTTAGAACATCATTCATGTCTGTGTGTCTGTGTTAGAGCATCATTCATGTCTGTGTGTCTTTGTTAGGGCATCATTCATGTCTGTGTGTCTTTGTTAGAGCATCATTCATGTATGTGTATCTGTGTTAGAACATCATTAATTTATGTGTATCTGTGTTAGAACAGCATTCATGTCTGTGTATCTGTGTTAGAACATCATTCATGTCTGTGTGTCTTTGTTAGAGCATCATTTATGTCTGTGTATCTGTGTTAGAACATCATTCAGGTCTGTGTGTCTTTGTTAGAGCATCATTCATGTCTGTGTGTCTGTGTGAGAACATCATTCATGTCTGTGTGTATTTTGTTGGAGCATCATTCATGTCTGTGTGTCTGTGTTAGAACATCATTCATGTATGTGTGTCTGTGTTAGAACATCATTCATGTATGTGTATCTGTGTTAGAACATTATGTATGTGTATCTGTGTTAGAACATCATTCAAGTCTGTGTGTCTGTGTTAGAACATCATTCATGTCTGTGTATCTGTGTTGGAGCATCATTCATGTCTGTGTGTCTGTGTTAGAACATCATTCATGTCTGTGTGTCTGTGTTAGGGCATCATTCATGTCTGTGTGTCTTTGTTAGAGCATCATTCATGTCTGTGTATCTGTGTTAGGAACATCATTCATGTATGTGTGTGTCTGTGTTAGAGCATCATTCATGTCTGTGTGTCTTTGTTAGAACATTATTCATGTCTGTGTATCTGTGTTAGAACATCATTCATGTCTGTGTGTCTGTGTTAGAACATCATTCATGTATGTGTCTGTGTTAGAACATCATTCATGTATGTGTATCTGTGTTAGACATCATTCATGTATGTGTATCTGTGTTAGAACATCATTCATGTCTGTGTGTCTGTGTTAGAACATCATTCATGTCTGTGTATCTGTGTTAGAACATCATTCATGTCTGTGTGTCTGTGTTAGAACATCATTCATGTATGTGTGTCTGTGTTAGAACATCATGTCTGTGTATCTGTGTTAGAACATCATTCAAGTCTGTGTGTCTTTGTTAGAGCATCATTCATGTCTGTGTATCTGTGTTAGAACATCATTCATGTCTGTGTGTCTGTGTTAGAACATCATTCATGTCTGTGTGTATCTGTGTTAGAACATCATTCATGTCTGTGTGTCTGTGTTAGAGCATCATTCATGTATGTGTATCTGTGTTAGAACATCATTCATGTATGTGTATCTGTGTTAGAACATCATTAATGTCTGTGTATCTGTCTTAGAACATCATTCATGTCTGTGTATCTGTGTTAGAACATCATTCATGTCTGTGTGTCTTTGTTAGAGCATCATTCAAGTCTGTGTATCTGTGTTAGAACATCATTCATGTCTGTGTGTCTGTGTTAGAGCATCATTCAAGTCTGTGTGTCTTTGTTAGAGCATCATTCATGTCTGTGTATCTGTGTTAGAACATCATTCGTGTATGTGTATCTGTGTTAGAACATCATTAATGTCTGTGTGTCTTTGTTAGAGCATCATTCAAGTCTGTGTATCTGTGTTAGAACATCATTCATGTCTGTGTGTCTGTGTTAGAGCATCATTCATGTCTGTGTATCTGTCTTAGAACATCATTAATGTCTGTGTATCTGTCTTAGAACATCATTCATGTCTGTGTATCTGTGTTAGAACATCATTCATGTCTGTGTGCCTTTGTTAGAACATTATGTATGTGTATCTGTGTTAGAACATTATTCATGTCTGTGTATCTGTGTTAGAACATCATTCATGTCTGTGTATCTGTGTTAGAACATCATGTATGTGTATCTGTGTTAGAACATCATTCAAGTCTGTATGTCTGTGTTAGAGCATCATTCATGTCTGTGTGTCTGTGTTAGAACATCATTCATGTCTGTGTACCTGTGTTAGAACATCATTCAAGTCTGTGTGTCTGTGTTAGAACATCATTCATGTATGTGTACCTGTGTTAGAACATAATTCATGTATGTTTACCTGTGTGAGAACATCATTCATGTGTATGTGTGTGTGTTAGATCATCATGTATGTGTGTCTGAGTTTGAACACCATTCATATATGTGTGTCTGTGTTCGAAAATCATTCATGTCTGTGTGTCGGTGTTAGAACATCATTCATGAATGTGTGTCTGTGTTAGAACATCATTCATGTCTATGTGTCGGTGTTAGAACATCATTTAAGTCTGTGTGTCGGTGTTAGAACATCATGTATGTGTATCTGTGTTAGAACATCATTCATGTCTGTGTATCTGTGTTAGAGGATTATTCATTTATGTGGATCTCTGTTAGAACATCATTCATGTATGTGTACCTATGTTAGAGGATCAGTCATTTATGTGTACCTGTGCTTTAAATATTGATTTGAAACGGTGTAAAATGTCGGACAAACAGTTGATAAGCTACTATAAACGTCAACCACAGTTCTTGACAACAATTTGATTACATTCGTCCGTTTAAACATAGGTGTTGACTTCATACGTTGTTCTCCATAGGTTTTTTCAAAAATTCAATATGCAATATATACTTAACAGACAAAACACAACTCGAAACTTGTCAAATGTTCGAGATTAAATTCATTCATTCAACGGGTACATAACTGACTGATATCATTGAAAGATTGTACAAGACAATTGGAAAACTGTATTCTTGACATCAGGCTGTGGATGAAGACCAACTTCCTCAAACTCAACGACAGTAAAACGGAAGTTCTAGCTGTTGGGCCAAAGCATTTACATACTTCACTATTAGGCCTTTCAGTGAAGATTGGACAGGGGAGGTAACTCCGTCTGCCACAATGAAAATCTAGGAGTCTATTTTGATTCTGCCATGGACATGAGACGACAAATCACCCATGAATGTCAGACGTCCCATCATCAGCTGCATCAAATTGGCAGATTACGGAGTTTCCTCACAACAGAGTCAGCGAAAACGCTTGTTCAAGCTGTAGTCTTCCGCATTGATTATGCCAACTCCTCCTGTACGGCATCCAGAATACAGTAATCCAGAATACAGCAGCCAGAAAAATCACAAAGTACCCAAAGACGCAGCATAAAACACCAGTTCTCCGACAGCTCCACTGGCTCCCTGGTCCAAAGCGAATCATCTTCAAACTGCTGACCATCATGCCAACAAGAACATCATGTCTGTGTATCTGTGTTATCATTCATGTATGTGATCTGTAAGTTAGAACACATCATTCAATCTGTCTGTGTGTCTGTGTTAGAACATCATGTCATAGAACATCATTGTATGTATCTGTGTTAGAACATCATTCATGTCTGTATCTGTGTGTCTGTGTTCTGTCTTAGAACATCATTCAATGTCTGTGTATCTGTGTTAGACATCATTCATGTCATGTAGGAACATCATTGTATGTATGTATGTAATGTGTTAGAACATCATTCATGTCTGTGTATCTGTCTTAGAACATCATTCATGTCTGTGTATGTGTTCATGTGTTGTTAGACATCATCATTCATGTATGTTGTGTCTGTGTTAGAACATCATTCATGTATGTGTGTCTGTGTTAGAACATCATTCAATGTATGTTCATCATTCATGTAGAACATCATTCGTATGTGTATCTGTCTTAGAACATCATGTCATGTCTGTCATGTGTTTAGAACATCATTCATGTCTGTGTATTGTTAGAACATCATTCATGTCTGTGTATCTGTGTTAGAACATCATTCATGTCTGTGTATCTGTGTTAGAACATCATTCTGTGTGTCTGTGTGAACATCATTATGTCTGTGTCTGTCTTAGAACATCATTAATGTCTGTGTATCTGTCTAAGAACATCATTCAAGTCTGTGTGTCTGTGTTAGAACATCATTCATGTCTGTGTGTCTGTGTTAGAACATCATTCATGTCTGTGTATCTGTGTTAGAACATCATTCATGTATGTGTATCTGTCTTAGAACATCATTCAAGTCTGTGTATCTGTCTTAGAACATCATTCAAGTCTGTGTATCTGTGTTAGAACATCATTAATGTCTGTGTGTCTTTGTTAGAGCATCATTCAAGTCTGTGTACCTGTGTTAGAACATCATTCATGTCTGTGTGTCTGTGTTAGAGCATCATTCAAGTCTGTGTGTCTTTGTTAGAGCATCATTCATGTCTGTGTATCTGTGTTAGAACATCATTCGTGTATGTGTATCTGTGTTAGAACATCATTCATGTATGTGTATCTGTGTTAGAACATTATGTATGTGTATCTGTGTTAGAACATTATTCATGTCTGTGTATCTGTCTTAGAACATCATTCATGTCTGTGTATCTGTGTTAGAACATCATGTATGTGTATCTGTGTTAGAACATCATTCAAGTCTGTATGTCTGTGTTAGAGCATCATTAATGTCTGTGTGTCTGTGTTAGAACATCATTCATGTCTGTGTACCTGTGTTAGAACATCATTCAAGTCTGTGTGTCTGTGTTTAGAACATCATTCATGTATGTGTACCTGTGTTAGAACATAATTCATGTATGTTTACCTGTGTGAGAACATCATTCATGTATGTGTGTGTGTTAGATCATCATGTATGTGTGTCTGAGTTTGAACACCATTCATATATGTGTGTCTGTGTTCGAAAATCATTCATGTCTGTGTGTCGGTGTTAGAACATCATTCATGAATGTGTGTCTGTGTTAGAACATCATTCATGTCTATGTGTCGGTGTTAGAACATCATTTAAGTCTGTGTGTCGGTGTTAGAACATCATGTCTGTGTATCTGTGTTAGAACATCATTCATGTCTGTGTATCTGTGTTAGAGGATTATTCATTTATGTGGATCTCTGTTAGAACATCATTCATGTATGTGTACCTATGTTAGAGGATCAGTCATTTATGTGTACCTGTGCTTTAAATATTGATTTGAAACGGTGTAAAATGTCGGACAAACAGTTGATAAGCTACTATAAACGTCAACCATAGTTCTTGACAACAATTTGATTACATTCGTCCGTTTAAACATAGGTGTTGACTTCATACGTTGTTCTCCATAGGTTTTTTTCAAAAATTCAATATGCAATATATACTTAACAGACAAAACACAACTCGAAACTTGTCAAATGTTCGAGATTAAATTCATTCATTCAACGGGTACATAACTGACTGATATCATTGAAAGATTGTACAAGACAATTGGAAAACTGTATTCTTGACATCAGGCTGTGGATGAAGACCAACTTCCTCAAACTCAACGACAGTAAAACGGAAGTTCTAGCTGTTGGGCCAAAGCATTTACATACTTCACTATTAGGCCTTTCAGTGAAGATTGGACAGGGGGAGGTAACTCCGTCTGCCACAATGAAAAATCTAGGAGTCTATTTTGATTCTGCCATGGACATGAGACGACAAATCACCCATGAATGTCAGACGTCCCATCATCAGCTGCATCAAATTGGCAGATTACGGAGTTTCCTCACAACAGAGTCAGCGAAAACGCTTGTTCAAGCTGTAGTCTTCCGCATTGATTATGCCAACTCCCTCCTGTACGGCATCCAGAATACAGTAATCCAGAATACAGCAGCCAGAAAAAATCACAAAGTACCCAAAGACGCAGCATAAAACACCAGTTCTCCGACAGCTCCACTGGCTCCCTGGTCCAAAGCGAATCATCTTCAAACTGCTGACCATCGCCAACAAGAACATCATGTCTGTGTATCTGTGTTAGAACATCATTCAAGTCTGTGTGTCTTTGTTAGAGCATCATTCATGTCTGTGTACCTGTGTTAGAACATCATTCATGTCTGTGTGTCTGTGTTAGAGCATCATTCATGTATGTGTATCTGTGTTAGAACATCATTCATGTATGTGTATCTGTGTTAGAACATCATTAATGTCTGTGTATCTGTCTTAGAACATCATTCATGTCTGTGTGTCTGTGTTAGAACATCATTCATGTCTGTGTGTCTGTGTTAGAACATCATTCATGTATGTGTATCTGTGTTAGAACATCATTCATGTCTGTGTATCTGTCTTAGAACATCATTCATGTCTGTGTATCTGTGTTAGAACATCATTCATGTCTGTGTATCTGTGTTAGAACATCATTCATGTCTGTGTATCTGTGTTAGAACATCATTCATGTATGTGTGTCTGTGTTAGAACATCATTCATGTCTGTGTATCTGTCTTAGAACATCATTCATGTCTGTGTATCTGTCTTAGAACATCATTCAAGTCTGTGTGTCTGTGTTAGAACATCATTCATGTATGTGTGTCTGTGTTAGAACATCATTCATGTCTGTGTATCTGTGTTAGAACATCATTCATGTATGTGTATCTGTGTTAGAACATCATTCAAGTCTGTGTATCTGTGTTAGAACATCATTCATGTCTGTGTATCTGTGTTAGAACATCATTCATGTATGTGTATGTGTTAGAACATCATTCATGTCTGTGTGTCTGTGTTAGAACATCATTCATGTCTGTGTATCTGTGTTAGAACATCATTCATGTCTGTGTGTCTGTGTTAGAGCATCATTCATGTCTGTGTATCTGTGTTAGAACATCATTCATGTCTGTGTGTCTTTGTTAGAGCATCATTCATGTCTGTGTGTCTTTGTTAGGGCATCATTCATGTCTGTGTATCTGTGTTAGAACATCATTCATGTATGTGTATCTGTGTTAGAACATCATTCATGTATGTGTGTCTGTGTTAGAACATTATTCATGTCTGTGTATCTGTCTTAGAACATCATTCATGTCTGTGTATCTGTGTTAGAACATCATTCATGTCTGTGTATCTGTGTTAGAGCATCATTCATGTCTGTGTATCTGTCTTAGAACATCATTAATGTCTGTGTATCTGTCTTAGAACATCATTCATGTCTGTGTATCTGTGTTAGAACATCATTCATGTCTGTGTGCCTTTGTTAGAGCATCATTCATGTCTGTGTATCTGTCTTAGAACATCATTCATGTCTGTGTGTCTGTGTTAGAACATCATTCATGTATGTGTATCTGTGTTAGAACATCATTCATGTATGTGTATCTGTGTTAGAACATCATTAATGTCTGTGTATCTGTCTTAGAACATCATTCATGTCTGTGTATCTGTGTTAGAACATCATTCATGTCTGTGTATCTGTGTTAGAACATCATTCATGTATGTGTGTCTGTGTTAGAGCATCATTCATGTCTGTGTGTTTGTGTTAGAGCATCATTCGAACTTGTCAAATGTTCGAGATTAAATTCATTCATTCAACGGGTACATAACTGACTGATATCATTGAAAGATTGTACAAGACAATTGGAAAACTGTATTCTTGACATCAGGCTGTGGATGAAGACCAACTTCCTCAAACTCAACGACAGTAAAACGGAAGTTCTAGCTGTTGGGCCAAAGCATTTACATACTTCACTATTAGGCCTTTCAGTGAAGATTGGACAGGGGGAGGTAACTCCGTCTGCCACAATGAAAAATCTAGGAGTCTATTTTGATTCTGCCATGGACATGAGACGACAAATCACCCATGAATGTCAGACGTCCCATCATCAGCTGCATCAAATTGGCAGATTACGGAGTTTCCTCACAACAGAGTCAGCGAAAACGCTTGTTCAAGCTGTAGTCTTCCGCATTGATTATGCCAACTCCCTCCTGTACGGCATCCAGAATACAGTAATCCAGAATACAGCAGCCAGAAAAAATCACAAAGTACCCAAAGACGCAGCATAAAACACCAGTTCTCCGACAGCTCCACTGGCTCCCTGGTCCAAAGCGAATCATCTTCAAACTGCTGACCATCGCCAACAAGGTTCTGAAGACTGACCACTCCCCAAAATACCTGCCGGCACTTCTGACCAAACATGCTCCAACCAGGCTTTGAGATCACAGGATAAAGATATCCTTGTTAACAGCAGATCCAGGACTAGATTAGGCGATCGATCTTTCAAGTGTGCAGTCCCCACTCTCTGGAACAAACTTAAAGTTAAGTTAAAGTACAGGCTTCTGTACAGGCTTTCCGCCGCCACCTTAAAACACGTCTATTCTCCTCAGAATGATGTGTTCTGGAACAAGAAGCTGGCATTACAAGACTATGTGAAGCGGCTGTGGGCTGCCTAGTTGGAACTCGGCGCTATATAATTAGATTAAAAAAAACCCAAAAAACAGACAAACAGAAAAACAGGATAACAGATAAGCGTTTGCGCGTATTCGGCGTGGAAACTGTATGACTGTTAAATCGTCCTTTTTATAAAATACATTTTCTTAAAAAACTATGCTTGCCTATGCAAATAGACGCATTCGCCCATGTGTATTTTATGATGCAGTCACATTTACATCTTGTTGATCTCTTTAAAAAGAAAGAAATAATGGAGAAAGATTGAACAAGTGATCAGTATGTGGCCTACTATCACCTTACCTGGAATCACAGAGATTTCAGTGGGATACCTTTGTGACAAACTCGCTGACAAAGACAGTGGACGTTCAAACAGGCTTGTTTGTATGCTTACCACCGCTGTATCAACAACACATGCTCTTTGACATGAAGACCAAAATACGTATTAAGCAAAAGCTAAGACAACTTCAGCAGTGATGACTCTCAGCAATCCTGTGTTGAATGTGAATGTTTCTGTTCTGTGTTTAAGTATCAATTTCGCTCTAATCTGCATACACATGTATGAAACGACACTGTTTGACTCTTGGAGTCGCAGCTGGCCTTCGCACAAGGGAACATATTTTTGACGAGTTGTGTATTTGGTTGAAGTTAGTTGTTTACAGCACATAACGGTATATGGCAGTGGTGAGTCATGATATCTAAACACGTGTTTGTAGTCGAGGAAGTAGAAAGTTGAACATGTGATACACTTATCAATCAAATGCAAATTATCTTGTGAGGAAATATCGAGAATAAGGAAACTAAACCTGTTCCTATCAATGCAACAAATATACCGTCATGTATATAAACGTGCACTTTTAATGCTGTATATCATGATATTATTGATACACTTCCTGATCGTGATAATTAAACACGTGTACATACAGCATACGCTGCATGAATTTTAGTACATATACAATACGCTTTTAAAATTCGTGCTATGGTTTAATGTTATTTTGCACAACAATATTAAACACTAATGCATAAACATAATTTTTGCGACAATTCCACTCCTTGGTGTCAATAAATAAAGGATCTTCTACTCACAATACTAGTGCCTTCTTTCATTGTGATAGATAGATAGTTCCGAAGATCATTAATAACGTATAGAGCCATTACTAAGAGCCACTGTCCAATGGTTCAGTTTCGATACATATAACCTCGACGGAATCTAAAGGGGAGTATGAAAACTTACCTCACTTTGTCGAGTAACAATTACGCATATGATATCGTCCCAGGGCTTCGCGTGAGGAATTCGCTTATCTCGAACTACGGGTAACTTGATTCAACGCTCGCATTACTTGTTCTTACGAATTCGAGTTATCAATTGAAGCAAGGGTGGAGGGGACGCCTGGTGGTTAAGCGTTCGCTCGTCAGGCAAAAGACCCGGGTTCGATGCTGGAATATTTCTAAAAGCGAAGTTAAACTATACTCCCTCACTCACTCTGGCCCATTTCTGTTGTCCCCAGATATTGGTGAATATTGGTGAAGCCATCAATGATAAGCCATATTCACTCTTTCGAATTATGAACTATATGTATTACAAAATGAACTTTTATAACAAATTATATGAACAAATTATATGAACTATACAGTTTTTAACTAAGAACAAAATAATGATAACTTCAAAGAGACGGTTGACTATGAAGTAGATCGTAATATTTTATTCAAATGAAAATTTCCCTTGATTCAAAACATATAGATCATTCGGTTTATCATGAGAGTAAATATGTATTCTCTATCATCGCGTGTGACTCTGTGAGAGACCGCCTGGTGGATCTTGTGTATATGGAGCTTGTTGACAGGGAAGTAGGGCCAGTCATATTGTCTCGTGTGTAGGAGGAAGTCGTCCTCAGATGTACACTCATCCACGTCATCATGGTCACGAGAGGTCCAGAGAAAAACATCCGGTGACGCCTTAAATGGACATTTGAGAAACAAGAATAGATTTATTGTCATATTATGACAAATAGAAAATATTGTTTTTATGATAAACGTAACCAAACTTGGACGTTGACAAATCTCCTGACATATAATTTCAATGATAAAAATATCACAAGTTAAACAATATCTACACTATTTCAATGATCTTAAACCCTCACCTGAGCTCTTGAAAAATCAAGGGTTACAATTGCGGTAAGGGTTGATGTTGAAAATGATACTGAGGTTCTGAAAGTTTACATGTCGGTGTCCTGAGTGAGTGAGTGAGCTGGCTTCAACGCCGCTTTTTATACTGTCAGTATTTCAGTTATATCAGAGCATATTGACTTGATGTGGGAGAAAAGCCCGGTCATCATAAACTTTCAATTTAAGTGTAATCCAGATGAAAACGACGTGTTTCATGAAATGCTTTGTAATTCCCTAACCCCCACAAAGAAATTCCACTCCCCCGCGCAGACAAAAAGAAATGTAATGTTTTCAAGCATTGGCCGCTTCTCGTGTAACTTCCAGAGTTGGTAATATCTTGCAGTTGATGAAGTAATGGCCATCCAAGCAGCGATCAATGAGGGACGTGTGTTAATACAGGTTACACAACACCAAATGTTTTCCCATAGACTTCTATTGTAACCTTATAAAAAAAATTAAATTATCCAGACTATCAACAGCCATTCCATTTACACATGGATACAATCTGCCCTTTAAACTACAATAAAACACAATTTCTGGCAAAATTGTCCGGCTCATTTTCCGAGCACAGGAAGCGGAACACGTCAATTCCAGTTCCGCACCAAATGTCACCTACTGGAAAATATCTGTACACACGCATAAGTCATGGTGATAAAAATGACAGCACTAAAAATACTTAAAATTGTGATCAATTTTAATTACTGGGAGGATGTGCTTTTGAAAAACATAAACATCTTACACTATTTCATCCAATCACAACTGTCACATGTCTCTGTCTCTTCAGTTGTTTACATACGGTGTGATTCTTATTTAGTGTAGTGGAACCTTAAGGCTGTCTGTATTTTTTCAGTGTTTGCTATCTCCAGCCCTCCCTGTGACGTGAAATAATAATATTTTCTCATCTCAATTTCCCCCGCCGGTGGAGACATTTATGCCTCTGTTTATAAATACACATACTCTTACATACTCCTAAAACTGTCAGATCAGCTTGATCTTGCGTCATCTACATTAATAAAACTTGTCACCGAAGCAAACCCCTATTTATATCATACTTATATATGAAGATTATTAACATTTTATCTTAAGTTTAAAATTTCGTGAAATATGTTACACACTGGAGAAAAACTTGTTTTCATTTTCATACTTTTTTCGTCTGCTTGTTGAGGTTGGATATGAGAAACACAAACAAAACGAGAATTCTGTTTGATTTGCGCCTAATATTAAATGTACTGCAGCATAACTGTAGCAAGCTGTAGCAAACCTGACGACATACATGTACTCCTCCAATGTATAATTTTCCTTGTATCATTAAAATGTCACGCCCGTCCTCATATGCTGTGTGACATTTAAGACATGATTCCTACGTGTCACAGAGTTGTTCTTTCCCAGTCATATACAATGGAAGAAGGTCAGCTATAAAAATGTACATCATATCTACAGCAAAAATATACCAAACAAGCAAGACAAAATGCCTTTTATTGTGTATATTAACCAATTTACGGGAAAGGTCCAGCGTAGTGACCTTGACCTTCAGTCATAAGTGCCACGAATTTACATGATATATTCAGTGTCGTGCACATGCAGGTGAGAGCAAGCATGCATGTATTTGTCAGCACGGGTAATTTTCCCATGACTGTCAATTGGACGGCCCCGTACCACATGGGCAGGTTCTCGGGACTTAATAATCCGGCTTCCCAAAGGGGATTATAGTCCGTTTGGCCCAAATCGGACCGATGAATTGTAATCTAGCTCGAAAACTACTAAACATATAATACTCAATGAAATACCAATCATAATCAAAACATCAGACCAACTCTGTGTTTTTTGTAGAATTTATGTCCTAAAAAAAAAAAAGTTTTTAACAAACTATCATCAAAATTTTGACACAGTTCACTATTTGTTACGAGGGAGGGGTGCAAAGAGAGGAACAGCCAGCAGGTGTGCGAGAAAGGATGGAGACAGCACAGCACAGGTAAATGATTCAATAACTTTGTCTGCAGTTGTGCACGTGCCCCGCGTACACCTGGCTGTTCCTCTCTTTGCAGTCCTCCCTCGTAGCAAATAGCGAAGTTGGTGAACATTTTAATGATAGTCTGTTAAACAACTTTTTTTTTAATTTTAGGACATAAATTCTTTTTAAAAAATCACAGAGTTTGTCTGATGTTTTGATTATGATCAGTTTTTCATTGAGTATTATATGTTTAGTAGTTTTCGAGATTGGTCCGATTTTGAGCCAAACGGACTATAACACTTTACGTTTCTGTTCTTATCGACTGTTTTGTCGTTAAACATTACGGTATGTGCAAATTGACTCAACGCTGATCCATTGGATATTTGATAATCAGAGCATCCTGTAGTGATACACCAACACGTTCGTTGACAAATCCTGCACAGGAACTCTCTGTGATTGTGTTGAGAACATGCCATGACGTAAATCGGAAGTATAATGAATCTGTGATCTATTTACTGACGATATTTGAGTACGTGTTTGCTCCTAATGAATTAATAGCAAAAACTATTATGTATGCCGGATGTTATTGTATACTGTCTGTTTTTGTCAATAGGACTGAAAAAGGCACCAATCTCACCAACCCACTCTGTCCTCGAATATTTTGAGCATATTCATTCTATCGCCTTCAACTTGTGAAATAGTTTCGTGTTCAGACTTGATTTGGTTACTGCTGAAACAAATATATGCTCATGATATTGTCACGAATGTACAATCGACTCTGCTTATAGAGAGTCTTTCTTATGAATGTGGAAAGGGTTTTGTCTCTTCTATTTACAGATTTTACAGAATTACTTTGATTTGGATGAAATCTGTGGTTCAGCTTTGAGAACGCGATTTGGTCTTACATTTGCTGGACAATTTACAATATCTTTCTTTGAATGGAATTTTAGCGAAATTTGGAATCCAGCACAAAAGAGGAATAAACACGCCTTCGGCTTTCGGAGTAAAGTCAGATGAAGAAAATTTCAACGTCTAAACTATGGATATGATTCGGTTTAATGTGTCCGTGGTTTGGAGGAACGTGTTGGAAACTAGCGTGTCCACTTCAACATACCTGTGCGCTACAAGGACAGTGACACGACTGAACATGTCATTGGAGGTTATTTGTTGATGTTGTTTGTCATTGGTTTATTACAGCCAGATCTCATTCCTGCAATACCACACACAGGTGTCAACATAAAATATGGCAACCATATTTGATCATTACACAAATTAACAAAAATATTTACGAGAAAGGAATGTTGTCACAATGCCTCAATATTTTACATGAAAAGGGAAGCTCAACACTGCACTACCATCATGTCGGAGAATTGAAATTAGAATATAAACGACGAAATGTGGTTGGTGCGTGTCCGTGTGCGTGCGTGAGTGTGCGTGTGTGCGTTGTAACAGTGACTATTTCCTATCCTCTGTTTGTAAAACAGTTCCTGTCTACCGGAGGCACGGATGTCCAGTCATCTAAGTAGACACATCTTGGAATCTGTGGCGTCTCTATGGCCTGGTGTACAAATCAGAGCTCGCCCTTTGCCCAATATTAAGCTAGATTCGACCCCCCATGTAAATCATGAGCATGATCTGTTGCCCTAAGATGATAACACAGTCACTATTTAGTTTCTTTACAAGATCTTCATTCTTTCTATCATGTACAAAGGTAGGTGGAGTAACTCTTGAATCAACGTGGGGCAGGCTGAGAAACACCACCAATTTGTTCTATATATTTGTAACCGAATGGAAGCTACAGTCTGGCTGGCGGTGACTGTTTTCTTAATCATACAGCAAATATCCCCAGGGCAGGACTTGTGATTTGAAAAAGCACTTTGTTATTTTTCGTAATTTACTTATTTATTTAGTTTAGTTTTACGCCGCTTTTAGAAATATTTCAGCAATATCATGGCGGGGGACACCAGAAATGGGATTCACACATTGTACCCATGTGGGGAATGGACCCCGGTTCCTCGGCGTGACGAGCCAACGCTTAAACCACTAAGCTACCCCACAGCCAGCGGAAGAAAAAGAAGAAGAAGGAGAGTGATGCAATGTATGCGCCATGTCCTTGCCCTAAGAGGTGCTCTTGCCAGTACATTTTCATCCTGGTTAACTAGTGGATATTCATTTGCTTTCTCATCTCCCCGGGGAGTATACACCACCACAAGGTACCTGTTGAATGCAAAGCATTTGATCAGAAGAGTGTGTACTAAGTCGCAGCTGGGTGAACGGAAGCATCTAAAATCTGTCATGCCCTGTTGAATTCTACGAATTCTAAGAATTCAACAAAATAAAATCTAAGCAGTGCAAATATGAACGTGAATATATATCTACGGGGAGGAGGTTGGTTTGGTTTGGTTGGTTTGTTGTTTAACGCCGCACTCAGCAATATAACGCCGCACTCAGCAATATAACGCCGCACTCAGCAATATAACGCCGCACTCAGCAATATAACGCCGAACTCAGCAATATAACGCCGAACTCAGCAATATAACGCCGCACTCAGCAATATAACGCCGCACTCAGCAATATAACGCCGCACTCAGCAATATAACGCCGCACTCAGCAATATAAACTCGCAATATAACGCCGCACTCAGCAATATAACGCCGAACTCAGCAATATAACGCCGCACTCAGCAATATAACGCCGAACTCAGCAATATAACGCCGCACTCAGCAATATAACGCCGAACTCAGCAATATAAACTCAGCAATATAACGCCGCACTCAGCAATATAACGCCGCACTCAGCAATATAACGCCGAACTCAGCAATATAACGCCGCACTCGGCAATATAACGCCGAACTCGGCAATATAACGCCGAACTCAGCAATATAACGCCGAACTCAGCAATATAACGCCGAACTCAGCAATATAACGCCGAACTCAGCAATATAACGTCGCACTCAGCAATATAACGCCGAACTCAGCAATATAACGCCGCACTCAGCAATATAACGCCGAACTCAGCAATATAACGCCGAACTCGGCAATATAACGCCGCACTAACGCCGAACTCAGCAATATAACGCCGAACTCAGCAATATAACGCCGGAACTCAGCAATATAACGCCGCACTCAGCAATATAACGCCGAACTCAGCAATATAACGCCGAACTCAGCAATATAACGCCGCACTCAGCAATATAACGCCGCACTCAGCAATATAACGCCGCACTCAGCAATATAACGCCGAACTCAGCAATATAACGCCGAACTCGGCAATATTCCAGCTACATGGCGGCGGCCTGGAAATAATCGAGTCTGGACGAGACATCCACTTATCAAAATCATGAGCATCGATCTACGCAATTGGTATATGTTAACACGTGTCAACCATGTCAGCGAGTCTGACCACCCGATCCCGTTAGTCGCCCCTTACGCCAGGCATGGGTTACTGAAGGCCAATTCTAACCCAGATCTTCACGGGAGGAGGGGGTGGGTGTGGGGTCATCAATTCTTTTTGAAACTTGTTCTTAAGGAAACCATATATTTTGCATTTGTGTGCGAATATTAGATAAAAAGTCCTTTATCTTAAACTGTAGTAATATATTATTATGTTTGTCACGACATATGACCTCCAGATCGTTTCGGTGTGTTTTATAACGTTTTATAAATGTACGTACGTTTCACACCACTTGTGGAGATATATACTACCCATCAAAAGTTTAGACTCACTATATGTTTTGTAGATATGTATGGTTACATCGAAGATGAATTTCTCCACTAGTTTGAGGGAACTAACTTCAGCCCTTATGCAGATGAATTGCACGAGGATCATGCATCAAATTGCTGAAAAGCATTTGGATATATCGTGCATGTGATCAGCTGCGTTTTGGTGTAAAGTTCTGTTAAGGATTCGTCAATTTTCACTGAGTTTCATCATTTATTAAACTCAAGGAAATAATCTTTTCAACGTTACACATTTGTTTTACAATACATCAGTTCATGTGTAATCAGTAATATTTTAAACAGTATGGACTATTTTGCAAAATCTAGTTTAGAACAGTTGACTGAAGTAAATATTAATGGCTATGCATGTATTTACACTAGTGAGTCTAAACTTTTGATGGGTAGTATAGAAAAGAGACAAAACCTCCATAGTTTGAAATTTGGTAGTCTAACTGGTAATATATATAAATCTATTTTAATTTGGAAGGGGGCGGTGGTGTAGCCTAGTGGTTAAAGCGTTCACTCGTCACGCCGAAGACCGGGGTTCGATTCCCCACATGGGTACAATATGCGAAGTCCATTTCTGGTGCCCCCGCCGAGATATTGCTGGAATATTGCTAATAGCGGCGTAAACGTAAACTCAGTCACACAAATTTCGAAGGAATAAATGAGAGGTATCTCGCCTATGTAACTTATAACAACCTCTAATTTCAAAACGCATAATTCTCATAATTCGCCAATTCAACCATTTCTGGAATTGGGTTCTTGCCATGTTGCCCGTTGACCATTTCCTGTTACTCTATGGTTTCCAGTGGGGAGATATAGGGCAGTTACTACAGTCACTGCATAAATTTAAACAGATAGATGCATACGGCTCCATTTCCGTTCGAATCAGAATAATTATATTTCAACCCACAGTGCAAGTAATACAAAATGTCCATAAAGGGCCACGAAGGAATACCTTATCTATTGGTGTCAATCCAACTGAACTGGGCTTTAATATTTGTGATTAAACAAAAATATTATTTGTTAGACCTTTTTGCAATTCATTTAACGTAAAAGAATTGTTAAAAAAATACAATTCGTCTATAGAGATTCGTGTCTAGAAATACCAGTTCACGCCTCACACCAGGAACAAATTCATCGTATTTGCTATGATATTGTAATCCCAGGACGAACTGACCTTCCAAATAGCAGCTGGAATTCTAACGCCATGTGTAAAATGCAAATGTTCTCCGGAGTTTCATATCAGAAATTCAAACATTGCACGACACCCATGGGAGTGTGATATTCGTCATATTTCTCAAGGTTATACGGCAAAATGGATACAAGAGGAAAACCAAATATGCATGCGTGCATTATCTGGCTTTACGTCAGTGTTATTTGGGGACGATAAAGCTTAGGTCAACAACAGATTTCCACTGGTCTGTGTTTGTAGTGTAGGGGGCAAGTTAGCCATGAGTCAATACTGTATACAGGTGGGGCAGCGAGGAGCTGCACTGTGTCATTAGCGTTGATTACAATGATTACAACTAATTCTGGTGGTACAGGACACAATGCCACACGTAATGACACAATCCTGTGTTGTGTAGAACGATCACGACATATCAGTCACAGTATCACAGTATCTCAGCAACACAGTATTACAGTATCTTAATATCACAGTATCTCAGTATCTCAGTGTCTCAGTATCTCAGTGTCTCAGTATCTCAGTATCGCAGTATTACAGTATTACAGTATCACAGTATCTCAGTATTACAGTATTACAGTATCACAGTATAACAGTATCACAGTCAGTATCACAGTATTACAGTATCACAGTATCTCAGTGTTACAGTATTACAGTATTACAGTATCACAGTATCACAGTATCTCAGTATCACAGTATCACAGTACCACAGTATCACAATGTCACAGTATCTTGGTATCACAGTATCACAGTATTTCTGTAACACAGTATCTTAGTATCACAGTAGCACAACATGTCACAGCAGAGCAATACAACAAAGCATATTCCAATGATTATCAGCACAACAGTAAAACCCAGTATAACAAACTGTTCTTATTTCAAGACCCCACTTTATTTGCAACAAAGCACAGCACAACACAAAACAACATACTGATACACGATCGAACCTTGATTATCACAAATATACGCAGTACATTAAAGTACAATATGTGACAACACGTAGTTCAACAAAGGGACAATGTGGTGCACGACAATGAAGAACAACGTAGTACAATTGACTAAACCTAGCCTCATACAACGGAGTATAACAGGGTACAGCGCAACATTTCATGAGGTAGCACAACACAAAAGAACATAAAGCAGTATTATACAACAACGCACTACATCACAATACAGCACGATTTAGTACAACAAAGTGAGTTAACCACTAGGCCACCGCCCCCGTACAACACAATAAAGCAAAACATAGTACATCACACGTATGTAACACAGTACATCCTAATACATCCCAAGACAATATTATAATTCAAAAACATCAGCACATCATTTTATAACCCCACATACTGTGAAACAATACGATAACACAACAGTGCAACATACCACAGCTCCACACGACACAACACTGCACACCCCATTATGTTAAGGTTGTATAACATTATGTATAGACATGACATTCAAGCCGATCTACAACACCGCACTACATTAATATTGATCTGAGGTCATTTTTTACAGAAAGGTATTGATTATGAGGCTGTTTTAGTTGTTTTATATATCCTTGTAAGTTCAGTAGTAGAACAATTATTATGCTTTCGATAAATAAATCAGATTAGCAGATGGGAACCATATATGTATACTCACACACACGCATAATCGATATTAAGGGAATGACTTCATATGAATTATAATTAAACGATTTGTAATTTTGTAACACATCGAATGAGATTCGAACCCGTACGACGACCTTGTTACGTTCAATTACCTCATGCCGAAACAGCTTGATACCCATCTTATATTTCTTATGTACATCCTATTGTACTGTCATTTCCATATGCATCGTAAAGTAGGACATGCATTGCTTAACATGTACAACTAACACTACCACAAAAGGTATTATTTAAATCATGAGCGGAGGTCACAACGCCATAACACACACAAGGGACCGCTCCTTCATAGCAAAGTCACCAAGGTTTTATTTCACCTGCCTGCGAAATTGTCCCTTTCATAGAAATTCAGCAAGAAAACAAAACAAGTTTGTCAGTTGGAACAACGACAGCAAATTAAAGACGAGAAGAATCTTCGTAGGTTGAATGGTGTTTGTGTCTTTCAACCGACCGCATACCTGCGCCTAAAGCAGTTATTGTGTGTCAGCTATGAGCAAACAACCAGGAACAACACGATGGGTTAACAGCCTGGAGTTTATTGTCGGAACCCTCGCGAACGACTGTGTTGGACGAAACTATCACACAGGAAGTAAGTTCATTAAGCTTGAACAGTGGACCAACACATCGACCAAGTTTAAATTCAGACCACTGTGCAACGGAGCTGAATTGATCATAAGTCCTCGCTGGAGACACTCCTCAGCAAGGATACCTGTGCGTTGTGGGATGCTGGCGTGGGCAAGGTGAATTTGAATCACTGTCACCCAGCAACCGCTGTCACACATCTGACTCACTGTGAATGTAGAGACGCTGGTCGTCCCAACACGGAGCTGTGACGGATACATCCAGCTGGGCGTGAGCAATATTTCCGCAGTAATCACACCATCAGTCATCCAAATACCTACTCGGGCTATCATTTCCACGACGTCATCCTCATCCTCCAGCTACGGTTATTAATTAATACCCAAGGGACACGATTCATTCGGACGTGCTGTAGAAGTAACTTGGACATTGATTCGCCATGTTGCCTTGGGGTCGGCTTGTGTTGCAGGCTTATACCTGTGTGTGGTTGTATTCGCTGTGTGCCCTGGGGGTCTGGGGGCATGGGAGGCTGGTGGACCCTCCCTCACGGTCCAGCATGTGGAGGTTTGAATTCAAAACACCCAGGAATTATGATGACAATCAGCTTTTCTGTGGAGGAGTAGCCGTAAGTAATGTTTTGTAGTAGTAAGTTTTGTCGGCATAAGTAATCTACATTGTTGTTTGTTGGTATGAGTAATCTACATTGTTGTTTGTCAGTATAACTTCTTTCAGTGGCATTTAGAAGCTGGTATGATGAAGAGGAACATTTTTTTATGGATAGAAAACTTTATTGTAATAGATGCGACGTTGCGGTGTAGATCCTAACACCGTTATCAATCATTTGATACATCTCTAGATATATCAAATCATTTGAACAGAACATACAAACTGTCAAAAACAAGTGATATTTCGGGGGGAAAAGCAAGTATTTAATCTGATTTTATCAACACGCAATCGCTGTCGGGCATGGTCGACTGTCTTCCTGGTACGCCACCTGTATATATAGGTATACTGTCGCTGTGTAAATATGCTGTTAAAAGGCATGCATATTTGTGTTCGGATTTTCACTAGATTTACAAGGTTTACGACTGATGCATACTATTGGATCACAGGGTGAAGGAATGCTCATTGATAATGTACTACCTATACGCCGAACTCGCTTATGACAAACTGACGGATATAAAGAAATGTTTGGGAGAACCGGCCTCTTGGTTTATATTATGGGCGAAATGAGTTTCCACTCCGGTTCCATTTGGGCCTAATTAAAAGACAAAATAACATTAAAAATTATGTGAATGGTTAACTTGAAATCAGTCTTTACACTAGGTGTTGGCGAGAGAATGATAAGAGTGTCCTATTCTACAAGTAACACCAAGTTTTGACAGAAACATGAAGTATGTGGGGTTTTTACCAGCAATACTTATGCCATATTCAAACAATACTCATCATGACGACGCCCTGTAAACAACGTAGCTATGACCAGACAATCCAGTGATCAGTATTAGTATTTATCGGGGGACAGCGCGACTGTTTTGCTCAAGTTACCATGGCTGACCACCCGATTCACCAAAAGAGTCAGTGAGAAAGGAGTAATCAAATCCTGTAGAGGCTGCGGTATGCAACATCATCTTAATATCTGCCATGAACCTTCTGTAACGACTTAACCAGACATTTGATGGAGAAGCCATGATCCAAAACCTTTGCTGTAAGCAAATGTGTCCACACACGGAACTTGAATAAAAGTACATTGTCATGCTGATGGTAATATTATTTTGTGTGACATAAAGGGGATATTCACGATTAGAAAATCTTAATCACCCAGGCACAGTAGGTTTGAACTGAATATACAAGTACAAACAATAGCTGACAGATCGACGAGATAAATAGACACATATGGAGGGACATACAGGCGAAAGTATATACCGTCAGAGAACGACATTAACTGGCTCACATGAAGAGACATGGAGGCAAACACTTAAATACGAAACAGGCAAGGAGACGCATGAGCTGACAGAGACATTCGTATTCTAAAACACATGTGGGGACATGCAGTATTATCTAACAGGGACAGCCATAAACTAACAGATAGAAAGTACATAGAGGTGACATAAACTGACAACTTACGAAACATATACTTTTAAAGTGACAGACATGTCCTGACAGACATAAAAGGACACACTGGGAATAGCATACACTGACAGAGACAGACATAAATTTGACACATATGGTTATAAAGGGATATACAAAGCGTAACATACAGATACAAGCATAAACTGACACAGACAGCCTTGAACCAACACACATATGGGACATACAGGCACAATCATGAACCGACAGGTGCAAGTGCATAAACTGACACAGACAGCCGTAAACCAACACACATATGTAGACATACAGGAACAATCATAAAGTGACAAAGAGAAGCACAAGCTGCCACAAACAAAGGAACATACAGGAACAATCATAAACTGACAAAGAGAATCACAAACTGTCACAAACAAAGGAACATACAGGAACAATCACAAACTGACAAAGAGAATCACAAACTGTCACAAACAAAGGAACATACAGGAACAATCACAAACTGACAAAGAGAAGCACAAACTGTCACAAACAAAGGAACATACAGGAACAATCACAAACAGACAAAGAGAAGCACAAACTGTCACAAACAAAGGAACATACAGGAACAATCACAAACTGACAAAGAGAATCACAAACTGTCACAAAAAAGGAACATACAGGCACAATCACAAACTGACAAAGAGAAGAATAAACTGTAACATGTGTACATACAGATCTAAGCAAAACATACGACAGATACAGGCATAAATTGACACACGAAAGGGGCATACTGACACAAGCGCAAACTGTCAAAGGCGTTCATATGCTGACACACCTTGAGAAGCATACACACAAACTTAGAAGCATCCATAAAGGCACACACAAAAATGACATATATACACGTATCGGTAGGTTTAACGATATTACACTGAATTACATTTGGAGACACACTGACTTACATGGTAGATTGACATCTAAACCGTACGGTAGCAATTAATCACATCTTGACAATGGGTCTACGTTAATACTGTATCAGTGACATAAACGACCTATCGACATAGCTGATGTTGTTACGACAGAGTGGTAATGTATGACACCGACATACCACAAGAACTAAATTGACACCACGTACAGGTCAGACGTCAGCAATCAATTGATGGTGTCACGATCTGATCCTTCACTCGGAAACACGAAATAAAACTCATTCTCTTCTATATTAATCATGTATAAATTTACAAATATATGTGCAAACTAAATATTCAAATGAATAATGTTAATAAAATATCCCTTTATTCACACATGTAGCAATACAACAACTGGTTAGAAGATGAGATGAAATAAAATGAAATAAAATGAAATAAAATGAAAATGTAATGACAGTAAAATTTCACAGTATACATTTGTTATGTCCATTTAAACATAATTAAAGTAACCAAATTAATATTGAAGTTTCTCAAATTTTCAATACAATATATTGGATGCTATATGAAAAGCAATAAATATTGTCGTATAATATTCTTTGCGAAGAAATATTACATTTATATACCTTGTACTGGATTATTTGTTTAAAGTGAATCACAGTCACACAGGTAGAGCAGCCAGAAGTATTTGTTTTCCTATATTATTATAATATATTAACAATTAATATTACTGCGTTTTCATTTCAACGTACATTTACAAAAACATATGTCGGGCATATATATGTACATTACGTACGCCGTAGACGCATCTGATTGATAACATCGGTTTCTAACCCGAGGCAAAGGTAACGAGCGAGCCCTTACACATACTTCTGACATACGTTAATGTAACGTCGTGCTGGCACATTACATGTCTCGTCTTGACAAACTCTGTAACAATACAGTATATTTGTCCAACTGCCTCAGTTGACGGACGGCAACGTACGGAGTTTGGGATATGGTCATGTATACGTATATATTTGTCCTATGAAATTTCAATTTATATATATACTGTGGCACCCATATATATATAAACGCACGCACGCACGCACGCATACGCACGCACGCACGCACGCACGCACGCACACGCACACACACACACACACACACACACACACATATATATATATATATATATATATATATATATATATATATATATACATACATACATATCCCAAACTCCGTCTCCGGAACTACAAACTACAGCTAGAGGAATAACTCTGAAATACTAGGAATTTACAGTCGCACTGCCTCTTATGCTAAATCCTTTTTACCTGCCACAATAAATTTATGGAATGCCCTACCAAATTCCAAAGCGTCATGTAGTCTCACAGAATTTAAAAACCTAATTACAAAAACTGAAAATAAGATTTACTTTGACCTTAATTATGGCACTCGTTTTTGCCAAATCGTTCACTGCCGCCTCAGGCTCAGATGTAGCGACCTAAACGCCGATAAGTATGACAGACATTTAATAGACAGCCCTTGTTGTTCTTGTGGACATCAGAGTGAAAACGCCCAACACTATTTCCTCACTTGCCGTAACTATACTCGGATAAGACTTAATATGTATTTTTACACTACCGGTTATATTTATATATATTTAAAAATATTATATTTATGCAATGGTCAGTATCGATGACGTCAAATCCTCCATTTCATGTTGTATTATACGTTGCATTGGAGCGGTGTTAACATAGGCAGTAATGCTTGTTCACCAATCCCAATTCATCTTCATGAATAAAAATATGTTTAAATCATATACACATATATATATATTTACATGGAAGATGAATTTCTCCACTAACTTGGGGAACTGCAAGCCAACTGCAAATCTTATGCAGATGAATTTGCTCGAAGATTAAGCATCAAATTGCTGAAAAGCATGCGCAAATATCATGCATGTGACCACCTGAGTTTTGGTGTAAAGTTTTGTTAAAAATTAGCCAATTTTCAAAGAGTTTCATCATTTACTGAACTCATGACAATAATCTTTACAATGTTACGAATTTGTTACAATACATCAGTTCATGTGTAAACAATACCTTTAAACAGTATGGAATATTTTGCAAAATCTAGTTCAAAACACTTGACTGAAGTAAGTGGCTACATTTACACTAGTAAGTCTAAACTTTCGATGGGTAGCATATATGAACGCTGTTAACCTTGCTGAACTGTATCACAAGGTATGTATACGTCAAGACGCACGACACAGGCGTATGGTGGTGATGAATGAGATTTGGAACATGCACAAGAGTTGTGATAAATTCAACCATGATGCTGTAAGAACTTGATTTATCCTGAAGGGAACGAGTCTGGAACGAGTGTGTTTGACATTTCTACATGTGTCTGTGTCTCTGTCTTCTGAAACAGGTCTGTAATTGGAGCAGATCTATTATGATGGCCGAACGGTTAACAACCAAGTACACAGGTTCTCATGTAATTGATGCAAATGACATCAGTGGTTAACGATTCATTAACTATTCAACTATACATGTGTATATTCTGCATTATGAATATAAACACGCAGTGGGTACTGTTCTAACATTGAAAACTGCCTTCAGGGTATACTCCCCTTATTCCTTTTCTGAGTATAAATGTTTGACAGATAAACCTTCGAAAATGACCTCAAGCAGGTGTATTCATCGACAATTCATCAATATTTATTATCTATCTTCTCCAGTATGATGTAACTGTACTCCTGTTCTATATTTTGGTTTACTTTCTTTAATATAAAGAAATTGTTTGACTTAAAAAACAACATTTTAAATACTGATTATTGATAACACATCACTGTTAATATATTTATCTACACAAACACATCTTCTCTTAACTGGCAGATGATAGTGTTGTGGACTAGGCATACAGTTACATCCCAGTCTGCCCAGGGAACACAGCTATTACATCAATTTTATCCGCATGTTTCCAACAATGTTTGAAGCTTATATCAACCGTTCCAGAGCGATTTTAACAGAAATGTGAGTACGGAAACAACACAAGCCGTGCGATCGAAATTCACTCGTACCTTTTTGGGTTGGTTTGTATAGGCATAGTGCTTTTAATTTGAGATCACACATAAAAGTATGTCCTATTTAATGCACGTGTGGAATTTAATTTAAAATGGGAGCGAATAAGGTGTTGTATTTTGGAGAATAGAAGGGACTGATAATGCATGGTGCACCAAATTACAGTATATTCGAAAATAAAACTTGACACTATCATGATCAGTATTTAGAGTTCATTCCGAATCGTTTTTCTGTTATATTACAATATGTTTATTTATTAGGTACCCCGATAAAGAAGCATTAATGCAGATAAACAAAACGTGTTCGGGCAGCGATTCAGATCATACCGCTGAACTCTCGTTGCGGTCAGCGCATGCGCTTCGTACTATTTGTTATGACTTGTGGGTTTCCCAAAACTCGTGGCATTGTGTGAATCTAGCTGTGCCAAGTATCGAATACGTGTCTGGTTTGTTCTCGGATACTTATGGCCATGGCGGCCTTAGCTTGAATACCGTTGTCAGACACAAAGGCTTCGTTCGTTCACCAGTATTTACCCTTCGGAGGATATGTGTTGCGCTTTGCCACCTCAACTGAAAACAAAGCATTGAATACATCGATTAGATATTTAGCTCAAGAGGGCTAAAAGATGTGTAAATTCTTTTTTCGAAGCTTCAAGGTTGGGAGCACTACGTTTCCTTTTTAAACGTCTACTGTTGTCTTTTAATTACATTTCTTTCGATTTTCAAAGTGGTTGAATGTCACCCATGTTTCGGCTGAAATCTAGTACATGTTTGTTAATCTATCGCCATCATTTTCAGCCTAGGGTTACATGGGAACACTTATGAGGGTGCTGGGGCAAATATGTACATAGTATTCAGCTGGAGGCCCTATGGTTATCGCAGGTGAAAATTGTCGCTGAGGACTGTCAAAGTGTCTTCCTTCCAGTTGATGAATAAGGAGTTTATAGCCTGAAAATAGGGCAAGGTACCCCGAAATGTAAATACAGAGAATTTAGCAGTGCACGTGTACGTAAGGATCGTAAAAAAAGCACATCAAAACGTTTGACAATCATTGTTAACAATTATATATAATGGATGTTTGAAGCAAAACAATCAAATGAGATATTAATGTTTCCATGTTCATATTTATAGACTGAGTATATCAAGCTTTCCAATGTGATTACATTATACAAACAAAACTCGCAAACAGATTTTCAAAGTCAAAGCCTAAGAATAATCAATATAGAAATATTTTTGAAACAGAAAAGTTGAAACATATATACTAAAATATTTTTAAATTTTCTGATGTTAATATTATGATCTTTATTCTGGGAATCGGGTAACTTGACCATTATAGATACGATAATTTCATTTGATTATCACATTCGGGAAATCCCAAATGTTTTCAAAATACCTTGCATTCATGAATTATACTTCCGTGTGTTATATATTATATATGTTTGAGATAAGCCATGACTGATTGAAAGGTTTATCCTTACTTTCTAGCAGGTGAAGTTTCGAGCCATACCACGTAATTCAAACATAGGTGTTTCTGGTGGGGAGGTGTTAATGATCTACGTTCAGGTGGAAACCCAGGCGGGTTTGATGTGGTTACAAATTCATTTCTGGGGCCGCAGAATCTGTGGATAACAACAGAATACCCATTGGCGAGGTTCAAATAGCATTGTTCTTATTTTCATCCACGAACGATTAAGATATGCATGTGTATGTGTACTAAGACCTCTCCGTGTTCATTTAGAAAGTTTGTCAGGGAAATGCAATTAGGCGATAGAACTAGCGTTACTCACCCTACCAAACATTTTTGGTCCACGAACTAATAAATATTATTGAAAGTGTGTTTCAAAGCGTTTGCTTGCTCTGACAAGGGTCGTTGTTTGATTCCCAACATGGATACACTGCACAAAGGGTAAAGAGTGATAGTGTTGGAAAATGACTAAAATAGAGTGATATAAAACTCACATATTAAAACAATATAACATTTATTTAGAGACAATAACATCAATGACAATTCCATCCATACTAAGACTAACATATATTGAGGATAAAATGATAGCTATGAGGTTATTGCATCTATAGATTTATGTCATCATATATTTATCAATGTTTAATACAGACGCTGTATATAAGAATAAGAGGAAGAATGAGAGGAACGTTGACTAGTACAGATTGGCCGTTCAACGTGAAAGTGTATAGCATGATTCCATTTTGGTTATTTTTAGACCATAACTGACATTACCAAATTCGAAGAAGATCAGAGGCCAAAATATTGTCAAATATAACTGTGTATTTTTACTTTTACGATAAGTAATAATTTCCATGTGTTTTCGAAGCTGCCGGAGTGTTGTTCGACATAGCACTGGGAAGTAGAAGTCATTCTTCTAGTCACCTGTGTTCGCCAATATGCCCTCACACACGCATGTCAGTGTTATTTGTGAAGACATTCGTCACATACATCTCATCACGACAGTTTGTACAGTTTCACGTGACTACCTGCATTTCTAATCCCCCATGTTCACAACGTGCAGCGTGCCTGCAATATGCAGATCCAATAGCAAATAAATTGATCTTTCTTGTGTAGTCCCGGTATTAGGAAAACGTCTGTAAGAAGCACTTTGGCGTTGATAACTAATTAATGCATTCACGTGGCATAATCGTGTCCTGTTCTTGTCAACTCGTTACGATATCACCAACTATTTGCTGGGGAGCTTTTCACCTTTTAATTCTTGAAAAGAAAATGTGAAGGTTTGGTTAAAGTTAACTGGAATTAGTTAAGTCTTAACGGGAATATTTGTTAGATCACAACATGGAGACGTGTTCACAGATGTCAAAGTAAACGATTCGAGTTAAAGAAGTATCAAAGATATGATATATACTACCCATCAAAAGTTTAGACTCACTTAAAGAACTCACTTTATGTTATGTATATATATATACAGTCCAATCCCGATGAGTCGAATCGCTGGGGACCAAGTAATACATTCGACTCATCGATGTATTCGAGACATAGGTATGTCTATGAGGGTAGAACAAAAGATGATCCAGTCCTAATTCCTCCACCTAAGCATTTGTTTACCTAATGATTTCCCTATCACTAATAGGGGCACCTTATCAGTTCCAGTCTAATTAGCACAGACAGATTTCCGTAAAATCACTAATCTGCCTTTTGAACTCACCCGTCAATGGCGGAAAGGTGTGAGCCGCGCTGGTTTGTTAATTGGATCAGTTTGCTACACCAATCAACTTCTCATTGACTGACTTCGACTTATGTATACAAGATTGCTGTTGTTTGAATCTCATGGTCATCGTGTGTATTTATGAGACGAATTCGTGTAACCGGTATTCAAATTATGACAACTATCACAGGGAATGGTCGGGACCGACAGGTACTTCGAGTTATGCATAATATTCGAGACACCGGCATTCGATTCATCGGGATTGACTATATGTGGTTACATCGAAGATGAATTTCTCCACTAACTTAGGGGAACCAACTGCAAACCTTATGCAGATGAATTGCACGAGGATCATGCATCAAATTGCTGAAAAGCATGATTGTGCAAATATCGTGCATGTGAACAGCTGCCTTTTGGTGTAAAGTTTTGTTAAGTATTCGCCAATTTTCACTCAGTTTCATCATTTGTTGAACTCATGACAATAATCTTTTCAACGTTACGAATAGTTTTTACAATACATCAGTTGTAAACAGTACCCTTAAACTGTATAGAATATTTTGCAAAATCTAGTTTAGATCAGTTGACTGAAGTAAGTGGCTACGTAGTGAGTCTAAACGTTTGATGGGGAGTATATCTTCAGGGTCAATGACATAACCGCGTCTATAATAATGATCTGAATGGTAACGTTGAGACGGGGGATGGGATAGGAAACGATTTGTCCTCAGGGCTTACAGACACATTATATGTGTGAAAATATTAATCATTATGTATATTCCGGTTTGCACGAAGTTTGCTGATGTACTATTCCATCTCAAACAGAACACGTCCCGTGCAACATTTGTTCTCTATGTTTGTTCTAACAAGAGACGAAGTATATTGGGGTTCCAGGTATGATAATGACATGCCACCATACCCACAATTTTGTGTTTTATTGTTCACAATATCAGATAAGTGATTATTTAGAGTCTGATGTATATAGCTGGAATGTTTCTGAGTTCATCGTTAGATAGCAATACTAAATTGGATTATTGAGATAGAAATGATGCGATATTCGGTTACCATGTTGTTGTTTTTAAATTCAGTCAAAATGAGACAAAGATAATAGCAAGATGTCATGGAATTATGCAGCTGCTGACAATTTACGTTCAAATAAATGTGTCATTGTTTTTGCAGGTTCAGTATGGAAAAAATGGCGGAAAATGTGGCATCTGTGGCGACCCCTGGCAGGGCCCACGTGACAACGAACCAGGCGGAAAATTTTATACAGGCATCATTGTCCGTAAATACAATGTTGGTCAAGTGATAAAGGTCAAAGTCCAACTGACCGCCAGCCACAAGGGCTTCTTCGAATTCCGACTTTGCCCCAGCAACTCACCGTTCAGGAACGTGACTCACGAATGCCTTGATAGGTACATCCTTCCCACGGCTGAGACAGGGGAAACCAAATACAGGATAGAGTCACTGTCTGGTAACCAAAACATTGAGGTCAATCTGAAATTACCGGAAGGTGTCAAATGCAGCGCATGCGTGTTTCAGTGGAAGTACAATGCCGGGAACAGTTGGGGCACTGATTCTGATGGCAATAGCTGTATCGGCTGTGGTAATCAAGAACAGTTTTATGGTTGCGCAGACGTTGCTATCGGATCCGACGACGTTGTCGTCGGCGTCATCCCACCCAAGCATCCGTGGTACTTCGACAAGGACGACAGATGGCACTGGGGTATTGTTGACGGCGGAAATGGAACCATGTTTGCCGCTGGCATTAGACATGATGTACAAACTTACCTGGTCATGCTCACGGTCATCGTCGCCGCTTGCTTTCAGTTCTTGTGCTGATGAAGAAGTACCGCAGAGACAAGTGCTCACAATACTCAAACATTGACAACAATTTCATTAAATTTGTCAGGGTCGTATCCAGGAAACCAACCCACCCCCACCCCCACCCCCACCCCCACCCCACCCCAACATACGCACCCTCTCCCCGAAAAATTAGCAGAGGACCTATTGTGCCTAACCTTTGGATTTCATTATGTATGTGCACCCCCCAACCCTTCTCCAAAGGGAATCCGTCCCTGTTTGTTATATCTGTTTTCTGAATACAATCTCTGTGTACATATGTAAATACCTTATTTGTTTTGCTAATTTTCCTACCAAACATGTATTTCATTGATCAATAATATTTTCGTGATTATGAGATGATCTTGCATTTCAAAGCAACACAAACGAGAACGAATCATTTCATTGCCAATCTGGTTTTGCAGTGTGTAAGATGTTTTACTTTTTCAATAAAATACTAAAATGATAATAACTTGTTTCTGTTGTCATCATGTGTGGTTACATCGGAGATTGTAGTGAATGGCATCTTCTTTAACAGAGTATCTTCAATGACGATTGGCGTCTGTCAATTTCACAGGTGGGAACACCAAAGTATGGACTCACACATTGACCTTGATATGACGAACGAATCCTTAAACCTCCAAACTACACGATCGCCCCTCAGCATCATCCTTTTATCTCATGATCATCTTAAAGGTCACATGCAACCAAAAAATCAAACATAATTAAAACACAATTATCACTTATTCATGACATATAATATACATTGCTGATTATGAAAAAACATATAAACAAAATTATAAGCGTACAATCGCAAATCAAAAGTGCAATATTTTGTACTTGGGTTTACTTCCCTCAAGAAAAGAAGCAGCCAGGATACCGAACCCAGTCAGAGCGGGTGGGTGTGCACTGAAGTGTAACGGCTGGTTCATTTGCCGCTGCCCTCACGCCTCATTGTGTGTGTGTATATAGAGATGTTGGGTTTTGGAAATACATGCTCATTTTTTGTGTATAACATTTTGCAATCAACAGACATCATAACATGTCATGTGTACAAGTATCACACCTGCCTGTCTGTGTAATTACATAATGTGACAGAGACCGAACTCGAACCATAAATCAATGCGTTTTGTTTATGGTGTATAGCCTGATAGGTGTTAAGTTCAAATTGCAACCGCAGCGCAGCCCAGCTGTTGCATGAAACCACTTTTCCCCCAAGCGCTGGGGGAAAATTAGTGAATCGTTTGAACTCAGGTTTCGCGCGGTTTTGCGCGGTTTTTTTCATCGCGATATTTTTCAACTTTATAAGTTGAATTTGCATTTCTGATGATTTGTTTCGGTAAGTCCATACCGAAAGGTATCAGAATCTGCAAAGTTGTGTTTTACGTTGCATGTGACCTTTAATTTCGTCTAATGTATCCGTGAATGTTGTCTGAACAAATATCAAGTAAGAAGTAAATTTTGCATCTATTATGACTTTGCCTTCTAAGGATATTGAGGAAGCGGGGCGGTTGGGTAGAGGTTAAAGCGTTCGCTCGTCACGCTGAAGACTCGGGTTCGTTTCCCCACATGGGTACAATGTGTGAAACCCATTGCTGGTGTACCCCGCCGTCATATCGCTGGAATATTGCTGAAGGCGCGTAAAACTAAACTCACTCACTCACTCACTATTGAGGAAGCAACATGTCAATATTAGACAGTCTGGCTAGCCAACCCACCCCTGCTTGGAGGAAATTACAGCCTCACCTACACCGCACACATGCTTGATTGCACGCAAACAGGCGTGCTGTCACAAACATTTACCAGGACAACAAATTCATTACGAACAACGAACAACACAATAGGTGAAAATCGCTTCCTCTTCTGAACAATGTGCTTTCTTTGTCAGCATACACCTTACTTTGAACTTTGATTAATGAAGTTTGTTTATTTGGGGTTTTTTTTCAGAAGCTAATTTTATTCTTAAGCTTCGAAGAAGACAGCTGTTTTTGTAGATACAACTGCACTTTTGCGGTATTCAATAACAAACATAGAACGTACTACCGTTATAAGGAACATATTAAGATTCAGACAAGGATAATGAAATATTGGAACCTGGAGAAACAACCAATCAAATGGAATACACTTTTTGAAAAGTTGAAGGCTCACTTATTTGAAATCTGAAAACGTCGATTTGAAGATACACCGAGTATTTGGTTATCAGTGTGCATTGGAAATAAAGAGGTTGATGTACTCAAATGCTAAGTGTTATCGTATTCTTACGTTATATATTCAATATTCAAAATCATTGCTTAAAAGAACAGCAATAATAATATGTTGTAAGTAGCTTCAACAACACCACTATCACCACTGCCACCACAAATAAAAGTAATAATGATTATTAATAATACTATAATATTTCTATTTGTCACTTATCAAAAACCATATACGATCACAGTAAATCTGGCGTTTGAGAAGGCCAGAAAACTTGCGGAAGAAATCTAAAACTTCTTCAATCTTCGTTCGGTGGTTTGTTGTGAGTGAAGAAGTTGGGTTTAAGTTACAAATTATCACAGTGTGTCAACATGTGGGACAAAATGTCGATGTCATCGAAGGAATCCGCCTAAAAGTACAACATACACCCCCACGCACTCAGATATGAAAATAAAAAAAATTCAACCGAATATTGTAATTTTTCAACAAACAACTGTCAACATCTTGTCTCTTTTTCTAGTTATACCACAGAAAAGGATAATGAAGTGTTGTGTCCAGTTATTTTCGCAGTTCACAAAACAAAGACTTTCACGGCTGAGGTTCGGGGTTTAGATTCTTTTTAGTGCCCTCGAACAGCCTGCTTCACATTGTTTTCCAGGTGTGAAATTCGAATTAACAGTTGTTCAGCTCTGTCAGTGACAGCCGTATCAACAGGCTATTATGTAATGACACCCATAGTGGTATTCGAACCGACGTTTTACAAAAACACGCCACATTTTTTTCGCTATTGTTTTGAAGTGTGACTCGTGAATTCCAAATGTAAAGATATTTTTCACTTTCTTAACGAATAGCTTTACATGGGCTGGTTGAATGACTCGAATCCTTTAATCTGAAGCATGGTAATTTCAATTACATTTCGGTATTTTTCGTAGATACGATTTTAGGAGGGAACAGGTCAAAATGGCCACACGACACAATGGCCACACTGACCCTAGTCAAAATAGCACACACAAAAAAGTCAAAATGGCCACAACCCCTAGTCAAAATGGCAATGCCAAAAAGTCAAAATGGCCAAAGAAAAAGTCAAAATGGCCATACATTATTTTTTTTCATATTAATGAGTATTGTTCTTGAAATGCTTTCTTAATTGATACTTTGAGATTGTTACTTATTTAATTTTGAGATGTACATACATTGTGTAACCTTAATTAAGCTGTGAATCCAGAAGTGCCTCGTTAACTAATTAAGCCGTAATTGATCAATTAATTGTTAATCTCTGTGTTTATTGTAATTGTTCTTATACATTTCAGGTTATCTTCATGTGAGGTCTGGGGTTTTGAAAATACTTCTTGCTTTGAAAATGTTGCTTTCTCAAATATTTAGTATCACTCAGGAAAGGTACATCTAACGTTAAGGTATATGGCGAGTTTGGTATATTCCCACTTGTAAATGTTATTAAAAGCAGAATGGTATGTTTGGGGGCTAAACTTATAACCGGAAAATCATCAAAATTATGCTTCCTAATATATAAATGAATATTCAACATTTATATATTTGGCAAGTGAGGACATAAATGGATAATCTATCTTGAGAGAATTTTCGACTGACAGAAGTATTATTATATTAACAAATATAAATATAACAAATACAAAAGTGCATGTACATGAAGAAAAAACCTACATTTATCTGTCTTGTTATTAGTTGAAAATATGATATGTTGATGTGTAATAAACATCAAGTTTTGTTTGATATAACTTCTTTTGTCACTTTTACACCTTGATATCACATAATGCAACATGGGAAAATGTTATGAGTATTAAAAAATATTAAAAATAATGTGTGGCCATTTTGACTTTTTCTATGTTCATTTTGACTTTTTGGTGTGGCCATTTTGACTAGGGGTTTGTGGCCATTTTGACTTTTTGTGGCCATTTTGACTTGGATGTTTTGTGGCCATTTTGACGTGTGGACATTTTGACTAGGACCCTTTTAGGACCGTTCGTAATTTATGCATATGGCCGGGGTGGGTAGGGGGCTGATGATTTTAAGAGGTGGGTGTCACCCATTTTGTTCTGGGGAGGTAGGGGGTCATCAATTTTGTACACATGTACTAGAGGGGTGTCCATCAATTTTGTACATGCCATGCAAGGGGTCACTTACATTGTTCATATACTTTAGAGGGGGGGTCATTCACATTGTATATGTGTCTCCATAAAGATCAACATCACACCACCACCACCACCACCACCCCTTGCCAAAAATTATGTACGGTCCCACACAAGATGCTGGTGTTGCCAAACAGAGGGTGGTCAGGGATGCTGACCCACAAGGGGAAGCTAACTCCGGGACCGATGTTAAAGGCAGAAAGGTCACGTTTGGCATACAGAAGCGGTCAGTTCGAGTACAGACACAAATATATGCTCATTTCATTTCCGCCTTCGTTTATCAAATCAAGATGACAGCAGGAGCAAATAGACAACATGGCGCTTCTGAGCGTGACACCACCTTACAGACTGTTTGTGTAGCTTTTCATTTGTTTTGTTTATATTAAGCGTGGTGATTCCAGGTTATTGTTGGCACCAAGCAACCTATGCTTGTCGCAGGAGGCAATGAATTTGATCGAGTGGTCCAATTCAGGGACTTAATAGCGTGTCAGGGTGCCCCGGAGACCTGAATCGTTGTTGAATGTATTGATCACCGATCCATGTTCGATTACATGTAGAAGTCACGTGGCTTGATACAAGACAGTATATACCCACATGTTGTCATGCTGTTAATGTCCTGGTGATAGTTAGCGATTATGAATGTGCTTCTAGAGCCTATAGGAGACAGATAGTCAGGTTGATATTGCGTCAGATGGGCATAATTTATTAAGCTGATTCAGGTGCGTCAATTCATGATGTTTCTGAACTATTGATTTTATTTGTTTAACGTTTCCAATCTCTTTCAGGGCGGTCTGTAAATAATCGAATGTGGACCACACAATCCAGTGATTGACATCACACGCATCGATCGATGCAATTGCAATACGATGACACGTATAAACTAAGAGAGCCCCACCATCCGACCCCGTTAGTCGCCTCTTACGACAGACATTGGTTACTGAAGATCGATCTTACCCGGAACTTAACAGGTTCAAAGCGTCGTAAAGAAATACTGATGATCAAACACTCCCTTTCAGAAGTTCCCCGGTGAAAAGATGTTTGACATGAGTCGCTGCAGACAGTCGATACAAATGTTATCTGGTTATATTGGGCATCTTGTATGTGTACGCAGGACACACATTAAGTAGTACCAAGCTGTTGACGACTTTAATGTATGAGCAGGTTGAACTGTTTGTCTCCCTGCGCACCCCACGGCGTCTATCGTTTCTCGTGTACACATTGGTTGTATAAGACTCAATAACACGCGGGTTGTCTTGATGATATAACTGGAATACTGTATACTTTCATATAGATGGAGCGGAGGATATTGTGATATAACTGTAATCAGGACTCTTTCATATTGCTCTGTGTTGTAGCTGGAATATTGAAATTGTTTATATAACTAGAATATTGGTTTTCTTTTACACAGCTGATATATGTGATATAGCTGGAATACAGGGTACTGTGCTCTATAGCTGGAATATTGAAATTGTTTATATAGCTAGAATATTGGTTTCTTTAACAGAGCTGATATATGTGATATAACTGGAATACAGGGTACTGTGCTCTATAGCTGGAATATTGGACTCTTTCATATAGCTGGAATAGGGTACTCTTTGTTGCAGCTGGAATATTGAAATTGTTTGCATAAGTAGAATGTTGGCTTTCTTAATTAACATAGCTGGTATATTTGATGTACCTGGAATATCGGACTCTTTAATATAACAGGTATATAAGATACTGTTATATAGCTGGAATATCAGAATCTATGATATAACTGGCCTAACTCGGCCTACAACCTGCATGTACGGTAGCTTTGTGGGACGGGGCCCGGAGGCAAAACACAACATCCTGGACAATACATGAAGTAGGTAGAGCATGACGTACTGAATGAGAACACTGTCAAAATACACTGAATATCATGACTAGACGATCTTTTTCATTTATTATGTCACTTTGTCACGTTCTCATTGATTTTATACTTTTTAATTAATTTCACCCAAGTTAGGAATCCCTCTCCAAATAACATTCCAGGTATGAAATATTACTGATTTCAGTGTATTCAGGTTGGATAGAATTCAGAATAAATTGTATCCATCAAATCACCTTGAATACATCAAGCGCTTCTGTTACAGTTGTAACTTTCGAGTGAGTGAGTGAGTTTAGCTCTGCGCCGCTTTTTGCAATGTTCCAGTAATATCACGGCTGGGGACACCAGAAATTGGCTTCACACATTGTTCCAATGTGGGGAATTGAACCCGGGTCTTCGGCGTGACGAGGGAACGCTTTAACCACTAGGCTACCACACAGCCCCTGTAACTTTCGAGGACATGAGTGGTTATATGAACATGCACTTGATCTCTGAACAAAGGGAGACAATCCCGGCGGTACATGCAAGCCTGCTGACTGTTTCACCACTCGTAAAATCCCTTACAAAACCTGATCTGGGGGTTGATACAGTAGGGTAAGCCATTCGATCCCATTAGTCGCAGCATGTTTGCTAAAGACCAGTTTTATCCCGTATCTTCACGGGGGACGACAATCAGAAGTTTTTTATAAGAACCTTTCCAGGTAAAGCAGATAAGCATTACCGAAAAAATACATGACAACGGGTTAGTTTTTTGGGTATAGTTCTTTTGTACAAATTATGGTAATAATTCATTAATTCGCTTTTTAAAAGCGAAATGTACCACATAATTCGTGTTTTTCTGTTTAATAGACCAAGGTTATTGTTCTGCTAAACCATACAAAGTTTCAGTTCATCACTTCTCCTTGACGATATTTAAGACACAGGTTTCCGGTGCATAGTTGCGTGGAGGAACCCTGGAGGGGGCGCAGCAATGCAGGGTTACGTCCATGAAGAGTGGCTTCCGATTTCAATTTCGCCTTCAAACCGTGAAGATCCGGGTATGAATTGATCTTCAATAACCCAAGCTTGTCGTAAAAGTCGACTAACGGGATGAGATGGCCAGGCTCGCTGACTTGGTTGACACATGTCATCGTATACGAAGTGGGTAGAACGATGCTCATGATGTTGATCACTGGATTGTCTGGTCCAGACTCGATTATTTGCAGACCGCCGCCATATAGCTGGAATATTGCTGAGTGCGGCGTTAAACAACAAACCAACCACCACTTTCGCCTTCATAATGAACACTGGTTTCTCAGCGTCGCACCTGTCTTCACGGGTTATAGGAAAGAGTTCATTTTTCATATGTTCTTCTCTCACCAAGCTGACACGCCGTCATATGTCTGAGTACTGTTTCAAGCTGCTTAAAGCATAACTCACACAGTGACAGTTTGGGCCTCGGTGTACATTACGCTTTCCTTTGAACAAGGTGATAGCGCTTAACAAATATGAAATATGCGCCAAAATCTTCTTCTTCAACGAGGGACGTTATGAAAATGAAACGCGTAAACTCTTAAGCTACTCTTATGCTATCTATAATTACGTCATACTTGTAAACATATTTGTGTACTTGTTCTCTAAACTTCAGTATCTTCGGACCCTTTGTACCAATATAAATCAGCTAGGAATGCCAGACACTCGGTACCAAGGTAATGGTTTCTGGAGACGGGACAAGAGGAGCTTCTCAGCGTTAAATATGCCTCTGCCGCGTTTGTGCACATTGTTAATGACAGGATATGAATTACAGTTTGCTTTGCATTTTGAGCCCAGTATCCGTCACGTTCTTCGAGTAGCTGCTTCTGTTCATATAAGCAGCGCAGTGTAACGGCTTGTTTAACGTTGAATGGTTAAACTAAGTGAAGGATGCAACAGCATGTGGGTATGATGGCACACAATCAGCTAGGTTACAGCTCGAGATTCATTTTAGTCCGTCCTTGCGACAAGCAACTGCTTACATCGGGGAGAAGCAAATACGTAAACTGGTTTAAACATATTTATTTCATGAGAAAGCAAAGACAGAATTTTCATGATTTTATACAGCATATGAAACAGCGACCATGAAACTGATTTGATTTCAGGTGCCTCATCACATAGATACAGAGGCACTGAGATTTCATGCCTCATCACATAGATACAGAGGCACAAGATATTGACTCCAAGCCGACGAGATTTATCTCTATCCTTTTAATGTCGACCGTCAGGCAAAGTATCAACAAGTACCATATTTTAACGTATTTTGGTATGGCGAGGTTAGGGAGGCCAGGGACGCTCTGTCTACTACACAACAAAGGCGATCAAGGGCCGGTGGGGCAGCCAAGTGGTTAAAGCGTTCGCTCGTCACACTGAAGACCCGGGTTCGATTCCCCTCATGTGTATAACGGTTGAACCCCATTTCTGGTGTCCTCCACCGTGATATTGCTGGGATTTTGCTAAAGGCGGCGTAAAACTAAACTCACTCACCAACTCACAAAGGCATTTAGATCGAGCATTATTTCTCGATATACAGACCTCCAGTAGGTACAACTACAGCGAAATGGAAGTCTGTTTCTCACACCTATCGGATGGTTGTTGCACACAGCAAATTCTACAGCGAGTTGCCATTTAAACCCTTCGGCCAGGTCTTGATCCGACCATTTGAGGATGAATGCCCTCGTGGCCCATGTAGATTTCACTCACCGAGATGTTCTCAGGAGCTCACTCAGCCCTAACCAAGCATAAACGTTAACGATCAATTCAAAAGTTAATTTGTAAATGTCATCATTCAATTCTTCAGTACATAATTCTACAAAGTAGCCCAATAATAGTAAAAAACGCTCATAAGAAAATGGATTTCATCTAATCATGTAATACTTAACCTTAACCTTAACAATGTCAGCATTTTATACACTGTAACTGGATCAATTTCAAATCACATCTGTTCTTCAGACATGATGTTGATAATGGCTAATCATATTTGATAAGAAACTTAAACCTCTGTGTCTAATGATCTATCACCAGTGGTATCAAAGACTGACAGTCTCAAGATAATACCCGACCAAAATGTGTCTGTAATGTACCGGTAAACCTTTGAAGCAGGGACAAGACCCGGCTGTAGATGATTACCATCAAAGATCGTGATGACCTTGACCCTTACTCTGACCCAGAAATATACGCTTGAGCTTAAACCGCCGTTCTTTAACATCTTCCTTCCTTTTGATAGAAAGAAAACGTGAAATAAAATGAGTACTTGATTAAGTCAGTCATAACAATCAGCTGAAACAAAAGATTTTCCCTATACAGACTTGAAAGCATTAGGCAAAGATGGAGCCCCCTGTGATAATATTTATAATGGCGATGGTGTCTGGTAAAACACGGCCACATTCCTGCTCCACGCTGTGTTGTTGGTAGGGTATCTGTGGCCGTTACTTGATAATTACTCCCATTATACATTCACCTCTGGCCACCTGCCCGGTGCCTCCCAGTTAACCTTAGGAGGTCAGTTTCCGTCCCCCATCCCTTCTCCCGCCCTCCCTGATTTTTATTCCGACGTGATTAAAATAAAACGTTTTCCTGCAACAATTTTTCCCACGCTGCAAAAATGTATGTCCTGGTTTGGTAAAATAAGTACTTTCACCTTTGCACTTTAAAATAACGGGTCAACTTGAACTTTTTTTATTTGCAATTTTGCTTTTATCTTTAATTACCTTGAAAAGTACCAATGGTTTAAACTTTAAATTTCATAAAATAAGTTACACAATATAGGAAAAACAATTGATATTATATCGCTCTCTTGTTGCGTTAGGTTGGAGATAAGAATCACGATACCTGGAAGGCCTTAGATTAATTAACACGTCACAATTTCTTTCTGAAAACCAACAGTCCAGAAACTCTCCGCACTGTGGCCAGTTTCTGATAAGGGATATGACAAAATTCAACATACAGTTGACCAAAACAATTGCTGTTGCGAGGATCTCGAAACATTTATCGTGCAGCGCAAGGATATACTAATGGTCTTTGGAAAAGGAGAAGAGGCTGGAAAATTAGTTTATCGTTCTCCCCAACATTTCTTCACTCAAACTGACATAAATTTGTTTTTATATCAGTTTCACCGATTCTAGTCGAGGAAACATTACTGATGTAACGTTAGATTTAACTCATTCACTCATTCACAAATAGAAAAGCATATAGTTATGAAACAATTCTCTTCTCATCACCCTCCCATTCATCCCCCTATTCAGCCTGAAATTAAGGATTCCGAAGTAATGGGTTCCTTTACAAGTAATCATACCTCTTTCGCATATATACGAATGGTATTCGCTTACTGTGGACCATTGGATAATTCTACCTAATTTTGATCGTAATACAGTGCAGTTATGTTAGGTTTTGTTATAACAAAAGGCGCTGCAAATTCCTCGTACGCAGTTGCGTCCCTTGGGTATCCCAGAAAGCTATGATCGTAGGTTCGAATGCGCGTCTAGGTTTGTCAACACTATACCTGTTCTCGTGGATTTTACCAAAGTGGTAAACATTTGACACTTACATCACTTCGGTCTTTCCTCCCGCCTGACGTTAACACTTCGTGATCAATTGAACTGTTCAGAGCGGTGTTAGACCAAACTCACTCACTCATTTCAATAAGAAGTGAAAAATATAGAAACACTGACTTGTTAATTTACACTTATGCAGGATAAGTCTGCCTATTTGGTGGATGTACGTTAACATCTTCATCCACGTGTATACGACAAAATATTACGACGTAGATAAGGACACAGGAACGTCGCATCACCTGCATAAAGACGTTGTTCATCCATAAAGTCTGACTCTCCAACTTCTAAAATGCCACTGAAAGAGGTTATCCGAACATACATGTAGGCGTGATGCTGTATTTGCCACTGCACGGGCATGCGCCAGTAATGTCAGTCAAGTTATCCCAGGGCACGAAACCAGGATAAATTATGAGAATGATCTATATTAAAAGGCTTTACTGTCTAACACCCAGATATCCCCATAAATATCACATTCAGATTGCTCCATACACGTACTCCTGTCTGAGCTATAAATCCCTTTAAGTGCCCAAGTGATAAAATCCGAAAGGCAAGAACACACCGATAAGAGATGGTGCCAGGCTGCTGCCTGACAGATTCTGGTGATGTTGTCATCTGAGGAATGCATGTTTCTGTATTACGGTGGGGCAGGTAAGACATTAGGCACTTTGCTTGTCGACGGCGAACACACTGTAGCATACCTACACGTTTAGACCCTATAGTTGACCTACCTGTCCGCTGTCGTTAAAAGCCGAGTAAAAACATAATAACTCACTCCAGCTGCCCATGTTGTGATTAATAACCCGGGAAATGGGAGATATAGTATATAGTCAATATCAATATAGTGTAAGCGTTTGTACATAATGCATTTTGATGAGGATACAGGGTTGGATTATGATCCAAGTACGTGAGTGAGTGAGTGAGTGAGTGAGTGAGTGAGTCAGTCAGTCAGTCAGTCAGTGAGTCAGTCAGTGAGTTAGTCAGTCAGTCAGTCAATGTAACGCCGATTTGAATCGTAAAATGTGCTATTGTAAGTCTTACTTTATTGACACTCATTAGGAGGGGTATTGTGCCGTCTCCTTTAAAACATAAACAGGGATCAAGGATTCCAGTCTTTGTTCACCGGATCCTGTATTAGGCGTGAAACTCTACACATCGAATGTCCGACTACCGAACCACGCTTGCCAAACTCCAGCCGCTCTAACAACACTCCTAGTTGTGACCCACGGGCTTCGATGTGGGTCTGTACGACTGTGTGTCATTGTACCCGGTGCTCATATTATCGACCACTATTTCTTCATGTCAGACCAGATAACTCACGTTTCCCCGCGAAATTTGGGATTGGGCATATAGCCAAGCGAAGCAGCATTCCCTACACTCGCCGGCTAGAAGGTCAAAGCATGAGACCTGGAACTTTTGACTAATCAACCATTCTGGTAAACAGAAAAGGAATGTGGATGGAAAAACGTTGAAACTAAACGGAGATAAAGCGATTTAAGCAAACTCTTGATACATCCATCACTACCATAATTAACACAGTCAAGGTTTTGCCCAAAATATTAATCTCCGAATGCGAATACAAGTCTCAGGTACCGATGTGGAAGATTATGGGATGCAGAAGAAGTCATACCCAGCTGTTATTTTATCTTTATTTCAGCATGTTTTCAGCATTGCAGGTGCCGAAGAACTGAGTTTAACCTTGAAAATAACTGTGTTAATTTCCGGATTCCGTTTTGAATTACCACTTCCATGTTTACAAAAACAACTTTCTTGCATGAAATTATCTCAACCAAAGACACATAACTGGCGTGCACACCGCGGAGATGGTTTAAATTAAAGAGCGCATGTCTGGTCCTGACCGAATTTTGAGTGAAAGATTGCATCTTCATCACAGGCACCTATAAACCAGACACTGAATCCGCTGTCGTGGAATTTAACTCACATCGCACTTAATAGACTTGAACGAGTCTCCGAGAAAATGAGTATTCTTACAAATCTTAATTTCTCGATCATATTAATGATAAAGACAAGCTGACCCGTTTAAGGATTGGCTTCCTCGTATCTATACTTTTAGTGTCATAATCCACGGATTTCACATTCCGTATCGCCTTATAGCATACCTGTGAAGGTTAGAATTCATCTTCAGTAACCCATGCTTGTCGCAAGAGGCGACTAACGGGATCGGGTGGTCACATGGTTGACACATGTCATCGTACCCCAATTGCGTAGATCGATGCTCGTTCTATTGATGGCTGGATTGTCGGTCCAGACTCGATTATTTACACACCTCCGCCATATAGCTGGAATATTGCTGAGTGCGGCGTAAAACTAAACTAACTCACTCAATCAATCACCTTTAATATAGCAAGGCTACACGAATAGGTGATGTGCTAGATCTAGGCCTGGCAGGCTGATTTAGGATGTAAAGCGTGATGGGTGGATGGTTCATGTTTTTGTCAGTTTTGTATGAGAGTTTATTGTGGCTGTAAACCCGTTATCAATTTTCAGTAGTAAGATTTAGGACTGGTGTATACTATTCAAATCACCTTAGCTTTTAAATACCTGTTTTTAACGTTTTCAGATTGAACGAACGAAGATTTGTTCTCACATATAATCGTCTTTCCTTGTGACAATGGAGAGTGCTCGTGAATTGTAATTTCTGTAAATCATATTGGGTGGGGCTCTCTAGACTTGCATAAGTCTCCCAGGTAATAATTAACAGACTAAGTTTAAATGAAAAACTTCTGAAAAATTATAAATAATTGTACTGTCCACTTATCTGGACTTGCCTCTTTAAAGGATCGAATTACTATATATCCATGAGCTTAGCATTCAGTACAGCCTTGGAGCAAGGCTGGGGACTCTCTTCTTATAGATTTACGAAATGGAAGTGGCATCAGCTGTTCAGCGTAGGAACCCAGCTGTAACAAATGTACATATCTTGTAGAATTGGTTGGACATTTCCACGTTAACTATTCCTCGCTGAGCTGGAGAATCATCAACATCAATTACCCACTCCCGGATATACGAAGGTCATGGGTGATAAAGGGTTCCTTCGAAAAACCCATTACACAGAGAAAATTATAATGATAGCTTTTCTTCAGACAAAAACCTGGAAATGACGAGAGATATATGTACATGGATATGAGGCGTGCATGCAATGCTTGGCACACGTTCTGTCGTTAGCCTGCGAGCTTTGTAGGTTTGGCATGCAACAAAATATGGGTTTACCTTAAAGTTCAGGAGACCTGAGACAGCATCTTTACAAGAAGCTCTTAACGTCAAGTGTATTGTCAAGAGGCCCTTTCCGCTGTAATCTGGGTCTAATTTTGTTCTCTTTTCAAGATATTTTGGTCCTGGAACTGGGTTGGGAATGGGTGTTTTATGGACAGATTCCCTTTGGGGATTGGTTCTTACATTTGAAGGGGTTGCAATGATTTGTTATTTAGCTCTTTCACGTTTCTTTTTACCAGCGATAGCAGAGCAAACGAATACATGAACAAATACAAATATGTGGATGTGGATGCTTCTGTTTATTAGTGTAGATGTAGGCTATTCGAAAGAACCGTAAAAAGAAACCTCGATAGTACGGACCTTGTGTAACAGGAACCTCTGTTTCCGGACGATAACTTTTTTGTTTTGTCTAATTGAATTAAAAACGCAGTACGCCGCCACAGTGTAAATATAACTTCTTTGAGAGGCATTTAAAAGTTGGAGTAGTAAGGAAGGATAACAATATATGGATGATCAGTTGATCTCACAGCAATATAGAAGTTGTTTATCCATATATTGTTATTGTTATCCTTCCTTATAATGTAAATATAAATATATGTTAATCCAACGGATGTCTTCTTATCGTCTAAAATAACGAGGTTCCATGTTATACAGAATAAGGATTAAGTTAAAATAGATGCATCCTAGTCATATAAAATAGACATTGTATGATCTGAATACATCTCTGCATAATATCTTATATGCATATGGCCTCCTTGTCGAATATATCTATACACTCATCTCTTTCAAATCATAGTCGTTTAGCGATTTTTATGATGGTTTTTATCATCATATAGTCGGCACTAGCACACAGTGTACAGGCCGGACATATAACACTTTGTATCTGTTACAGGGAATGTGTGAAACCAGGGATTTCACGTAATCCCTAAAAGAGTCAGTGATTTCGTGAAATCCCTGTTCCTAGGGTCACCTCTTCCTCTGTTCACGTTTGGCATTTCTTGTGTCTGAAGTAAGTACTCAACATTATAAATTAAGGTATGACGTGACAAATGTGTTATATGTTATGTAATGTGCGCTTGGAAGTGCAGCAAGAGGAATTATCAGCTAGGTCTTACAAAAATTGATCTTAGGATTAACCGATAACACACTTATTGATTAATGTATTCTTAAGATCCTTCCTTCAAATATATGTATTTTGTTATTTTTATTTTGTTGTAGCATTCAGCAGAATCATTCTACTTCATTTTTTTAGCTATTTTGTTTCGATGAGACAGAGGAAAGCCAGACATTCATCAGTAAGCACAAAGCAGAGGCATGGTGATGACAAACTTTGAAACATAATCGGGCCGAACCAGATTCGTTCCAGTGATCGCCGGTTTCTCGCGTTCGCAAGAGACGCATCTCTACACAGCGAAGTCAGGCCAGGACACCAGTGCTCACCTTTCACAAGTCTACAGTATGCAGCGTTAACGTACCTTTCCATAAACGAATAAGAGACCATTTGTAACACGTTTCTCGTTCACTTAACACTGATACGATCAGTAAATAAGCTAACGCCAAGTTAATACAAGTAATTTGATTACAAGCTGTTTTTCTTTCTGAAGTGTTATTTTTTAATAATCTGCATCACACTTCGCCAAGCAAATACAAACAAACGGATGTCAAGCTTCAGTGCCTGGACCAGGGACCGCTCTCAACTTGCACCTGTAGCTATATATAATACAGAAACAAGCGTGGTATCACATGAAGACTGTAGACTAACATAGATAGCGCGTTCATAACGTGTATCGCGAACAGATTCTCCACACGTTAAACGGCATAACCGTCTTCTTTATCGTATTACAGTCAGTTTATAAGATAAAGCCATTTATTTGTGATTTATTTGGGTTGTGCCTCCTTAAGCAGCCTGTTACTTTATGTAGATGTTTGAAAGTGTGCGAACTGTACTTGAATACACGAAAATCAGAAATAAATGAATACAAATTATAGTGAAACCTTCTAACCTGAACCGCCATTAAGTCGATGTGAATTTGTTGAACGGGGTGAAATCTTTGCAGTACTCTGGTGTTCGACATAACTTTCCTTGTTCTCCTAGAAGTATGGATAACTCGAAGAAAGTCAGAACTCTCACTTCGACTTTGACTTTATTGGAAACTGGACCTGTCAATTCATACATATAGAAGCTGCACACACTTCAATGTTTGTTTTGAACTGTTTTAAGCACGGGTATTGGATCGTAATAAGGCAACAGCCCATGGAAACGCTACTAACACGAAGTACCAAACGAATTCCCACAGCTCGGCATTTCCAGACATAGAAAATGTTGTAAGCGGGGTACATTGATTGGCTTAGCCAATCAGAAAACGACCTTTATGTGGGAGGTAAGATAAATATAAATATATGTTTGTGTTCATATATCTGAAATCAATAATAATATATATAAATAATGTGTGTCTGTGTCTGTCTGTCTGTCTGTGTGTGTGAGTGAGTGAGTGAGTGAGTGAGTGAGTGAGTGAGTGAGAGTGAGTGAGTGAGTGAGTGAGTGAGTGAGTGAGTGAGTGAGTGAGTGTGTCATTATATATGTAAATACAGTTGCAATGAAAATGGTTTAGTTCGGACCCCTTTAAATCCTGATACCTCGTTTTCCGGCACCCACAGAACATATATATTTAGAGCAACCTAACTCTGCACCATGATAAATTAACCCATTTGACTTCACTTGGAACAGTACGAATTGAGAAGGTTTTCACATTTCCAAAAGCCCTTTATCCAAACATTTGTTTGACCAGACAGCTATATTGGCTTAAACTGAAAGAGGGCACATAATGCACAGTTGGTTGCCATTAGGTGAATGTGTTGTAGACACCGGTATATATAGACATCGTATATAAAACAGTCTCGTCGCTCAGTCTGGTGGTAAACATGGTGCAACACATTCATTTCAAACGCACTGTGAAAAACGTCCACGTGTAAGTCGTCATTCACCGTTAGTCTTATCGTGATTTGGCAGGACGTTCCTACACTGGATACGGTTATTAAAGGATACAATTTTCTTGATGTGTATACATGTAGAGTAAGTGTGTGCTTATCAAGGCTTTACTGTTAGGAATGTCTGTGTAATCAGTATACGTTTGTTTCATGCCAGATTCAGATTTGGTGATGAAAGAGTTTGCTTATTAGTATACTGTAACAGCAGGGAACAACGCCTGTGATAAGTAATCGTGTTAAAATAGTCAATACTCTATACCCAATACACAAAATATGTGCAATTCACTGTCAGTGTTATGATGAGACATAATCCGTTAAAAATGACAAATTGATAAAAAATATGAATGACTCAATCCATGCTCACTTGATGTGTGCAATTCGTTGAAAGCGTCAAATACACAATGTTCTATCAGCAATGTAAGCATTCGTTGGAGGTGTTATGACCCGTAACAGAAAGATAATGGTTGTAAATGCGGAGATACAATATTCAAAGCACAGAATGTAAGCATTTACCGTAGGTGTTATGACTCGTAACAGAATGATAATGGTTGTGAATACGGTGATAAAATACTCAAAGCACAGACATAAGCATTCACTGTAGCTGTCATGACGTAATGACTCGTAACAGAATGATAATGGTTGTGAATACGGAGATAAAATACTCAATGCACTGAATGTAAACATTCACTGTAGGTGTTACAGAATGATAAATGTAATTGTTTGATCGGCATTCTAGAAGCTGGTGAGTCAATAATGAAGCATAAGCCTTTATGGATAACTTCTTGTCTTTTTGTTTATTGCATAGAGCGACAGAATGTAATCATTCACTGTAGATGTTATGACGTTACAGAATGATAATGGTCGTGCATACGGAGATTAAATACACAATGCACTGAACGTAAAAATTTGCTGTGGGCGTTATGACGTTATGATTCGTTACAGAATGATAATGTGTGAAAAGGTAGAAGGAAATTGTTAGATAACATATACTCAGTACTCTGTAAGCACTGCAGAAAATGTGTGCAAGGGACAGTGGTGTCAGGTGTTGCTGCTATGGTAATGGTTACAGAATGATAATGGTCTAAAAAGTGTAAATCAAGTGTTATATACCCAATGCACTGAATTCACTTTACAAAATGTGTGCTATTCACTGTACTTGTAGTGATTTTGTTATAATCCAAGAATGGCAATGATCTAAAACGTGTGTTGCAATATGTACTACACTGTGTAAAATAACTACGTTGAAAGGTTTTGAATTTTGTAATACTTAAAACAGGAACACTCCCTTTTTACGTCAAAGGCCCCCTTGTACGTGCACCTGTCTTTCCGTTTCCAGCACATGTAACACGTTTATGTTGTCCGTCTTGATAAGGTCATTACCATGTTGTTGCAACAGAGTTCTCAAATACTCAAGGGGATCTTTGTTTCAATGAGCAGCGCTAATGTGTTAACAACCGTCAAAGTAAACCACAGGCATATTTGAAACTTGAACCATTTCCAGCTTTTATTGCAAAGAATGCAGTGTAAACAACACATCAACACGAGAACACAGTTCAACAATACACACTGAAGACGTCAATTTAGTCATGTTGGCGTGAGAGCAAGATCAAAATGTATTCCTTCTCGAAATCTGTCAGTTGCAATGGGATATATGTTAAGTAGTGCGACGTAAGTACGCCATTAATCATTACAATTTAATTATTAAGTTTACTTTTTTCATTTGTGAACTAAAGAAGGTATAAAGAAATCATCGTAGAAAAAAACTTCACCATACTTCTATACAGCTGTAATGATATATGTATGGTTCCACATTTAAAAGTAAAAATTTAAAAGGGTGTTTACCTCATTCTGTGAATATTAAATGATATAATAAGTTAAAAACGCGTTTTTAATGATCCTTTTTCACATGAAATAATCATACGTCTTGAACATATACACTGGAATGTCCGGTTAAATTATATACTTCTTGACATGGTTTATAACAATTGTCTATATGTAATATTCCTATGATATAAACAAAGCAATTGTGTATTACCTACAACTGGTTTCAGCATTATCACGTAACACACATCGTGTTTGTGTTCTTCTTTATGATTCATTTGAAACTTACTCTCATATGAATGACTGGTGGTAATTATTTGAGTCAGACGTTATGGTTCAAGTAAACGATGACAGATAACAGATGCACTGTAAAATTGTTGTGCAAATCATGTGTATATGTAATGATATTACACTTCATTACATTAAATGGAAAATATTAATATTCGCAACAATTAGTCATGGGAATATGTAACTGACATGCATTGAGCTTGATATACCGTTCACGTACATACAAACATATAACACATATTAAAAACGCATTAACAAGAGATGTAAAGTATATAATAGATATTTCAAAGGTATAAATGCATTTTAAAAAATCGTTTTTTCATCACTTTTCATGACAATGTGAATAAAGCTACAAATATATAGTGTGATTGTAGCACTGTTAAACATGAGCATCTTATATGCAAATAATGATATATAGGTATATGCAATATTCTCACGTATCTTCCATATCATAATTGAGCCACTGTTGGCTGACACAGTCAATGGTATGTCGATCACCAACGTCAACACAACACATGTCGTACATCGTTGACGAAAACAACGTCGGCCTCGTCACCTCTGGTATTGCAGGTACACAAAACCCCTGCTCGAGTTGTTTCGCGAGGATGGATTTTTGAGAACCACTGAAAGGTTTGTCTCTAAAACAAATAAAAAACAAAGCACATCCTAAACTCCACACATCAGAAGGTTTCGGATCGTAAGGAGCCCCTATAAGCACTTCCGGAGCCAGGTAGGGTCCCTGTCCTAAATACTCGTTACACAGACGTGGCCTTCCGTCGTCGTCGTTGCAAGCAAACGCTTGTCCGAAATCACCTAGTTTCACAAAAGTGCTGCTAATGAGTAGGACGTTGCTTGGATTAAGATCCCTATGTGCAATGTGGCAGGAATGACAGTAGCTGGTTGCTGAAAGAAGCTGTCCAAAAATGTTTAAAACGTGGTTGTTGGACAACAAGTCTTGTTCCTTTACGTATTGCTGCAAATTCCCCAGAGAGGCATATTCCATAATAATGCAGGCAACATGTTCTGTCAACACGAGACTCTTCATCTGTATTATATGCCTATGTCGCAATTTTAATAAGCACTGGATTTCATTAAAGATGTATTCATCCTCTTCAACTGGACAGCTGGACTGGATTTTCTTCAAGGCAAACGTCCCACCAGAACACACCTGCGTAATCTTGAACACATTGCTGAAAGCTCCATAATCAATTTCCTTCACGATTGTATATCCTTCATCTTTAACTGCATCCATCCACAAATCATTGTCCGCGTCTCCCATTGTCTGTTCACGTACGGTATTCTGCAGTGTAATTCACCATGGCCCGATAGTATACGCGAGCCAGTATACAGTATCTCCCTCCGCTGCAGGCACAATATGCCTTGGTAATGTCACTGTCAATCGCTGTATGCAATAATATGTTTGAAGCATCACATTTGCTTCTCACGAAGAAAAAAATTCCAACGATTTATCCAGATGCGGCAAACACAAACCAGAGAAATTGCACAAAAAATACCAACCAAAAAAGTCCTCTCTGAGAATGAAATTCTCTATACCAGACCGGCTGAGATACTCAAGCGTGTGGACGTCTGATTGAGTTCGCGAACCCAGAATGACATGCAAAGCCTGGCACGCCTACCGAGCTGGAGAAGCGAATGCCTCTTGACAAACAGCAGAACGGCATTAGGTTCCTCTTGCCTCCTGCACAGCCAGATAAACCCTGCATGTGATAGAAAGGAAGCACACAGGTCTAGTGCAGAGCCATGCTCGCTCACATATATAATCTGCTCCCACTGATAAGCCTAACGAACACAAAACTTCCTATTTGTCTGGGCAGCCACGTGACGGGACATCCAGCTAATCAGCCTATAATTCTCGCCAGCTTGCATCAGCCCGAGACCATTAGTAAACTGGAACCGTTTTTTCTCCCTACAATCCCACCAATTATTTATGAATGTATCCCCATCCCCAGGTTCATATCAGTTCTGGTAGAAACCAGACAGGAGATCTTTTAACTAACAAGGATTTTTCTTCTGAAGTCCCGACCAGACGGTGCCCCCCGGGATAACTGAACAACGTCCACGTGAGAGGTTGTCTTAGAGTAAACCTTTGTAAACGTAATAACGTATTTGTGGGCTTCATTTCATTATGGGGGTATATACCTCGTAGTGCTAACACCTGCCCCTCTCAGTGAAAGGTTTCACCTGAGGGTCGAGACGAGGTAACTTCAATCAGTACTATTGTAGCAGGTGTTAACAGGCTAATATTGGCGAGTACCTTGTGAACACGTTGTTCACCTGAACCCACAGGTTCGCAGTTTGAAGGGAGCGTGGCCTCCAGAATCCGATTGTGTATTTGCTTTATCTAAACTTACATGTATTCATGATACAAGAAGAACTCGTTCATCCGAAAGATACCATTGCTATTCTATTTGCACCGATAGGCTCCTGATTAAGTTATATATACATGTAGTATTTTTAATATTCTTTGACATTCATAATAATCAACATACCGCCCTGAAAGTGGGGTATCCGGTTTAATGAGGTCCGGTGTTATGGGGGTTCACTCTTTATATTGCTCTTGTCATTGATTAAAGGATTATAGAACGCATATTTGTTCGGCATACAGGAAAAGTTGTGTCTCAAAACCAAGACACTCAAAGATTATCCTGGACGAAACCCCACTTAAAGTTGATTATTTGACGCAACTTGTTTACATCAACCCGAATGGCAAACATGTGAAAACATATAATCGCTTTGTTCATTTCCCATTAAAGCAATTGTTTCTCTCGACAACATTCCATATTTTGAAAGGTTGTGGCATGGTTATTCTTCACATTCCGATCCTTGACAAACAAGGGAAATGCGTAAACTGGTAACAGAAAAAAGGGTGTTGTAAAAATACCATTTCAAAAGCTAAGAATCGTCCAGAAAAATGTATGTAATACGCATCCGCTTCTGTAAACAACCCGTACCTATTGGTTTGCATCCTAACAGATAGGAAACACAAATGTAAATAATACTTGCTCTCCAAGAAAATAGATTCTCGTCGTTTTACTGCCTAAAAAACGTTAAGTGGCTTAATCAAAAATGGTTCACAGCTTCCCGTTATTTTCACTTCCACAACGATTAATACTGCCAGTGTTTTACTTACGCACTCACCGGGCCAAGATGAAGCAGATGTACTGGAATCCCTTGAGTGAAGTTCTATGACGGTGAAAGGTTATTGTGACCCTGATGAACTTCTGTGTTACTGACAGCAGCGAAAATTAGAGTTTAATGGAAGTTGCAAATAAATGGAAGATTTATGGCGAATTTAAAACTTTGAAAGAATTTACTGCTATATAAAAATGAAAGGCTGCATTGCACAAAATATTAGAAATGGATAAGGTCACTTCATTTATTTATTTTGGAATTGATATAATTATGGGTTCATTATTTGAACACCTGTTTAGTCATTTTTTTAACGAGTGTATAGTTATCTGTCATTTTATATAAATCCTGCAACTATTTCATGATAACTAATCTACATTGTTGACCACCTAGAAATTTGACACGTTCCTTACCCTATCTGAAAGAGTAAAAAGAGTTTTTAGGTGTTTTTTTCTGTTTTAATATCATGAGTGCATTTAGTACGAATGAGCGATTGAGTGAGTTTGTGTTAAAGTTGGTCCGAAAAGTATATCAGGTGTGTCCAGGCTAGCTATTCTCGAAACTTCGTAAGCCCTACGAACTTCTTAAGCCCATTCCTAACACATTGGCTACGATCAAAGTTAAGAATTCTTAGGGCTACGAACGTTTCGAGAATAAGGGCCCTGGTTCGTCCGATCATATACGTGTCTTAGTAAGGCGCAAATTGATGCACGTCATATATAAAGTGGTATGATGTAGTGGTGTAGTATGCGAGATAAGGTGTTATATAGAGAATACTACACTCGGTCTCATTACATACGAATTATACGAAACTCGTGACCTTTCTATGTTATCAGATAACATAGGAAGGACACTGGTTTCGTATAATTCGTATGTAATGAGACCGAGTGTGGTATTTTTTGTATTACCCACGTCTTACATGCATTAAATTGACAAAATAGCGTTTTTTCGTTATGTTTTTGGTTTCAAACCGAAACCAGTTTCATAAAGAGGTTGCGGAAGAGTTTTGTACTGTAGTACAATATTTGCATGACGTCGCGCTGTAATGACGTCACTGCCTTGGTAACCAACGTCACGATGCATGTCAGTTGCCATCGCCTCGTACAGTCTCCTACAGTAAACTACTCCGTAGCACCTCGTTTCTTGGTTTCCAGTTGCTTCATTCGGCTAACATCACTGGTGGAAACATTGCGCTTATGTTTTTCGACGGATATAATGTCTCAGTTCGACTCACAATTAAACAGGGACACGGCAACGTTCGCAATGTTTACATTCCCACAATGCATTTAAGTTGTAGAATGAATGAATTCACGTGTTTGTTATGAATGAAAAAATAGTTACGTCAGAATGTGACCTAATTGAGAGGTCATCGGTTATCCAATCAAATCGTTAGAATCTCAGGTCAAGTCGTTACGACACTGGTCAACGCGATACGACACTCGTGTGACGTACGAGATTAGTATGCAACTACCCATACGTTGACCTCGTGGGTAATAAGAAGGAGGAGGAAGTTTGGTATAATATATGACTTGTTAAAATATACAATGGCTTTACATGGCATTTTAGTGGCTTTAGTGTACAGTTGTGTGAAGGCATATATATGTGGTGGTTTCTAGGCGTGATTGCATTGTGGACTGCTTGTATGATGGTATGGTATGGAGGGAGGTATTGTGGACTGCTTGTATGGTGGTATGGTATGTAGGGAGGTATTGTGGACTGCTTGTATGGTGGTATGGTATGTAGGGAGGTATTGTGGACTGCTTGTATGGTGGTATGGTATGTAGGGAGGTATTGTGGACTGCTTGTATGGTGGTATGGTATGGAGGGAGGTATTGTGGACTGCTTGTATGGTGGTATGGTATGTAGGGAGGTATTGTGGACTGCTTGTATGGTGGTATGGTATGGAGGGAGGTATTGTGGACTGCTTGTATGGTGGTATGGTATGGAGGTAGGTATGGTATGGAGGGAGGTAGTGCGGACTGCTTGTATGGTGGTATGGTATGGAGGGAGGTATTGTGGACTGGTGGTATGTATGGTGGTATGGTATGTAGGGGAGGTATTGTGGACTGCTTGTATGGTGGTATGGTATGTGGAGTGGAGGTATTGTGGAGGAAGTATTGTGGACTGCTTACTGGTGTATGGTGGTATGGACTACTTGTGTAGGGAGGTGTATGTATGGGAGTATTGTGGACTACTTGTATGGTGGTATGGTATGGAGGAGGTATTGTGGACTGCTTGTATGGTGGTATGGTATGGTAGGGAGGTATTGTGGACTTGCTTGGTGTATGGTGGTATGTATGGTAGGGAGAGTATTGTGGACTGCTTAGTATGTATGGTGGTATGTATGGTGGTATGGAGGAGGTATTGTGGACTGCTTGTATGGTGGTATGGTATGGAGGGAGGTATTGTGGACTGCTTGTATGGTGGTATGGTATGGAGGGAGGTATTGTGGACTGCTTGTATGGTGGTATGGTATGTAGGGAGGTATTGTGGACTGCTTGTATGGTGGTATGGTATGGAGGGAGGTATTGTGGACTGCTTGTATGGTGACTTCTTGTATGGTAGAGGAGTATTGTGGACTGCTTGTATGGTGGTGGTATGGTATGGAGGGAGGTATTGTGGACTGCTGGTATGGTGGTATGGTATGGAGGGAGGTATTGTGGACTGCTTGTATGGTGTGATGGTGAAGTATGGTATGGAGGGAGGTATGGTATGTAGGGAGGTATTGTGGAGTGTATGGTGGTAGGGAGGGTGGAGGGAGGTATGGTGGAGAGTCTTAGTTTGGTGGTATGGACTGAGTCATGGTGATATCGTAGAGGTGATGGACTACTATGGTGGTATAGTATAGAGGGGAGGTTATGGCGGTATGGATGGAGGTGGACTACGATGAAGTGTTGGTATGGAGGGAGGTATGGTATGATATCGTATGGAGGGTGGTATAGTAGGTGGTGGTATGGATCGAGGTATAGTGGAGTGGTGGTATGGATGGAGGAGGTATAGTGGAGTGGTGGTATTGATGGAGAGGTATAGTGTAGGTGGTGGTATGGATAGGGAGGTATTAGTGGAGTGGTGGTATGGATCGAGGTATAGTGGAGTGGTGGTATGGTATCCAGGTATTGTGGAGTGGTGGTATGGATCGAGGTATAATGGGTGGTATGGTATGGAGGGAGGTATTGTGGAGTGGTGGTATGGAGGGAGGTATTGTGGACTGCTGTATGGTGGTATGGTATGGTGGTATGGATCGAGGGTATTTGTGGAGTGGTGGTATGGATCGAGGTTTAGTGGAGTGGTGGTATGGTATCGAGATATAGTGGATTTTTGGAGTGGTGGTATGAATCCAGGTATAGTGGAGTGGTGGTATGGATAGGAGGTATAGTGGAGTGGTGGTATGTATCGAGATATAGTGGAGTGGTGGTATGAATCCAGGTATAGTGGAGCGGTGGTATGAATCCAGGTATAGTGAGTGGTGGTATGGATCCAGGTATAGTGGAGTGGTGGTATGGATCGAGGTATAGTGGAGTGGTGGTATGGATCGAGGTATAGTGGAGCGGTGGTATAGTGGCATGGGGAGGGGCGAAGAATGGTGGAGCGGAGGGTGGTATGGCGATATAGTATAGCGGGAAGTGGTGCGGTGGTATGAAAGGAGGTATGGTTGGAGTGGTGGTGTGGTGGTATGAAGGTAGGTTGGGTGGTGTGATGGTATAAATAGAGGTTGGGTGTTGTGATGGTATAAATTGAGGTTGGGTGGTGTGGTGGTATAAAGGGAGGTGTGGTGATATGGTGACATTGTTTTAAGGTCGTGACGTGGAATGTCCCATGTTTGCTGACGGTACGGTTCGGCATGGAAGTGCAACAAAAAATAGAAATGTAAGTCTGATGTCTGTTAAAACGTTATGCTGCTCGACCCCACTACCACAAAAACCCTTCACTTTTCAGGGCACTTTGTGGTTGGTTACATATTAACAGAATCTTAAAAGTGCATCTGTCTCGGTCGTTTCAATTATTTTACGTGAACAATAACGATTGTCGTGCAATTACCTGAAAGTTTGATCAACATTCTCCCACAGCACGGAGTCCTTACAATAAAACATTTATGAAACTGTAAGCATATAAATCAAAAGAAGAAGTTCATCTAATGAGGAACTATTTTCAGACGTCCGATCGAAAATGAAATTAAGATAATTAAGACATATTTCTATCGTCTCAATAGAGTTACAAACAAACGAACCCAAATTCTAACAACTATTAAACTCAACTGATTGGTATTATACATGGATACTTATATTCAATTTAAGTCATGAAATGCATTATGCATTGCAAAGATTAAACGTTTTTAAATTAATTAGGCGTCCAAAAGGTCTTCTTGAGCGTTAACCTACTTTAACAACATAACTGTTTCCCTTTTTATCATGCATGTGTGTAATCTGTGCAAGAGCAGGCGTCCCGTTAAATGTTAAGCGTCTTTACCTCTGGTATTCCATGTGTTCTTCCCACGTGTTCATGTGAGCATGAGTTCCTGATTTCATTATCACATTGTTCGTTCTCCTGAAGTTAGTGGCTACAGCAACAACACAAGCCCTTTGTTGATACTTGCCATGCCTTGGTAAGATAACTACGCGACTATGTGTCTAGAAATATCAATCAGAAACATGTAACAGCCTGGTTAGCTAGCCTCCGTACTTGCCCTAATGAGTAGGCATTTCTTAAAGCAATAAACGAAGTATGAAAGCGTTTAGTCGTAACGAACATTTAACTTGGCTTATTATTTTTGAAACTCTATATGTTGAATCTCTGCTCAGCCTTCTCGATGTTTACTTTTTACCAGACTTTTGCACCTAATGGTTCTTAAACCTTACAACACTTCATCTTCCTTGTGTCAGAACAGCGTTCCTGAGTGATGAACCGAATAGAATTATGATAATTACAACAAAAAACAACAGGGCCATTGAAGAACCATTGATGCGCGAGTTTCATTATATATTGTTTAAGAAGGTAAGGGGTTAGGAAACGTAAATTTTCATACCAAGCATTAGAACAAAGATCAGAGTTAACCACAAACATCCTATGCAAGAAGGTGTGTGTTCTTATAGTTCCACTGTGCCATACACAATAGCGAGCAAACGTGCGTAAATTGTAGGTCGTCATTTCTCATTCTGTCTTATCCAAGGAAGAACGATTCATTGTTCATGTATGAACTGGCGAAGAGGTGTCTGCAATGCGCGAAGCGTCTGCACGCAATTGTCCTGCTGGGAACTGAAAACTGGCTGGTTCAATGCTACCTAGGCTGTGAGTAGATATGGAGCAGGTACCAACAAACCTAAAATGTTACCGATCGACACAGTTAAGGACGTATTGATTCGACACGAGACTCTATGAAATCAAGGATTAGAAAACGTTTACAATGGGCTCATCCCTCTACTTGACACGTTTTGACGCGTAATGCCAAGAGACGTCAATAGTGGATAAAGCTGGAGTTATCGTGGCTGGTCAAGTGTCATGTTCCATGGTGGTGTCGGGCGATGTCGAAATGAACGTCAAACACGACGTCACTATAACATACGAACTTCCTCTCCACATTGTGCCAGGAGTGAGTGACTTAGTCGGGTTTTACGCCGCTTTTAACAATATTCCAGCAAAATCACGGCGGGGGACACCAGACATGGGCTTCACACATTGTACCCATGTGGGAAATCGAGCCCGGGTCTACGGTGTGACGAGCGAACGCTTTAACCACTAGGCTACCTCACTGTCTCATTGTGCAAGGAAGGATCACTGGAAAGTACTATAGGAACGTTTTGTCTTTCAGGATGGCAATGCCTGTGCGCACCGTGCACAAATCGTTAATGCTCACCCCCAGCAGAAGAACATCCAGTAACCAGCAATGATACCTTTTCCCCTTTGACCACGTCTTGGACATGTTATGGAGACGTGTGCATCAACGTCACAGGTCACTGACCACGTTGCCGGAATTTGACTATTACCTTAAGAGGACAGGGTGGCAATAGGGTAACCTAGTGGCTAAAGCGTTCACTCGTCACGCCGAAGACCAGGTTCGATTCTTCAAATGGGTACAATGTGTGAAGCCCATTTCAGGTGTCCCCCGCCGTGATATTGCTGGAATATTGCTAAAAGCGGCGTACAATCACACTCACTCACTCAAGAGGAAAGTGGAGACTAGATATTTCACAAATTATGGAAGTATTACGCACAATTGATCCACTAGATGTCAACTTTCTGCACCTTAAGATCGTTGGCGGTCATAATGCCTGATGTCATACTTCAAGGCAGATTTGTAATGGGTTCCAAATTTATACGACTATTACTAGAAACAAATGACAATTTTCGAAATTTTCGAACATTTCTCACTTTTGTAAGAATATATTTCAAGTGTTTCCATTCACCGATTATTATCATTCCTAAGCAACTGACTAATGATTATAGTTTCAAAACAAACCATGTTATATTTTCTCAATTAATTTTTCTCTAAGACTGCATCAATACTGTCGTTCAATGAACAAGTGAGAAAATGTGCATGTTTACAAAGCTATTAAGTTACTAATTCTGTACAAGTGATATGACCCCTTCTCATCAAGTAAAATGTGTTGCATCACATGCCCTACCTGTTAGTTCCGTGTCTGTTCAATGAACAAGGGTTCCTTTATGAGAGAAAACTCTCTGTTATGCATGTTTCCAGTGTTGTACAAGCTGAAGTGTAACGTAGGAGTTCAACCAGACACTTGGATGGAATATTTCACTCATATTGCATTTACGCGTGGCTGCTTGTAATAGCGGGCAGTTTTCGTATCTGAGATACCATGCCGCAGTGAAGGTATACTGCCGCCAACCAGTACCCATGATGCTAGCGCCAGGCAAGGACCAACCCCACACGTCTTTTGGTATGCCCGGGGATCGAAGTGCTCTCCGGGGCTCTAACCACTACACCACGGAGGCTGAGCCTTGTGTTCAATTAGCCATGCTGAAAGGTCTTCTCATACAAAGATTGAGAAGGATAAAATAATGAATGTGTACACATAGTCTGAAATGCATATTTGAACAAACAGTCCACATACCTGTAAAGGCCAGGTCCTATCCTGTTTTCCTTCTGCACATGGAGCTGCGTTTCCGTTTGAATCTCGCTGGTTAGATGGTACTTTTTAAAGTTTTTTGCAGCTTTCACACTAATGTTCTTCAGAAATATATAAAATGTAAAAGAAAGTAAATATAGTAAGGTGAAGAGCCATTTGCAGGTTTATCTTACGGACTGAGAGCCAACATTTGCATGCCGGAAATGACTGAATCAGTTCATCCAAACACAACCTGTTTGAGCTTGTAATAATAATCACCACTTACCATCACAGTTCCTGATCTTGATGTACCATCAGGACTGGAATGACACCTTCACGGTTTTCCAGCCGAAAATAAACCATTTGATACTCTCTGTTAATGGAGGGTAACTAACTGTCTCAAGTAATGCTTGAAATTATAATTTGATTTTCTTTGTGTGTTAAAGTGTGTGATTCCAGATATGTTGTACTGTCAGCTGAATACGAATAGGACTGAATAATGAGATCTGGTATTGTATGTTTTGAAACTGTAGTAACTGTTTAGTTTTAGTTTGCTTTAAGTACATGTATGTGTAAGCATTGCGTGCGACATTAGACGCCACACAGGTATATCCTCTAGAGCTTGAGTCAGTTGCGCAAATTATTTCCTTTGACATCAGTAAATCATGCATGAGTCTTTGATCCTCGATGAATAGACAACCCTGAAGAATGTAATCAATACTAGTTGATCAAGGTATCTTACCAATAGCCATGATGAATGAAGACACGAGCACAATGACATACGAGGATACCCTTTCGAATTCTACAATTCTACTGTAGCCGTACGTAGATAGGTGGGTAGCGGCGGTTCACTCCCATTATGACTACTCCCAGTTTGACTACCCGTCCAATACACAATCTGTTCAAGTCAAATGGTTTTTAATTACTAGCTCTCTCTCCATTATCAGGTAGACTGTTCCACCATATTAATATACTAAAAACATTATAGCTGTACCAGGTTCATACAATACGTATTCAGCTAATTACACAACAATGTATACTTCAACTAGTAAAACATATGAATATGATCACATCAAGAGGCATTCATGACAATAACCTGTCCGGTTACGGTAGGTACATGCAGCACTTGTCAGGCTCCTCTCTGAGATACACCAGCCATAGCTAACACAAAATCTGTGTGACTCGGTCTTATATACTTGCTGATAAATGTGGCAGTTAAAACACTTTAATTTTGTATCCCTATAACTGAAAAGCTGAGTAGAACTGAACTTCAGTATAAGGGGTACATGAACAATATTTACATTTATACAACATACAACATAAGAATTATATACAAACGGTATGATAGGAGCAATGTACATCGACTAAGTTACGTATTAAGATGTTGAGCGTATTTCTTAAATAATTATTTTACAAAAAAATTGAAAGTTTTCTTAAAGTTCCTAGCTTATTGGTGTTTAATAAAATATTCATTTTGTACATATTTGGCCTAATATAATAGTACTTGTGAATATATTTTTCTCTTTCTAATTTGGGACAGATAAACAAATAATGAAATTCGTCACCAAAATCATTTAATTTACCCAGAGTACAGTTTCTATCATTTCTTGGGATTCGTCGAGAGTATACAAAGTTTTAATCAGAGTAGAGAAGTTATCTCCAAATACCAAATCAAACAATGAATGATCACAGGATGGGTGGGGGAAGGGAGTTCAGGCTGAAGATGTTGGCGTCATGATCGTAAGGAGCCTACCTCGCCAGTTATATCAGACATGATCCAGAGAACCCGAGCTGACCGACGTGCAAATAAAAGCATCATATTGCCAGTCCTGACGGGGCATTAACCTGGATAGAGCACATTCCACTACAACGAAGAAAGACATCATGGCAGCTGCGGAAAGCCTTTTTGACAACCATGAGATGGACTTCGACGGAAGTGGGAGAAAATATCGGTCTGGAAGAGGATTATTTTGAGAAAGAAAATTGATCATTGTCTTGTTTTTAGGTTTTGTTTGTGTGGCAGTCAACCCTCGTATCACCATCTCGAATGTGGACTCGTCCTATATCGTCATACAAACAACGCTATGTTTTATGTCAGATGTGGTACTCTTGTGCTGAAAGCATATGTTCGTCATACCCAGTACCCTGGTGCGATTTCAATATTAAGTCCATGTGAAAAGCTCATTTCTGATGTTCCCGGAGCGATATTGTTGAAAACTGCTTAAAAGTGGATTGAGACAAATTCACTCACTATATAACGTCAGGAAATATACAGGTTTGAAAAAGAACATTTTGTGATTCTGTTCAAAATACTTTGTGACTTACAAAATGCATCAAGCTTAATATCTAGCGAATCCTGGCATAACAAAATCTGTATATTTTTCCCTTTGTTCCAAGCAAACATAGTCAAGGCTCTAAATCAAGATATTTTGATACTAACATGAGCTGAACCTAACTTGATACAATCCTGTGTATGGTCAACAAGTACAGTCGCAACTACGATGAAGCAGCCGCAAGATAATGGCTTATATGGAATTATTATGTTCTTATGTAATGGAGTATAACACATACAAGCAACATTTGATAATGTAATTACATTATATTCATATAATTACATGTCAGACTTCTCAACACTTGATAGCAATCAATGCCTTGGTGTTCTGTCCACATGTCATGCAACTCATTCCCTTCTGATCAGATAACCCGTGACGAGGATGAAACATCTATTATCAAGGGCATATTACTTAAATATAGACCCAGAAAAGAACATGTTTAGGTTTTACATCTGACAGTAACACTGTCATATGTCTTACTAACATTTCGCCATACATGTACTTTTAGGAGCAAGAAGGTTTTTGTATCTGGTGTCGATGCAGAATGATGATTTAGTAAACATGTAATTGTTGTGTTTTTATCAATTATAAACAGCAATTACAGACACCCTCATAGATTATAGTCAAATATGTACCTCAAAACATTCAACTCCATTTGACCATATCTTGTTTAACTCGACCCATGTCGGTGCCCGTAGTGAGCGCTGGCTAGATATGTTTGCTTCTCAATGCTTGAACGAAAATATAACCTTGGCAGCTGTCCATATAGATTACTGAGATTTATACCTGTCAGGTGATATACGGGAAGAATACAACGCTGTGTAGTCTCATGGGAGTCATTGCAGTTCGTCTATCGGATTGTTTCCTCCAGGTATGTATTTGCACATTTTACAAATGCCAAAAGAATAAAAAGTAGACTTACAGAAGTTTTTAACTGAAACTGGGAATCAACTTGTATACGCTCAACTACGGGCCAACTTGAAATGTGTTTTTTCAACAATCGGCAGCGTGTCGATATCGTAAATCTTCCCTTTTTACATACCTTGTACTGTGTAGGGCTAGATTTCATTGACAGATTCCGATCTTGTAAACATGACCACCCTCAGGAATGAATATTAAAACATATGTCATTTCATTTAGAATATTTCTGTAACAGAAAGTGCAATTCAAGCTCATTCTCATTGCACTCCACTTGCACTTTCTCACAAGCTACGTACTTTCATTGTAACATAACAAAACGTTCATTTCAGAAACATAAGCATTTCACAAATATATATTGTTTCCTTGTTTTCATTTCAAAGCATGTGGTGTCATAGTACTTCTTCATTGTGACGCCCATTCGTTTGAAAACGTTTGAGTCAAAACATGAAACAGTCACGCCACACCCTTCAACAAGGATTTGGTTTCATTATTCCGAAAAGATATATACACTCACCATGACCTAAAAGCATGTTCGGAATAGACATGGTAATATTGTGGTAATAACATTGTAGTATTGTAGGTTCAAGGATAAGTTGGGAACCGTAGCAGTGTTGTTTTACCCTCCATCCTTCTCTCGTACAGGCTGGTTCATGTACGAGTATACTGTACTTAACAACATATAATGCGTTGCAAACACAGCACGAAGTTACTTTTTATCATGACTTGTTCTGTAAATAGTAGGATAATAATTTGAGCCTCTGCCATTACATTTCTTTTTGCAAAGATGATCAATAATTATGTTGGCATAAAGGCAATTTCAGGTTTTTCAATACATGTTCGACGTGCTTCTCGAAAGTAACTATTTTCCAAGCCACTAAACCTTCACTGGCAAAGCGACTTCTTTTCAAAAGATTAAACCAAAGCTTCTGGATAGCCCGATGCATGATGGGAGATAAATGAGAAAGACCGAGCGCACATGGAAAGTGCTTTCAGCCATCACCATGACAGATGGAAACATCATGACGATGAGATATTTCCAGGTGTCCATGACACCTCTTCACATGAGGCATATGATTGTTTCGTACGGCGTTGTTGTGTGTGAGGTATGTTGCTGGGAAAGCTTTTCATCTTGACTGGGTAGGAATGCTACGTTTGTGGGATATATTATTATGCCTGTAATTACTATGCAGTTTGTAACGATTGGATACACATGACAATAAACATTTTTGTTTATGTTTTGTTCTGAACGAGTTCTGTTAATAATAGTACATGTTTTGGGAGGTTTTCCATATTTCCTAACACCGATACATGGAATAAATGATTTTACCAAATATTATTGGCATGCATATCAAACATGAAACATGCATCTGTAACTACTCAGTAAGGATAAACACATTTTGCAGATCCTCCAAGTAAACATATATGCTGAGACATAGTTTAGCGCGGCACATTTGCATATGTTGCTCGTGTGTGTTGTGCTGGGTAGAAACAACATTCAGGTCCCCCTACATAGCACGATCGAGACTTGTCAGGTCATGATTATCGGTCTTGAGCACTTTGCTTGTGCAACATCTCGTAAAATGCATTCTACCTGAACGCGGATGGCGCATACTCTCCAAAGTCTGTGCCAGGGTAAATAACAGGCAAAATTTATGCATGTGCCTTCTTGTTTCCATGAATGTTGTTCGTATGAATGCATGTGATGTTGTTGCTTATCGTGAACGTAATACCTGGTATGCTACGACTGAAACTGAGAAACAACTTGTATACGCTCAACTGCCGGCCAACTTGAAATGTGTTTTTCAACAATCGGCATCGTGTCCATATCTTAAATCTTCCCTTTTTACATACCTTGTACTGTGTAGGGCTAGAATTCATTGACAGATTCCCATCTTTTATTATTATTGGATATTATTATGGCGCACATATCGTCGCACTAGTACATGCTCAAGGCGCTGGTATTTTTTCTCTCGATCATTGGATGTCAATCTCAACGGCACATCTTATTATCAATCTCAGCTCTCTGGGGACCATACAGCTCTTGCTGCTACAAGGCGCACCGAGTTATTGCGGCTTTCCCATCCTTACGAGGTACCCATTAACAGCTGTGTGGACTGGGACACATTGTCACAGTACGTTGTCCACGATCTTGTAAACATGACCACCTTCAGGAATGAATATTAAAACATATGTCATTTCATCTAGAATATTTCTGTAACAGAAAGTGCAATTCAAGCTCATTCTCATTGCACTCCACTTGCACTTTCTCACAAACTATGTACTTTCATTGTAACATAACAAAACGTTTATTTTAGAAACATAAGCACTTCAAAATATATATTGTTTCCTTGTTTTCATTTCAAAGTATATGGTGTCATAGTACTTCATTGTGACGCCCATTCGTTTGAAAACGTTTGAGTCAAAACATGAAACAGTCACGCCACACCCTTCAACAAGGATTTGGTTTCATTATTCCGAAAAGATATATACACTCACCATGACCTAAAAGCATGTTCGGAATAGACGTGGTAATAACATTGTAGTATTTTAGGTTCAAGGATAAGTTGGGAACCCTAGGTGTGTTGTTTTACCCTCCAGCCTTCTCTCGTACAGGCTGGTCCATGTACGAGTACACTGTACTTAACAACATATAATGCGTTGCAAACACAGCACGAAGTTACTTTTTATCATGACTTGTTCTGTAAATAGTAGGATAATACTGTAGGGAGATATCCAGAAGGACAGTGAGTGAGTTTAGTTTTACGCCGTTTTGTTAGCAATTTTCCAGCAACATCACGACGGGGGACACCAGAAATGGGCTTCACACACTGTATGCATGTTGGGAATCGAACCCGGGTCTTCGGCGTGACAAGGGAACGCTTAACCACAGGGCTACCCGACAGCCCCACCAGAAGAACAAGTCACAGGGGCTTCAGGGTCTCGTCCAAAACTACTGCGAAAGAGTGTATGTTGATTTACGTTGTCATTGTTTATGTTTGTGTATGTCAAATATGTAGAAAGACAAGATAGTTTTTAGAAGCATTGAGAACAATGATTCGTGCTATCCGGATACTTTGGCACACGTATATGTAATGCATATTCGTATTCTCCTTTTGGCTCCTACTTAAGATCACGTCTACCAAGTCTATGATTATGAGGACTGGAAAACAAAATTATGTGGTTTATTCCATGAAGGACACACGTTCTAACAACATTTCAGGTCTAAGTGCTTTCCCTATAGATTACGTAACACACCAGTCTTTAAATGGTCGTACATTGTTACGCGTTGATCCCCAAGTTGAAACTAAAAAGTTAACCGGAAATCACTCCGTAAAGGAATAAGGTCTGATACCAACGAACTATTAAGAAATGTGCAATGATAAACAATTTTATTCTAAAATTAACTATGCTCACGAATAAATACAAATCAGTAAAAAACTATCAGTATGGCAGTACAAATTCGAAGGTAATATATACAACAAGAAATATATTGATGGTAATATTCACCAATCAGCACAGTAATCCAACGTCCGAAATTACGTCTGGACAGAATATACAGAGTATAACAAAATGCTGGTCTTGCAGTGGCTTATGATGTAATGTAAGATGCGCGGCAAGAGTCAGTTTCCCTAATAGGCACAATAATATGAGGCTTAAACTTTCTTCATTACTCTCAAAGGCAGATGATTCTGGAATCAGCTTATAATAGCACTTTCCAGCACACTACCGCTCCTCACTGATTATCTGCAATGCATTACACTTGGAACGGTTTAAAAACTGTTAGCCTGTCATATAGACCCTGAAGCAAATATATACAAGAAAGCCCTCGCAAGTCTAGAAAATGTGGCAAGTCTAGATTTCCATAGCTTCTGAAAATGAAGGAAGTCTCAGGGCTCCTTTTCATTATATGTTATTTTTTGTACTATGAACTATTTGTATGTACAATATGTTCATTTCAAGTTAAGGCCAGAAAGGCTTGGAAAATGCTTTTTGGCTTCAATATCAATCTGATGAATTTGACACAAGATAAAAGCACATATATGATACATGTACGACTCTACCTAGTTGGATATTAAAGGTCAGATGAAATAATGCACTTGAGGGGTGACTTCACAGGGGAAAATTTTGACGTACAAACTGTAGTTTTGAAATGCAGACTATAATTATTCATATAGCCTCAACTAATTAAATTACGTAAATGATTGTAAAAAGGGTTTTTTAAGATCTATATATGAAAAAGATGGAACTCTTGTAGTAGTTATATTCAAACTAATTACGTAAAAAGTCTTAAATCGCATTTAAATCGCATAGATAATCTTGTTCACCTATAGAAGTTTCACTTTGTGTATGAGCATTGAACTGGCAACATGCGACTTGATATCTCTGCAGAACAATTAATTTCAAATTTATACCAGTATTTCATACTGGAGAAGCAAAGGGGGAAACCTCTCGTCAGCTATGACAGGGTTTACTATGTGTAAGGCCCTTAATTTGACATATAGTCAGGTTTACAAAGTTGTAAACAAATCAGTTACCTCAGGGGTCGTGTCAAAGTCAAAACCAGGTAGGAAATACAAACTGGATAGCTTTGATAAGGGTGTCATACGCCGTGCAGTATCAACGCAAAATCCCACCGACGTGTGCTAAAGTACAAGATGAGATTAAAGATACAATAAATGTCTCGAAAACAACACTTATTGTAGCTCTGGTAGAAATGGGGTTCAGGTACACCAAAAGGGGAGATGACAGAGCTGTGTTTAGAGAAAAGTACTCAATCCTGTCCATGCGATCAGCTTATCTCAGAACAGTTGAAGAATACCGCAATTTGGGGTTTCAAACCATATACCTTGATGAAACCTGCAATAAAAATCATTCAACCGATCGGATGTGGCTTCCTTCATATTGTTCTAAGGCACCAGTGTTACCATCGGGCAAAGGTAGACGCCTGATCATCTTGCAAGCTGGTTACCTTAGCAAGGGACGGATTGGGGGTTGTGACTTTGTTTTTGAGGCCAAGAAATCTGATGGTGGTTACCGTAGCGAAATGAATGAGCCGGTATTTTTTATTGGTTTGAACATCACCTTTTATCGCAGCTGGATGAACCAAGCGTTATCATTTTGGATAACCTTCGTGTCCCTGGTACCATCACACCCACCATCAGCAATCTCAAGGCTCAGTTGCAGGATTTTCTCACTTCCTGTAACGTGCCTTACAGGCAATCAGAAACAAAGCCCCAGCTCATGGAAAAAATCCGGCAGCACAAAAAGCCAATCCAGTACATCACTGACGATCTAGCTGCAAAACAAGGCCACATAGTTCTGCGTACACCAGTACGGCACTGTGAGCTCAAATCCCATCGAGCTGATCTGGGGTAAGAATTTTATTGCTCGCAATAATACCACATTCACTCTTTCAGACGTTAAAGAGCTTATGCATGCTTTTGTTGCAAGAATTACCCCCAGAAGTGTGGCAAAAGGCTGAAGACCATGTACTCAAAATCGAGGACGAATACCGTCTGCGGGACAGCGTTAACGTCAGCCGAGTTGCACCTGTTGTAATTCTGCTAGAGTCCTCGACCAGCAGTGATACCAGCAGTGATACTGACATTTTGAGACGGTCCCTGACATGCACTGCCCGTGCGTTACATAACGCTGTCACCCTGTCTGCCTGCCAGGTGGGTCACAGTAGAGTTTGTTTCTTTGAAGTGTTTCTACCATGGAATTATTTCTAAGTTTTTGGATATTTTACGAGTAATCATTATGATTAGGGAATGGTACATCGTAATTACTCATATGCCATATTAGGTGGTATGAATGATTATATATGAGTTTTGAATCTGAAATATTAACCATTATCAAATAATTGCCAAAAAGCATTTTCCAAGCGTTTCTGGCCTTACTTTTAGTTGTTAGTCTAAAAAACAGGCTGAACAATACGAAACGATATTCTTGGTATTAAAAGTGAGTGAGTGAGTTTAGTTTTACGCCGCTTTTAGCAATATTCCAGCAACATCACGACGGAGACACCAGAAATGGGCTTCACGCATCGTGTCCATGTGGGGAATCGAACCCTGGTCTTCGGCGTGACGAGCGAACGCTTTAACCACTAGGCTACCCCGACCGCCCCTGGTATTGAAAGGATAATATAAAATTCTAGTCAGATCAGAATCAGCATAATGTGGTATCGATCCGTGTTAAACTAGTATCTCGGTGGGTTAGTACTATAAACGCCATAAGTCGGGAAAACTACAAGCAGCCATATACGCGCACGCACACACGCACGCACACATGGACGTTGCTGTTAGAGCGCAATAACACTGAACGCAACGTTAAACCTTTTGACTGATAACTGATAAATACGCATTCCTGATTAGTTTAAATTGACTACAACGTAACGTTGATGATACAGCGATGCATTTCCAGATCCCAGGACTGTGGTACATCGTACAGGTGTTGCAAACACTTCACTGATTTAACACCGCCAAGATATACATAGTCCCATCTCGGGGATAACACGCCCTGTACAACCGCGTGGATGTACTGACGCTGGATGACACGCAGTGTACCAGTCTGAATATTATCAAATACAATATACATTCCTTTGCAATCGGAAGTGCGGTGATGTTCAAACTTCCAGAAGACAGGAAGCTCTTCAGTGAGACGTCGCTTGTGATATCCATAAGTGCCTAGTTAATAACCATCTTTACAGACTCATATGACAGGTTAATTGAAATTCGTTATGTACAAACATTCCTGTGCAAGGATTTTCATAATTTAATTATAGTTGGGAGTGGAACAGCTTTGAAAAGCATTTCAGTTTTAGCTTCAATTACAAGGCAGCATTGCACGAAGACCGATCCCGTTGATAATGCATACATACGTTAGATACTAGTCTGCACTCTCGACAAAATATTCATCATACCACTTAAAATATTGTTTGTAAGTCATCGGTTGGTCCTGTGCCAGCTCTTTATCACATATGTTGTTTTCTTAACATCTTGGTCAGTAAGCATGTAAATGATGTTTATGGCTGCCTTGAATAGTTTCTCGACAATTATATGTTCGAGCGAGTGAATGAGTTCGGTTTTACGCCACCTTTAGCAATAATCCAGCATTATCAAACCCGGGGACGCCATAAATTGTATTCACACATTGTATCCATGAAGTGAGACGAGCGAATGTTTCAATTACTGGGACATCTCACTGATCCAGGCTGTCAAGATGTCACGGATTTATAATATAATACCTTATAGCTGAAAGTAAAACAGGTCGAGGTCAAATTACCACTTTACTGAATCCTCTCAGCACATTCTTGATGCGAACAGACCAGCGACCACACTCCTCAGTGACAATCAAACCAACAACCAGCAGATCCTGTCACTTGTAAGGGAGGTACATTATATGAAACAATTTGCAGAAAATAATATAAAACTATTCACACGAAACACTGAAACCAATCACACTGGAATATCTTTTTCGTTTTCAAAGGATCAGAAAACGTAAATAATCCTGCTTAATAGATTTTGAAAAATAGGAAACCAACAAAACATTTCCGTAATACGAAATACACACAAGTGCACTACCGGTTTCCAAAGAAAAGATTAAGCCCAGCAGGGGTTATTTCATTTTGATGCATGACAGAAGGTAGAGTGTGTCTTGCTGCATCTGTAATAATAGAAATATTATTTATGAAACGGTCTCTCAGGTTCCATGCTAGCTCGGTTGGCAATAACATATTACATCTTGGTTTGAAGTAAATGCAGAAAGTCCGTTTCCTTATTAAAATGGTTTCGATGTCCTTATTAAAGGAAGTACAAGAAGCGACGTTTCGGTGCAGGTTCTAACACCGTTATCAAGCAAGTGATGAACAGAGTGGCATATATATACAAGTGCTTGTACTGTTGATTGGATTAATTAAGTTAGCAATACCGTGGGAAAGCCAATTAATTGCGCAGTGGTTTAGATCAGTGTATAAAACACGCTAACAAGTGAAGCCGTAAGTATTAGCAAAATAATTATGACTGATGAGAATCTTTGATGAGTTGATGGTAAGATTGGGGTATAATTAATAGCCTTGATCACGGTTCATTGAAGATTGGAGTCCTGTAATTTTCTCTTTTTGAAGTGTTTGAAGCTGGTTGTTAGAGTTTTGACTTTATCCCACTGGATGTGGTATGTGAATTGTCTCGGATATGACCTAATAATGCTTATTGGGTGTCAAGTTTTAATGCTGAGCTCTGATGTTCTTTCATTCGGAATATGTGTGGTTTGGATGTTTCACCAACATCCTCATATACACAACTGCACTGAACGTTGTACACGGTTCCCAGTGGTTGCTGATGTTGTACTGACCACAAAGAGATACCAGTTGTACTGACCACAAAGAGATACCAGTTGTACTGACCACAAAGAGATACCAGTTGTACTGACCACAAAGAGATACCAGTTGTACTGACCACAAAGAGATACCAGTTGTACTGACCACGAAGAGATACCAGTTGTACTGACCACAAAGAGATACCAGTTGTACTGACCACAAAGAGATACCAGTTGTACTGACCACAAAGAGATACCAGTTGTACTGACCACAAAGAGATACCAGTTGTACTGACCACAAAGAGATACCAGTTGTACTGACCACGAAGAGATACCAGTTGTACTGACCACGAAGAGATACCAGTTGTACTGACCACAAAGAGATACCAGTTGTACTGACCACAAAGAGATACCAGTTGTACTGACCACAAAGAGATACCAGTACCTTCACTACGCATCCAACCATCCGCCTCAAGTCAAGAAAGGCTTTATCTCGACCCTCGACAACTAGCTCATGACAACCCTTCCACCGAATTCCATCACCTGAAACAAGACGTCCCACAGAATAACCACTACTACGAGAGCTTGTGCAACAGATGATACCAACTAATACATCCACCTTCTACAAACCACACCATAAATTTTGTTATCATTTTCCCTTACTATGGCTGTGGAGCCGTCAGTCACAAAATCCAGAGATACTTACAGAAACAGGTAAGTATAGATGCAGTTTTCAAGAGGAATAACACCATCAAAGCCACGTGGAAAAAAACATCAAGACATTCTATCATGTTCCGATACATCCAACTCGCCCCAAATTGCTGATGTGACGTATGACAATATTCAAATACTCACTCACGATGTCCAATCAAAAGTTTTCAAGCGAATCGTGCACCTTGTGCCCATGACGGCATGTCTCCGTCATTTGCCATGAAACTGATGTCTCCAGCGATTTACTTAGTCATTGAGTACTGTGGTAATCAGATCTGTAATTGTTGGATGTCATTTCTATATCACGGTAACGTGATCTCCTACCCAGTTTTAGGAGTAAAAGTCAATGGTTTTGTCGCTTTCAGTTCTGAGGCTGAAGACTCAATGCCTGGACTCTGTGGTAAAACTGAAATATTGTATATATATTGTGCATTTCCTTTACATTTCTTAATTAGTCAACCGCCTACGTCGTGTAGTGGTTAGAGCGTCCGCCCGGAGAGCGGAAGATGGTGGGTTCGATCCCCCACCGCGTCATACCAAAAGACGTTAAATATGGTACTTGTTGGTCCCTGCCTGGCGCTAGGCATTAATGGGTACAACAAGGACTGGTCGGCTCGGAGTCAGTATAATGTGTCTGAGTGGGGTATTCATGCTTCACTGCGGCATGGTATCTCAGCGGGCAAGCACTATAAAACCAGCCTAAGTCTGGGCTAGTACAAGCAGCCGCACATACACATACACACGCATGCACGTCGTCATAAGAGCGAAATATTCTCAAGCACGACGTAAAACCCAATTCACCTTACCTCCTTAACTAGTCCGAAACATAAAACAAGAAACCTGCCCAAACATTGTTCATAGGCCACCATCCTGAACTGCACATAAAGAGGTTTCTGTAGAAAGTAGGCATGTCAGTGGATGAACCAAAATTACCTTAGCAGTTATTCACATAGCCTACATTGATATATAGCTGTCTGTCCATATATAGAATAGGAATTCAGGTAATTTGTTTGATGTCAAACAGTTCGAAGCGAATCTTAGCTTTAAAAGCCAATGTTGCATAATAAAAACAGTACACATGCAGCGATCGCATTACTGAAACTGAGAACCAACACGTGTACTGAGAGCAAGGGTAAACAATCTGGCAATGGCGCAGAAGCCAAGCGACCTTCTTATGTGAGCAATACATTTAGGTGTATCGAGTATCATCTGCACCTTCCTAACTTCATCATCAATTTGGAATCGACAGAGGAATACTTGTTTACTTCAATGTGTACGTTACATGATTTGTTTTGAACAAACAAAGCAATCCATTACAGGTTTCTGGGTGTTTTAGTTTCATTGCACAGTCACCAATTTTAGAAACATTTGGAGTCAGAGATGTCATAACAAATTTTGGACCGTAGGGCCATCCTATTTTCAGCCACATATATATTTACGAAAACACACAGCTCCCATTGTGATATTATCATTCATTAGAATTCATACAATCTTTAAACTTGCTCACAACAGACCAAGTCCTAGAAACAGTTGCCCGTGCCCATATCGAGCACTATATCGAGTAATGTAACATGTACATCTGAGCAAACTTCCTTTTAGGTTCAGCTCATGGCTCTTCATGTTAGATACACACAGGCCTTCCACTGAACAAACAGACGTACACTGACGTACAAAACAAAGTACACACCTGATAATTTCAAACTCTATCTCTGTTGGCAACAAGTACACAAATTTTGTAAGTGCCCTGTGCACCTTTGAGTGAGTGAGTGAGTATAGTTTTACGCCGCTCTCAGCAATACTCCAGCTATATGGCGGCGGTCTGTAACTAATCGAGTCTGGACCAGACAATGCAGCTGTGCACCTTTGAGCAATGATAACAAATTAGTTCTACAAACCCCTAGTTTAATCATCACATGTACTTATTATTATGTTTTGTTCTTAAAATCAAGTTCCTACTATTAGATATTAAGAGGGGGCATCATGTACACTGTCAGTAATCTTGGAATTCATAATTTTTGTGTCAAAAGCCTTTAGTATAGTTTGGTTCATGTTTCATTTGAAATACATATGACAGACGTGCGAAGATTGCTGTATGAACAGTTAGCACAGTTCATTAACAATGTACTAAGTTTTCTTGGAGATATACCGAACCTCATGAATGTGGCTTTGTTCTTCGGCCTTTTCTCACCCAGGTTGGTTAAAGTACTTGAATAATGTGCTTCACAGTCTTCACAGCTCCAAGCAGCATGGAGTTCTACTTTTTATCACTGGTCGTACTGTCAGTATCACTGGTATAGAAAACGGACGAACTTCTGCTATCAGTGACACATCGAATATATTCGCTGTGCTTGTAATTTATGTTTTACTGTTCTGTAACTAATGCTTTCAAATTGCTAAATATTGTTTAGGGAATTCTGACTAGATATACCGTTCAAAAGTCATATGGAAATATGCTTCTCTAAGGTTAGTATTCTTACGGCCTGTAAAGCGTTGAACTTTTCACACTTTTTCTCAAAGGTAAAACCTCTGTTTTCATAGTTATCCACAGCTTCCGGAAAAGCCCAGTGCTTACTACAAGATAAATGAAAATCTCGTGATGCACGTGGAAGTACGAGCAGCTATCCCAACTAAAAAAACTATGATGAAGGTGAGATATTTCCAGACTCTCTGACACCGATGCACATGTCGCCACCACGCTGTTGTGCGTTGTGCATGTTGCAAGTAACTCATCTCAGCAGGGTAGGAATGCTACGCCTGTCGTATTGCCCACCAATGTCTGTAACTGTTGTTCGTTGTGCATGTTGCAAGTAACTCATCTCAGCAGGGTAGGAATGCTACGCCTGTCGTATTGCCCATCAATGTCTGTAACTCTTGTGCTGTTTGTGATGATGGGACATATTTTTGAGTGGATGAATATACCAGAGTTCAAAATATTATAATTTACATGTTTTAACATCTTTGATGGACATTTTAGAAGTTGAGTTGATGAAGAATAATGACAATTATTATGGATATACAACTTCTTTTATTCTGTGAAGGCGACGTTTCGACATAGGTTCTAATGTCGTTGTCAAGCAAGTGATACATGAGTAACAAATTTTACTCAATCTCTCATACAAACGTTGTACATCAACCTCATCTATTGTATAAACAACTCATTCCCTATCTACTGTAACAACTCCTGTATATATTCTCTCAATTTGTTACTCATGTATCACTTGCTTGACAACGACATTAGAACCTATGTCGAAACGTCGCCTCCGCAGAATAAAAGAAGTTGTATATCCATAATAATTGTCATTATTCTTCATGCTTTAACATGTTTTAGCGTTTTCATACGGTGTACATCACACTAAGCTGATGCGACGTGACCCACAAGAAAAATCATTAGTGTGTTAAAAACTAAAAGACTCTCCCGTCGTAATCGCTCGACAGATTGTGTGTAGTGGGTGAGTCAGTATGGTTTTACGCCACTTTTAGGAATATTCCAGCAATATCACGGCGGGGGACACCAGAAATAGGCTTCACACATTGTACCCATGTGGGGAATCGAACCCGTGTCTTCAGCGTGACGAGCTAACGCTTAAGCCACTAGGCTACCCCGTCGCCCCGGATTGTGTGTAAGAACGTTTCGCCTGTGCAGCAGCATACAACGTATGGTATTTGGTCTTTAAAATGTATAGTCCAGGTAAATGCCTGTAATTGTTCTCCACCGCATGAGTTTTAGTGCCAATGAGTATAACGTTGTATTAATATGATAACATTTCCTCATTGGTATTCCTTTCCATGTACGAAAATATCCATATGCTTGGTTGTCTTAGGCAATGATGATATATGAGTCGTTCAGCTTTCTTGTGTTGCACATGTTTCATCTCATTTCTGTTCAGAGCAGTTATCTTTAACATTTTCCGGTGGGATAAATCTTACCTGTAGACGGATGGTATATAATCTCAAAGCACTGGGTTGGAACAGATGAAAGACAACACACATTTGCATGTCTTTTCTTATTTTTTGGAAAGCTGTTTGTATGAATGCATATGTTTGGGCACAACGCCAACACAAATATTCATTACTCAAAGGCACAAATACCTGCATGTTCGTGTGGAGCTTGAGTTTAAGATGAGAACAATATATCGTCGTTTCAAGCTGTACAACCAACTATATGCAACCTGGTAGTAAAAATTGTATTTGGTGGCCTGAGGTAACCAATCTTCAAAACCAATGCCTCATATTATGGCAAATATACAATCTGTCAGCTAACCTGAAACATAAACCAATTCAATTTGCATGTACTTACGCTTTGGATTAATCATCTTAATAATGTACGTACACAGAAATATTCGTTCCCGTGGAACTGATTAGCACATAAAGGAGAGCAATGACGGTAGATACTTTATGTCCTAAATCGTTACTTGTTGGTAACATTAGTTTGGGTTTAGGATGTTTATGAATGGTCGGGATCTAAAATATGTTCAAAATTATCTCTGTCGGCATTGCGATTTTCAAAATAGCATCGATGTCAACATTCATACTTGACCCAGCAAAACTTAAAGCGTCAATTTCTGATTTGACATGTTTTAGTGAAGAAGGTCGAGGTTGGAAAGGCCTGTATTTGGCCCACTGGAAATGTCAAATGATATAATTACAACTTCCAAATAAGGACATACAAATGATCAGACAAATTCAAAAGGTTGATAATTTGTATTTGTTTTCTTTCTTACATGTTCTTCATCTGGATTGATCTACATGAGTAGGAAAAGCACCTTGTGCGACAAACATGCTCATGTTCATGCATTGACAAAATGCTTCCTTAAAACTCTGAAATGAGGTAGTTTGACTTATACATTAAGTATTGATATATAGTATGACCAGAAATTATTGGGAATTTTAGTAATATGTTTAATTGGATTTCTAGTATAAACAACCTTGACCAGCTATCAAGTGCTTGGTTTCATCCAAGAATGACAACTCCGTTAATCCTTTTTCATTAGTTTGTGAAGAGTTATCCCCCTCTGTTTACTTGCTAGCAGACGACATTTTCAGTGATCCTCAGTATGGATGATTTAGAGAAGAGGAAGTTGATTTTAGAGTATTATACCATCAGATCAGCTAAAGTGATTTCAAGTAGAACAGGCATCCCTTTGTCCACTGTTTATCATGTTTTGAAAAATATTGCAAATGGATATGGCATTGAGCACCAGGGAGGCGCAGGTAGGCCCAGAAAATTGACTGTCGGTGACAGGAGGCGGCTTGGTATTCTTGGTTCTAAAAACAAACGAAGGCGTTAAGAAAACCTAAGGCTGGAAATGATTGATAGAGGAACTGTGGCTGTCTGTAAGGAGACAATTAGAACTGAGCTGCATGCAGTGGTTTGGCAGAAAAGTCGAGGAATTCCATCACCGATCATGAAACCTGAACAAAAGGAGCGAAGGTTGAACTGGTGCTTACAGCACAATGTGATTTTCTCAGATGAAAGTTCTGTGTGGCTGTTTCCCAATGCACTGAAATTCTGGACCAAACAAACTGAAACACCTTTGTATCAGCGCCCAAAGTACAGTCCGAAATTTAACGTGTGGGGTGGCATATCTGTGTTAGGGGCAACGCCCCTCTGTGTATTTGAAGGGAATATGAACAGTGAGCGGTACACAGATATTCTCGAGGGACATTTACTTCCATCTTCTCACGTGTTCTATGGACAATTTTGGATTTTCTTACAGGACAACGACCCAAAACATCGTTCAAAGCATTCACAGTCCTGGTTTCGGACCCAAAATATGACATTATTAGATTGGGCAAGCTATAGCCCTGACCTAAATCCAATAGAAAATGTTTGGGGACTTATGAAGGAAAGTGTCAATTATGAAGGAAAGTGACTGACAAATATTGCTGAAATGAAAGAAGAGGTGGTCCGATATTGGGACAGACTTTCTAACTTCTTTGATCAGTAGCATGCCCCGCTGCATTGAAGCCTGCATTGCTGCCCATGGTGACTTGACAAAATACTAACTGTTCACCTGTCTTTGAATCCAGAGTTATGTTCTGCTAATATTCACATTTAATACGTGAGTAATGAGTGAAAAAAAATAAAAATAATTACAATCTTTAAATTCTCAATACTTTCTGGTCATACTATAAAGTGCAATACATGCACAAAATGAAACGGACGAAGCTTGATCTGACTCAAATGAAAATATCCAACACCGTCATAATCAAATCTTATCATACATTGTCCTTTAGTTGATTTATTTTAGTGTAGTGCCAAGAAAAATCAAATAATTGTGTATTTCCTTTAAATTGTAAGATCTTGTTCTTCTTTTTCTGTAATTCGTTTAGTAGTGAGCAAAGTTGCATTGTTGGGAATGTTAACGCCTACAAATTATATAGTGATGAAATGTTTTTCCTAATGGTGTCATATTTTATGTTCATTTGATTAACATTTTGCACTGTTTCCAAACTTGTCAGTGTTTGTCATAAGTATTGTCAAACAGATCCCAAACTGTAGTCTTGACTTCAAACGAAATTCATACCCCCTAGGTGTATGACAAGTCGCAACTAAGATGAAGCCAGGTAACACCCTCAACATTCTCGAATTCACGGTTTAATGGTCTCATTTCGTGTCATCGTAACCGAGGAGAGGAGACGTTGCTCATCATTTTGGTCACTAGTTTGCTTGACTTCCATGTACAAGATATTGATGTTTATGGAATTTTTATCTTTATAATAGAGTTACATCATATCCTATCAACACTTGATGGCCTACAAACAACTGTAATTACAGTGTATCTATGTCATATTAATTTCTCATATAACTAGCATATCAAACTGCTCCAACACTCGCCAGCGTTTGCTTCCATGTAATCAATGCCTCGACGTTCTGTCTGCACGTCATGCTACAGCACATGAACTCATTCCCTTCAGATCAGATAACTCTACACGAGGGTACAACGTCTTATATCAAGTGCATGTTTAAACATAGATCCTGAAAAAAACCCATTTCGATTAGCTTTGGAATGTGAAAAGAAACTGTCAAGTTTATAAGCGTGACGGTTTCTCAATCTGTTTACCACGATAAAGTTAAAGGACAACCAATGGACTTTTGGTAATAATTTCAAACAGTAAATAACTCGCTGTTCTCTAATTCTCAGGATGACAGACAGCATCCTACATATTAATCAGAGGAACATTTAACCCCATTAACTTAATGGGCCATATCTCGTTTAACTGTACCCATGTCGGTGCCTGTAGTAAGAGAAGGTTAGATATATGTGCTTCTAAATGCAAGAACGAAAATAACGCCTTGGCAGCTGTTCACGTGGCTTACAGAGATACATATCTGTCAGATGATATATAGCATGGAATAGAAAGTAATAAAGTATAAATACAACTTGAAGTCATTGCAGTTCGTATTATGGATTGTTTCCTTCAGGTCTGTTAGGACACATTTTACTTTTGCGGAAGAAATAAACGGTACCAACAAATCGTACATACCTTTAAATTAAGTACCCCTTGACCTTCATTGGCAAATTCCAATACCTTGAAATGAAAAATCATAACATTTTTGTTGTTCGCGATACGTGTTATAACTTGTGTCTTTGTAGTGATTTCATACTCAATTTACGGTTGGTATTGTAACTGTATTTCACTCCATTCTCATAAACATACTGCAATTAACTTTCATTGTATATCCTTTTCAGAAACATAAGCAGATTTCATACCTACTCATTTCACAAATATGAATTGTGTCCTTGTTTTTATTTCACAGCATTTGGTGTCATCATTTACGTCTACGTTGTGCGCACATCCCACAAACACCTTGTCATCCTTGTGATTGGACGCTCGTTTGAAAACGTTTGTCAAAACTTGCAACAGTCTGTCCATGTCCCTTTAAAAAGGACGGGGTTTCATCATTACTCCGATCACACATCAATATTCGGAAGAGATACGACTAAATTCATCAATGGTATTAACAAGTAATTAACGTGTATATTATTTTCAGGAAGATACGGTGAACCATAGGAGTGTTGTTTTATCCGTCAGTCTTCTCTCATACTGGCTTGTTCATGTCCTGTTAGACCTAAACCTGAGGAAATCTAGACTTGCTTTATTTAGGGCTTTATCACTGCAAAGAAGGCTTGGCAGTAGGGACATTAATGTGGTTCAGGGACTGTGAGACAGACTAATGTCCTGTATACTGTACAACATATAATGCTTCGCAAACAGCCTAAAGTTACTTTTTTATCCTTTGCTTTTTTGTAGCTGTTCTTAAAAAAACTGAACGTCAGCCATTATCGACGTGTCTAAGACGATTGAATATTCATTTCGAGAGTAAATGTATATGTACACAGATTATTTCCAACAAAACGTACTTCACTGTTTGCGATATATGCTTTTCCAAGTGTTTCTAGAAAGTGACTATATTTCAGGGTACTAATCTGACTAAAACCATCTGATAATACGAAAGCTTTCGAATAGCCCGGTACATGCTGGGAAATAAATGAGAACGCTCAAACTGCACGTGGAAGGTGCCTCCAGTGATCATCATGGCACATGGAACAATGATGAAGATGAGATATTTCCAGGCGTCCCTGACACCGCTTCACTTTCTTACCACGTTTTTGTGTGCTGGGTATGCTGCAAAGCATCATGACTGGGTAGGGATGCAGCACGTGTTGGATATCGCCGCACTATGCCTGCTATTGCTATACTGTAACGATTGGATTACATATGATACAAATATTTTAAATGTTTTTAATTGAAATAATTTAGTTTATACTAATACTGATGCTTGAAGGTTTGCCATAATTTCTAAAAACGATCCTTGGAATACATCACGGAAAATTTTCACCAAGTTCTATCTGAAAATATATACCAACTACTGTAACATGCATTTTTTAATTGATAAAGCAAAACAGAATATACTGACACAAAACACAGATATGTGTGTGTTTTATCGCACGCGCTACAGTGGGTATACACAACATTCGAGTAGCAGCATATCCGACCATGATAGCTGTTTAGAGAATTTTACGACATCTCGTAAATTGCATTCTACCTCATCGCGAATGGTATATACTCTCCAAAGACTGGGTCAAGGTAAATGTTACCTTGACCCTGTGTAGTCTACTTTCCGTGAATGTCGTTTGTCAGTGTCAGCGACGATACGTGGTATGCACAGATGTTCTTTTTTCTAGAGATGCTACCAGAAGAACAGATCATCATTGTACCAGGTTCATCTCCAAGATTAATAAAAGAATGTAAGCATGTTTATTTTGCCAATGTTTATGGTTCATTATTTGTCAATGGGTTTTAACGTTGTGTTCAAGTGAAATCATTGTTTGTCAATGAACCGGAGTGGATCAGCATCCTGAAGCATCAACAATAATGATCCACCCTGCCCGGATAGGGTGACACACGTAAGCCGATGAGGTCATCCAATCCCCATAGCAGTGTGCATTCTGTCCTGAACCGTGGACTCCATTGTTTGCAGTGGGAAAACGTGGAATATTAAATCATATAAATATTTTTCTACGAACTGTTAATGTGCGCCCTACATGTGCCATTTCGATCGCCCAGTCATTACATCCATGTATACACGTTATTTACACAGACCACAAAAAACTCTCTTTGTAATGTGTAGTGGATACAACATCACTTTTTTTATTGTGCTGAGGGTCAGTGGTTTGATCGACTGGCCACAACAGAGCAGATTGTATTAGTTGGTGCTTGTCATTTAATTACAAGGACTTGTCAGAACGGAGTGACTGTACCTCCGTGGAATGTCCATGTCAAACTTGTATCTCAGTGGGCTAGCACTTTTGGAACGCCGCGCTAGTACAGGTAGCCACACATACTCACACACATGTATGTCGCTAGACGAGTGCATTTCACTTGAACACAACGTTAAAACCCATTTTACTAATAAGCTGATACACAGGGGAGGAACATATTCTTCTGATTCGTTTTGACTAAAACGTAACGTTTATGATCCGAGGAGGTCTTTCCATATCGTACCACTGCTGTACATTGTGCAGGTGTTGGGAACACTTCACTAATTTAGCACCGCCAAGCTATACATAGCCCCATCTCGGGGATACACGTGTTGTCCATCCTCATCAGTGAAACTGTACTGACAGGCGATGCCAGGCAGTAACCCAGCCTGAATATTTTCTAATGCAATATTCACTCCGTTATAACCGGAAGTGCTGCCATGTCAGGAAGACGGATCATGCTAGAAACGTCACTAATAATATGTCCATACGTCTCTCGTTAACATCGCTTTATCTCACTATGAGAGGTTGGGTGAAACAGGCTGTGCAACGCACAGTATTGCAGTGTCGGTCGGTACAGTGCAAGAATTTAGCACACAGAATTGATATTTGAGTCCGTCAAGAGCGTGTTACAAATGTAGGTGTACCGTCCCGCCAAGTTACGTCAAGTTCTAAGTGCCAGACGATGTGTACAGAACGACGGATCCCACACGAACAAACATAGGCATTAATCACAGCACATGAATAACATTTATCACAGGGCTTTTACTTACTTTTTGAAAGTGAGTTTGTTCAGTGCAGGATCTTTATTGTACAGTTGTTTTTTACAGTTTGTTCTTGGTCAGTGATGTGTGAATTATGTTATTGCAGCAACAGTGTTTTGCTTTGAGTGAGTATCGGAATATGGTTTGCGACGCTTTCATTAGTATGAGAGAATCGAACCCCGGTGATCGGCGCGACAGGCAAACGTATCAACCACTAGGTTACCCAGCTGCACCATTCTGGGTATGAAAAGATGTACATGTAGCTGAGAGCTAGACGTAAAACAGGTTGAGGACTTTGAAGTATACCTTTGCTAAATCCCCTCAAGGTGTATTGACCAAGGGTCATGCATACTCAGGCAAATAGCATCAAACCCAACAGTTCCTATCATGGCTAAGGGACGCAACTCTGCACTGGCATTTCTAAATGAAAGCAATAATGTTCATTATGTGATTTGCATATATATGTTTAAATCTCTGTTTTATTATATCTTCAATAAGTATGGAGTGGTTATATACATGACTCAACAAAAGAGCTGGCTTTTTTAGATTTGTATAAATAATATACAAGTGCAGAAGCGGCTTTGGGGAAAATTAATCACAGATGAGATATTAATTATGTTTGGGCAGAGCCTATATTGCCTTTCTTTATCTTAATAGGCACAATGTGTCTTGATATATCTGTAATGCCTTCTCCTTTCTCGTAATTACAATAGTCTTTATGATATTAGGTTTCATGTTAGCTCGAGTAAGGTATCTGCAGAAATATATTTGCCGATTTTAGTAATTTCGATTCCTCTAACAAAGTAGAATAGTGTTTTGCTGTGGAAATGGATTGTTGTATCATCATGGTAGGATATACCGCTGCCATACCGTGCCCTGGGAACAAGTGTAAGGTTTCAAGGTGAAGAACAGTCCTCGAACTAAGTCGATCATGGAAAGGTGTATCGATATCAACACCACACAGGATCCAGTGTTAATGGAAATAACACATCTCATGCCACAGTTGACCCTGTCCATGTTATTGTAGAAACCATCAAGCCAGAAATGTACGGGGATCTCTACGTGCCAACAACAGTTGACCTCCTGGGTACTCGCACCATTTAATCGCTCGCGATCAGACGAGTATACAACTCATATCAAGTGCATGTTTAAATATAAACTTCGAAAAAAACATATTTCACTAAAATTCGGCATCTGAACGAAATGTCAGCCGTTTTTCTAATAATTATGCATGCTTTTATCACAAAGGTTTCTCTGTCTGTTCACCGTGATATAGTTAAAAGACAACATGTGAAAGATCTATTTTTTGTATTACTTACAACACTATAATTCACCGTTGTCTTATTCCCTGAATGTCAGACAGCATCCTGCATGTTAATTCGAGATATACATCAAGACCATTTAACACCATTAGCTTAATAGGCCATATCTCGTATAACTGTACCCGTGTCGGTGCCTGTAGTGAGGGCATTTATGCTAGTGTAGTGTAGATATTTATGCTTCTTCATGAACGAAAATAATCCTTGGCAGAGGCTTACATGGGTTACTGAAATATATGTCTGTCAGGTGATATGTGGGATGGAGTAGAAAATGGCGAAGTCATATGGGAATACAAGCCTCTGCAATTCGTCTAATGGGCACATTTTAGTTTTATAGCAAATGTAGTAGCACAAATAATACTGAAGAACCGTCTCTCTGAATCTGAGTACCAGCATGTATACACTTAACTACCGACCAATCCTGAAGTGTGGTTTTGATGCTTTTCTCACAAGGCTGCATGACGTTTATTTTTTGTAAATCATGTATTTTTACATGTCTTGTGTCTGGTATCCCCAGAGTTATATACTGGACCATTCTTATCTTGTAAACGGGTCCAGCCTTAGGAATGAATATCAAAACAATTTCATATTCCGTTGAGGATACATCTGTTGCACTTTGTGTCTTTGTGAACAGGTGAGTTTCGTTTTACGCATACTTTACACCTGGAATCACAAATTGAATGTTACTGGTCCATTCCCATAGCCATATGGTGATTTGTTTTCATTGAACACCCACTTCAGGAACATAAACAGGTTTCATACCTACGTATTTCACAAAAACATAACTTGCGTCGTTGTTTTCATTTCACAACATCTGTTAATACATACTTCATCATTGTCAGGTCCGTCCCATATATACCTTGTCGTCATTATCATTGGATATTTGCTTTAAATATTTGAGTCAAATTTCTAAAAAGGACGGGTTTCACAATTACACTGATGTTGACGCTAACACACCTTTCATCAATATTCGGAAGAGAAGCGACTGAATTCGACTGTGGTTTTAACATTTCACTAAGGCGGTTTTAACGTTTCACTTAGGTGTGTACATTTTCAAGAAGTAATAGCAAATGCTAGGGAGTGCTGCTTTATCTGTCAGCCTTTTCTCATACTAGGTTGGGGCGATGGGGTAGCCTAATGGTTAAAGCGTCCGCTCGTCACGCTGAAAACTCGGGGTTCGATTCCCCACATGGGTATAATGTGTAAAGCCTATTTCTGGTGTCCCCCAACGAGATATTGCTGGAATGTTGCTAAAAGCGACGTAAAACCACACTCACTCATACTGGCTTGTTCAAGTCGTCTACACTTTACTAACAACATACAATGCTTCACAAACGCAACATATAGTTACTCTTTATTTGTATAGGAAAATGAAAACTTCTGCTATTATCGACATGTCTGAGATGATTTCAATATGTGCACAGGTTATTTACAGCAAAGTTTCCCTGTTTTCGATATGCTTTGCCAAAGTGATTTTTTATAATCCAGGAATGGTTCATAGACAATACCATGTTCCTGCTGCACGTGGAAGGTGCGTTCAGCAGTCCCAATGACAGATGGAACAATGATGAAGATGAAATAATTCAGGCGTCCCTGACACCGCTTGTTGTGTGTTTGGCATCTTCACTGGCTAGGAATGTCCGTGTGATACCGCCGCATAATGTCTGTTATGAGTTTTGTAACGATTGGATAAATATCTTTCTTAATATTTTATTATATATCAATATACATGCTTGAATGTTTGTCACAATTCCTGAAAACTACAATTGGAATATATCATGTAAATTATTTCACTTTAAAAGATATGCATAGCAAATACGTTAAAATGCATGAAATTCAGTTCCAATGTTCAGTTCCAAAGTTCTACCAATGTGTGAAAATCATTATTGGTTACTTTTTTGGTCTAAACAAAGCTATCTATAGCCCATTTTTACATTGTATTGCCCAAAAATAGTTTTGTACTTTTACAGATATCTGCTAGCTAGTTTTAACCTCATTTTGTGATAATCTAGTAATTTTACTGTCCTTCATTGACAGGGTTTTATATATTATATGTATGCATTGTTTATTTAGAACTAGCTTTAGTCACGATTTGGCTGAAATATTGCTGATGTGAATTTAAATCTTAACTCACTCACTCACTCTAAGCAAAGCTAAGTCGATAGAGATAAACCTAAGATGCTGAAGGAAAACACAACAGAACAAATATGATTCAAAACACAGCACAATTTGTTTTTAATTTTGAGGGGATGGGGGTGGGGTAGGGGTAATCGTACGTGTTACGCTGGATATTTTCAACATTCGGGTTTCACCGTAACTTCCCATGGCGACCATAATTATTTGTTTAAAGCAGTTCGTTTATACAATACACAAAGTAAATTGCATTCTTCCTCAACACGGATGGTGAATCTAAAGATTGGGTCAAGGTAAATGATATGCAAAGATTATACTTTCTAGGGAGGTTACCAGAAGAGCAGATCATCGTTGTACCCGATTCATCTCCAAAAATTGCCAAAAGAGTGTTTGTGTTTACATGTTCCCAATGTTTATGTTTGTGTTTGTCTATATCAATGATTCGGAAAGGAAACGGAGCTTCAAGAAGAATCAGCAGTAATGATCCATGCTACCCGGATACGATAACCCACATATTGCATAGTAGACATCCAATCCCCAAACAATATGACTTAATGGAGCTCTTTTCTGTCAGAAACGTGGACTAAAGGCACAAAATAATCTGGCGTAGGGTGTGACACATATCACCAGGAAAAGTAATGTTGTGGAATATTTGATCATATACAATATTCTTCTACCAAGTGTTACTACACGCCTTATACGTGCCGTATCTCTCTACCAGTCCTCACATACATGTATACCTTCTTTACACAGAACGGGATCGGATGGTCAGGCTCGCTCATGTCATCGGTTCCCCATTGCGCAGATCGATGCTCATGCTATTGGTCGCTGGATTGTCTGGTCCAGACTCGATTATTTACAGACCGCCACCATATAGATGGAATATTACTGAGTGCAGCGTAAAACTAAACTCACTCACTCACTCAATCTTTACAGAGAACATCTGTAATGGCTGCTTGTGGGGTCTAGTGGGTAATACTGGTGAATATACACCGGAAGGTTTCCAGATCTCAAGACTGTTGTACATCATGCAGGTGTTGCTAACACTTCACTAATTTGGCACGGCCAAGCTATTCATAGTCCCATCTCGGGGAAAACACGTGTTGTCCATCCTCATTGGTGAAGTTGTATTGACAGGCGACACCACGTAGTAACCAAGCTATGAGAGTAAAACAGGTGGCGGAGTTTGAAGTGTTAACTTTTATAAATCCTCCGAAAACGGATGTGATGCGAACAGTCCACGGGCCAGCGATTCCTGACACGGCTAAAGGATGCAACTCTGCATGGACCTTTCTAAATTGTGTTTATGTTAATGTGGATAATATGATATGCATGTATAAGTTTATTTTTGTATTATTAAGTCATTTTAATTTTTGTGCTCATTTTGGTAGGAGTGGTTATAAATAGACGATTAAAACATAATAAAACCAATCACAGAAAAACATTAATTTGAAACCTTTCTCAGAGAACATTATGCAAGCATTCATAGAAAAGTTGGTGTTATTTAAACTAGTAAGATAAGAAAAATGAATACTTGCTTAATTGGATAAATAACCAAAACCAATTTCCAAACTAACAAATACACACAAATGCACACACAAGTGCACAGTCAGTTTTCAAGCGAAAGATTGATCACAGCTACGATGTTATAAATTATGTTTGGGAAGAGCCTGTTTAACCTTCCTTAATGTTGATAAGAACAGTGTGTCTTGGGATATATGTGATGTCTGTAATGCCTTCACCTTCTTTCTCGTTATTACTGATCTTAATATAGAAATACTGTTTATGAAACGGTGTTATGGTCCATGTTAGCTCTGTCGGCAATGACACATCATTGTAAGGTAAGTGCAGAAATAGGTTTTGTCGATGTTAATGGTTTTGACTTTCCAACTAAAGTTAATGGTGTTGAGTTGGGGGAAAAGAGTGCTGTGTTGAAACTATCGCAGAATTATCATGCTAGGACACAGCCCCATCATACCATGCCCTTGAAACAAGGGTGAAGCACGGTACGCGGTGCTAGGTTGATGACTGGAAGGAGTGCCGATATCAACTATCCACACTGGAGTCAGTGTAAATGGAAATAACACTTCTCATACCATAACTTATCCTGCCATGTTGTTGTGAAGACCACAAAGCCAGAAATGTACGGAGACATCTACGCGCCAATGAGGGCTCATCGCCCAAGTAAATGTACCATTTAATCGCCTTATTGTCTGGTTTCGGTGAACCATTTCATTTGACCAGTTGTGTTCCGCAGTTAATTATGATTGTATTGGGTGTCACGTCTTGCATGTTGCTGGGTAGCTGACCCAAACGCCTGGTAGCGATTCCATTATCTACTGATCACAGTTTGACTGACAACAAAGTAGTCTGCTACGTGACGTTATTTTGACCACGTTTCATGCATGCCTATTGATTCTGCTATTTCTTTGGTAGAAAAAAGGTCGTGTTTGATGCTGAGGAAGCATTAGTATATTCAGTTGTTGAATTCCTCAGCAGCAGGGGCGGTGAGGTAGCCTAGTGGTTAAAGCGTTAGCTCGTCACGCCGAAGATCCGGGTTCGATTCCCCATATGGATACAATGTGTGAAGTCTGGTGTCCCCAGGCTGTGATATTGCTGGACTTTTGGTAAAAGCGGCGTAAAACCATATTCATTCACTCACTCCTCAGCAGCAAATGATCGCTGATAATGGTAATAATGCTGTTGCGAGACATTCAATCAATTTTCAATCACTTCGTGCGCCTTTACCCATGTCTCCGTCCATTCGCCATGAAACTGATCTCCCTCGCGGGTTACACAAATATTGTGTACAGGGATAAATCAATCTGTATTTGTTGGCTTACCTTTTTATATCACCTTAACATGATCCTTCGCATAGTTTGAGCATTATATAAAAAAGGGTTTTGTTACTTTTAATCATGAGGAGGAAGCTCATTGTCTGGGCTCCGTGATGAAACCGTTCTTATACAAGTGTGTACATGTATTTTACATTCCCCAATAGAGCCCATTCGTCCCTTATGCTTGGGGATTCCACACAGCAAAGCAAGAAAATTGATACAAAACATGAAACAAGACACATACAATCCATCCAAAAGTACAGTTATAACTTTCTCCAAGAGTAACCTCAAACACGTTACTTGTGACCTAAAACTTGGACATCTCCTATTCCAAAATCTACCTCTACTGTGTATGGTGGTGTTTACCTTACACGCAATCTTTCTTGTAAAGGAAGAGTCGATAAATACTGCCAAAAAGCAAGACAAAGTATCAGTTCACTTAGATCACTTGGAATGAACAGCAGCGATCTTCATCCTTCCGCCAGTGTCAAGACTTGGCTGCGCATGATCTTAACAACAAGTTTGTATGGATGTGAATTGCTGTATAAAATGACTGGACAGTGTGTTGACCTGCTAGAGGGAACACAAAGCTATTTTGCACGTACGGTACAAGGACAAGATAAACGCTCACCCTCGGAATCAACCACTGCTAACATTGGCCTCTGGACCCTTCATGGATATATTGACAAATGCAAGTTGTTATTTCTAGGACGCCTGTGTAACCTAAAATGTAGCGATACTGCAGAGAGTATTTTTTGTGCCTCTGTCATCTAATGCTATAACGGCAAATCTTTTAACAGTTGCTAATAAGTATAAGCTGGGCAAATATGTTAGGTCCTATGTGAACCATGGAATATTTCTACCAAAAGATAAATGGTGAAAGGTGGTGTTTGATACAATTCACGGTTATGAGGAGCAACTATGGCTCAACAAGGTTTCCATAAACGCCGGTATGTTTCGGTAAAAGAAAATTCACTGTAACCTCACATATCATATTCTATGGGATATCATATTTCTTTATCCACAACACAGATCAATGCTGCAATTTTGTATTCGTATATCATCCCGTAATATTGTTTCTAAAACATGTACACTCTGTGACAAACATGCGTATGATTACGATTGTCGTGTGCTATTGCACTGTGAGAAACTTCTGCAAAGCAGAAACAGATTTTTTTCTTATCTGATCGATCACCTAGATGTTGAAACCTATGTCAAATTTGAAATGCTGGACGAACACGACATGTTGTCGTTCCTGTTTGGAGGTGATACTTACCCGATTGAATGTATGGAGAATCAAACCTGGACTGACATTATAATCACATTTGCATCGTGTGTGTATTCCATCAGACAACCATTGTTGCTTTGTTATGATTGATATGTTTCAATTATAACTCACTTTACTTGTACATATGTATATTGTTTTCTTTATTGTCCATGCTCGTTTGTAAATGAAAGATAATGTATATCTTCGAATTTGGAGGTAAATGAAAGATCTCTCTATATCTTCTAAATAACTATTCACATAGCCTGGCTGGTGATATTTGGGATTGGAATCAGGTAATTTCTATCGTCTCTCAAACTCGAAGCGGATCTCTCTCTCACATCTGTATTGAGAGCAAGGCTATGATTGATGAACTAAAATTACCTTGGCGGCTATTCACATAGCTTGACATACATATATACCTGGCTGGTGATATTTGGAATTGGAATGAAACAATGTGTTTTCTTTTTGTTCCTATTTTCATTGCGCACCAAGTTATTCGGAGCCACGGATGTATATGTGACAACAGATCTGGACATCTAGTGTTTTATGCGTCACATGTGTGAACATACACCATTATCACTGGGGAGTCCAAATCACACACATTTGACTTTCAAGGGCCCCTCGTATGACAACCATTTGGGTTGCTCATAAAAGCAACATTCAACCCTAATCCCAAAGATCGGCTGCAGGTTTTCAGTGCCCTTTTTGAAGCATCAGATATTTCTCCATGACTGGACCAGTACTAAGTTGCTTCTAAGATAAATCCAGTGTTACCACTACTTAGCTTCCTACGAGCCTCTGGTAAAAGCTCATCTTGTAACATATAGACAGACCTTTTACGGTGACAAAGTTTCTCCGGTAAGCACCATTGAACAAGAACAACTAACGGCTGACAGAAGCTCTGCAAATCCCTTCTTTTATTTCATGTACTAATTTCTTATGTTATGTTCCATCAATTATGTACATACAGTTAGGTACTAATTACTCTTTCGGCACAGTTGGTTCACATCACATATGAAATACACGTAAAACCATATGACAGACGTGCGAAACCTTCTGCATAAACAGTTAGCACAGTTAATTAAAAATGTACTAACGGTTGGTAGAGATATACCGAACCTCTGAATGTGGCTTTGTTCTTCGGCCTTTTCTCACCCAGGTTGGTTAAAGTACTTGAATAATGTGCTTCACAGTCTTCACAGCTCCAAGCAGCAGGCCGGGAGTTCTACTGTTTGTCATTAGTCGTAATGTCAATAACACTTGTATAGTAGACTGACGAGCTTACGCTATCAGTGACACATCCCTCTTCAAGACTGACATACATACACTTCGAATATATTCGCTGTGCTTGTATTTATGTCAGAGCAAAAGCGTTTTACTGTTCTGTAACTAACTGCTTTCAAATTACTAAATAATGTCTAGGGAATTCTGACAAGATAAACCTTTCAAAAAGCATATGGAAATGTGCTTCTCTAAGGTAAGCATTCTTACGGCCTGTAAAGCGTTCACAAAGAAATATCTTCACACTTTTTCTCAAAGATGAAACACCTTGGACGTAAATCACAGTTATCCACAGCTTCCCAAAAGCCCGGTGCTTGCTAGAGGATAAATGGGAAATCTCGTGATGCTGTGGAAAGTACGTGCAGCTATCCCAATGGCAGACGGAACTATGATGATTGAAGGTGAAGTATTTCCGGGATCTCTGCCACCGTTGCACATGTCGCTACCACGCTGTTGTGCGTTGTGTATGCTGCAAGTAACTCATGTCATCATACTGCAGGACCATGTCTGTAACGTAATGACAAAATGTCATTCATTATTATAGAACACGCTTTGTGCCGTATATATAGACCGAGGTTCTATATATGATAATTTACATATTTGCCAATTGTTTCCTTCACATTAAGCAGGTGCGACTTGGCCTTTAGGAAATAACAACAGTGTTAAAAGGCTGCCTATTGTTATGCGTTGTTTTACCGCTCGAGGAGATTCTTTGAAAGAGCATGTCCTCAATACCGTAATAGCACTGGTGTTTGGTACAACGTCTGATCGGGCAGAATGCATATGCATGTACTCTTGGGGTATACGATGTAAGTGAAAAAGGCACATATAATAATTCATTAACAGACTTTTACTATGTATTACACATATAGAACATGTTGTTTTAATATACCAACATATAAAATGTCTATTTTCGATAGCACTGCCAAACCCATGTTTGAAAATATACATTGGATGTTTTCATCCTCAACTGACTACATAAAATCCGAAAGAGATATCTTTGAACATCCTTTACAAAAAGCAATGTAAATGAATAAGCTTATTCAACAAGCATAAATATAAAGATGTCGTTTAATTACTTGTTTTGAAAGTAGACGACTGTGGTGTTTCACCTCATTTCTGTTTAGACCAGTTAACTTTAACATTGTTTTCGTGAAAATATTTCTCACCTGCAGACGGATGGTATATACTCTCAAAGTACAGCGCCAGAACAAATGATAAACAAACACGTATGCTTGTCTTTTCTTGTTTTCTTGAAAGATGTTTGTAATTCATGTGTTAGTCGCAACACATGTGCATATTTTCTCCTGTTTGCGTGAAAGCTGTTTGTATGAATGCATACGTTTGTGGCACAGCGTCAACACAGATACAACACATGCATATACTTACTCGGCAAAGACAACAATGCCTGCGTGTTAGTATGGAGCTTCAGTTTACTAAGTCTGTAAGAACAGATCATCGTCGTTTTTGGCAGTCCCCAAACAATAAACGACCTGGAAGTGAATGTACCCCTGAAATAAATGATTTCTGCAAACAAATGGCTCATATCAGAGTGAGTGAGTATGGGTTTACGCCGCTTTTAGCAATATTCCAGCAATATCACGGCGGGGGACACCAGAAATGGGCTTCACACATTGTACCCATGTGGGGAATCGAACCCGGGCCTTTGGCGTGACGAGCCAACGCTTTAACCACTAGGCTACCCCACCGCCCCGGCTCATATCAGAGCAAACATAGATGCAGTCACGTACAATGACAAATACATGCATTACTATCTCATCCCATACTTGTGGGAGTGGATTTTACAACGATCATATACAACGATCATATACGGACTATAGATACATGATATTATATAATTAACAACGATCATATACGGACTATAGATACATGATATTACATAATTCCGAGTGTCAAGTGGTTTAGTCTTATTGTTAGCCAAATGCATTCTCCAGATCTTGATCTGTGGTCATTTCGTAATAATTGTACCACGAGCACGCGTGATAACAGAGCAAACAGCTTTGAGGGCGAATCAAGAATTCTATCCCCTGACTAATTTATCCTGGCACGGCAAAGGGACGTAACTTTGCAGCAGCTTCCTTAAAATACGTTCATCGTGTGACAGATCATATTATAGTTTTAATATTTAATAGTAGATTAGTTATATATGTCTGGTCGAGTGAAGTAAATTGCAAAAAAGCAACACTCTTATATAGTCAATTTATTTTAAACAATTCAAAAAGATGTTGATGTATTGTTGATGTATTGTTGCCAGCTGGTAAGGCTCCAGATAAGCTGAATACATTGGCGAAACAGATTTGGATAAAACATGCACATAAACAAAGATCCTGGAACAGATATTGTATGTAAAGATAGAACACAACTGAGTTGTTGTGGCAACACCTAATTCGCTTTTATCTTGATCCATGGTAGAGAGGGGAGACGTTCTTGTTCCATGTATATCGTCGTCTCTTTCTCTCTCTCCTAAGAACCCATGAACATCCGGGTTAGAACTGATCTTCAGTAACCCATGCTTGTCGTAAGAAGCGACTAACGTGATTGGGTGGTCAGACTCGCTGGCTTGGTTGACACATGTCATCGGTTTTCAATTGCGCAGATCGATGCTCATGCTGTTGCTCACAGGATTGTCTGGTCCAGACTCGATTATTTACAGACTGCCGACATATAGCTGGAATATTGCTGAGTGCGGCGTAAAACTAAACTCACCCACTCTCCTCAGTCAGCTGTTAGTCATGTGCATGTATATAGAAGGGGATATTAGCTGAGATTGAAAGAAGGTATTATGAACTTCTTTTATAAAATGAACAATAAATATTAATGTTTATAATAAAAGTCGAGATGTGAACTCGACAGGTCACGCAATCCGGAATAGCCTGCTCACTGCTGTCTATACATGCACAGGTGTTGTCGGAATACCAGACTGGTTAACGGTAAACATATGTATGTAACAGCAATGAACAACACAGGACAGACGGAGAAACAATGGCGTCGCCATGGATACGGGTTATGTGAATATGATTGCCAACACAATCCAAGGGATAATTGATTCAGGCTATAAATTTCATAATATTAAGTAATAAATTACTGTGTTTGACAGTGCCCAATTATCTGACCGTTGATCACACGTGACCATGTTCACATCCCTGTTACTCAGAAATGACCCGTGAAAATACGTGTTAGAAATGGGTTTGACAGTGCCCAAATATCTGACGATTGATCACACGTGACCATGTCCACATCCCTGTTACTCAGAAATGACCCGTGAAGATCCGGGTTAGAATCGGGTCTTCAGTAAGAGGCGACTAACGGGATCGGGTGGTCAGGCTCGCTGACTTGGTTCACACATGTCATCGTATCCCAATTGCGTAGATCGATGCTCATGCTGATGATCACTGGGTTGTCTGGTCCAGACTCGATTATTTACAGACCGCCGTCATATAGCTGGAATATTGCTGAGTGCGGCGTAAAACTAAACCCACGCACTCAGAACTGTACTTAAGTGAAATATCATTTCTAATTGCGAAGTGCATACGTTACCCAAACACAGTGTTATTACCATTACATGTTATGTCGGCGTGAGATTGCATTAATACTGCTGACTGTAGGTCTATTCTCTTATACGCCATCTAGTAAGCGCGCTCATTCATGAAACCCAGTACTCGTTGGGTAATAACTGCCATGGCGGTGTTGTCTTTTCCTATTGTTTAGTATCACCAAAACCTCGTTTCCATTAAGATGCAACAAATTCTACACGCATGTCTGGATTATATGTTACGAAAAGTTTTTCCTTGCTTTCTGCCATGCTTCTTCTATTCTACACGTCGTATTCATTGTTTGAAAACAGTGTTTCTGGAGTGAGTCAATAGGCTACATGTACCTTGTCAAGACAAGTGTTGTGTACTTTCCTATTCAGAAAAAACACACACATTCCTAGCGGAACAGCATTCATACCTGCATATTGTGATTCACACCAATTTAGAAGCCGCAAGAATCTTATTCGAACACGCGCTACACAAATCATACCATCTCAAATTATCCTGTAAAATATGACCAGGGTGTCGTTGTACAAAGCAAACTAAGGCTAAGGTGATCGTAACTCCCGTACCTTAACATATACGACATTCGTAGCGCTAAGGTCGTTTTTGTACAATGGCACCCTGCACCTTTAAGACAGTCCAGATATTTTTCGAAGTAGCCGTCACCTTGTCTTTCAACGCGTCTCTGTTTTCATGTTTCATATGAAATTCTTATCAAACTTCACGTTGATGACAATTAGTATGTGGAGGCGAAGTGTATGTGGTATTACGAAAACGCTCACACACAGGAAATAGCACAGCAAAAACCCTTCGAAGGCAGTCCACAACTAATATTGTTCAAAGAATCACTGTGTCATTAAACGAACAGATTAGTTTGATAAAAGAATGTTACCCCTTTAGGCTTGTTTCGAGGATAATTATATTCTTGGTTGAAGTGTAAATTTTTTTACTGATCGAAACGTCGTGAATAGTTAATGAAGTGCCGTACAATCTTTTCATCGTACCACGATCACTTTCTTGTAGGCACCGTCGTCCTTTGTTACCTCGGCGCCAGTGGACGTAAATGCACTATAAGTGCTCTTCTTGATATCCATTTTGAAACCGGATGGTGAATCCATCCACTTGTTTGTAAAACTAGAAACATGGTTTCACTTTGAAACCATGTATCCGAAACTAGACACTCGTTTATAACAGGAGAAACCAGTTTCAGAAACCAAAACCAGTTTCGAACAGGCCCTTAATTGCAATGTCTGTTGTGCGCTGTAATATAAATGTTCGTGTACAAGAGCATGACAAATGATAAAAAGATTTTCAAAAAGTGAAATGTATTCACAGAACAAGACAGCCCAAGAATCTAAATAGATTGTTGTGTCAATTTATTTATGATTTTGTTCAATTACACAAGACCGTTACCAAGTCTGGCTCACCACCTTACGAAACATTTCCATGAATGAATGTTTGTATCTCTGTTTGTTGTTCAACGCCGCACAGTTATATTCCATCTCTATGGCGTCGGTGTGTGAATAATGAAATCTGGACCAGACAACCCAGTGCTAGTGATCAACATCATGAGCATCGATCTACGCAGATGGGATACGAAGCCATGTGCCAACCACGTCAATGAGCCCGACCACCTGATCCCATAAGTTGCCTCTTACCAAAAGCACAGGTTGCCGAAGACCAATTCTAACCCGGATCTTCACGGGTACATGGGTGAATGAAGGGTGGCCTCCTTTCCAGTTTAAGGTTCAACTCAACTGGCATGTCGTGGCAGGATTGTGGTTTTGTAATATAATGTACCGCTGATGCAACCAATTAAGTAGGCGAAACTTGAACAGAATACAATACGGTAATAAATAGACAAAACATCCCAATGTTAGGTGAGCAGACATATTGATCGGAGTGGGAATAGAAACCATGATTACCTGCTATTTACGAATGAAAAATCAATTCCCCAAGAGAAACGTGTTTGGAACCAGTGTGCTACTGAACAGTATGGGCATGACGTCATATTGCAATTACTGTGAATTCTGGGGAGCAAAATTGATCAGTGGTGTATCTGCATCATTGTTCGTTTGTTTTTATGGGTCTAGGACAAATGCCAACCGGACAAAAACCACCCGGACAAATGCCACCCGGACAAAAGCCACCCGGACAAAAGCCACCTAGGACAAATGCCACCCAGACAAATGCCACCTAGGACAAATGCCACCCAAATAGAAATAAAAACCACCAACACAATATCATGTTTCCCAGGTGTATTTGCATGATAATTCATTTTCATTTTGCACACTTTCATTATTGCTTTCTTCTCATCTTTTTTTCATTTTTCATTCACACTTTCATTAATATTGCTTTCATACTCCTTTCTGCGATCAAACATATTCTGTCCATATTGGAAGTGAAATGGAAAGTTAGTTAGTTATTTGCTTTATTTAACGTCGCACGCACAACTAAAGTATTTCGGCGACGGGGAAGTACACTTATTAAGAAAGGAGGGGGAACAAACAATAAAATTTTTGAAAGAGTGGTGTTACTACCAAAAAAACCCAAAACAAACAACCAACAAAAAAAACCAACTGAGTATTAAGGGAAATTTGAATGGGAGGCAGAATTAAAAAGGTTAAAAATATGAAATAGGTAAAGAGTAATAGAAATTTGGAATTTAATATAGATGTAGTGTAGGTAATGGTTATTGTTATTATTATTGTATATTTTTTCAACCAACCCATGTTTAAAAACATATTTATTATGTGAATAGTGACAAACATATAAAAAGTTACAAAAATGAAGTTGATAAAAAGAATTTTGAATTAATTTGTGATTTGTCTGGTTATGGCAACATCAATTTGGCGTGTTTGGTGATAATTTTTACATTTTGTATTTAGTGTTTTTCTTGAATTTAGTAGAGTGGATAATGTTTTCTTATTATTTGCCAGTTATAATTGAATTTATTTATTATTATACTGTTAACTTTATTTGTTAGGTTTGTTTTGGAGTAAGGTATTTTTATTTTGTTTTTTGAGTGGAATCCAAGTGTGGCAGCTTGGTCTGCCATTTCGTTGCCAAGGACTCCGATATGTGACTGGACCCAGATAAAATGTATTTGATTATTTTTATTTTGGTGGTATAGTATTCTTCTGTATATGCTATTTACATACAATCGTTAAAATTAATCCTCCTCGCTTTCATCTTATCATAACATCTCCTCTTAATGCTACTCCGACAGGCTAAGTAGTCTTGTTAACCAAAGGATTTATTCTATTTATCTCCCCATGTGCTTAGTTAGCCTTACTTTCAAAACAATGCTATTACAACAGGCTTCTCGACAAATTCAAGGTCAAACCATTTCTAAATCATATTTTACATCCATTTACGTTAATATTTTTAAAAAGTCAACATTACTATGAAATCAAAATTTTACATCAAAATCAACTTTTTACCAAAGTGAATATTTTTTTAAGAAACCAAATTATTCATCGAAGTCTACATAACTTTACATCAAAATCAACATTTTTTCAAAGTGAATATTTTTTTATAAGAAACCAAATTATTCATCAAAGTCTACATAATTTTACAACAAAATCAACATTCAAGTCAAGAAGGGTGGTAATTGTCCTCTCAGTAATGGTAAAATAACTGGGTTGCATTTGTCCTAGGTGGCATTTGTCCGGGTGGCTTTTGTCCGGGTGTTTTTTTTCCGGGTGGCTTTTGTCCTGCTCCCGTTTTTATAAACATTTGATAGTTGACTGTACCTTTTATGTGCGCTTTTTCAAGTCACGCTGACAATTACACGAGCCTGGCGTTTGAAGTTGAAGTTTCACTTCAAGATGGTTATTTTGAGGTAAAATGTTAAATTGAGTGTCACCTTTCTTATTGTTGTGCACGACTCACCATATCAGTATCACTGGGGTGTTTTACACATGTCTATGACGCTTACAGTGATTACGACTGAATTGTATTTGACCATTATGAGTTCATATAACTAACAATAAGGCTATCTGAAATTAACAAAAACAACATCAAATCATTTTATTTGATTTTTGTAAGGTGAGTCAATGTCTTTTGCCCGTTGTCCTAGTTGCCTTCCCGTAGTTGTGCTAGAATCCAAGCAAATTAAGAGCGCTCTGATTGTGTTTCGGTTAGTCAGCATTGCATCTGTGGGCCACCATTGCCTCGGTGGGCAGACAATAGGCACACTCAGACAAAAAGCCCTCGGACAAAAATAACCTAGGCTAAATGCCCTCATGACAAAAAGCCCTTGCAAACTTTCACTCATAGGATAAAACACCCTTTGTGTTGATTTTGAGTTGACAGTTGATAACATGATGTTTTCTAAGTGATTCCTCCCACTGCTGACAATTGTTACAGGTAAGTAGCATATGTGAAAACCAAATGCACCCAGGCACCCAGTTTTCCATCTTTAAAATTATCCGAAAACTACAAATACCAATCGATTGTCAACTAAAACTTTTTGATCAATGCATCTTGCCAATCCTACTTTACAGTTCGGAAGTGTGGGGCTATGAAAATTCAATCATCTTGGAAAGAACGCACTTAAAGTTTTGTAAATATATTCTTAAAGTAAAACAATCTACCCCAAGTTTTATGGTTTATGGTGAATTAGGCAGATATCCTATTGATGTTCATATAAAAGTAAAAATCATCAGCTTCTGGTGTAAAGTTACAACTGAAACTAGTAAATTCCCCACATTCTGAAATTTAGATCATCTCTCCAGAATGCTGATTTCGACCAACTAAAAGCAGTCCAAAATATTCTTCAAAACGTCGGGCTCTCCTATATTTGGCAATCTCAAAAGTTCCCTAGCATCGACTGGTTGAAACATCATGTCAAAAATTCATTAATTGACCAGTTCAAACAATCATGGTATGCTGATGCCCAAAATTCATCTAAAGGAAAATATTATCATCTATATAAAACCTCACTTACTTTAGAACCTTATCTGCTAGATCTACCATCAAAATTTCGTATCTGGTTAACAAAATTAAAAACTTCTAATCATAGATTACCCGTTGAAACGGGACGATGGTTTAATATTAATCTAGAAAACAGAACATGTACAATTTGTAAAAATAATATTATTTGTGACGAGTATCAGGCTATTTTATCATGTACACAGCTTAATGTCGAACGTAAGAAGATTCTTCCCTCTTATTTCTGTAATAATCCACATATGGACAAATTTATCTCACTTATGAAATCAAACTATACCCCACTCCTATTGAAACTTTCACTTTTTGCTAAAACTGTGCTTAGCCACTTCTAAATCAAAATACCTACCCATATGATATTGTATTTAAACGACTGTATGTTCTCTATATCATTCTGTATGATTTTCGAGAATAAACAATTCTATTCTGTTCTGTTCTGTTCTGTTCTGTTCCCAGGCTCCTCAGTGTCGATGTTGTTATTTTAACAATGGAATGAAGTCTGCTAAATGTTGTTTCAGAGAATTGGCTTAAAGTGGTCACTTGTTTGATTTTGTTGGACAGGGCAGTGAGCATGGTGTTTTAGATGGTCTATTAAATATTGTTACAGAGACAGGTTAAAACGTTAAAAATGTTAAACTTATATTATATTATATTTTAAATAATATATTCATGTGAGAATAAATTCATTTGTTGCAAAAAGATTTGTTGGTATTCTATTACATTTTTTTATTTGAGGGCCTTTTTTCCTACCCACTGAGGTTTTTTTGTCATGGCATTTAGCCTAGGGGTGTTTTGTCTGGGGGCTTTTTGTCTGAGTGGGCCTATTATCCTACCACCCATTGCCTCACATCCGACTTACATCCCACATTAAGCTAACACACTATACAACTGAGATACTGACAAAACCAGCGTTCAACCAAACACATGAGTACGTAACATGCAATCATTCCATTATTTCAAGATGCTTGTTTGTGTCTATAAGTAAAACTTAATCATTAGACTCCAGAATTCGGTCTAAACTGAGACTTCCAATTGTCTAAACTCACGTTTCATCCTATCGATGTTAAACAAAAACTAACCGCAATCATGGATGGCGTGTTCGAGCAAATAAATATTAAAGTAAAGAGAAAATCACTTCCCTTTTGACAAATTATACTAACAATTATATGCAATCAATAAATGAAGTGTAGCTGCAAGCTCAATGTTTATAAGCACCTACAACGCACATATATGATTTAATTTGTCGGTTTTTGTATCCAGTTCTAGGGGCGGTGGGGTAGCCTAGTGGTTAAAGCGTTGGCTCGTCACGCCGAAGACCCGGGTTCGATTCCCCACATGGGCACAATGTGTTAAGCCCATTTCTGGTGTCCCCCGCCGTGATATTGCTGGAATATTGCTAAAAGCGGCGTAAAACTAAACTCAGTCAGTCAGTCAGTCAGTCAGTATCCAGTTCTTGTGTATTTTGTTTAAATGATATATGTAATGGTGAGGTATTGATATATGCAGAGTTCTGCTTGTTTACCAAACCAGATTCTCGAGGAATAAAAATATGTTTGAACCACAAAATCACTTCCCTAAGAAGATGCCCTATACCAAGTTGGTCCTTGTAAATGTAAGGACATGTAAGAACATGTCTAGCTTCGTGGATGGTTGGACTGAAGAAGGACGCATAACTGTTCCAGGGAAATACACCTGATTGCCAGCTCCTATCGATTGTATTTTAGCAAACAAATGCATAACACATAGACTCTCAATTCCTACAGTCCTGAATGATCAGGCTGGCAAGTGGTGATTTATGTTTTATGAATGGCGGGTGTGGGTGATTTTCGGCAATCCAGTCATATTATTTTTACAGTAATTTTTCTCTTAAATCCTTGGAGAATTTGTTTCTGAGGATTGCCAAGAGAGATAGTCTGTTGCATTGACGTTGTATATATATAATGTTCCAAGTGGTATAGTCGCTATTCCTTATATCAAAATGGCGGCTTTTCACTACAATTACGATCGTGTATCGTATCCCAAACAGTTTCAAAGGTAAAGCAATAACTAATAGAAATTGTCAGATCGAGAAGATCGAGAAGCCGAGAGCAGAGTACAGGAATCTACCGAGTGTGCTGCAGTCATGCGCAATGAGCCAAGAAGATGAGAAATACCCGGACTGTTGTTTTGTCGAGGATACGGCTGTTGTGATCGGGGGAACAGTTCCCAACTCTCGCCCAGGTCATCCATCCAGACCATGACAGGTTGGTGAGGTCCGACGAGTTCTGAAAAATGACCTTCACTTCAATGTGATTTAGATGAAACTGGGTGAAGCCAAGCTGGATGGAGATGTCTTGTTTACAGGGAAAGAATGTTTTGTTGGCATTGGCAAAAGAACAAATGAAGAGGGAGCAGGTGCAGTTGCGCTTACGATGTCATCCCAATCAACATCGGCGACACAGAGTTCCTTCACCATAAAGATGCTGTCAATGTCATTGGATGTAACGAACTGGTAGTCGCTCGGGGCGATGGTCCACGGACTATCATGAAGCGTATGGATTGCTTGAAGACGTACATCTACAAGATTCTGCAGACGCCGAGCCCGCTGGGGGCAGATATGCTGTACCTGAATGGCCGACTCATCCACAAAACCAACAAAGAACTTACCAAGGAAGGATATGGGCTGCTGGATGAGAAGCTGCAGTGCACAGCTGCACGCCACCAGCTGCACCTGGGGGAACTGTCCAAGGCGTAGGGAACCATCAGCAGCTTGTGTATACTGCTCCATATCAACCGGCGCAAGTAGAAGGTTCTGTCCAACGTCACAGACCCCGACCTCACACTGTTCTTCAGCATCGGCCAGCAGGAGTTCTGAAGTTCTGCGTTAACTATCATCATCAGGAAGGAAGCAAAAGTAGATACAATACAATCCGAATGTAAACATGGCAAGTTTGTACATTATGAACTCAGGACGTGGAGCTGAGTAGGACCTTTGCAACTGGTTTCATTATGAAATGAAAGTTAGAAACCAACGTTGCTGCCATGGTTAAGTAGTCCGGTCTCTGCTACACATTGTTTTACCATGATGAGACTGGTGCTATTGTTTGTGGGGCAGGCATTTCATGATCTGGACGGAGGAGTTAGGGGGATGAAGTAAATTTCAAATTAAGTACTGATCTCTCAATGGGACTCTAAACAGGATAACTCACTTTGAGGATAATATAATATGGAATATTCTCTTTAGGACATGTGGTTGCGCCATGCTCTGCTGTGTAACAGTGATGTTATTGGCTGGATGACCAGGAAAAAAATGCATTCAACATATATTAGAAGCTGTATACTGGATTGATCCCTTGTAATATGTTCCTTTATATACCAGCTACCCTGTATAGTCCTGGTCGAGGCAGTCGTCTCCCATCTTCAGTGGCCTATCTGGATTGTGCCAAACCTATTTTAAATGAGCAAGTCAAGCAATGTTTTATCTTTTGAAATTCTTGTCATTTTGATTAACGTATTGATGCCAACGGTGTTGAAGTTCACAGTGATTTAGATTAGCCTATCTCTATCTGCCGACACAATACAAGATACGGGTCTCAGAAGTTCCTTACCAATGTGGCCCTTGGCAGGCTGAAAATTGTGGAACGTGGTCAGTTAGTCTGTACATTCCCAGTTGTCAATAACATATACCGTCATAAAATATTTCAAAACTTTGTGCGTTTCTCCCATTTTAATACTTATTAGCCAGCAGCCACCGACTATGCTTGAAATACGCCATGGGTTTTCGCCAACGCATGAAATCGTCATAACCTAATATAAAATGTCACCAGCAAATCTAATTGCCATCTGCCATAACCTTTTGATCAATGACTAAGCTGAAGCCCATCATGTCTGCGTCTCATTCACGCAGATGTAACGGAAATACTACACAAACAGGATATTGGCCGTTCTCATCAGCCCTCGTCATATGACCACAGTCATAAGGCACTCCTTTAATAAGTATTGGATTCCAGCTCCCTAAAAACCGGGGAAACATAATCAGTCGCAGCGATGGAGACACCGATCGTGACGAATTTGTCGCTGGGTGATTCACGAACACATGGACATGTTTTTCTTCATTCGCATACCTTTCCCCTCTTCTCGAACTCCTGTTGACACGAACTACAGAACCCTCTCACTTAGATAGCATGTTTATCTGCAGTGTAACTGGATTCAATGTGAAAAACGCTGGAGTATTTCAATACTGAACGGCATGGAATCAATACGTGGGAGTTAATGTCCTGGCTAAGATGGTCAGGGAAGGGTGTTATTGATAAGGACCATGTCACTACGTTGTCTGTCAGTCTAGTACTGTTATACCCCGTACAAGGACGCGCGCTACAGCGCAATAAGACGCATTGCAATAATACAAGGCCTTACTGTACATTACAACATAACACACGGCAGGGCGATATGGCTAGTACATTGCAATACCAAGCAAATCAATGCAGTAATGTGACCCTAAATGGACTATAATGTAACACGACTTATTAAAATGTAAATCACCGCACCACAAGGCAATGTTATCATTACATAAATACTAAAACCTCTCAGACACAATGACAATCTCCATGCTCTGTCCTTTTTACCCAAACGTCATGCACTACCATATATAGACGCTTGTTTGAACATGAGTCCTGATAATAAGAGAACAACATACATGACTCCATGTCATTATTGACAAATGTGTTCATGGACCCGAACAATGGATACATACTGTAATTGGAATAAGTGTGAACATAAACACGGATGTACGTCAGTGACACCGGGGCGATAAAAGAAGGCAAGGTGTGATCGCGACTTAACCTGGTTTTAATGACATCTTGCCAGCCTGATAATTAAGGACTGCAAGAATTGAGAGTCTATGTGTTGTGCATTTGTTTGCTAAAATACAATCGATAGGAGCTAGCTATCAGCTGTATTTCCCTGGAACGGTTATGTGTCCTTCTACAATCCAACCTTTCACGAAGCCAGACATGTTCTTACATGTACTTACATTTACAAGGACCAAATTGATATAGGGCATCTTCTGAGGGAAGTGATTATCTCTTTACTTTAATATTTATTGGCGCGAACACGCCAACCATGATTGCGGTTAGTTTTGGTTTCACATCGATAGGATAAAACGTGAGTTAAAACAATTGGAAGTCTCTGTTTAGACCAGTCAGACTGGATTCTGGACTCTAATGGTTATGTCTCACTTATATACACTAACGAGCATCTTGAAATAATGAAACAATTGCATGTTATGTACTGATGTGTTTGGTTTAACGCCGGCTTTATCATTATTTTAGTTATATGGTTTGGTAGCTCGATGTGGGATGTAAGTTAGGTGTGAGGCAATGGTCAAGCCAAAAGATGTAATGCTGACCAACAGAAACACAATGAATTGTTCCTGATATACTTGGATTCTAGACTGCTTTTGTGTATGTTGGGATTATATTATATTTTTATATTATATGATATTTGTATAGCGCCAATATCCAGCTCAGCTGAGCTGCTCAAAGGCGCTTTGTTTGTCCCTCGATCATGGGATGTCAATCTCAACCGCACATCGTATTTTTCAATCTCAACTCCCTGAGGATCATACAACTCTTGCAGTCATTTAGACGCACTAAGTTAATGTGGCTTTCCCACCCTTACGAGTTACCTATTCACAGCTGAATGGACTGGGACACATGGTCACAGTGCTTTAATTTGGTCATTTACCAACGGATACAGGGTTGTGTATTGTACACTAGGGATTGTGACAACACTGAAAGAGTCTGCACACAAATTTGAGGTTTCACAGGTGGGCTCGATCCCGGCACCTCAAGCTCGCAGGATCACTAGCCTGGCGCCTTAGATCGCTCGCCCACCGCGCTCCCCGTGAGATTTGAGAGATATGAATTCAGGATAGCTGGTTCAAATGCAGTGGTAATGACCGTGAACGTCATAAAATGTGTAAAAACCCCAGTGATACTGATATGGTGAGCTGTGCACAAATAAGAAAGGTGACACTCCAAATAATTTTATATTTTACCAGAATAACCTTCATGAAATACAATTTCAAATTCAAACGCACAAATAAAAGGTAATTGCAATATGACGTCATGTTTTGTTAGTACTGGTTCTTGGGGAACTGATTTTTCATTCGTAAATAGCAGGTAATCCTGTTTTCTATTCCCACACCGATCAGTGTGTCCTTACATTCGGATACTACAGTTTTGTCTGGTCATTTACCGTTAGCCTACAACTGTACTGCCACGCACTGTAGTGGAAAAAACCCAACCCAACACAGTACAACGCACCACATTGCAATACAGCGCGGTACAATGTGAAACAATTCGATAGAATACAGAACACTTCACTGGAATATAGCGCGCACTTCAACGTAAAACATTCCAATACAATACGACGCGGTTCAAAGCGATACGTCCTGTGAAGATCCGGGCAAGAATTGATCTTCACCAACCCATGCTTGTCGTAAGAGGCGACTAACGGGAGCGGGTGGTCAGGCTCGCTGACTTGGTTGACACATGTCATCATATTCCAATCCAGTGATCAACATCATGAGCATTGATCTACACAATTGGGATACGATGCCATGTGTCAAGCGAGTCTGACCACCCGATCCATGTCTTCATGAGTCATAGAATCAATGATAAGGGTGAGAAACAGGTAACCTCTCAACGAAAATCAGTTTTATCCATACTGAGATGCATTCAGTGTGTTTTGCAGCATGTTTCTGTTTTTATAGATTATTAAGTCGAATGCTAATGATAAAAAACAATTAACATAAGCAAAACCTTTATATTAAAATTCGTCAGGATTATAATATTGTGAAATCTTCTTGAAAACACCATACCGTATTTACAGACGTGAATCTATATGAGTTGCAATTAATTAGTTTCCCGTTTGACAGATCCACGTATAGAAACGATACTCTTACAGATAACATATGCAAGCATAAATGTAAGGTAATTAAAATAACCACTTTCAGTGTTTAAAACCAGAGCGTCGCCCTTGTCTATATCAGGTGTCGCCGAAAATGTATGCATGCCAGCCATACACTATAGGTTTTATCTCTTTTACAGTTGCACCGACACTCACATAATTTTCATGAAAACGTGAGTGTGTGTGTCTGCTTCCTAAAGCCGAATCCAGCCTAATTCATGTCAGATAAAAGCTCGAGTCTGGACTTCTGGTTCAGATCAGTGGGACAGATTATGAAGGCCAAATTTCAACGTTTAAGTAATACACCACCAGCAATCTCATGTACGCCTCCATACATGTATGCGTCCCATAGGAATTAAAGTACAGCTCTGTGACCCAGATAAGCTTTTGTAGTCTTATTGGATACATTCTCTTACGTATTTCAGTGTGTTCGTAATCATTATCAAAATAATCGTCTAACAAACCGAAAACAAGTGTCTGAAAAACAAGTTTAATTTGGAACTATATTGTCTGTTATAACTGTGCGAGATCAGATTACAATCAAATATGACGTCGTTGAACTGCATTTAAATCTGCCAACATTTAGGATCCACAGTAGGTTTTGTGTGTCGATGGTTATTTGTTTGAAAGCACAGAAAGGTGTTTAATTGGCAACTCTACAGCATCTATTCTTCTAGCGACACTTAAATAGACATCCCGTGGCCTCTGGCTCTCCGTCACACCATCGGTCGATATCTACCGTTACAAATATAGTCTGGATAAGCAAAGAACGGATATTAAATGAACAAAATATCTGGCAGGGGAAGTGGAGGTGATTAGTGTGTTCATCTCATTTATGGCTTACGTGCAGTCAGATGTTATAACATACGAGGACGATGGACCAAGTATAGGCGCACAATGTAAAGTTAGTTATATTGTAGGGTTGAAGCGGCTATCAGAATTATTACAGCAGATGACAGACACCATTAATTTGTTTTCCACAATAGACACTTTTGGGACTCGAACCAGTGACAAGACAATGTTTATACCGTATATATTCCACTGTTCTTTGGAGTCAGTTACGTTTGGGGTGTTTACGTCGTTTTCAGCAATATTCAATGAAAAGAGGGTTCTACGAAAGGGTTACCATCATGTTATCCATACCTCATCCGTTTTAGTTTGGAGACAGCCAAACAGCCCCCAATATAGATACAACTACACCTTACTACTAAGTACATCAAAGATCATACAAAGTACAGCACAACATAGCACAGCACCCAGACACACTGTATCGCAGCACTCAGACACACTGTATCGCAGCACCCAGACACACTGTATCGCAGCACCCAGACATACTGTATCGCAGCACTCAGACACACTGTATCGCAGCACCCAGACACACTGTATCGCAGGACCCAAAAGTACTGTATCGCAGCACCCAGACACACTGTATCGCAGCACCTAGACACACTGTATCGCAGCACCCAGAAGTACTGTATCGCAGCACCCAGACACACTGTATCACAGCACCCACACACACTGTATCGCAGCACCCAGACACACTGTATCGCAGCACCCAGACACACTGTATCGTAGCACCCAGACACACTGTATCGTAGCACCCACACACACTGTATCGCAGCACCCAGGCACACTGTATCGCAGCACCCAGACACTGTATCGCAGCACCCACACACACTGTATCGTAGCACCCAGACACACTGTATCGCAGCACCCAGGCACACTGTATCGCAGCACCCAGACACTGTATCGCAGCACCCACACACACTGTATCTCAGCACCCAGACACACTGTATTGCAGCACCCACACACACTGTATCACAGCACCCACACACACTGTATCGCAGCACCCAGACACACTGTATCGCAGCACCCAGACACACTGTATCGCAGCACCCACACACACTGTATCACAGCACCCACACACACTGTGTCGCAGCACCCAGACACACTGTATCGCAGCACCCACACACACTGTATCGTAGCACATGAAACATGTAGTACATGAGGTCAAAACATAGCACAACACGACCAAACACCGCAAGACAACGTTACCAAGACAACACAACACAGCCTAACAAAGCACAGCACAACGATTACCGCACACAGCATACGCTGTATTACAAACCGACCACACATACCAAAGGACGAAATAACCAAGCATTCATTTGATTCCTGATATGGGATAAAATATAGAAAAGTGTCCATACAGGACTGAAGATCTGTATCTGAACTATCCAAGAAGAATGTAATAGTATAGCCAGCAGATATAATTGTTTTGTACTTTAGTACAAATACTGTCTAATACAACTCCTTTGATTTCAATCATGGTGCTATTTCGAAACATATGACCCTCAGTCTCTGCACGAACAAGAATACTTACACTGGAACCTGCTTCCCTTTTCTAGATACCTGAGGATAAAGACAGAGGTTTGAATCTATACCATACAAGAGATGCATAGTGAGTTAAGATTAAACTTTTTTGAACATGTTCATGTTTTGAACCAAGTTCAAAACTTTCCAGAACAAAACTTATCAATCGAAATCTGTCAACATTATTTCTTGCTTTGTTTCTTTGTTTCAAAAATGCTATAGGACAGTAATTGACTTACTAAACAGATAACGAGGTGGCGCACAGCCGCACTTCATCTTTTGGATGAAAACGGGTGTTTTCTAAACTTCATCGAATTTAAAAACAGATACGGTCTCAAAACAAAATCATTCTTTATTATGGTTTGCTACAAACGACAAAAAACATAAATCAAGTCATTTGGAGATTTAGAAATAAGGTTGAATTACGCATCTTTCCTGTAAATCTAAGACATCTTTGCACAGACAACAAAGGATCAAGGGATTATTATTCAACACTTATTGGAAAACACTGTATCAAAACCAACACATTAATAAGTGGGATCATGAGTTACAATGTAACATCCCTATCAAAACATGGACCAAATATAACATGATACCTTTTCGGTGCAAGACCCATTCAAACATCCAGTGGTTCCAGTACAAAATCTTACACCATATCCTACCAACTAATATAAAGAATGGGCAATTCCAAATCATATAGATGTGACTTTTGTTCCTACAAAACAGATACATTGCAGCATTAATTTTGGGAAAGTGATCATGTACGGCTAACTGTGGACCAAACTGGAAGGTTGGCTGAATGAAAGAGCTCAAATAAAATTCATTTTAATAAAGAAAGGATTCTCAATGGTTTTCCAGAGAGAAACAATGACCGACTAAATATAATCATCTTGATTTTCAAAAAGACTATATTTGACCATAAACAGAAATGATTGCCAACCTTCCAAACATTAATATGCAAAGTCCGTGATTGTTATGAATAATATTACTAAATGTGCAGCTGAAATGTCAAATAGAGTCGATATGTTTAACAACTTCTGGTCTTCTTGCCATTTGCTCTTCATGTTAATGCAGTGTGTGACTGATACCTGTATCTACTTTAAAATAATAGTTTAGATAAAAAACTATTTAAAAATGTAAACTTTTTTTAACATGTGCATAAAACTTTCCAGAACAAAACTTGTCAACTCAAATTCAATCTGTCAAAATTATTTCTTGCTTTGTTTCTTTGTTTCAAAAATGCTATCGGACAGTAATATAATTGACTCACTAAACTGGATAACCCGGTGGCGCGCAGCAGCACTTCACTGACAGTGGATTCAAATATACGCCTTTTGTTCATCCTACAAGTGTCAGGATAAGCGAGGGGTATACTATATTATTATTGATTTGGCTAGTCCATATATTTTGTCGATTTCAAAACACGAACCACCCATTCCAGTATCCAATTCATCATAGCCCTTCGATTTACTTTGAAGATGTCAGTAGCGTTCACATTCGGTATATATGCGCCACACAAGTGAACACCCTGCTGACGGGGACTCTTTGATACGTTATCATTACAAATCATTTTATTACAGTTAAATGTTATCAAATTATGATCTACTGATCTTCAACTCTTATGAATTATTGAAACGTAATAACTAGAAATAACTCACAGTGGGGGTCATTACGATCAATCATTATATTAATTGTCTATCCTCCAGATGAAACGTCGGTATAATTCCTGAATTGGAAAGTGGTTCGGCGTCGTCGTGCAAGACCCACGTCTTCAAAGTCTCCCCAACCTTGTCGTGACATAAAACTATTACACGTGCTTCCATGGCGCCCGAAGGCCAGCAAACGTTAGTGTAATTTCATCAGCCAAACTTTATTTGGAGTATATTTCACCATTGTAGTGGATACAATGTTGCAATGAGTTAATCTGCATCATCGATTAGTTGTTAATGCAATTTCAATATTTCAAAACATTTTGTTTACATCGTTAGACTTAATGAAGTTTTGAAATGGCCATATATTTACTCAAGGTGACACGATGTTGCAATGCCTATCTATCGATTATACAAGTCATGATGTAGGTGAACGGAGAAGCAAGTTTATGAATCATGTTAATTGGTACACGTAATTATTGATTGTTGTTTGGGTAGGTAGTGAGGTTGTATAAGCTTGACACTTGGGCTTTAGTAATATCTGCGTCTGGCAGATTACTGTTGGATATTGATTAAGCCAGAGAGTGCCCCTCTCCCCTCCCAAACAAATATCGATGTTGTTCAATTAAATCAAGCACTAAACATCATATGAACTGTTCAAACCACACGCCTCAATCATTTCATGTCTCAACTTCTAAAGTATTCTCTAATGAATTATAAACATTAAAGGAGACGCGGGTGGGATAGCCTAGTGGTTAAAGCGTTCGCTCGTCACGGATGGATACAATGTGTGAAGCCCATTTGTGGTGTCCACCGCCGTGATATTGCTGGAATAAATCTAAATAGTGGCGTAAAACCATACTCACTTACTCACTCATTCTCTCACTCATTCACTCACTCACTCACTCACTCACTACAATAATTAAATATAGGAACAAAATCAGTAATATGCACAGTCAATTTTGAAGGTGTTCTATAAGAGGAATAAGCGATGAAAACACTCCCTTGCGGGTGCGGTTATTGCGTGATAAAGGGTTTAAGAAGAGCATGAATGAATATATTATATAATTTAATTATGGCAGTCAAAGGCCTTAACGTGTTATCGGGCTGTAGAGCGCCTTCATGAATTCACGAATGGTCTAATATGCATGCTTTGATGCCGTGGAGGATTTGATCGATGGTAAAGGCCTGGAAACTGCTTGTGGATCTGTCTGATGGTTCAATTGCCACTCCTTGAACGGAGCACAGAAGAGAGTATTAAGAGAATATTTGAAAATATAGCACAGATTGAGGACAGAATGAAGACGGGATGTGAGAGAGAACAAAGAGATCAAGAGAATGCGATAAAAGGAACAAAAAACAAACATCAGATAATAATGTGTACGTTTATGATATTCAATAAAATAAAAAGTTGTTATTCAAATTAAACTTAAACGATAAAGAGGGTAAGAATAACAGAAAAGAAGGACAGAAAATGAAAACGACAGGTAGGGAAAGATACAGAGAGTTTGTGAGAGAGAATGACGGATAAAGAGGGTTAGACGCTCGAGGGAGGAGAAAAGGGACACACATTTGAAAAAGACAGATATGGGAAGAGAGAGGGGGAAGAGGTAAAGGAGGAAAAGAGAGCATCAATTTCGCTCCATCGATTTTGTTAGTGGTAGTGCACTAAATTGTTAAGTGTGTAGTAAGTCAATGTATATCACCGAGGCACATAGTATACCCACAGGAATCGAGCCCCGTTATCCGGGGCTAGAAACAATCAGGGGCGTAACTACCACTATGAAAAAAAGCCCGAGCTTACACATATGATTGTTTCTAAAAAAGTTGGGCAAGTCCTCAATACTATAAAACTTTGCAACTTATCGGGCTTACATGAAAAAAATTGGCTTGCTATGCGCCTGGCTATGCGTGCTATCATTTCGACCCACGCTGGAAAGAAGAAATCATATAAAGCTGTTTTCTACGTGGTATCCATCAGAAAGAAATGTCTATATAGCCCCACGTTGAGGTACACGCGATATATGTCACCCAACACGTGTATGTGGCCAAGTGTGCGTGCTTTTTTAATCTGCTGTTGCGAAATACTAATTATTTCACTTGTTTATGAACTAACCCAGCAGGCTACGTCTCGGCCGCTCCCTGTTCGAACTGATAAACGATTTAATGAAGATAGCGGCTGCTTGGAACGTGAGGCAACTAAGGGCGTTCTACTTTATGGACATTATCAGGTTGTAAGCACGAATATCTGTGATAAACGCGCGTGGTCAAGCCCGCGATGACGGTCGCGGACAACGAACAGCATTAAAGGACCACAATGCTATTTTGGGAATGATGGCATTATACTGCACTGGGCTCCTATACAGGAAATTACTGGAAATGGTTAAGTCAAGGTTGTGTTGACATCTTTAGTTACCTTTGTCGCAAAACAAGTACATAGAAATTAATCATAATAAACCTCGCAATCATATTCGCTTTATTTCCATGTTCAACATGACAAACGGAAATAAAAAGTGTTTTTGTCTTTTAAGACACCAACTTGATATTGTTTTAGTGATAGCAAGTGGACTGGTACTTTTTGTATGTCAAAAGGTTGTAAGGTTCACCTCAGGTGCCGCTGTATACCCAAAACTTATGGTCATGCGTTCGAGTCCTAGTTTTGCACTTTCCCAGCGAAGAATCCATGTGGCCTAGAATCCATTTGGGTTATTATCAAGATGACCATGAACTCTCACTCACTCACTCACTCACTCACTCACTCACTAAGTATGCTGTCATCATTAACGCGATCTTCAAGACGTTAACTTTCAGTTGTTGGTTTGAAGAGCGTCACGTAGATCAACAGTCATAAAACGGGTTTCACCCCGATGATCCGCACCCCATTTGTACGGTGATAACGTCTAACGTTAACTTTGCAGACTGGGGATGTCCAAAATACGTATGATCAAAAAGCGACTAAACAGTGATCTTTACAAATCTCTCAAAGTCAGTATGAAGATGTGAGGCATGGCCGAAAAGTATGTTTGAGGCATTGTGTGCATCGGGGTAGAAATGTCTGGTTTTGGGAAGCTTCAGTACAAATATGGACTTATCATATTGGGAAGGTTTGTAAATGCAGGGTATGAATTGATGTTTGTGAGGTCTTGAGCTCGAACATTTGGACCAGCGATGTTCTGAGGGGTGAGGTTAATTGTAGTAATGCTGCACACCAACGCTGCGCTCTTAGTGAAGTTTCATCTATATACTCAGTATACTGTTAGTTTGATGTCTTGTGTGGCCTGATGGACAGCTTGACTGTGGTATCAGGTCACTGGGTCAATGTATATGGCTATTTGCTAGCGAAATCCCCCTGCAAGGAGCTAGTGGTGACAATAGCCGACATGGGACAGGAGGCTCTAAAGAGCTTGGACTTAGCGGTTCAAGACCGAAGTAAGGTTGACTAAGCCTGACACAGAGGGTTAAGTAAGACCTATATTCGACTTGACAGCTTTCTGATGAACCTTAATCAAGATCGTGAACAACAGACTGCCCGTCTCTGCTTCCAAGCAAATATCAATATTTTGGAACCAACACTAAAAAGATCATAAACTGTTGACGCAACATGCCTAAGTATTTTTCTTCACAGTTATATTGATTTAATATTAAATTGAATTAAGTTTAAGATTTAATGATTTCAGTTTAGAGATTGATAAAAAGGAAGAATACACGATAAAACACTTCCTTTAACGTATTGGCGCGTTTATTGAGTGATAAATGATTGATTGATAAAGGACATGGTAGCTTGAACTAAGTCCTTCCTTTCATATATGTGTCACTGTTGGCAGAGTGCTGTCTGTATCGTGTCACATGCAGTTTTTCTCGAGGAATGATTTGGGTCATGTGTGGCAAAAAAGACTTTTATAAGGACCTCACTGACTTAAAGATGGCCCTTCATACTCCCCTGGTGCCATGGCATATTGGTAACTACGGAAGACCGGGGTCGTTTTCTTGTCTGTTCTCAAGAGTGCATCGGTTCTATCACAACATTTACGTTCATGAATCCCTACAAGTGCAGAGGTAAGCGTTTGGCCTAGACTGTCTTCAATTCGATGGTTCTTTGTGTCGGTTGTCTTTTATACCGGTGTGGATACACAACCGGTGTAAACACTGATGCAATTGACTTGCCTTTTGTGTTCGTGATGAGTGAAACCGGTGGCTCACAAAACCTGCACTTTTTTGTAAACACACATCATCATCACAAATTTATCGTGGTTAATATGTACATGTTACAGTTTAAGACACTGCCTTCAGTAGAGATTTCTTGTGATCTTTCGTTTGCTGTAGTTTTTATAGGTTCTTTAGACTTGATGTATCAATTATTGTTAAACAGATACATAACTGCAATTACCATCCCATCCACTATGTAAGGTGACCAGTCAAACTCGGGTATTTTAACCATCCTCCACTGAGTTAAACGCTTAATGTTCTTCCAAAGAGTTATATCTGAATGTTTCACAGACAATAAAACAGTGAAGAGTTCATATATCTTATGCATATGACGAATCTAGAATTTGACAGTGTTTCGATCAGTCTCGTCGACAGTCATTGTCACTACAAACAGTTGGGTTTGTTTAGTTTGTCGAGTGTCGAGTGCCAAATTAAGTTGAACTAAATTTTAAAAGTAGTTGGTTAATGTGGGCAGTCGATCATAGAAACAGTTCTCCGTAGGCTCTGTTTATTTGTATTTAGTACAGTACACAACAGTTCCTTTACCTTAACAGCAAGCAGATATTTGAGTCTGGGAAAGATACCGCCAATATCAAACAAATAACAACGTTATAAGGAACAGACTCTCCTTTCAAATATTTAACAAGGCAACTAATTAGCTGAACTATATATATATGCGTCGCCTATGACGACACTTAGTCGGCGAAAGATCTTGTGCAGATATAAAAATAAAATTTATTACTTATACACCTGATAGACCTGCAGAAAACACTAGATCTATCTATCTATCTATCTAATATATATGTATATATCCGTCTCTCTGTGTGTGCGTGTGTGCGTGTGCGTGTGTGCGTGCGTGCGTGCGTGCGTGTGTGCGTGTGTGTGTGTGTGTGAGAGTGAGTGTGATATCTCTTTGAAATCATTTTGTACGCAAGTGCACAGATGAACGAGCTCCGAGTAGCACAGTGCATTTATCCATGACATGATTAAACTTAACTCTTTGGAGTGAGTGAGTTTAGTTTTACGCCGCTTTTAGCAATATTCCAGCAACATTACGGCGGGGGACCCAAGGAGTAGGCCTCCCCATGGGCACCAATTGTGAGGATCTGTTTCTTTATTCATATGAATCAGAACTTCTGCTTGGGTTGGCAAAATCAAAACAAGGTAATTTGGCCAAGAAGTTTAACTTAAGCTTCCGATAAATCGATGATTTAATATCGTTCAATAACCATCAAATTGCCAATTGCCTTCCACTGATTTACCCACCTGAACTTGAAATTGAGGAGACAAGTGAGACCGTCTCACATACCTTTGGTATCATTACTATTTCATAGTGATTCATTAACACATGCTCTGTCATCGTATTGCATGGTGACAATCACTGTATTGTCTGGTTCAGACCCGATTTGTTTACAAACAACATCATACAGCTGTAATACTGCTGAAACAAATACCTGCTCGTGATATCGTCACAATTGTACAATCGACTGTGCTTTTGGCAGAGATTTCTTGTGAATGTGGAAAGGGTTTTGTCACTTCTATTCACACATTGTACCCATGTGGGGTATCGAACCCGAGTCTTCAGCGTGACGAGCGAACGCTTTAATCACTTGGCTACGCCAATGCCCCACTTTGGAGTGAAGACACTGGGACAAACTACAAATGTTGCGTCCATGCTTTCCCTAAGTTTGAGGATTTCAATACACGGGGAAAAAACTAAGAATAGCTTGAAGAAAAAATAATACTTTATATACATTTTTGCGCAAACTGCCAGAGTGGTTTCCTCAACCCTGGCCCACGTTTTATACAACGCATACAACTGACAGAGTGGTTTCCTCGACCCTGGCCCACGTTTTATACAACGCATACAACTGACAGAGTGGTTTCCTCAACCCTGGCCCACGTTTTATACAACGCATACAACTGACAGAGTGGTTTCCTCCACCCTGGCCCACGTTTTATACAACGCATACAACTGACAGAGTGGTTTCCTCGACCCTGGCTTACGTGGTTTTTATACAACGCATACAACTGACAATTGGTTTTCCCACATACTGGCCCACGTTTTATACAACGCATACAACTGACATTGTGGATTTCTCGACCCTGGCTTACGTTTTATACAACATACAATTGACAGGTGGTTTCCTCGACCCTGGCCCACGTTTTATACAACGCATACAACTGACAGAGTGGTTTCCTCGACCCTGGCCCACGTTTTATACAACGCATACAACTGACAGATTGGTTTCCTCGACCCTGGCCCACGTTTTATACAACGCATACAACTGACAGAGTGGTTTCCTCGACCCTGGCCCACGTTTTATACAACGCATACAACTGACAGAGTGGTTTCCTCGACCCTGGCCCACGTTTTATACAACGCATAGAGTGGTTTCCTCGAACGTTTTATACAACGCATACAACTGACAGAGTGGTTTCCTCGACCCCGGCCCACGTTTTATACAACGCATACAACTGACAGAGTGGTTTCCTCGACCCTGGCCCACGTTTTATACAATGCATACAACTGACAGAGTGGTTTCCTCGACCCTGGCCCACGTTTTATACAACGCATACAACTGACAGAGGGGTTTCCTCGACCCTGGCCCACGTTTTATACAACGCATACAACTGACAGAGTGGTTTCCTCGACCCCGGCCCACGTTTTATACAACGCATACAACTGACAGAGGGGTTTCCTCGACCCTGGCCCACGTTTTATACAACGCATACAACTGACATTGTGGTTTCCTCGACCCCGGCCCACGTTTTATACGACCCCTGGCCCACGTTTTATACAACGCATACAACTGACAGAGTGGTTTCCTCGACCCTGGCCCACGTTTTATACAACGCATACAACTGACAGAGGGGTTTCTCGACCCCGGCCCACGTTTTATACAACGCATACAACTGATGGTTTCCTCGACCCTGGCCCACGTTTTATACAACGCATACAACTGACAGAGTGGTTTCCTCGACCCTGGCCCACGTTTTACACAACGCATACAACTGACAGAGTGGTTTCCTCGACCCTGGCCCACGTTTTATACAACGCATACAACTGACAGAGTGGTTTCCTCGACCCTGGCCCACGTTTTATACAACGCATACAACTGACAGAGTGGCTTCCTCGACCCTGGCCCACGTTTTACACAACGCATACAACTGACAGAGGGGTTTCCTCGACCCGGCCCACGTTTTATACAATGCATACAACTGACAGAGTTTCTGGTTACAATGCATACCTCGACCCTGGCTTACGTTTTATACAACGCATACAACTGACAGAGTGGTTTCTCTACCCGACCCCGGCCCACGTTTTTTATAATGCATACAATTGACCCAGTGGTTTCCTCGACCCTGGCTTACGTTTTATACAACGCATACAACTGACAGAGTGGTTTCCTCGACCCTGGCCCACGTTTTATACAACGCATACAACTGATAGCTGTGCTGCGACGATGTGTTCACAGTGCCCAGTTGATACGGCGATGATGCACAGCATCTAAAACTAGGAGCGGTTAGGAACCGTATCAGCTAGGACTGGTCACTGGCCAGAGGACGGGGCACGACAGGATGTGCACTGGTGGCCCACTACAGCCTTACCTCATGGCCCGGACGTCACAAATCGGTCACAAGAGCCATTATGTACCAGATGAACTTTGAAGCGTAATTTACCGTAAATGATGACGAACATCGGGATCCTGTTTTGATAAACAGTAGACGTCGGAAAACATCGTGTTTATCTGTAGCGCTTGCAAGAGTTATCCATTTTCTGATGAAAAGAACAGTAACTTCTTTATTTGTGAACTATCCTACGAGAAACCTGATTAGATTATCAACTGCACAATATTTGTGGAAAACAAGTGTTGAGAAAAGTGGGTTTTGGAACGTCAACACAATATTTAGTCAATGGAAATTTGAGAAACTTAAAAAGTGTATTTCTGGTAGAATGTCGGATATGTATGATATAAAAACTGGACAACACAATCTATTTCAAACGCTGTTTGTCCAGCGTGGTAAACAGATCCCTAAACCTTGAGGCTTAACAAACACTGAAACCATATCAAATCTCGTTTATTCCGACATGCGGCTCTGTATTTCAACTAAAACAGGAAGAGCAACAGAAAAACCTGACGAATCTCACTTGTTTACGCAACATGTTTAAGCCTGTTTCTTATCATATAGAACTTTTCTGAAAGGTTCAGATAAAAAATGGATACTAGTTCTCGAATAAAACTATTTGTTCATAGTTTCAGATATCAAAGTGCGGTTAAGCAGAGACCATATAATAGATGGTGTCTTGGATAAGCGACAACGATTTGCCATTTTGCAATGCTATTATCGTGAAGCATAATCTCATGTCACGAAACATTCTGCTTGAGCAGGAACTAGTAGAGACCACTCACAAGAAGATCATCTGCCCAGGCTTTGGGAAGACCGCTGACCAATTACCGTTTACCAACAAACATGGCGTGACGAGAAACGGGGGTGTGCCATTGTTGTGCCATTACCACTTGTCAACAATTGCTTCGATTCTACGCTCAAGTCATAAAGCGCCCGGACTGACGACACAAGGGTCATGTGACCATCTGCCGCGTGCACCCACGACTCCGTTGATTGGTCACAGACAGCCACGCAAGTCTTATAAAGTCCTCTCTCCAAATTTAACGTGTTTTCATTAGCAACAGTCTTGGCTGTACATATACCCCTTCCCTGCCGGAACCATTCTGAATATACTACAATGAAGTCTCAAATCACCACCTATGTGAACGTGGTGGTTCTGACAATATGTTTCAGTTTCTTTGTCGCAAAAGGTAAGTTCCATGTAGTTTACTGGTTTATGATTTATGAACTTGATGGCTGAAATTAAATGATTTATGTTGTCCATGCCCTTGTAAATGCATATCTGGATAAAATTTCGATTTCTGTGATAGGTTCGTATTTTTATACAATCATAAGTTTCTTATTAAAAGTATCATCTTGATTACGATGAGCGCCATTCCAAATATTGTATGTGTTTTGTTATGCATCGTACCAAGAAGCATAATTATATGATGTAGGTACACATGCTTCAGTTCATTGGGTAATGGGTGTCACCTGTAGGGCCGAATGTGTTTACCCTTTTCGCGAACACCTGGTGTCATCATTGATTTTCAGTGCTCCATTCATATAATTTTCACATACATTTACATCAACTAGAATAGGTCTTTGAGAATAGTCAGACTGGGTATTCCTTTGAAGTGACGTTTTATATTTGTTTCTATATTATTTCCTGTTAAACAAACTATACTACACTGATTGTTTGTAGGACCGGTATGTTCACGTTGTTAAAACAAGTCGAATTCGATTCACGTGAATTCCATTAGATATTACCGTTCGCAGAACAAGATATTTGCTGATTTCAATTTGATAACAATGTCTGTGACATATTGATATGACCAAGAGAACATGAAGTGAAAAGCTTAAATTATTAGTTATTTCGATTTCGAGAACCGTTAGGTTCATTAGCTGTAACGGTACTTGTGTGGTAATTTATATTTAATCATAGCGTTACATATTCATGAAAGTAGAATGCTGAGCAATTGCGGAATAAATGTCACCCAATGTCACTCGCATTCTGACACGTTTCATAGAGCTTGCGTTAGAGGTAAAGGTGAAATATAATCACACCAGCTAACAAGCGTTGATTGTTACTCTGATGCCTCTATAATCAGCAGGAAACAATGCGAATGTTGTAGCTATAGTTTTCACGTGTGTGAACCATGCATACAATTATATCATCCATATTTGTGAGCGGTGGGGTAACCAAGCGATTAATCCTAAAGCGCTCGCTTGTCAGGCCGAAGACCCGGATTCGATTCCCCACATGGGTACTATGTGTGAAGCCCACTGCCGGTGATATTGCTGGAATATTTCTAAAAGCGGCGTAAAACCAACTCACTCACTCATACATATCGGAAACATTCATCATAGGAATGGTTATTTGCCAAATATTCACAGCATCATGTGAGCACGTTTCTGAACGACTCCTTTAATGTTGATATCCAGAAACGTGCCTTCAACTGGACAATGACTTTGGTGCAGTGGGTTTGCTGCGCCAATATAAGTGAATTGTCGCACGATAACAATGCAAGTATGATATGTCCAAGATATTTTTATGGATGAAACTTCTTTGTTAATTTCTCTCACGACGTTTCGAGACCATTCCAGGTCCCTTCATCAGGTGATGAAGGGACCTGGAATGGTCTCGAAACGTCGTGAGAGAAATTAACAAAGAAGTTTAATCCATAAAAATATCTTGGTGAAGGGACCTGGAATGGTCTCGAAACGTCGTGAGAGAAATTAACAAAGAAGTTTAATCCATAAAAATATCTTGGACATCAATGTACAACTTCTAAATGCCACTGAAAGACAAGTATGATATGTTCTATACTGAGCGGGGGCGGTGGGGTAGCCTAGTGGTTAAAGTGTTCGCTCGTCACGCCGAGACCGCCCCCTTGGTGTAGTGGTTTGAGCGTCCGCCCGGAGAGCGGAAGGTCGCGGGTTCGATCCCCGACCGCGTCATACCAAAAGACGTTAAAATATGGTACTTGTTGGTCCCTGCCTGGCGCTCGGCATTGATGGGTACAAAAAGGACTGGTCGGCTCGGAATCTGAGTTGGGTATTCATGCTTCACTGCGGCATGGTATCTCAGTGGGCTAGCACTATAAAACCAGCTTAGGTCTTGGCTAGTACAAGCAGCCGCACATCCACATACACACGCATGCACGTTGTCATATGAGCGAAATATTCTCAAGCACGGCGTTAAACCCAATTTCACCTCACCTCAGCTCGTCACGCCGAAGACCCGGGTTCGATTCCCTACATGGGTACAATCTGATTCTGGTGTCCCCCGCCTCGATATTGCTGGAATATTGCTAAAGCGGCGTAAAACTAAACTCGCTCACTCAGAGGAATTTTCTTATTTGAAGAAATTAATTATATTGAAAATGAGTAGTACAGGGTAAGTAAAGGCACTATATCGCACCACACTTCCCTAAATGTAAATAAAGCACTTTTCTCAATAATACTAACTATCTAACTTAGGGAAGCTATCATATAATATATTCCCAAAACTATAACGTGTTTAGATTACAATATTGAAAGAAAAAGTTCGAATGAATTAACGCAACGTTGCATTAAATCGACTCCCGCGCCCTCTACCGGCCGAACATTATTTCAAGCGAACCTCATAGAGTTATTTCCATTGGGGCGCTCTTTACGAATATCCTACGCACAACTTGTTGTGGAAATCAGTTCGGCAAAGACCCACAACACCGCTTGCGACAGTTTTCGATGTACGGAGCAATTGTCTACATTCCATATATGGCAAGAGTTCTCTGTTTGGAAGCTTCATCAATTTGATCAATAGGAAGATAAAGTGAGTGCATATGCCCCAATATAATACTATAGGCCCAAATATTGTCGAAAATGTGTGACATTGTGCCTTTAATATGGGCGAATACCATACCAGGTCTAACCTGGCGCATCCGCTGATTCAGCTATGGTGAACCATGCGAGGTGCACGAAGCACGCTCTTTTGTGAAAATGCGACTTTGTGGTGTCACGTGACCACAATTTGTGCCTCACCAACAACATGTGTGCAGACATTGCTGGTGATTATGTTACGGTTAAATAATTGCCGTGACAAAAGGTTTAAGAATCCCCTTTGAACCAGCAAAATATAACACAGACAAGTCTAAAATATTCAATAATATATTGAGCAAACTATCAGCAAGCTACAATGAATCACAATACAGGGCCTAGATTTTCGAAGCTCTCTTAGCGCTAAGATAGTCGTAAGTTAATGTTAATGTATGGCACTTACGACTATCTTAGCGCTAAGAGAGCTTCGAAAATCAAGGCCCAGATTTCTAGTACAATGCAATTGAATCACAAATCTAAAGTAATGGGTCACATGTAAAATATTAACTCACCAGAGTAGTATAACCACAGTGAGATCAGATATTCTAAATAGAGCTTGTTTACAAATTAGAGCAGTCAGGCACAAAGTGTCAGGGTCAGACGATGGCGATGTGACGAAGGACAAAGGCAAACAACGATGGGCTACTTTTCAGTGAAAGATCCATGTAATTCCGTATGTTAGTCCGTGTGTCAGTCCTTGCGTCGCACCACACAACAGCCAGCCTGACACTGACACAGATTCTCGAACTTTCCAGCAAAGCATGGCTGTATCATTAAACACTTAGATCTTTCTCGAAACATGTTGAACATACGACACGACGATGTCAACACATAAACATCCGATCAAGGGAGGTAACTCTGGAGCGCTATCATAAAGGCGTGCCGCTAAAATACTGTTGCCACTGAACATATCCTCAAGTTACCATTTTTCGACGTTCTCCATTATTCGACGACCGTTATTATCGTGCGATTTTACGAGAACACGTGCGAGGTCAGAGGCCACAAGGCGCTGTCAACAACAACACAACCTCCGCTACTCGTAAAACAAAATCTGGCACAAATGGAAATACGAAAGGTAGGTTAAACATAAAAGTACACACAATACTCCCTATAACACTGAGATTAGTTATTTCAAAAAAGATCTCACTTCTAATGTCGGATTTCTCTGCTTTGAATTGCTTCAATTCACTCAAAAGTCAATCGTCAGCTAGCCCAACTAATGCCTTCCGTAAATACACACTTTTTAATGACGTCACATGGTCGGCGCTAAAAAAACTATGGAAGGTTGGAAGGGCCACTTCTTACGATCAATTTCTTTAAGACGAATGTGTAAAATGAGCGATGGTTAACTTGATAATACATAAATACCATTATTAATGAATTAAATAGGGTAAACAGTGGTGGTATATATTGTTTGCAGCCACCATCATCGGCTAGAGGTTCCTATAGAGTTGGGTACTCCCAGGAAGATTTGCATAACGCATACATCATGGTAGTTGAAGAAGATGTCGCTGTCCAACAAGCAGCAACACGATGGGGGGTTCCAATTACCACGTTAAAAGATAGAGTGAGAGGGAGGTCCATATTGACACAATTAAATCCGGCAAGTCTACGATGTTCACACAAGAGGAAGAATCACTTCTTGTCGACCATATCAAAGTTATGAGTGAGATCGGCTACGGCTACACGAGGCAAGAAACAATCAACTTGGCCACCGATTATGCTCAATATTTAGGTCACGGGGATAGGACCACGCGCCTCAGTTTGCGATGGCTGTACAACTTCCTGTCACGTTGGCCTGAGATCGAAAACCTGAAACCTAGAAAATTGGAATACGCAAGAGCAAGAAGTGCTACTCGCTCATCTGTAGACAATTATTTCAACGAGCTGGAAAAGATCATGAATAAATATAGTTTCCAACATCGTCCTCATCAGATTTACAACATCGATGAAAAGGGTTTACAAACTGACATTACGCCACCGAAACTTGTTTCGTCAACCAGGTGTAAACCGCAGGCTGTTACAACTGGAAAATCCAAAACTGTAACTGTTATAGGCGCTGGAAATGCTTCTGGAAATGCAATTCCACCGTATTTCGTCTTCCCTGGTCAACGCATGCGTGATGACTTGATGGAAGGTGCATCCCCTGGTGCTGACGGAACTGTATCTGAGACTGGCTGGTCAAATACAGACATCTTCAATATCTACATGAAGTCTCATTTTGTGAAATATGCTGCCACAAGCTCGGCTGAATCTCTACTTCTCGTCTTGTATGACGGACACAAAAGCCACGTCTCTATTGGTCTAATTCAGTGGGCAAAAGAACATAACATTGTTCTGTTTGTTCTGCCGCCCCATACCAGTCATCTGCTGCAACCACTCGACATTGGCTGCTATGGACCCGTCGAAGCTGGATGGACATCTGCATGTCACAGGCACCTGCGAGAGTCGGGCGGAAAAGCTATTACCCGATATGATGTCTGCAAGATCGCCTGTTAAGTCCTTGCTTCAACTCTGACGCCGCAAAACATCAAAGCATCCTTCAGACGATCTGGCATTTTCCCATTTAACGCCAGTGTTGTATCAGATGAAGCTGTTGCTCCTTCCTTGACCTTCAAGTCTCATAGGTCATCGAGGTCACAGCTGATATGGCTCAGGACCGTGAGTTTCTTGGTAAGAGAGGGGACGAAGTATTAGAAAATGTCCAGACAGCCAAAGTTCGAAAAACGGTCAGAAAATTGTCGGAGGAAAGCCCATCACTGAAAAATGACATCACCAAGAAACTCATTGACCATCTCGATGAACAGAAGAACAAGAAACCAAGAAAAACAGCTGTTCCAAGCACATCAGGGGTCGCAGGGGTTGTAGGGCGCAGCAGACGTACAACAACAACTGAGGCGAGAAGGCAGCGGGCAATACCTCGTTCCGTCGTCGAATGATGGAGAAACCAGGGTATATGACTCGAAGTGTGACCCACAACCAACACTCAAAACTTTAAACATCGTGACTCATAATTATTATCACCTAACCAATGTTATTACAAATTACAAAAAACACACTCTCGTAACAATTAGCAAGCCTTGAGAGATTAACAATTCTCATGCCCTGCCGGACACATGTTGAAGATGAACGTACAATTGGTATGCTCCAGGCAGGCCAGTCTACTGTGGCCGTTGTGCGTGTGATGAGATGCAGTAGACGGACAACTGACAAGCATCAAACGAAAACGACATATGATCGCCCAAGGTCAGGATGGCCATGTGTGACGTCACATGCAGAGGACAATCAAATTCGTCAACGTCATTTGCACAATCGTTTTACGTCCGCAACGTCAACCAGTACGGGGTCGCGTAACTGCCTGACGTCCATATTTGGGGCCGTGCAGTTTCTTTTTTTGGTCAAGTATATGATTTTTTTTAGGCTGCATTCAGTTAATTCATTTTCATTGGTGACTGCAGGCTGATATAAATAAGCTGGATATTTCTTTTTTTCTTAAGAATCTTGGCGAAATTTTCTGTGTTTAGCTTTTTTCCAATCCGAACAGAATTTCCCATTCACATGCAAAAGGGAAGAGATCAGAAAACAGAGGAGCACAATTAGTACCCATGGAGAGGGCTACGTCTTTCCTATATGTTTTAGCCCCAGAATTTACATAAATGCTTTCAGTGAGGTAGTTAGGCATTTTACATATTGTTTTCGTATTATCTTCACATGACATTTTGTTTCATTTTTAACTATTCACCCTAAACGTTTGAAGACAGTGTGTAACTATGGTCTCACGTTTTGTAACAAAAGCCTCATGGATCAAGGAATGAAGTGTTTCCTTAAGTTTTCCTTGCAGGATAGTGATCTACAACGCTGAACAATCAAGTGTATTGACAGAATTGCGCTTGGGCCCTTTATCATAGTGCTAATACTCAAACAGATCCTTTGAGTTTTTGGCATAAATTCCACGTGCCTCAACCACTTTCTGTGAATCTGAAGAAAGTCTCTTGCTGATTGTTTTAAGAATTATGGTTAATCTGTGAAACAGGGATTTGCTGATACATTTGCCGGGCCCAGCAAAACGTCTCTCTTTGTACGGTTTTTATGGAGTTTTAAAATCAGTACAAATGAGGAAATCTTGGCGGATTATATAGTTGAGCCCAAAAGTTGAGTCCTCGTCTGTAAGAAGAACGACAAACTTTTCAAGCTGGGAAGCCAAAGTATGCAGGACAGCTGGCTGGACAGAATGTATTAATTCTGTTTCCTCTGTGGATTTTATTGGTGACATCACGCACTGACCATGGACAGACTGACCATATGCTTCGACAACATCAATAACGATTTGAAGTTGTGACCCCAAAAGGCAGGATTGTACTCATGGTAGTTTGGTCCATATCTGACTTCATAACGGAGGGGCTTATTGTTAACAGCAGAGACGTCACCTGTGATTACATGACCAAGAGATTGGATTGGTTGGTTTCTGGCTTAACGCAGCAATATTCCAATTACTCAGCAATGTTCCAGCTATGTGGCGGCGGCCGGTAAATAATCGAGTCTGGACCAGACAATCGGCTGACTGACTGACTGAGTTTGGTTTTACGCCGCTTTTATCAATATTCCAGCAATATCACGGCGGGGGACACCAGAAATGGGCTTCACTTATTGTACCCATGTGGGCCAGACAATCGGGGGATCAACAGCATTAACATTGGTCTACGCACTTGTGGCAACCCAGTCAGCGAGCCTCTTACGACAAGCATGGGTTGCTAAAGACCAATTCTAACCAAGGTCCCACCAGCGTGATCAGCGTGATTTACAGCTTGAGCCGCCTTGACCACGTTCTGCAACAGGGTCCTTGACCTGACCACTGTAGGTCAACTGGTGTTGCACAGGAACTTGAAATCGTTTGAAATAATGTGGGGCATTCTGTGAAACTGGTAATTATCCGAGGATCTTTCTTACATGTAAAACACCAATGCCTCCTTTTTCATGAATTTCAAACTCAAGAACGTGTCGTTGTTTAGTTAGTGGACTGTTTCGGGTTTGGTCAAATATCAAGAATATGCGTCGACCTCCTTGGGAGGCCAGCTGAGTCAATAATTTGACGTTTAGCATTTCTTTGATTAGAAAGACTGCCAATGTCTTTCATTTTCATAACTGTAACACAGCAGTTGAATCCAGTGGTTCAGCCTTGTATTTATGGCAATAAGATGGATGGTATATGTTCCGAATATCCTAACCATCCTGCAAAGGATGAAGTGATTTTCAGAAATGTTGGTTGACACAACCCGAAGCATTTCTCTTGATGCCCAATCAATGCTTGATGACTTATGTCGATAGCTTCATCGGTAGTGTCTATCCAACATTCGTCAGTCCTCACAGAGTACGTTCATTGTCATATTTGGCGTTTTCAGTCTAACATAATTGAATTGGTCTTCAAAAAGTTTGGGCAGCATGTTTTAGCTGTTACGATGGAGTTGAGTTCAAGATCCGTTATCAAAATAGGACAGGTATTGTGTTTCGGATAAGTTCAAACGCAAAATCACCTCCAAGTTCACTGAATATTTTTAATGATGTTAGTGAATGAATATTTTGTTGTAAATAGGAGTTGCCTTCATGTTTCGATTTCATGACGATTGCCATATAATCGTTGACTCTTTTTATTGAATGCTACTACGCAAGTGATATCGTTGTCAGATGTGTATATCTACTTGGTTCGTGTAAATAAAAACGTCCTATACTATTAACACCTCTATGGCAAAATTAGAGTAGACTGAACAAATTCGACCATATCAGGAGCATGTGCATATGATCATATGAGTGTCAAATGATAATGACTCCATGTGTTCGCGAGAGGATCCTGTATCCTGAGTGTACACATGATTCATCGTATTTCATTTATTATGTTATCGATCGCCTATAAGAGTGATCTATTTTATGGGGTTAGATTTTAACCCGTCACCGATGTCTTTCAATGGGGTTGGGAATTATCGATATGCATCGATAGTGGCACCGCTTATATAATATTATTGTGTGAATAAATATGCAACCCTCTGGCTTTTCAGACCTCCCACACAAATATATTCTTTAGATGCTACTAGTATAGTATAGCCCCCAATACAGTAATAATAATAAAAGTGCATTTATAATGCGCTAAACTCCATTCACTACATGAATGCTCACAGCGCTAACAAGCTGAAATCACAGTCTGACATATTATTACCCCGGATAACCCAAGCTGAGGAGGCACTAGAAGGTTGATAGTCACCGGAAACCCATTTTCTGGTGGGTGAACAGAGGAAATTTTGAACAATCTCACTTGCCTAAGGGTCAGGACTGACGTCCTAGAAACTCTCAGGAGTCAAGTTGCCAAACACCCATCCAAGGACTCTCCGCGCTCAACATTGTTTAACTTCAACTGATTTGTGACCTGAGCTCTATGCACAGGACCATACACCAGTGCTGTCTGTTGTAAGTGACTGTTAAATTGGACGTTTTGGCTGTAGGCTGTTTATCCTTCGCCCTATGACCTACACGACGGGATCGGGTTAAAATGCAGTTGAGGAGTTAAGTATCCTAAGTGTCATTACAGAGATACATATCACAGGAAGTAATTGCTACCACTTGATAGTAGGAATGTCACAGTCTGCGTAGTCTAGTAAGGGGATGATGTTTCGCACGTACATCAGCAGCAGCAGTCAAGTCATCTTACCGCCTGGAATGAAAAGGTCAGATCGTCAGAAAATACACGGATTGTAATGTGAGCATTTATCCACTCCGTTCTCTGGAAAAGTGTTGTGTGATTTATTGTTGTCATTGCAATGTCGTGTATTGTCTTTAACGAAGCCCATTCCTGGTGTCCCCCGCCATGATATTGCTGAAATATTGCTAAAAGACGTCTTCGTGTCTTGAGACGTCAACCCCGGAATGTTCAAGAGCTTGGCTCCATGTTGGTATAGCAAAAGCGCAGGTTGCCTAAAGCTATGTTCGCGGGTGTGAACAACGTTGCATTACTGCGAGAGAGGGCATAGGCGGTACCGAACAAGCTACAATACAGATGGCTAATATGTGTGAAATACAACAATGACCCCGTCGTGATACTGTTGGTTGTGGAGGGTGCACCTTAATGCCTAATCAAGTTTTATTATCTTGCCTCACACATAAATGTCATTTTCTGATTGGCTGAGCGCTCTTCTATTATTTTCAATGTACCCCGCTTACAAGCGAGTAACATTTTCTATGTACCATGCTGGGAATGCCGAACTGATTTGGTACTTCGTAGTAGTCATTCTCTATCTCGAATAACATTGGATCACGTATGATGTACGGAAATTACCGATGTTTTCCGAATGCAAAGCGATGGAAGGGAGATAAAGATATATATGTTTTTCTTGTCGTCTTGTCGTCTGGAACTCCATACTATGAACCGATACCCGTGCTTCAACCAGTTCAAAGTTACCATTCAGGTACTAGTATTCGGTAACATAAATATATTGTTCGATGGTGCCTCGGGGCCCATGGGTTGATGTACCCTCGATGTTTCTTTATGTTCCCCTCGACCTTCAGCCCATGTCCCCCTCGAGACCAGTGAACAACTTATAGCGTACGCACTGTTCCATACCACGCCACGAATGCACTGTGCCATACTACCCCACGAATGCTCTGTAACATAACACGTCAGGTATACACTGTACCATACCACGCAACGGATGCTCTGTACCATACCACACCACGAATGTACTGTACCATACCACACCACAAATGTACTGTACCATACCACGCCACGAATGTACTGTACCATACCACGCCTTCAACGTACTGTACCATCCCACGCCAAGGATGCTCTGTACCATACCACGCCACGGATGCTCTGTACCATACCCCGCCAAGGATGCTCTGTACCATACCACGCCACAAATGTACTGTACCATACAACACCACAAATGTACTGTACCCTACCACGCCACGAATGTACTGTACCATACCACGCCACGAATGTACTGTACCATGCAACGCCACAAATGTACTGTACCATACCACACCACAAATGTACTGTACCATACCACGCCACGAATGTACTGTACCATCCCACGCCAAGGATGCTCTTTACCATCCCACGCCAAGGATGCTCTTTACCATACCACGCCACGGATGCTCTGTACCATACCACGCCACAAATGTCTTGTACCATACAACACCACAAATGTACTGTACCATACCACGCCACGAATGTACTGTACCATACCACGCCACGAATGTACTGTTCCATGCAACGCCACGAATTTACTGTACCATACCACACTACAAATGTACTGTACCATACCACGCCGCGAATGCACTGTACCATACCACGCCACAAATGCACTGTACCATACCACGCCACGAATGCACTTTACCATACCACGCCAAATATTCACTGTACCATAGCAGGAATGCACTGAACCCTACCACGCCACAAAATGCTCTGTGCCATGCCACGCCAGGCACGCACTGCACCATACCACGCCAGGCACGCACTGTACCATACCGAGGCAGGAATGCTCTGTCTCATGACATCCTGAAACGTACTGTACCATACTGCGCAAGAAAGGTCATGATTCAGAGATTGGCATGACACTGCTACAGGAATCTCCTTGACTCTTTCTTGGCAACGATTAGTATCGTAAAGGACTGGCCCTTCTGGAATTTTGAAATGACATAATGGCTCTACGCAGAGACTTGCCATTGTAAGGATGACTACTTCAGCTGGGGTTCACTGTAGTTGGATGTTGTAACAGTGATCAGTTAATGCAATATAGAATGCAGATTGATCCGTTAACAGGGCAGATAATGACATGGGCTTGGAGAATATGTAAAGTACTACTAGTAGGTTATCATCATCAACATCATCATCATCATCATCATCGTCAACACATCAACATCATCATCAGCATCGTCTTAAGGTCAGTTGTAGTATGGCTAGTACCCGCCCAAAGGAGTTGAGAATGCAGGTGCAATGCAAACAGATCCATTGACCATGCAACCTGTTATGGAATAGTAGTGAGTGAGTTTAGTTTAACGCTGCACTTAGCAATATTCCAGCTATTTGGCGGAGGTATGTAAATAATCGAGTATGGACCAGACAATCCAGTGATCAACACCATGAGCATCAATCTGCGCAATTGGGAAACGATGACGAGTGGAGTAGTAGTAATGGTAGTAATAGGAGTAGTAGGGTAGTAATAGTAGTGGTAGTAGTAGTGGTTATTGGTTGGTTGGTTGTATAACGCCGCCATATTGCAGCTATATCGCGGTCTGTAAATACTCGAGTTTGGACTAGACTATCCAGTGATCAATATCATGAGCATCGATCTACTCAGCTGGGATACGATGACATGTGTCAACCCAGTCAGCGAGCCTAACCCCCCGATCCCGTTAGTCGCCTCATACGACAAGCATGGTTACCGACCCGGATCTTCACGGGTCAGTAGTCGTAGTTGTAGTTGTAGCTGTAGTGGTAGTGGTAGTGGTACTAGTAGTCAAAGATTGACGAAACAGTTTATTCCAGCTTTCTCTCCCCAGTGTCCGCCATATACTGTGTACAGTGCAGCAGCGAGACCAACCCATACTGCCAGGTGCCGGACATGATTGACCCCATGCCTTGCCCAGCTGACCACGACTTCTGTGTGACCACTGTTGTCTTCATGGGGAACTTGATAAGTGGAGGTGAGCAGTCGTTTTCTATCTGTTATGGATTAAGCGTGTGTAATTGTCTGAGTGGATGTAACGCCGCATTTTACAATATTAATGTTAATATCTGCAGATCTAAGTGGTGTATAATTTTGGTCAATCCCACAAGCACGAGGACGGTGGCCAACTTGGAAACACATTCAAACAAGTCTGGGATTCGAATCCACAGTCTCTGCTAGGTACGGAGGTCTGTAAAGCAAATTCCATCTCTTCAAACGACTTCAGGGCACGATCCCTTGTGGAGTGAATAAAAGAGGCCGACCTTTTACAATAAAATACATCGTAAACCACGACGGAACCAGTGTCTTTGAAATCCGGATTAAGGGATTGCAGTGGAAAACGAATAGTGGACACACAGTAATGACCCATTAAGCGGATTTAAAGAGAAACAAAACTTTAAGTTGTTCAGCCGCGTAATCACCGGATACCAACTAGCGTCAACGACTCCCGGAACAGTAGTTTGGATCAGCTGGGGAGGACCTCGTTGACAACTAGGGGAATCCCCTTGAATTCTCATATTTGATCGCATTATGCTTACAAAACATTTCGTCAGGCAAACTTGTATATGTGTGTAAATGTGTATGAACAGATATCTACTTCTGTATACAGTAATTACTTGTACGTATTATTTTGGCACAATGATGTTCAGTTAATGATCTCAAAACTGTAACAATCACATCTTTGCGCCTCTGTACAAACACCATACTTTATTCAAAGGATTAGCCGGTAATACGTTGATTGGAGATGGGGCTGGGGAGGCACAGAATATTTCAGGCACTACTGAAGTTCGCACGTCTTGAGACCTACTACATTCCACGAGTATATGGTAGAAAATTAAAGCAGTCCTGTTTTAAGTCATACTCATCTATGCATACCTGGCTGAGCCGAATATCCATGACAAGTTCCTGCGACTTAAGTTGAACCATGTGATCTAACAGCCAACACTTGTCGGGCACCTTTGGATGAACCCTCAGTTACAACAGCTGCAGACCAGAAATTGCAAATATTTGTCGCAACATTCTTGCCAAATTACTTGATCCGCTTGTCGAAAATTGTTTTCTTCCAATTCTGAATTCTCTTCTGTCAACGATATGTCTGATATTCCATAGTATTTTTGTTCATGTAATTTCAATATAAAATCTGATTTGCTGATTCAGAAACAGAACTCAACGATAAAAATCATTTGTACAGATTCAACGTTCACTCTCGATGTGAACTTTTCATTCCTTTACATTAACTGTTGCGTTTCCAAGAGCAAAGACCCAAAATCAGGTAATGAAAACAATAACCGGTTCTTAATTAAGGAGCTGAAGCAAGAAAAGATATATCCTGGATAGAACTTTGCTTTAAATTAAGGTCCTCTGGGCAAAACATCAATAATCGATCTGGAAAAAAAGAAAACACAAAAGAAAAAAAATCTGATTCTTTGAAGTCAAATTTAAAGATTTGGCCAAAAAGGACAAGAAGTTTAAACATATATCTGATATTCAATACAGATGAAAAACATTACAGGCAACTAAATGCAGCCAAAGGCCCGCTATGGATTGCAGTGGGGTTTTGGGGGAACAGTTGTGCTCTTTACCCGGCAACTGCAACAAAGTAGTTGCTATGACTGCCAAGGATCTTAAAGGAGGAAAGGGTAAGATGAGAAATTTTAAAGCTGACGTTTTTGGATTAGTAGTGCGTTATACCGCCATGATTGGTCAAACATTCATTCACTCGACGGTCGACGGGGCATATTGCGTGTGGGTCTCCCTATGGCGATTTCAAGGAGTCTGCCCCATTTCTCCAAGCCAGCGGTCTCGGCGGTCTACCATATTGACGTTCATGTATCCCTATCATGTCCCAGATATGATCAGTGACGAAAAGATTGCTGGCCATGACATTCTATTGTTGTTGTGTTTCCGGAGGTGAGCGTTGACGATTCATGCACGGTGGATACGGACGTAGTGGTCATCAAAGGTTAGACGTCGATCTACACGAATCAGTCGACCTTGTACTGGTTTTCAATTCAACACATCTTTTTACAAAGTTCTGATGTTCGTATTTAAAGCCCTCCACCATCATCATAAGGTATCAACCGCGGAGAATGCTACAATCCGCTTCCACTTAGCAGCTAACCAAACCCCTAACATCTTCAGGCATTCCAGCATGAAGTAAAAGCCCTGCTGATCCAAAGAGCCTATCACCTGCGCCTTTGAGCCACCTTTTGATTTTAGGCGCCATATAAATTTTAACTTTATTCTTTTTACTCTGTTGACCTCTGACGCCCTGGTCTAAGTCGACCGTCAATATTTTGAGTTTGTTAGCACCTATTAGCACACAACCCTGTGCACTTAAAAGAACCAACAAATTCGTATATGACCAGATGGTGGCCACATGAATACGTGCAAAGACCTAGTTGCGGGTTCAGCAACGTGCTGTAAACTTGGACAAAGTACTGTGACTATGTGTGCCTGTCCACCCAGCTGTGAATGGGTACCTCGCAAGGATGGGAAAGCCGCAATAACTCGGTGCGCCTTGTGGCAGCAAGAGTTGTATGATCCCCAGGGAGCTGAGATTGATAATAAGATGTGTCGTTGAGATTGACATCCAATGATCGAGGGAAAAATACCAGCGCCTTGAGCATGCACTATTGCGTGGATATGTTCGCTATATAAATATCTAATAATAACAATAATCACTGGAAAAAAGTCCACATTTACAAGCTTGGAAATATCTTGGAAAGATGATGTTTCCAAGACATTTCCAATTTTCTTATTAAAAGGGTAAGTTATTTAAATCTGCTGAGCTGTAGGTTTGTTAAACATGTCGCGATGTGATTATCGCTCTTACACAACTGAGAGATTCGTCAACAGTGTGGTATGCACAGGCGGTGAAAGTTGTATTGTATTGAATTTGGTTGGTTGCATATTGTTTTATGTTGAGCTGTCAATTTGTATGAATGTGTGAATGAGGAACCTCGCATAATTATGACATTAAAATCAGACTGAAATTAACATGATTCCATGGTCAAAGTCGCAATGTTGGTGAAATGGTAGTACATGTATACGGAAGTTTGTTTCAGATTTTTTATAATCCCTTCTTTTATGCAGATAAAATTATTTAAAAATTAACGAATAATGCCATGCTTCTCTCAGAATGAGGGAAGATAATTTATGTAGTGTTTCTTATCAAATTAGATATTTCTTTTTCGTCTGAACAGAATTCACAAATGACATATGTTTTGTGTGAATGTGTGTGCATACACTCATATATAACATCTAACTTGATAGGTATTTGAAGAACGAACTGAACTGGAACAGTAGCATTTCTCATGTTATCATGTGAGATTCAAAACATTGAATGAAATAAATGTTGTACGATGAAATGGATCAGAGAACATTATAATGGCATAAATGACGCTTAATGACACATGTAAATACAATAAATATATAATCATTATCTTAGTTAACTCATGACCAGACACATCAAACTAGTACTGATAGATTTATATCTAATATGTAAAAATACAGTATTTCTTAGTACCCGAAATAGGATTACATGAATTCGGAATGAGATGTTTTAATCTGAAATCAAATTATTAGGATGCAGTTTACTAAAGTAGAACTTAAATAATCTTCAAAAGTTTGGTCATTCGCAAACTGAATCAGATCTCACTTATACTGCAGTAAACAGTATGGGGATACATAACGTAAAGTCGTACTTTAAGAATGTGGTGTCCTCCCACTTTGCCAGTTTCATTGTCAAGCAATTAATTAAAGTTAATGGTGCAACAAAGGGGAATTAGTAGGGTATTCCAAACTTTGCCAATTTATTTCATTTTACAAAATTTACAAAAATATATACGATTCATGGTATATATAAAGTTACAGATACACAAAAATAAACAAATTATACATATATAACGTAATAGTTTATAGTCACATAATGTTTCTTTAACATTTTTATCATTTTAAGCAGATGATTAGTGTTATAAATTTAGTTACAGATAAATAAATGATACATATATAACTTATAATCATGTAATGTCATTTTAATCAAATACAAACACAATACAAATATTTACAATCCCACTAAGTGGGAGACAGCATAATAAATTGATAATTGAAGCTACAAATTGTGAACACTTACTAGTATTGATTAAAATTGTTTTGCATGTGAAGAACACTGTTCATGGCTCACCACGCTCAGAAAAGGTTCACTCTCACTTAGCCAGAGTTTTCCTAAAAAGGTCTTGTTAAGACAACATTGCACTATGGCTAGGTGGGAGATGCGAGCCAGGTAATTAGCATTAGCCACTGAAGCGTGACCCTTTGTTCTAGGGCTATAGTGTATATCTACAATGCGACAGGATTGAAGATGTATGCAAGTGTGTGTATAGTTTAAACAATATATATTCTTGTACCACTAGTAGTGTACAGTGGGATTGACAAACAGTGTTTCCCCTATATTAATGTCGCTCCCCAAACTAATACATATTACAACGGTCCTTCAAAGATTAGATAATGCAGTGTCCAAGTTGCTGCATCCCAGTCTAATACGACAATGTAAAATGTAGTTATTTCTCAATCCATAGTTCTGCACAATTTCGTGTCCACAAGGCAGTCCCATCGCCCAGTGTCACTAGACAATTGGTCCATACAGGAATACATATGTGAATGGAATTTGTAAGTGTAACAGTTAAAATGTTACCTTGTCGTACACGTGTTGAGTGGTATTGGTACTGTTTATCACTGTTAAAAAATGGATGCTAACATACATAAATAGGCTTGACTTAGAACTGGTTCTTAACAAGCAGCAAAAAAACATGACTTTAGAACCGATTGTTGACTTTTTGAATAGGCTAGGATTTAGAAGTGGTTACTAGCACTCAATGATTAGGCTGGTATTCAGAAGTGGATACTTGCACTCGATATATGTGGTGTCCATGTGTTTTTACTGTATACTCAGTAATTGAGCGATGTTTAGCATTTAGTAAAAGAAAATTGTATGTAGCTTTTGTGGATTTCAGAAAAGCTTTTGATTCTGTTGATAGAGATAAAATGTGGAAATTTCTTAGAAATAGGGGTCTTAAAGGGAAAATGTTTGATATTATCAGGTCAATGTATTCAAATGTAAAGTCTTGTGTTCGATGTGATGATGCTTTCAGTGACTATTTTGTCCTACTGGTGTACGACAAGGCTGTGTTCTAAGCCCCATACTTTTCTCATTCTTTATCAACGAACTATATTTTGACGTTATACAACCCGGCAGACAGGGCATCCAATTATTTCCTGATCTTGTTGAACTTTTTATTTTACTTTTTGCAGACGATGTGATCCTTATGTCAAGTACTGTTATTGGCCTTCTGCGACAAACTGATACACTTTCATCTTATTCAGATTACTGGCGACTTGATGTTAATCTTGAAAAGACCAACATTGTTGTTTTTCGTAAGGGTGGTCCAACGGCAGCTACAGAAAAGTGGTACTATAAATGTGAACGTATGACCGTTGTTAACGAATATAAATATCTAGGGATACTGTTTACACATACACTAAATTTGAATAAATCCATTATTAATTTGGCAATTAGAGGGAAAAGGGCCCTACTTCAATTGCTCTCTGTTATATCAAAGTTGGGGGTTGTTGGTCCCAATATATTTTTCAAATTGTTTGATTCCCAAGTACAGCCTATTCTTCTTTATGGGTCTGAAATTTGGGGCTACAAGGAATTTTATGCCATTGAAAAGGTTCACCTTCTTGCATGTAAAAGGTTTTTAAATGTTGGGATGTCTACCCCTAATAATATGGTGTACGGTGAATGTGGGAGATTTCCTTTTTACATAATTCCTTACTCTCGCTGTACTGGTGTAAAGTAATAAATATGCCAGAACATCGTCTGCCCCAAAAAACCTACAATATGATTGTCCATCTTGATAATATTGGTAAAAACAATTGGGCAACCCGTATTCGTAATCTTTTGTTTAGATACGGCTTTGGATTTGTTTGGTTATCCCAAACCCTGGGCGACGTTAATGCATTTATCAAACACTTTCGTACCAGGGCTATCGATATCTTTAAACAAGACTGGCATTCATCTTTATATGAAAGTTCAAGATATGATTGTTATCGTGAGTTACATGAACCTGAATCGTATCTATACAACTTACGTAGTAAAAAGCTTCGTAATGTTTTCATACGCCTTAGACTTGGCCTAAATGATTTATATATCAATCAAGGAAGATATTCATCTATTATAAAATCACAAAGGTTCTGTCCATTTTGTAATAATGTAGAGAATGAATAACACTTTCTATTTCTTTGTCCTGCATATAATGATTTAAGGCAACTGTATTTTCCACAATGGCTACAATCAAATATTAATGCTACAAAACTGTATTCAATACTTTCATGTAAAGGGACATCCCTTTTATAATATAAGGTAGCTCTATTTATTTATCACGCGCTTATATTGAGAAGAGATTTAATTAAACGTGTGTGTCGTATGTTGTATATGTTGTACATATCATACATATTTATTTTGTATATGGGCCTCTGGCCTTCATGCAATAAACTGATTGATTGATTGATGTGTGTGTAATATGACAGCCAAAGAAGCATCATTTGTTAACATTTTCAGCCACCATTTCTCATAATTTTCTTAATACACTACATCTTTTGCACCAAGCATATTTGTATTTACAGTCTCTGTAAAATGTAAAGAAATTCAAATAATACCATATCAATGTATGTCACTTTAATATAAATTTAACTAATCTTACAAACTGAGCACACATAATATGAAACATTTAAAGAAATTCAAATACTACCATCCAAATGTGTCTCAATACAAAATTCACGAATCTCACTAATTGAACATTTTGTTGATACAGACTATATGGCTCATCTGGACATGCGTTATCAAAACACTAACCCTGGTCAGCCATATCCCACTCTGGCTATGTTAGAGACCTGTTTTGACAGAATCTGGCTACGTGAGAGGACCCGTCAGAAACTGGCAATAACCAGCCAGACATGACCTTGCTAATTAGGTTGTTAATTATAATCTGATATTCGTTAACTGTAGTCGGATTAACTACTGGCAAAGTGGGAGTAAATCAAGAATGCTGATCAAACAAGCATTGGATTACGATTGGCGTTGTGTTCTCAATGCAGGTTTTAACATTTTAAGTTTAACCATCTGCCAGTGGTAAAAAATGTTAGGACTGAATTAACGAAGTCAATGTACGTCTTTATAATTTGTCTTATAATCCTAATTAGTTTACTATCATATTTGTATGCATTTTTAAACTTAATAGAATGCCTATACTTATTGAATTTATAACATGATTGTAATATCTAGACATTTTATAGATTGCCAACGTGTATCATATTTCACACACACACCCTGAGTGCGACCTAGTGTATGTTGTCTGTCTCATTACACTTCACGGCAAAAAAAAATGATTCTGTTGAATGCCATAACAAATAAATAGAAACAAAATGCAAATATAAAAATTAAAACAGACTAAAGTTATAGCAACAGTATCAGGCTATTACCTTGTTCGGGGAATGTATCCATCAATATCCACATAAATGAATCAGATGCCATTCATCTGCAGCTGACAAAGTATCCTGTTCCATGTCATGTGTCTTTTAACAGTCTAATATGCGAAAAAGTGATCTATCGTTTCAGGTTTTTCACATTGGTGTATAGTCCCATTGGTCACCCAAGATAGCACACCTGGCAACTAATTGCATGATGTCCGCCATTCTTTAAAAAAGTAATTTAGTTAGCCAATAATGAGCAATCAATCAATGTATTGGCGGTTAATCCTTTGAAGGAAGGGCGTTGTTTTCACACAGGCAATTTACGACAGGGTGTATTCAGTGTAGATGAGTGAATCTACATACATATACACTACCTTTTGACAAATCCGCTGTGCAGGATATAAGCAATTAATCAATCAGCGTGTTATCGGTTAATCCTGTGATCGATGTTTGTTTTGTAACTCAGCTGATAATTCCTCTTACTGCACTTTCATGTGCGTATTACATAAGAAGTAATACATTTGCCACATCATACCTCAATTTATAATGATGAGTATTTACTCCAGACACAAGAAATGCCAAATGGGAACCTTTGTCGGGTAATCTGAGTGGTGTTATCACTAATTATACCTTTTATAAATTCATTTACTGACCATCAAGTGAATGATGACAAATAACGTGTAGGTTTACCACCACACAAGGGTTACAGCAAGAGAGTAGTAATCGCTGTATTGCGTGCAAGTTTGATTGCCTGAAAAAAAGCCAACTTATGGGCCGACACTGTTTTGAGGATACGAACGGAAATTCATTGTTACATAAGAAATATATGTAAGCATTTGCTGTGTACTTAGTTAAAAACTGTATATACCTATGTACCTACGTAAAATTTCAGATGTATTTTGCAATGGCAAAGTGGGGTTGTTTAGTTTATGGATTCAAATATATCAAATGTGCGTTTTTGATATCATAGCATACGTAATAGACATCATAATTTTACATGATTAGATATTGAGGTAAAAAACACAGAAATAGGATCAAATTGGATCAGTCACTAAACTATCCAAACATTTGAAAAAGCCTACACTGCTGGGATACTTTATTACAATCAGACAAGAACTACCGGAGATAGTTCAAATAACGGCATCTGATGGGCATCCACCCTTCCTAATGTCCCACTGATTAGTGTTGAAGAAATTCTGCCAAGGCGGACAGTAGCCCAGTCCCCGCGTCCGTCACTGTCGAGGGAGCAGGGGCTGACCAGTTTGCAGCTAGGTTTCGTAATTAGACTGTTGGCGAGAAACATTAATCGCTCTGGATCAGTGTCCCTTTAATGCTTTTCATATACTAGAATCTCATAAACTATTTGTCTCTGGAATCATCTGTGATATGAACTTGTGTACTGATTTCTCTAGAAATTATTCAACGTGATCTAAAGTGAATAATGTATTAAACATTTAGTCACCTTTTATTGTAAATGACCAAATTAATTAGTTACACTATAATTTATTAAAGAAGGAATTCATTTGGGATGTTTTTGCGGAGTGTTCCCCTTTTGCCAGTCGGGCAAGTTGTTTATTTAGGGATTAAGAGGATCACCAGACCATGTTAATTAGCAAGACAATGATGGGGGATGACTGAGGAGATGACCAAGCCAAGAAAAACACAAGTGGACTATCATTTGTATTTTGATGTTCAGCATATATAAATGACCCAGCAAACGAAAATACGGGGAACTTAACGATAGACTACAGAGAGAAAAAGACCATCTTCAAGCAGGAAGGAAGACCAGGATAGAATATGGAGATGCTTTTTCTCATCTTGTTGGACTTTAAAGTCAATTGTGTATGAACCATCATTGTGAACATTGATGATGTATGATTGTGATTAGTACCTTATCAATTTCTTATATTTACGCAGTTACATAAAGCTAAACATTGTGTACAGTTATGTATGTTATGTGTTATGTAGGATTGTGATTAGTAATTTATCAATTTATGTTTGCGAACATAAAAATACAAATGATAGTCCACTTGTGTCACTTGTGTAAATGGCCTGTGGTCTGTTCTCACTGTATCCTTGAGGGCGACAAGGAAATGGTCTCTGTAGCTTGTGATCAAGTCGTTACTGGTGTTAATCGTTGCTCAACAAGAAGGATAGCAACATCTCCAATGTGTTGTATCACGCTTGCTAGTCATAATTCGAAACTTATATCCCTGATACACTAAACTTCTACCACCTCGACCATTTGGAACAAACTGAACGTTCACCAAAGCATTTGCCATCATGGGATAAAGTGAAGACTTGTCATAACATGGCACCTAATATACCTTACAGTAAAACAACATTGTTAATTATTGCTGTTCGAGATACATGGAGATGTATGGGGAACATGTAGATGCAAGGAGAACAGCCATGTAATAACTGAACCAAAATCATTCCCTCTACTAGTGAAGGCCGTGTGGGATTAGTTACACAAACCCAGTCGGCCATGCCTCATAATCCTCTTACTCTTTAAATAAACAACGTGCCCGACTGGCAAAAGAGGATAACACCGTTTTTGCCTCAGTCCGCCCGTGTGTAGACAACATAAGCAATTTCATTATACAAGTTCATGATATTTCGTGAATACATCAATTGCATAACACCATCTCTGACCATAAACCCAAACGGCCCATCCCTTGTGACAGGTGTTAATTAGATGGTACCACTTAGAGAATGTATTCTACAACGATATGTCTATTATTCCCTGGCAAGGGTTCACTTTTATGACATGTAATAAACCCTGCCCAGTCAGTCAGTGAATCCGGTAAACTTTTATTTAATCCATGATGTAACGTAGGTCTATGTAATTTGTGTTTATACAAACAGTGCCAAGGGAAACATTATTTGCGCTTCTGTGGATAACAGTAAAACACACTTAAAACAGTATTTTAGAACATGCTAGCCATACTAGGGGGGGGAAAAAGGGCGGTCAATATAAATTTTTGACACTTAGAACAAGAAGGATGCAGATGAGTGAAGTTATACAATTATATAGAATTAGTTCCCAGTTGATCGCATAGGACCGCGAATAGAAAACACTTACTTTAAACATGATCCCAACTTTCAAAAATGTATCTCTTCACGCGTCAGATGCAATTACATTAATATAAAGCACAAATGGATAATGTCAAAATACGGCCTATTCCTGCAGTTCTCATGAATAAATATGTCACAGGCAAGATGCATTATGTATATCAACAATAAGAACTCGAACAGAACAAAAGATGCGTGAAATAGTCTATACACTCATGGGGATCCTTGGATTGAGGAGAAATTGAAAAAAGTGGTAGTAAACGCCTTCCTAAATTTCCAAAAATTTCCAAGCCTTGGAAATATGATATTTCCAATTTTGGAAATTTTGGAAATATGATATTTCCAAATTGGAAATTTTTGGAAATCACCATTTTTTTTCTTGTGAATAATAATAATATGGAATATTCCAGGGTGATTCCTATAGTCCTTTGCTGTTTTGTTTGTTTTTAAATCCTTTGAGTTTTCTGCTCAATAAAGAGCAGGGTTACCATCCCGGACCTCATCAGCACAGATCCCCAACACCGCTTACTCATCTCCTTTACATGGATGACATTGAGCTCCTTGCCAAAGGAGATACCAATTTGAAAGAGCAGGTTCTCTTTGTCGTGTCCTATTCTAATGATATTGGCATGACATTTGGACTCGACAAATGTAATATTCTTCATTTGAAACGTGACAAGGTAATTAATGATGGATCGGTCAGGTTAAAAGAATGAGGAGTTATTGAGCATCTTGTGGAAGTTCAGGCCTACACCTATCTTGTAATGCAAGTTCGAGACAAGCTCCAGAATACCCAGATGCTAGACAAACTTCGGCCGAGTATAAAGCTCGCTTAAAGAAAATCTGGTGCTCAGAACTTAATGCTAGAAACAAGGTCAAAGCCACAATACTTTTGCTGTGTCAGTCCTTTCCTATTCCTTTGGAGTAGTTGATTGGACTAAACTAGACATCCAGAGTCTTGACCACCTGACTAGAAGGATCATGTCTGATAACAGAGCTCACCACCGTCGCTCCTCTCTTAATCGTTTATATATGCCACTCAATTCTGGAGGTCGGGGTTTGATTAATGTGGAGGATCTTCATGATAGAATTTTATTGTGTACTTTCGCATTTATCGGATGATCCTCTGGTGATGCATGTCAAGACTCACGATGAAAGCAAGGAATTCCAGAGCTATTTTAAGCGTGCTAAGGTTGTTGGACAGATTCTGAAATTTGAGGTTGAATTTGTTGATGGCAATGTACTGCTGGGCGGTACAGCGATGGGAGTAAACCAGGAGAAGTTATTCACCAAGTCTGCCATTTGTGGAGAAGCTTTCTGAGAAACTATTGCATCGTGTGTACATGCAGTGCGTGGAACAGAATGGCAATCCAACCGACTCCTTCGCCTGGATGAAGCCGGCTGGTCTTAAATGTGAAACTGAGAGCTTCCTTTTTGCTGCTCAGGACCAGCCACTTCCCACTCGCAATCGCCTAAATGTGATTTTAAAAGAAAATATCAATATGATGATGGCACAAACAGCATATCTTAAACGACATGATTCCATTGCTCGTTGCTTTTACTATCGTCTTCGCCATGCCTGTGGCTTTGACTCCAGGTCCATCCATAGTATGACTCTGAACATGTCCACGGCGTCATGGAAAATGATGCTTTCAAACTTCTTTGGAATAGGCCCATATACAGCCTTAGAAGACAACAAACCTGATCATGTCCTTTTTGATAAAGCCAATGAATGTATTTATATAATTGAATTTTCTGTCCCTTTTGACAGCAACGTGATTGGCAAGATTCAGAAAAAGCATGCTAAGAATGCGGACCTCGCCTTTGAAATGTCTCGCTTGCACCCCAAGTACACTGTCGTCAGAATCCTATTGTTCTCGGTGCCCTTGGTTTTGTACCTCCTGATCTTGGTGAAGATCAGGAGAGTGCCAGGGATTTGAACCGGGAGCACAGCCCTTCTGGCACTCTGGGCAATGCAGACGGCTGCAGTGTTGGGAAGTCTACATATTCTCCGGAAAGTTCTTGGTGGGTTTGACTGCGCAGCGTTTCCTGGGAGAAGTCCCATTCGCTGTGTGGGCTGCGTGTAGAGGGGGCAAGGACCCTGAGCTGATGATGAGCCTTATCAGCCTGACTGTGCCAGGATCACCCGTACCCTCTCTGCTGCATACTATCTTTTATCCGTAAAACATAATATTAATAGTCAACTGATCACCGACTGTGAAACATTGAATATATTTGAAATTACACATTGACTTCTGCCAGTAACCCACAGGCCAAAAATACAATAAAGGAAATCACCTGTGTTTCAGAAATAATGGTCAGCAATCGACCTTCCTAAAGAGTCATAACCAGGAAGGCCACCCAACGCACGTGTGTAGCGCTACTGCAACACGTACAAACCTTTTGGTATGTTTGGGAGTAAAATAAATTACAGACGTATACGTACTTGCAGAGAATGTTTGTCGTCAAAACCTCTCTTAGTTCCAGTACTCAAAGGTGTGTTTTCAGTCTTCTCTTGACCGATGACAGATGACAATGTCAATGGGGTTTAGTCATGTCTAGATCATGGGATAGAAGTAGATGAGCAGGAGCTGGACACTTGATCGAAGTTGACATGACTTTGGCTTGAGATCTGATCCAGGAGAAAAGGTGAAATGCACTGAAAGCAGGTGTTTGAAGTCGATACCTTCGTGTATGTAGAAAGTAATGAATGTGGAATGCTTTTAGTAACGATGAATATTTTGTCTTACAAACATTTCATTAGATATTCCAATCAAAAGGCAATTGCAGTAATCTAGTCGTGGTGGAATAAGCTTTAGAACATTTAAGATGTTCCCAAAAGATTGAACATTTTCTTTCTTGCAGGTTAGGCAAGCTAAATACTATGCAACTGCAGTACTTTCAAATCAGAGTTGGATCTAAAATCAAACTCTTTAAAGGATGATTAAATACACATGCCACTGATATTATTACAGTGTTCCAATGCTCCATGTGCACAATCTGAGAGGAAGCAAGACTAGAGGCTGATAGGATGTCACAATGACACGTTGGCCATCCAACGCCAAAGCCTTTCCAGATAACGACATGTCTTTACATTGACACAGTATACTATAGATTTAAATGTTTCCAGCTGGACACTGCGATCGACGTGGGAGGTTCTGTTTTCTTGAATCCTACTTTCAAATGCCTGTCAATTGCCGTCTTTAAATACCGAGATGCAAGGTTAGCGACGAAGCTGACAATAATATTATTGTAGAGCTACGGTCATCTTCTGTATACATTCAGACGTATTCGAAACCATATTTTGTCCCTCTGAGCTATTACCCTGAGCTATATGATCAAACTTCACCATCAGCAAACTCTTAAAGCTTCTTTCATCACCCGTATTGTACCAGTGAATTACATTAAACTTCGACACACGTGATTGTATTTTCTAGCATCATCTAACTGGTTATCAGTGCAAAAAGTGATCTTGCTGCAATGGAAGATAGAACCATAAACACAAGCACGCACGCACACACGGACAGCCGGATATGGATTGTAGGACATCGTAAGACTTCAATTTTGGAAACTGTGCATTAATTCGTGCGTAAATTCGGTAAACAAGAATTTAAACTGCCGATGTCGAATTCTTTTGATAAAACATAGAATTTGTTCATCGGGTAGTACACTAAGGCGTTTTAAACGATATATTGACTTGATCAAGTTTGAACTCATTGCAGAATTAATAACGTCTTTACATAAAACTATAGTTATTACTCTAAGATCTGTAAGATCCACCTGAGTGGTAAGGGATTTTATCAATTCGGACGTTCTTCCTGCATAACGCTTACATGCCGTAATGTACTTGAAATACTTCTCACCGAACTCGCTCACAGTCTCATGTGTTACATGTTGGGTTCGCAAGAAAATACCAGAAAATGAAATCATCTCATTTGTTTGAGCAATGAGATGAGAACACACTTTATGGATGAACAACCTCGACGGATCGATACAGATTCTTGTATCGTTGTCAAGCAGGTATGACGCAAAGAAGATATGTTTGCGCGATGTATTTTCAAATAAATTCCTTTTAGAAGCCTAACAAGGTCGTTCCTTAGTCTGTACGAACAAGCTTCGTTTGAAATAAACCTATAAAACTGGCACATCTCACTCCGAGTTCGTGTTGAATAAGCGACGACAGCGTTGACGTTCTCTAAACTAAGAGGTACCTCTGTGACAGTTCATTCGTAAGGCTCGGTATGTACTTAATATGTCCAAAATAGCTAAAATAGGTGTCTTTACTGGTAGACGTATCCATGCTGGAGTCCGCCCTAATTTGGCATGCAGTGATCTGAAAAAGACTGTTCATAGCAGCGTTAATCTATCTGCTAATTCAGTGTTACATATTCCGTATTTGTTTGGGAATCCTGAATTATCTAATTCTGTAATACACCAGTTTTGAAAATAGAATTGAAAAGCCTTACAGGGTCGTTGTCGCGTCGACACGTTACGACTTCGTTTCAGCGAAACATATAAAACTGATACAACGACTTGGCTCTGTTACCTCACCCAAAATAAGTTTCATAAACGTCGTTGCCTATTGTCCAAAATAGTTAAAATTGATGTCTATCAAATGTCAACTCTTCCACAGGTCCCAATTCAACGTATGCAGGGGGTAGTTTATATCCATTGGACTAATGGACCATATCAGTCTTTCGCAACATTTGATAGTTGTGTTATTGGAGTTGAGGCTAAGTGTGCCATTATTACTTCGGATCATGAAAAGTGAGGTAATGTCTTTGCTCCGGCGTTAACACCAACCTGTTGTGACTTTCAGCGACATCATCTGTAATAACATCGTCGCGTGATATCATTAAGCACATTTCCGATTCCGAATATTGGCAATTCTCAGTTATATATGTCTTTGGTTCTTGGTGTATATGCCACCGCATGCGATAGGGTATGTCGGGAAAATATGGGACACGATGTATTCCATTTCAGTCAACTTTGGCTTATTAGTATCAAGTCATTCTAGTTCACGTATCACGTCATTACAGTTACCTTAGTATGGATGTCAGCTACACCATTCATCATTTATGTCGTTGCTGATAGAAAAGCAAAGAATAGATATGGTTGGTTTTAATATTTTATTTGTTTTTTCAAGAGAGAGTTTAGAATAATTTGCATCGATATGTGTGGATTTCAACCTGAATATTATAAGATCAGAGAATGGGGAGATATGATCGGAGGATTTAAAATTTTTTGCATTGTCCTTCTGATGAGGTTATGTCTTTCTTGGTATTTACCTTGTATTTATCATCTCTATGTTGACAGTGAATGATAAACACATGCTCATGATGTAATCGGAATGCTACAATGGACTCAAACAAATGTCCCCAAGATAGGAAAATCAAATCCAGCAACATATATATCTTCCACCAGCTCCAGAGTTTGGTTACTCCATTTCACAACTTTAGATAAGTGAGCGTTCTCTTTCTGGGCTGATTTCAAATCTCGTCATACGACTCTTGTTATTATCAGGGGTACATGATTCAACTGCTTAGTTAATAGACTTTTAGGCAGCTTTTAAGGTGGATGTTGGGTGTATATTAACAAATTATAATTAGAAGCATTAATGACAAAAAATAATGTTCGATGTAAATCCTACATCTTGTGCCATATGTTCCTGCATTATTTACCCTTGAAGAACCGGGTTAGAATTGATGTTCAGTAACCCATGTCGTAAGAGGCGACTAACGGGATCGGGTGGTCAGGCTCGTTAACTTGGTTGACACATGTCATCGTGCCCCAATTGCGTAGATCGATGCTAATGCTGTTGATCACTGGATTGTCTGGTCCAGACTAAAATATTTTCAGACCGCCGCCATATAGCTGGAATATTGCTGAGTGCGGCGTAAAAGTAAACTAACTCACTCACTCCTGCATTATTTCTGGTGACAATTGACTTGCCCTTGCACGTGTTTGTGACGAGTGGATACGATCAGTGTCTTTGTGAATACCTGGTATAACCACCACTGTATTTAACAGCCCGTCAACGAGGCATGATAATCAAAACATCAATTTTAGTATTATATAATTTTTCAAATACACGAAACAACTGTTGTTTTACATCTCTGTCAACTGTTTATCAGCTTTATTGCAACACGTCTGGGCAAAGGAAAACATCGCGGTGCAGTCACACAGACAATTTCTTCCACCCACCCTTCATTGTATTGAGCCCTTAAAAGCAGTTTAGACCCCTGAAGATCCGGGTTAGAACTTATCTTTGAACGGCAACCCACGCTTGTCGTAAGAGGCGACTAACAGTATTGGGTGGTCAGGCTCGCTGACTTGGTTGACACATGTCATCGTATCCCAAATGCGCAGATAGATGCTCATGATGTTGGTCCAGACCAATTATTTACAGACCGACGCCATTTAGCTTGAATATTGCTGGCGGCGGTTTTAAGCAACAAATATACTAAAAGCATTCTAGAAAATACGATGTTATATAAAACTTGAAAATATTTGGCTGCCGTTGTACAAAATAGTCATAGGGCTAGGATTACCGTACGTCAGTGTTACAATATGAGAGTTCCGATCAACCTATCGCTGAGATTGCTTTGTACAACAACACCCTGATCAATAAAAGCAGGTTGTTCCATTAGCTTTGTTGTTTTATTACCTTCCCTAATGAAGATTATTTATTTTCAGATCGCATTTTGAAAAGAGGTTGCAGTGTTAGCCATTCATCCGGCTGTGTACAGAACAATCAGTATCTCACCTGCCACATCCCATGTCGGCAGAACGGCTGCAACGCCGACGTCAGCCTCCTCAGGTAACAACTTCGACGAAGATGGAAAAATCTCCTATCATTGTATCGCATGCCATACTGGATTATGGTTTCAATACGTCAACGATTCAGGCCGACTTGGCACAGCAAATCTGTGACTGTGAACTATCGTTGTCATCGATGGCATCTTGTTTCTGATGATGTCTGTAGACGTCATGTCACGATGAAAAGACAATGACATTTGTTCTCATTTTGTCATCAAATAGGATCTGATGAATGTGATTGCGACATTAAAGTATTAAACAACCAGTACGTCAGATCTGTCAATTTGTCAAGTGCTATTTATTACTCTTTTCATGGCACGTGGAGAGATGTGTCTTGTTTCGATAGTTGTAAGATATTTGGTACTGTAACTATGTCATTAGTTCAATTACAATATAAAGCATAATTATGTTAGAACGTTACAAGGGCTGTATTATGTATACTGGACAAAATAAGTTAGGGATATTGGTATTTTTATGATTGATATTTTATCAATGTGTCAATGAATAAATACATCATTATTCATAATTTCAAAATTTACATATATCCCTAACTACTTTTGTCCAGTATATATAGATCGTTTTGCACTGATCTTTGGCAGAAAGATAGGCGTTCTTAAGATACACTCAACACAGCAATCGCACGAAATGCATTTACGTATTATTTCATGTGAATAAAGTCACCGTTTAAGTGTAACCCGTGTTGTTGACTTGTTACACTGCAGCATATCTAAACGGGCGTGCGCTTCAGCCCGGATCAGAACATACAGCTCTTACAGAATGGCATTATTCTTAACCGCGATTTTAGACCAAATTTCACCTCACCTCAAAATGCAGTTTATCTCAAATGAAAGTAAGTGAGTATGGTTTTACGTCGCTTTTAGCAATGTTCCAGCAATAACACGGCGGGGGACACCAGAAATAAGCTTCACAATTTGTACCCATGGTTGGGAATTGAACCCGGTCTTCGGTGTGACGAGCAAACGCTTAACCACTAGGCTACCCCACCGCCCCTCAAATGAATGATTGGATTCTAAAATAGTCTTCATTTGACAGCTTGTATTCACTGGATAGGAGATACTCATGGCGTGGAGCACGTTCTTACCGGTCATACCCGTATGTAAAAACACATTACCATCGGTAAATTTTTTGTCTGTATAACTTTAAGCCACCATGAAACAAACACGATATCTTTTGCCGAACTGAAACCTTTCACTGGATGTGTGATAAATGATGAAATATATGCTATGCCAATAATGGCCCTATTCGGCGCCGAATCTTAAATATTGATATATAAAGTTGTCAGAGATTGAGACGCAATTGCTTCAGTAATGGACAGCATCACTAATATTCATCCTGACACTGTATGGTTATATATATGATTATACAGATATCAATGTCATGCTGGTTATTACGAAAGTATTGCATCTGAATCTAACATGTAATGGCTCGTCAGTTCCCGTCAGCACTTTGTGTCGATGATCCATATCTGTACTTCCGTGAGGACTTCATGTCTCCAAGATTGGTACACACTGGTCGACACGTCCATTTATTCATCGTGCAGCATCCGGAGACATCACACACCTACTTTATCCACCGCAAAACTGATAGGTACACTTACGGCTAAGTCCGCTCTACATTACTTTGGGAATTGCTTGCTGGATGTTGGCCAAGAGTTACACACGCATACACGGTAACATAGGTTGAGGAACATAGGTTAACAAAGCTATACTAACTGCAGAATATTAAATGAAAATGCATCAAGATTAAGGGGCGGTGGGGTAGCCTTAGTGATGAAAGCGTTCGCCCGTGTTCGATTCCCAACATGGGTACAATGTGTGAAGCCCATTTCTGGTGTCCCCCGCCGTATATTGCTAAAAACGGCGTAAAACCAAACTCACTCACTCTTTATTGTCGGTCCAGACTCGATTATTTACAGACCGCCGCCATATAGCCAGAATATTACTGAGTGCGGCGTAAAACTGAACTCACTCACTCACTCACTCACTCACTCACTCACTCACTCACTCACTCACTCACTCACTGTTCTTTAAAGCTCCTTCCCTTCTGGGACAACTACTGTAACTGAATAATACGTTTGGCTGAGTCTCTGTAGACTTTCTACTCGGGAGGGTCAGTCTCACACAGGACCATCTGCATTGAGTGACAAGAAGCGCGTGTGGTGTTATTAGCTGATCCTAATCCATTGTCTGCCTATAATTGATTTGATACTTACAGTAAGTCATGTTCACTGCCTGGGGAGGTGTGCCAGTTTGTCGAAAAGTAATTTAAAAAGACCATTCCATCTGGTAAGAAATGTTTTGCAGAACATTTCTCCTGTTGATGACAAGGCAACCCTTATACCAGGTTAGCGGGAATAGGAAACATATTCTGATATTTAGTTTTTCCATATTTCCTATTTTAAGAGACTTGGACCCGGAAATCAAGTAATGGGTGATACAATCTGGGAGAACTGTTACAGCACACCCGTGTATCTCTTAAGTGGTTAGGGGAGGTGGGGTAGCCTTAGTGGTGAAAGCGTTCGCCCGGGTTCGATTCCCCACATGTGTACAAGGTGTGAAGCCCATTTCTGGTGATATTGCTTAAATATTGCTAAAAGCGGCGTAAAATCATACTCACTCACTCATTCTCAAGTGGTTACGGCACGATGCGCTACACCCAAACAACACGTTCTCCCCAAAGGCACTTCAATATAAGGAGACCCGGCCTGTATTTTGTGTAGTTGTCTTTATGGGGATGTCGAGAAACACAGTCGTCTCGAATACGTGTTAAGCATATATGTGGCTCCAGGAAAGGAGAGGTGAACTGATTTGCTGAAATGAGGTTTTTCCGCCTCTCTTCCTTTAATTCCGCAATTCGAACTGCATTTATTCGATATATTGTATGAGATGAAATCACCTTTATGATCCCGGTATAATCAGCAATGACGTTGGCAATCCGCTCTCACATCAGTCAGACGTATAACATCAATTATTTGGGATGACCTGTGAAGTACACACACCGATATGAATAATAGGTCAAACAGACACATCACATATATCGACTTTCCCCACCTTTCAGGTGCCCTACATTTGAAGGATATTATTTTATACATAGAACAAACCTACCGGGAGGACTTCATAATCTTTATACACTTTGGATTGGTTTATGTCACTTCCGCTTGTATAGGGCTATGTACCAATAATACATCTACGTAAGCCGTATAGGCACACCAACCAATTTGATTCTCTTTGTACCATCGAGATAAAAGGGATATAAGTTAAAAACTTCTATGGTCATCAACGGTGAAAATAAGTCGTGAAACGTGCGTGTAGTTTAATGGATAAATGTAAGAAGGTTATTTTTGACATCAAAGGATCAGATCTGAACTCGATCGTCATATAAGTCATAATTATGAAACTTCATTCCTTGCAACCACTTGAACTTATTGGAAAGTAAAGAATCATCAAACACAAATTCATGAAACGAAGGATAGTCATTCCAGCGCGATTGCTTGAAATTATTACAGCTAAGAAATATTCTCATCAACTGCCCGGAGCAATATGCCATAGCGAGTGTGTCGTGATGGTGCTCTGTGACATCATTCTGGGCAATTTGTCCCGTTTATAGCTTGTAAACGTATCTCTTTTTGTAATTATGGTTTCACATATTCCGAGAGACGCTGTACTAGAAACGTCTGACCCATATGCCCTTAACATAACCGTAGGCAATTTGCGGTTGCACCTGTCTAAAGCGAGTTCATATATAATGATAGTATACCAGATGGTTACGTTTATCAAATACGTTACGTTTTAGCCAAACAAGTGAAATAACATTTTAGTGACTAGCACGTATACTCTTAACAAAAAGTAGGGGAACTTCATTTCTAATTTACTATTGAAAAACTTGGGAGATATGTCGGAGTCAATCAATGTTGATATGGTAATAATGAATGTTTGAGAGTGCATCACCACTTGTACTTCCTTATGACCATAGTTATTTGTACAGTAATCGCTTTTCAAAGGTGACTGGTGCATGACGTGAAATTTGCATGTGTACGATTTTCATTTCAAACCAAAAAAAGGCTAGAAACACATACTAACAACTGTGAGATGCAAGATGATTGTCAAAATAAATCGTCTACAGTGGTTTATCGACCTTCTTGAAAACAGTGAAAATCAAGAATGACACCCATGCTACTGCACGTGTATGGGGCTACTGCGTTGTGCGCGTGCATCCCATGCGTTGCTTTTAGGGGTTGTGATAAAGATAAATGGTGGTGCGTTCATAAGATGTCTGTCTTTGAAAAGTTTGTTAACTCTTACACTCCCTATCCAAATTGAAAGTTCAGGCTCCCCTACTTTTTTTTAAGAGTATACATGTAATGTCATTTAAATTTAGAAGGCATGTGTTATGAAAGGCGAAGTTACCGCTTATGTCAACCAAACAAGCATTTGAATTTCATTGAAACTAAACCTGCCATCCTGTCACACCTATTGATCCCTAATATCCAAAAGATCATGGGATGATCCGTAAATATACTCATGCCAATAATGGTTGTCACCCCCTTCAAGTTTTTTAATTGGAGAGGGGTTGTGGGGTGGGGTGTGAGGTGTGGGTTGGGGTGGGCCGGGGAGGGGGGTGACAACCATTATTGGCATGAGTATATATGATGACAAAGGGTTGGGGAGGACATACCCGTGGATAGTATGGTTGAAACAAAGACCATGTGTATTAAGGGACAGACAAGTTTGAAGGATCTTGTACCAATAGTCGTAATACATGTTTCAGCTACCCATTTCTGGTACAATTACATAACTGCCAAGACTCTCTAGTCAGAAGTCAGGATCTTTGAAGCGAATAAAAACATGTTAGATTGTCGCCCATATCTTGTTGCTTACATGTTATATGCTATTTAAAAAATAAACGCATAACCCCAAAAGCTGTTGCGAAAATGTTGTTTTTTCAAACATGTACAACTCGTCCACTAATAGACTTTAGTACATGAATTTTTACATCAATTTAGAAGAAGGAAATGACTCAAGGTCTGCCTGTACGGGGACGGTCATTTGTTATACCTGTTTGGTTGTAACGAGCTGCAAGCCATGACAACGTGCTCAGACTAACATTCAGACGCCTGGCAACATAAGATTGGTAATCTCCAGCGTGTATTCTTGCAATGACGATGTTCTGTGTCGCAGAGTCAAGACGTGTCGTAGTGATTTGGCCATGAAACTCCTTCAAAACGAATGCCAATTTCCGAAAGTAATCTGGATTTTTATAGCCAGACAGTGCATGCTCTTTGCTGCACAATTTCAACCGGAAGGTGATTTCTGTTGCGTTGTGGCGATGCCTTTTTTTATCCCTTTAAGAATTTTCATCAAAATCAACATTTTCAGGTAAAGTCGATTTTTTTTCTTGTGCAATTGTGTAAAATATTGTTATCAACACTTTCGTTACATATTTTGACGATTGTTTGACCACAATGGGTAATTAATAGATTTAAAAAATACAAAACGCATATGCGTTTCTTTTTTTGGGGATAGTATATTTTCGTTTGTCTATATATTTAGTATATTTTCGTATTTGTCGTATATATATTTGGGACATCATTTAGAACACTATGTAATTAGGCACATTACTCATTTTAGCATACATAGCACGCTGTTACATGTTAGGGACATCATGTGCCAGTGCAACATGTCGATTGTAATATAGTTGGGGTTTCCTACCTGTCGTCTATGGCAGGGTAGGCTGAGGTAGGATGTTGGAAACATTACATGGTATCAAGATCAAGTATGGTCACTGCCGTAAATAATAGTGATAAAAAATAAACATACATGTAGTTATGATGTTAATATCTCAGCATGAATTCTTCCTGTGATAACTGTTCACTCTCAAACTTCTGGGGAGTGTGCAAACCAAGATGTTTTTGCTGTTTATTATTATTACTGTTACGGTTAATAATTTGCCGTGACAAATGGTTTAAGAGTCCACTTTGAACCAGCAAAATAGAACACAGACAAGTCTAACATATTAAATAATATATTGAACAAACAATGAGCAAGCTACAATGAATGACAATGCAGTTGAGTCACAAGTCTAAAATATTGGGTCACAAGTATAACATATTAACTCACCAGAGTCTTGACATTTACAGTGAGAGCAGATATACTGATTGAAGGTTGTTTACAATGACAACAGTTGAATATATACAAACACGGTCAGTCTTGAAATGTAGGTCAGCTTGACGATGGCAGACAGATGTGTATAAATCCAGTCATGTGAAAAGTCCCGTCGCACAACACAACAACCAGCCTCTATATAGCTCTTACACAGTTCTCGAGCAGTCTAGCAAAGCTAGGCTCCATCATTATTCTCTCAGAACGTTCATGAAATCGGTGGAACACACGGCATGATGAAAGCCGTAAATAAACAAGATTACCAAGGGAGGCAACTCTGAAGTGCTTTCAAAAAGGCACTAAAAATACTATTGCCATTGAACATATTTGATGCGAGATGTGAGCCACAACCCACACTCAAAACTTCAAACATTGTGACCCATAATAACTATCACCTAATCTCGTAACATTATATATAGCAAAATACAAAGTGTTGGCAAAAGGTCAACTAGGTGAGGTTAGGTGAAGCTGGTTTTATAGTACTTGCTCACTGAGATACCATGCCACAGCATGAATACCCACTCAGACACATTATACTGACTCCGAGCCGACCAGCCCTTGTTGTACCCATATACCCAGCGCTAGGCAGGGACCAACAAGTACCATATTTTAACGTCTTTTGGTATGACGCGGCGAACCCGCGACCTTCCGCTCTCCGGACGGAGGCTCTAACCACTACACTACGGAGGCGGTCAGGTCGACTAGGTAATATTAGAAGCATATACACATATACATATCATATTAAAGGTTTATAACATGGCATGTAGAAAATATTTGTTCATTATACAAAGAGGACATCGCGTGGATAGGTACCTGTTATTTAGGGTACAGTATACATTAGGAACATCATGTCAGAGAGCGTAAGGGGTATATACAAAGTGTAGTGGGGACCGTATTTCAGATTGTGACTTCCAAATTACGTATACAGATGCTCATGCTGTTGATCACTGGATTGTATGGCCCAGACTCGATTATTTACAGACCGCCGCCATACAGCTGGAATATTGCTGAGTGAGTGTTTAACATCAAACAAACAAAAATCAGATTGTGACCGTTGCAATTATTTTAAAATATTTTATTTACTGCGGTACATTACCCAGCTGTGTAATGATCTTTGGGCGCCTCCGGAGAACAATGGTTGCAGTGATAGATATCGCCAAGTATCATACGTTGCAATACAGTTGTTATGGTCAATTCTTGGTACAATTAGGAGATAAACGCACTGTGTTTGGAAATTAGATGAATGTTAGACCGAATTGATAGCCTCTAAATTTCATTTGAAGCCGAACGCGTAGCCGAACGCGTAGCCGAACGCGTAGCGTGAGGTTTCAAATGTTAATTTAGAGACTATCAATTCGGTCTAAGATTCATCTCATTTCCAAACACAGTATGTTTATCTCCATTCTATCATAACCGATTTAACATCGAACTTCCTCGTCATGCGGAAGACACTGCGTAATCCGGCATGGGACGAGAGGCGAATTGAACTCGTCTGTGAAGGGAGTGGTAGGTGCCGTTCGTATTTTTTTCAACATTGTCACATAAAAAATATTCTGTCCAAAGAAAACAAACTACTGTTTATTCAATGCAATAATGTAACACCTAAGAGCTTGGTTTTTATAATCATAACTCCACACGACCGAAACGAGCCTATTGTTTTGTGTGCCGCGTTACTGTACCCCCTGGCCACACTAAAATGGAATCGTCTGACCTACTTATTTTCTTGGAAGTAGGCAGTTACGCAACAGTTTGAAATGGCGGACGAGCCAGTGTTTACATTTTGCGAAAGGTTGAAATTCGAAGTGACAGTGGAAAATACTTGACTGACTGTCGAACCTGAATCCTGCAGAATCGAAGAATACATCCTTTTCTGATCGACCTATGGCCTGTAACTCATCAAAGACTGTTGATTTTTATGACCGGCGAGTGTCGATCATGATTTCACGTACGTGCCTCCACCCCGGCATGTGACGAAAGAGTGACAGTGCTACTTTGTGTACATGCAACTAACTTGGGATTCCTTTGAACATTGTTCTCATCATTTTGGACTGGATTGTGGCCAAGCTTTTCAAAGTGTACGAACATAGCAGTGACAGCCTTGCGGGGAAGGTGGCAGAGAGCGGAATTCTCGTGGTTCAATTTTTTGACATTTTGAACGATGCAACGGGACATGATGGAGTATGAGTGGCATAATTTTTTTGTTTCGCCTGACCTTTATCTTGCGAATTTCCAATTCTTAACGGAAACAAATATACCATATACCAGGTAGGTAAATGTTTTCGAACGTTTTGCCGCACAAATAGGGATAGATAGGGATGTATTTTTACAAGGTTTTCTGATTTATATGTTAGATATTGTTTGTTTATGTTTGGAGCTGTGTATTGTAATTGAATTTGAATATTTTTATAATAGAAGGTAATAATAATGATAGTGAGGTTCCCTAAAAACAAATTGATACGTCTGATTTTATTGATTGACCAATCAAATTCGAGCATTTCACGTAGCCATGGTAGAAATCATAATGGACGCATTATTACAGGATTGTCTCACCCAGTCGTGTGCAGCCACTCGAGATGTAATTACTGATTTATTTGAGCGAAGCGTCTGATTCAGCAACCAAACAGGTGGATTAGAAGCAATAACTAATTAATCATAAGGGAAATCACGTACTTGATGTCATCAAGAGAACGAAAATCACGAAGTTGTCACTCAAGACGCACATCGTGACGTGGATATTGACTGTTGCTATCTGACCCTTGTCAACTAAGCGTAAACATTCTGTGTGTGGGATGGATTAACCAATTAATTTCATTTTCGGAAACACAACTTAACAAAAACGATTATTATTATTATTCACTCTCTAATGGCAGGCACCAACCTGCGCCGAAAAGCTAAAACAAAACATCCTGTGATCCATGTGAGCTTCCTGTTCACGCTTGTAAATATTTATCCACATATTAATGTGAGCTTTGAAATGTTTGGAGGTGGAGGTCAAGGTCGGAGAATAAACAGAAGTCGGGGAATTGGCGTTATTCATATTTTATTCCCAATTGAAGATTGGAATAGTTTGATCGATGGTGTTACTACATGACATCCGGTTGCTGAATATATCACTCTATGATTACCGGAAGTTGTCTAATTTGGGACATTTATTGAATGGAAGAATTATGGAATGGCATTAGCGCACTCGAAGATTGCCCTGGGCAAGAAAGATAAGTGAGGATTTGAAACAAGTTTGATGTTAGTAATGGGGAAATAAATTATCCTCCATGTACATTTGTACCACGCTCGTGAAAGTAAAAGACATTTTTGCTATGTGTAACATGTACGCATATGATGTCTCCAATGCAGATGACACAACGCACAAGTTTGATTCAGTAAGGTTTTGTGGTCCTATGGTCGAATTCCATAGTCTGACGCTGATCATAGTTCGTCAGCACCTTACCTGCGCTGGATGTGGACGTGTGTTGGGCTTCTGGTGTTCATATGACACACAGTAAAATTCTGTACTTTTCATACCTGCCAACTCTCACGCATTTGGCTTAAGAATCACCCCTTCATTACTCATGTCACGGCAACACTGATCAATCTCACCCCAAACTGGGTTATATGAAACAGAAAAATCACACAATGTCTGAAAACATCGTTTTCAGTGACCTTTCTGAGAAAGGAATCTGCACTTGCACGAGATGATGCATAAATGCAATAGGGCTGGGACGGGTACTCGGGTACTCGAATCCGGGTGGGGTGCAGTTGGAATCGGGTACTATTTCTAGGAATCGAGAATACCCGGAAAAGGAGAAGGGCACATAATAACTTGTCTTTTCAATATTGACGTAACACACATTTGCATCATTGGACGATTAATGGAGGTCACTATTAACGACTGTACATATCTGAGCATGAGCAGTGGGGAGTCAAGTTAAAGTAACAGCGGTAACGAAAAGTCCTGTGTTTTAACGAGGAATGCATGTAATGGTGTTACTCTCTATATTTGGTAAATAGACGTAAATTAAATAGCCTACTTTCAGTTTCAGTGTCTCATTGCCATCCTTTCAAGGTTTGTATAAAACTCTCTGTCAACTCGTGATTGAATATTCAGAAAGTTGACAGAAGCGCTTTATTCCTTACATTTCTGGGTACTCGATTCCGATTCGGGTAAGTACATGCGGGTACTCGATTCCATCTTTTCTTACCCGTCCCAGCCCTAAAATGCAACCTGCTGCACCTCTGATCCCGTATGTTGTGACAAATGTTTTAATGATACTGTATTAACACCAAACAACAAATCCTCTTATGTTAATGTTCAGGAGGCTTAAGGACCCGACCAGGGACCCCGTCATCTCAAGCTTTTTGTTTCTCTCTTGGGGTTGGAATCTCTGGTTTTCATACTTACACTCAGTTGACAATATATCTACTGCCCCACTTCTAATAAACATGGGCTGTTCGAGAAGGCAAGGAAAGCACGCAATCACAGAAAGCCATCGAGTAAACCCCTTAGGCAAGAACAATATGTTACCATAATACGGAGAAAAAAATTCCCTATTTGCATTCGAATAAAGTTGTTGCTTGTGGGCAGAAGCCTTTCTGGTGTAGAAATAGCATAATTCTGTAATTATAAACGATCAACGCCAGAGAAGAAACAATTATTTACCGAGGCAGATTCCGTAAATCAACGTTGTGGTGATTACATGAATGGATCAGTGATGACACCAGGTGTTCCTGAAAGTGTAAGCATGTCCTGCGGCACTGTTTACAGCCACCACTCACACAGTTAACATAGATAGTAAGTGCGCGTCGGTTAGGGTTGAACTTGAAAAGACTAAACGATGGCCAGCTTTAAGGTCAAAATGTGTACTCACCCAGCAATGAAAGTTCTATCCTGGATGCGAAATACTGGTCAAGTGAATGAACCCTCTAATCAAGAACACCTATACATGTATATACTACCCATCAAAAGTTTAGACTCACTTAAAGCACTCACTATATGTTATGTACATGTATAATATAGGGCTACATCGAAGATGAATTTCTCCACTAACTTAGGGGAACTATCTGCAAACCTTATTCAGATGAATTACACGAGGATCATAAATCAATTTTCTGAAAAGCATGTGCAAATATCATGCATGTGAACAGCTGCGTTTTGGTGTAAAGTTTTGTTAAGAATTCGCTAATTTTCATGATTGATTGAACTCATGAAAATAATTTTTTCAACGTTACGTTTTACAATACATTAGTTCATGTGTAAACAGTACCTTTAAACATTATGGAATATTTAGCAAAATCTAGTATAGAACAGTTGACTGAAATAAGTGGCTGCATTTACACTAATGAGTCTAAAATTTTGATGGGTTGTATACTATCAGTGGTGGTGTGTGGCCTTGTGCATAGAGCGCAGGTCACAAATCAGGTGAAGTTAAGCAACGTTGGTCACGGAGTGTCCTTGGATGGGTGACCGTGTTAGGCAGCTTGACTCTTGAGAGTTTCTAGAACTTCTGTCCTGCCCCTCAAAGAAGCACCTACGTGGTCACACACCTTAGGCAAGTGAGTTTGTTCGCAATTGCGTTATACACATTTCGGCACCAATAAAGAGCAAGTATTCGGAACCAAACATCTCGTTCATTATATGAGTCAGTCCCTTATAAGCGTGTTACAAACATAGTGTACAGTAGATTCGATTGTTCAATGAGAAGTTTAATACATTTTAATCATAGAACCCGCACATTAAGTGTGACAAGTGAACGTTTGAACCGCAGGGCACCCCTATTTCAAAATACGCAAGCGTTGGCAAGATGCTGACAAATCAAGAATCTGAAGAACGACTAGTATACTGTCACGACTAAGGGACGCAACTCCGACAACTGGGCCAGCCCCTCTGTGATCTACACGATAGACTGTGTTGGGTATTATGTGTACTGAATGATAGACTGTTCTGGTCTGTCCAATCGTTGTTTTTATGGATTCAGAACAGACTATATTTCAATATCTCATCGTCAGCATGTGAGGGAAGCCCAACGTGTCGCAGCTCTGAAAGGGTACAAGGACCACTCTGGTGAAACAAACGACCACGGTAGTGTTGACAATCAGAAGGTGGGCCACCTATTCTCTTGAGATAAATAAATATTGTTTTAGATACTTTAAGAATTGCACACATAATGTTTAAAGTTACTGCAACAAAACTATTGTTGCGTAACGTTCTACTCATTCACACGGACATGATGAACAAATTATATATAGAAGGACAACGCCAGAAAATAACCAGTTTCGAGTATCCTCCGAAACAGATTTTATAAATGGATCGCTGAAAATCAGGATGCGGTTCTTGAAAGTATAAGCACATCCTTCCCTGCCCGGAGCACCTGCCATCACAATATGCATAAGGCAGAATGTGAATTTGTTATGCTTTGGTTTCTTTCTTTTACTTCTTGACGCCAAATCAAGGCACATATTCATGGAATTTGTAAATAAAGATGATACAAATGTAATTACAATACAGAGGATTTGTTGTTTGGTGTCATTACACTTATATCACATAAACATGTATCAGAACGTACGGGGTCATAAATGCAGTAGATTGTCTGTGAGTATTTTCCCGTGCTATAGCAAATATGCGTTCGAAAATTACATTTACACGTTCTTCAACTTAAATAATCGTACTTTAGGACGCTTATACTTCAATTCCAAAACAATCGTACTTTAGGACGCTTATACTTCAATTCCAAAACATGTTGTGTTATTACAGTTAGAATCAGACAAAACATGTTGTGTTATTACAGTTAGAATCAGACAAAACATGTTGTGTTATTACAGTTAGAATCAGACAAAACATGTTGTGTTATTACAGTTAGAATCAGACAAAACATGTTGTGTTATTACAGTTAGAATCAGACAAAACATGTTGTGTTATTACAGTTAGAATCAGACAAAACATTAAGCTGTGGACGTACTGGGAACACACATTTTGCAAAACTGACCAGCGTGTCCCTGTGATTATCATGCCGCATCGAACAGTCTTTAGTTACACAACGCCTCGACCTAATGGCATAGTACTTGTGGTATACTTCACCACTTCGGACAACCCCGCGGGAACGGTTATGATGTCAATCTGGCATGCAGACTCGGGATGAGCACATCCCTATCACCTGACGAAGTGTCGTAAAATACTCAAAGACGACAATAATATGACTATTTTTGAAACAAACATTCTATAAAAGTCTTCAACCTTTTATATTCAGCATACTGGATACCTATTGACCATGTAGTGCTCTCTATAACATCGTGGCGTAGTCATAAGTTACTGGAAATCATATATGAACAGATACACGTATATATTTTATGATATTAAAAGATTATATGTTTGTGTAAGAGAGTACTGCACAGGAGTTTCGATGGGGAGAAAGTTAAATTGGGTGCTTGGAACCGAGCTCTGATGGGGAAACAGGAATAGGGTACTGCGGGCCTATTCTGGCCTGGAGCTGCGTTTGCAGGATGGCATGAGCAGGCACCAGAACAAACCATACTAACTTCTGTGATATAAATTGGGGCATCTAAAACGTCATCTGAACTTTGCTTTTTGAATAACATCTTTGAGGGGCATTTTAGAAGTACAGTATGACAAACGTTATCGATAACAACTTCTTTTATTTCGTGAGTGCGACGTCTCGATACAGACTCTTGTACCGTTGTGCAGCAGGAATTCTTGCATAAAGTTTGTCAATATTTTGCTTATCAAATAGTCTCTAAAAAGAGTCTTTGTATGGATTCTATTGAAGCTGTGACACACATGAAAGGTTTTAAAACATGAACCACTGTGTCTAAAAAGTCTTGGACAACCCACCTGTTTACCTATCTAACTAAGCGTGTTTGTCCTCATGGTAGAATGGGGGCGGTGGGGTAGCCTAATGGTTAAAGCGTTGGCTCGTCACGCCGAAGACCCGGATTCGATTCCCCACATGGGTACAATGTGTGAAGCCCATTTCTGGTGTCCCCCCGCCGTGATGTTGCTGGAATATTGCTAAAAGCGGCGTAAAACCAAACTCAGTCAGTCATGGTAGAATGGACGATTCACACAAGTTCGATCGTCATGTAACTTCGATCGCCCATTTTGAATGGTAATTGTCGCAATACGTAGCGATAACTTACGATATCTGCAGCTTTGATCTTCTGGTGACACCACTTTCATTCGTTTGGACCGGAAAATGTTTCGTGTCAAGTTACCAAATGTAAGTTATAGCTCATTTTCAGCAAACAACTACTTTTTAACCCTAGATCAATAATGTAACTTTATCAGCTCAAATAAAATGTAAACAGTATAAATTTCACACGTTGTAAATTGACAGCACCCCTGTCTTCTGTTTGTTTACGTTGCTGGTCTAATTGTCACATGTCCAGACACGTGATATCCTTGTCAAAATTTAAAACTTTGGAAACAAGTAAGGGCCATTTCTTAATGCTTTTTTGAGAATTTCCGTGAATTTGTACCTGATGAAGTTCGAGCTATTGCCTCATTCATAAATACAACCTTGGCACAATGTACCCACCCTACATGTCAGCACAGAACACATTTACGTTTCTGCAAGCCAGTTCGTGGTGTTTGTCTACATTCTGAGGTTTGATGCCCGTCACGATGTGCCTGAAGAATAATTCCCTGCATAATACTTGTATATAAGCTGAATATTTGTGACTTTTCATCGTTTTTTAGAAGTATTGAAACATAAAATTAACGTTTCATGGACATAAATACCATAAAATTACTTGGGACTGCTCTAGCTCTGAATTTGACACAAGACATCGTCCTTACAAGTCATCCTGTTTACGCGACAAGCCAGCCAAAGATATGATCGAACTTATGTGACGTAGCTTTCTGGGTCACTTGTGTTGACAGTGAGAGGGCGGCCATGCCGCGATTGTGAAAAGCAGTAAAAATACCTGGATTTTGGAAATGTTTGACATAAATAAACAAGTTTAGAGGTAAGATATTTGAAAACAAGATTATATGAATATAACTTTGAAAATTCAGTGACAGTTCTTAAGTGATCGAACTTACATGACACAAGGGTAAATATTTTAGTCCCCGGTTCCAACTTATAGCAAGAGGTTTTGCAGTGAGACGACTTCAAATTTTAAATACGCTAGGTGTATCTCGTAATCATAAACATATACACAGGACAGGTCTAGGGTTCAGCATGTCCTACCTGTTCGCATCTTTAGGAATATGGAAACTGTATACGAACACAAAATAAACACAAACCCATTTCCATACTATTGCTATTACTTCTCAAAGCACTGTCTGCTATATTTCTCTGACTAAGGATGAGTGAGTGAGTGAGTTTAGTTTTACGCCGCACTCAGCAATATTCCAGCTATATGGCGGCGGTCTGTAAATAATCGAGTCTGGACCAGACAATCCAGTGATCAACAACATAAGCATCGATCTGCGCAATTGGGAACCGATGACATGTGTCAACCAAGTCAGTGAGCCTGACCACCCGATCCCGTTAGTCGCCTCTTACGACAATCATGGGTTACTGAAGACCAATTCTAACCCGGACCTTCACGGGTAGACTAAGGATGAACATGTGTCTAATTATCACTATGAATTAGTCATGATACCAGGTGTTCTCGAAAAGCTTATAGTGATGTCCTTGCAGGTAATTAACAAACTCTCACAACTGGAGGTCCTCTGAAAGCAGCAGCATTGCGAGACAGGTTACTGTGAAGGGATGGGAGATATAAATATATCTTCTGTCATGGTAAGTAAGCATGCCGTATATATGACCATCAAGATCGGGGTTCTGTGTTGATGGGGTTTAAGGAATGATTTTAGGAACACTTCACACACTCCAATTTACCGTCCGTGGCTTTCGCTGACCACTGAAATTGTTGATGACATCTAATGTCAGAGTCACGTCAGTGTAGCCTATTCAAGTGTACATTAAATCAAAGTTTTCTATTTGTAGTCCAGGATTTCTAGATGATAGGACGGCATGCGATTGCATAATTATGAAAACATTGGTATACAAGTTTTCACACATGTTTTATCTTGTAGATGTATATTGTAATCAATGGCGGCGTAAATCCAGTGGCATTTGGATATGAGCCCTTACATTCGATCAATTTTTCAATGAAAAATATTTCACATCTCTCTGGGAGTTTTCAACAAATATGCTATTTTTAAGAACTAGAATAGCAAATGTTATTGTGTAAGAATTGTTTAGTACAATTAATATGTTCTCTCCGAACGAATAAGTGAGTGAGTGAGTATGGTTTTACGCCGCTATCAGCAATAATCCAGCAATACCACGGCGGGGGACACTAGAAATGGGCTTCACACATTGTACATATGTGGGGAATCGAACCCGGGTCTTCAGCGTGGCGCGCGCACGCTTTAACCATTAGTCTACCCCACCCCCCTCGGACGAGTAAGAGTTATGGTGGGACTCTCTATTATCGCGGCACGCGAAAACATCGGGAAAGCAGAAACACCACGCCCCTCATCGGCTGTTTACATATGCAAATTACGTAAATATATTCATCACTCTTGAAAAAGTCATAAATTTCATTGGAATGTCATGTCTAATCGTAGAAATATTAAAGCATTCATCTTTTCAGTAAGTTCTCGAACATTTTGAAACTAGTATGACCCCTACTGCCATTACATCTAGCATGAATCAAAAACTTACTTCGTCAAGAGTAATCCTGCGACAACTATAAGGTCATTCGCATATTTTCCGTGCTAAAAATATAACAGGAAGTGACGTATTATGCAACTCCACTCTACACACGGCAGCAACTTGTATGGTACGTTTTAAGGCGGAAAAACAATATCTTGTAACGTTATTGTTACCTTGCATCCAAATCAAGAGAAGTTTCAGATGTTTGGGTTAAAAACATGATGTTATTACTAATGTGAATGAAATTCCTAAATATTTTTTAATGATCAAACTATTTAGATTCATTACTTGTCTTAGTGAACGTTTCACAGTGTCATCTGCTTGTACAGCGTCCATAGTGAGAAAATAGCAATACCGCGATACTAGAGAGTTGCTTCAATTTCCGGGTCAAACGAGACAATCGGAATTGCCGCAATGGTATTAGACGAGTTGCGACTATATGTCACATTATTTGTGACAGAAATGAAGATTAAACATCAGTCAACTGAAAATATATATAAAGTGCTAAATGTCAGTAGCCGTTTATAATCCCGAAGGCGACAACATTAACTACCGCGATAATAGAGGGTCCCATGATACTTAGTACATGGGTTGTTCAGGATCTCTATGAAACAGACCTAAGCGATACAAACACATGCTTAGCCTACTGTGAACCGAATTTGATATGTTACGTTATCAGCCAGGTCCTGTTTGTTTGTTTGTTTGTTTGCTCCATACTCGAGTAAATAACAGAGACTGGACCAGACAATCCTGTGAACGACATCATGAGCATCCATCTACGCAAACGGGATACGTTCACAAGTATCAACCAAGTCAGCGAGACTGATCATGATTTTCTGATTCTAACCCGGATCTTCACTGGGGGGGATTAACTGTTGTTCACTAGTCAATCGACCCGTATCTATTGGAAATTTGATAAATGTGTCAAATCCTCACCTATCGTGTGGTCATGTATCGTTGACGATTAATCGTGAATGTGTTTTAAATATGTGAATAGTATAACACATTTCCCAATTATTTAATTTTCTGCCTCCCGATGAAATATTTAGAGCCCATGTTTTCAATCAAATGGTCTAGCCTTTACACAAAGTTCAATTACCCGCATTAGGTAAATTTCCTATTGGTGAATGATGGTAAGTATAATGATAACAGCCATGCCAGTAATTGAAAGTGAAGTAAATATACACCCAGTAGCCCCTGTCTTAATCCCAGTGATGGTTCCGAGCATGTTACAGCCACGCGACATACAGAAGCCGGCAATGACATGTGCTCCTACAAGGGATTCTAATTACACTCTGCCACAGGGGCCCTGACAGGAATGTCGTGCCAAGGAACTATATGGCACAATCGGTTAACCTGGGCAAGTTACACGACACCGTTCCGATGTTTATTGGTCGGTGTGATGTTTTGCACTATACGAGTCCAAAGAATGGGGATAGACGCTATTGGTTATCAAGTTGGATTGCCGGGCTGCTTCCTTACACACTGAATAATGGTATCAGATGAGCAGCTATTGACCAAACCGTGCCAAGAAATCCCCAAAGGCAAGCAGTGTGATGCCCTTTTAGCATTGTGTTGGCTATAGATAGGTTTACTGTGTGTTACATTATCGCCTTCAGTCATAAGCCTGGGTTGTCTGTTGAAGATTTCCAGATTTAATACGTTCACATTGCTAGTGTCACTGAATGAAGAAGCACCACACCTCAAGGGAAATTATTTAACAAGGGCACCATGGCTGTAATAAAGGCTAGTTATTCCGTTAAGCTTGTACAGTTAAGTTGATGTGTTAATGTATTGTCATTTTGAAACCAACATTGTATCTTTACACACGTGTGTAACAAATAACAAATTACGAGTTATTATTATTATAAATGTAATTACAAATTGTAATAAATTGCATAACAGCGAGCATAAAATTGTAATTGTGTAAACATACATTACTATTTTGTTCACTGGACATGTCATGACTATACACTTCGCAACATGTAATGAAAATATATTATGCATAATGAAATGTGTCATGATAATAGGCATCGCGACGCCCTGTAATATACTCTTCAGAAAGGAAACGCATAACCCAGAATTATGTTGCGAAAATGTTGTATTTTCAACCATGTATAACCCGTCCACAAACAGACTTTAGTACATGAACTTTTACACCAGTTTAGAAGAATGAAATGTCTCTACAACCAAGTGGATAATTTTAGATAATGGAGACTTTGAGCGCGATGGTGACGACGTAGCATGGTCCCGACGTCGGGTCTCCTGACTCTCAGTGAAATCTATCTCAACCTCTTCCGTACAGTTTGACCGGATATCCTCCGAAGTCCTGGCACCCTGGCTGCCTTGTTCTCACCCGTGGCAGTACGATCACGCAAATGTAGTACCCGGATGTACCGATCTTGGGCTGCAGTGGTGACTCGAGGTCCGCCTGTACGGGGACGGTCATCTGTTATACCTGTTTGGTTGTAATGAGCTGCAAGTTGTGATATCGTGCTCAGACTAACATTCAGACGCCTGGTAACAGAAATTGGTAATCTCCAGCGTGCATTATGTCAATGGCGATGTTCCGTGTCGCAGCGTCACGTGACGTAGTGATTTGACCTTGAAACTCCTTCAAAACGAAAGTCGATTTCCGAAAGTAATCTGGATTTATATAGCATGCTTTTTGCTGCAAAATTTCAACTGGAAGGTGATTTCTGTTGCGTTGTGGCGATGCATTTTTACTCCTTGTAAGAAATCTCATCAAAATCAACATTTCCACCACAGGTGTTATAACTATATACTTCACCACAAGTGTCATGACAATATGCTTCACTACAAGTGTCATGACTATATACTTCACCACACGTGTCATGACTATATACTTCACCACACGTGTCATGACTATATACTTCACCACACGTGTCATGACTAAATACTTCACCACACGTGTCATGACAATATGCTTCACCACAAGTGTCATGACTATATACTTCACCACACGTGTCATGACTATATACTTCACCACACGTGTCATCACAATATACTTCACCACAAGTGTCATGACTCTATGCCTCACCACAAGTGTCATGACTACATGCTTCACCACAAATGTCATGTATATATGCTTCACAACACGTGTCATGACAATCTGCTTCATAACACGTGTCATGACAATATGCAGCACTACAAGTGTCATGTCTACATGCTTCACCACAAGTGTCATGACTATATGCTTCACAATAAGTGTCATGACATTATGCACCATAAAAGGCGCCATGATGACTGTATGCTTCACAACATGCATCACCATGGCAAAATGCTTCACAACATGTGTCACCATGATTATATGATTCACGTCATAAAAAAATGACTGTATGCTTTACAAGTTGTCACTATGACTATATGCTTTACAAGATATGTCATCATGACTATATGCTTCAGAACATGCCTCATCATGGCTATATGCTTTAATTATGTCACCATGGCAATATGTTTCACAACATGTGTCACCATGACTATGTGCTTCACAACACGTCAATATGAATGCATGCTTCGTGACCTACCACCATGAATGTATGATTTACAACATGCGTTATTATTATTATGTGTTTCGCAACACAAGTCATGAATATTTGCCTCACAACTTGTTAATTTGTTTAGTAATGTCATTAAATCAAGTTCATCCTGAGTCTCAGAGCTTTATGCTTCATGACACTCTTCAGAATATGCATGCTGGACAATGTCATTACTCATTCAATTCATAGTGATTGGCGTTCACCTTGCACTCTTGTGAGAATCCTAATAGTAAATACAGACTCTATGTAGACATGAAAAATTTGAACACTGTCTAAAACTGACTCTTACTTAATGCCAAGAATTGTTGACGCCATCGACTGCCAAGCCATGTACGTCAGCAAGTTTGACCTAATGAAGGGGTACTGGCAGATAAGGTAAGATACGATAATACTCTATTTTCCTGTGGGAAATAATAGTTACATCATGAATGTTCATATAACATGATACATAAAAATACTTACGAATACAATACACGACATATATGACCGAAGTTGAGTATGTAAGGTTTTGTACAGAACTAAGAATGTAACAGAACTCGTGGTCTTGAAATAAGTAAAAGTAATAGTCTTATTGTGAAAAGTTTAGATGTATTATTTGGAGTAAACAATGTAAATTAAAGAACTTGAAATGTAACAGAAAGCATCTTCTAAGAAAGAAATAACAGTAATAGTGACACACACAGGTGTTCGACAAACTAAAAGTAAATTAATATTGAAAGCTCGGATACTGGCTAGATAATAGTTTGGCAAGATAAAATTACGTTTGCAGCTAAATGTATGACACGAAACAAGTAACAGATGTCTTTGTCACGAAATAAAGTAAATTAAGTAAAGCATGTACGTGTAGGATAAAGCACGACTCCGAGGTTATGGTTGGGAAAGTAAGACCCGAGACCGGAGGGTGGGGAGAAGTAAGACCGAGATCATGATATAAACTGTCCTAATATAGCATTGCCTATACCCTAATTACACAAAATATATACAGTATAGTTTGACGTTGGTCATTAATTAAAACGGAGGGCAAGGTCTGGGTTCATGGTCAACAGGCCATGTTTCATGGTCCCCGGGTTAAATGCCTTTCAAATGACACGCATTTGCTATTTTTATGAACATTGCGAACAACAATGATGAAGATTTCTATATATCGGTTCTTGTTCTGTGGTTTACAGCTACCCCCTGTGTAGTGCGCCTGAAGGTACCAATAACACGCCATTCATTGGCAGTTGCAGGAACGGACGCTGAATACCGCTAAAGTCGGCCAGTGCACCTTATTGGAAACATCCTATCAACGCGCCCTTCCGCTTCACTGCCTGCTGTCGTTGACTCCAGCAAATTGGGCAGTCTACACCAGCCATTCAGACCCGAGGGCCATTAATTGACGAAGGAGATCCTCTGCCACTTTCCCATAACCCTAACGACGACATTCAGATTGGTACAAATCTGATTTGTTCTCTGATTCGTCTGCGGAGCTTATTGGGCAACATTGGTGTTAGAGAACCCCGCATGACTGCTTGAATGATGGTAGTCATAGACCCATCGACAGAAGTGTCGTCTTCAGGCCCATATATATTACACGCTAATGGGCAGTATATACCTCTGGTCCAAAGGCAAAGGAAATCTTCATATCAGTGATAGCTGCGGGATTTATATTACTATCCCGGTCGATAATATTGCGCGTGGGGAAATCACTGTGTTTACATGCTTGGCTCGTATGGGCAAGGTCTTGTCCTGTCTTTATTTCCATTGATCCTGTTGGAGATAATGCTTATCCAGTGGGGCTGATGCTGGATGATTATGTGTAGCTTCAAATCAGATTCGTAAAATCACAAAATCATAACACGTTATAATATCTCTGAAGCGACAACATCTTATGTTACTGGACTAGTAGTATGCACCACCATGAGATATGGCTCATGATTACAGTATGGGCCTTTTGTGATGATTCTTTTCTTAGTCACACATCTCGTGTGTCTAATCATGCCCTGTATATGTTTCAAAGAGATATGCTGGATTTTACGAGCTCCATGTTTACAGCTTGCAACATTGTATAATTCATATCTGCGGTAACCTCGGTTATCCAGGTTCCTAACATAGCTAGTATGTTACAGTACATATAGCACGAATTCATGCCTCATAACACGTGTCAAGGCTACATGCTTCATTGCTTGTGTGTCGTGACTTTATGATTTATTACACGTGTCAAGATAACATGTATAATTGCATATGTGTCGTGAGTTTAAGCTTCATTACAAGTGTCAATATTACATGTTTCCTTGCTTGTGTGACGTGACTTTATGCTTCATTACACGTGTCAAGATTACATGTTCCATTTCATGTGTGTCGTGATTTTAAGTTTCATTACACGTGTCAGGGTTACATACTTCATTGCTTTGTTTCGTGATTTTATGCTTTGTTACACGTTTCAAGATTACACGTTTCATTTCATGTGTGTCGTGACTTTAAGCTTCCTTACACGTGTCAGGGTTACATGTTTCATTGCTATGTGTCGTGACGTTATGATTCATTACACGTGTCAAGGTTAACAGTCATATAACATCTTATCCCACCTGGTACCCATCCACTGGTGGGTGAACAGAGGCTATTTGATCAAGCTCACTTGCCCAAGGTGAGACCACATGTGTGGTATGTGGGGAGTAACTAAGCCCCTGTGGATTACATGGACCAGAGTTCGTGCTTTCGGACACAAGTAAGGCTGATGAAAATTCGATTTTAAAGTTTTGTTTACATTTGTTTAGTTTCTATATGACAGAGTTACAATTATTAATTCATCGTCTATTTGTTCGCCACAAAACTAAGACATTAATCACATTCGCTGTGCTTCATTTAGCATAGAATGTATTTTAACGGAAAAAAGTAACTGTGACATAAAATTGCATGAGATAAAAATGATTTGAAAAGTTACAGAATAATAAATAACTCTAAGTAAACATGTAGCAACGCACTTATCATGGAATTTGTTGTCAGATCGATGCTCATGCTGTTGATCACTGGATTGTGCTGGTCCAGACTCGATTATTTGCAGACCGCCGCCATATAGCTGGAATATTGCTGAGTGCGGCGTAAAACTCACTCACTCACTCACTCGAAATTTGATGTGACGTATCGCACGTGGCACGTGCACACCTGAAGTTCACACACCTGATATTGAAAATTGAAGAACGGTTGATTATTCCCAAGCCTGTGAATGTTGTGGAAAGCACTTTAATTTCAACCTAAACTGTCCGTACGTCATGTCACGGCTTAGGGTGTACAGCCGGCTGACGCGTGCGTTATTCAACGTTGACAGTTTGGTGTCGACAGCCTTATGGAATTGGGGAGGCATCCCATTTCATGGTCGGACACAACTTGTTATTGTCAATGACAATCTGACAGGCCTGCGATACAGGGATGAGATCTTTGGCATCATTCAAGGACAAAGTCGGGATGAAATGGAGCGACGTTTACGTCAAGTTCAGAATCAACCATGGTTTAGACATGGAACAACATTCCCCCAAGCTTTCTTCAATCGTGTCGTCTATGGGTCGTCTTTGTCAAGCCTGCATCAACGCCAATGGTGGGCACACACGATACTGACTTTGTGAACTGACCTTTGACACCACATCCCTTCAAAGGCGTGTCACGATGTCTAGTGTCAAATCATACGAATTTCAATATTAACCTGTCAACAGTTAAACAGTGAATAAGGAAAACACCACAAATCAGATTATTATTCTATGCATTAAAAATGGCATAACATCAAATAATACACTGATACCGTATTCCATTATATATATAAACATTTCACAGTGACTACTAAGTATCTTAATGGCTGTCAGCTTCACACTTGTCAAAGTCAGTTTGTAGAACTATAATCTGTCAAACACCTACACTCAGATACATCCTCACATATTTCACATCCACACAAACAAACACTCTGCTGAACATTAGCTAGTAACGTGTCTTTATTCATACGGTCCCAAGTGAGAAGTATTCATTTCCAGGAACAATCGATCCTTCTTCTTTAACATGTCAGCATGAAATGAATTATTGATTCAAACTGTGCCTTAGTGCCTACATAACCATTTGTTAAAATAGTTTGGCCAGAAACTATCCTGCTACAAAACAAACCTGTTTCTTTTCAGATCAAATATGAATCTATTTACCAGTTATTTAACCGAATATTTGTTGGACATTTAAAGGACATAAGTACGAAACGTTCTTCTTCGTAGTGATACCTGTCTCCATTTAGTTACAGGGTGTACCCAGAGCAACGCACAAAATTGTAAAATGGACGTTTCATATATTTCAGAATTCGTGTGTGACAGGCAATTTCCGCCCAACTAAATGGATACCTCACACGAAAGTCAAGATAAAACAATCATGTGAATTGTTTCCATACCAATCGATTTTATACCACATCGCGGCCAGAATACAGTGTTGCATCAATGTATTGTATACACCAATGCCGTATAGTTTTATACCTCAACGCTGCTTGTGTATAGTTGTGTAACGCTGTTTCTGGATAGTTTAAAATCTACTTTAGGTTTGATTTAGACGTACCACAACACGGTTGGTCATGAGATATAGATTTATACCACATGTCGACTGGATTATGCAGATTTATACCACAAAGCAGTTTCATAGTCTTGAACCATATGTAGTGTAGTTTATAGCACAATGCGGTAGGGCTGCGTAATATAACCGGTTTACCGGCTCAGACATGAAAACGATACGTATTGCGATACAGTGATCGAAAACCGGTATTTTGACTTGAAGTCGGAAAACTTCGTAACACACGGAAATCCTCGGATATTTCCTTGTATCATTTGTGCAAAATATTATTTATATTTTTAATTTGTCATGATTAAAAGTTTTTATTAAAGCTTAATCAAGCATAGTGATTTTGTTGTGTTCATGCTTTATAAATCAAGCATTAACTTGATTATAAGTAGTTATTTGTTTAAAACTACTTCTTGCAATATATTCCAATACATATCGCAAGATATGCTTTCGCATCGCGATGTATCACAATATGAAAATTCTCTGCAATACCCACCCCTACAATGCGTTATACAGATAATATTTTTATACCACAAAGCATATTTGATTACAGATTTACAAGTATTCGTCAACGCAGTCTGACCATAGATGTTTTCATCAACACAACTGCTGGAGCACAGTTTTATACCACAACGCGGCTTGAGAAGAATTTGGTATCAGAGCTACATTCTTAGCATATAGAATTCTTAGGATAGATAATTTCATACCACACATCATCCTGTGTCTATTTCTTTAATGTAATGCGAGTAGAGAATACAAGACTTTTTTGTATACCACAATGGTGTAGTTTTAGCGAAAATCGACTCCCTCGAAAAACGCTAACTGCTTGGTTTGAAAAATGCCTTTCAGACAACCAAGCCAAAACCAAAAACCATTTCACATTAAATATGCAAAGCGGTGATAAAGCCTTTTCCCAAAAGGACTAGCACGTGTTTGATTTTATAACGATATCTCCAGATTATCTGTGGTAATGGGGAATTCTCTTTCCACACTTGCTTGTCTGATTATTCTGGCACCACATGGATACAATATGTGAAGCCCATTTCTGGTGTTCCCCGCTGATATTGCTGGAATATTGCTAAAAGCGGCGTAAAGCTAAACTCACTCACTACAGGAGAGAAACTACACTATTAAAGCTGAGAAACCTTTGGTAATCTTGAAATACTGACGTCCTCGTTACCCTTTCCACCCCAGCCCAACCCAGCCCGACACAAAACAATAAACAAAATCAATAGCGGTCGAGAGTTTCTCTTTTGGCGCACACACTTTTGCTTCAGTGTGAACCCGGATGACCTCTTGCCTGTGCTTGAGGTAACATTTAATTGTGATAAAATGTGTCGTTCAGATTCAACGCAACGGTATCGTAAATGTACACCCTAACAGCAGCTACATTTAAACCATTTTTTATCTTTAGTCGAAGGGAAACATACAAGTCATTCAAATCCGTGGGGAAAACTTCCCATGTCCTCATCGATCAACTGTCGGGGGTATCTACATCTCCCTGGGCTGTAGTTCATAATAGTATCATCACCATTAACTCCTAAGCATTCAACCACTGTGCAGTGATACCAGGTCCACGTCATTTCGTCAAGATAAAGGTTGGACACAATGAATACGGTTTATAAGTTCAGTTTTTAATGTTCCCATTGGGATAAGATTCGATATTGCTACCAAAAACGTCGAGGTAAAAGCATAAGCACTCAACTATTGCATGACGTTGATTGATGGGGGAAGGGTGTGTAGGCATTTGACCTACAAGATGGGATGCAGTGATTAAGGTTGCCCATCACTCCGTGGATTTATGTCATAAATAACCGGCGTTCGCTCTTTTGATGAATGCAGTTGTCTTCGTTTTTGGAAGTTTTTAGCCAAACTGATGAAGTGAACATTCCAAAGATCTCTTCTTAACGTAATTGCCATGGCTTTGTATAAGTACCATGAGGTCATGTCTATTTTAGTACCAGCCTTGCTTAAATGATACTGTGTCTAATGGATATAAGTAGAGATTAGGCGTGTTGACAGGGACATCAAAGGTGTAATGGTCAAAATAGCATCCATTTTCTATATGCATGTTTCCTTGAAGATTAACGAAGGATAAACTCTTTTTATCACTGTGAGCATTAAGATACTAAGACTGTTGCGCTTGCTCGTTATATTGAATTACCTTGAAGGCATCACGGGTACGAATCTGTGTGAAACAATCTCAATTCAAACGTGTTGGAAACACATTTTTAAAGGATTCGATTTTTCCAGAGATTTCATGTTCGCACTATTCTTCTGTCCTGTTCCGATACGTGTACTTTCTTTAATTTGAAAGACAAACAGATCTACCGTATGTTACATTTAGGTTGACCAGCTGACCGAAATACAATCGCCAATTCTATTCTATGATACATTTAGGTTCATTCCAAAGTACCTCAATGTCAAACCTGGTTGTGCAAGAATTGGTAATGGACATGTACAAAGAAGCACCATTTATAGAATGAGGTGGCCATTGGAATAACCATGCTTTATCCCTTAGGATTAGGCCTTTTTAGTCACGTGGTAGCGCTCTGGTGGTCGAATCAAAATGAAAGCAAGTGGGATGCATGGACTCGTGCATTCGTTTAGTAATGGAACCTTTCCTGGAGATCAATGAATCCAATCAAATAAAAGCAACAAAACGTAAAAATCATAAAAACACATGCTATAAAAGCTGATTCCCTAATGCAAGTCCAACTATATCTTTCAAGCGGATCAACACAGTGTGTTCATCGCCCGTAACTGAGATCGCACTGCCATAGCACTATGCGAATATTTTTTCTGCATCAACAGATAAGTGATTATTTCATGTTTTACTTTGTTATATTCTGTAATCCTCGTTTTAAACAAAATGTTGGTTCACGTACGAAACACCGACATGTTTATCAACATAATGATTCCCTGCTTTGGATTATATACATATATCATGCAAAACGAACATCCACTATGATAGTTTAATATTTTAATAGTGCTGTCAAGTGGTTTGACAGGTATCAATGTTAGGTTAAACCAATCGAATATATCATCCCGGTATAACGGTTCCACCAATCACTAATCTATGCTCCAAGCATCAGAGATTGGCAGGGCAGAGAAGCACCTCATTTCCCCTGATTGTAGGCGAAAGCATTGTTGATGTTTGAAAGACAAGGGCATGGTCTCATATCAACGTTTTCATGATATTAAAGACCGATTCTACTCGTCATGAGTACAAGTCGCAGGTTTGCTTCTACAAAGATCATTGTCATGTGAACATATTTTACGGCAAGTCTTTTCAAATAATATATGAAGCTTAGTCTGAACTGTTGTCTTATAAATTAACACCTATGATTCTGCCAATGTGTCAAACCAGAACTCAGTAATCATATTGATACTCAGTCATGTTTGTAAACTATAGCCATGTTGCACCCTGTCCGTGGTTTCTCTAATGAGCGTGGGGTTTGATGGGGGTCCCAAGTGCTACTTATGCCTAAATAGGAACCATTTCCTCACACGTAAATAACAAAAAACAGTAGTTTTGCATTGTATCTTAAAGCTTAGATGCAACCAACAAAATAACCATATTCAAAACACAATCATAATTTATTCATTACACATAATATACATTATTTGCTGATTATTAAAAAACCAAAAATCAAAATTATAAGCGTACAATCGCAAATCAAAGTGAAATATTTTGTACTTGGTTTTACTACCCTCGAAAAGAAGCACCCGGGATACCGAACCCAGTCAGAGCGGGTGGGCGTGCACTTAAGTGCAACGAAGTCTTTCATTGGCTGGTTCATTTGCCGATACGCTCAGAGCTCTTTGTGTGTGTATAGGCATCCCGGTTCAAGCCGCGCGAACCTATTCACTGCGCATGCGCTATGTGCGCAGCGCAGCATAGCTGTTGAAACCACTTTTCACCCTAGCTTGGGTTATTCTAGTGAATCGTTTGAACTCCGATTTCGAGGGATTTTTTTCCTCGCGTTATTTTTCAACTTTATAAGTTGAATTTGCATTTTTGATAATTTATTACTGTAAGTCCATACCGAAAGGTATCAGACTCTGTAAAGTTGTGTTTTGCGTTGCATGTAAGCTTTAAAGATGTAGGTGATAAAGATATGGTGGACTCATATAATCCTTCGGATATTGTTTTATTTTTTAACTATTATATTTCAAATGAAGTTTTGTTTGTGATTATCCAGAAATGCACTTTGTAACTTGTATGTACTTCAGATTTATGCGAACTATTGAAATGGAAATAGAAATGTACACCAATACATTTTTCTTAAATTAAGTTAATTAATTTGTTTTTATTTGTTTACAACACTGCTAACAGAAGCTGAGCTTGATTCACATTACATTTAAGTTCCTTGAATTCAAGCAGGATTGCATGCTTTTTGTTGCTAAGGGATCTTATTTTTCCAATTGCTGGATACGAAGCATCAAAAGTCGCCGATATTTGTCTGGCTTGCATGGTAATGTACTCCCCACGTGAAAATTCATGTCCTTTAACACAGATTGTCTCATAACACAGATGAAAGGTCACATGACAGTGATATGAAGCAAGGCCAAGGACCTTTACAGCTTTTCCCAAGTTCCCAACACCTTAAAAATTGGCCAATTTGTCATTATGTTGAACGTGGAAAATTCATTTCACTGAGAACAAAACTGTTTTCCCCTTTTTGTGGCGTTGTTATATGATCCATGGGAAGCGCATTATCCACGGCTGTGTTCCAACACTGTGCCATATACATCAGCCTCCCATCAATATGGTTTGGGTCTTTGTTTTCATTTTAAGAGCGACATCACACGAGAGGTATCTCTAACGCTGATCACACTTTATCCATTAGAGGCCAGGAAAACACGTCCATTTGCAGGAATATTGATTGATTAAATACTATATGAGAATAGATTTTTGTACGTATCAGTATTGTCATGTGTCTGCATTCGAGAGTCTAGAAGTGGTTAAGGGACATCTTTAGTCGTTTGCTGGATGCTTTGTATAGGAAGCTGCCTGTAAAACTAAAGCTAAGTTTTACACGAGGTCGTAAAATGATCCAAGGAGGAGACGTTGGCATCAATCAGCAGACAAGGACAAAGATCATGTTAGAATCAAGTGAAGGCTGATATTTCGACATGGCGATAATTGTCAAAAGATCACAGACATAGATTTGGTGTCAGGAATGAACTATGATGTAGCACATGGCTTTTCTTACGTCTGGTCGAAATACTAAATTACTACGCTATTGAATTATTGTTATATTTTTGAAACATAATGAAACAATATGAATACTTGGCGCAGCTAATCATGGCAGAGAATGACGTCAGTTTGGGAAAACAATTGTTATTGTGGCTGAATATGAAATACCATATTTCGGTTAGTGGCATAGTTTACGTGTGGGCAGTTCAAAACTTGTCGCTTGAAGAAAGTAATGCTGGAAAACAGAAAGGTTATTATTTCAATTACTTAATATTTTAGTAACTGTCCCCTCGAGATTGCATTAAATTTCCCTTTGACAAGATGTAGCATGAATATTACACGGCCAGTGCCAACAAAACCGCCAGCCTGAAACCACGCAGAGACATTATGGTTGTTTTGTATTTTAAATAGTTGGTATAACATTCAACAATTCAGTTATTGATTGCGTGTAATTTCTCCAAGCCAGCTATTTCTATATCCAACCCTTATGTTTGTAGATTTATGAATGACTGTCCCAAATTTAAAGCATGGTTCAGTGACAAAAACGGTATTTCCTTATTTTGAATCATATTGTTTGTTCAGAAAAAATTACCTTGTCTTTGCATGTGTTTGTGATGGTTCCACCAGAGGAGCAGGAGACGCACACCTTTGACGAATACCTGGTATCATTACTATTTACATATGGATGGATATTTATATAGCGCTATAGTCCCATCTACATCCATGCTCAAAGCGCTTTGTCCTTTCCCCTCGATCATTGGATGTCAATCTCAACGGCACATCGTACTTTCAATCTCAACTCCCTGGGGATCATACAACTCATGCAGCCACTAGGCGCACCAAGTTAATGTGTCTTTTACATCCTTACGAGGTACCCATTCACAGCTGGGTGGACTAGGACACATACTCACATGACTTTGTCCAAGTTTACTGCACATTGCTGTATCCGCAGCTAAGTGTTTGCACGTATTCATGTGGCCACCATCTACGGATTCGTGGGTTCTTTTAAGTGCACAGGGTTGTGTACTGTACACTAGAGGTTGTGACAACACTGAAAGAGTTGACTCCAAGGTTTTTACAGCCGGTCACAGCTGGGCTCGATCCTTGCACCTCCAAACTCGCTGGATCACTAGCCTGGCGCCTTAGACAGCTCGCCCGCACTGATGGTGATGAACAAACACTGGTCGTAATCATGTTCTGGACTTTTACCAGAGATCTCTGATGGTTATAGAAATGGTTTAGTCCACCATTTCCAATCAGCCATATGTCATATTTGATGTGTCGTGCAGTAAGGCATCAGCATTAGGAGCGTCAGATATTATCATTGTGTCTTCACTGAACACCAGTACATCAACAGCGTTCACATAAAATTACATGTGTTACTCAAAGCATTTTTTTCAGAATTTGCCTCAGATTATGAAATGCAAGATGTATTGCAAATGAGAAACAATCTGGAGAAAGGTAGGCGTCACAAGCTACGTTAGCCGTGACAGGGCTGAAACCGATGTAGAAGACCTAAATGTATAACGCGAAAGGACCAGAGGCACATTGGTGGTGGTGGGGGGAGGGGTGGGGTGGTAGGGTTATGGTATAGCTTAAGAAATTAAGGAAATAGAGTATATGAAATAGTGTTACGTTCATCATAAGTAAACAGTAACAAGTAGATTTACTGCACATTAACCAAACACAATTGTGTTCTTGAAAACAAAACAAAAATATGATAATTAAAAATGTTTAAGGATTTACAAGCGATCCTTCCTTATCCTTGTTTGTGGGCAATCTGTAGACAGTGACCAAGATGAAGTCTAGTTAAAACAACGCAGATCTTAAGGCAGAGCTGCGTCCCTTAGCAACGATAACTGGAGCAACGACAACCACTGTTGTAGGTTAGAATCACAGTTTCCCGACTATAACGTGTCGCCCTTCGGCACAAAACAGAAAGTGTTTTGCAAAATTGCGCCAATGTATCATGTATTAAAGAATAAAATCTTTTTAATGACCGAGGTCTCTAACTTTGTGACAGTAACATCTAATTCTGTATATTTCGATTTTCTCTGCTGCTTTTCTGTCTTGTTTCTGTCGCTTTTCTTTCTTGTTCTCTGCTGCTATTGATTGCAGTGCAATCTGTGTTATGGATTCAAAATCTGAAAATTTGACAACAAATGATCTTGCGTTTATATTCCATATTTCCTGAATACCAAAGAAAACAGAATCCCAAAGTACAACTTAAAGTCAGCAGGACAGCGCTCTTTCAAATACAGTGCGCCCTCAGGTTGGAATGCTCTCCCAAATGAACTCCGCAATTCCCCTTCTCTAAGTTCATTCAAGACCGGTTTAAAAACATTCTTATTTAAACAAGCTTTCCTTTAATGTGTCCTTTCCGTCCCATTTTTGTGAAAGAAATGCGCAAAGAGTCCTTTCGGAGATTAGCGCTATATAAATGCTATCCATTATTATTATTAATAAATAAGTTATTTCAAGATTTCCCATAGCCGTTCCTGGACAGACACATTAACGCAGAATCAAAGTTACTGATGTTTTTTGTCATCTGATGCAGATATGAACAAATCAAGATTTTATTATCTCTTTTTTGTTTATTATAAACCGACCGACCCAATTTGAGATCACAGTGGCTACGTGAAACACAATAAAAACAATGGTGCCCTTACACAATAAACTGCCACGCCGTAATGTAACTGATTAACTGTTCAATGCAGCGTAAAACCAGCCGACTCTCTCGCTGTTACATGACATGAAAGGTGATGCGACGTAGTCAGGCGTTTCACTATCACCAACAAATGTCCTGCAACGTTACATCATTCCAAAATGGCTCTCGTTCACTAATTCACCTTAATTTACCCAGAAACTTTTTCTTTGATTTTGGTTCTTTGGATATGTGTTAACACAGTCCCCGAGCTTCAACAAGCTCGTAGGTCACCTCTTACAACAAGCATGGAGTGATGAAGACCAATTTTAAAACTAAAATGTGAGATTAGGCTTCCCCAAACATGAGCCTGATGTGTCATGATATGACTGACAAGCTGTTCAGAGCACTGGCATGGAAATAATGACTGCAACTATTTTCATCTTATTTCCTAAGCCTTTGTGTTACAGTACCGATCCAGGTATCTGAAACAAGAGCATGACTTACAATGTAACATGCCATGTCTCTATCTATACACAAAAATGGAAGATTGAGCTTTATTATTTACATTTTCCTCAAAGAGATGCTTTGAAATGTTGTATTTGTAGGTCTTGACCATTTCAATCAAGATTAGGAAGAGGATCTTGACACAGATTAGAAGTGGACCCGGAAGACACTTATGTATCTAATCAGACTGAAAACTGCAACAAGAAGATTTTTTTGTCACGAACAAGCACTTTTGATCATCTCCCAGCTGCCTCCTCTGACCACTTGAATTATGCGACTCAGATTATAGAGTTCTGAATCCAGCCTTCGATAACTTTGATTCTTAAACCCTTGATTCCAGTTCCAGCTGGAGATGCATGGGTCTTCGTCAAGGCTTATCTTTTAACCACCATAGCAATTACTGGAGAAGCCATTATTCGACTTATACTTTGTCTCCTAATCCAACGAACTGCGTATATCAACACATGTACATGTACGGGAAACTAAATTGTTCCATTTCCTGATACTGAAGAACGATTGTTAACTTAGACAAATTTGTTTGCTGCGTTTGATTATGACAATTTGAATACGAACATGGGTTGGCTGATAAGTTGTGCGCCTCAAACAGAAGAATATGGAATAGTGCAATATTGTTTTGAGTTGATGTCACAGAGGTATAGCCACAAAAACTTGAGAAATTATAAATGCACTTGGTCGGCATTAAATGCACTTAGAGGAACGTTAATTGAGGTTTCTACATATGTGAGTGCTTGTGCAGACATAGTTGGAACTTATTTGGCATGTTTTAAAACAAAGGAGAATTCACCCAGGAAATGTATTCCTACAGGTATTTGAAAGTTCCTTTGTGGCTCGGGCAACAAACACAATAAACTTTTTATACAAAATGTATGAGTTGAGCATGGTGCCACTAGGGCAATGTGCTTAGCATTTCCGCGAACACCTGGAGTCATCAATGATTTTCAGGGATCCGTTCATATACATGTTCACTACTCTTTTGGTTTACGTTGATATGAATCAGCGGGTACTCGAGACAGATTTTCTTCTATCGTTGACGTTTTATCTTTAGTTAATGTAAAAAGGTCTCAGATTCGTTTTATTCAAGTACGACATTATATGATAAGAAGATTAATACCCTGATGTGTTTACAGGTGTATGTGTCATACATTTCATGTTAGGAATACAAAGCATGCTATAATATGAATGAAGCAATAATCTTCCTCATATACAGTAACTTTCATAACAGGAGAAACTGATGAACTTCATATGCCCCTCATTGTGATCGTTTATCACCTCGCTATTGATGTCAAAATCACTTTGGGTTGTATACATACAGCAAACGAGTGAGTATTGGAGTTTGGTCGATGCTGTCTGCATTATTCCAGCAATATCACGTCCTGGACACCAGAAATTGGCTTCACAGACTGTACATATGTGGGGAACCCGAACCTGTGGCTTTCACCTATACGCCACCCCACTACCCCATATCCACACACTTCGGGCTTTCCTCTCACGTTAACTTGATACGCCGTGCCAGCACTGATACACTTTTCAAAGCGACATTAAACCAAGCACACTGACTACAGGCGCAGCCTAACTCTCCCTTGAGACTGGTTTATCTCAACATGGACGATGTGAATTGGATACTCTTTTGAAGTGTATTGGGCAAGTAGATTGTGTGAATCTAATGCATGCATCGGATGAGAGGTCTACGAAAGTTCGATTTATGTTTTTTTCTTTTTTCTGCAGTGAGTAAATCATATATCGATAGTTGACATGTTCTTTAAAGGCACTCACCTGAGGAAGGAGCACGAATTAGCTCTGAAACGCCGTATAAAGAATGAAAAGAAGTCATTATCCTTAAAAAAACGTGTCTCGTAATGTACGTTATGTATTTATACATTGGTAATACGGCTAAAGTAAGATATATATCGTAGCTCACATGGCTAATGTACGTTATGCATGTATGCCTAGGTGATACGGTTAAAGTAAGATATATATCGTAGCTGACATGGCTAATGTACGTTATGTATTTATACATTGGTAATACGGCTAAAGTAAGATATATATCGTAGCTGACATGGCTAATGTACGTTATGCATGTATGCCTAGGTGATACGGCTAAACTAAGGTATATATCGTAGCTGACATGGCTAATGTACGTTATGCATGTATGCCTAGGTGATACGGCTAAAGTAAGATATATATCGTAGCTGACATGGCTAATGTACGTTATGTATGTATGCCTAGGTGATACGGCTAAAGTAAGATATATATCGTAGCTGACATGGCTAATGTACGTTATGTATTTTTGCCTAGGTGATACGGCTAAAGTAAGATATATATCGTAGCCCACATGGCTAATGTACGTTATGTATTTATGTCTAGGTGATACGGCTAAAGTATGATATACATCGTAGCTCACATGGCTAGTGCAAGATTAGTATCCATTCCTAGGTGATACGCCTAAAGTAAGATATATATCGTAGCTCACATGGCTAATGTACGTTATGCATGTATGCCTAGGTGATACGGCTAAAGTAAGATATATATCGTAGCTCACATGGCTACTGTACGTTATGTATTTATGCCTAGGTGATACGGCTAAAGTATGATATACATCGTAGCTCACATGGCTAGTGCAAGATTTGTATCCATTCCTAGGTGATACTCCTAAAGTAAGATATATATCGTAGCTCACATGGCTAGTGCAAGATGTGTATCCAATCCTAGGTGATACGGCTAAAGTAAGATATGTATCGTAGCTGACATGGTTACTGTACGTTATGTATTTATGCCTAGGTGATACGGCTAATGTAAGACGTGTTTCCACGCCAAGGTTATATGGCTAATGTAAGATATGGATCTTTGCCTCGGGGATATGGCTGATTTAATAGCTGTGCTTATGCCTTGGTGATATGGCTAATATAACATATGTATCCAAGCCAAGGTAATACGGCTAATGTACGTGTGTATCGAATCCTAAGCTATATGGCTACTGTAATATACTGAACCACTAACGAAATGTCGCACCGATAGCGGTTTCTTAAAGCACACACCTTAATTCACTCTAATTAATTATCAAAACGGAGCATTGAGTTCAAACTTGACAATTATGGTTAACACATTTTCGGTAATCACATTTAGAGTTCACACAAACAAAATCACCAAAAATAGTACCATTAAGATACCCCAAAGTCAGTATTGTCTGTGGCCTCAATGGGCATCGATGAAAGCGTTGCATCGTCTGTACATGGAATGAATTAGCCGGTTGATGCAGGGCGTAGGCACTTGGGTCCATACTCTGTGAAATGCCTAATCGAGCCTTCTTCCTTGAATTTCGTCCCAACCGTGTTCTATTGGACTTAAATCCAGACTGAGTACAGGCTATTATAGGGTTTGGATGCGATGTTGTCTTAGGAAGTCCAATGTTGCTGTGACAGTGTAGGCACGAGCGTTGTCTTGCTGGAAGATGTGGTTTCTGTAAGTCCAAAATGTGGTACAACATGGGGGTCTTATGACTTGGCCAATATAGCGAGCAGCTGTCACATGATTTCACTATCCTAGACAAAGATTTTGGAACACCACGGTGACAACTAACTGGTTCACACCGACCACGATGCTTGGACCACCCCACGAGTCTGTTTCAAGAATACTCTCATTGGAAAACAGTTCCCCACGCCTTCACCATACTCTCACTCTGCCATCGACTGTCGAAACACAATATCGGCTTTCATGAGATAAAAGCACAGTTCTCCACTGTCGATAACGCCAATTTCGACACCGAGTTGCCCATTGCAGTCGGTTTGGACGGTGATGGGCGGTAAGGACAGGACTACGATATGATCTGTAACAGTTCGTAGATTGTCCTAACATGAACAATAAAATGATTGGCTACCCTCCGTGCAGCCTGGACAACTTGCAATCGTCCAAAGACTTGGTTCCTCTTATCTCTCGTAAGTCGTGGCATGGTGATTGTGTCAAAACAAAAAGATTTCAAATGAGTTTGGGACTCGCTTTCATTGGTAGGGATGTCACGACATGCACGTGCATTTTCATTTTCACGAATGTCTTAACGGAACCTTTCAGCATGTCTGCTGGTTTCAATACAACAGACAACCGAGCCATGAACTCCTCTAATATGTCCTGTATTGTTTTACGTTGTATAGGGTGTTTGATGTTACAATACAGAAATGCAATACATATTCTGAAACAGAAAGAAAGATATTTTGAGTCACATTCAGGGGTTCAAAATTGCTTTTAAAAGCCACTTGCCACAGGGCAAGTGACTTTAAGAAAGTAACTTGTCCCGACTAATTTTCCACTTGCCCTGATTTTATGACATAATACTGATGATGTAATTATGAAAGAAGAAATCAACATGGTATTTGATGTTAATGTTTACTGGACTATTTATTGAAAAGTGATAAATAGCAAAGAAAGATAACTCTACTTTATTATCATTGCGAAATTTAATAGCTACATTTTGAGCAGATATGAAATTAAATCCAAGTTTATTTGCAGTTTGAATCCATAAGTGGAATTTTCTAGTAGCCCACGGACAAGTAAGATACCATTATTTGATTGCCCGAAATGAAAACTGACTTGTCCCGGGCGTCGGGCGATGGGATTTTTGAACCCCTGCACATCATCCAACAATGCAACTCTCAACACTAACTGAACCGTACGTAAATATAAATTAATCGCTGCCATTACAATAATCCCTATATTTAAACTTTTTACACAATGACCTAGATTTATACTCTTCAACTCTACAAATATTTATACGCTTTACTCTGGACATTAACAGTATTGTCCTGCTTTAAAGTAATCTCAAACATGATAAAACAACTGTTAAAGTCACTGCCATCACATGTGGACAACCCTAGCTTGTCCGCCAATTCTTGGAAGGCGATTCTACTTCACAAACAGGAGTGACAGGTAAGTTCGTGATCATTACAGCATTAGTCAGAAACATGTAAACATGATATATACCTGAAGGTTTCATCTCACGGCAGATATGTTTGGCAATATACTCAATAACACCACAGTCGATAACTTTTCGTTCCACCATGCGGTCGAAACTTGGGAGCATTCCGTTACCGGAAGTTCAATCCAAATAAAAGTAAAAAGGGAGTGGCTCGTTATTTAATTATGCGATACGAGCGAAAAATGATCACACTGATGCATGAACATATTCAATCCATCTGCCTTTTTCGGTGCGTTTGGTCTATATGCTTTTTCATCAGAAAACACTCTGATGTTGGCATTAACTGTCAATTTGGATTGAAAAACGTGTCAACAAAACGGTACAATCATAAAAAACACCATCTTGTAAGAACAAAATTTTGCATTTGGTTTTGAAAGGAGACGTTTCTTTTGTGGGTCAGTATATATGTATCTAAGACAAGGATATACGGCTAATGTCAAAATTTATGCGATATGGAAAGTACATATAGATATAAATATTCTCAAGCACTTGCCTACGCAGATTGCTTAAGTAGGATATCGGCTTGACCTTTCGAGATGATGTGGAGGAGTAGGATTCCTCTGAAATCAAACATAACTGAAGGCGTCACCTATCCAGCTAATGGTGCACAGAACTGCCTTTTTCAGATGAGCTATTAGATGTTTTCGCTGCTTTCACTGTTGTCTTGTCTGTGGTTGATGGTTACAAAATGTTCAACAAAGTTAGCTGGGTTATTCTTCAAAACAACGCTAATTCTCGTGAGCGTTTTTCATCAGGATGATTCTGTTCAGAATCGATCTTCAGCAACTCATGCAGATCAAATTAGGCTACTAAGTGGATCGGGTGGTCAGGTTCGCTGACTTGGTTGATGCATGTCATCGTATCCAAATTGCATAGATCGATGCTCAGGATGACAACAACTGGATTGTCTGGTCTAGACTAATTTTAGTTACAGACTTCGTTGCTGGTGTAGCTGGAATGAGGCGTTAATAAACAAATTTGATCAGGAATAAGAATCCTAGGAGCACAGCAAGCTGAAACCATTATCAGGCTGAGTTCATTATTCTTGGGAGATGTTTCCTGCTGTGGCTTTGTGAATTCGGTGCATTGTAAGTTGCCGATTATCTATAATCATATCATGTATTTGATTAGCATATCCTTAGCGTTGGCAGGTGAAGGTCTTCTTGAGCTTGGATCATATTCGAGGCTCTCTCGTTCTCTCTTGACCTCCGCTGAGCACACCTTGAGGGTGGACAAGGAAGGAGAACCATCCAATAAAGTTGACACCATTGTCTCCTGGATGGTTGTTGGACTGAGCCCTTTCCGTTAATAATACGCAATGGCAGTTCGGCTGCTAATTTGGTACATGAATATCCGGGTTAGGCTTGATCTTCAACAACCCAACCAACTAACGGAATCTGTTTGTCAGACTCCCTGACTTGGTTAATGCATGTCACTGTATGCTAATTGTACAGATAGATGATCATGGTGTCAACCACTGGGTTATCTGACCCAGACTCGATTATTTACAGACCGCCGTCATATAGTGGGAATATTGCTGAAACAAATAAACAATATTAGCTTACCAATTTTGACCATTTCCATCATGAGAGAAATCATGGTTACTTTGATGCCAGAAGGAAATTTAGTTCCAATGCAGCATGTAAACCATTGTATTCATACATGGAACCTATTAGGAGCTTACGGTACAGCCATCGTAGTTTTGACTCAGAACGTTTCAGCTACTCCTTTGTGAGTTCTTGTGCATGTTGCGTACATATTAGTTATGTGTCTACGGGGCGACAGTTGGACATATCTATGTCATTTATATTTAGCCTCTACACAATAACCAAGGTATGTTAATATGGGTGTTAATAAAACTCCAAGTCATCAGGGATCTGTCAGCCTAGCCCATAACACACCATCTCTCGGCATTACACATATCGATTGATGGTTCCAGTTGATGCGATGAGAGCACATCATTTCTAGCAATTAGAAAAATATCTCGTTTCATAGACATAGACATTGTTTCAAAAAGCAATGGCTTTTTGACTGTAATGAGTAAATACATTTGTGAGTATGCTTAACCTAAAATAGCTGAGTTTATGACAAGCTTCAAGATATATTTTCCTTTAGTGTTGTTTGAAGTATAAGAAGATTTATCCTTAGCACTCGTGGACGATAACGTAGTATGGCTGTGTGAAAATGTTCAGAAATTCCCAGGTATCCCTACCCCTATCTACCCTTTGAGGAACCATGAAAGAGAACATTAGTATAATTGTCTGCCCATGGAGTATGGGCTGTTGATTAACGTCGCAGTCAACACTGTCCCAGTTACATCACGGCTGACAGTAAATAATTTCTGCTTAGCTCAACAATCAAGTGACTTAAAACATGAGCAACGGTCTATGTCATCTGGACACAACGGTGCGGAATCAGCCAGGTCAGTCAGGTCATAGCATCTGACCACTGGATCGCTTCCAATAAATATGGGATACTGGGGACCAATGCAACTACGGACGACCCACTGCGTCCAATCAGTGAACTCAAAAGCACCTTTCACTGTACAGATCTGAATTGGTGGATCGTTGTCCTTGTAATACGGCTGTAAAACTACTGCGGCCTAACAACATATGCTAACTATATGCATGTTACACAAAGACATTAATACACGTCAGTGTCCATTAACTGAAATTTAGTAAGCACCAACAGAATGACCGTTTACACACACAACAATGTATTATACGAATACCACTCAACTCTCATGATTGGATACGTCCTCAAATTGCACACATGGAATGCTGGATGAGCCTCCAATATAGTAAAATAATAATGCCATCGATAACTGTCACTTTATATTTGAAAGCAACTATACTGGCCTGCTATGGCGAGACTCCTATACCACTACACAATGAAAACCTACACTGCCTCAGGGTTAGTTTTTATCGTATACCACGCTGGCATCTCAATATAGAAAACGCAGTATTTTCCAATCTGCCTTCAAGTGGTCTTCAAAGAAGGAGCAGAATTGTATTGTCCCTGCTATTAGCGCCAATAAGAATCAATGACATCGTCTATTCCGGTAACAAGACTGTTTTCGCCCTAAGAAACATTCGACAGTTTCGTATTGAGAGAAATTTCCGATGTTCAAGGATGCGATTTAAAACTACACTCGAGCATGAAGTAGCCCATGTATTTCTGCATCCAAATGTCTGCTTTCACAAACTTCCCTGGCATTTTTTTTCTGTCTGTTCCAATAACTGTCAACAAATGAACCCAGATCGATCAAAGTAATTTAGAACAAGGTAATTCCCAATACATAGGAATGACGCCTTGCAATGCTTACCGGGCTTGTTATCATACAGATGAAATGCTGACAGGAAGAGGACAAGGGTGGGCATTGCACAATTGATGTACCTTATTAAATACGGCATTAGAATCTTACTCTTAACTTCGTTAGAGCGGAAGGGAGAGCCAAGCGATATCACTAGAATGTGCGTTCCTATGTCCAATGAAGCCCTCGCGAGATATCGCCGCGATAGTTGTCCCCGCGGTTCTAATCACGTTGCTCTGATTGGCCACTCTCTTGTCAAGTCGATTTTCACGACGTGCTCATTCCCTTCTCACTATCACGTGTAGTGTGAACGTTGACCGGACGATGGCATGACGGCTCCGACGTCCACGGCAGCGACTGAGCCGATGTAAACACAGTGGCAGTGATTTAGAGTGTCGTGATCACAATGTATCATTGGGTATGCTCAAAGACATTTGTTGATGCTTTTTACATTGGCCTTATTCTCATCGCATCATCGGGCTCAGGTAAGGTGCAACTATTTATTTTCGTCTTGTCATAGTTGTGGCAACTTGTACATATTGTGTTTGATGTTCATATAAAAAGCATCTATTGGACACAATGTTTCCTTTCTTTTATTATCCGTGAAATTTGCTAACCGCGCTTATTGTTACTCTATATATCTATGTCTAATAGCCACCACATATATATAACTGGAAATCCCGACGTTCATATCAAAGACGTTCGAAAAACAAACTTAATTACCCAATGTGTTTTACACCAACTGTGTATTATCAGCTTATATTGAAGTGTAAAACTACGTTCTATTACAATTGACAACTTTGAAACGGGACACATTCCACTAACCGAATAGTATGACTTTATTATTTATAACTCATTTCATCCATACATTCAGTCATTCCATACAACAATATGCATGTCCACATACAAGGGCATACTTTCTTGCCTCCATCTCAAATACGAAATTTAGATCAGTAGGATGTGATGAGAATCTAAACTGGTTAGTGTTATTATATTCTCCCCAAGGAGTTGATAATGTAAATAGTATTCACACTGAAATGTTGTCCAGTGTACAGAATATACATAAGTCTATGTCACGCGAACAGAAGAAGTAGTAGTAGTAGTAGTAGTAGCAGCAGTAGTAGTTGTAGCTGTGGTAGTAGCAGCAGCAGCAGTTCCCCTGGGTATTCTGGGCAAACGTATAGGCCCCTGTAGACTATGATTCTTGTACGAAGTAGGTTAATGGGTTAACCCTGGATTGTCACATGCAGTGACCTGAAATCTTCTCTTTAGAGACAGATTGAGACTCCATAAAAAGGTTCTTTGAAAGAAGCCTAGAGCTTTTCTCAATTGGGTTACTTTAAACAGCCCGCTGCAGTTCTCTTGGTAGTGCTTTACATTTTCAAACTTAATATCAATTATATTTCCCAGTGTCTCTTTTGAAATATATTTTTTGATCATTTTCATGCATGAACATCATCTCTGGTGGAATTGGGTGATAACAAATTGACAGAATGGCTGTACACGATTAAAGCAGCAAGGGACGCCCTATGCCTATTACAAACATGCGAAAATGTATTTTGAGATCTCACACTACAAATCATGTTTTGGAGGCTATCAACGTTTTGCACATTATATGAAGGACTTAATTAACAAACATTTTCAATTTATTGATATGTCAAAACCGAAATATCATTTGCATGTTTCTTTACAATTTCATAGAAAATTCCATTTTTTTTGCATTTAATACTGGAATGAATGAACAACCAGAAAAACACAATCCACAATTAAGACATAATTCCTCATCAGAGCAGAGGCCCTAGAACACAGCAGAGCCCCGACATGAGCTGTTATCATACCATAATGACAAAACCCAGAATCGCGAGTTTATCAACGAATTATGTTTCCAAGAGATATTATTTCCTTGCATCCGTGTTTGTCAAAAAGATAACCCTTCCTATCCTAATGGACATTTTTCCTTTCGTCTAGATATCGTCTCAGAGGATGAAGTCAGCATCCCAGTTATTTAAGCCCACATCTTTATATCTTTTTATGCCTTATTTAAGTTAACCTGTAAGTGGTTGGTTGGTTTAATTCGGAAGACAGTTAATGGTGTGATGGTACGTCCATTCCATACTTTGGATGCATATCTATATTGGCATAGGCAGGTCTTTAAAAGACAGTTCCAGACCAGCAGAGCAAGATATATGCCGTCAGTCGGTGCTATTATTACGTAGACAGTATATTACCTTTTTCAACAGTTATGTATCCTTTGAGACAGGGATATATCTCCGCCCAATATATCGTTCTGAAGACAGTGTTATAACTCTCCAGACGGTGCTAAATCGATGTAGACAACATTGTTTCTCTGTTGACATTGTAATGTAAATTATGTAACCAATGTCTTGTATATACACATAAACAGTCATATCTCTGTAGACAGAGCTATACACATGTAAACAGTCATATCTCTATAGACAGAGCTATACACATGTAAACAGTCATATCCCTGTATACAGAGCTATACACATGTAAACAGTCATATCTCTATGGACAGAGATATACACATGTAAACAGTCATATCCCTGTATACAGAGTTATACACATGTAAACAGTCATATCCCTGCATACAGAGCTATACACATGTAAACATATCTCTATGGACAGAGATATACCCATGTAAACAGTCATATCCCTGTATACAGAGTTATACACATGTAAACAGTCATATCTCTATGGACAGAGATATACACATGTAACAGTCATATCTCTATAGACAGATCTATACACATGTAACAGTCATATCCCTGTAGACAGAGTTATACACATGTAAACAGTCATATCTCTATAGACAGATCTATACACATGTAACAGTCATATCCCTGTAGACAGAGTTATACACATGTAAACAGTCATATCTCTATGGACAGAGATATACACATGTAAACAGTCATATCTCTATAGACAGAGATATAGACATGTAAACAGTCATATCCCTGTAGACAGAGATATACACATGTAAACAGTCATATCCCTGTAGACAGAGATATACACATGTAAACAGTCATATATCTGTAGACAGAGATATACACATGTAAACAGTCATATCCCTGTAGACAGAGATATACACATGTAAACAGTCATATATCTGTAGACAGAGATATACACATGTAAACAGTCATATCTCTATGGACAGAGATATACACATGTAAACAGTCATATCCCTGTAGACAGAGCTATATACATGTAAACAGTCATATCTCTATAGACAGAGATATACACATGTAAACAGTCATGTCCCTTTAGACAGAGTTATACACATGTAAAGAGAGTCATATCCCTGTAGGCAGGGTTATACACATGTAAACAGAGTCATATCCCTGTAGACAGAGTTATACACATGTAAACAGAGTCATGTCTCTATAGACAGAGCTTTACACATGTAAAGAGAGTCATATCCCTGTAGACAGAGCTATACACGTGTAAAGAGAGTCATTTATTACCCACGTGGTCAACGTATGGGTAGTTGCATACTAATCAATTTAGTTCATTTATGGTTGTCTACTGCTGTATATTAGTCTCCTTTCTGTTCTGCATTGATAGAAAGTCTGACCTTTCCAGTTGTAACGTGCAAGCCCGTCTCATGACACCCACGATGCCATGCACTTATTCTGGTTGCAGCACAGGTGACCCTGTCGTCTAATGCACCCAAATTCCTCCCTTAGGAGTTAAAAAACAGGTGTTGGGTTTGAATCCAGATTCATCTTGATGTTTCTAGGCTCATACGCACCACGCATGTGTTCGTGGGTTTCATCAAAGTGGTAAACCTTAAAGACGTTACAGTAAGTGTGTTATTAAGCCTGCACGCCATGATGTAAGAGAGGCGTATAAACCTATAGCAACCGACCACAACAGTTTATATAATTCACATACTTCGATCAAAATAGTCTACCGTTACCACAGTTACGTTCATGGCTTTGGAGGGGTGTCGCCGAGATCTCTGATGTTTTAATTGTCACAAGGACGTGTTTATGTTGCTGAGTTGAGAGTAACTCTGGGGATGTGACTTTTTGTGTTGATTTTCTGAGTCTGATTCTAGTGTTCTTTTCAAGAAAGCAAGTTCTATTATTATCGTATCCACCCACTCTGGATATCAGATCTCTCAATCCTATTTCAAGAACGTCAGACTTCTTTCTGAGTAGCGTGTATGTCATACGGCTGCAGGTTGCAATACATTGTTGTACATCTATGCCACAAATGGCATTATTCCAGTCGAGATAAATGATTGGATAAAAGCAGGTTAACTTTCCCGAGGCACTCATACGTATTTACGATCAATTGTCATATAATAGAAGTCAGAATCAAATGGAATATATCAGCAGTTTATCTTCCTCCAAACTTCATCGGGTGCTATTCTTCCGACTAATCACTTGGTTCACATACTAGAGCATGAGGCGTTGAGTGTTTGAGAACTGACTTGTTAATGAGACGATAGTTATTAAAGCTGTGTATTAGATGACAGCGACAAATCCCTGTCAATACACGTACAAAATGTAACAACTAACCGCCGAATAGAACTAACGTGTATTGCAGTAAATACCGACAATGAGAACTGTGGTAATTCATCAGTATGTGAGAAATGTTATGACGCACGATGAAACAGACACTTTATTTGACATCCGAACCCTGAGATTACGTGTCTGTCGAGATAATGGCATTAAGATACTGGAAACCTACATTATATCGTGGTAGATTGCTATAGTATTTCAGTTTGAAATCGAAATCTTCTAAAGAGAGTGAAAACACGTTCAATTTACAGTTAAGCACGAAATAATATATATTTTCAAATAAAACATTTCTCCTTTACTTTTATGAAGAGGAACAGTCTTAGAACTTGGAACTCAAACCATTATCTTTTCCTGGTATCTATACTAATGTAAGTGTGTTGTACTGTCGCCATTTTAACACCTAAAAACGCCTGACTTCATGAAAACATTTTTAGCATTCTTATGGGCGAATCATATCGAATTGTGTGTGTGTTCCATCTATTACAGTGCATATATTTCTTGCCATCCTCTTTGTCCTGTCGTAAATGCCATGGTCAGATATTTTGTTAAGCAGCTGGCGCAAACTGACTGTGGCTACACCATAAAGAAAATCAAACCTTGTTAGGTAATCATCTTCTTACCACCTACCTCGTGTACTATACTTTGTCAGCATAGGGTAGATAACGCATATGGAAACTTCAACTTTATAGAAACTTGATAATGACAAACAAGTAGAGCTGTGGGGTATAAAATCCTGGGTTCTTCCATCTCAGGCACACTTGCTTGAATAAACTCAGGAACTCACAGCTCTGCCTCCTTTAGAGTTAAGTTTGAAATATTCCTACGATATTGTAGCACTTTTTAAATACCTATCATTGTAAATGCTAGTTCTAGATAACCGATAATTCTTAGGCACTATCCAGGGATATTTATTTATGCACATTGCGTCGTGGGCTCCTCAAGTTTTATGTTTATCATGTACAAACGAATATTTCTTTTCTATGTTTCGACACACACGTGTGTATTCCCAGTCCTTGTCTAGTTTCATTCATGTTTGCGTGTTAGATCTGTATATGCAGGTTAGATTCCCGTTCAGTAGCCTAGATTCTAGTAGCTTAGTCACAAAAACAGTTCCGCGAGTTTATACAATCATTTCCAGCAAAGATGAATTTATATGTAGGTCAGTTACTCTGTATTTTACAATAGTCCGCCGATCAAATAATATACGCGCTCACAGAATAGGTTACAACAGCCAACATTGTATTTTGATATTTCACCAACATAAGTATTTGAATAATTTTGTATTAAACGTTCCGTTCCGCACAGCAGTTAATGAACTATAGGCACTACATGCTGTAATTAAACTGTTGGGCGTTCCACTCAGTACTTGTTCTTTGCAATTATCGTTGATGATTAATTTATCCGTCAGGTTATGTTATTTATCAGTACCGTAGTTACTCAAGGATAGGTTGTGTTATTTGTATTATGTTTCTGTAAGCACCGTACATACCCTGTTGTACCACACATTGCTTATATTACCTGACTTAGATATAAACTGTATTAGGATATCACTGATTATTATTTCTATGATTGTATGTCATTATTATGTATGAATTGATGCAATTTGAATGTCATGCAAGACACCTGCTTGAATAAACCCAAGGAACTCACAGCTCTGCCACCTTTCTTGTTTCAAGGCTCGCTCCCTATAGCTAATTCCCCAAATCGAGGCCTTACAGCACCTTTAGCACACCTAGTGCTAAAGGTCGTCCTAACGGACACAAAAAGAAAAACTGTCTTACATCCAATATGAACGTGGACGCATTTACTCGTTCAGCTGAAGGCGTTACCGTTCTCAGGGATATTCATTGTCAGTACTTGTTCTGTCGTTTATGTCAAGGCCGTTTGGATTGTGTTGCATGTGACTTTTATTATACAGTTATTTGCATACAGCGATCATGTGTTCTTCCTCAACAAACACGAAATCAATCTCATCTTATCAATGTGTTCTGGAAACCCTGGCCTTCCAATCAGATCAAACATGACGACATGGACTTCGATCCATCTGTATTGTGTTATGTAGATTAACACCTATTGTTATATATTGAGGGCAAATACTTTGATCAAGCTTCACAAAAGCATCTCATGGTAAACATAATCTGACAAGAGTTTTCAAGCTTTCATTATTACCCTGGTCTTATTTCTAAACATGATATGATTGGTAATTCCATGTAAGCTTGGAATCTTTGTCAAGTTTTATGTTTTCATAATGCATTTGTAGTTGGATGCCCGTCGTGGATTCTAAAATATCACAGTGAAAATTAATCATTGTGTATAATATTGGAAATGGTGAACGACCACAGTCCTTCTAACTTCTGTGAAAGGCATTTATTTAGAAGTTGGAGCGGTAAGGAAAGGTAACAATATATGGATGGACAACTTCATTGCTACAGTGAGAGCGACGTTTCAGTGTAGGTTCTAACACCGTTATCAAGAATAGACTGCGTATTTTTTTCGGTTCACTGGGACCTGAATCGAAAAACCGATAAGCCAACTTTTGTAAGAATCCGCTACGCGGATTCGGACAGTTTACACGTCGATTTCACGATTCATAACTCACTGAACCAAAAAACATACACAGTCAATCCTTTTATTTAACTTGGACAACGAAAACAATATGACATCTACAATGGTCTCATCAAACACAATTATGTAAATTAAAGCAGGCAGACAATACGAGATTAATACACGTTCCAGGCGAAGGAATACATACTGTGGCGTGATGTGTATCAGGTGATCTCCAACAATCCGTAGTGTAGAAAGTAGTCCGCTTTAATTAACGTGATCAATAACACGCGATCAGTCCAGCCAATCAGAATACAAGAATTGCAATGGACAACAAGAAAATTAAATCATTGTTAGATTGTTATAACCAGATATTATCAAAGAAGGTACAAATGGTTTACAAACACTGTCTTTGGTATACAGACATGGTATAGTTTGTTAGTGAAGGATACAAACGGCTGTCTTAATTGGAGAATCTGCATCTGAAAGTGTATGGTTCTAAGTTGGCTTGCCAACTCTAAGAAACTAAAGCCATAAAATCATTTCTATAATAATCACTCCCCTAGACTGCACGGTATGATTCGGTGTCTGTCAGAATCATGTTTTCATGAATCATTTTTTAAAAGTAATGATATAACGTGTTACCTGAAGGCTGACAAACACACGCAAAGGCAAGTCAAGTGTCCACATTCATTGGAACATACGTCATTAAGGCCAAATAATGTGCATATAAAACTTATTTATATATAACGATATGATAACAGATTGGGCGGATACACTAGTCTCAGTTAGGCTGGTAAAGTTACATTTCCTGACCAAATCCCAGTGTTTTACTTTGCTAATCTAAAAGTCTGGAGCGATGTCAAGTTTAGATACTGCACCCGAATGGAACTCTTAGGCTCAAATTAGGCGTGTCATTGTAAAGTCTCAGCAAACGCGATGACATTTTGAGATACAGCCTCAGAATTGCCCCAAACTTGAAATCTTAGACCAAGACTCAAAATGGACATCGGATCGAGGCACATTGCAGTAGCAACAGCAACAGCAACAGCAACAGCAGAGGCAGTAGTACTAGTAGTAGTAGTAGTAGTAGTAGTAGTAGTGGTGGTATCGGTGGTAGTAGTAGTAGTTGCTGTAAAGATACGTTACATCATTTCTACGTTACAATTAAATAATTACACACACTCACACACTCACACCCCTGAAATCTGGAGCAGTGCATGTTTCGCACAGATCAAAAAGCACTTTCTCATTATGGTGTCGTCTATCATGAATGAAGACGAGTGTGCTGGGAAGAATGCTGATAATAATCCCTCAGAAGAAGATTAAAGGCCATGTTTTACAAAAGAAGAAATGCTTTGTTTAAAATATGTGTGTCATATCCATTAGGGAATACAAGGGATGGCCAAAATTAATGCAACTAAACAAAGACAGATAATGGCGTGCGGTTTGAGTATGTTTGAGATGCGTGTCTCTTATCACATTACCTGCCTAATAGAAATCGACCGGCGTGTTAGCTCTAAAATCCTTTCAATTGCCGTTTTTAAAATAGACATTCCACAACCAATCGATTTGCATTGCTGTAAGGAGTTAAAGGTTTTGCCAAACATCCGTGCATATTGATGAATATGTGGATATAGGAAAACAAGGTGTATAATGAAATTAGGTTTATAATCGATGGTTAATCAAACACATGGAAATGCCGTTAAGACAAATAAGAAATACTTTGGAAAATATATAATTGGTCAATCAGCGGTTTCAAATCACAGTAACAATCCCACACTGAAATTGTTTATTTGAAACCGCATCACCTCGTAGACATTCTCAATCATTTTATGTAGTCATTTTGAAGTCATGATATACACATTTGGGTTGGCAGCCCGCAAATACATTTTTGGCAGATGACGAAATATGATAACGAATATAGTGTGGTCAAAGTGACGTCATCCTGAAAGCTCCATTTCATATTCTTTCAGGATGTAAAATTATTGTCCTCCTGAAAGGGGACGTAAGTCCCAATACATTCAAAGTAAATTTAAACTTACAACTTTTTTAATCGTAGAATAAGTGTGCTTTTAATTTATGGCTTTATTTGTCTCCAATCACCAGTGGGTGAAGTGATGGTGTAAATGCATCTAGGGTCCATGCAGGTAGCAAAGGTACTATAAGTCCCCATGGTCCCTAGCATGGTGAACTACCTTCAGTTGCTGGTGACCTCCAGTCCGTTTATATTATATTGTCCATGAAAATTTGTTTAATTTTACAGTTACATGCTAGTTTTAATTCTCTATCTGTGACAATCTAGTTATTTTACTGCCCTTCGTTGACAGGTTTTTATAAATTTGTTTCGTTTATTATGTGATCATAACTTTTTAATGTCACGATATGGCTGACATATTGCCATGTGACTATGTGAGGTGAGGTGAAATTGGATTTAACGTCATGCTTGAGAATATTTCGCTCATATGACGACGTACATGCGCGTGTGTGTGTATGTGCGGCTGCTTGTACTAGCCCAGACTTAAGCTGGTTTTATAGTGCTAGCTCACTGAGATACCATGCCGCAGTGAAACATGAATACCCAACTCAGACACATTATACTGACTCCGAGCCGACCAGTCCTTGTTGTACCCATTAATACCGAGCGCCACGATGGGACCAACAAGTACCATATTTTAACGTCTTTGGTATGACGCGGTCGGGGATCGAACCCGCGACCTTCCGCACTCCAGGCGGACGCTCTAACCACTACACCGCGGAGGCGGTACCAATGTGACTATAAATCTTAACTCACCCACACACTTTCAGGATGTCCTCATGTTTGCTTACGAGGTAGCTGTGCAGCACACTCTAATATGAACAAACAATGTATTAACCTGAAAAGTGTTCAATATATGAAGCGACTTAGTTTCTTTCAAACCATTTATCGGTGTTCTTAAATATAAAACATGTTCTTAAAGACACCCTATGCGGTTCTGCTGACTCAACAAAATGGTGTATTAAATATTCAGGAGGCATACGTTTGTACAAGGAATATCATGTCCAGTATACTTGACACAGACTATAAGGACGTTTGTCCTTTATTTCCACAGAACGTCGTGCCATGCAATACTATAAAACAGTTAACATGTTATCAATGACTCCCTTGTGTTATTCTAGCTGGAGTGATCATTACATTTTCAAAGAAAAGACAAGGTGAATTCAACGAATGCTGTCGGTTCTTGTGATTTCCTGATGAGTTTCTACCTTGATGTGCTGCAGATCTTTTGAAAACAATAATGTTGGCCTCCTTTCAGAATAGAAAGAATATATATTGAAATTGTCTGCCTCTAAAACATCCCCGGTCGCCCATACCACGATTTTAGGATGGTTTTTTTTGCTGCGTGGTATGTATTCAACAGATGATAGAGCTTTTCAGTGTGTTGTCGCATTTCTCCGCCGTCTCTGACAATATCCCTGGAAGAAAGAAGATTCTTGTTCTTTTACAATCTTCGTTATACCCAATAGCAATTTAAATAACAGAGATATTATCTGCTTGCCCTTTCGCAAACACCTGGTGTCATCACTGATATTTAGTGATCTGCTAATTCGAAATTCCAAGTCTTTTACCTAATCCGCCAAAAGGATTCTGTTCCGCCGGACGATCGAAATTTTTGGGGGGTTTTATATAACTTTACTTTGTGTCTATGTAGGGTTTTTTTATATTCATATTTCTACCGAATTTTCAGATGACTGGTAATAGGATACATATAGGTTCACTATAACAGTTAAAGAGTTATTTTTAACATGCTCCTCCCTTCTAATTTAGCACAGACTACTATGATTAACTTGTCTCTTAAAGGTCTTCATCATAAATTTAAGACTCCCTGCTGGCCTTTAACCGGAGAGATGATCTAATTATCGCTAATATTTCATTTTCTTTAAGTAAATCAGATACTGAAATTTGAAATAATCACAATTTAAAAAAATCAAAATTTCATTAATTTTGTCAAATATCTTAGGCCTGCTAAATGCGCGTGGCAGTTTGTTTCATCCCGATGCTCACTTTAGCACAGTGTACACGTAATGATCATGTGTACGTGTAATGTTTCTGTGTAAATAATGAAAACAGAATCATGCTTTGATCCTCAGTTGTCTGAACACCAATTGAAGCGGCTCATGACTTGAGAGGTGAACAATATTGAGCGAGCGAGCGAGTTGGGTTTTACGCCGCTTTTAGCAATATTCCAGCAATATCGCGGCGGGGGACACCAGAAATGGGCTGCACACATTGTACCCATGTGGGGAATTGAACCCGAGCGGACGTTTTAACAACTAGGCTACCCCACCGCCCCGTGAACATTTCTGATGATATCTCCTCACAGAAAGAAACACGGTAACGTCACCTGGCAATTCAACCGTTACTTCTCTATCTAAGACAACTCGTGTCTAGATGAGTTCAAAGAAAGTCATATAACCTTCACGGATCTGTCACACAAATACAGGATATATGTAGTCACCTACCTCTGTAAAGATGGCTGGCGTAACTGTTTTCAAATTACCACCTTTCATGTCTGGGGCCTTTAGTAAAATTGTCAATTTTTTTACATACTGGCATAATCTTTATGGACTCTTGTGTTACAGAAAACCTCTTTTCTTGTAGTGTTCGTACATTATCCTTAAAAGAAACGCTTCAGGTTTTCACAACGTAAGCGAGCATATAACGTTTGTTGGTGGACGTAATTGTAATACCAGCTTTGATACTCCCTCGTTTGTTTAACAGTATTGTACATGGTTAAGATATAAAAACGTTTTCTTTAATGAAGTAACGGTATTTAAGCTGTAACAGGGGCCCGTTTCACAAAGCGATCGTACCGCTACGACTGTTGTAAGTCTCTGTTAAAGTATGGGCATCGCTTTCTGAAACGGGGTCTGGGCATCTACACTTATAAAACCAAGGATCAAACCTCCCCCATCTTCAACCCTCGGACACGTAGGAGTAGGTGGGAAGTCAGTAAAATTTAGGACCTGTAACTGTAGTCAACAGGCAAATAATACTTTACTTGGTAGTAATATCGATGCAAATTAGTTTTGAAATCGAAAATCAACAAAGGAAATACAGCTCGATCATACTGCCTTTGATGTAACAGAAGTTTAATTGTTTAAAACCCGTTAGTTCAGTAAGTGGATACACAAAGCAAAAATAATAACAGATCATCGCAAATAGACGTCAAGGGCATTACTCTTGCGCTACCTCAAATTCAATCTTTCCGAAATCTGAGCTGAAAATAATTCTCTGAATATGAAGTCAGACGTTTTTATGGGTTTTTTCATCTTAGAGCAAAGATCTTTGTTGTTCTTTCATGTCACAGAACGCTAACGTTCATGATGCATGAATTCCGAGGAGGGATGTAGACACAGATGATTCAGAGCTATAGGCTCTGCATCAAGTCGCATTTGTTCTCGGAGGATCAAACATCTCAAGGGATCAAACATAATTCTTTGCAAACGTATATACATTGACAAGTACCGGAGTGTCCTGAACTTGTGTAGATATTTGTCTCTGTCAACTGAAACGTATTTGTTTGTGGTATACATAAACTATTCTGTTTTATCTCGAAAATCTATCATCGGATTTAGCGACAAAGGATTTCTGTTCCAGTATACAATATTTATCACCAATCATTATCCACTGGAGATATACACAGTATATGTTTTTATATATCCAGTCTCAAGGACAGATTGTATTACCTGTATAGGCGAGCGTTGAGTTGATCTGAATTACAGCTAATGATTGTGGCTAAAAGAAACTGAAACAAGAAATGGTATTCCGTGGTGATGTATTTGATGCAGTTATTATAGTAAAACCTAAAGCTTGCAGTTTCGGATTAATGACGTTTTCATAACGTTCCTATTTCTTACGACATCCTATTAACAAGTGTATGCTTTGTTTTCCCGGCACCTTTATGTATATGGTTTCGTGTTGTCAAGGGCATCTAGAGTCACCGAAGTTAACTGACGATCTCCACGTATAATTGCTGTTTTCGCCTTCGCATTTCCCTGAGCATCATACAACTAAATTGCAATTTATTGATAGTCAAATTATTTTTTCAGTTGGATTATGTCATTTTAATGTTGTCAAGTTTTCGTTTCAGCAATGTAATCGTGGGTTTGAATCCAAGACTCGCCAAGGTCAGGTTTCATGGTCAGTCAGACCTATACGCGTTTATGTCAGTCGACTTATTTATTTAAATAATCAGGACACGTACGTACTTGTTCTGGAATTTGTCTAAATATATGCTGTCAATGAAATAGAATCAGATTCATACAGTTTGGTTCCCTTATGCTGACAAACTTTCGTATTTAAATACTCATTTCTTGGTTTTGCACAAAAATCAAAGGTGTAAGTATAATTTTTCTCACATAAAAAATTATAAAGTTTGCACCACTATTCTTCAAATTTGGAAAGTTTATGTTTGTCAGTCAAGACAGCTTGGGACACAATCTAAATAGCTAATTTTAGTAAATATGTACATGTATATGTATATTACTGTTACCTAAGGCAATAAAGATTCACATTAACGTGCAGTTTAACCCTCTCCAAATGTTTGATGTAGTCACTGACTTTCAGTGATCCTTTTGTAAATCTGCTTTCTTGCCTTCTCCACCCAAAGGGGCGGTGGGGTAGCCTAGTGGTTAAAGCGTTCGCTCGTCACGCCGAAGACCCGGGTTCGATTCCCTACATGGGTACAATGTGTGCCCATTTCTGGTGTCCCCCGCCGTGATATTGCTGGAATATTGCTAAAAGCGGCGTAAAACTAGAGTCACTCACTCTCCACCCAAAGGAATCTTTCTTGGTGGGTGATTGAGACTGGTTGGTCTTTGGCTGCTTTGTTTTACACCAGACGGTCAGTATTCAGCTTCCCCTGAGGGTAATTATTTCTATTCTCGGCATCAGTCTGCATTAAGTAGAAACAGTTTACGTTTTAGGGTTCAATATGTCATCGTTTTCCTTTATACGCCAACTAGTATGGGCGTTCTGTATTGTGAATGAAAGTAAATATAGACGCAGCATTATCCATCTCAGAAAGCATGGTTGAACGGTACCATCTTCAATTCTTCCGATGGTCACGATTAATCTATGATCGCGGACAGAAGCCAAGAACTGTTGTCCCTAATACATCGCACTGAACATACTCCAGGAGACAGCAGTCAATAACGTTATTGTGTAGAGAGCAGCACAGCTTATGAATATGTGGAAACCTGCAATATACAAGGGGTTCGTAGTCTGTATGTCCCATTGTTCATTCCATTCGAGCAGAATAATTGGCAACCGTTATAGCCAAAATGACCCTTGACCTATTGTTCCTGGAGATCTATATCACAGATGTTTCCTGTGTTTAAAACGGAACATTGTATAAATAAGGACTGGACATTGTCTGTTTCATCACATATTTTCAAAGAAACAGGAAGATAATTAGTTTACTACTAATTACTAGACTTTAGAAACCCCTTCAGCCCTGATCGTGGTTGTCCGGAACCACGATTTCCAGACAAGACCTTGTGAGGTCAGATGCTCCAGACCTACTAACAAAATGCCATTGGCCAACGCTTTGCCAAGTTCAAGAAGAAGAAGCAGAAGGATGATGGTGATGATGACTATCAAAAACATAATGACCGTGATATAAGTGTTGAACATTACTCGACAAGTAATAGAGGTGCTTTATAAGGGTGTTTGTAATGTTCACTAACAGATGATTTCTTCAAGGTTACCGGTTTCAACAATGCTTGGAGGAACACATATCTTGCATTCATGAAGGCTCTCTGGAAACATCTCCCTCAGAATCCTCTCTTATCGACTGGACCGTTCTTCATAATATCAATCACTGGTTTGGTTTGATTTTAGTCAAAAATTTAATCCAGACTTGACAACAAACACAATATATGTTCTAGACAACTATGTAATTAATTTCCAAAATCAAATGAATGAATGCAATGTCATGTGTGCCATATATTCATCATCGCTCATAAGAGTTCGCTTTTAATTCATTTAGGAGCGCGTGGGGTTTATGTTTAATGTCGCTTTGAACAGTATTTCAGTTGTCACGACGTAGTAGTTTGGATGATAGAGGGAAGACAGGATATAATGTGGCTCTTAAACGTTTACAGGTTTCGCGAAACACATGACCACGGGTAATAGTATAATAGCCTATACGATCCAGGATTCAAACCCACGGTCACAGGTTTAGCACTCTACACACTGCGCCTCCCTAGACCATTGAGCCATCTGTACCCAAGGTGCAAACGAGTCTCACCTGTCGTACAGTTGTGCTTACACGACTCCATCATACAAACCATCAGGGCTTTATTAATAATACAGGTTTTATGTAACGTATCTGCATGGTCGGCGAATCAATCATTCCAATGGAAGTCTGAATTATTTATGGACCTGATATCAACACAACGTAACAATAAACTGGGGTCTGCTTACTTTACCGGTATGCGTTTTTTCTGATGTTCCATCATTTGTATGTCATTTTCATGTTTATGATTTATACGTTTGTTAGGCAGGATAGGGAGAACCATTATACATATTCATTTTTAATGCTTGCTTAAATGTCAACAGAATAGTTTCGAGCTAGCGCTGGGTTTTTTTCTGTGTGTAACTGCCCAATTGAACTTTGAATTACGTAACACGTGTTATTGGAGTAATGGTTATGACACTGGAGGAATGTGTTTAACTCTTTCAAAACCAGTCAACCAGAGGCATTTACTGCCGTGACACCGAGTTCCCAGAGACCCTGAGGTCATAGATGAAGCCTATGTTTGTGAAGGAAATTATCAGCTTGTAAAACGTTATTGCTACTACATCCCATACACAATTTAAAAGATCTAATCCTACTGTTGATAAATATGAAGTTTATTTTTATAATATTATTCAAATAATACAACTACAACTTAAATAAATGTATTTTTGAATGAAAATGCAAGCTTACATTTATAACGTCCAGATAAACCACGAAAGAAGCAAAAACTATGGCGATTTTTTTCCATTTGTGACATGTGATAACATGCCCGTGCCTTTTTTCTTTTATATTTTCATTTTTACGTCATCAGAAAATTATTATAAAAAGATTTCTTAAATAATATGTATGGTCGCCTATTTCCCGATATCTGTGGCTCGGTAACATGACATAACAACGGAAAATACCTCCGTTTTCGAAGCTTCGTATGCATAACATGCGAGGCGAATCGTTTGATGCCGGGCATCGTTCGAAAGCTCTGAACATCAACAATATCACTGTACCCTTGCCAAGAGTATTTTCACAGTTGTAAGAAGCGATTTTATTGGATAAAGATTGGTTTCTAATGACGCTTTTTCGCCACAGTCTGCTATAAGGGTCGTGATTAGTCAAAATCAGACACGTGACCTAAGGCAGCCAATCATATTACGGCAATGGATACCGTCCTCGTAAACGAAAACCTTCAGATTTAGACAAATAATGCTATTCTGAACATATTAAGCAAGAAATCGCTACCTGTACGTAAATTATGAAACTTATTGGACGTATCGTGCTAGGTTATGACCTGTGACAAAAATGCTTCATGTATATATTTTCGCATTAAACATCGTGTCCGAGCGTGAAGATTGAGGCGGCGAGAGCCGAGATGTCACTCGTCAGTGACTTGACTTGCATTACATGATCGCACAAAAAGATGGAAATAGTAATTTTATATGTACGTTTGACAACTTTTATGAATGTTGTTGTTGATTTTATTCATTAGTTTATTCAATTTATTTAATGAATTCCTCGAAACATCGTTACTTTGCTCTTTCACAATGTTATTGTAGACCCGCTGCCGAAGCATGTGTCCGAGAATCGTTGTTTTCAATAACATTGCGAAAAATAGTTTATAATTTTAATTCTGCTGATAATATATGATAAATTGAAATTTAATAAGTGTTTTCAGACATTGTGAAATGTGATAGATTTAATATATGAATCATAAGTCAGGTAGGTTCCTAAAATTATGTCTCATTTTGACGTGACTACTGCCTGGCCGCTTAATCGGCCTCCGGTGTCTGGGGACTCATAACGTTGTGGCCGCTTAAGCGGCCTGCGGTGTTGAAAGGGTTAAAGGCAAGTTCAGCTACTGAAGTCTTCCAGATCTCGTCGATTCATCATATATACGTCTTGTGTTGCTGATGTTTGACACTGGTTATTCTGAAATTGAGTTCATAATATAACATAATCCTGTAAACAGATTTGAATGTGCCTTTTGTGACAAATTATATTTGGTTGGAGTGTTTAAATCAAATACTTTTGGGGAAGTAAAATGAAAGTGAAGAAGATTGTTTACTGAACTAGTTACGGTGGCAGAGCGACTCGATATATTTCTATTAAAAGACGATATGATGTCATCCATCAAGATTAACGCAAATTGTGATGACAATGATATTCCCTTGTCTTAAACTCGACAAATTCGACGGTGCCAAGCCATCGTGTTTGTCAGGTTTCACTTCATATTTTATTCTTCCAACAAAAAATCAAATACTGTTTAGCTGAAAATAGGCCAACATTTGCCAGGGATATGTAGGTGTGCATGGTAGTTTAATACTGAGCCTGCTTTAGTCCAGTCCTCGGTGTTCTAGACAACCATGGTCTGCTAACATGCAAAGTGAATCATCTCTCCGTAATCCGTTAGACCTGGAAAGTTCCGGGTTAGAACTGGTCTTCAGTAACCCATGATTGTCATAAGAGGTGACTAATGGGATGTTATGGACAGGCTCACTGACTTGGTTGACACATGTCATCGATCCCAATTGCCTAGATTGATGCTCATGCTGTTGATCAGTGGATTGTCTGGTCCAGACTCAAGTATCTACATACCGCCGCCATATAGGTGAGGTGAAATGGGATTTAACGTCGTACTTAAGAATATTTCGCTCGTATGACGACGTGTATGCGTGTGTATGTGTGGCTGATTGTACTTGCCCAGACTTAAGCTGGTTTTATAGTGCTTGCTCACTGAGATACCATGCCGCAGTGAAGCATGAATACCCCACTCAGACACACCATACTGACTCCGAGCCAACCAGTCCTTGTTGCACCCAGTTATGCCGAGCGCCAGGCAGGGACCAACCAGTACCATATTTTAACGTGTTTTGGGTAGGACGCGGCCGGGGAACGAACCTGCAACCTTCCGCTCACCGGGCGCCGCCATATAGCTGGAATATTGCTGACTGCTGCGGCGTTAAACAAAGAAACCAACCAACCGTAATCCTTTAATGTGTCAATCCGGAAGACTTCACTGAGAAGCAATCGTACGGATTATTAGGGTTACACTGTACATATATGCATATACACAACCACTGCGCGCGTGCGTGCGTGCGTCTCTCTCTCTCTCTCTCTCTCTCTCTCTCTCTCTCTCTCTCTCTCTCTCTCTCTCTCTCTCTCTGTCTCCTCTCTGCGCGCGTGCCCTGCCTCCCTCTCTCTCTCTCTCCTCCTCTCTCTCTCTCTCTCTCTCTCTCTCTCTCTCTCTCTCTCTCTCTCTCTCTCTCTCTCTCTCTCTCTTTATCTCTCTCACTCTCTCTCTCTGTATATGTACTTGTAAACAGCTTTGCACAAAGATAGAATTATATGTCCATACTTCAGGAAGTATATTCCTTTGTTGTAGATGTCACAAATGATGTGTTCTTGTTCCATACCTCAAACAAATACGCCCTTTTGTCTCTCAGTCAATAGCGTCAGCTACAGAATGTGCCATAAAAATTGTAAAGAACTTCAGCAAACTACAATACCTCAAATGAATACTATCATCCCCTAAGCTCTAACGACATTGCTAATGCATGTTGAACACCCAGAAACATTAACAGTATTTGCTGAACAATCATAGATACACACATGCAGCGGTAATATGTGGACACCCTTGTACAAGACACCTGCTGCTGATTAGATATAGCGGTGATTGGAAGATGAGGAGTGGAAGACCGTTGCATAGGCTGATAATGGAAAAGCTGTTAATATGTGGACAATGATAGCGACTGTGATATAAGCCACACCAGTAGACACTGTGATGAGTAATGAAAGTTCGTTTCCAGTCAGCCTTGTTAGTTATACCACTGCGGACTGTAAATAACCATGTGTCGAGTCAAGCTGGCTGCTAATAGCATGGGTGGTGACCTCGCGTATATAATCAGCAATCTGAGCGATATATCCCATCGTGCCGACTGTAATATCTGTGGGTAAAAGGCATTGCTTCCTTGGAGTGACACACAACGGGAACTGACACCTGCATGTCCAGGGGTCTCAGACAATGAATGACGTATGAAATACTGGTGGGTTAATCAGAGATACATGTTCTGACCCCGATGAATTAGGGACACCTGCCCTCTGGAACATATTTAGAAAAAAATGATAGGTGGGATGCAAATAAGTTTTATGTAGCATGGCCTCTGTCAACCATCAAATGGAAAGAATGAGACAGCAAATGAGTTCGGTGTAAGCTGGTTTTGTATTATTTATACCAAGGCGAGTCAATTTGACAATGAAATCGGAAAGTCAGAGTAATACGGAGTGAAGACTTGTTTCAATAATATACATGTACACATTTACAACAAATATGTGTTCCATTCGGACCCAGGGGCGGTGGGGTAGCCTAATGGTTAAAGCGTTGGCTCGGCACGCCGAAGACCCTGGTTCGAATCCACACATGGGTACAATGTGTGAAGCCCATTTCTGGTGTCCCCCGCCGTGATGTTGCTGGAATATTGCTAAAAGCGGCGTAAAACCAAACTCAGTCAGTCAATCCATTCGGACCCAAGCGTATTGTGTTCTTTTTTTATCCCCATCCGTAAATGTATCCCCATACCCCACGCACCATGCATTATGGTATTTAGTATTAAATAACATGAACGTGTTTCTTACAGGGTTTCTTCACTTTTTATAATGTCCAATAGGTTAACATTGACGAGATGGTGTCTCTTTATCTCGTTCTCTAAATCACGAAATAGGTTCGACTTAGGAAGTCCTGAACCTGGTGCTGTATGTCTGTGTCAAGGACACACGGGAACTCTATAATGAACACAGCTGAATAATGTCCGATTGAAGTGATTCAACCTTCTTTTCTGAGGGGGTGTTATATCTTTATCTCAGTCGTGCTCTGTCACTTGAATCATTTAATGCTAACTCTACCTCGTTTGTCTTTCAATGTTTTGCTTGTGGCTGAAAAATATGACATTGTTTTTCTTTCGCGTGAACTGAGTGCGGTGTGCAAAAACGTTTTCAAGCCAGTGTGTATCATGTGACCCATGATCTGTGTTGTATTCCCTGTCCATTGAACTGAAAATAAAATTGGAGCAAATCAGGAGCTGAACTTCACTCATTCCGTCACTATTCGCCAATGAAATCATTCATATCTCTTCGTAAATAGACGGACTTCTGTTGTTTGTCTTGCAAACGTGAAATGGTAAGTTGACGTGATGATCAACATCAAGGCTTGGACAACTTTCATATCATTCGCTGGCCGAACATATTTACGGGCACCAAGATTACTCTATCAACTCCATCAAATACGATTTCCGAAACTTCTAAGGCGATTTCTTTTGAACCCCGACAATCGATAGTGTCCAGAAGTTTGCAACAGCCTCCGACTGATCAGATCAATTTGCACACTCAGTCAAACGTGTAAACTTCAGTAGCTTATCACCAACTTGTTGGGTTACTCGTTACAACTGGCCACATCCACCTCACTGAACGCAAATTTGTGAACCCACAATTGTAGCTGACAGACTTGGACTCATTACAGTGAATTCGTAGTAAGCTGACAGAGGCAGAAAAAGCACTTATCAGTGATTGCACTGACCATAAAATACAAACTTGGACATAACGGACACCTCTTGACTACAACATCAGTTCGATGTATCCATCGGGGTTTTGTTTTGTTTCCTTTGGGTTTTGTTCCGTTTTGTTTTTTGTTGGTTCAGGTGATCAGAAACATTTAATAGCACTCTGAGAATGTTCAGTATATCCTCATGTTTGGTGTATGCAAGTGTTGGTTATGTCATATATTTCGATTATCCGATTATTAGGTATATCCGACATAGGTATGCTCGGCTATTCACGATTGTTTGATGTATTCGATTAATCCGTCGTAAATTACGCTTCCGTGTATTCGACTTCTCTATATGTCAGAGTGGCCAACTATTCGGTATAGGCGATTGTTCGTTATACCCAGAGCTGAACATGTGTTTAAATGACATCCAATGATTCGACAGTGTTTTTCGAATGCAGTTCATTTCGTATTACTTCCATCAATATGATTGGTCATTTTGTCAGTTTCTCTCACTTCAGAAATTTCGTTCCTTGTGAACGTCTGCACAAATGTTGACGCGGCGTAAAGCAAATCCATTATCTATCGATGTGGTTTTCACATGTACTGAACCTCAAACAATCTCTGCAATTAGCTGGCAGAAGTGTAAATGATGGTCTGTAAGATCTGCGTGAATGTAACTTATTACAATGATTACAAGTGGGTCCATTGGTATGAGCAAATAGAACCATTGGGCAAATGAGGCTACAATTAATATTTCCCACCTCTATTCAATACTGTAGTATAATAGCAACCAACGTGTACCTTGGGGCGTCGTGTTGAAGGATGAAAGTGATATGATACATGTAATATCCCCTATGACAGCGCCTGAATGTGTAAGGTTTTGACATTGTTTTGTCTGACAGAGAAGGTATGGAAACAATGTTCACAATAACTGTCTCTATCATTGGTGAAAGAAATTTGTAGAAATGTCTATAGCACTTGGGCGTGGACGTTCAAAAACGTGTCCTACGTTCACCCTGTGGCAATCACCAAGTAGTGCATGCCACATTTTAATATGTGATACGCGTGTATGCGACGCATTTCCCGTGCCGAGACAACTGGGGCAAACGGTATGCATTGATAAAACCTGTTTGTTATCAAATCTGTGTTCCATTGGTGTCCACCACTTGTTTGGGACTTGCCTCAGGGCGGTTCTGGGGGTGGAAAAACGTGACGACACCCATCCATGTCACATATGACGTGAAAGATGAGCATCAAGAAACCCCGTCGTCAATGTCAGAAAAACGAAAACTGCGTGGAGCAAACTCCTGACGTTTGTATGAAGCCATGTGATACCCATGCATCACCATCGAATAACCGTTTCTTGTTTGTTAACTTTTAGTTACAATCACACATGAACTTATTTTCTTTTTTTCATCAAATACTGATGTTTTATTTCACCTTAGTTCGTGTACACTCAATCCATCCGAGAACCCTTTATGTACGGTTCTCCGAGATTATGGCCATAACGTTTGTTCCATAATGGCTCAGAGTACTCACAAACACCCTTCAAGCCATTATCACAAACAGATTGAACCCTCTCTATGCTGTTCCTGTTCAAACAGTTTCATTACCGCGTCCATTATGGATGAATTAGGTGGCATTGTGATCCTCCTAGATAAACATTCGATACGTCTCTGCATGAGAGATAATAAACCTTCAAATTAACACGTTCACGTGGACCAGGAGTCATGTCAGCATCAAGCGCTGCTTGCTGATTGGAGATGTAAGACACACAAGGTGATCCTTTACTCGTATTCGCCAGGATCTTGAAGTCTCCTGCAAAGAATTACTTCCACGTGTTCCGTCTCTGGGGTAATCTCCAACAGAGGCGTCAAGTCCACTAGGAAGTTCTTGGTGATCATACCGAACCGATACAGCATGAAACATTGCCCTGCGTTTCCCAAGGAGACAGTGTGGGCTGCAGTTATTGGCATCAGCTGAAAATATGTAGCCAATGTACTTAACGTGCACTTTGTGCTTGGCTAATATTTCAAAGTTGATGATTTAGTGTGGTTTCGTAAATATCTTGGTGTATAATTCTAGGTCTTCCTGAACAAAGAACATGTATTTGAATAAGGAGGGTAGTAAAACGAATTTCAGTATCGAAAATAAGGTTTCCGTAGCGTATTTGATCCTAACGAGTCTTTCAGTTTGATGAGTTCTTATCTTTGGCATCGGTTTACATTTTTCGGCCTATTCCACAACATTCCTCTATTAAATGCATTTGAAGCTTATGTTCTACATAACAATGAGCTAGATGAGATGGGATTAGAATATATAGTTGAGAAAGAGATGAGGGAAGGAATGGAATTGGGATGGTTGTTTTATCAAATGCATGATCTGGTTTTATAACCGAGACTGTTTGTTAGAGTACTCTTCCAGATATTGAAGTACGTGTGTGATTCTTGCCCTTTGGTTCATCTCGCGGTAATGTTCGGATCAAGAGAAGCATTTTGAGATTGATGGCGGATGTAGGTGTTAGTATTTGATGAATTTCTTTTGTGCTATTGGACCTCATCTAGCTATTCAATTGATATGCATTGGTTATGGGGTGGTCCATATCGTCGTACCTTCATTTCAACGCATTTCTGCGAATAATTATCTTGTCATCTGCTCTTGGCGACGTTTCGCACAGTTTTATCAGAAGTTGTTTTAGCAATGCGTAATCAATAGCGTACCTCTCAACTAGGACAGTTAAAGTTTCACTGCCTCGTGGAGTAATGTTGAAAGTACAGTTATACGCCTGCAATATTGTGGGTATGACGTAAAAATGAAAACCAATTTGCAAGCTTTCACATATTTCACTTGCGCTGAAACAGCTTAAGGCTATTTTCAAACAAGACATCAGTGCATGGGTTGTGTTGCTGCAAGGTGTAACGTTACGACGGTAGTTTGGAAGATCCATATTTTCTTCATGAAGTAACTCCAGTTAGAGTGTATTTTCGCTGGAGACTCATAAACACATATTTATGATATAATCGGAATGCCCAGCAGGTTTTGCTTTTAGACAAGAGTTCTTGTGACCAGTCGTTTTTCGCATTTCATGGAGCAGAAATCAAATCAAATCTACAGCGGCCAATAAATCACATCAATGTATGTAACCAGATTTGAATCTTATCCCTCAACAATACCGGGAAGTTATTTTGCCATAATTCTGTTACGCGTAAGAAGAATGATCTAATTACATCTATAACATGCAATAAGGGCAGACAGTTGATACACGGCGCGAAGCAAGAATCGGTCCTATGATATAGAACTTGAAGCCTGTTTCTTCCAGCAGACGTAAATGGTTCGTTAATGGCAATAGGTGATTACCTTGACCAACTTGATTGGTATTACCAATGACCAACTTCACAGACTGCAGAAGCTGCAGAACACCGCCGCCAGGATTATCACGCGCACAAAACTATCAAGTCATGTCCAGCGTGCATTGAAGTCCCTCCACTGGTCGAGAATCAGAGAAAGAATAGAGTTTAAGATTTTAACTCTAACTTATCAAGCACTAAATGGAACTGTTCCACTTTATCTCCAAGCCCTTGGCTCACCCTACGTCCCACCGAGGAATCTCAGATCTGCCGATCAATCACTTCTTGTTGTGCCTGCATATAAACTCAAAACTTTCGGACATAGATCCTTCAAACATTCAGCTGCTTTCTTGTGGAAGTCTCTCCCTACAGACATTAAATCTGCTCCAACTCTCTCAAGTTATAAATCTCGTCTAAAGACATTTATTTTTCTTCGCTATTGACTGTCTTGTGTTTGCGCTTAGAGCATGGCCAAGTGTTGTGGAGTCAAGCGCATTACAAATGATCTATATTATTATGTTTTACAGATTAAAGATAGTATGCAGCAGAGAGCTCGAGGGTTCGGGTGATCCTGGCACAGTCAGGCTGGTAAGGCTCATCATCAGCTCAGGGCCCTTGCCCCCTCTACACGCAGCCCAGACAGCGAATGGGACTTCTCCCAGGAAACGCTGCGTAGTCGAACCCACCAAGAACATTCCGGAGAATATGAAGGCTCTCCAACATTGCAGCCTTCTGCATTACCCAGAGTGTCAGAAGAGCTGTACTCCCGGTGGAGAACCCGGGCACTCTCCTGATCTGCGCCAAGAGATCAGGAGGTACAAAACCAAGGGCACCGAGAACAATGGGGAGCCTGACGACAGTGTACTTGGGATGCAAGCGAGACATTTCAAAGGCGAGGTCCGCATATTTATCATGCTTTTCCTGAATCTTGCCAATCACATTGGTGTCAAAAGGGACAGAAAATTCAATGATATAAATAAATTCATTGGCTTTATCAAAAAAGAAAAGATCAGGTTTGTTGGCAGGAATTCTCCTCAGGCTGTATATGGGCCTATTCCAGAGAAGTTTGAAAGTATCATTTTCCATGACGCCCTGGACATGTTCAGGGTCGTACCATGGATGGACCTCGGAGTCAAAGCCACAGGCATGGCGGAGACGGTATTAAAAGCAACGAGCCATGCCATTATTATTATTATTATTAATGGCGCCCCGGTCACATGTGGAATAGTTCATTAGGATGGATCAACGAGAGAGTTTCCGTACAAAACAATCACTTCCATTTCTATTAAACGTTTGGCATTTATACATAAATATGTCGAAATGGATTAGTAGAACGATCTTGCTTGTTCCTAAGTACCCAAGAGAAGCAGTACAAATAAAGAAAGTCTTGGACTCGGTACTTAGAATCGAATGAAAACTTCCGATTCTAAGGTAACAGAAACCACTATGAATAGTCTCCTGGTATAGTGGGTCATTAAAGACATATGTGTGTGACTATGTAATTTTGATATCATTCTGCGAGCAATAAACGTCATATCATGTTGTATGTGCAGTCATCGATTTACATAATATTTATAACGTCTTCTGGCCCGATCTGCCTTAAGGTCTGGTGTTTTTCTTCCATATTTACCTTAACACTTTATCAGCTAATTTGTTTTCACAAAATAAACTGAGTAATTGTATAACATAACAGGACATTTTGTATGAAGATGGAATTTTATTTCAGCCCATTAATAAAGAAGGTACGCTAATGAAAAACGCGCTATCCGTCCACCTGACGTCTGTTATTAATTTAGCTTTCGACCTTTCCACGAATATTTTGCAGGTGAAACTTTACGATAGTTTCTGTTATCATTACGGATGTTAACATTGTGTAAAGGAGAGACAGACTGAAAATGTTGCTGAGTATTTAACATATGTACAGCGTACCAAATAGGTGATAGATTGTATTTAGTACTATAATCGTGAGTAACTGAGAGAATCCATCTGTGTAATTACGGCAGGTATAAACCTTTCAAATTGATAAACATCATAAAATTTGTGCAATCAGAAAACCCTAGTGACGATATTAAGGGACTTTGATGTTTGATCAAGGTCACAAGATTCAAGGCCCCAACAACGCTTTCAGAACTATTTATGGTTGACTTCCGGAGGACATTTCCGATGCAATTCCCTATTTTGAATTGTACCCTTTGTTGTACTTGCGATGAATACCTCTGGTGACGCTGGATGGTTACTAGGCGGTGGGGTAGCCCAATGGTTACGCTGAAGGCCCGGGTTCGATTCCCCACATGGACACATTGTGTGAAGCCCTTTTCTGGTGTCTGACTGATATTGCTGGAATATTGCTAAAAGCGGCGTAAAACCCATCTCACTAACTCACTCACACTCACTCACTCACTCACTCACTCACTCAGGATTGTTACGCTTAACCTTTTCCAGAAACCTTTGAATCATTTACCAGGTGATAGGGCTCATGATGTAAAGTGTATGTGTATGGACATAGAAAGGTTTGTCTGACTTGCCTCGACCTTTAATTAGTCCGACTTGAACTCCCATTTAATTGTCTGTTAAACGATAATTAGGGTGGTTCTGTAGCCTTGTGGCTGAAGGATTTGCTCGTCGTACCCGGTACGATTCCTTAAATGGGTTCCATGTGTGAGGCACATTTCTGGTGTCCCCGCCGATATTTTGCCGGAATATTTCGAAAAGCCGCGTAAAACCATACTCACTCAGATCATGATCGACCGCTGTTTTGGTTTTATACTTAAACTGGTGAGGATATACCTGACAGAAAATATGGTGTTTTACAGTTTTCCCAACTGATGCAACGAGGATCAACATTGATCAATGTTGACTAAGCTGTTAAACCTGATCAGTCGAATTGGCGCCAGCGATGAGGACGTCGGTCATCGGATTGCCTGTATGGATGCTTCCGGTGTCAGTGTTGAACAAACAAGATTATAAATTCGTCCTGATCATCCATTAAAATTTTGCTCTCTTTACCAATCACAAGCTTGTGTCAGTATTAACCGTTAAACGGGGGTTCTATAGCAATCGATTTAATTCTGGCATGACAGGGCATGGCCATTGAATCTGAGATATGACCAATGTGTAATGATACATTAAAATTAGAGATTACCTTTTACAAGTTTTACATTGGTTCTTTCGTACATTTGTCGGCATTTCGTGTCTCATCTTTATTGACATATTTGCGCATCCGACGATATTACCATTAAATGTCAGAGGCTAATTCATATGCGACGTAAAGTAGGCCATAATACGTACAATGGTGATGGTGGTAGTAGTAGTAGTGGTGGTTGTGGTGGTGGTGGTGGTGGTGGTGGTGGTCGTAGTAGTAGTAGTGGTTGTGGTTGTGGTGGCGGTGGAGGAGGTAGTGGTAGTAGTAGTAGTAGTGGTGGTGGTGGTGGTTGTAGTAGTAGTAGTGGTGGTTGTGGCGGGTGGAGGAGGTGGTGGTAGTAGTAGTAGTGGTTGTGGTTGTGGTGGTGGTAGTAGTGGTAGTAGTAGTGGTGGTTGTGGTTGTGGTGGTGGTGGTAGTTTCAGTTGTAGCAGAGTAGGAGTAGTAGACTAGTAGTAGTGGTGGTGATATGGGTAGTAGTGGTAGTAGTGGTAGTAGTAGTAGTAGTAGTAGTGGTAGTAGTAGATCAAAGCAATCAAATACACCCGCTAGCTTGTTTCTCACCAGAAGTTTTAACCTGAATTGAGGTTAATGCGTCTGTAATCGGCAAACTGCCACTTACGTAATTGAAACTGTGTAGTTTTTTCTGGCTTCCTGCTTTCTGTGCCAGCACTTTGATCCCCAACGCGAACCATATTTTGGTTACTGAGTAGAAAAACGACTACCAGTCATCATGACTCCAAAGGATATGGTACATAGAGGTTTACTTTACAGGAGGGAGGGTAACAAGATAGATCATGCCTTATTGCTTCATAACTCTATACTACACAATTGCCCAGCTGTATACATTTCATTTATCTTGGCGAAGGTGTATCAGGTAGGCACGGAAAGACGTATATGCTCTATGCTTTATCCAATTTCTTACTTTATAAGACGATAAGTAAATACTCATGATATTGTCACAATTGTAAATTCGACTCTGCTTTAAGCAGAGATTTCTTCTAAATGTCGAAAGGGTTTTCCTATTCAAATTGAACTCCATGCAACGTTCAAAAGTTATATTTGTGATTGTAAATGCAGCAGTTTTGACAAATATGTTTGGCTTCACGTATTTGAACAATATATAGTATGACCAGAAATTATTGAGAATTTTAGGAATATGTTTAATTGGATTTGTAGTATAAGCAACCTTGACCAGCTATCAAGTGCTTGGTTTCATTCAAGAGAGACAGCTCCGTTAATCCTTTTTCATTAGTTTGTGAAGAGTTATCCCCCTTTGTTTACTTGCTAGCAGGCGACATTTTCAGTGATCCTCAGTATGGCTGATTTAGAGAAGAGGAAGTTGATTTTAGAGTATTATAACAAGGACATCAGATCAGCTAAAGTGATTTCAAGTAGAACAGGCATCCCTTTGTCCACTGTTTATCGTGTTTTGAAAAATATTGCAAAGGGATATGGCATTGAGCACCAGGGAGGCGCAGGAAGGCCCAAAAAATTGACTGTCGGTGACAGGAGGCGGCTTGGTATTCTTGTTTCTAAAAATAAACAAAGGAGTTTAGAAAACTTAAGGCTGTATATGATTGATAGAGGAACTGTGGCTGTCTGTAAGGAGACTGAGCTGCATGCAATGGGTTGGCAGAAAAGTCGAGGAATTCCAATACCGATCATGAAGCCTGAACAAAAGGAGCGAAGGTTGAACTGGTGCTTACAGCATAGAAATTGTAACTGGGACAATGAGATTTTCTCAGATGAAAGTTCTGTGTGGCTATTTCCTAATACACTGAAATTCTGGACCAAACAAACTGAAACACCTTTGTATCAGCACCCAAAGTACAGTCCGAAAGTTAACGTGTGGGGTGGCATATCTGTGTTAGGGGCAACGTCCCTCTGTGTATTTGAAGGGAATATGAACAGTGAGCGGTACACAGATATTCTCGTGGGACATTTAATTCCATCTGCTCATGTGTTCTATGGAACTTTTAGGATTTTCCAGCAGGACAACGACCCAAAACATCGTTCAAAGCATTCACAGGCCTGGTTTCGGACCCAAAATATGACATTATTAGATTTGCCAAGCTATAGCCCTGACCTAAATCCAATAGAAAATGTTTGGGGACAAATATTGCTGACAAATATTTCTGAAATGAAAGAAGAGGTGGTCCGATATTGGGACAGTATGGACCACGACTTTCTAACTTCTTTGATCAGTAGTATGCCCCGCCGCATTGAAGCCTGCATTGCTGCCCATGGTGACTTGACAAAATACTAACTGTTCACCTGTCTTTGAATCTGGAGTTATGTTCTGCTAATATTCACATTTAATACGTGAGTAATGAGTGAAAAAAAAATTACAATCTTTAAATTCTAAATAATTTCTGGTTGTACTGTACAACTTGAAAGCGCTGTGTGTATATAGACTGCTATGAAATAGGGCAAGACCAAGACATCATGTGACTCATTAGTGATACAACATTTTTGACGACCCCTTTCTTGTTTCCCCATGTGCTCTTGTTGACCACCGATGTTCCTCGTTGTCCTGTTGCTCACCGGTGTTCTCTACTGGTGTGTCCTTTGCTCTGTTTTGACCACTGGGGTCAATGTGTTCTCGTTGACCTCCGAGGTTATTCTGCTCCAGTTCACCACTTGTGAGCTCAATGTTATACCAATGTCCAATGTGTTCCGACTGACTGCCGGTGTTTCGTGTTCTCACTGACATTTGCTGTTGCATATCGCTGGTACGCCATGCTTTTCTTGTTGATCAGCGGTGTGCTTCTTGTTGTCTCTGACCCCCGATGTGCGCCATGTATTCTCCCTGATCCCGGTGTCCCCTGTGTTCTCCCTGACCCCGATGTCCTATGTGTTCTCCCTCACCCAGATGTCCTATGTGTTCTCCCTGACTCCCGATGCCCAATGCTTTTTCCCTGACACCCCCACGTCCCGTGTGTTCTCCCTGACCCCGATGTCTTTTGTGCTCACCCTGACCTACCCCCCACCCCCAATGTCCCATGTGTACTCCCTGACCCCGATGTCCTATGTGCTCACACTGACCCCGATGTCCCATCTGTTTTCACTGACCCTGGTGTGCCCTATGTGTTCTCCCTGAGCCTGATGTCCCATGTGCTCTTCCTGAGCCTGACGGCGCATGTGTTCTTATTAAGCCTGATGTCCCATGTGTACTTCCTGAGCCTGACGTCCCATGTGTTCTTCTGAGCCTGATATCCCATGTGTTTTTTCCTGACCCAGATGTGCCCTATGTGTTTTCCCTGACCCCGATGCACCATGTGTTCTTCCTTAGCCTGATGTCCTAGGTGTTCTTCCTGACCCAGATGTGCCCTGTGTGTTCTCCCTGACCCCAATTCCCCATGTGTTCTCCCTGTCCCCGATGTCCCATCTGTTCTCCCTGTCCCCTATGTCCCATGTGTTCTTCCTGACCCCGATGTCCCATATGTTCTCCCTGACCCCGATGTCCCATGTGTTCTCCCCTGTCCCCGATGTCCCATCTGTTCTCCCTGTCCCCGATGTCCCATCTGTTCTCCCTGTCCCCGATGTCCCATCTGTTCTCCCTGTCCCCGATGTCCCGTCTGTTCTCCCTGTCCCCGATGTCCCATTCTTCCTGTCCCCGATGTCCCATCTGTTCTCCTGTCCCCGATGTCCCATGTGTTCTCTCTCCCCCTGTCCCCGATGTCCCATCTGTTCTCCCCGATGACCCATCTATTCCTGTCCCCGATGTCCCATCTGTTTTCCCCTGATCTGTTCTCCCTGATGTCCCATCTGTTCTCCCTGTCCCCGATGTCCCATCTGTTCTCCCTGTCCCCGATGTCCCATCTGTTCTCCCTGTCCCCGATGTCCCATCTGTTCTCCCTGTCCCCGATGTCCCATCTGTTCTCCCTGACCCCGATGTCCCATCTGTTCTCCCTGTCCCCGATGTCCCATCTGTTTTTCCTGACCCTGATGTCCCATCTGTTCTCCCTGTCCCCGATGTCACCATGTTCTCCTGTCCCCTGATGCACCTGTTCCTCCTGACCCTGATGTCCTAGGTGTTTCTCCTGTCCCAGATGTGCCCTGTGTGTTCTCCCCTGACCCCATGTCCCATGTGTTCTCCCTGTCCCCGATGTCCCATGTTCTCCCTGTCCCCATGTCCCATGTGTTTCTTCCTGACCCCTGATGTCCCATGTGATGTCCCATGTGTTCCCCTGACCCATCTCCCCGATGTCCCATCTGTTTCCCTGTCCCCCCTGTTCTCCCTGTCCCCGATGTCCCATCTGTTCTCCCTGTCCCCGATGTGTTCTCCCTGTCCCCGATGTCCCATCTGTTCTCCCTGTCCACGATGTCCCCTGTTCTTTCCTGACCCCGATGTCCCATCTGTTCTCCCTGATGATGTCCCATCTGTTTTCCTGACCCCTGTCCCCGATGTCCCATGTCCCATGTTCTCTCCCTGTGATGTCCCATCTGTTTCTGTCCCCTGACCCCTGTCCCCGATGTCCCATCTGTTCTCCCTGTCCCCGATGTCCCATCTGTTCTCCTGTCTCTGTTCTCCCTTCCCCTGATGTCCCATATGTTCTCCCTGTCCCCGATGTCCCATGTGTTCTTCCTGACCCTGATGTCCCATCTGTTCTCCCTGTCGATGTCCCTGACCCCGATGTCCCTCTCCTGTCCCCGATGTCCCTTCTGATCTCCCTGTCCCCGATGTCCCTTCTGTTCTCCCTGACCCCGATGTCCCATGTGTTCTTCCTGACCCTGATGTCCCATCTGTTCTCCCTGTCCCCGATGTCCCATCTGTTTTCCCTGACCCCGATGTCCCTTCTGCTCTCCCTGTCCCCGATGTCCCTTCTGTTCTCCCTGACCCCGATGTCCCATGTGTTCTCCCTGACCCCGATGCCCCATGTGGTCTTCCTGAGCCCGATGCCCCATGTGTTTTCTAAATTCTTGTTGATCCCTCATGGCCTGTCTCCAGTGGTGATCCCAATAGTACACCATAGGTTATCTACGAGCGCAATGATAGCTCGTCCCACATTTACCTAACGAGATATTCCTGAAATGTTCTTCGCGCCTGTTCAATTCCAGGTTCTGGTACAAGATCGCCTGTCGTCTTCAGATTACTGCATAAATATGGCAAACGCTCTTGCCATCACACACGAAAACAAAGCTGACAAACCACATCCTCGACATCTATACTCACACAAGAAACGGATGTGATCTTCTTACACCGTCGTACGCAAATACCACGCCATGAATACCTGGCGTAATGTCCACGCACGCCGCATGTAGACACAGCACTTGAGCTCACTTTGACGAACAGAATCAAATCCTGCAGTTCACGGAAGGAGCCACACGTAATACACAAGGAATGAAATATGATCTGCTCATATGCAAGCCTGTTGACATACAAATGAGAAAACATAATGCTTTGCTTTTAGGGCTGTGCAATATTACCGGTAAACCGGTATATACCGGTACAGTATCTCGCGATACGATTATCGCGATATGGTTCAGATTCTGCAATATATTGGGTCATCCAAGCCCCCTTTGAATTATATGCCCTTGACTTCCATGGCAACAATATGTCTTCTAAACGTGCCAATGAAAGTGCCAGTGACTGTGGAGATTTCCTGGCCCGACTGGATTTTTACTAGCCACGTGCTAGCGGGCCAGTGGCTATTACGCACACTGGTTTCATGTAACATTTTACAAGCAGAAGTGTCTTTGTAAGTAGCTCCAAAAGAGCCAAATATTCTACCACGTTTTGTGTGTTTAAAAGCTTCATATGTGACATTTTGGAGGCATTCAGTGTCCTCAAATGGGTCAATGTCTTATTTGGATTTATTAGTAGTGACCATTTCACAATTCAAATTATTTTATTAATTTTTGTTTGTTTCATAATGGGACATATGTTATCAATTTAGCATAAAGTTCTAAGTCTTATAAATTTTGTAGGACTGTATAATGATATTCTAGTCAAGGATCTTAGTCTTTGGAGGTCACATGAGTTTGTAAGCTCAAGTACTTCACCTAATTCATGTTAACACATGTTTTATATTGGAGTTGGGGCGGTGGGGTAGCCTAATGGTTAAAGCGTTGGCTCGTCACGCCGAAGACCCGGGTTCGAATCCCCACATGGGTATAATGTGTGAAGCCCATTTCTGGTGTCCCCCGCTGGAATATTGCTAAAAGCGGCGTAAAACCAAACTCAGTCAGTCAGTCAGTCAGTTATATTGGAGTTAAATCTGAAAAAATCACTGACATACAGTAACAATAATTACATCCTGTATTGAAGAGCACTCTGTTGAAGCAAACAACACTGACCATGAAAATCATGTTGGTTTATCCTCACTGTACAGGCAGCCTGTAGAGGATTAGTGATGTTATACGGAAAGAAATCGTCTCATGAACTAAACTCATGGCCCAGGGACAGATTCCAAACGGATAGATTGTCAGACTGATATCAACTAACCAATTATCCATGTTCAATTAATGTCACTGAATAAAACTCATGTTGTTAGCAGCTATATATTACACAGGAAAATGAGTTCATGAGTTCTAGGGTTCATTCCTAATACGCAAGGTGGTCGTAATCTTGTCTATCAAGGTTAGAAGTTCAGAATACGGAAGAGACGCAACACCAGTGTACATTGGAGATGTTGCAAGGCAGGCTGTAATGCAACCATCAACCGGGTACCACGACCACAAATCATGTCGAAGGCTGGCATGCAAGACCAAATTGGCCAGAACCATCCCAATATATATAGATTCATTGATCTTAGCCGGAAAGAGCAGAGCCACACTGAGATAACAATGGTTCAGATTCTACATAGTGCTAAGCAGGCCCCCCCAAAAAGAAGTATCGACACATCGATGATGAAATCCTGCGTCAGAAGACTCTACTTGCAAACGGTGTGAAAACTTCGATGGAATTTGCTGATTCTATGTCACATTTAGTTGGATGTTTTAGTAATGTTTTTCAGTGCTAACATAAAATGTAGATCATGCAGTGCTATGAAGACCAATGCTTATTTTTTCTTGTAAAGTTTTGATATTTTTGTATGAGTGTGTGTGTATATATAGTTAATATAAATTGTATATTTTATGAAATAAGTACTATTGAGTATCTTATTGTATTGAAAAATAAAAGTTATAACTTTGTGTCACATGTTTATACTGATACATGTGTCATGTAATCCTTTTGTTTTGTTGTTTGACATGCCTGATTGCTTCAGTAGTTATGAAAAAAAGGTGCCTGCACTATGAGGAGACCCCATCATGTTATACTATTACCTTTATCATTATGTTCGCAAAACTTTGTTGCAATATTTCAATTAAATATTCCACATTAAAGTTCTATATCATTTTATTTATCTGTAAACCATTGTCATACAGCCATACACAGTGGGGACTGGGAACCTGAAAGTATGGTGTAACAGCAACTGTGAAGGTAATGTCGCACACACAGAGAGCTATAATGAATATATTATATACGCACTTGGGCAGAAACCTTCCAGTCCATATATCACAATATGTATTGCAATATCTCCTAAGTTATTGCAATATATCGCAATATGAGAATCAGGGCAATATCCAGCCCTATTTGCTTTACGGCAATCAGCTTAGGCGATCTGCGCATCAGCCGACAAGAGACTTGTTTCCTGTCAACATTCTCTTCAAAGTCTCCTTAAACAATATTCCTATTCTGGTGCCTCCTCAACTTAATACCCAATACGATCCAAGACTTTAAGAATGACACGACCTGTGTCATCAAGTCATGACCGCAGCCATATTGAAAAAGATCTATACTGAACCACAAAACAAATGTCGCACCGATAGCGGTTTCTTAAAGCACACACTTTAATTCACTCTAATTAATAATCAAAACGGAAGATTGAGTTAAAACTTGACAATTATGGTTAACACATTTTCGGGAATCACATTTAGAGTTCACACAAACAAAATCACCAAATATGGTACCATAAAGATACCCCAAAGTCAGTATTGTGTGTGGACATAGGTGAAAGCGTTGCATCGTCGGTACATGGAATGGATAAGCCGGTTGATGAAGGCCATAGGCACTTGGGTCCATACTCTGCGAAATGCCTGAGAGTCCAGCCGGAGCTGTCGGCCTTGGTTGGAGGTCATTCAGTTTTCTTTGAATTTCGTCCAAAAGGTGTTCTATTGGACTTAAATCCAGGGTTTGGATGCCATGTTGTCTTGGGAAGTCCAATGTTGCTCTGGCAGTGTGGGCACGAGCGTTGTCTTGCTGGAAGATGTAATATCTGTAACGTCCAAAATGTGGTACAACGTGGGGTCTTATGACTTGTTCAATATAGCGAGCAGCTGTCACGTCATTTCCTCATCCTTGACCAAGATTCTGGAACACCACGGTGTCAACAAACTGGTTCAGACCGATTGCACCCCACACAATGATGCTTGGACCACCCCACGAGTCTCTTTCAACAATACACTCATTGGAAACCGTTCCCCACGCCTTCACCATACTTTCACTCTGCCATCGACTGTCGAAACACAATTTCGGCTTTCATGAGATAAAAGCACTGTTCTCCGTTTTCGATAACGCCAATTTCGATGCTGAGTTGCCCATTGCAGTCGGTTTGGGCGGTGATGAGCAGTGAGGACAGGACTACGATATGATCTGCGGCAGCAGTTGTTTCTTCCGCGTAATCGACGACGCACTGTATCAGCACTGATTGGGTCGTGGCATGGTTATTGTGTCAAAACAAAAATGATTTCAGGCGAGTTTGGGACTAGCTTTCATTGGTAGGGTTGTCACGACATGCACGTGCATTTTCATTTTCACGAATGTCATACGAAACCTTTTACCATATCTGCCTTTTTCGGTGCATTTGGCCGATATGCTTTTTCATCAGAAAACATACTGACAAACACCAGCTTGTAAGAACAAAATTTTGCATTTGATATTGAAAGTCGACGTTTCTTTTGTGGTTCAGTATACATTAAATTACTCTGTGATTTTTTATTCAAAAGGTAAAACTTAATACGTAGCAAAGGAGGTTTGATTAATATATATATGTTCCGACCTTTGCAATGTTCAAAGGTTTTACACTGTCATGACATTTTTCGAAGCTGACCATATTGAACAGCTAAAAGTACTAATTATCATTACTTACCATTTTGTTTCAAACTTTTATGAAAATGAATGTGGTCAGTATACTTAGTAGTGCTGAACACAAGTGTTTGAATGCTGGCCTCATTTGACCTTTGTACAATGACCAAATGCATGCGTCCACAGTTTTCTCAACTGAATGTCTTCAAGAGGTTCCAATTATAAATATGGCGACACAACAATCAATTGAGTAAAAATCTTACTTTGGTTATGGCCATTAGGCTACACAGCTATTCATCAATTAAGCTGTCGGTTAAGTTCCTGTTTTTTCTTGTATTGATCTAAATATGGACATTTATTTGATTATTCCTTTAAATTCTCATATGATTCATTGAAGGTCTTTCTGAATAGCCGGAACGGACTTTGGCATACATGTTTCTCATTGTGATAACTGGAAGGTGGACTGTAGGTTGGTAAAATAATCAATTCCAGAAACAAACTGAAATATAATGTGTTGCTAAAGAAAATACATTCAGTTACTCTATTTCTCATGCAATCTTGATTAGCAAGGGCCTAAAAAATATCATATCTCTCACAAACTCCTAGCAACCACCTACCCACCCGGCCCCTTCGGCCACGCTACCCGAACATTGTGGATCCCTAACTAGCCTAATAATATGCAGGCCTGCATGTTGCCAGCCTATTCGCATCATCAGTAAGCCAAGACCTCAAATGCTTCATATTGATCACAAATAAAACCCTTGAAACAGAATTGGTCTTGGTATTAACTGAACACAACGAAAGTCCATTCACATCGGTGTGTAGACTTTTCACAATAAACAAACGGTACTTTAGGTAAATGAAGGCCAACTACAGCTATTTCTATAAACAAGGGATAAGGAGGGATGGCCTGATTGTCTTCCTCTGGGATCCCGCCCTTAAACCAGGGCGGAAATTGCGAGGGTGCACTGTATTTCATTGACCGTCTGTAGAGAGAGATATTGTGACTGACGGCGTTACGTTGACACTGTGTCATGGTTTCTTCCCATTGATCTCAGAAAGCCATGATGCTCCATATATTGTGTGGTCAGGCACGACTTATAATAGGCTCATCACTGTTTTGTTTTACTAATTTGGGATATTGAGATGGATCTAAATGTTCCTAATACTCATGCCTGTAAAGTGGCACATAATGACCAACTGCGATGTGGGCGGGTCAAACGATAAGGATAATTTTATGATGAATAAATATCACTCGAGGTAATGGTGGAGATTCATTATAATAAACGTCAAATGACTCTAATGCTTGGTAGGAAAATAAAGGGAAATTATGAAACTCTAATGCATAACTGAATATATCCCTTATCACATCTCTCCCCTAAAGCATTAAACAAACGGTATTCGTCACTCAGCGAGATAGTTATGGACCAATCTCTATGCAGATCCGTCCTTTGTTTTATTAAGGGTATTATCTATACAGCTCTGAGGCGCCATGGAGATTTCTTTTCATTACATAATGCATGCTTCAAAACCGAAGCGAAGACAAGCACATAAACAGTGATCAGTTGCCATTGGTTACTCTTAATGCATTCAACGCATTTGAAGATCCAGATTAAAATTTGTTTTCAGGATTTCATTTTTATCGTAGGAAACGAATGGTCAGGTTCGTTGACTTGTTTGGATCATGTCAATGTATCCCTGTCGTTTATGGGTGGTCATACTGCTAATCACTGGATTGTCTGGTCCAGTGTCTGAGTGCCGTCACCTATGTTGAATATTGCTGTCGCAAAGAATCTGCAAAGTTGTGTTTTACGTTGCATGTGACCTTTAAGCATACTGTGTCTAATAGTTCCCTTGGCTTTTGTCAAAGGACAGTTTATTTCATGTTTGTAACATTCATTTTACTCATCCCTTTGGAACTGGCACTTTGCTTCAAACACGGAATACGCTAATCTGACACACAAAAAAAGGATTTTGTTGTATATCCGAAACATTGCCCTTTTTGCGTCAGAACGTCTGTGGACTTGGACATTTTATCTACTACATGTGTCAAATAAAACAGATAGTGCTGTACCCAAGGATGATGTATGAGTCTTAATGCTACGGCTAATGTAGGATGTTGATACATTGTTGTGGACATGTAAGAAATGCGCCTTATTTCCATCGTACGATCTTAGATATTGATTTGTGAAAGTAGAGCCAAGTTTTTCGTATTGTGGCCTTTATGTAAATTTTGAAGCATTTTGTAATGTAAATGTCCAGTTCCAAAGATATACATTGATTAACAATGGTGGATACTATCCTTTGATAAAACATTTTATGGCAATAAGTCGAAAGTTTATTGAATAGAGAAACCTGATTAGATATGTGCAGTATTGTGGGAAATGTATACGGAATTGGTATAAACCCGTGGTTCCTTTTTAATTTGTTTTCCGTCTGCTCGGATTGTGAGTGTTTTGTACACTGAAAGTTGAGGAATACGAAGCTATTAGATCTTGTGCACATTGTAGATCATGTTCAGCCTTCAAGTGTTTTAAACACGATTCGTCCATCTATTTTCATATGTCTTCTTATTGAAAACAGCTAAGGCATATGATTCCGACACATAACAAGAATACAGACGCATCACAGCCGAAACACACAACAATCTCTTGTTTATTGATACCACGGCAGCTGAAGAAGCTCGGTCTTTCCTTATCAGGTATCGATCAAGGTATCTGTACTATCAACATTTAATCCGTTTTAATACCAGTGAAGATCCGGGTTAGAATTGATCTTCAGAAACTTATGCTTGTCGTAAAATGCGACTAACGGGATCGAGTGATCAGGTTCGTTGACTTGGGTGACACATGCCATTGTATCCCAACTGCATAGATCGGTGCTCATGCTGTTGATCACTGGATTGCCTTGTCCAGACTCTATTATCTACAGACCGCCGCAATATAGTTGGAATATTGCTGAATGCGGTGTAAAAGTGAACTCATTCACTCACTTACACCGTTTTAACCATCTGTGTCTATCACCAAAGGGAAACGAAAAAGGGGAAATCAAGTTTGTCATAAAGATATACTTGCACATGAATATTTTATATCTTCCTCTTTTGTTACCCCTATTTTACTATTTAGTGACCGATTTTAATTGTTACATCAATATAAGGATAATGTTGTTCACAATAAAACACTGTATTTATAACATTTTTCTGAAACTTGCGACAAGAAACTCTATGATTAATCATATCAACGAGAAAGAATTTGATAACAGTTCCACACTCATGATATTCTTTCATCATCGGAATTAATTATTTAGTCATCGACCTATATCGGGTGAGAAGTACTTTTAAAAAGACATTTTCTGACGTATTGAAGAATCAGGTCAACTGAACGCGATTGCAAAATGTATCTCATCCGTCTTTTTCTGAATTCTCCAAACCAGAATCCGTCTCAATCCAAATCTTGTGTCGGGGATGAAAGGAGATACGTGTTTTGATAACTCGGTCACCGCACTGGGACAGGCTTAAAGGTGTTTCATTCAAAGATCGTTTCCTCGACATGTTGCAGACCGAGCCTCCAAAGTCTCTACAGTTAAATACGTCTACATTATCATATGTAAGCTTATCATGGGCGCCTTTCTAAAATAGACAAATCAGAAAACACATGTTTGGCTGCTGAAAGATTAGATGGCTTCGGTGTTACATGGCAAACAGAAATGTTTTAAGATTAAATGTTAAACTGAACATTTGTAACTGATTTTGGTTGGCACCCGCTGTTCAGTATCCATACTGACATCTATCCGCAGAATTACCTACACCTGAGGGGGGATACTGTCACAGACTTGTACAAGCAAACTCTCTTTTATGATGACCGCATGTTTAGCCTCAGCGTCCCAGTTGTAGTTTTTATCACATCCAGAGAAAAGTTGTGTCTTAAAGCAAAGACAGAAACATTACTCCGCTTTTAAGGAACGCCTAAGGCTTTGTGTCGTACTTGGATCTTTTTTTCCCCTTCTTATTTAAACACTCAAACAAATACATGCCTTGAAAAACATTTCAACTATCCATTTCTAATAATCCCTACGGGTTCGCCGTTTTCATCTACAACGCATATTTTAAGATCGTATCCTTTGCAGTAAATATTTAGAGAATCTCGAGGAGTTATTTTGTGATTTTATTTCTTTATAGTACTGGCTTTGATACATTTTCCAACAGTTTTGACACTTGCATGACAACTTTATCTTGAGCTTGTCACAATTGAAATATAGAGGGCGTTATCTTGGTGTGTGTTAACGGACTGTTATTGATTTCGGTGTCACTCAAAGACCTATTGTGGAGGCGAGTCTCGATAGAGGAAAACTGTCACTGATTGGTATGAATGTCACATGCGATAAAGATTGACACCATATGTCTGATTTCAATTTTGTATCTCAGTTATGCATGGGTAGGAAGGCTTGCCAATGCTGGGGACAAGAACGGTTAATTAATTATTGACATCCTGATTGGTGTCGCTGCCTAGACTAGGTGATCCTAGACTGTCGTCTTTGAAGTGGTATTGCTTAACCGCGGGGGAAAAGAAAGTTTACCTGTTTTCCGGACTGAAACTTGGAAACTGTCGCTAAATTTGGTCATGTGTCTTTAACTCCTCAAACAGTTTGTAAAAGAAATCTGTGACTGGGCAGTTCTTTCATTGATGACGTGGTGAGAAAGTTGCAGCCACACGACCCCTACCAAGATCGAAATGTGCCAAAAAAGCAAATATAATTAGTTAAAATGCCCGGCATACCAATCAGCAGGTATCTGTTCTGCGAGCTATTCCAGACTAAACTTCAGATTCATTATACCTGACTGATGTAAATACTGACTGATTCAACACTGTGCCCAAGCTTCAAGCATGTGGCCATTGTGGCCATGCTGTCTTCAAGCATGTGTCCCTAGTGGCCATACTGACTTCAAGCACGTATCCCTAGTGACCATACTGCCTTCAAGCATGTGTCTGTAGTGGCCATACTGCCTTCAAGCATGTGTCCCTAGTGGCCATACTGCCTTCAAGCATGTGTCCATAGTGACCATACTGTGTTCAAGCATGTGTCTCTTGTGGCCATACTGTCTCCAAGCATGTGTCTGTAGTGGCCATACTGCCTCACGCATGTGTCCCTAGTGGCCATACTATTTTCAAGCATGTGTCTGTAGTGGCCATACTGCCTTCAAGCATGTGTCCCTAGTGGCCATACTGCCTTCAAGCATGTATCCATAATGGCCATACTGCCTTCACGCACATGACCCTAGTGGCCATACTGACTTCAAGCATGTGTCTATACTGGTTATACTGTCTTCAAGCATGTGCCCCTAGTGGCCATGCTGTCTTCAAGCATGTGTCCATTGTGGCCATGCTGTCTTCAAGCATGTGTCCCTTGTGACCATACTGCCTTCAAGCATGTGTCCCTAGTGGCCATACTACCTTCAAGCACTTGTCCCTAGTGGCCATACTGCCTTCAAGCATGTGTCCCTAGTGGCCATACTGCCTTCAAGCATGTATCCATAATGGCCATACTGCCTTCACGCACATGACCCTAGTGGCCATACTGACTTCAAGCATGTGTCTATACTGGTTATACTGTCTTCAAGCATGTGCCCCTAGTGGCCATGCTGTCTTCAAGCATGTGTCCCTAGTGGCCATACTACCTTCAAGCATGTGTCCCTAGTGGCCATACTGCCTTCAAGCATGTGTCCCTAGTGGCCATACTACCTTCAAGCATGTGTCCCTAGTGGCCATACTGCCTTCAAGCATGTGTCCCTAGTGGCTATACGGCCTTCAAACATATGACCCTAATGACCATGCTGTCTTCAAGCACGTGTCCCTAGTGGCCATACTGCCTTCAAGCATGTGTCCCTAGTGGCCATACTGCCTTCAAGCATGTGTCCCTTGTGGCCATACTGTCTCCAACCATGTGTCCCTAGTGGCCATACTGCCTCAAGCATGTGTCCCTAGTTGCCATACTACCTTCAAGCATGTGTCCCTAGTGGCCATACTATTTTCATGCATGAATCTGTAGTGGCCATACTGCCTTCAAGCATGTGTCCCTAGTGGCCATACTGCCTTCAAGCATGTATCCATAATGGCCATACTGCCTTCACGCACATGACCCTAGTGGCCATACTGACTTCAAGCATGTGTCTATAGTGGTCATACTGTCTTCAAGCACTTGTCCCTAGTGGCCATACTGCCTTCAAGTATGTGTCCCTAGTGGCAATACTGGCTTCACGCATGTGTCCCTAGTGGCCATACTGCCTTCAAGCATGTGTCCCTAGTGACCATGCTATCCTCAAGCACGTGTCCACAGTGGTCATATTGTCTTCAAGCATGTGTCCCTAGTGGTCATGCTGTCTCCAAGCATGTGTACCTAGTGGTCATACTGCCTTCAAGCATGTGTCTATAGGGGTCATACTGCCTCCAATCATGTGTCATTAGTAGCCATACTGCCTTCAAGCATGTGTCCCTAGTGGCCATAGTGCCCCCAAGCATATGTTTATAGTGATCATACTTCAAGTATGGTCTTCAATAGGCCTATTCCAGACCATTTCCTCATGACCTATACCTAACCGTGTCTATTCTGTCGAGTCCACATTTATCTGTTCCGGACTGAAATGCGAAATGTGCACTATAATGACCTCATATGCCCTGAAGCTACATCTGTATGCAATCCTTGCCTGTGTTGTTGCATTCTACAGAGTAGCATTAAACATATTCGTACTTTTATGTTTTCAAAAACTCGGATTTTATTTCAATACAGGATTCCTTACAAGCGAGCTAAGTTGGGCAGAGTAGAAATGTTCACTGCTAAGTATATATCTTCCTGACAGTTAGCCTTTTATTACATTAAGGTTGTCGTCAATGTCTTGTGTATGGTGCTAAAATGGCACTTTTTAGCCATCCATTATTTATGGATCTAAGAAAAGGGTCACACTGTCCCTCTGACCAACTCATGTTATATTTGTACTACTTTAACATCGAACGGCACAACGGTGGGTACGGCTTCCTCGTCATTAAATTAGAAAGGTTACTTCAGATGATGCTCTTGGACTTCTTGCAGAGATTCCCTTGCCCGATATTGTTGAGATGTTCCTGGAATATTCATGAAATATGGAAGGACTAGTGTTTGAGGTATTTGCACTTTCACTCAAATGGGTGTACATACTGAATTTGAAATTGCTGACGCTGCAAATACCCATCGCTTCATTGTGATCATATACCGATACTCCGATTTTCGTGAACGTCATATGTGGGCATTGCGCCAACCAAGTATTAATCGAATATAATGTAGGAAACGTGACATTTCCTCAGAAAATACGATTTTTGGATGATGTTATCGCTGTATATCCACAAACAACGTCTCCTGGTTTAAGTCATGACTGGAATACTTCTTTACTAGCTTCTGAATATGCATTGGATTAATTCACAGCCAGTCCACATGCATCAGTAATGCTTATATTGCCACCATAATGAAGTACAACAAGGTCCAATATTACAACTAGAATACAGCAGAAGATACCAATGGATCTAACCCTTCCTGTCAAATTGATATTAGCACCACTTCAACGTATAGTTGGTTTCTGTATTCATATTTTAGAAACATCAAGAGTATTAGCTGTTTAGCAATGACATTCAACATTTGTTACACAGTCTTTTTCTGAATAGGTTGCAAATTTGGCTGAAAGTGGTGTGATAATGTCATGGCTCTAAAGCTAACCGACGTCCTTCAGTGGTGTTCCCCTGGGCCAAGTCGGCGTTATCCTCCCCAACAGAAAACCCTGTCAGCAATGGAGTAGTGAAACCTCGTTACGTCAGACTCCGCCGTATATACTTCATGGAAATAACAAGGTATTCTGGCCTTAACACGAATAATTGTGGGTACGGTCTTGATCCGAAGAGTTATCTAACGTTCCCGACTGTCGCTTGATTGAATCTGTATTGAATCATTTCAATTATAGTGAGTGAGTATAGCTTTACGCCGCACTCAGCAATATTCCAGCTATATGGCGGCGGTCTGTAAATAATCGAGTCTGGGCCAGACAATCCAGTGATCAACAGCATGAGCATCGATCTGCGCAATTGGGAACCAATGACATGTGTCAACCAAGTCAGCGAGCCTGACCACCCGATCCCGTTAGTCGCCTCTTACGACAAGTATGGGTTACTGAAGGTTCATTCTAACCCGGACCTTCACGGGTCTAATTTCAATTATAACAATCGACATTATTTTTAGTCTTTGGTTTGTTTGTTTTTTAGTTAGGTCTCATTATTGTTTTTGTTTGTTTTTATTGTTGTTTTTTTGGGGGGTAGTGTTTTTTGTTTGTTTGGTGTTTTTATGTTGTTTTTCGGGGGTTGTTTTTTTATGTTGTTGAGTTTTGTTTGGTTTGATTTGTTTGTTTGGTTTTTTTCTTTTTCGTATCTTTTTTTCGTTTTGGTGTAGATTTGGGTTGTATTCGGAGGAGGGTGTGTGTTAAATTTTGTGTTGATGGTTGGGTAGGGGTGAAGGGAGAGTCGGGGGTCAGGCTGACTGGTTAGTTCGTCTCAGTCAATACACAGATTTGACTATTTGTGAAGCGGTCTTAGCAGCGGTACAACGTATAATAATTTCGAGATTGGTCAGGTAACGTTCTGATATATCAGATATATCAGAATTCACATATAAATATATTACTTTACAAATGTATTCTTCTTATAATTGCATATAAAATCCTTACAGAGCAGGAGGTGTACCGCTTTGTTTTATGGAGTACATCTCTAATGGAGAATAATGCCATGAACACAAAACTGTGTCAGTATAAATACATTTTTCTATCGCCAAATAAATTGAAATGTGCTGAGAATCGTGCTTCCAAATTATCATATTATGATGAAGAACATTTATCAGAGTAACTTGATCTTTCCTCATATATTTTTGTATACAGACATAATTGTATAAATGCGACAAAGAGGAGGCGGGTGAACCTAGCATAGCCTAGGCTGATTCTGCCTCATCAGCAGCTCAGGTATCCTTGCTCCCTCTACACACATATTTGTCATGCCTGTCTTGAATCTTGCCAATTATAGTACTGCAAAGAGGGACAGAAATTCAATAACATAAATAAACTTATTTTAGATAAAAAAAGGACAACATCAGGTTTGTTGACAGGAAGTTGTCTTAGACTGTTTATGGGCCTATTCTAAAGAAGTTTAAACGCGTCATTGTGGCGAAGACGGAAATAAGAACAAAATGCCATCGTGTCCTTTATGACATGCTGTTATGCCGAGAACACTGGGGAGCCTGACAACAGTGTACTTTGCATGCAAACGAGACATTTTAAAGAAGGGATCCGCATATTTGCCATGTTTTTCCTGAATCTTATCAATCACATTACTGTCAAAAGAGACAGAAATTTCAATGATGATTCATGAATGGACCTCGGAGTCAAAGCCGCAATCATGGCGAAGATGGTAATTGATGGACCGAGCAACGTCATCATGCCGCTTAAGATACTGTGTCAGTGACACAAGGTGTCACAAGCGGTTACGAGAGGGAATTGACTGGTCCTGAGCAGTAAATGGAAAACCTTCTATTTCACTTTTCGGATCTGCCAACATCATCTAAGCGATGGACTCAGAAAGGTTTCTCTTCTCCTCAACACACTGCAAGTAAACTAGCCGATCGTTATTATGACACTGATTCTATTAACAGTGACTAAGCGACGAATGACACCACCGAAAGTTGTGCTTTTGTTCATCTGCTACATGGAACGTATTGCCTAAATTATTTTCCTCCATCGAGATAGGTTGCAAAACCTATAGACGCATAGGTCTTAATACATACTCCCAAAAGCGTAAAAAGCGAACAAGACGCCTCGTTGATGGAAACACTTATTGACACACAATATCTTGACAATTATACGGAGCATTATTGATAACTGATATCTCTGTTCATAGCATTTAGTAATGCGTTGTGTCATGGCACAGTCAGCAATATCTAAGTATCATCGTGACGACCTTTTAAGAATCGAAACCTCGTCAGAAATGTCTATATAACAGTATACTTGTCATCAGAGCTCTGTATCTAGTAGCAACTGGTTATTGGCTCTTAGTTACTAGCTCTTTATGGAACAGCGAACGGTATCAGCGATATGTTTGAAACAGTATGCATGTAATGAGACATATGCATATAATAGCAACAGGTAATCAGATATCTGAATGTCGCAGAATACATGAAATCATAAGTACGTTTGTAGCAGCAATAATTAATAAGTACTCAGTATATAACATCGCCACGTTATTCGTATGTAACAGTACACATGTACATGTACAGTGTTATCAGAGCATAGTCCAGATACTTGGGTTCATGTTATACAAGTAGACAATCACTATGTGTATGTCTGTGACCTTGGAATAGTTTTAACCTCGTTTCTGCAATATTTCCCGAAAACATTTACGATTTCCATCATCATGGTAACCATCATCTACTGTATCCCTTAGATGTCTGAGAGTAGTTTCATGCAAAAACTATGCGAAATGGTGACTAGAAAAAGTAGGAAATCATACAGATCTTGTAAATCACCAAGACATATCCTCTGATCCATATGGTATTGGTAAATGGAAATGGAAATGGTTCGACCACATCCGCTGGGGGGTAGGCGATCAGATCTAATGATTTCTAATGGTTGGTGGCGCACTATGTCGTTAAAGATGCCAGGGACAATTTCTAAACTTGCAATTTGAGTCAGTAGTATTGGGTACAACCTCTTGTGTCCAGGCATGAACGAATACGCCGAGGCATGTTTCTGATGAGTCGACCAATTAAATCTTGGTTCATGAGTAAGGGTAGCTGGGAGTTCAGTGAGAGTGGTTGGTGCATTTTGACTTTGAAGTACACGTCTGCTAACAATGTCCCAGTGTTCAGCACGTACATTTTGTGGGGAAAGGTTGATGAAGTCACGTGCATTGTCATCTTGAAAGATCAAACGTTGCACAGCACGTTATGCCAATGACATAACCAGTGACGCAATAATATTGTCCTCACAGGTTTGACTTGTGACTGCCATGGGAAATATGGCCAGTTCGGCCAGTCATTGTGAAACCAGTTTATATAATTATGCACAAACCCCCAAAATGACCCTGATGTTAGACCTTTGTGTCCTGCAACGTCCGTAAGACGTTCATAAAGAAAGTCTCCTTGCTTGATCCCTTCGGTCATGGAAGTCGAGAGTGAACTTCAGTTCGTTAGAAAACACGTTACCCAACGTCAACGCTTACGCGCCAAACACTAAGACGTTTGATTCAAAAGACGTGCAGTCAGTTGTGGGATGACAGGTGGACATCGTGCACGCAGATGACATCTGTGTAGACGATGTCGCGACATCTGAGCATGTACTCTTACAACAGTTGTCAGAGGCAGTTTGCAACTGCTTCTTAATATTGTCATCGTTCCGATTAATCTGTACTGGTCTGGTGTTTTTGCCTGTGGTACCGGGCCTAAAAGCTGCTGAAGAGATATCTAGAAACACGCTGCGTTTAAGCAAAAACGTATCAGATGTTTGCCAACCTTCAACATGCCTATGGCACATACATTTTCATCGCGTTACAAGCGTCGCATCATCAATACTGTTACTTCCTTAGTGATGATCAAATGTGTTTAACAAAGTGTCTTTGAGCGTTTGGTTCCAAGACAGCTCTATGCGTCTGCTCGCAACCGTATCTGAGGGACAATGGTAAATCTGTCTTACCACCCCAAGCGCGTGCTGCCTGAGGTCAGGTGCTGCATGATTGGCACAATGGTGTATTTGCGAGCTTGATTTCTATGGAAGTATTCTTGCCATACAAATCACTCTCATTGCCAGATATTGGTTTCACCTCCAAACAAAATATCTACTTTGTTGCACAATATTTGGTTATCATAAATTATATGTATATCCCCTCAGTTTAGATATTTATGAGGGAACTGCATATATTTCTAAAATCATTATAATCTACATCAAGTAAAGATACAATCAATAATTTGGCTTACTTTTGTTTTTCAGTTTCGAGTATGAAGTGTGTACAGTGTATGTCCCTCAAAACCGCAGGCTGTGAGACGGGCGATGTGGAACCTCAGGAATGTGTTGGCAGAAATGCAGACGCCAAGTTCTGTGTCAGATATTCAGGGAAAATCCATATGGGTATGTAAAAACAATTATGTGTGCCATTTTACAAATTTGTGTCAGGATTGCAAAAAGTAGAGAAGAAAATGTGACGCTAAAGCTTTAAATTTTCCAACAGGCGACGAAACGGTTGACTTTAGATTTCTCAGAAAAAGCATTTCTGTCAAACATGTCTTAACATTATAGTCATTGGGATATTATTTTTTAGCTCTGTTTTAGATCAATATCAGAAACACACGGAAAAGAACAATCACGTATGCTGCGCTTCCTCAATTGACATCATCATGAAAGTAACCCAATTGTATTGATGCTGAAGAATTATACCTTTGAAAAGTATTCACCTTTTCAGTGAGCCCTTCACGTAATGTTCACCGCAAATTTGCCTTTTATGCAGAATGGAATCAGTTTCGACAGCTAATTATGGCGTCGACGAGTAATATTTCAACAGAAACAATACAGATTTTAAAACATTTTACAGTTATTTTATTTGTCACTAAGATTTATTCATTCCTTTTATTGGCAGTGGAGTGGAAAGTTTGGGGTTCTTTTTAAAATTAATCCGTAGCTCCATAACACCACTGCGAGATTTCAGATATGTTCCAAAGGGATTAAATGAAACAATTAGTTTTTCAGTTTTGCAGAACGGTTGGTTTGGTGGGTTGGTTTGTTGTTTTACGCCGAACTCGGCAATATTTCAGCTATATCGCAGCGTTCCTTAAATAATCGTGTCTGGACCAGACAATCCACAGATCAACATCATGAGCATCGATTAACACGATTGGGATACAATGACATGTGTCAACCAAGTCAACGAACCTGACCACCCGATCCCGTTAGTCGCCTCTTACAAATATGGGTTACTGAAGACCAATTCTAACCCGGACCTTCACGGGTCGCAGAACGTGAAAGACGATGTATGGTAGGGCGCGTTCCCTTTTCTTGAATTGTCAAATTTTAACGTAAACAAAACAGTAAATATGAAGAATGGACATGAAAATACGAAAATTTTCTGTCTTGTTCATGTACAAGTCTTTATTCCATATCGATAGAATCGATATTACACAACAGTGAAATATTACACACCCTTCTCTATAACAAATAGACCCCCTCGCATATCTGTGTGTACTGTATTCCTCTGCACACATTGGAAACGTTTCATTAAAAACCAACAGTAGACTAAGTCACCGAAGTGGTAACCTCCGAGGCCTGCATCATATCGGACTTTCCTCCCCCGTGAAGCTGACAAACCATGGTTTAACTGGAATACTGTATAAAGCAGTGTTTAACCCAAATCACCCAGTCCATGCCAGAACATTCAAGGGGAATTAAAGCATTGGTGCTTTTCAAATTATCGTTGTGATTAAATAATCTAATAATCTCTTCAATGACGTGGTCATGTTACATAAATGAATATGAACGATTGGTGCAATAACCTGGTGGCTTGAACGTTTTGATCCTGTTTCCTGTATTTGGTGCCATAACCTGGTGGCTTGAACGTTTTGATCCTGTTTCCTGTATTTGAAGTTCAGCATGGAAAAGCACGTTTTGCACATGTATATTCATGTCATACAATATTTTTGGGAATGCTTTGAAATTTCTTTACGATATTGACACATCTGAAAGAGCAGGCATTTCAAAAGCGATATAAATAGCAACGGACGGAATATCCTTGTACATTTATGTACATCAAAGGATATATGGCCCTTTTGATGTTCATTTAACAGAAACTGACCTCACGCGGCCTACATGGTACACATAAATACCACAGTGTTATTCCCTTCATTGTTATAAAATGAAAAAGGTGGGGTATCATTGAATCTTTCCGAATTGTTCCTTAGAGGAACGTTTTCATCCTAAACTAGAGTGAAGCCCATTTCTGGTGTCCCCCGCCGTGATGTTGCTGGAATATTGCTAAAAGCGGCGTAAAACCAAAACTCAGTCAGTCAGTCAGTCCTAAACTAGAAAGGTGAGCAAAACCTTGTCTCAAATTTCTTGCAATGTTTGTTACAAACACATGGACATAGTTGACAGATAAAAAAAAAGAACGAGAAGAAAGAAGTCGTGAAGTCGCTCCATGTTTATCCAACAGAGGTCATTTGGGTGAACGAAAACGTAAGTAAACAAGTTTGTATGCGTAAATATCTGTCATTTTTTAAAATGAAGTTTTTGGGGGGCGCCACGTTTTGTTCACTTTATGAAAAGCTGCCAAATATTCACTGTGTAAATGGAAAGACAATTGTTCTGTATACGTCCGTCCTTTCCGTTACTTAACTCTTCATTAACCAGATTTTTTATTATTTTTATCGTTCTGTACAAAACACATGCGAAACGGACTGCAACGCTTCGCCTAGTACAAACCTATCTGCTATAGTTTACTTCTTACACTCAAACATGAAATTGTTTCAAATTCTTGGTTTTGAACTGAAATCAAACTTTTAGAAAAGAACAATTCTGGGAGAGACCATCTTGTTTGTTATCTGTTAAGGATTCCGTTATTCACTGTATAGGCAGTGTAAATGTGGCATTTATGAAGGTAGCTGCAAATATAATCTCTGTATATACACTGAGCGCGTCCCTGAAGCATATGCAAATAATTCAAACGTTTTGGAAAGAAAATAATTAGTACAGTTTATATATTTCAGTCTATTTCTTAGCCGAATTATTAACTTGTTTCCTTAAAAGGTAAAACTAATTTAAGACTAGAGGCACTTTGAATCCAATAAACGCACATTGATGTTCTGTTTCAAGACAAAATGATCAAGGTAACAATTTGATACTTACGCACACCATCTTTAAGATAAACTAGCTTCTCCGGGCGGAGGAATCATTATCGTTGGTTTGTTATCCGTTACCAGATACGAATGTTCAGTTTACCTTCAGCAAATATATGGTGTTACGTGTCGATTCCAAAGTAGGAACTGATTGCGTTACCTGGAATCAGTCCGTAAGAGAACAAAGTGTGAAATGTCAAAGAAATGTGCTGTAATAAAAAAATCCAAAATGAAGTTTATAAAATCAATACAATACAAGTATCACAAAGACAGTACAAGGTATTGTACAGTACAAATTCAAAGACAGTGCAATACAATAACAATGACTACATTAATAAAGACAATCGTGGTTTTATTGACCTCTCAGAAACAGCAATCCAACGTGGAAAAATTGCGACGCAGAGAGTATCCATGTCTAAATTAATCACACAAAATGATGGTCTTATTGTTACTTAATGGGGATGGTGGGGTAGACTAGTGGTTAAAGCGTTCGCTCGTCACGCCCAAGACCCGGGTTCGATTCCCCACATGGGTACAATGTGTGAAGCCCATTTCTGGTGTCCCCCGCCGTGATATTGCTGGAATATTGCTAAAAGCGACGTAAAACTCAACTCACTCAACTCACTTACACTCAATTGTTACTTGATGTAATGTGAGATGAGAGGCAACAGCCAGCGCCCGTTATATACCTCTCTCACACAGATGATTCCTGAATTAGGTCCCTGAATCCATTTCCAAATCATTCTATAATATTCTGTGGGTCACAACGCTGTTTAAGCCTCTAGTACTGTCCAAATATAACGCGAGTCTAAATATAGCACACCACAGCCCCTTACTGATTCTACAGGTACAATGTAAAACAGTTGGAAAACGGTTACGCAAGGTCTTACCCTGCCTCATAACAACGGATGTATCTTACACCAAGCACGAAGTGATAAAACATCATGCACTAAACAAGCAAGAGTATAATGTTGTTAAAGTGCCTAGCTTGTTTTGCAAAGGAACAAACCGAACATTACTTACGGACAACGAATTACTTTAATTTAGGTAAATTTATTAGACATGCCAATAAGCGTCAACGAAAATGGATTGTTATTCATGTTAATGTCTGACTTTAACAAGTGGCAAACAATCACAAGCCTTCTATATTAACACCAACTAATTTAAAATGCATACTTTCTGTCAGCGCGAAACTGAAAAAACAATAAACTTAATTAACGCAGTGAAAATACATTATTTCTGAATATCCAGTTTACCATAGATCTCTTGCCTGGTAAAATCCAAAGTATTTGTTGTGTTACATGGCTGCGAAATTCTTATGACTGCTAGTGGCTAAGCGGGTGTGAATTACAAGTAGTAATCTGAAACTTTTACCATCTGATCACTTTGAGCTGTGTGCTTTCCTTCTAGGATAAACAACTTTAAAGGTCCATTGCTATTGTGTGTTTGCAACACATTACAGTGGCATCGTGATATAACTGGAATATTGCTACCCAAATCAATCATTACAGTATTTTGCCATTTAGGTTAGAGAAGCTGGCACAACGATTCATCTGTTTAGGTGCATATGATGATTTCGAGTCCAAAATTGGATGGTGTCAACGTGCTTCCTTCAAGAGGTGGAATTCCGTAAATCGAACAGGGCCAGTATTAGATGTGCGTGCGTGCGTGCGTGCGTGCGTGGATGCTCGTACGAGTAGGAACTCGTATCCAATGATCTACATTTAAACACAGATTTCAAACTGCGACGGCGAAGTCATGTTATCATGAGTAAAGTTATTTCAAGTTCAAATTAGGTTAAAATGTAGATGTGCTTTTGCAATATGAAATCCAAACTTGATAGAAGAAAGTTTCATTAAACTTTGCGAAGAACATAAAGTTGGAAATTAATTCCTGTTATAGCTGCACCATAACTGTGTGGAATTTGGTTCAGAAGTATTAATCATTAACTACTGTAATTACCTCCATGAAACCGTTCCGAAATATGAAACTGTTATCTTACTTTCTGACATAGAAATTAAACGTTGTCGCCCTTTTCATGACAGCAAATTGTACTTGGTATAATATGAGTTTAATGTACGACAAAGTGTAACCGGTGCCTTTTAATATGGTTGTATTACTTCGTTTTTATTGATATATACTACTCACACTTTGCTAAGGATCACAAAAATTCGCAACTTTACTTAAACGTAGATTTATAATTTGAAACGGTATCCATTTAAAACTGGATAAATAATAACACATCTTTAGGAAAACAGCCACTTTAAGCTAACCGTATGCAATTGAAACATGAGTAACCATAAACATGGTTTTCATGGCACCAACCAACCATTTTGCAAATCATGACACAGGTCATGGACAAGTACACACCACCTGTCAATAGCAAGTAGGGGATCCACAAGATGCAGTCACATACTGAAAACTTGGATCCAGGCTTACAATAGGCTTAGATATTTAAATTAAATTTGACCCCACATCATAGTTTTCTGTTGAATCAATGATTTGATCCTTAGCAAAATGTGAATAGTATATATATTCAAAAAGACATTTACGTCTGTATAAACATGACTTTCTCGTTAGGAGACAGTGTCACTTTAATTGCAATGAGTGAAAGATTCCAACATTACTTAACAGTGTATCATTTGGCTTCCAGGAAAACAATACATTGCCATTATAATTCACCGACTAACTGACAAAAAGGGAAGAAGCGGACGCAGTGGAAGACAAGCCAACAGAAACCGGAACTGTTGTCCTAATCAGATTCTTGTGTCGTTTGGACGTTCCACAGAAACTGATAAGTGACTAGGGACTGAATGATGACTTTGACAACTTTCAAGAATCACACCATATTCATTATATCCACAGACTAAAGGATTAACAGAATGTTTCAACAGAACACACCGCAACAGCATTGTCAAGTGCACAAGTTATGCACAAGACGACTGAGATGTTCACTTCCCTAAAGCGATAGGATACCTGATGAGATAGGCATTCCCACTGGCAAGGGAAATGAAGTGGATTCATACCAGATGGTGTAAAATAAACTATGATAACATCCTTTTGGGGGTCAACAGAGGCTTACAATAACAGAAAAAGTACCATGATTCCAAGAGTTCTTCGTCAAGGTTCTCCGACATAAAAGCAGATAAGGTCCTCTTTCCCAGTTCTCGAAAAGAAACCAGAAAGGGTGTCAAACGCCAAATGTCAGACCCATTTATCTTTTTACATCATTGACAACGGAATGAACCGTATAATCGACAGGAAGACTCTTATCAGTGGAACAAAGCTCAGAAAATAGCTGAGGAAAAGCAGTATCATACACCTTGCACAAAAGAGCGACAAGCAGATGTCAAGTGCCCAAGGACTCTAATAGATACCTTTCAAGGACAGGAAATGTCAACAATAAAAAAGTCTCACAGACGTGCAAGGTTGACTCACATCTGTCAGCTGAAGAGCTGCGTGATATCAGTTACATGACCGTTTGGGACTGAAAGAATTCTGACGAGAGAGGTTTAGTTCTGATCCCTTTTCGACATTACACAGAGCTGCCGCTGGTACATGAAAAGCTACCATCTCTCATCAAAATTAACAAAGAGGTGTTCCGCAATATAAATACGTTGTTCACTGGTCGGGGCCCATGGGTTGATTCCCCACAGGACGAGGGGAACATAAACAACCCATGGGCCCCGAGGGACAAGTGAACAACGTATTTATATTACCGAACACCTCTTTGTTAATTTTGAACTGTTTGAAGCATGGGTATCGGATCATAATAAGGAGTATCAGAGTTAGGCAAACTCAGAGGTGACAAGAAAACCAAATTTACAGTTATCTCACTTCCATCGATTTGCATTCGCAAAACATCGGAATTTCCGTACATTCATTCAAGATAAAGAATTACTAACACGAAATCTTAAATTAATTCCCACTGTGACAGTTCGACGCTCCCAGCGGGTAACATACAAAATGTTACTCGCTTTTAAGCGGGGTACATTGAAAATAATAGAAGAGCGCCCAGCCAATAAGAACACGACATTTATGTGTGAGGTAAGATAATGGTTCATGTCTATCGCCGATACAATCGAATCAGTCAAGATCGATAGCAATGTGGTTGGGAGAGTTGTAAACAGTATGTAGTGATTGAACAGCTTCAACACTTTTGTTGTCTGAACAAACTTCGATGGACTTGGTCATCTGCTAAAGGTTCTTCACGAATCTGTGTCTTCAATGTCTTCTTGATCCCCCTAACCTAAATCAGTCGTGCTAAAATAAAAGCTTTGTAGAAGATAATAAAAGTGATTTCAGTAAATGCTTGGAGGGAATGGAATGTGTCGAATCGAATGTTTTTCCAAAGCCATTTCTTTCAAGCAACATATTTCGTTATCCAGTAATAGAAAGGACCATCAAGGTCCTTGATTTAGATATTACTTTCGATGTCATAGAGTTAAGATCGCTGCCTAAAACATACATTTTCTGATTTTAGAATGTATAGTAACCTATTACACATCACACATTCTTTCAATCCATTCTATCAATCGATTCCTAAACTGGGCATTCCTACATAATTAACGTCTATAAAAAGTTAATAAATATGTACACAGGTTATCTGTGATGTGTTCCGGTTGATTTCGAAGCGACATGTGGTATACACAATTGGGCTACGGGACCAGGTCCCTCCCAAGGGCTATTTTTTTTACATTGAGCCCTTGGGAAGGACCTGGTCCCGTAGCCACATTGTGTATACTACTGGAATGTATTTCCGTTTGTGATAGAGCTTCGTATTGTCATCTACTCTCCAGTAAAAAGCTGGTACTATACTCTTAAAAAAGGTAGGGGAACTTCACTTTAAATTTACGATTGAAAACATTGGGAGATATATCGGAGTCAGTCAGTGTTGATATGATAATAATGAATGTTTTGAGAGTGCATCACCACTTGCACTTCCTTGTTGTTTGTACAGTAATCGCTCTTGAAAGATCATTGGTGTATGACGTGAAATTTGCATTTGTACGATTTTCCTTTTCAAACAAAAAAAACGACTAGAAAAACACACTAACGACTGTGTGATGCAAGATGATTGTCAAAATTAATTAATTAAGGAAATTACCTTCTTGAAAACCTTCAAAATCGCGAATGACACCCTATGCACGTGTATGGTGCTACTGCGTTGTGCACATGCATCCCATGCATTGTATTTAGTGGTGGTGATAAAGAAAAATGGTGGTGCGTTCGTGAGATGTCTGCCTTTGAAAAGTTTGTTAATGCTTATACTTCCTATCCAAGTTGAAAGTTCAGGTTCCCCTACTTTTTAAAGAGTATATATAAATTTAGAAGGTTAGAAAAATATAATGTTCATCGCGTACTTATCTCACACTCTCATTTGGCAATGATATGATTAAGACATTGGAACCTTTGCATATGTTTGGACACTCTTTCAAGCACCTATTTAGCAAATAAATACTAGCGAGCAAAAGAAAGTATAACACCTAATAATGTCACACATTATTAGGTGTTATACTTTCTTTTGCTCGCTAGTTTAAATAACATGTTTACACACACTTAGCTTTTATGTTTACCCTGCACATGCCTATTTTAGATTTCATAAAATTGATGTTGATTTTACAAGATGTGCGATGTAATTAGCAGCTTTATGTCTTCAGGCGTTATGAGTAGTAATTGACAAGGTCAGATAACGAAGAATTTAAAAAACATTGTCATCAAAACTCGTCAATAAAAGGTCTGTATAACGTCTAGGCTTCTTGCTATATTGCTTGATGTTACATTTTTGCAAAAGATGCATAAAAATCGAGGTGTCTAGTAACAAGAATAATTGTTTTGACGAATTAAAATATGCAGAGGGCTTTTTTTGTATGAATCTGAATTATGAATCATGTACAAGGTATGTTTGCAACTGCCATCTGTTTAATGGATGTACATGTATGTTGTTTTGTGTCGTATTTAGCAATATTTCATCAGTATGATGGAGTTTGGATACGATGAGATGCCAAGTCAATGACCACCCGATCCCGTTAATGGTTTCTTTTATCAAGATTGGGTTGGTGGAAACCATAGCAATGGTATACGGATCTATACCCTAACGTCGAGATCAACCCAGAATAAAGAATAGCCATAAATTGTATCTTCTTAGTTGTTATGTTCCAAGGAATAGCTATCAAACAATGTCTGATCAAGACTCGATTCTTCCAGGACACCGCCATAAAGCAGAAATATTGCTGAGTGCGTTACATTTCTTCACTTCACTCAACTGTATCTTGGCACTCTTAACAGATAAATATATCGTTAAACACACATGATGAGTGCCTGTTTCGCCATTGTCATTTTTCTTCCTTCTCATACGAAGCTAAAGTGAAATAGGCCTCAGAACCGACTTTTGTATTCCATGTGAAACTAGAAAGGAATTGGCCCAATAAACCCTACATTTGTCTTTTTCTCGTGGAATCTAAAGAGGAATAGTCCCTAAAGCCCACTTTTGCCTTCCCATGTGAAACCAGGAAGGAATTGGATCCCGAATCCCTACGTTTGTCTTCTTATGGGAAACTAAAGAGGAATAGGCCCCAGAACCTACGTTTGGCTTCCTGTAGGAAGCGTAGAGTGAACAGATCCCAAGAACAGCTTGCTGTTCTTCCAACTTGTCTTCTTTGGAAGAATAGTATCCTAGTTTAGGTCTCCATCTTCAGCTTAGTTCCTCAATACTTAAATTGTGTCTCTTCGTGATGATAACGTGGCCGTACCACAGGCTTGTCCAGACTAACACATGAATCATTCACTCTACTTTTCATCCAGACAAACACAAGATGTATTCACTCTACTTTTGTTCCAGACAAACACAGGATTCATTCAAACTCTTCTTTTCTTCCAGGGAAACACAGGATTCATTCACACTCTTCTCTTCTTCCAGACAAACACAGGATTCATTCACACTCTTCTTTTCTTCCAGACAAACACAGGATTCATTCGAACTCTTCTTTTCTTCCAGGGAAACACAGGATTCATTCACACTCTTCTTTTCTTCCAGGGAAACACAGGATTTCTTCCAGGGAAACACAGGATTCATTCACACTCTTCTCTTCTTCCAGGGAAACACAGGATTCATTCACACTCTTCTTTTCTTCCAGGGAAACACAGGATTCATTCACACTCTTCTTTTCTTCCAGACAAACACAGGATTCATTCACACTCTTCTTTTCTTCCAGACAAACACAGGATTCATTCACACTCTTCTTTTCTTCCAGACAAACACAGGATTCATTCACACTCTTCTTTTCTTCCAGGGAAACACAGGATTCATTCACACTCTTCTTTTCTTCCAGACAAACACAGGATTCATTCACACTCTTCTTTTCTTCCAGGGAAACACAGGATTCATTCACACTCTTCTCTTCTTCCAGGGAAACACAGGATTCATTCACTCTCTTCTTTTCTTCCAGGGAAACCCAGGATTCATTCACACTCTTCTCTTCTTCCAGGGAAACACAGGATTCATTCACACTCTTCTTTTCTTCCAGACAAACACAGGATTCATTCACACTCTTCTCTTCTTCCAGGGAAACACAGGATTCATTCACACTCTCCTTTTCTTCCAGGGAAACACAAGATTCATTCACACTCGTCTTTTCATTCAGTGAAAGAACATATTCATTCACTCTACTTTTGTTCCAGGGCAAGTCGTCATACGTGGTTGCAGTGTGACGGACTATAAGCAGACTTGTCAGGATCAGAGACTCGAAGGTGAACTTATTAGGGTTTGCTACGTAACTTGCAACACCGACGGCTGCAACTCCGCACACTCCATCCTATCACCCAGACTTTCTGTTGTCACCGCCGCCATTTTTGGTATTTCTGTTATGATGTTATTATGATAATGCCAGTAATCTGTTCATTTTTTACAAATTTGGTTTTGTAATTCTTTTTTTTATTTGAACATATTTTATTCCCATTCCCATTTGATAAGTTATAACAATTTAGAGTGCCTGCTCGTAAACATACTAACAATAACTCACTGACAATATGACATGTCACAAGAAACATTGGCCATATGTCCGTGAGAACAGAATACGATGAAAAGCAAATACTTTCATTTAAGAACATCCTTAACATTGACTGACGAATGAGATGACCAAGCGGAAAAGGACGCATCGCCCACCAAGGAAAACTTTAAGTGACAAAACTCTTTTCCGTGATTCAAAGAAATCTTGTCAATCAGTATGCTGTACAATTTCGACTATATTATAGGCAAGTTTAATAGATACTAATACTGATACGAGGTGTTCTTTAAAATGTTATCGGATCCTGCGCCGACGGCGACATCTGTCAGAAACATGCAACAGCAAATCAATTATTCCCCTAAAAAACAAAAACATAATTTATGGTATTCTCAGTCATCGCAGCCATGTTTTCTATCGTATGTATTACTTTTGTATTGTAATCATACCGGAATGTCTTTCAATAAACTATTCCTTTCTACAAACTAGGTTTGTGGTTTATATTTAATATATGTACTTTACACAGAATAAGAAACTGAGAAGTTAAAAAGTAATACATAATTCGTTCACTGTAGAATTGTACTCAAGGTGTTGGTAGTTACAGTGGGCTAGATCCGTACTGCCTTAAAGTACAATACATTATATTTATTGAGGGGGTTTCATGCAACAATCAGTAGGACCTGGTACTTATGACGAAACCGAAAAGACAGTGGAAAAACCTAGAACAGGCAGGCCCGACGTCACCACGCCAATGTAAGAATTATTCTTGACTGTGGCGCTATCAGCACCAGGAGCAAGGAGATTGTCCCAGGTTAATGCTTTGGGTGTGGATTTGTGGTCGAGACAAAACGGGACGTGTTATGTTGAGCGGTGATGTCACAGCAAAGCTTTATGTCTACGGGGTACTACGTATACGTCAATTGGCGTTACACCAGAACAAACGGATCCTGTTTCAAGATGACTATAATTCCATTCATATTACAGACACTGCCAGCTGCCTATACACCGTCTTCTGTTTCGCTGACAGAATATCAAAACATTCTTTACATTCAGAGTGATTTTTAGTTTTGATTGTTTGAATATGGTTTTCAACGTAAATTCCATTTTCCATTGTAGTCGACTGGTTTGTCGGGCATTAGAACAGGAAGGATTCAAATATCGTTCATTAGCATTTGCATGGATAGAGCAGGCGGTACATTTCATTTTACCGAGTTGTCTCCCTTGGCTGTGTCCGGATTCGATTCGTTGTTTTAAAAAAAAGTGCTATACAATTTCAATCTGATTTCCTCAAGATTTCCTCCCATATAGCTGGAAATACTAAAACCACGATCACTAACAGTCCATTGGCATACAACCAGTTGGCAGTTTAACATACCAAAGATAATGTACACCGCAGGTTTAAACTATGATCGCTTTGATACATTTACCCACTGTTGTCATATACTACCTAACATTTGAAAAATAATTAGCCTCACTGTCACACGGCCACTGTATTTCCGACTCAAACTTGTACTAATCTACAAGCTGCTGATTTATAAGCAGCAAAGAGATGATGTCTAATGTAATTGGCCTTGAGTATCAGGTTATCATCAGAATACATTTTCCCTTAATCGTAAAAACGATTGGGAGAACAAATGAATTGAGTCAGAGTTGTTGCCGAATTGCAAATAGAACCTTCGGAATGGCTTTACATCATTGATGTGACTGTGCCACTACTGATCCATTTATTAACTGGGTGTCTGACAAACAAGAATTATGTCGGTAAAACGGTGTTCTTCGTAGTAAACAAGGACAGAGGCTGACAAAATGGTATCCTGTGCAATATCTTAGACCACCTTAATCTATGTCCTCTTAGATTTATACAAAATCTTCTCCACCATTCGCCCGCGCTAATAACTATGTCTCGCTCTGAATCAAGTCTGAAATTAGTACGGACTAATGACAGTTTCTCAGTGCTAGCTCAAGTCACCTGCGAACCATTCCGCAGCTTCATGTGGACACCCCACTCAGACAGAGTGTAATGACTTGAAGCCGACTATACGTTGTTCTAGTACCAGGCAGGTAACACCAAGAATATGAAACCAAATAGGGGATCAGACCACTCGATAGATCTATTCTCATTCAACTAAACGCAGTAATGTTTCCTTCCAGGAATGTTTCCAGACATTAATTAGATTAAGTGAGTGAGTTTAGTTAAATAATCGAGTCTGGACCAGACAATCCAGTGATCAACATCATAAGCATCGATCTACACAATGGGGATACGATGACATGTGTCAACCAGGTCAGCGAGCCTGACCACCCGATCCCGTAAGTCGCCTCTTACGACAATCATGGATTACTGAAGTCTAATTCTAACCCGGATCTATACCGGTTCCAGACTATAGAGAAACACACAAGCAACTCAAGCTAGCGCTTCTTGTTGCGTTTACGTCTTGATTACACAAGGACAGATCGACCATAAACCAGTGCAAATGGGATTCGAACCTGGATCCTGGAATGACCAAGGGACACAAGTCATAAATGATTTCACGAGGATACATATACCGCAGGGTATTAATAAGTTCCGTATTATTATGATCTTATGAGTGCCGGGTGGATCGGGTGGTTCAGTAAAAAGGAGCTCCAATTTGCTCTGCATGAGTTCGTTCCCAGGGATACCCCAGAAACCTGTGATTATGGGTTCGAATACGGTTCGTTCATGCTGTTTCTAGGTTTGTTAACACCACCACTGTGATCGTATTCACTAGTTTCACCATTTGACACGCCGTGATGGAACTGAAATTCAATTCGAAAAAGACTTTCAACCAAACTCACTCCAATATCTGCAAAATATAAACCATCAACATATTTATGCAAAAGTTAAAACGACAGTTTACACAATCACACTCAAAACAACCACTGGGTCTATAGTTAGTCAACTCCTTCGGTTCGAACAACTGTACATATATACCTTTGATGGTACAGAGATATCCAGTCTTGAAATTAAATATTCATGATTTACTTTAAAATCTGTGTGAACAATTGTTTTCGTTTTCACAAACTGACAAAAATAACTTTGAAATCTAAATTTTACATTCGAGCGAGTTTTGTTTTTTGCATGTTTATAACAAACGCTTTCATAGTCTTCGGATAGTAAAGTAAATACAACTCCAAACTCATGGTCATGACCATCTCAGTTCCACCCATCTTAGGAAATACGGTTCTACAATATCCAGCTTCATCCCATGGCATACGCTTGTGACGCATGACGGGGCGTGTAAGCAGAATTTGAAGGGGTGTTTTTCGGAATCATCATCAACGTTAAGAAAAGTTTCTAGATGATTGGGTGTACACGTGGTCACTTGGTCGTGCGTTTGCGGCGCATTTATCCTGACCACGGAATCGACGCGTACATCCATTGAACTGACACGTGTGTGGAAAATGTTAGCTCTACGTTTCCCAGCAGCTGTGTCTACTACCGCGCTTTTACAGGCAAGCTGTGTCTACTGCCGCGCTTGTACAGGCAAGCTGTGTCTACTGCCGCGCTTGTACAGGCAAGCTGTGTCTACTGCCGCGCTTGTACAGGCAAGCTGTGTCTACTGCCGCGCTTGTACAGGCAAGCTGTGTCTACTGCCGCGCTTGTACAGGCAAGCTGTGTCTACTGTCGCGATTGTACAGGCAAGCTGTGTCTACTGCCGCGCTTGTACAGGCAAGCTGTGTCTACTGCCGCGCTTGTACAGGCAAGCTGTGTCTACTGCCGCGCTTGTACAGGCAAGCTGTGTCTACTGCCGCGCTTGTACAGGCAAGCGGAATCTCTCAGCTTCACTACTTATTGCTGTTTTACATAGATTCCCTGGCTGCCTTTACTAGTGTGGACTGATGACGGTAGGTCTAGTGATTCCCTGGCTGCCTTTACTAGTGTGGACTGATGACTGCTCTGTAGGTCTAGTGATATACTTTGCCAAAGTTTAATATGCATACCATACTCACACACAGTGTACTGAACCGACCACTCGTTGTTCCATCCAGCGGCAGGCAGGGTGACAAAAAATACCATCGTTTAACATTTTTTAAATCAGACCAACATACTTTCGTCCCCCGACAGACACACTCTCCTGCATCATGGAGACAGTCAATGGCGGCCACATGCGCAATAGTGCAGTGGTAAGGCGTCTGCCTATCACGCTGAAGGCCCGGGTTCGAGATGGGCACATTTGCGTAGTATCCTTGGAAAAGATACTTAGATCCACATTGTCTCAGTTCACCCAGCTGTAAAATGGCTACCCGTGAGGATGTGCTGGCAATGTGAGTGCTTAGTTCATTGCGCATAACAGGCAGCATGGCTGTATGATCCCCGGGGAGTTGCAAAAAGTATCGGAAAGTAGGCTTGTGTCATATGACCTGACATAGTAATGTACGTAGCGCCGTGAGCAGGCAATGTGCCTGGATATGAGCGCCATATAAGCGGACTATTACTTAGTATTACTTGCCACAAACTCTATTTCAAGATTCTGATTCAATAGAACGTATTCCATCCCGATCTCAACTATCAAGTAGCTAGCATCCGTTGTCAAATTCACGCACAAGCACTTCGGAGTACAGAGCCTTTGCTGGACTGGTCTTCTATATCATCTCTCATCGTCTTCTCTTATTAATCAGCTAAAGACTCACTTCTCAAGATAGGTATACGAGTGTCCTTTAGCGTCCTTTACAGACGACTATTATTTATGTTTGCTTATTAATGATTTTTCCTCAAAGACAGTTCGACCCGGGAGTTATTGGTCACACTTTTGGATAATACTAATATATTGCAAGATAGATATATGAACTAACATGCATTATCGATGTCAAACAAGCGTTCAAGGTCATCAAGACAGTATAAACTGGATTTGCACTCAGAATAATTAAGTTACTATCCAAATGTGTGAGAAGGATTTTGCCGTCTTGTATTTCAACACTTGTCACGGTAATGAAGTTCCAATGGATGCTGGTTAAGTGAGGTAGGTTTGACGCATCTTTGAACAAAACTTGGTAAAGCACGGTACGAAGGTTAGAGTAATGCCCATGTTGTTCACGCCTTGGTCTAACTTGGAACTAATTGAAGATGTTTTTTCCAGTGCACAATGAGTGACTTGGATATAACGCTGTCCTATGTTTAAGCTATATCAAGGCGAATATGTGGAATGTCAGAACCAGGGATACTAACAGAGGCGCAGGTTGTAGACCTTCCGTCCAACCAACCAGCAAGGCTATGGTGATCACGAACCAACGACCGAAGTCACACGGAATCGAGGATTCGAAGCCAGGATCAACGGAACCTAGACACAGTTTACCAAAAGCCTTCGCCACTGACGTATTGGCACCCGGGTATATTAAAAAAGTATTCAGATACACCGATGTTATGTTATCTGGTAATGAGGTGCACCAAAGTTCTGCTCTAGTACATTTACACGCAACACTGTCCTTCAATCAGGTAGTGATCATGAGGTACATCAATGTTCCTTTCACTGGTATTGACACTCACCGATGTTGTACTGATTAGTATTGAGACATGTTCTGTGATCAGGTATTGATTCACGTCAAAGATCAGCTGATTGGTAACCAATGTTCTGAAGCATAACACTGAAATACATCACTTTTCTCTGTGTCGGTCTGAGACACACCGATGTCTCACGAGAATAGTTGAATCTGTACAAATGATCATTGATAGCTGACGTGTCAAACTACCGGATCGCCGATCACTGGCTTGTCTTAGTACCTAGTAATGAGGCACACAAATGTATTGAGACACATCCGTTATCAGTGACCATTGAGAGAGACCTTCCACCTTCTTTTGCCTTGTATTGTGATACCCCAAAGTTCTGTTACCTGATATTGAGATGCGCCAGTGTTCCGAGACCAGCATTGTGACAGACAAAGATGCTGTTACACAGTTTATATAATCAGCCACACCTATGTACAGAACGCGTGTTGATATCCACATGTACTACTGTTATTGTACTGTGCTGCGAAACTCCAGCGTTCTCTGCCCGATATTCACCTATGTCCTGGAGATGTATTATACATATACCACTGTGCTTCGCCTGGCATTGATCTTGACAAGCCAGTATTCTGATGCCCAGATGTTGTTAAGTAGAACACGAAGACCTCACTGTGTTGCCTGGATGCGGTGATTGCTTCCTCTCCCTGTACCACACTAGCGAGAAATGGCGGCAGCTAACCGTATCATGCCATCAGTAATCAACGTGGAGGATTATAGATTGATCACTGACATCTTGACCGTCTCGAAAATTGTGGGTTCTGCTGTGACCGCGTTCACAACATTGTCGACAACAGCTCCGGGTGATTGCTATGAATGTAATTTAAAAGGAATGCTGAAGACGTCTTGATCAAGGATGGGTTGGCCGTCGGGGGTGGGGATGTGATCGTGGGATGTTGCATACTGAAATTCTGCTCTTGTGGAATTTGTCCGATCACAATATCGTATACGTAGGCATTTCAGCGGTGTATTAGGGCAGCATTTATGTTTGTTGTGTTTGTCATCGCCCGACCGACCCTTCTAAATATTTATTGCCAAACACACACACACACACACACACACACACACACACACACACACACCTAAAACAAAACACACAAAAAACACCTTTTTTTCCATTCCAACACCGCCGACTCGAACCTAAAACGTACCAGCTCGTCAAATGAAATGTTTATATAACTAATTGTTTTAATCAGTCGCTGCCACAAGTCCACATCCAGTAATTTAAAAATGACCACGTTGTTTATTATTCATTTCTGTCTTTCTAGCACGATGTCGAATGTGCACAAATATATTCACGCTGGTGACATTTGGTGCGGAACAGGGGTTTGTATGTTCAGCTTCCGGCACTCGGAAAAGGAGCTGCTTAATCTTGCCAGAATCTGTGTTTTACTGCAGTTTTAAGCCCAGGGTGTGCATATATGTACATGTAATGGCTGTTGACTGTATAGTTATTTTTTCAAATATGACTGACTGACTGACTGAGTTTGGTTTTACGCCGCTTTTAGCAATATTCCAGCAACATCACGGCGGGTTTTCAAATATGACGTTAAGATTTAAGACTATGGAAAAACATTTGCATTTGTGTAACCTGTAGCTGATGTTAAAGCAAACAACCAAAATTATTTACTATTATTTGCTGACAAAGTACCAATGAATTAAGATCACATTTAAAGCAGATTCAAAGAGACATTCTTAACACTACCAAAAAGACATCGTTTACTCAATTTGCAACACGTTATAGTTTTCACCTTTTAGTCAGTGTTCCATGCACTGTTTACAGACGCTAATATTTAGTATAAGTTTCAAATAAATATCCATAAATAGAAATATGAAAACTAGACTGATCAGCCAAATTATGTAATACAAGGGGGACATATAGCCACAATCAGTATCATATATACACAGATATGTTTCTCTCATGTACGTAATGGGACTGGACAGGATCAATGCATTGTCATCGGGATCAAACGAGTCTCAAGTGGGACATTGGTCCAAGGTATTGGCCATATATGTATCGTCCCATAGAAGCAGGTCAAACATTTTACATGTAAGTCAACCTTGCTGTAATCAATATATTGAGCATATGTTTGCAAGATGCTCAAAACGTCAAAGCAAGAGAATAATCGGTCTCCTTCTGTTCTGTTAGATACCAAAGGACAAAATAGTTTGGAAATTATAAGAATAGGTCACTGAAAAATGGGAGAACTTCACCTGTCCTGTCGGTAGCATTGACACTCGAACATATAAAGCGATTGGTGCCTTACTCAGCACCTAGCCAAACTCCTGTGCAAGTGCAAAGTTGTCGAGGCTGCATATAGACAGTTGAGTCTGGAACTCAGACAGTACAGGGATAAGTATCTTGAAATGATTAAATTTCATTCTAGATTTACCACTCCATTCATTAAGTGCCAGAAAGAAGGTGTGAAAACTCCTTGAAAATACCATAACCTGAAATAGCATTGTGCACTATAAAGTGCACATATTTAGTAAGTTCCTGAATGTCTAACATAAAGTTTCTTGAAAGGCTAGACAAAGCCTTCGAGTGTCAAACTCCAATTGAAAAGCTTTGATTAGCTGTAAGCAAAATGTGTCTTTCCATGAAAATCTGAAATGCACATACTTTTAACGGCGAAATGTTGAAGCTGCTATATGGAGCTGTTGGTGTAGCGCTCGATATAAAGGGGAGATTATATGAAAGACAGCTGCAAATATACATGAATGAAATGTGTTATAGGCTCCAACAGCATCAATGTCCCAGCCGGATCACAATTACCCGTAAGCTGAAACAAAAGTGTCATGCAATCTTTGAACCTAAATGACCAAAGTAACATACTTCAACAAGCTATAAGATCTGATTTTCTTGTTGAAGAAATCATTAGTACAATTCAAAGTTTCAAATTGATTTAGTTTACACCGAAGTTCCCTGAGAAAGGTTAAGCACAACTTGAGACAATGTTGTATACACGCCTTCGGTAGAGCAATGGAGAGCAAGGCACTGCTTGAACACGACCTTGGCGAAATCTTGCTTACTTAAAGACTCCTCGACGGGTGGTCATCTACATCGATGGAGCTATCAACCCCCTACTCCACAATGTATTGAATACCACTGTGCCAACTTTGCCAACAGAGGTGAGCTCTTTGATGACCTGTGGTGTGGATGTTATGCTTAAACGCTTACCGAACGTGATTTAACTTATTATTCCCTCAAGCTATTTGACTTGATGTTGCATACATCACTATCCAGAATCATATGTTACACACACCACGACCGTCGGTCAAATATTGCATACACTACAATCTGGTGTCACATGTTGCACACAGCACTATCTTACGTCAAATCTTCCATACACCACTATCACGTGTCAGATGTTGCATACACCACTATTACGTGTCACATGTTCCACACACCACTATCACGTGTCAAATGTTCCATTCACCACTATCACGTGTCAGATGTTGCATACACCAATCACGTGTCAGATGTCACATACACCACTATTACGTGTCAAATGTTGCATACACCACTATCACGTGTCAGATGTTGCATACACCACTATTACGTGTCACATGTTGCATAGACCACTATCACGTGTCAGACATTGCATACAGCACTATTACGTGTCAGATTTTGCATACACCAGTATTACGTGTCAGATGTTCCACACACCACTATTACGTGTCAGATGTTGCATACACCAATATCACGTGTCAGATACTGCATACACCACTATCACGTGTCAGATGTTCCACACATCACTATCATGTGTCAGATGTTCCACACACCACTATTACGTGTCAGATGTTGCATACACCAGTATTACGTGTCAGATGTTGCACACACCACTATTACGTGTCAGATGTTGCACACACCACTATTACGTGTCAGATGTTGCACACACCACTATTACGTGTCAGATGTTGCATACACCACTATTACGTGTCAGATGTTCCACACACCACTATCACGTGTCAGATGTTCCACACACCACTATTACGTGTCAGATGTTGCACACACCACTATTATGTGTCAGATGTTGCATACACCACTATATCGGGTCAGATGTTGCATACACCAATATCACAACACCTATGATTGTATTTTAACCATTTAAACCTTAGATGCCTGTGATGAAAGCCAGTCTAACCCATCACCCAATAACAAGCCTATCAAGTCCATCACTTGGTTGATAGCCATAGAAATTCGAATCCATATCCAAAAACAGTGATCGAGCAAAATCGTTGAGTAGCTGAAGGCTTAATGCATTTCGGATTCATTGTCTGTACACAGACACCCCCCCACTGACAACTCAATAATACCCTGTCAGTGTCACGTTGTTTTCGATACACTTGAAATATGCTAGCGGTTTGACAGGTTAGTATCCTGATCTCGTGTCGCTTTATGCCTCACCTGCATCTGGATTTGTCATTGTTTATCTTGAACACTGTGATTTAGGCTAATGTGTTTCATTTTGGGCCATATTCAGGCCAAATACGTCCTGACCTCGTATTAGTCATGTGACGTTTCACAATATTTACATTTCTTGATTAAAAGTTCCGTTTTGTTGAAATAAAAGTATAGTTCTACTTGATCAGGACAGACAGAAAAAAGGTACATGGTACCGAAAAATCAACATGGAATAATTCAGTTAATATATTTGAGTGGATTTTCACTAAAAATACATTTGCAGATTCCTTTCTCTTTCTTGGTATCATCACGATTTTGAGGGGATTCTAGCCAATGGGAAGAATCTAATGAAGCTTATACAAGCCTTAAGCATTTAAAGACTTTCACATGTTCCTATTGGGTCGTTTTTCACATGGTCCTATTGGATCATTTTCACATGCACTTGTAGGGCCTCCTTTCACATATTAAATTGGGTCGTTTTACATGTACCAATTGGATTGCGTTTACATGTTGCTATTTACTTGGCTGCTCACAATTCGCCAAGATGCAGTAAATCGACTAACGCATTAGAATAATTCCGAACATCACGAGCGGGTATTCCTTATTTTCATTATATTACTTTGGCAAACTCGCTGCAGTTGCTAGAATATTTGCCTGGTCAGTACAACAGTGATTATCATCGCCTTTGTGCCACATGTATTGTGTAAACTGCCGGGCATGGCCCTTGCTGTCTTCCTGTCTGCCCTCACTAGTACGGAATAATCCAGGAATGGCTGACTCGAGTATCCGTGAACAAAATATGTATGTACACGATGTATAGCTTTGTAAACATCAACTCATGTGCATTTAACTGAAATTGTTTCAAATTGTTTCATTGTTGTTGTTTTGTTTTTGCTTGGTTTGGTTTGGTTCTGTTGTGAGTCTGCTATGTACTAATGACTTCATCGTGGTTTTGTTATGAGTCTGCTATGTACTAATGACTTCATCGTGGTTCTGTTGTGAGTCTGCTATGTACTAATGACTTCATCGTGGTTCTGTTATGAGTCTGCTATGTACTAATGACTTCATCGTGGTTCTGTTGTGAGTCTGCTATGTACTAATGACTTCATCGTGGTTCTGTTATGAGTCTGCTATGTACTAATGACTTCATCGTGATTCTGTTATGAGTCTGCTATGTACTAAGGACTTCATCGTGGTTCTGTTATGAGTCTGCTATGTACTAAGGACTTCATCGTGGTTCTGTTGTGAGTCTGCTATGTACTAAGGACTTCATCGTGATTCTGTTGTGAGTCTGCTATGTACTAAGGACTTCATCGTGGTTCTGTTGTTAGTCTGCTATGTACTAAGGACTTCATCGTGGTTCTGTTATGAGTCTGCTATGTACTAATGACTTCATCGTGGTTCTGTTGTGAGTCTGCTATGTACTAAGGACTTCATCGTGATTCTGTTGTGAGTCTGCTATGTACCAATGACTTCATCGTGATTCTGTTGTGAGTCTGCTATGTACTAATGACTTCATCGTGGTTCTGTTGTGAGTCTGCTATGTACTACGGACTTCATCGTGGTTCTGTTGTCAGTCTGCTATGTACTAAGGACTTCATCGTGATTCTGTTGTGAGTCTGCTATGTACTAAGTACTTCATCGTGGTTCTGGTATGAGTCTGCTGTGTACTACGGACTTCATCGTGGTTCTGTTATGAGTCTGCTCTGTACTAAGGACTTCATCGTGGTTCTGTTATGAGTCTGCTATGTACTAAGGACTTCATCGTGGTTCTGTTGTGAGTCTGCTATGTACTAAGGACTTCATCGTGGTTCTGTTGTGAGTCTGCTATGTACTAATGACTTCATCGTGATTCTGTTGTGAGTCTGCTATGTACTAATGACTTCATCGTGGTTCTGTTGTGAGTCTGCTATGTACTAATGACTTCATCGTGGTTCTGTTGTGAGTCTGCTATGTACTAATGACTTCATCGTGATTCTGTTGTGAGTCTGCTATGTACTAATGACTTCATCGTGGTTTTGTTATGAGTCTGCTATGTACTAATGACTTCATCGTGGTTCTGTTGTGAGTCTGCTATGTACTAATGACGTCATCGTGGTTCTGTTGTGAGTCTGCTATGTACTAAAGACTTCATCGTGGTTCTGCTCTTGATTAATGGCTTAATGTTGGTTCGCTCTATATCCTAAGTGTTTAAAGGAAATCCGCTCTGCACTACGGACAGTACAGTGATTCTGTTTTGCAGTAAACACTTTATTGTGACCCTGCTCTGTACTGAGGCTTTGTGATGATTCTGCACTGTACTGAGGCTCTGTGGTGGTTCTGCTCTTATCATGATGTTTCTTTATGTTAAGGCTTTTGTCGTGATAGTGCTAAAGCACAAAGAGAGAGAAAATTGAACAACAGCCATTCAAGAATGACTGCACTCGTAAATATGTAACCTGTACATGGTAAGTGACGACACGCTGTCGGATCATGACGCTGACCTCCAGTACAGAAGGACGTGTATTTCCTCGTCGACTGAAAGTGACAGGACAAGATTTCAGTTATAGCACGGTATGTTGCATGGGGAAAGATCAGGTGTCAATATACTTGAAACTCACAAGCACAGCTATGACATCATTCAAAGCGGAATAATCCGGGAATTAGACCCCTATCAGTTCTCCCGTTAATGTACAAGTATTAGGATACTACATTGTTCTGTGCTTCCGATGTTTAGCACTTTATTACACATTCTTCATTATCTATGACCTCTTCGAAATATAGATAGTAAACTACGTCCATATATTACGCATATAACGAACTGACGGATATAACGAACTAGGCTTTTGTTCCGAACACTTGCTATAATACATTTCGTCGACAGGCGTATAATGAACTGCGGCTATATCGAACTAAACTTAAGGGTCTTTTTGAGTTGACTGTGTCTGTAACAATGAGCACCAGACGTCGAGGCTACGAAATCTTTTTGTTTTGCTGTGAAAAAATAGCATCACATTTAGGAGGCTACTTCTCCTTTTGATGTTAGAAGATTCTTTGCCTCGAGGGCATATTTTAGTCTGTGCCAGAGAACGTTACTGATGCAACTTTACACGTTTACGAGTGAATGTGATTGGCTGGGACTCAAGTCCTCAGGAACATCCGATATGCTTGCTGACAAACACAGATCAGTTACCTGACAAGTTAACATTAGGAGAGACAGATGAAGTCTGATTCAGCAACAAGCACTAGGCACTCAACATTATGCCTCAACATTTTACATAGATTGTAAGTTTATGCTATGTTTCAGCCCGCGGCGAAGATCATCCCACAAAAGCTGATGATCAACTGATATTTCACTCTCAACGAGCCGCACACTGTTTTAAGAGATGTCAGCTTTAAGAGATTTCACTTAGATTGTTTGGTTGGGTTGTTGTTTAACGCCTACTCAGCAATATTCAAGCTATATGGCGGCGGTCTGTAAATAATCGAGTCTGGACCAGACAATCTAGTGATCAACAGCATGAACATCGATCTATGCAACTGGAATACGATGACATGTGTCAACCAAGGAAGCGAGTCTGAATACCCGATCCCGTTTTTCGCCTCTTACGACAAACAATTCTTACCCGGATCTTCAGGGATGATTTCACTTAGAAATCCGACAAAAACGTACACTAGTTATTAATAGATGGACACAAGGGCACAATGTGTGAAGCCCATTTCTGGTGTCCCCCGCCGTGACGTTGCTGGAATATTGCTAAAAGCGGCGTAAAACCAAACTCAGTCAGTATTAATAGATGGGGCAAGAATGAAGGTTCTTGAGGCTGCAAATTGAACTACACCATGCGTTGAAAAAACATGACGTTAGAGAGACTAAGTGAGTTGGTTTCAGTATTGCTCCAGAAGGGGACTTGGATATTGGTTTAGCGATAGTGGCATCAAACCATACGCTGCCCCTGGGATTTGGTAATCTGAGTGTCTGTTAGTTTAGGTATTTTGATCTGCAGGGAAGAATTCAATAAAGTGAAGGATGACAGCTCATGGAAACGTGATTCTTTTTTATAATGAATGATCTTGAAGGAGGCTGATGAAGCAAGAAGATTGTGACTTGTAAGAAATACAGAAGCGAACACCGGCGAATCATTTGGAGCCATTCGGTTTTAGCCATTAAAAAGAGAGTCGAGACACCGCGAACACCTGGTATCATCCTTTTTTTACAGTGACTGATAAACACATGATCTGTCATCGTACTCATGTTGTCAATCAGTGGATTGTCTGGTCCAGACTCCAATGTTTACAGACCGCGTAAGTTTTGAATTTTCCTTCGCAGAAACGGATAACTGTAAATTCATTCAGTGTTTTGATGGTATATTTTTGACAACATCTCCAACTCTACCTCAGCAAAGACATTCCTTCCCCAACTCAGAATGGAACCCAGGAATTGGTCTCAAAAACGCAACCTGATCTCAGAGATGGTACGGTGTTCTCCATGTTTTTCATGCAACTCATGCTGCACGTGCTGTTCACAAGGACCAGCCCATATGAAATGCACCCACAAACCTGGTTGAAACATTCACATTACAACGTCAGCAGGATGCCGTGACTCAAAACAGCTCAGACGAACCAGGCGCTAGGAAGACTTGAAGCTGGCCACACTGCACCAGCCGTTGCCAATCACTTCCAGGTCAACGTTCGGACCATCTACAGGCTGCAGCAACGTTTCCGGGCCACCAACACCACAAATGATCGCCCCCATACTGGCAGACCAAGGGTGACCACAAGACGACAAGACCGCCATGTTGTGCGACAGCATGTACAGAATCCCTTCATGCAGGCATCCAAAACAGCACACCAGACAGTGTCAACACACGGAAAACCAATCAGTACTGATACAGTACGCCGACGTCTTAACAGCGGGAACCTCCATTGTCGTAGACCTTACCGTGGACCTTTCCTCACCCCTCGTCATCGGCGTGAACGTCTACAGTTTGCCCTACAACACCAAAACTGGCGATACAGACAATGGAGAACTGTTCTGTTCACAGATGAGAGTCGGTACTGCGTATCAACTGCAGATGGCAGAAAAAGGATATGGCGACGACGTAGCCAGCGCTACTCAGACCAATGTGTTATGGAAAGAGACTCATGGGGAGGTGCAAGCATCATGGTATGGAGTGGAATAGGCCTGAACCAGAGAGTTGGTCCTCTAATGTTCCAGAACCTTGGTCTAGGGAGAGGAGGCGGCATCACATTGACCAAGCTCTCATACCCCACGTCATACCACATTTCGCACGTCACCGGAACGACATTTTCCAGCAGGATAACGCCCGGGCCCATACTGTCAGAGCTACACAGGACGTCCTACAGCAGAACGGTGTTAACATTATGCAGTGGTATGCCCTTAGTCCTGATTTAAACCCAACTGAACATAATGGGGATGAAATTCAGAGGAGACTGAATAATGTCATACAAAAGCCGAACACAGCCGATTTATTGCGCCAGGCCTTTCTCAGAGTGTGGTTCAAGGTGCCAATGTTCTTCATCAATCTATTGGTGCACTTCATACATAGACGCTGTGCTGCAGTTATTGCCGCTCATGGTGGTCACACTAGATACTGAAGTCAAGAGTCTGAATAGACTGCAAACGTTCGGGTAATGTCTTGAAATTGTGCTGAGCTATTCATTGATGAGTCAAGATATTGTACACAAAAAATGTTTTTGATCCGCTTATAATGTCCATTTCTGTAATGATTTGATTACAGTGCCAATCTAATTTTGAATTCGTACTGACGTTTTTTATGCTGCTGAGTATATGTACTGTAAATCCGAGCATTGTCATTATTAACGTTTTTAAAAATTGGGCGCATGAACAGATTCCTGTTTCTTTCACTCACTCACTCACTCACTCACTCACTCCAACACACACGCATTCTCTCACTCACACGCTCCAACCATAGTTCTTGTTTCATTAAAACCAATTTGAAATCTTGTGGTTTGCAGTTTTCTCGTTAGCTACATACTGTCTCTATTACCGCGTGCAAGGCAACACACATATACCTGAAGAAGCATTACCCAACCAAACGAAGTAACATGAAATTAGAATCACGATATGCCAGGTCTTCTTACCTTAACGAAAGAAGGACAATTTCAACAAAAACAGATATATTATTTCAGAAGCGATGTAAATCTGAACATAGTGATAGATGACTACGTCTTGCGGCTTACATAAACCATCTCACTTAGTACATACTTGCGTATGTTTAACCGATACATAACGTCTCAACAAAAGGAGATCAAGGACACGTAGGTGTTGTGTGTTGATGCAGCGGTATGGAACATAATCGTCTGAAAAAGTATATCATCGGTCATCTCACTCTTTCTTTAATGCAATTAGAGTGAGTGAGTTTAGTTTTACGCCGCACTCAGCAATATTCCAGCTATATGGCGGCGGTCTGTAAATAATCGAGTCTGGACCAGACAATCCAGTGATCAACAGCATGAGCATCGATCTGCACTATTGGGAACCGATGACATGTGTCAACCAAGTCAGCGAGCCTGACCACCGACCCCTTTAGTCGCCTCTTACGACAAGCATGGGTTACTGAAGATCAATATTCTTACCCGGACCTTCACGGGTGAATGCAAACTCACTCTTTCATTAATGCAGCTAGATCTCTTCGTTTCCATTCCGTAACAGTAAACATCACTATGAATAACTTTTCATAAATTTCATTATTAATTATTGTAATTGGCCTATAAACCACATTTAACTAAACATGTCACGTCCGCAGACTGACTGAGTAGAGCGTCTTGTCCAGACAGGACCCGTTTGGGGGAATATTTATTTCTTTAGAGCTACGTAATTTTATTTACGTACTGCAGAAACAGGGGTCTTCAGGAGATGATGGCATATCTACGTATCAGCATTCTTTTTAGAAAGACTGTCAGAGATAATTTCAAGGACTTCAGAACATTCTATATTTTGTACGAGTGAATGATTGTAGTTTTACGACGTTAGTAAGTGATCGAGTTTTGGCCAGGTAAAGAATGGCTGAAAGTATGAATGGCTGCTAGGATTCGATGACACACGACACCACATATTAGAACGAACCGATCTTCTTTGGACACGACACTGAACTATATAGCAAGACATGCCTCATCTTGGGGCCAAGAACAGTTACAACACTCACGCACAAACATCGATTTTGAAAAAAGTTTGTATGTACTCTAAAAATATAACTTTTAATAGGATCTTCTGAAAAATACATGTTGTGGATCGAAAACAGTGTACGGCTTCATCATGAAATGTAAAAAATACGTTTCGAAGCAGTTATCGAAAACAGATTCTGTCTGCAACAAAAGGTACCTTATAGACGAAGGCTCTGGTAGAATTGGGTAAGACACTGTTTAATGTAAGATATTATTGCAAAATTGTATTACGTAAGTAGGAACGCATTCCTCATAAGATCGTAAATCCCAATTTCTTTTTCTATGACTATTTCAAAGTTGTGTGATCAGGGTTACAGTATTTTAGGTCTCATGAGACCTGTGAAATCGCAGCAACTGTCTCATATCTAGGTCAGTGCATAAAGATTCAGAATGAAAGAACGCAAATCCTTATGACACGAGGAGGAATGACTTCAACTTTCCCTTAATATCGAAAGTAATATTAAGACAGGTCCTGCTTTTGTGTAGTTTTGAGGTGAAATCGATCTTCCGTTTTCTTCGAAGATTTTAAAGAGAAGCATGCCAATCTTGCTCAGAAGTTGTTTGACCAAGGTTACACCACTGAAGACCTTATTGAGCTTTCAAAAGTATTATCATAGACACAAACAATTTCCAAATTTGACATATCAGTGACAAAAATGATATCTGGTGTAATTCTCTATTTTGATATTTTGAACCATAATTGCTTTGTAAACATGACTGCAAATGTAATGATAATGCAGATCCATTTTTTTCCATATATATTTCCACTCTCATCATGATCACTGTCCATCTATACAGATATAGATCATGCTATATTTACTACAGAAACGATATGGACACGTGCTGGACCTCCGGATGCTGAGGATGGCGGGAGGAAGAAAAATAGTCAAAGAATAAAAGAATATACATATATATACTCAGCAGCAAAAAAACGTCAGTACGAATTGAAAATTAGATAGTCACTGTAAACAAATCATTACAGAAATGGACATTATAAGCGGATCAAAAACATTTTTTGTGTACGATATCCTGATACATCAATGAATAACTCAGCACAATTTCAAAACATTACGTGAACGTTTGCAGTCTATTCAGACTCTTGACTTCAGTATCTAGTGTGATCACCATGAGCGGCAATAACTGCAGCACAGCGTCTATGCATGGAGTGCACCAATCGATTGATGAAGGCCATTGGCACCTTGAACCACACTCTGAGAAAGGCCTGGCGCAATAAATCGGCTGTGTTCGGCCTTTGTATGACATTATTCAGTCTCCTCTGAATGTCATCCCCATTATGTTCAATTGGGTTTAAATCAGGACTAAGGGCATACCACTGCATAATGTTGACACCATCCTGCTGTAGGACGTCCTGTGTAGCTCTGGCAGTATGGGCCCGGGCGTTATCCTGCTGGAAAATGTTGTTCCGGTGACGTGCGAAATGTGGTATGACGTGGGGTATGAGAGCTTGGTCCATGTAGCGCACCGCTGTGATGCCGCCTCCTCTCCCTGGACCAAGGTTCTGGAACATCAGAGGACCAACTCTCTGGTTCAGGCCTATTCCACTCCATACCATGATGCTTGCACCTCCCCATGAGTCTCTTTCCATAACACATTGGTCCGAGTAGCGCTGGCTACGTCGTCGCCATATCCTTTTTCTGCCATCTGCAGTTGATACGCAGTACCGACTCTCATCTGTGAACAGAACAATTCTCCATTGTCTGTATCGCCAGTTTTTGGTGTTGTAGGGCAAACTGTAGACGTTCACGCCGATGACGAGGGGTGAGGCTAGGTCCACGGTAAGGTCTACGACAATGGAGGTTCCCGCTGTTAAGACGTCGGCGTACTGTATCAGTACTGATTCGTCTTCCGTGTGTTGCCACTGTCTGGCGTGCTGTTTTGGATGCCTGCATGAAGGGATTCTGTACATGCTGTCGCGCAACGTGGCGGTCTTGTCGTCTTGTGGTCACCCTTGGTCTGTCAGTACGGGGGCGATCATTTGTGGTGTTGGTGGCCTGAAAACGTTGCTGCAGCCTGTAGATGGTCCGAACGTTGACCTGGAAGTGATTGGCAACGGCTTGTGCAGTGTGGCCAGCTTGCGAGATCAGGTTGCGTTTTTTAGACCATTTCCTGGGTTCCATTCTGAGTTTGAGAAGGAATGGCTTTGCTCAGGTAAAGTTGGAGATGTTGTCAAAAATATACAATCACAACATTAAATGAGTTTACGTACAGTTATCCGTTTCTGCGAGGGAAAATTCCAAAATGACGTTTCTTTTGCTGCTTAGTATAGAATCATAATGGCCACGCGAACATCTGAGACCGACATCACTTTGCACCCATATTAATCTGACATGCTGTGATATAACGGGAATACTGTTCAAACGGCGTGGTCTTGGGGCAGGATATAACTGGCACACTAACACTATTAATCTTACCAGCTTGAGGGAGTGAATACAGTGAGTATTGTTTAATGCTGCATGAGCAATATCGCAGCTATGGGCGAAGGTCCTACCAGTTTGGCATTATTCAATGCTGCATGTCTCTTATTGACTTGGGGCGGTGGGGTAGCCTAGTGGTTAAGGCGTTCGCTCGTCACGCTGAAGACCCGGGTTCGATTCCCCACATGGGCACTATGTGTGAAGCCCATTTCTGGCGTTCCCCCGCCGTGATATTGCTGGAATATTGCCGAAAGCGGCGAAAAAACCAAACGCACTCACTCACTTATTGACTAATGAATGTTTCCCTAACGGTCATTCTTCGGTCTCGAAGAATGTAAATAATCAATTGAAGGTAATAATCGTTTAATGATTTCTAAGCCCGAAAGTTCAACATCCCCCTCGAATTAGAGATTAGAGAGCTGTATATGGGTTCACGTATATGAATGTTATTGACAGATAATTCTTTATTCCAAGTAATTCAGAAATTTCCACAAGAATCAATGAATGTGGACATTTCTGATATTTATAAATTCAGTTTAGTCAGGATTGCTTCACACCAGTTTGGGCAATATTCTAGCAGATCACAACGCGAGACCCATCGATTTGACTCGACTGTGAGAATTCGAACCTTGGTGTTCGGTAAGAAGACCAAACCACTAACTTTCCAGTACCTGACAAGGTATGAGACAAACAGCCCATGTTTTATGGCTTGGATCAATATCTGGCATTGAATGCTGACCCTAATGCCACAGAGCTAATGCCTTTCATTAGTGAACACAAGGGGAGAGGGGCCAGATTAGGTAGGTACGCGAGAGAGCTCTATTTGAGGGTTCGAATCCTGATTCCGCCTGGTTATGTTAGTTGGTTTGTCAGTACCACCCCCGTGCTCGAGGACTTTACTTATCGAACATCTGAGACCAGTATCACTCACTTCACCCTTATTAATCTGACAGGCTGTATATATAACCGGAATACTGTTCAAAGTGCGTTGAAGCCAACTCACTCACTCTCTCATTGACACAATTACTCGTGATAGCTCCACTTAATATAAAACCTAAACCACTGCATCATCATTGGATCTCATCCGAATGGATATCTGACTTTGGTGTAGCCATTGCTCCTGATATATCCCATGTCCTGCATGTCAGCAAAGTCCTTAGGACCCGCTCCCTAGTATTAGGCAAAGACAGGTACCATCCGTCAATACTTGATCAAGTCCTCCGTCATCCTTGCCTTGCCGTTACTGATGTCAAGGTAGTCTGCCTCACAGTCCCTGAACCACATCATGTTCCCCACTGCCTGGCCCCCCTTGCAATAATAAAGCTCTAAATGAAGCAAGTCTAGATTCCCTCGGCTTCTTAATCTCCCATCTCACTGGGACTCCTTTTTAATTTAATTATCAAAATTCTATATATTCAGGGACTAAGAGTTTAGGTTAATGTTAAGGATATACAAGCCTATGTTCTGGTGCAACACAATTCCACTCACATCCACTATAGCCTGTTCAGAAAACAGCCTGATGTTGCATGTCCTTTTACTTTCAGAAGAACACAGGGTCACAGTGAAGCCTTTTAGCATGGTCCCATGTGCTTCAAGGTTAAGCACCTTTCTACTTACAATGAAGGTGTGTGTCCTCTCCACCCGTATGGTCCCGTGAGAGAACTATTCCACTCCCAGCTAATGCCTTGAACTCTGTACCAGAGCCCCCGAGGGACCAGCAAGATCTTCCAGTCTTCAATTTACCATTAGACACCTATCTGTTCTGGTGCACTTTGTCACTGTCACTCTCGTGCTATTTCTCTCTGTGTGCAGTGTACATGGACATATGGAATACGATGTAATGGATTATTACCAATTAAAAGGTGAAAAAATATAACTAATATATTTATTATATAACCTCTCTAAACACAATCCGAAACAGACAGTCTTATGTTTATCGATATTCAACAGTGACATGAGACCATAAAATCAGACAAAATGTCGTTTCAGGATTAGTAATTACTGAAAATGGTGTTTGAACTTAACTTAACTCTCCTGTCAGGCTCTAACATACATACCATTCCTGCCAGGCTCTAACATAAATAACATTCCTGTCAGGACCTAACATAACATTCCTGTCAGGCTCTAACATACATAACATTCCTGTCAGGCTCTAACATAACATACACATAAATAACATTCCTGTCAGGCTCTAACATACATAACATTCCTGTCAGGACCTAACATACAACATTCCTGTCAGGCTCTAACATACATAACATTCCTGTCAGGACCTAACATACATAACATTCACGTCAGGTCCTTACATACACGACATTCCTGTCAGGCTCTAACATACATAACATTCCTGTCAGGCTCTAACATACACGACATTCCTGTTAGGCTCTAACATACATAACATTCCTGTCAGACTCTAACATACATATCATTCCTGTCAGACTCTAACATACATAACATTTCTGTCAGGCTCTAACATACATAACATTCCTGTCGGACTCTAACATACATAACATTCCTGTCAGACTCTAACATACATAACAATCCTGTCAGACTCTAACATACATAACAATCCTGTCAGGCTCTAACATACATTACATTTCTGTCAGGCTCTAACATACATAACATTCCTGTCAGACTCTAACATACATAACAATCCTGTCAGACTCTAATATACATAACAATCCTGTCAGGCTCTAACATACATAACAATCCTGTCAGGACCTAACATATACGACATTCCTGTCAAGCTCTAACATACATAACATTTCTGTCAGGACCTAACATACATAACATTCCTGTCAGACACGAACATACATAACAATCCTGTCAGGCTCTAAAATACATAACATTTCTGTCAGGCTCTAACATACACGACATTCCTGTCAGGCTCTAACATACATAACATTCATGTCAGGCTCTAACATACATAACATTCCTGTCAGACACGAACATACATAACAATCCTGTCAGGCTCTAAAATACATAACATTTCTGTCAGGCTCTAACATACACGACATTCCTGTCAGGCTCTAACATACACGACATTCCTGTCAGGCTCTAACATGCATAACATTCCTGTCAGACTCTAACATACATAACAATCCTGTCAGACTCTAATATACATAAGAATCCTGTCAGGCTCTAACATACATAACAATCCTGTCAGGACCTAACATATACGACATTCCTGTCAAGCTCTAACATACATAACAATCTACATACCGCTTATACATTTTTATGAGGGGCAGAAATGTTCACGGGGCGGTGGGGTAGTCCAGTGGTTAAAGCGTTCGCTCGTCACGCTGAAGACCCGGGTTCGATTCCCCACTAGGATACATTGTGTGAAGCCCATTTCTGGTGTCCCCCGCCGTGATATTGCTGGAATATTGCTAAAAGCGGCGTACTGAAGACTTTATGGAGGAATAAAACCAATCTTGGTCATGTTAACGACTGGATCTCGTAAAGTGCTTTACCGATATGAGATCAATACAACTTTAAACCTGTTACTTGACTTGCTTAGCAAATAGGTTCAGTCTCTGTTGGTATAATGCAAACAGCTTGTCGATTCGACAAGGCTTATAAAAAAACTTCGACGAACGTTTATTTCTTTCGGTACAATATCGTCAGAGTCTTTTCCGTTTAATCCCGAACGACATATGGTAACACCCACGAGCATAAAGAGTTACACTCAATCTCCCTTAGTTTAATGCAAAGTGCTTGTCAAGGACGCCTCTAGTAATAAAAAGTTTGAAGAACTCTGATTTGTTTCGGAAAAAGCACATCATTGTTTTTCTGTTGATTGACAGACGCATAAAACATGTTTCTTTGTAACACCTACGAGTGCAAAACAAAGATGTCTTGAGTATTGCAAGTGACAATCACTGTCTGTCATTCGACTGTCACACGGATTCCTGGGGGAATTTCCACAGATGACGGTGAAAATTATATAAGTGGATAACACCAAGTTATGACATCAGGCGTTCATGAATGAGTATGCTCCACACAGTAGATTTACATGAAAATAAATTAAATAGAGGAAAAGTTTCTTCGTTGTACTAGCAGTAATTCTGCCATACTACGATGGTATGTCAATAGTAGTGTCATGACTTGAGAATCAAGTGGTGGACCACATAAATCAAAGACACAATGAGGCATTGTAGAAGGTTGATTTTACCTACTGCATACAAGTGAATCATGCTTCAGCCTATACGAAAAATGTCACGTGGAAGAAACACATTACAACACATGTGCACAGTGTTTCTGTAGTTTTGTTTTGTTTGAATTGATTTTGGGTGGGACTGCCTCTATGTGTGTGTGAGAGAGGGTGGGGGGTGGGGGTGGGGGGGGCAGCGTTCGAAATAATCGCCGGCCCGAAGGCCCAACGCCGGTTGTTCATGTATCGGGCCGACAGTTTCAAATATGTGCAGGCCCTTGTGGCCTTCAGTACATTATCTATCTTACTTTCAACTGAAATCTTTCCCTTTTTTTTTTCTTTATCAACGTTCGGGAATCATCCATGTTCAATCTTGTTACGATAACTTACAGTTTCACTTCCTGGTAGTTCAGTGCTTTGCGCATAGGAATGTCAACACCAGTCTTTAACAAATAATACCGTCTCTCTGCGCCATAGTCTTCGCTAATTGATTTGTAGAAACTTTGTGAAATTGTGTACAGTGTAGTCTATTTTGTTATTATTGGTTTGACTTTAACAAAATGGGCCTGCAGATTTCATTCAGGGCCTGTAGACTGGCCCTGATGGCCAACTGGCAAATTAAAGTATTGCAAACACTGGTGTGGGGTGGGGGCAGAGAGAGAAAACAAGGAAGGGAGAAGGAGGAACGGAGGGTTGCAGTTTAGATTAGTGCTACTCAACCAATATTAAAGCTCGGGGACTTCTAGGTTTATAAATGACTTTAGTTGTTTCTAATGCATCCCCAAAAGTAAAGGTTAGTGTACATTAATCATAACAATTTCCGAAAACTCAATGCGGATTGCTCAGGGACGGTTATAATTGGGTTTTGGGCTATTTCCGCCAACAACGGATCGGGGTGTTAAGTGCTGAGGGAGCCAAACGATTGAGTGTAATTACCTTGATCACCAAACACAAAAAGAACACCACAGAGTGTTAGAAAGAAGGTGAAATTTAGAAATTCACTATAACACATTTGACATTTGACGATTTTCTTCATGGCATTGCTTATTCATTTGTTAAGATGTTATATTGAACATTGATCCATTTAATAGGACAAGGTAATAGTGGTGACCATTTATTCAGTTTCCACGGGGATCAACACTCGTTGGCAAAAGTAAAAATATCCTCGGCAAGCCTCGGATCTTTGTAACTTTATCAACTCGTGGAGATATATTTGATTTCAGAAGACACTCGGGTGAGATTCTCTATGTCTCTACAATATATGTTTGTTTCCATAATCCTTTTTGTGGTATGTACCCCTTCAATACCAGAAGATATTTTGTGTTATAATACATCGGTACTTCGAATTCATATGCACCGAAATATGCCAGAGAAGTGTCACAGCTCCGTCATTTTGGACAGGTCATTGAAGAAAATCATCGGCAGTCAAACCCAAATGATTGTTCTTACACTATGGCATGGAGTTACAACTTACGAATGGTTGGTTGGTTGGGCGGTTGATTGATTAACGCCGCACTCAGCAATGTACCAGCTATATGGCGGTTGTCTGTAAGTAATGGAGTCTGAACCAGATAATCAACAGCATGAGCATCGTTCTACGCAATTGGAATACGATGGCATGGATTAACCAAGTCAGCGAGCCTGACCACCCGATCCCGTTAGTCGCTGCTTGCGACAAGCATTAGTTACTGAAGACCAATTCTAACCCGGATCTTCACGAGTTCTTAGGAATGGCCTTAACCACTCAGAAGGGGTCGTTCTATTCTATTTGTAGTGTAGTATATGTTAATCAGCAGTCACCTTGTGTAAATAAATCTGCATATATATTTAGACACTAGGCTCATTTATCAGTTGAGAAAATCATATGTTGCATAAAGATAAAGAAAGTATATTAAGATCAGATAAGATAACACTGTCAGTGAATTGTCAATATTATTACTACGAACAGTAAAATCAAGCACCTAATTAGGACGAAAGATGTGCGTGATAAATTATGTCCTCCATATTTGTAGCATTATCCCCCGTGGAAACTGAATAAACGGTCATCACTATTACCTTGTCCTATTAAATGGATCAATGTTCAATATAAGATCTTAACAAATGCCTACATAATATGTTCTTGGAAGAACCTCTGCAAAATGATTCTGCAAACAATTTTCAGACGAGAGTATATTTCGGGATGACGAAAAGAACGAATTTAATTATAAAGCCAGTATATGTATATGGTCGATTCCAACGAAAAGTGTACACAGCTGGGTACAAGTTGTCCAAAATAGAATTGCTTGCACCTTGTAATTCTTTTTACCAATGTAAAGTCAACATATTTGCCTGTTATGAAAATCAGTTGTCATCACTAATCTCTAAAAGTGACAAGTTGATGGATCAGTGAAGTTGAAGGCTCATTTTCTAAATTACCTACAAATACCAACATCATACCTTGTATATCCTGTGATTAGATGGGTTATATGTTGCCTAACATCCAAATTCACTGATATTCTGCATGCACAATATGTTAATGACTATAGAAACTCTGAAGCCATATCATGGTTTCTTTCATGTTTTATAACCTCAAGTTTTACGAAAATAGAACCATTTTGGTACCTTTGTTTGATGTAAGTGAGATAGCACCACTTAGTGTTCTTTTCACAAACAAATCATTATTACATATCTATCTTATTCACCTGAAAGACGGGTGGAACTTTCGGTAAGTACAACAAATTTGAATATGCATCAATAACTAAATTTTGGGTGGAAGATAAAAAAATGTACTTGTAGGTAACAAATATCACTGATGTAAATATACTTCTCATCAAAAGTTTAGACTCACTAGAAACATTCACTATATATTATGTGTGTATATATATGTGACATATATATATACGCACAAAATGTCCAAAATAGTATAGGTGTTCAGTCATAAATATCACATAGATAAATAAAAGCAGAATGCCTTTTTCTCCAACATGTTTCGTTCTTTACTCTTCAGGGAGATTGTAGCGGTTACTTTAACTTTAACTTTAACCATGTATATATATATGGTCACATCGAAGTTGACTTCTCTACTAACTTGGGGGAACCAGCTGCAAACCTTGCACGAGGAACATGCATCATATTGCTGAAAAACATGTGGAAATATCGTACATGTGAACAGCTGCGTTTTGGTGTAAAGTTTTGTTCAGAATTCGCCAATTTTCACTGATTTTTATCATTTATTGAACTCATGACAATAAACTTTTCAACGTTACGAATTTGTTTTACAATATCAGTTCATGTGTAAACAGTACCTTTAACCAGTATGGAATATGTTGTAAATTTAGTCGCCTGATGTCGCCAAAGATAGCACATCACAAATGTTCAAAACGCTTGAACTATTACCATATACCATATAAAATTATGTACAGATAAACATGTCATTAAAACAATCAATACATTATACGTCTTACTGAACTATGAGTCTGCTTTAATTACCCACATTTTGCAATGACAATTGCTATTAGATAGTAATTTACAGATTTTTTTAACTACAAAAACGAGTTACCTACGAATAAGACATACCTTTGACAAATCTAATTAATAAACCCATGCAGCTTACTTCTACTACAGTCTCAATTCTCTTATGTTTGCAAGTGCATCGGTGACAGCCCTGAACAAGACTTACAACTTCAAACACACTGACTGATGTTACTTACAAATTCGGAATGTTACCAACGAATACACATGTTACATACGAATCTACCGTTTATCGCGTAATATGATGCAAACTTTTACTTTTATCACCAAGATCAACTTGTTTTCTGACATTTCAATCAAAAAGAATTCATTATATATCACTATAATAAAGTTTAAACCACGAACTGCAGTGCATCCCTGATTAGAACATTTTTATTGAACGCTCAGTTATGTAGCCATTTGCAATTCCAAGGAACCATTTCAATCTATTAATAGGCAGTACTGCGTACCTAATCAGTTTTATGATCTGCAATAATTGTCTTCAGTATGAATTATGTTATAGCAGCGTATTGTGTTTTCTATTTCATTTTGTTAACGACAAATACATGTTATCTACAAATGCCATGAGCCACAACCAGGAAAATCCCAGCGGGACACCATGTCTTACCAATTTGAGCCCCCATGTCAATTCCACTTGCAGTCTGAGGCCTTTTTTTACAATAATAAGACTTAAAACCTCACTAAAATTAAAGTTGGTTAGTTGTAACAGGTGTCATATGCATCCTATGTTATTGTGGCATGGGTATATTTATATAACATTCTTGCAGAAAATGTAAAATACACTTACTAATCACCAATATGTTGTCTGGTCTCATCTATGATGACTTCCAAATAGAACACATGTCATGTGTTGTCATTCCACCAATCTATTTGAATGTGATCAGTTGTTGGTACTTGTAGGTAACATTTGGGAGTTAAAATTTACTTACGAATACAGGTTATTTTGTGTGATATCTTCGTAAAAACAGCACAGAAAATGTTCATATGTAGCAGACGTATATATTGTGGCTCTTTGCACTTGAACTTAGGATATCATTCACTAATGTGTTCATTTGAGGAAACAGCAACATATTTAATGGTATTTGTAGGTAACGTGATTTTTTTTACCAAATCAGACTTTGATTTTCTAACATTTTTTTCAGATTATTACCTGTAAAAAATATTATGTTACGCCATTGCATTTAAGTACTTTACATATTAATGCTGTAAAAAGTAATACAAAAAACAACTTTGTGTTGCATTTACATAAATTGACAGTGTCATTGAAAACTGTATTCGTAGGTAACGCAAAACAAATACCACTTGAAAATAAATTACCAAAATTACGAATTAAGCCCTAGACAAAATCATTTCAGGGGGTTTATTCATAAAAATATTTGGCAATCAGATTAATAAACTTCTGTTCATCCAGTTTGACTAGTATTTTAACACACAACATGTTTTCAACAAAACATTTGTAAAAAAAAGTAAAAATGAATAATAATGGCCTGTTTTTGTCTCCCACAAGCCTAATTTTTAATTAAAAATATATGTTATATATGGCCCGAATCGCCTCACTGGTGCCGATGTGATGGACACCCTGAAATAAATTACGATAGTAATGCTAAAATGTTATGGGCCCAAACATGCTGTGTACACTTTTCGTTTGAATCGACATATGTATATGTATGTATATGTACATACAGTAAAGTACAATTATTGACGCGTCATCTTGCCAGTGGGCCTGTCATATCTTCTGAAGCCGAAATAAATAGACACCAGAATAATTATTACACATCACTAAAGAATGATACAAACCAATCACGAACAGGTCATGAACGAGATGTCAAGCTGGGTCTTACTGCACTAACAAATCACAAGGCAATAACAAATCTCCACGACTTGAGACACTCATATCTTTATCCTCTGAAATACTGTTCAAAACGGCGTTAAAGCCATCAAGCTCAACTTATCGGATCTCCATGTGTTTTCATTGATTCAGTTAAGATGATACGAAGAGAAGAAGTTTTCTGAAACGTTGCAACTGATTAAAATTATATTAAACTTGATTAAAATGTTTTGTTGCTATCGGGACAAGTAAACTGATTCGTAGAACTGTGATTAGTCACGACTTACTTGGCTTCTTTTACATGTTTCGGGAAAAAGCTCCCACTGAACGAAACATATCAGATTGAATATGCTGATTGGTGTTGTTTAATCTCAAGTTATCATAATTCACTTTCCCATTCCCATCCAAGAAACCTACTTAAATGTCCATTAAAAAGTCAGCAGCGGAGATTGAAACCCAAGATGGTAGACGTCTTCATAAACACCGGCTTATCATGAAACTGTAAGTACATTTTGCCTATTTCGAATAACTAAAGCGACAGCAGTCTTAGTCAAAGAAACAATGAATGCTAATATTCCAAGTAAGATATTTTAGGGCGCAGGAACATTAAAGAGGAAAAAGTGTGTTAGAGTTAAATTGTTAACTCCACTGATGTAGTCAATATACATTATAGGTAGATATATGGTACAAAGTCTTATATCCCACTCCGAACAGTGGTCATCGTGACATTTTCTCAAATGAACAAGCTGCTCTCTCCGTCACCACTAACTAGTTTGACGTGAGATGTTTAAAATCAACGTAAAACAACTTCCAAATGAGTTCATCATCCTTCATATGACAAGTCAATTGGATAGTTCATCAAATGCATCGACCCAACGGTTCAAACGTAGTACCTGGCCTACGGGAAGAGATTCTGTGACATGTTGTGTCACATTGCTAATTAAAAGACGAAGGTTCCACGAAAGATAAGGTCTTTGTGTAAAACCCTTTCTTTTGTTTCTCAGTGTGTGTTGAGATGGCGCTTTTAGTCCAAATAATCTCGACATCAAGCATCTCATAGGTTCGAACAATGGGTAATATACACTCTCTGGCTCCGAGGTTGTGAACAATATGTTATCCAGCCACCTGTTGAACTGTGTCAAACATGAACTTTCAAATGATCGGATGGATTTATGTGTTTCTAACTTTATGTATGGTTGCTTTCTCTTACGTCCGTGCACCAGGTGTAAGAACTGTGCCACGTTTAAGCATAACCATTGCTGGACCGTTATGGGAAGTAATGTTAGAGAATGGTCAGGACGAAACTTAATCGGATAAATATCCTAACAGAGGCATATCCACCCCATCTCCTTATCATATATAGTATATATAGTGATAATATAAGTTAAAACGTTCTTAAAATAGATTATTTCCCATATGCTGCTTACAGCTGTTTGAAATGTCCTCTTGCATTCTTTTTATTTATATTGTATTTGTACCATTTGTGGGTATTCATTCACTTTCATGTAAGCCTTCTGTGAGAGGAGGTTTGTCAGACAAAACATGTACTTTGGACTGGAGGCCTCTAATACTGAAATATAAATCGTGAATCTTGAATCCAGATATTTTTCACTATTTATATTGTATTTGTACCATTTGTGGATATTCATTCACTTTCATGTAAGCCTTCTGTGAGAGGAGGTTTGTCAGACAAAACATGTGCTTTGGACTGGAGGCCTCTAATACTGAAATATAGATCGTGAATCTTGAATCCAGATATTATAGTCTACGTCACATCGGTACACACTCACTGTGAAAGTATTATTTATGTGAAGATGTTATACTAGTTCCAGTACCAGGTGGTTACGAATGCTAACGAGGAAGATCGTCGGCAACGTTTTTAGAATTGTTGATGAAGCACACGTTGTCTTCATTTTGTGAGCACGGGTGACATCAGAATGCAAAATACACCAGACAAATGCCCTAAACACCTGCAACTCGTTTTCTTTCCAAATGGCATCTGATGTTTCATTCTGAAACAGCAGGTTATACAAATTGGATATTCGTTTTTTGGATTGGCACCGTATTGTGTGGCAGACATGTGGAGGAAAGTACATTATTGTCCTTTCTAATTCCTACCTGGTCTTGAACCATATGATCCCTTGTTTGTTTCAGATGAACAATTGCTTTTAGTTGCAAGGTTTAATGACCAAGTGAATGCCTGTTTCGCTTTTATTTGTGTGAACTGCAAAATCAAATAATTCTGAAAACAGAGATCGCATATTTAACTGATTTCCTTGGCTTTTAAATGTTGTTAATGCATTGAGAACTCGAATATTCCTCTCACACAATACTGATCACAAAAATATTATTGCGTACGTAAACTCCTAGAATGGTAAAAGAGACCTAGAATACTATGCTACTAAACACTGATGTCCTGGAATATTGAAGCATATGAACACTGATGTCCTGGAATACTGAAGCATATGAAAACTGATGTCCTAGAATACTGAAGCATATGAAAACTGATGTCCTCGAGTACTGGAGCTTATGAACACTGGTGTCCTAGAATACTGAGCTTAAAAAACTGATGTCCCAGAATACTAAGCAAAAAAAACATGTATGTCCTAGAATACTGAGCTTGAAACACTGATGTACCAGAATACTGAGCATAAACAAATGTCCTAGTATACTGAGCATAAACAAATGTCCTAGAATACTGAGCATAAAACACATTATGTCCTGGAATACTGAAGCATATGAACACTGATGTCCTGGAATACTGAAGCATATGAAAACTGATGTCCTAGAATACTGAAGCATATGAAAACTGATATCCTTGAGTACTGAAGCATATGAACACTGGTGTCCTAGAATACTGAGCATAAAACACTGATGTCCCAGAATACTGAGCATAAAACAAATGTCCTAGAATACTGAGCTTGAAACACTGATGTCCTAGAATATTGAGCATAAACAAATGTCCTAGAATACTGAGCATAAACAAATGTCCTAGAATACTGGGCATAAAACACATTGTGACCTAGAATACTGAGCATAAAACACATTATGTCCTAGAATACTGAACTTAAAACAAATGTCCTAGAATACTGAGCTTGAAACACTGATGTCCTAGAATATTGAGCATAAACAAATGTCCTAGAATACTGAGCATAAAACATATTGTGATCTAGAATACTGAGCATAAAACACATTATGTCCTAGAATACTGAACTTAAATCAAATGTCCTAGAATACTGAGCGTAAAACACATTATGTCCTGGAATACTGAGCATAAAACAAATGTCCTAGAATACTGAGCATAAAACAAATGTCCTAGAATACTGAGCATAAATCACATGTATGTCCTAGATAACTGAGGCATATTAAAAGTGATGTCCTAGAATACTGAGGCATATGAACACTGATGTCCTAGAATACTGAGAATAAAACACATGTATGTCCTAGAATACTGAGGCATATTAATACTGATGTCCTCAAGATGTAAACACTGGTGTCAAAATATCCAGAATATATATATAAACACTGGTCTGCAAGAATGCAGAGCATAAAACACTGATGTCTTAGCATATAACAATAATAATAATAATAATGGATATTTTTAGAGCGCCATTTTCCACCCACTGATACATGCTCAAGGAGCTACATAAAAGCATACATACAATGCATACAGAGGATAAAATAGTAAAATAAGTATACATTGAAATTGATGACAGAAAGATTGATTTTAGGGATAGGCTTTGGGAAAAAAAAGTCTTCAACTTAATTTTGAAAGTTTCCAATGTGGGAGACTGCTTTATGTGGAGAGGGAGAGAATTCCACAGAGTTGGACCGGCGTACTGGAAAGACCTCTTGCCAAAGGAAGTGGAGAACTTTGGGAATGGAGAATGGAGAGAAGGCATTGGTCTTGAGATCTGAGAGTTCTGGTAGGGGAGTACACAGTGAGAAGTTCAGAGAGATATCAAGGAGCTTGATTCTGCTAACATTTATACACAATGCAAAGAAGTTTGAAGTCTATCCGGAACTTGATTGGAAGCCATTGTAATGATGAGAGTACAGGGGTGTTATGGTCTCGTTTAGTGGTAAGGGATATAATACGTGCTGCTGTATTTTGGACTTTTTGTAGTTTATTGAGTCCGTTGGTGAGTCCGTATAGAAGGCTATTGCAGTAATCCAATCTGGATGTTACAAGGCATCTCACAAGAATATGGGCACTTTCCATTGTGATGTGCTTCCTAATCGTCCCAATGAGTCTGAGGTGGTAATAGCAGGTATGACACAACTTATCCCCATGCAAATCTAGAGACAGGCCCGAATCAATATAAGCACCAAGATCTTTTATCACAGCTGACGGTGTGATGTTAGCTGAACCAATCTTCACACTACCGATGTTCAGTTTCGCCAAGCTCTTTGATTTCCCAACAACGAGAACCTCTGTTTTAGTGTCATTCAGTTTTAGTTTTCTGCCCGCCATCCATGTCTTGATTTCCAAAGTACAATGACAAGTACACAGATATGTCCTAGAAAGGAGAAGTACATAAACACTTAAGTCCTAGAGTATTAAACATATAGTATGACCAGAAATTATTGCGAATTTTAGGAATATGTTTAATTGGATTTCTAGTATAAACAACCTTGACTAGCTATCAAGTGCTTGGTTTCATTCAAGAGAGACAACTCCCTTTATCCTTTTTCATTAGTTTGTGAAGAGTTATTCCCCTTTGTTTACTTGCTAACAGACGACATTTTCAGTGATCCTCAGTATGATTTAGAGAAGAGGAAGTTGATTTTAGAGTATTATAACAAGGACATCAGATCAGCTAAAGTGATTTCAAATAGAACAGGCATCCCTTTGTCCACTGTTTATCGTGTTTCGAAAATATTGAAATGGATATGGCACTGAGCACCAGGGAGGCGCAGGTAGGCCCAGAAAATTGACTGTCGGTGACATGAGGCGGCTTGGTATTCTTGTTTCTAAAAACAAACGAAGGAGTTTATAAAACTTAAGGCTGGATATGATTGATAGAGGAACTGTGGCTGTCTGTAAAGAGACAATTAGAACTGAGCTGCATGCAATGGATTGGCAGAAAAGTCGAGGAATTCCATCAGCGATCATGAAACCTGAACAAAAGGAGCGAAGGTTGAACTGGTGCTTACAGCATAGAAATTTTAACTGGGACAATGTGATTTTCTCAGATGAATGTTCTGTGTGGCTGTTTCCTAATACACTGAAATTCTGGACCAAACAAACTGAAAAACATTTGTATCAGCGCCCAAAGTTCAGTCCGAAATTTAACGTGTGGGGTGGCATATCTGTGTTAGGGGCAACGCCCCTCTGTGTATTTGAAGGGAATATGAACAGGGAGCGGTACACAGATATTCTCGAGGGACATTTACTTCCATCTGCTCACGTGTTCGATGGAAATGTTTGGATTTTCCAGCAGGACAACGACCTAAAACATCGTTCAAAGCATTCACAGGCCTGGTTTCGGACCCAATATATGGCATTATTAGATTGGCCAAGCTATAGCCCTGACCTAAATCCAATAGAAAATGATTGGGGACTTATGAAGTAAAGTGTCAATTAAAAAAATCTGACAACTATTGCTGAAATGAAAGAAGAGGTGGTCCGACCACGACTTTCTAACTTCTTTGATCTGTAGTATGCCCCGCCGCATTGAAGTCTGCATTGCTGCCCATGGTGACTTGACAAAATACTTACCTTTCACCTGTCTTTGAATATGGAGTTATGTTCTGCATATATTCACATTAATACGTGAGTAATGAGTGCAGAAAATATAAAAAATTACAATCTTTAAATTCTCCATAATTTCTGGTTGTACTGTATAACAGAGGTGCCCCACAATAGCCGTAAATATGGATGTCTTAGAATATTGCATATGTTAACCCTTATTTCCTCTAATACAGAAAATATGAAACGTATGTCCTAGAATAATGGACAAATAATGTTGATAACCTGGTTTACTGAACCCTGTGTCCTAGAATGCTGTACTTATTTGTGAAATCTGTGAAGAACACAAGATAACGATTGCATGATTAATCAATAATAATACAACAGGGTAAAAGCCTTTGGAAACAGGCTAAAAATGCCAAAAGTGCGAGAATGCGAGATCGCTAGAATGTCCCTTACAATGTTCCATGGGTTTATATAGTAACAGGCAACAGAAATAATAGGAACGACAAGTCTTTATGGATGATCAACTTTTTTATTGTACAACAGCGACGTTTCGGTATAGATACTTATAGGATTGCACGATATTACCGGTATACCGGTATATCGCAATACGCTTTTCAAACGATATGTAATGCCATATATACTAAGCAGCAAAAGAAACGTCAGTTTGGAATTTTCGTTCGCAGAAACGGATAACTGTAAACTCATTTAATATTTTCATTGCATATTTTTGACAACATCTCCAACTTTACCTGAAAAAAAGACAAATGGTCTCAAGAACGCAACCTGATCTCGGAGATGGTACGGTGTTCTCCATGTTTTTCATGCAACTCATGCTGCACGTGCTGTTCACAAGGACCAGCCCCTATGAAATGCACCCACAAACCTGGTTGAAACATTCACATTACAACGTCAGCAGGATGCCGTGACTCAAAACAGCTCAGACGAACCAGGCGCTAGGAAGACTTGAAGCTGGCCACACTGCACCAGCCGTTGCCAATCACTTCCAGGTCAACGTTCGGACCATCTACAGGCTGCAGCAACGTTTCCGGGCCACCAACACCACAAATGATCGCCCCCATACTGGCAGACCAAGGGTGACCACAAGACGACAAGACCGCCATGTTGTGCGACAGCATGTACAGAATCCCTTCATGCAGGCATCCAAAACAGCACACCAGACAGTGTCAACACACGGAAAACCAATCAGTACTGATACAGTACGCCGACGTCTTAACAGCGGGAACCTCCATTACTTTGGACCTATCCTCAACCCTCGTCATCGGCGTGAACGTCTACAGTTTGCCCTACAACACCAAAACTGGCGATACAGGCAAATCGGAACTGTTCTGTTCACAGATGAGAGTCGGTACTGCGTATCAACTGCAGATGGCAGAAGAAGAATATGGCGACGACGTAGCCAGCGCTACTCAGACCAATGTGTTATGGAAAGAGACTCATGGGGAGGTGCAAGCATCATGGTATGGGGTGGTATGGTTAGTCCTGATATAAACCCAGTTGAACATCTTTCGGGTGAAATTCAGAGGAGACTGAATAATGTCATACCAAGGCCGAACACAGCCGATTGCACCAAGCCTTTCCTCAGAGTGTGGTTCCAGGTGCCAATGACCTTCATCAATAGATTGGTGCACTCCATGCATAGACGCTGTGCTGCAGTTATTGCCGCTCGTGGTGGTCACACTAGATACTGCAGTCAAGAGTCTGAATAGACTGCAAATGTTCACGTTATGTCGTGAAATTGTGTCGAGTTATTCATTCATGTGTCAAGATATTGTACACAAAAAATGTTTTTGATCCGCTTAAAATGTCAATTACTGTAATAATTTGATTACAGTCCCTATCTAATTTTGAATTCGTACTGACGTTTGTTTTGGGGTTTTTTTGCTGCTGAGTATATTAATCTTTATGATTTAAAGTAAAACCTACACAGACTTTCATTCACAACTAATGTTTTCCTTCCTTATTCAATGACAAAACGGCATACTGTATTAGTATAATACTATGAATTGTATTAAAGAGAAAATAGAATCCCTGACTATGCAACCTAATTTTGAGATTGCTGTTATCAGAACAATAACATATATGCTTAAGGAACGTAGAAAATAGGATTGACATGCACAATTACTGCCACTCACTTTCAAACACTTAAGTTCACAATATATCGCAACACGGGTACCTGAAACGCAATATATTGCAATACACAATGCTAGATACGTATACCGATTTCGAGCTTGAGTATCTATACCGAAACGTGTATATCGAATGACAAGTCTTTATGGATGATCAGCTTCTTTATTGTACAATAGCGACGTTTCGGTATAGATACGTGTACCGATTTCAAACTTGACAACTTCTAGAATGCCTCTCAAACAGTTCAACAGAAACAGTGTTTATGCAATCACGAATACTGTCAGTGTTTGCTTGAAAATTCCATTGTATCTGGTATGGAATTGGATTCTGTTAGAAGCTGAGAGGAATTGGATATTTTCGAGCAGGTAACCTGGCATGTAGACAAGACACAAGTCAGGTCGTAAATGACCTGCAATCGCTCTCCTGTCGCTGTTACACAGGTACATCACATTAATCCTATCTAATTGGCTTCATATTATGTTGTTATCTTTGTACATTAACTACACCCACCCTCATTCTTGGCAGTCACGATATGGCTGAAATATTGCCGATGTGACTTTAAATCTTAACTCACTCACTCACTCATTCTTGGCTTTGTCATTACAACATATTATTATCTTTGTACATTAATCCTACTTAATTGGCTTCGTAATTATACTGTTATCTTTGTACATTCTCCCACCTTGCGTTTAGTAAACATGTTTTCATGTATATATATTCACACAATGCACTGACTAAGCATTCACCTGTTGCAGGAGCAAGAATTAGCTCTGAAACGTCGTATATAGACTAAAACTAAGTTGTTATCCCTAAAATGTATCATGTACTCATGTTCGTCCAACTTCTAAATGCCTTTCAAGACCTTCATATCACATCAATTAAATTTCTTCAATAATTGGCCGCCACTGAAGATTAGCACAAATCGATTTGCAACAATATTCAAACATAAATAGACATACAACATATATTAACCGAGGGGTTAATATTATTTTCCAATGATATTTTCTATTTACAGCGATGTCTGTTTACCGACTGACATTCACATCGGGAACATATAAAGTTGCCTGTTTTCCATCTATATTTACATATATATCGGAACGTGATACCTAGTTTACCAGATTGGTTTATGCCATCAAAAACACTGACGTGATGAAAGAAGTGCGCCTGTCCACTGGTAAATTCAAAACGCTGCCAATGATGTAGCTTCAGACAATTATCAGCACAGACGTCGAATGTATACTGACCCAGACTTCATTGCGCTTAAAAGGCAACATAGAAATAGAAGTAATGGGAATAGATTACAGAAAATAATTGATGACACGTTAAATGGTTAGTGAGGTCCTGCTCCCAAAATAGGTTCCCTGCAAACAACCACCATGAGTAACTGTTGGACTGTCTCTTCTAAAGTTGCGTATGGATTCAAGAAGATACCTTGGCTTTTTGTCGCACGTACAAACACAAGTAGAACGTGTCCAAATTTAACAAAGAACTTGCATGATGTTTTCCATTCCACAAAAGGGAGACAACGGGAGTTTTCTGGGTCAAACTATGTCGCATTGTCAACCCATCTAAATCGTGTCAAAATGGTTGAGATGACGCGACAATGTCCCTTCTAGAATTGTGCATTTATCAGGGAGAGTTTCTGTGTCATTTATCGATCGTGAGACTGGCAGAATGGACACTCAATCTCCAAATACTTAAACAGATTAACCATGCATTATACACGAATATCATTTAAAACTACAGCCAGTGAGATGATTAATGGAACCAGTGTTGCAGGTAGAGCAAGATAAAGCCTTTAAAAAGTCTATCAATCCATGACAATTAAAGCAATCAGCAAGATTTAAATATTCCCTGACAACATGAAGTGTAACAAGGCCAGGGGATGAAAACAATTCGATTGCTGTATTCATAGTCATGTGAAGATTTGGTTATAACTTGTGTAACAGCAAATGAGTCATATACACTCTTAACAATTGTAGCAAATCCTGTTCGGGCTCTGAAACTAAATTAATTCAGGTTCACGAAGTAGGTTTCGTACTAGGAAGAGAAAACTGAATATTTTGAAACTTTAGTCTCACTAGTAATAACATGTTTATTCGGTTTGATAGGTTAGTGACGTATATACCCAAATTAGTACCCACACAGTTGTGGGGGTGGGTTGGGGTGTTTCTTTTCATTCCTACACATGGTATTGTCGTAATTGACATATAGGCAGGTGGAACATGGTCTTGGAAACCGATGTGAACAATTTGGTTACTATGAGTGAAAAAAAACAACCACGTACAGCTGGGCATTAGAATGCAAGCACACAAACATTGCTGAACAGAAAAACGCATCAAAATTGCAAGTTTAACCACTAAGCGAGTAGACCACGACTCATATTTCAGCAACGTGAGCTTGTCATGGATAGGCTTAATGGTGGACAATCCGTTGCAGTAATTGCACGAGCCTTGGGCTGTAGTTGTCAAACAATACTCGGTCTGAGGACGACCAGTGTCAAGTAGGCAGATCTCTCAATACCAGGAATGCCGAGCTTTATCACTGCAACCTATACGAGCAGATAGCTGTTTATAGGTGTCAGGACATACCATCAGGAAGCACGGACGACCATACACAGGGATGGGTCCGTGGACATGACAGATTCGACCAGAGGCGATGGAAGAGTGTGGTCTGCAGGAACAGTTATTGACTTCTTATGGTTACGAGTATGAGTTCGTGTTGTGGGTCATGGAACGTCATGCATTAATTTTCCAATAATTATACAATGAAATCCGAAATCTACTCACAATGTAAAATGTTACCTGAATGATAGCAGGTTTATTTAATAAGGCGTACACTTAGTCTCCTTCCATTGTGGAATTCATTATTAACTAGTGTCTTTAAGTTCTTTAATTTGGTAGGATATGCCATAAGTGAATGATTCACTACTGTGCAAACTGCGAAGTTACTGACTTCCTTTCAAAGAATCAGTCTCAAGATAGGAAGGGTAAGGACTTCATGTACAAAACGTTTGAGGGTAAAACTGCAATAAGTAAAAAACATTTTCTACCACGAGCGAATAAAGCCCCTTACTTATAATGAAAGTTTTCCGTTGGCAGTTTGAAATGCTAATTTTATTATACGAGGCGCTAGGCAATCATAAACACGCATATGGCCTTAATCAACAGAAGTGAAGCCAAATTCCATGTCTTTAATATTTCAGCGGAAATGTGTTCAACACGTGCCAAGAATAATAATGGCTCGCTTTCGAAAACTATGTTTGTTAATGATCTCATTTCCGAACACGGAACCAATTCACAAACACATTTACCTTTTAGAAAGTGATCAAATGTAACAAATGTTATATTTGGGATTGCAGTTTTAGTAAAGGACCAAATAATCTTTTTCGGATTGAAACCATTCCTGCATTCGAACCCTCACTCTCAGTGTTGGGCTCGTAATCGCCAGCACACAAAGCCTTTGTGTACCTCTCTGACAAGTGTAAATTGGTACCATTCCCATGTCGAAAGCTATGAATACGCAATGCCTTTAGAAAGTTGTCAAATGAACTGATTCTATATTGGGCTGCAAATTGTAATCCCAGGAATAAGAGTTGCTGAATTCGTAAACATTTCAAACAAGTGGGTAACAATTTATCAAGTTGAGAAAAACCTTAGATGACTGTTAAAGTAAAGAAACTGATTTAATGTCACCTTGAACAGAATGTTAGCAGTTCACGGCGCGTCAGATTGCTGTAAGAGGAAACCTTTACGTGACGCGGGTAACAGAGATCCGGGAAACATGGCTGAGTCTGCATAGCCTTGTCGGTCAATTCCGCCAGGCAAAGATGGAAGGCAGCTCGAGTTCCGTTTGTTCAGTATCATACGTCGGCGTTGAATAATGATTCCCTCTCTTCAGATCTGCTGACCTAAATATGTCAGGGCTGTTCAAAGGACGGTTCGTCAAATACTACTCGTTTACTGAAGCTGTATGTCACGATGGTTTCGTAACCAGACACATTTTCCCATCTTACAGATGTACTAGTATATCCTGATTTTGAAGTTGTTCATGCTTAGCCGATTTACAGAATTACATACATGTATACGTTCCGTAAGTGATGCATAGGACGTATAGTTATTTATATAACAATGTCATTGTCCATGACATTACTGAAGGACAAAGTATGCACGAATTAAAAACGATATCGATGTTTAGACATGACAAAATAAAGAAATGAGGCACATTATTATTTTATCCACGAAACATTGTACTATCTACTTTCTCCGCAACAATAATTAACATTAGACATGTATTGATAGCATGGACCACAAGACACACTGTGCCACTCATCCAAAGTAGTAACTCTACATTTTCTCGCTCATATGAAGTCTACATTACAATTAGCACCACGTAAGGATTTTATTATAAATCACTACGGTACACTTGTGAATCCAGTCGTTCGCAAAAACGGTAGCGTATCCTGTCCCACCAGTGGCCTCGTCACAAACACATGAAAAAGCAAGGCAATTGTTCACCTCGAAAAGAACAGGAACAAATATGATACAAGTTAATTAGGAAACGTCCCATTTGGAAAGGTCCTTCACATGTCTTCGATAAAACGCATTGAAAGCTTTAATAGTGGTCTTGAAAGTTGAACCTTGTCAAACTCTTTTAATAGGGTCTTGAGCGCAGATTTTTGTCATTCGTAATCTTAGTGCATAAATATGAAACATAAGTGTCAGTTTCACTCTGCTTTGGTAAATTAGGAGAAGGGAACTGGCTGACCAGTACTGAAAACAGTACAAGACTATCGATGAACATCTTGACGAATTTCCCCTTTTTTTCATTTTACCAGTCCCGTCAGAAATTTTGCATATCGTGAGTTCATCTAGCTTCACAAGGATACATGTTTTAATTCTGTTCATGATATATATTCCAACAAATTGGTTAATTGTTATTCTGAAACTTGTTATTTTCATTTAAACATTTTATCAGAATTGTTTTAATATACATCTACATTTACTCATTTTGTACAATCGTAGGGTTTATTATTTTAACAGTAACTTCAGTTGCAAATCTAATGCTACCTTCTCTTGGTACACATGTCCTTGCTTTCATCACGAATCTTGTTAAGGTCAAAGAACTATAAATATCGTGTTTCAATATACACGAGAACAGGAAATTGATGCCATTGAAGTAATCTATTTCTCGGTATGCCTCCTCATATGCATTCCAAAATTGTCATCTTTATCGTGTGGTTTTCTTTGATTTCTTATTCCAAACGACCGACGTATATATACGATTATAAAAGTAGGGAACATTCCGTTTTAGGATTATGCCTTTTAAGAGTTTGTATGATTGTATATGGATTTAGAAAGTGATTACTCCATTCACAAAGTGTTATGAAGTTGGTGCAAACACGCCACCACGTTTTTCATGATGTGCAAGTAAAGATGGCCGTGCTAAAATTCGAAATTTACAGTATGTTGTGTACACTTCTGTGAAATGTTTTGTTTTTGGGGTTTTGGGGTTTTTACATGCGGTGTCTGTCACTTTATTTCGGAACAAGACAGAACATTGTGGCACGAGCTCTTAACGTTTCACAGTAATTAGCAGATTACAATCACGATATCGACAGCTTCACAGAGCTACAGGTGTTAGGGTGAGTGGACAGACAATTCGTTGAAACCTACATGTCCACGTGTTTTCCCACGATCGATGTTACTGCAAGACGTCGTTGGTGTCAAGACGTTATGTTTTCGAATGAATGAAGGTTCAATTTGGACTTTCTTGACAGGCGCCACACAGTGTTGCGTGGGCGGAAGGAGCGTTTGGGTGCCGTTAACGTTAGACAGAAGGATAGTTTTGGGGATGGTTCAGTAACGGTGTGGGGTGGGGTGGCTGTAACTGGCAGAACACATTTACATGCTATCCAGGGACGTGTCACTGGGCAGTACTACCGTGACAACATCCAGGAGGTATGCGTAGTGTCATTTGCGAGCCGACATGGATGGTATATGCAAAAGATGTTGTTGAAAAATATATTAAACAGACTCCGTCAATATGATAATAATGATCTATCTATTCATAAGAACAGTTTTCTTATATTTGAAAATTTTCCGGACTCCACCATAAAAGTTCTTTAAGAAACTATCATTAAAATTTTGACAAAGTTCACTATTTGTTACGAGGGAGGAGTGCAGAGAAAGGGACAGCCAGGTGTGCGAGAAAGGATGGAGACGGCACAGCACAGGCTAATGAATCAATAACTTGGTGGGCACTTGTGCACGTGCTTCTCTAACACCTGGCTGTCCCTTTCTCTGCACTCCTCCCTCGTAACATATAGTGAACTGTGTCAAAATTTTAATGATAGTTTCTTAAAGAACGTTTTTGGTGGAGTCCGGAACATTTTCAAATATAAGAAAGCTGTTGGGTATTAGTAAATGATAAACATGTGTACTATTTATATTTATGTGGCAGTTTTGTACAATGATAAAATTTGCAATTCATGGGTCCGTTTCTGACTCAAACGGACTGTACATGTTTGTCCATAGTAACGTGCAATAACGACAATAACAAACAGATGATCTCTGAGAAGTATTTGTGCTTGTAGATCAGGCAAATTCAACAAAGTAAACACAAAGACTCATCGATGTTTACAGTGAACTAATATGTGTGCAAAGGAGATGGTAATCTGTATCTATAGGTAACAAAAATATACTACACAACAAAAGTTTAAACCCACTTAAAGCACTCACCATATGGTGTGTGTGTGTGTATATATATATATGTGTGTGTGTGTGTGTGTGTGTGTGTTAAGGGTGTACCGATGCATCGAACTATCGATTGATCGCGATAGTACTTTATCGATAGGTGTATGAAATGATGATCCAATGCATCGACAGTTGCATCAACTATCGATGCTATCGCTTTAATTTGATTTATAAATAACGGTAACTTGAAAACATGTTCTGTCCTACAGTCCTACTACCCCCAATTGGGATTAATCTCTATTTGCTGTAAGCGACAGCATTTTGCAGTGATATAAGGGGGATGTAGAGTTACACACACACACACTCACTCCCTCACTCACTCACTCACTCACACACACACACACGCACACACTCACTCACTCCCTCACTCACTCACTCACTCACACACACACACACACACACACACACACACCTTTTATCAAAATAAATGGCAGCTCAAGCAGTCAGCGGAGATTTTGCGAATTTTGAAATCGTAAACAATACGTCAGCTAAGTCAGCTGTATGGGAACACTTTGGTTTGTAAACACAGATAAAGTGGACAAGAAGCGAGTTGCATGTCGGAAGTGTAAGCTGATATTGAAGTATTGTGGAAATTCAACCAATTTGACTGATCATGTGCGTCGGAGGCACGGTCTTGATGCGCTGGCCCCAACCAAGGGTAGGCTTAAGAGACAAACAACCCTGACAGTGCTAAATGAAAACACTACTCTACTTTCGTCGTCAAAACGAGCAAAAGACATTTCGGCAGCCATTCTTGAATTTATTGTGAAAGATTTGCGGCCATTCAGTGTTGTCCAACATGTTGAGAGTTTTGGAACCACGTTACACAATCCCCTCGAGACAGTATTTCTCAGAGTCTGCCTTGCCCATGTTGTATGAGACTGTTAAAACTGAGGTCAGGAATGACCTTTCCTGTGCTGAGAATGTTTCACTCACAACTTATGGATGGACTAGCAGACTCTTAAATCTGCACATGTGGACAGACTCTTGTTTCTAAAGAAGAATTGGAAAGTTGGAAACCAAGATAAAAAATGAACTGTTATCATCACTATTTGAGTAAAATCAGAGTTCATGTGAAATATTGCCATTTGCCAGTTATGTTAACCCATCTTTCAACTTGAGTCACCAAGTTATCTGCTGACAGGTTTATTTGTAAGATTTCTTGATACTTTCATAGTGACAAAAGATTATTGTCTTCTTTCAATCTGTTGACTGTTCAGTGCATTGGATATATTTTTCCATCTTCATGTTGTGAAAACAAAAACATATCTACCTGTGAACTGTTTAATTTTCAACCTTTACACACAGTAAGTGTTTTCTATTGAAACTGAAAGGTGACCATTTGTCAAAAATGTGACAGAGCCACCGAGCCAGTATTTATTCTTTATTTTGTATGTTATTTTACATACAAAGTTGTGGGGATCAAAGAGTCTGCAAACCACAGTTTTGTAATAAATAGTATTAAATCCTGTGTGAATGTGTTGGCTAGTTCTGGAATGTTTTAATACTAAGTCATGTTCATGAAGAAGTCATCATGACAACTTGACCAATACTGACCTAAAAGGAATATACAACTGAACACATTTTATGGTTTAAGTAGTTTAATGTAAAAGAAGTTGGTAGAAAATTTATCTGAAATTAGAATTTTGTCTGAACTATCGCAATAGTAGCTTGCAATAGACTATCAACATCACAATAGTAGCATGCAATAGTCTATCGATATCGCAATAACTATATAGACCTCAATAGTCACCCCTTATATATATATGCGGTTATATCGAAGATGAATTTCTCCACTAACTTGGAGGAACCAACTGACACATTATGGAGATGAATTGCACGTGGATCACGCATCAAATTGCTGAAAAGCATATGCAAATATCGTTCATGTGAACAGATGCGTTTTCATATAAAGTTTGGTTAAGAATTCACCAATTTTCACTGAGTTTCATCATTTGTTGAACTCATGACAATAATCTTTTCAACATTACGCATTTGTTTTACAATAGATCAGTTCACGTGTAAACCGTAATTTTAAACAATATGGAATATTTTGCAAAATATAGTTTAGAACAGTTGACTGAAGTAAGTGGCTACTTTTACACTAGTGAGTCTAAACTTTTGATGTGTAGTATATCTACTGATTGAAAAACCTACCTACCAATACGTGAAACAATCTCACCACAGTAAGTATTTAGATTTCATCCTGATGCATTCAGAGAGTACTGATCGCCACCGATGTTCCCCTAAACTCCTATTTACGTTGAAAAATGAATTTTCGCAGAAATTCGCGGTTTTGTTTTAAAATCACTTCCGTCCGTACATTTATTATGTTAGAGTGAAAAGTGAGAAAATGCAAGGGGTTTTGTAATACTTTCTCTTGTTATTTTAATCTCCCAAAGCGGGTTTCCTGTCATTTTCTGTTAATAAATAGTTTCTGCAACAACGTCTAAGGAGCACTTTGTCACAATTTGGAGTCATGTCTTCTTTTTCAAAAGTCATGACAAAACATGCGGAAAGGATTGAGAAGAGCAAAATGTTAACAATAGTTCATGCCAGATCACAGGGAAATGGCCAAGCTTCTGTCTGAATTAACAGCAAGTAGCGAAAGAAATATCTATACATTGACAACTAGTATTAGGTAAAACATCCAAAGGTATTCAATCAGTCAAGTATGTTATGAAATCAAAGTAATACGAAATCCTAGACAGGCATTCACAGACACATGTGACTCTTTGATCTGTTTTCTTCTGTATGTTAGTTAGGTGAGTTCAAAGCCGTTTCGCATTCGTTGTACCGATGCCTGGTAATGCTTGTCAGCAACTGTACCTATAATGACGCTCTGTTGCTTTTATGTGCAACGCTGTAGTTTGATTTTCTCTCTATGATCACCGTCTATGACGAAAACAAGCATAATATTGCTTATTCACACGAACCAAACAATAGAACCGGTGTTATCAACAGACACCACAAAATTCTTATCAATTCTACTATTTTATGTGCGGTGATGACTGTGCAGCCAATGCATAAATAGTAACTGTACATTGGAAACAGAAAATTGGTATAATGTAATAAATCAGAAACATGGCCTGGTCGAATGTTTTGACACTGCCATATCACCAACATGGTCTAGGCATCGCGGGTACTGGCATTCAATGCATCTCAAGATGGACTCTGTTGATAATTTGTAACCAACTTTGTCAACTTGATGATGCTGTATCGGGAATAATTGGAAGGTTTATCAAATACTTCTTACGTGGAATCCTTTTTTTTTGTCCAAATGTCTCTTTCATCCTCCTGCCCAATTGCTTTGTGTTACACTTCAACGTCTCTTCAGGAATGACAGTTTCTCGCCAACTGCCCTGGATAACAATGATTTGTGACTATGCAACACTCAAACATGATTAATTGTCACATTTCACCAGAAACGGTTTCACTTTCATTGTCACTGTTTGTAAGTCTGAATCAAACAGATATAACTTGACGGGATAATTCTACCAAAAGAAAGAGGGTTCTCAGAACATCTATAAAATGAGTTCCTTCATCAGCTCAAAAGAGACTGGGTGTGATTGTCTAACTGCTGATGTAATTAGATTGTAACGGAGATTCTTTCAGATATATCATTATAGGGCTTCTTGAGACCTTGGCTTCTTCCATTAGAGTTAAGATAAATGTTATTGATTTGCAAAGCATAATGTCAGGTGTTAAATGAATACTTTCTTCAGGTCTTTTCCTGACCTTTTCTTGGACGTTAATTGGAGTAAATATTCAACACATCAGGCGATGACATCGGAGTTTTTGTAGTCTCCTTCTCATTTTTTGTGTGTGGTCACCACAAAAGAAAACATAATGAAACATAGATGTAGAAAGAATGGAAAGTTGGGGTAATTTGCTGCTGCGGAGAATGTTTAGCTATTGTCTTTAGTGCATAGTAACTAAGACAGTTTCAGTCACACTGGAACAGTTGTTATAGAAATGTCTTGGACAGTGTGTGCAGTTCTCTTGGCAGCCACTGTGTGTTGTATTGCGATGAATTAAATACAAGGACATACATTAGTTAACATTGTATGAAACGACCTGCCACGGTACAAGAATCTCTTCAGGTACTAGGTTCAAACGACATTGTTAAAAGAAGAGTTCTTAACATTAACGTCCCATAAATCTTGATTTGACTCAAATGAGGGATTATTTAAACTCAGCGAGATGAATCTTGGCCTTCATGTCAAACAAGAAACGTCGTAGTACAAGAGGATTGCAGATTAAACGTATTCTCAGTTGTACACGACGTGTTATTGTATTTTACATACTACTTTATATTACATACAAACATATTTTTGTTCCAGCACAGTTACATCTCACAAACACCTCCCACAGCAGATGTATTCCTGCTGAATGAGACTCAGAGTAAGCACCGTTTTAGGGAATATGCCCACTATGATAAAGTGGGAAGAGGCACACACGTCAAACTGTTTGTGTGGATTATTAGAATTCCACTTTGTGACAAAATATACATGTCATTGTCACATGCGTATAGATACCTATTTCTCTACCGAAAGTGGTTCTAAGCCAGATGTCCTTAAGTACATCTTCACATTCTGATAGACTTCTGCAAACACGCGTGTGTTGACGAGAAATATCATACTATTATCGTCCATACCATTATAGTACATATTTACCTACCATGCCCGTCAGTACAGATTGCCTTACTGTAACTCGGACATTAGACACAGACTAAGCTAGTAAGGTAACGCTGACCTGGTACACCTCACTAAAACATTGCGAACGTCTCCGAGTCGTCATTTTACTTTACCTCACATGTGCAAAACTACACATAAACGTTTCTCGTGCGAATTGGGCATAATTGGTAGAAGCATACTCTGGTTTTTTTTATTAATCTGTCTAATTCAGGGGCGATCTTGCAGCATATGTGACTTCTGTTGTAGTCCGTGACATACGCCTTTGCTGTATTGAGTACATTGTGTGTTACAGACCTACGTTTGTGACTGCCTCTTATATATTGAACACACTTGACAATGCAATTTTCAAAGCTTATTTGTGATGGTATAACGTCCGGAGAAACATCAGTTTAATTTTAATCGCCACGGCTGTCCTAATCTACAATCTCAAGGTCTGACTGACAGAACATTGTGTACAGTGTGTGCAAATTGGCTCTATATATTTTCAATATTGCATTTTGTCTTGGACATCAGCTCTTAGGAAATCAAATTTCTATCTTTCGTTGGCACGGGCTGTCGTGGTCCCATTGGATTCAAAATGAACATTAATAAGTGAACCTGCCCGCTTTGTGTGGGATTTCAAAACCAGTATATGATTAAGTAATACAAAAGAACATGACTGATTTTCTTACAACCCTAAAACATTTAAACACAGCTTTGCCTTCGTATATCTTTGTCACCATTGACAAACATATTTGTAGAAAATTTGTAATACAACATGGGTCAATACATGCTGAGCGTATGACATACATAGAACAATACCTAAGTTTATAACTTACAGAGGTCAATCAATACTTGTTGAGTTTCTTATGTATAAATGTCAATACTTGTTGACCGTCTGACATAGAAAGGTCAATACATATTGACTTTCTGACATACAAATGTCAACACTTGTTGACCGTCTGACATAGTAAGGTCAATACATATTGGCCTTCTGACATACAAAGGTGAATACACTGGATATATAATACAGACCTCAACACTGCTTACAACAGATCCATACTGCAACAGTCATGCACTACATACAATGGATATATAACAGAAAGAAAGGTTCAGAAAATCAAACTTTACATACAAAACATCACTACTGCAACAGTCATACACTACATACAATGGATATATAACAGAAAGAAAGGTTCAGAATATCAAACTTACATACAACAAATCATTACTGCAACAGTCATACACTACATACAATGGATATATAACAGAAAGAAAGGTTCAGAATATCAAACTTTACATACAAACATCACTACTGCAACAGTCAAACACTACATACAATGGATATATAACAGAAAGAAAGGTTCAGAATATCAAACTTACATACAAAACATCACTACTGCAACAGTCATGCACTACATACAATGGATATATAACAGAAAGAAAGGTTCAAAATATAAAACTTTACATACAAAACATCACTACTGCAACAGTCATACACTACATACAATGGATATATAACAGAAAGAAAGGTTCAGAATATCAAACTTTACATACAAAACATCATTACTGCAACAGTCATACACTACATACAATGGATATATAACAGAAAGAAAGGTTCAGAATATCAAATTTTACATACAAAACATCACTACTGCAACAGTCATACACTACATACAATGGATATATAACAGAAAGAAAGGTTCAGAATACCAAAATTTACATACGAAACATTACTACTGCAACAGTCATACACTACAGGCACTAAATATCATATACAACTGCCAAACATGGTGTTTAGGTGACTTTAACAAATATGGATATACAAGAGTATATGACTTCCAAGCCTCGGTATATGTCAATTGTATACGGATTGAATAAATGTGTCTTGAAGTTTAGTTTTGGCTTTCGTTTAATTCTTTTACATCAAAGTAGATTTCATTTGAAAGAAAGGGACAGCTTAAGGTACTGCTGAGGTGCAGTGACTAATTCTATACATTATACTCCGAGCTAATTTCTATATGTTTATTCCCTAATAAAAGCATCTTAATCTCCAACACACGCGGTAATCCATACAAGTAGGAATCCATGTGAACACAATAAGGTTCGTGCAGCTGATGCATAGGTTCCATATCCACATAAGCACATCAAAGGCTTTGCTGAGAGCAATGTCATTGTGCATTTCCGTAACTTGAGGGCAGTATATTTTATACAACGACAAAGGACATTTATCTTTAAAGGGTATCAGCCACATTCGTCATATACAGTTATATTAAATATGAAAAAAAGTAGTGTTTATTATGTTTTCCACATAAAACAGCAGATTTTTTCAGCTCAGTTGGCGAGACAGCCTCAGGTGTACAGATCATAAAGAATTGTGCATTCATAGGTCATAAAGACCAAACAGAATGGACAATCAAGACGTGACCTTGTGGCCTTGAGCAATATCCACCGGTGAATCATGCTGGAGCCATGGCCGAGATTGATCTGTATTATTTTCTAATGATGTATAAAGGTTCCCTTTTAGTTGACATTTTACCTTCTCATGTATGTAATGAATTGTAGACTGGCTTGATATAGGTGTTAGCATCTACACCGAAACGTCGCATCTATTGCAACAAGGTGAGGTGAGGTGAAATGAAATGGGGTTTAACGTCGTACTTAAGAATATTTCGCTCATGTGACAACGTGCATGCGTGTGTATGTGTGCCTGCTTGTACTAGCCCAGACTTAAGCTGGTTTTATAGTGCTACCTCACTGATATACCATGCCGCAGTGAAGCATGAACAACCCACTCTTATACTGCCATTATACTGACTCTGAGCAGACCAGTCCTTGTTGCACCCAATAATTTCGAGGACCAGACAGGGACCGGCAAGTACCATATTTTAACGTCATTTGGTATGATACGGCCTTCCACGAATCCGCGACCTTCTGCTCTCCCTATTGCAATAAAGAAGTTGAATTTCCATAAAATGTGTTCCTCTTTATCTTGACCATATAGTGACAATATCACATCCTCCGGTCTTCATATACCAACATGTACTTGTGTCTGTGTTCACACGGGTGTGATCCTTGGTTTTACCGCTAAAGTATCTTTTCAAACATCCAGGAAATAATTATCAATCAGATAATAGGCAGTAACTTTTTCCAGTGTTGGAAATCGTTCAGTTAACTTTGTCGGTGTATCTACAGCTGCGTTAAATGGAATGTGTGGTAAACTATGTTTATAACGAACTGACGGATGTAACGAACTGATTTTGCCCCGGCCACTTTCCGTACCAAATGTTTGAAGGGCATTGAGAAGTAGAACGCATACGAAAAGCAAGATTAATGGATGTCAACTTATTTTTCGTGAATAACACGATCTATTCACAATAAAGAAGCTGACATCCATAAATCTTGCTTTTCTCACTTTCCGCATGTTATAATCGAAATGCGTGTGACGAACTACCGTCATGTCGAACTGAACTAAGGGTCTCTTTGAGTTCGTTAGAACCGTACTTCGTAACACAGGCATGGATTCCCACACGTTGGCATTCCACAGAACACACACCATATCTGTCATAGTTAGGTTCTTGTGTGAAATGCATTTCCTGAAATGCAGTCAACGTTTATTCAAGTACGAACAGTATTACCATTACCTCGGTAAAACATGATGTGGAGATTGCTATCTGTTTTATCAACATCCAAACAATGTCTTTAGCTCCACCAGCACTCATTTGACCTGACTGTGAGGATGACAGTTGTACCATCACCTCGTTGTGATCGGTCCCAGTGTGCGTTACACTGCCTGACAGAGATGTATGTGATAGTTCTACAAGTTGACACAGCCTGACCTTCGCCCTACAGTCGTAAATACACGTGGTTCGTACTAATCTAGAATATTACTAATCTGTTCAGACCACACTAATCAAGAAGAGCGAGAAGCACTGCAAATTCGTATTTTTTCAAGCTGAGGGTCTATTTCTGGAAGCCGAGAAGAGAATCTGATTTTGAAAGCAGCGTGATATATAGACTGAGCCTGTCAGTTGCAGTAGTTGACAAATCATCCCTTGAACTGACCTGACATGTTCCCTGAAATTGGCTTAAACCAGACGCTGAGCCTAAAGGTCAGCTTTGGAGAATGAAGACTCATTACACAACAGTGGGCATGATACTGACTTGAGCCAACAATCCAGATTACTTCAGTTTGACACTGCAGAGCGGAATGGAGAGGAACATGATACCACAACAAATTGATTATTTGTTTTTCAGATCCTTTATATAAAGTAAGAAAGACGAGGAAGTAAATAATGTTGGGTTGGTGTCTTTCTGTTGTTTGTTTTTGTTTTGTATTTTTTCTGTTTTGCTTGTTTGTTTGTTTTTCGTGGCACATGGTACAGCTCATAAATTAGTAGGCGACTTCTCTCTTTTCCAAATATGCCTTTATATGATGGATAAAGTCAGGTGTTAGACACGGATGTCTCCTTCTCCATTAGCTTCACAATCCTTCGTGAGTGTATGAGGGGATGTTCGAAGTTCTATGAGGTTAGGCGATTTTTTTTGTTTTCAGTCAATTTTAGTGTTGGATGTTCGAAGTTAATGATTCTTTGTTCTTTGATAACCATTCTTTGTTCAAAATATGTAATATGTATTGGTTACATACAAGTTCCTGTATCAAGAGCATTCCATTGTCGAACAAATTGTGGTTCATATGCAACACTGAATATAGAATATAGGATTTACTTGGAATGAACTAATTATTTGAGAGTTAAACTGTGTAAAGTGTGAGGGTTACAGGAACGTTATTTGGGTGTAAGTGTTTCATGGTATTTAGAAATGTTTGTGTTTAACCAGTAAACCATTGTACTGCTAAACAATACAGAATCGATACGGAAACCTTTATGAGATAGGTCTTAAATATCCTCTGAAACAGGCTATAAGCATGTTTTCAGTGGTCTGGAAGATGAATGTGAGTTCAATAATGTATGTAACGTCAGTGCAACAGAACACCCGGTGCTGACTACCGTAAGACGCTGATGTGAAACGTATATGAACGGTTCACTGAAAATTAGTGATAATATCAGGTGTTCGCAAAATCACATGCATGAGATCGTTCTTATTATTTTCAGTTTAGAAGATAGGTAACACATGTTATATTTGGATTACACTTTCTCAGTAAAGAACAGATTCCGGTAGTATTTTGTGTGCTGGCGGTTAGGTGACTCTGAGAGTGTGGGTTCGAATCCCGGATGGTGCTCCAACCCCCAAATAGTACTTAGAATCTGTACTTTACAGAGAAAGTGTAATCCCAAAAATAATATGTGTTACATTTGACCATTTTCTAAATGGCATTGTGTTTTCACATAAGATAGGAGGTTCTGATTTCTGTTGTTGTTGGTGACGTTTTCGTTGTACAAATCTCAGTAACAACTAAACCGTTCAGGTGTCTTTTCTTGTACCAACTCTACTGGTGTGGCATTCGCAACTAAGGATATCCGTCTTTGGTATCAATATCTTCTGTCTTCAGTCGTCTTGGCCGTACTTACAACATTGGGATAAATAAATCCTAGCATCCTTCTTAAACCCAGGAACCACATGGGAGGACTACAGCTACATGACGTAAATGACTTGTCAGTGATATTCATAAAAGATCAACAGCATCATTAAAGCAGGGGATTCCAGGTTTCAGTTCTTCTTAAGCTGCATGACAAGTTTCATCAGCAAAGTGAACACTCTTAGTTATCACAATCATGTCTTCATAAACTTCACCAAAGAACACAATATGTAATTCTTCTTAAAGGATAATGGGCATTTAATAGCTTTCCTTTGGGAAATCCTCTTCTTCCTCTACCAAGAGCATGGTAACAAAGCCTACTTGTTAACACCAGGAACCACCTGGGAGAAGTACAGAAGCATCTCAGAGAGGCTGTTAACTAGGCTAGTATTATTGATCTCAGAGTAGATTGGTAACAGTTTGCCGAGATGAGAAAGATTCTAATATTCCTAGATTAATAAGAAAATGCCAAGGGATTAGTCTGTTGGGATATTTCATTGATCCGATCATTACATTTTAAGGCGTCGGGGCTGACATCAAATGGTTTCTGTCGCTTTGAACCAGATAAAACCCAAACATTTGTTCTCCGACCTAGTTTCCACAACTGTGAGTATGTGTCCTGATGACTGCTCGTCATTGCAGCACATATAGCAGCTGGCTGTCTTACCGTCATACTCAGGTATTCCCGTGTCACCTTATGGTCAACCACAGCAGTTTCTCCGTCATGGCTGAACAGCTGAACAATACAAACACACTCTCTCTGCATGATTGTAACTGTGTCAGGGGAATTCAATTTTAAACTTACTTTACGTCTGAAAAGCGTCCCATTAGTCGAGTAAATGTGTTATCAGAAACTGAAATTTGAATTGTCCTGATTAACAAGGAAGTGAAGAGGGGCTCAGAGTAAGTTAGTTAGTATCCTGGTTGAGGAAAGCACATACAAATTTCACTTCAGAAATAGTTGATGCATGTTAGCACAGTGCTAGCTTTTAACCATATCAAGTGAGTGAGTGAGTTTAGTTTTACGCCGCACTCAGCAATATTCCAGCTATATGGCGGCGGTCTGTAAATAATCGAGTCTGGACCAGACAATCCAGTGATCAACAGCATGAGCATCGATCTGCGCAATTGGGACATGTGTCATGTGTCAATCAAGCCAGCGAGCCTGACCACCCGATCCCGACAAGCATGGGTTACTGAAGGTTCATTCTAACCCGGACCTTCACGGGTCAACAATATCAAAATTATGACACTGAATGACTGCTGTGACACTGAATTAGACAGCAGGGCTGTCGACATTCTGTATATGTCGACTCCACTGGTACATGTTCTGATATCGAAATTTCCATAGTCAAACATCAGAAGCCTCAAGGATAACAATTCTGAGGGTCAGTGTTGATATCAGTTGTAAATACACCCAATCAATTACGCGTTGTCAAACCATTATCTCAGTGTATCAAGGGACCCACGTGGAAATATTCGGACAATGTCGGTGATATGGGGAGCCAATACATAACCAACAAGGGGAAGCAAGCGTAGGCTCGGGCCTTCAACCGAATAGAGACTCCGTGATTGCTATCCGTGTCAGCTTCAGTTTGTTAAATGTATGGGAATAATTGGATGGTTTGTCAGATCAGCTCTTAAAGGAATTGTATGGTTTCATGCGCCTCACATGAAGAAATTGTTTGGGAACATATTTAATCTTTAAGATCAGAGTTGCTTCTGATTAATTGCAAGCTATACTGTAATCGATATTCATTGTGATAAAGTTCACATATATATGTATTCAGTGTAGGCTGCAGTACTTACACCGAAACGTCGCACTCATTGCAATAAAGAAGTTAACTATCCATAGAACTTGGTTTTCCTTCATATAACAGAGGTATCCCACAATAGTGGTAAATATGGATGTCTTAGAATATTGCATATGTTAACAGTTATTTCCTCTAATACAGAAAATATGCAAACGTATGTCCTAGAATAATGGACAAATAATGTTGATAAGGTGGTTTACTGAACCCTGTGTCCTAGAATGCTGAACATATTTGGGAAATCTGTGAACAGCAAAACAAGATAAAGACTGCATGACTAATCAATAATAATACAATAGTAGTAGTATGAATTAATAAGTACACATTTTACAATCAATACGGTAAAACCCTGTGACAGGTAAGTGCTATACCGAAACGTGTATATCGAATGACAAGTCTTTATGGATGATCAACTTTTTTATTGTACAATAGCGACGTTTCGGTGTAGATACTTGTACCGATTTCGAGCTTGAGTATCTGTACCGAAACGTGTATATCGAATGACAAGTCTTTATGGATGATCAACTCTTTTATTGTACAATAGCGACGTTTCGGTATAGATACTTGTACCGATTTCAAACTTGACAACTTCTAGAAGGCCTCTCAAACAGTTCAACAGAAACAGTGTTCATACAGTCCCGAATACTGTCAGTGTTTGCTTGAAAATGTATTGAGTATGGACTCTGTTAGAAGCTGAGAGGAATTTGATATTTTCGAGCAGGTAACTTGGCATGTAGACAAGACACAAGTCAGGTCGTAAATGACCTGCAATCGCTCTCCTGTCGCTGTTACACAGGTACATCTAACAAGAAACTGTCACATCACATTAATCCTATCTAATTGGCTTCACATTATGTTGTTATCTTTGTACATTAACTACCCCCACCCTAGGCCTCATTCTTGGCTTTGTCATTACAACATATTGTTATCTTTATACATTAACTCCCCCCACCCTCACTCTTGCAATTGGTTTTGTCATTACAACACATTGTTATCTTTGTACATTAACTACCCCCACCCTCATTCTTGGCTTTGTCATTACAACATATTGTTATATTTGTACATTAACTACCCCCACCCTCATTCTTGGCTTTGTCATTACAACACATTGTTATCTTTGTACATTAACTACCCCCACCCTCACTCTTGGTTTTGTCATTACAACATATTGTTATCTTTGTACATTAATACTACTTAATTGGCTTCGTAATTATAGTGTTATCTTTGTACATTCTCCCACCTTTCGTTTAGTAAACATGTTTTCATCTATATATATTCACACTATGCACTCAGCATCCAACTTCTAAATGCCTTTCAAGACCTTCATGTCACATCAATTAAATTTCTTCAATAATTGGCCGCCACTGAAGATTAGCACAAATCGATTTGCAACAATATTCAAACATAAACAGATCTTAATAGGTACGTGAAAACAGCCCAAGGCAATGATAACCAGATTGTTTCCGTTCCAGAAACATATTACTAAAAACGGGAATACACATTGGCTTGTGAAGGCCTGCAAGGATCCTCATATCGTTTGTTCCCTATACATGTCACATTTACGATGCCGAATCTTGTTATGACATAATGTCAATAATATTATATTCAAATTTAAAACTATTTTCAAGTCAGTGACGTAACATACAACATATATTAACCGAGGGGTTAATATTCTTTTGCAATGATATTTTCTATTTACAGCGATGTCTGTTTACCGACTGACATTCACATCGGGAACATTTAAAGCTGCCTGTTTTCCATCTATATTTGCATATATATCGGAACGTGATACCTAGTTTACCAGATTGGTTTATGCCATCAAAAACACTGACGTGATGAAAGAAGTGCGCCTGTCCACTGGTAAATTCAAAACGCTGCCAATGATGTAGCTTCAGACAATTATCAGCATAGACATCGAATGTATACTGACCCAGACTTCATTGCGATTAAAAGGCAACATAGAGATAGAAGTAATGGGAATAGATCACAGAAAATAATTGATGACACGTTGAATGGTTAGTGAGGTCCTGCTCCAAAAAACAGGTTCGCTGCAAACAACCACCATGAGTAACTGTTGGACTGTCTCTTCTAAAGTTGCGTATAGATTCAAGAAGAGACCTTGGTTTTTTGTCGCACGTACAAATACAAGTAGAACGTGTCCAAATTTAACAAAGAACTTGCATGATATTTTCCATTCCACAAAAGGGAGACAACTGGAGTTTTCTGGGTCAAACTATGTCGCATTGTCAACCCATCTAAATCGTGTCAAAATGGTTGAGATGACGCGACAATGTCCCTTCTAAAATTCCGCGTGTGCATTTATCAGGGAGAGTTTCTGTGTCATTTATCGATCGTGAGACTGGCAGAATGGACACTCAATCTCCAAATACTTAAACAGATTAACCATGCATTATACACGAATATCATTTAAAACTACAGCCAGTGAGATGATTAATGGAACCAGTGTTGCAGGTAGAGCAAGATAAAGCCTTTAAAAAGTCTATCAATCCATGACAATTAAAGCAATCAGCAAGATTTAAATATTCCCTGACAACATGAAATGTAACAAGGCCAGGGGATGAAAACAATTCGATTGCTGTATTCATAGTCATGTGAAGATTTGGTTATAACTTGTGTAACAGCAAACGAGTCATATATACTCTTAACAATTGTAGCAAATCCTGTTTCGGGCTCTGAAACTAAATTAATTCAGGGTCACAAAGTAGGTTTCGTACTAGGAAGAGAAAACTAAATATTTTGAAACTTTAGTCTCACTAGTAATAACATGTTTATTCGGTTTGATAGGTTAGTGACGTATATACCCAAATTAGTACCCACACAATTGTGGGGGTGGGTTGGGGTGTTTCTTTTCATTCCTACACATGGTATTGTCGTAATTGACATATAGGCAGGTGGAACATGGTCTTGGAAACCGATGTGAACAATTTGGTTATTATGAGTTAAAAAAAACAACCACGTACAGCTGGGCATTCGAATGCAAGCACACAAATTAGAACAGCAAGCATCACAATTGCAAGTTTAATGGTGGTATACCCGACTCATATTTCAGCAACGTGAGCTTGTCACGAGGCTTAATGGTGGCGTTGCAGTAATTGCACGAGCCTTGGGCTGTAGTTGTCAAACAATACTCGGTCTGAGGACGACCAGTGTCAAGTAGGCAGATCTCTCAATACCAGGAATGCCGAGCTTTATCACTGCAACCTATACGAGCAGATAGCTGTTTATAGGTGTCAGGACATACCATCAGGAAGCAACAGCGCACCGCTGCTACCTGAGCTGGACGACCATACACAGGGATGGGTCCGTGGACATGACAGATTCGACCAGAGGCGATGGAAGAGTGTGGTCTGCAGGGACAGTTATTGACTTCTTATGGTTACCAGTGTGAGTTCGTGTTGTGGGTCGTGGAACGTCATGCATTAATTTTCCAATAATTTTACAATGAAATCCGAAATCCACTCTCCATGTATAATGTTACCTGATAATAGCAGGTGTATTTAATAAGGCGTACACTTAGTCTCCTTCCATTGTGGAATTCATTATTAACTAGTGTCTTTAAGTTCTTTAATTTGGTAGGATATGCCATAAGTGAATGATTCACTACTGTGCAAACTGCGAAGTTACTGACTTCCTTTCAAAGAATCAGTCTCAAGATAGGAAGGGTAAGGACTTCATGTACAAAACGTTTGAGGGTAAAACTGCAATAAGTAAAAAACATTTTCTACCACGATCGAATTAAAGCCCCTTACTTATAATGAAAGTTTTCCGTTGGCAGTTTGAAATGCTAATTTTATTATACGAGGCGCTAGGCAATCATAAACACGCATATGGCCTTAATCAACAGAAGTGAAGCCAAATTCCATGTCTTTAATATTTCAGCGGAAATGTGTTCAACACGTGCCAAGAATAATAATGGCTCGCTTTCGAAAACTATGTTTGTTAATGATCTCATTTCCGAACACGGAACCAATTCACAAACACATTTACCTTTTAGAAAGTGATCAAATGTAACAAATGTTATATTTGGGATTGCAGTTTTAGTAAAGGACCAAATAATCTTTTTCGGATTGAAACCATTCCTGTATTCGAACCCTCACTCTCAGTGTTGGGCTCGTAATCGCAAGCACACAAAGCCTTTGTGTACCTCTCTGACAAGTGTAAATTGGTACCATTCCCATGTCGAAAGCTATGAATACACAATGCCTTTAGAAAGTTGTCAAATGAACTGATTCTATATTGGGCTGCAAATTGTAATCCCAGGAATAAGAGTTGCTGAATTCGCAAACATTTCAAACAAGTGGGTAACAATTTATCAAGTTGAGAAAAACCTTAGATGACTGTTAAAGTAAAGAAACTGATTTTAATGTCACCTTGAACAGAATGTTAGCAGTTCACGGCGCGTCAGATTGCTGTAAGAGGAAACCTTTACGTGACGCGGGTAACAGAGATCCGGGAAACATGGCTGAGTCTGCATAGCCTTGTCGGTCAATTCCGCCAGGCAAAGATGGAAGGCAGCTCGAGTTCCGTTTGTTCAGTATCATACGTCGGCGTTGAATAATGATTCCCTCTCTTCAGATCTGCTGACCTAAATATGTCAGGGCTGTTCAAAGGACGGTTCGTCAAATACTACTCGTTTACTGAAGCTGTATGTCACGATGGTTTCGTAACCAGACACATTTTCCCATCTTACAGATGTATATCCTGATTTTGAAGTTGTTCATGCTTAGCCGATTTACAGAATTACATACATGTATACGTTCCGTAAGTGATACATAGGACGTATAGTTATTTATATAACAATGTCATTGTCCATGACATTACTGAAGGACAAAGTATGCACGAATTAAAAACGATATCGATGTTTAGACATGACAAAATAAAGAAATGAGGCACATTATTATTTTATCTACGAAACATTCTACTATCTATTTTCTCCCCAACAATAATTAACATTAGACATGTATTGTTAGCATGGACCACATGACACACTGTGCTACTCATCACAAAGTAGTAACTCTACATTTTCTCGCTCATATGAAGTCTACATTACAATTAGCACCACGTAAGGATTTTATTATAAATCACTACGGTACACTGGTGAATCCAGTCGTTCGCAAAAACGGTAGTGTATCCTGTCCCACCAGTGGCCTCGTCACAAACACATGAAAAAGCAAGGCAATTGTTCACCTCGAAAAGAACAGGAACAAATATGATACAAGTTAATTAGGAAACGTCCCATTTGGAAAGGTCCTTCACATGTCTTCGATAAAACGCATTGAAAGCTTTAATAGTGGTCTTGAAAGTTGAACCTTGTCAAACTCTTTTAATAGGGTCTTGAGCGCAGATTTTTGTCATTCGTAATCTTAGTGCATAAATATGAAACATAAGTGTCAGTTTCACTCCGCTTTGGTAAATTAGGAGAAGGGAACTGGCTGACCAGTACTGAAAACAGTACAAGACTATCGATGAACATCTTGACGAATTTCCCCTTTTTTCATTTTACCAGTCCCGTCAGAAATTCTGCATATCGTGAGTTCATATAGCTTCACAAGGATACATGTTTTAATTCTGTTCATGATATATATTCCAACAAATTGGTTAATGGTTATTCTGAAACTTGTTATTTTCATTTAAACATTTTATCAGAATTGTTTTAATATACATCTTTATTTACTCATTTTGTACAATCGTAGGGTTTATTATTTTAACAGTAACTTCAGTTGCAAATCTAATGCTACCTTCTCTTGCTTTCATCACGAATCTTGTTAAGGTCAAAGAACTATAAATATCGTGTTTCAATATACACGAGAACAGGAAATTGATGCCATTGAAGTAATCTATTTCTCAGTATGCCTCCCCATATGCATTCCAAAATTGTCATCTTTATCGTGTGGTTTTCTTTGATTTCTTATTCCAAACGACCGACGTATATATACGATTATAAAAGTAGGGAACATTCCGTTTTAGGGTTATACCTTTTAAGAGTTTGTATGATTGTATATGGATTTAGAAAGTGATTACTCCATTCACAAAGTGTTATGAAGTTGGTGCAAACACGCCACCACGTTTTTCATGATGTGCAAGTGAAGATGGCCGTGCTAAAATTCGAAATTTACGGTGTGTTGTGTACACTTCTGTGAAATGTTTTTGTTTTGGGGTGTTTTTTGTTTTTACATGCGGTGTCTGTCACTTTATTTCGGAACAAGACAGAACATTGTGGCACGAGCTCTTAACGTTTCACAGTAATTAGCAGATTACAATCACGATATCGACAGACAAATATGGTTGACCAAGAGCTTTTCATCACAACGACTGTGTTACAAAACCGTCAAATTGGAGATGAGCTTCACAGAGCTACAGGTGTTAGGGTGAGTGGACAGACAATTCGTTGAAACCTACATGTCCACGTGTTTTCCCACGATCGATGTTACTGCAAGACGTCGTTGGTGTCAGGACGTTATGTTTTCGAATGAATGAAGGTTCAATTTCGACTTTCTTGACAGGCACCACACAGTGTTGCGTGGGCGGAAGGAGCGTTTGGGTGCCGTTAACGTTAGACAGAAGGATAGTTTTGGGGATGGTTCAGTAACGGTTGGGGTTGGGTGGCTGTAACTGGCAGAACACATTTACATGCTATCCAGGGACGTGTCACTGGGCAGTACTACCGTGACAACATCCAGGAGGTATGCTTGGTGTCATTTGCGCGCCGACATGGACGACATACATGTATATAATATCAACAGTTGTGACGCCTCTTTATAGAATATCCCCCTACTTCTTTTTATAGTATATGCAAAAGATGTTGTTGAAAAATATATTACACAGACTCCGTCAATATGATAATAATGATCTATCTATTCATAAGAACAGTTTTCTTATATTTGAAAATTTTCCGGACTCCACCAAAATAGTTCTTTAAGAAACTATCATTAAAATTTTGACAAAGTTCACTATTTGTTACGAGGGAGGAGTGCAGAGAAAGGGACAGCCAGGTGTGCGAGAAAGGATGGAGACGGAACCGCACAGGCTAATGAATCAATAACTTGGTGGGCACTTGTGCACGTGCTTCTCTAACACCTGGCTGTCCCTTTCTCTGCACTCCTCCCTCGTAACAAATAGTGAACTGTGTCAAAATTTTAATGATAGATTCTTAAAGAACGTTTTTGGTGGAGTCCGGAAAATTTTCAAATATAAGAAAGCTGTTGGGTATTAGTAAATGATAAACATGTGTACTATTTATATTTATGTGGCAATTTTGTACAATGATACAATTTGCAATTCATGGGTCTGTTTCTGACTGAAACGGACTGTACATGTTTGTCCTTTACATACAAAACATCACTACTGCAACAGTCAAGCACTACATACAATGGATATATAACAGAAAGAAAGGTTCAGAATATCAAACTTTTTATACAAAACGTCACTACTGCAACAGTCATACACTACATACAATGGATATATAACAGAAAGAAAGGTTCAGAATACCAAACTATACATACAAAACATCACTACTGCAACAGCCATACACTACATACAATGGATATATAACAGAAAGAAAGGTTCAGAATACCAAACTTTTTATACAAAACATCACTACTGCAACAGTCAAGCACTGCATACAATGGATATATAACAGAAAGAAAGGTTCAGAATATCAAACTTTACATACAAAACATCACTACTGCAACAGTCAAGCACTACATACAATGGATATATAACAGAAAGAAAGGTTCAGTATACCAAACTTTACATACAAAACATCACTACTGCAACAGTCAAGCACTACATACAATGGATATATAACAGAAAGAAAGGTTCAGAATACCAAACTTTACATACAAAACATCACTACTGCAACAGTCAAGCACTACATACAATGGATATATAACAGAAAGAAAGGTTCAGAATACAAACATTTACATACACAACATTACTACTGCAACAGTCATAGACTACAGGCACTAAATATCATATACAACTGCCAAACATGGTGTTTAGGTGACTTTAACAAATATGAATATACAAGAGTATATGACTTCCAAGCCTCGCTATATGTCAATTGTATACGGATTGAATAAATGTGTCTTGAAGTTTAGTTTTGGCTTTCGTTTAATTCTTTTACATCAAAGTAGATTTCATTTGAAAGAAAGGGACAGCTTAAGGTACTGCTGAGGTGCAGTGACTAATTCTATACATTATACTCCGAGCTAATTTCTATATTTGTATTCCCTAATAAAAGCACCTTAATCTCCAACACACGCGGTAATCCATACAAGTAGGAATCCATGTGAACACAATAAGGTTCGTGCAGCTGATGCATAGGTTCCATATCCACATAAGCACATCAAAGGCTTTGCTGAGAGCAATGTCATTGTGCATTTCCGTAACTTGAGGGCAGTATATTTTATACAACGACAAAGGACATTTATCTTTAAAGGGTGTCAGCCACATTCGTCATATACAGTTATATTAAATATGAAAATAAAGTAGTGTTTATTATGTTTTCCACATAAAACAGCAGATTTTTTCAGCTCAGTTGGCGAGACAGCCTCAGGTGTACAGATCATAAAGAACTGTGCATTCATAGGTCATAAAGACCAAACAGAATGGACAATCAAGACGTGACCTTGTGGCCTTGAGCAATATCCACCGGTGAATCATGCTGGAGCCATGGCCGAGATTGATCTGTATTATTTTCTAATGATGTATAAAGGTTCCCTTTTTAGTTGACATTTTACCTTCTCATGTATGTAATGAATTGTAGACTGGCTTGATATAGGTGTTAGCATCTACACCGAAACGTCGCATCTATTGCAACAAGGTGAGGAGAGGTGAAATGAAATGGGGTTTAACGTCGTACTTTAGAATATTTCGCTCATGTGACAACGTGCATGCGTGTGTATGTGTGCCTGCTTGTACTAGCCCAGACTTAAGCTGGTTTTATAGTGCTACCTCACTGAGATACCATGCCGCAGTGAAGCATGAACAACCTACTCTTATACTGCCATTATACTGACTCTGAGCAGACCAGTCCTTGTTGCACCCAATAATTTCGAGGGCCAGACAGGGACCAGCAAGTACCATATTTTAACGTCTTTTGGTATGATACGGCCTTCCACGAATCCGCGACCTTCTGCTCTCCCTATTGCAATAAAGAAGTTGAATTTCCATAAAATGTGTTCCTCTTTATCTTGACCATATAGTGACAATATCATATCCTCCGGTCTTCATATACCAACATGTACTTGTGTCTGTGTTCACACGGGTGTGATCCTTGGTTTTACCGCTAAAGTATCTTTTTGAAACATCCAGGAAATAATTATCAATCAGATAATAGGCAGTAACTTTTTCCAGTGTTGGAAATCGTTCGGTTAACTTTGTCGGTGTATCTACAGCTGCGTTAAATGGAATGTGTGGTAAACTATGTTTATAACGAACTGACGGATGTAACGAACTGATTTTGCCCCGGCCACTTTCCTACCAAATGTTTGAAGGGCATTGAGAAGTAGAACGCATACGAAAAGCAAGATTAATGGATGTCAACTTATTTTTCGTGAATAACACGATCTATTCACAATAAAGAAGCTGACATCCATAAATCTTGCTTTTCTTACTTTCCGCATGTTATAATCGAAATGCGTGTGACGAACTACCGTCATAACGAACTGAACTAAGGGTCTCTTTGAGTTCGTTAGAACCGTACTTCGTAACACAGGCATGGATTCCCACACGTTGGCATTCCACAGAACACACACCATATCTGTCATAGTTAGGTTCTTGTGTGAAATGCATTTCCTGAAATGCAGTCAACGTTTATTCAAGTACGAACAGTATTACCATTACCTCGGTAAAACATGATGTGGAGATTGCTATCTGTTTTATCAACATCCAAACAATGTCTTTAGCTCCACCAGCACTCATTTGACCTGACTGTGAGGATGACAGTTGTACCATCACCTCGTTGTGATCGGTCCCAGTGTGCGTTACATTGCCTGACAGAGATGTATGTGATAGTTCTACAAGTTGACACAGCCTGACCTTCGCCCTACAGTCGTAAATACACGTGGTTCGTACTAATCTAGAATATTACTAATCTGTTCAGACCACACTAATCAAGAAGAGCGAGAAGCACTGCAAATTCGTATTTTTTCAAGCTGAGGGTCTATTTCTGGAAGCCGAGAAGAGAATCTGATTTTGAAAGCAGCGTGATATATAGACTGAGCCAGTCAGTTGCAGTAGTTGACAAATCATCCCTTGAACTGACCTGACATGTTCCCTGAAATTGGCTTAAACCAGACGCTGAGCCTAAAGGTCAGCTTTGGAGTATGAAGACTCATTACACAACAGTGGGCATGATACTGACTTGAGCCAACAATCCAGATTACTTCAGTTTGACACTGCAGAGCGGAATGGAGAGGAACATGATACCACAACAAATTGATTATTTGTTTTTCAGATCCTTTATATAAAGTAAAAAAGACGAGGAAGTAAATAATGTTTAGTGGTTTCTTTCTGTTGTTTGTTTTTGTTTTGTATTTTTTCTGTTTTGCTTGTTTGTTTGTTTTTCGTGGAACATGGTTCAAAAACTCATAAATTAGCTTTCGTCCAGCTTGAAACTTCTCTTTCTTTTCCAAATATGCCTGCTACATATACAAAGTGAATGAACATGCACAATCTTGACAGGTGTTAGACACGGATACCTGTCTCCTTCTCCACTCACTCACTCACTCACTCAGTCCTTCGTGATCACTTGTTTGATACACAATAAAGACCTCCCTGGAATGTAGATCAGACAACATACTTGACTTTCCCTTCTTGTGATCAGTTTTGTAGGCGATAATTTTTTGATGATGGATAAAGTACTTGGGTGATTAGCTTTCAATACTTTAGTGTATGAGGGGATGTTCGATGTTCTATGAGGTTGGTCTTTTTGTTTTCAGTATTCTTTGATAACCATTCTTTGTTCAAAATATGTAATATGTATTGGTTACATACAAGTTCCTGTATCAAAAGCATTCCATTGTCGAACAAACTGTGGTTCATGTGCAACACTGAATATAGAATATAGGATTTACTTGAAATGAACTAATTATTTGAGAGTTAAACTGTGTAAAGTGTGAGGGTTACAGGAACGTTATTTGGGTGTAAGTGTTTCATGGTATTTAGAAATGTTTGTGTTTAACCAGTAAACCATTGTACTGCTAAACAATACAGAATCGATACGGAAACCTTTCTGAGATAGGTCGTAAATATCCTCTGAAACAGGCTATAAGCATGTTTTCAGTGGTCTGGAAGATGAATGTGAGTTCAATAATGTATGTAACGTCAGTGCAACAGAACACACGGTGTTGACTACCGTAAGACACTGATGTGAAACGTATATGAACGGTTCACTGAAAATTAGTGATAATATCAGGTGTTCGCAAAATCACATGCATGAGATCGTTCTTATTATTTTCAGTTTAGAAGATAGGTAACACATGTTATATTTGGATTACACTTTCTCAGTAAAGAACAGATTCCGGTAGTATTTTGTGTGCTGGCGGTTAAGTGACTCTGAGAGTGTGGGTTCGAATCCCGGATGGTGCTCCAACCCCCAAATAGTACTTAGAATCTGTACTTTACAGAGAAAGTGTAATCCCAAAAATAATATGTGTTACATTTGACCATTTTCTAAATGGCATTGTGTTTTCACATAAGATAGGAGGTTCTGATTTCTGTTGTTTTTGGTGATGTTTTCGTTGTACAAATCTCAGTAACAACTAAACCGTTCAGGTGTCTTTTCTTGTACCAACTCTACCGGTATGGCATTCGCAACTAATGATATCCGTCTTTGGTATCAATATCTTCTGTCTTTAGTCGTCTTGGCCGTACTTACAACATGGGGATAAATAAATCCTAGCATCCTTCTTAAACCCAGGAACCACATGGGAGGACTACAGCTACATGACGTAAATGAGATGTCAGTGATATTCATAAACGATCAACAGCATCATTAAAGCAGGGGATTCCAGGTTTCAGTTCTTCTTAAGCTGCATGACAAGTTTCATCAGCAAAGTGAACACTCTTAGTTATCACAATCATGTCTTCATAAACTTCACCACACAACACAATATGTAATTCTTCTTAAAGGATAATGGGCATTTAATAGCTTTCCTTTGTGAAATCCTCTTCTTCCTCTACTAAGAGCATGGTAACAAAGCCTACTTGTTAACACCAGGAACCACCTGGGAGAAGTACAGAAGCATCTCAGAGAGGCTATTAACTAGGCTAGTAATATTGATCTCAGAGTAGATTGGTAACAGTTTGCCGAGATGAGAAAGATTATAATATTCCTAGATTAATAAGAAAATGCCAAGGGATTAGTCTGTTGGGATATTTCATTGATCCGATCATTACATTTTAAGGCGTCGGGGCTGACATCAAATGGTTTCTGTCGCTTTGAACCTGATAAAACCCAAACATTTGTTCTCCGACCTAGTTTCCACAACTGTGAGTATGTGTCCTGATGACTGCTCGTCATTGCAGCACATATAGCTGCTGGCTGTCTTACCGTCATACTCAGGTATTCCCGTGTCACCTTATGGTCAACCACAGCAGTTTCTCCGTCATGGCTGAACAGCTGAACAATACAAACACACTCTCTCTGCATGATTGTAACTATACCAGGGGAATTCAATTTTGAACTTACTTTACGTCTGAAAAGCGTCCCATTAGTCGAGTAAATGTGTTATCAGAAACTGAAATTTGAATTGTCCTGATAACAATGAAGTGAAGAAGGGCTCAGAGTAAGTTAGTTAGTATCCTGGTTGAGGAAAGCACATACAAATTTCACTTCAGAAATTTTTGATGCATGTTAGCACAGTGCTAGCTTTTAACCATATCAAGTGAGTGAGTGAAGTTAGTTTTACGCCGCACTCAGCAATAGTCCAGCTATATGGCGGCCGTCTGTAAATAATCGAGTCTGGACCAGACAATCCAGTGATCAACAGCATGAGCATCGACCTGCGCAAGTGGGAACCGATGACATGTGTCAACCAAGCCAAGCGAGCCTGACCACCCGATCCAGTTAGTCGCCTCTTAGGACAAGCATGGGTTACTGAAGATTCATTCTAACCCGGACCTTCACGGGTCAACCATATCAAAATTATGACACTGAATGACTGCTGTGACACTGAAGTAGACAGCAGGGCTGTCGACATTCTATATATGTCGACTCCACTGGTACATGTTCTGATATCGAAATTTCCAAAGTCAAACATCAGAAGCCTCAAGGATAACAATTCTGAGGGTCAGTGTTGATATCAGTTGTAAATACACCCAATCAATTACGCGTTGTCAAACCATCATCTGAGTGTATCAAGGAACCCACGTGGAAATATTCGGACAATGTCGGTGATACGGGGAGCCAATACATAACCAACAAGGGGAAGTAAGCGTAGGCTCGGGCCTTCAACCGAATAGAGACTCCGTGATTGCTATCCGTGTCAACTTCAGTTTGTTGTATGGGAATAATTGGATGGTTTGTCAGATCAGTTCTTTAAAGGAATCGTTTGGTTTCATGCGCCTCTTTCGTCTCCGCCTACCTGCGTTCTGTTACTGATCCTTAACTCTCCAGTCTATTGATTCCGTGATACCTGAACTGACATGGTGACCGTGGACCATGGTTATGAAAAACGGATGTATACTCATCAGTGCTTAGAAATGAGTGAGAATACCTTCACGCCGCCTTTGGCAATATTCCAGCAATATCACGGTTGATGAATGTTTGTAAACATTTACTTTTATTCTGTGTCTCTTTGTCAGTAGATTAACCTTATATGAAGAAACTGTTTTGGAACATATCTAATCTCTAAGATCAGAGTCGCTTCTGATAAACTGCAAGCCATACTGTAATCGATATCGATTGTGATAAAGTTCACATATATGTAATAAGCTACAGCTTGATGTATAACCTGAATTAAGATTTTGTACTTTGACTGAATTTTAACATTCTAATGTAGATCTAATGTAGATCTGTTATTGATACTGTTGATCAAAGATGATCAAAGATGATCAAAGAAATTCAGTATACATATTTAGCAGGAGTACATTCCCTGTAATGTTTGTCCTATATTGGACAAACATTACAGGGAAGGTACTCCTCCTAAATATGTATACTGAATCTTTTTGATCATCAGTATGAATAGCAGATAAGAACAAGTAGGATCTTCTCGCGGGTCAGGGATCACAGTACATTCACCGAGGGCAGGGGATTTCCTGAAAATCTGCAATAAAATGTTAAAATTTCAAGTCAAAGTACAAAATCCTTATTCAGGTTATACCATCAAGTGAGTGAGTGAGTTTGGTTTTACGCCGCTGTTAGCAATATTCCAGCAATATCTCGGCGGGGGGACACCAGAAATGGGCTTCACACATTGTACCAATGTGGGGGATCGAACCCGAATCTTCGGTGTGACGAACGAAAGCTTTAACCACTGGGCTACCCCACCGCCATCATGCTGTAGCCTACACTGAACATGATGATAACTATATGTGGTCATCGGGAACACGGAATGCTAACAATACATATTCAATCATATAAGGTATATAGATGTATAAATGGAGAGAAAAGGGAAAGTCAACACATCATCAGTTATGTTACAACAGCGTTACATTCTTAGACAAAAACAGCTTTCCTCCTTCGATTCCGCTGTGCTTGGTGAAAATCTATCTCGAGGCTGACACCAGAGGGTGAAGGGTGTTGACTCAGTGTCTGATGAGGGAGAAAAAACGAAACGACTTCCCCACTTCAATCCACTTTTGTGTACAGCACATTTGTTTTTAGCATTCCTTTTACACCTATATTGACTTTAGAGTTTTTTATAACTGTTTCGTAAGAATATTGGAGAATACATCTTCAACCTGAACTTATTTTCTATCCAATAAATGTTTTGCAACATCATATTGGTTTCTATCCCAAATTTCAAACACAAATAATGCATTGACAACTATTGTCGATGATTTATTGACCTCCGAGTTAACATGGCTTGTCTGCACTTTTCCACGATCTCATTGCTATCAAAATAGCTTCATAAAACTGTTTCACTCTTGGCACTTGCGGCGGTGGGGTAGCCGAGTGGTTAAAGCGTTCGCTCGTAACGCCAAATACCCGGGTTCGATTCCACACATGGGTACAATGTGTGAAGCCCATTTCTGGTTTCCCCCGCCGGGATATTGCTGGAACATTGCTAAAAGCGGTGTAAAACTAAACTCACTCACTCTTGGCACTTACGATAACCTGGAATTCAAGATACAGTAAACAAATATTAAAGATGCTACGAGTACGTTTTCCAGTACAGGTCTTTACACTGCAACTAGTTTCCTGCGTGGAACGGAGACTGTCTCTGTGTAATTGTGATTAACTATGTCTCTTACTATTTCCAGCTCAAGACATTCTACTTCAGTCGAGCTGAGCTGACTATGAATGACCGTGCGTCGAGTGAATCGTGCCCGTTCCCCAATCCGAGCTCCCCTCAGCATGATTTCATTCGTTCAACTGGCATGTCACTGTGTGTTTGTTGTTTAAAGCGGCACCAAGTAATATTCAAACGGCTGTAAATAATCGAATCTGGACCAGATGATTAATAGAAAACCTTCAACATGTTGAGCGTAGAGACGTTTTATCAGCATATTTGATAGGCCTCAATTGAAAAATGTAATTGGATTACGCCCGTCATCCGGACGGACCTATTTCAGTGAGTGACTTTGATTTAACCCTGCTCTGAATAGCATTTCAAGTCTGCTTGATGTAAGAGGAAAGCGCGAATTGATGCCGACATTGATGACTTCGGCTGAACCCAAGAGTATGACAAGGCTAAATATCAGACAGAACCGGAATTGAAAACTACGATCCCACATTTTTGGTCCATTAACGGGGAGGAGTTTGCGATGGGAATTGCGCTGCCTTTGACGACTGGTTGATCTGTTCATGTGGCAGTAAGGTTTCACCTTGTGCCACTATAATAATGATGAGTACCACAGTCAGTTTTAATTAGTAACGTTAACGTTTGACCATTATCTGCTTTCATGGCAGGCATGATCCTAGTGTCTTCGTCAGTAATGCTTGAGGTTGTGATACCGTATGCTGATTCTTTCAATGGCAGACCCGTGAAGATCCGGGTTAGAATTGATCTTCAGTAACCCTAGCTAGTCTTAAGAAGCGACTACCGGGATCGGGTGGTCAGGCTCGCTGACTTGGTTGACACATGTCATCGTATCCCACTTGCGTAGATCGATGCTCATGATGTTGACCACTAGATGTCTGGTCCAGACTCGGTTATTTACAGACCGCCGCCATATTGTTGGAATATTGCTGATACGACCTTAAACTAAACTCACTCAATGGCAAACACAGTCACAGTGTACCACAGCCATTCGTCACTAGTAACATTTGAGGTTGTGATATATGATGATCCCTTTCATAGTATACATGGTCACAGTGTACCACAGCTTGCGTCATTAGTAACATTTGAGGTTGTGATACCATATGCTGATCCCTTTCATAGTATACAGTCACAGTGTACCACAGCCATTCGTCATTAGTAACATTTGAGCTTGTGATATATGCTGATTCCTTTCATAGTATACATGGTCACAGTGTACCACAGCCATTCGTCATTAGTAGCATTTGAGGTTGTGATACCATATGCCGATCCCTTTCATAGTATACATGGTCACAGTGTACCACAGCTTGCGTCATTAGTAACATTTGAGCTTGTGATATATGCTGATTCCTTTCATAGTATACATGGTCACAGTGTACCACAGCTTGTCGTGGTTATAGTCCGTTTGGCTCAAAAGCAGACCGATGAATTGCAAACTCGAAAACTACTAAACATATCATAATCATTGAAACACTGATCATAATCAAAACATCAGATCAACTCTGTGATTTTTAACAAACTATCATTAAAATTTTGACACAGTTCACTATTTGTTACGAGGGAGGGGTGCAAAGAGAGGAACAGCCAGGTGTGCTAGAAAGGATGGAGACAGAACAGCACACGTGCCACACGTGCATCTCGCTTTTCGCGCTGTTCCTTTAGTTGCCAATGTGCCCTTGTAACAAACTTGGAAAACGCACAAATAAACGATGAGTTTCTTAAACAACTTTTCTATTTTTGTGACACAAATTATGCAATTTTTTCTAGAGTTGATCTGTTGTTTTTATTGCAGTCCGCGTTGGTTTGATCCTTTTATGTCTTTGTTTTTGTCTTAGATTGCAATTCATCGGTATCATTTGTTTCAAACGGACTGTAAATGATTCAACAACTTTGTCGGGACTTGTGCACGTGCTCCACGTACACCTGGCTGTTCCTCTCTTTGCACTCCTCCCTCGTAACAAATAGTGAACTTTGTCAAAAATGAAATCCCTTTCATAGTATACATGGTCACAGTGTACCACAGCCAATTACTTAATAAGAAGGAACACTGACAATGTATTGATCTTTTATTTATTTATATGAAAAACAGCTCATGCATTGTTCCATTCTCTCAAGCACATTTTTCACAACCACCAGTTTTCAATATTACATACAAAAGATACTGCAAACAAAACACTACTATGGGTTATTCTAGACAAAAAAAAGGTAATTATCTATGAAAATATATCTGTCTCCAGTCCATACTGTATTCTGACTACTTCATATTAATACTCCTAGGCTGTTGTATTTCAAAGGAAGCTTTGTCCTGGGAATGGAATGCTGATTTGTTTTATGGAATCATATTTGATACTTTATTGACAAAGACTGGATAGGACAGATGATCATCATATTGCACTAATTAGGAACATGGAATTACCTTGCTAATGACATATTCATGATGATATATTCACTATAACAATACAGAAATGGTTATGTATCTTTGCCATTTTAAAATACATTTTACTGCATTGCTTTTTATGGTATGAGAAAGTTGTATCTAAAAATACATTGTCTCGTTGATTTATATCATGCATTATGGTCTATTGTTTAAGTAAGGTGTGCATGTTTAGAAAATATCATAAACGTAAAATCTGTTTAAGAAATATATTGGATAAGAAAAATGACATGTAGCCATACTGATACAAACATAAGTATGTGCTAGAATAGGCATAAAGAACAGGTCTCCAGTTCTTTCTTAATTACAAATGACTAACAATTAAGAAGATAAAACATATTCATTAACTTTTTTTAAGGTATGGTCCAAATATAAAAAGTGTTTCCAAAACTTAAAAATGTACAGTATTAATGGTAAATGAACAGTTCCTTGTGCACAACCGTATCTTGGAAATGCTGAGTCAGTTAAAGGTAATGCTGCATCAGAATTGTTTCAGCTATACAGAAACAAGAAATAATGAACTTAGTGATATGTTATACATGTACAACATATCTGCCATATTTAGTTCTGTAACACATCGGTAACCATTACCAGACTGTTAACAAGCATCTGTATGTGAAGGAGAAAAAGACAATATAATGGTAAGGATCATTGAAGGTACATTTACATTTGAGAAAGATATCAATGACGAAATTCTAATAGAAAGAAGAGTAATAGAAAACACAGCTCCAGATAAATATATCTAAAACATGCTCAGTTGAGCATGTCATTCACTCAAGAAGTTCATATTTCATGACTGACTTCAATTGATACAAGTCTATTCATTTCATCATTTTCGTCAAGTTTGCATCTGACACCAGGAATGAAACCTGATCATTGTATTTGACAAGCACCCTAACCACTGTGCAATCACACAGCAACTCACATGATAACTGTTATCACGTCAGTCACATCACACAATCTAACCATCCATAACTACTGTCTTATGTACAGGGTTCATTTATTGTAAAAATATTGCTTGGAGCATAAAAATATTACTGTTTCTATCATGTCTCTGTCAATGAATCAATGACACAACATACATTATCACAAATAAAACAAAGTCATGAGAAAGAGGTAAAAAGACAGAGGAATTAAGAATCTAAATAATTTAACTAACAATATTTTGAACAGCAAATGTATTTAGTTCATGTACAATTTTTGAATGAAGACAAAAATTGTCATAATTGCTATTACATACAGGTGATTGGTGATTGGTGATAGTGATTGGATGGATATGAACAGTGAGAAGGAGAAACATTATCCTCACTTAAACTATCCTGTAGCAATGTGGTGAATTAAAATGTATACATAATAGTTTGGGTTGGCAATTGTTTGAAATTATTTATTCCTGTATTTCGAATAAACATCATCCTAAAAATGATAACATTTAGCAACCTGTCAATATTGAAGATCATTCTTCAGTGTCAAAGACATTTGGCATCACATAAAACTAAGGCCTGTATTTATTGCATGGTGCACTGATTGACTGAAGATAATCACTTAAAAGAATTCTTAATATATAATTGGTAAAATGATTACTTTTCAACTTATTGGCTCATTTTGTAGAGGTGTTAATTGTTGAAATAATAACATGATAGTATATGATTTCTTTCAACATTTGTGTCATTTGTTTAGTAGAACTAACTGTAAATGGTGGTTAACATCAGAAGACACGAGGGTGAGATTCTTTTTATCATCAAAAATCATTCTTCACTAGTTTTCAATGAAAAATGTAAATCTCTGAAGACTGTACTACCATTAGACTTGCAGTGCAGCGATGTCATAGCATTGTGATGTCATCAAGTTCATGACATCATAGCATTGTCAGGGCATTGTACAAAATCTACTGTCAAAACGATATCTCCTAGGAGATATCGTTTGATCTCACACAATCAATATCTCCTGTGGAACACAGTTTGGATGATAAACAGTTCTCTATATCATTACTTAGAAGTTTCCTAATTATACAGGTTTAATACCATTTATTGTTATATCACGGTGTGTCAGATTGATTGTGGAGGAACACCTTAAGTGATGCATGTCTTAGACATTTACCACTTTAGAGAAACCCACAAGCTTATGTATGATTCTGACAAACCTAGAAATAATCAGAGCCCTATGATTCAAACCCTCAATCACAGGCTTCTGGCAATAAGTCACTATCCAGGTGTTTAGGAAAACATTTTCCAATGAATATTTAATCTCATTGAGGTAACAACAACCATTTCACATTGGGAAACAAACCAACAACCCCTGTGAACTACAAATCAAGAACAATCAGGGAACATGATAAGAGTTATTGCAATACCATAACTCTTCTCAACAAACATTTAACACTATAGGTGTATCTGTGGTTACATTTGAGCAAAACACCATAATGGTTTTATCTTACAAGAATTGGACCCTGATATCATGTAGGTCAAAGGGAGACAACTCAAAGAAAACTTGCTACAGCATGGTCATTTCTGGGTATCCCTAACTAACCTTGGATCATTCCATTAAAATTAACTCTCATAATGATTACAGATTAATTTCATCTTGCAGACATGTAAAACAACTTTATAAATCATTTAGTACAAATATAGGACAAACATAAAGCTCATCTTTGGGGAGAATATTCTGATATTTAAAATTCACAATATGGGATACCCAAGAATAACCTCCCCTCCAACTGCACTGAGACATTTGCTTCTTTCTCTCATAGTATCACAGGTTGACTTGATACAAATCTTATGATTGTTGTGAGATCTAAAATGTTCAACATTGGTATTCTAAAATTAGTTATCTGAATCAAACTGCCATTGCCTATAAACCCATGGCAACCACTGTTCTATGTGCAATATGTATAAGTAAAAATAACAATGATACGAAAAACTAAAATCACAACCTTGATGAGTGACTCAATGGTTATTTACAAATGTGTATGAGATGTCATGTAGTCAGTGTACTGGAAACATGTATGTATGACTGTTCAGGACACACACATCCTCAGCTGTATCCTAGCAACACATCTCCCAGAAACTGTTTCCTGGCAACTTCCTTGGTCCTACTTTTGCAACATGAATTGGTCGGAATGATGATGTCCTCTGAATGGGTATACACAAAGATGGCTAGATATTTACAGGAGGCACAGATGGTTCATTATCTTGTATGGATTTGCATACACTTGTGAGAGTTAGTATCCACATGGCACGTGACATATACTCAAACAAATGCACTGGGATTGTGATGGCCACTGTGTCAGATTTCGTCTCTACACCAGGGTCTGAGATAATATTTGGAATTTCTTTTTTAATTTTGTAATTTGGTCTGTTATCTAAGACATGGTCTATTCATATCCTTCTTCATAGTGTTCATGTTTTTTCTCAGGTATCTTCCACACATCTTCCTCAAAACAGTGTCCATGTATCTTCTGAGATCTCACCCATGCATCCTCTAAGAGTCATTTGTGATGTCTCAGAATCTCTTGACAAGGTTTACAGGTGTTCAGTCCTCCTGTATGTTTCTGTCTTCATCAAGAGCACAGTGGTCTCATACATAAATAAAAACTCATTCACTTTTGATCATTTTTTGCCATTTGCTTGAAGGATTCAATTCCTAGAGAATCAATTCTAATGACTTCTTGTTCACTGTTCCCCTGAACATCTACAACAAACTCCCAGCTATCTTGTGACACAATCACACATGACTGAAATCTTCATCAATCCATTGAAGTGTGTACTTGACATAGCCATAGCACAAACACAGGCTCAGGCAGACACTACCGACACCTTCTCAGTAGCATGGCTGATCAACACATTATTTAGGACTGGCTTTGATCATTTGGCTTTGTGAAGCACACATCTACATATGTACACAAGTGTTCGATTAGATATGCTTTCATCATACAAATGAGGAGAATCCTGAGACAGGGGCACGAGACCCAGCCCGGTTGCTGACTAGGTCCCGGTCTCTGAGAACATGTCCACCTTGTAAACTGATGCCATAATGGCTGCTCTCTGCTTCACTGTCAGTATATGCATATGCATTGGAATTGGTAGGGTATTTCCAGGACTGCCGCACATCACTGTTGATGTAATGGGCACCACCAAACGGTGGAGGAGGAGGAGAAGATGGACTCTTCTCACTGTCATCAAACTCACTATCATCATCCGATGGCTTGAAAGGGAACACAGATTTTATCATTTCAAAACTACTGATAACATCTGCAAATGACTCCTTTTTACCCACCAAAAGAACAAACCCAACACACCTGCAAATTCACTTTCTTCAAAACTTTCAAACTTTAAAAACTGCAGTCCCCAGGTAATCATAAATGGCCTTTAAATTTAGAGTACTTACTTTGATATTTATTTGTGTCAACGTTCAAGTAATGTGTTATATCTTCAGAAACAGAATCCCTATTTCAATCTGGATAACAAAATACTCACTTCATCAGAATCCTCAAAGTCTGATGGCTTTTCTGTGATGCTGCTGCAATCATCATCAGGAAGAGGGGCCTTAGCAACAGCATCATCATCAGAGTACGTCACACTGGCAGGGCTAGGGCGTGGAGGCGATCTGGAACAATTGGACTTTTGTGCAATATCATCCATGGTGGTTCTCTGATTGATCATAGTTTATACCAGTTGAGAATTGATCATAGTTTATACCAGATGAGAACTGATCACAGTTTATACCAGTTGAGAATTGATCACAGTTTAGGGACCATTCATAATTTATGGCTAGGGGGGTGATGACCCATTTTTTCTTGATGTTTTTTGGGGGGGGGTGTGTTTCAGGTGTGGAAAGAGGGATGGGGGTCATTGACTTTGTACATGGTAGGGGGTTCCCACCATTGTACATGCTTCTCACATGCAGGAGGTAGCCATAAATTATCTTACTTTGTGACCAAATCATTATACTGGAGGAAGTTCCATACATAGGAAAGATTCTAGATCGAAAATTGTTGGTCAGGTGACACAAAATACTTTAATTCCTTACAAGTTAATTGGAATAAGCGCAATGCTAAGAGTAAGCGATTCCTATCTGTGTAAGGCCATTTCTGAACCCCTGCACTAGTGCGTTATGAGAAGAAATTCCCTGTGAAATTTTATCCACTTTATTGATTTTCGCAAAACGAGTAGAAAAGCGTAATTTTCACAGATTAAGGATAATGGCATGATTTAATGGTCAAAATCATAATAATTACACCCAATGAGTAAGGGTTGGCATCTCTGGTTGATCATAGTTTATACCAGTTTAGACAGTATTTCAGTTATATCCCAGTGTGTCAGCTTGATAAGGGGGAACATCCAAAGTGATGTAAATGTTAGATGAGTACCACCTTGGTTAAACATAGGGACAAACCTAGGAACATAACCAGGGCAAACAAGGATTCGATACCAGCACGGATTCTGGCACAACTAAGAAGGGACACAACTCTGTCACATGTGAATGCCTATATCATCCAAGGGGGTATATCTGTTTAATGTCAAAATATTACAGTCCAAATTATCAAAAACTTTCATAGAAATGTGTAACAAGTAGTAGCTATGGACATCAGGCCTTCACACTCACCTTGCATAGATATTCTTTGCAGAGCCATTTCTGAGGTGCATGCTGCGCCTTGACTGAGCCAGTTCCATGGAGGGGAAGCCTCCATCTTCCGGCTCTGCTGGTTCTGACATCACAGTGGTTGAGGTGGCAGAGCGCTTCATCTTCTCTGGAGACAGGACAAACATGTTGTAACATAAGCATCAAATGTCTGCAGGATATGTGACTAAAGTATTTCTGGTATATTTCTAATCAGATATATATTATACACATGAGAAAATATGAATTAGAATTAGAAATCTCTCACGCAAAGACCTAACCTTAAGACAAGGCACCTTACCACTATACTCATCCGCCCTGGTCAACTCACACCCATACTGTAACCTGATACCAATATTTGAGATCTCAAACCAACTCCGGTCCATTTTCCCTCATGTTTTCACCTTACACCCATACATGTCACCTTACACCCATACTGGTCACCGGAACCCCACATTACCATACTTGTCACCTTACACCCATACTGGTTGCCTTACACCCATACTGGTCACCTTACGACCATACTGATCACCGGAACCCCACATTACCATACTGATCACCTTACACCCATACTGGTCACCTTACACCCATACTGGTCACCTTACACCCATACTTGTCACCTTACACCCATACTGATCTCGGAACCCCACATTACCATACTGATCACCTTACACCCATACTGGTCACCTTACACCCATACTGGTCACCTTACACCCATACTGGTCACCATACACCCATACTGATCACCGGAACCCCACATCACCATACTGGTAACCTTACACCCATACTTGTCACCTTACACCCATACTGATCACCGAAACCCCACATTACCATACTGGTCACCTTACACTCATACTTGTCACCTTACACCCATACTTGTCACCATACACCCATACTGGTCACCGGAACCCCACATTACCATACTGGTCACCTTACACCCATACTTGTCACCTTACACCCATACTTGTCACCTTATACCCAAACTTGTCACCATACACCCATACTGGTCACCGGAACCCCACATTACCATACTGGTCATCTTACACTCATACTTGTCACCTTACACCCATACTTGTCACCATACACCCATACTGGTCACCGGAACCCCACATTACCATACTGGTCACCTTACACCCATACTTGTCACCTTACACCCATACTTGTCACCTTATACCCAAACTTGTCACCATACACCCATACTGATCACCGGAACCCCACATCACCATACTGGTAACCTTACACCCATACTTGTCACCTTACACCCATACTGATCACCGAAACCCCACATTACCATACTGGTCACCTTACACTCATACTTGTCACCTTACACCCATACTTGTCACCATACACCCATACTGGTCACCGGAACCCCACATTACCATACTGGTCACCTTACACCCATACTTGTCACCTTACACCCATACTTGTCACCTTATACCCAAACTTGTCACCATACACCCATACTGGTCACCGGAACCCCACATTACCATACTGGTCACCTTACACCCATACTTGTCACCTTACACCCATACTTGTCACCATACACCCATACTGGTCACCGGAACCCCACATTACCATACTGGTCACCTTACACCCATACTTGTCACCTTACACCCATACTTGTCACCTTATACCCAAACTTGTCACCATACACCCATACTGGTCACCGGAACCCCACATTACCATACTGGTCATCTTACACTCATACTTGTCACCTTACACCCATACTTGTCACCATACACCCATACTGGTCACCGGAACCCCACATTACCATACTGGTAACCTTACACCCATACTTGTCACCTTACACCCATACTGGTCACCTTACACCCATACTGGTCACCTTACACCCATACTGATCACCGAAACCCCACATTACCATACTGATCACCTTACACCCATACTGGTCACCTCACACCCATACTTGTCACCACACACCCATGCTGATCACCGAAACCCCACATTACCATACTGGTCACCTTACACCCATACTTGTCACCTTACACCCATACTTGTCACCTTATACCCATACTTGTCACCTTACACCCATACTGATCACCGGAACCCCACATTACCATACTGGTCACCTCACACTCATACTTGTCACCTTATACCCATACTTGTCACCTTACACCCATACTGGTCACCTTACACCCATACTGATCACCGGAACCCCATATTACCATACTGGTCACCTTACACCCATACTTGTCACATGATACCCACCAGACAATATTAATCGTCAACACCAGAGAATAACCATCTATAGACTGAAAGAGAATGTCAAGGTCCTAAAAGTAAACCAACAGTAAAATTATGTGAATGGATCACTTAAAACAGTGGCAACACCAGTCCTGAAAAAAACCAAACCGATATTACTCATGTTTTCATGTATGACAGAATCATGTCAAGATCTAAACAGTTATGTATCCCTACTCTATCTTATATACCTTTAGTGTTCTTCCTTCGTCCGATGAGGCAAAGCAAGGAGATGATGATAAGGATGACGATGACTCCGGTGAGGGCAATGATGACCAAGAACCACCACTCGGAGTGGAAGGGTTTGCCTACTGCTGCTACAGCTGGGAGCAAAGAGCATCAAGTCATGGTCAAGTAGACAATCTCAGCCCATGTAGGGCCTGTTTTATGGCATGGATAATTACAGCTGTCACACAAACACAGCAAAGGTGTACATTTATATCATAGTTTATCACACTGTTACTGTGGAACAAAGTATGTTACATCATAGCACTTGTGTAGGTGTTCCTGTCATTCAACAGAGAAAATGATGAATGGTGACAGTTCATCTGACTTACATGTGCTTCCAGTTACTATCACAAAATTGTATTTCCAACTATGTTCTTATATTCTTATTCAAACTGACCCAAATCACTTTAGTATCTCATGACGTCAGACTTCTACAACTATGACAGAGGGTGTGCAAGAGCTACCTAACCAAGTGTGCATGAAAAGAAAGAATTGAGTGCAAACTATATCAGACACACACATATTAATACTGCATACATGTTGTGCAACATTAGATCAAGCAAATCACAACATTATCTATGCAGCTCCAGAAACATGTTTTGTCACTTAATGATTTGTATTTTCTATAAGGAGAGGAGCCATTGATATACTGGTTTGCATTACAGAAGTTTAGTGAAAATGATGGAAAGGAAACTACTCCCAATTAAAGTCTTCAAATCTTTTGAACATAAAGACTACAATTCCCACTTGAAGTTTCAACTTCAAGCCATGCATTCTTGATGCCTAAAATAATAATACCACAACAAAAGATTCATTTACTAGCGACAGACAAAATCAAGTTTCAGTTAAACAAACTTATTTGTCAGACAATCTTATCCATATTTTACATGTCACATGTAATCCTAACTACTTATCATTCAGTCACATTATCAGGTTCCAGGTCTTGAATGACAATCTGCCCCATAATACATGATACAGCCTATATAGGCAGGTAAGCTGACGTCATTGGGCTATGAGGCTTCCATGCAAATTCTTGGTAGTGTTACAGCAGCTGTTCTCTATGTAATTAGGAATGTTATGAGCACATGTAAAAGTCAGCAGGCATACATTTATTATCAACTGGTTTGCAAAGTCATTCATTCGATCGTTCATTCGTTCGTTCATTCATGTTGGTTGTTCATTTCTTCATTCATTCATTTGCCTTTCACTTTGTGAACCTCCATCAAGTGAGGGTTTATCTGTATTAATGTTGAGCATGCAACAACAATCAGGAAATGGTTGGCCCTCACACTATGAAGGTACACACCTCAAGGGATGTACTACCCAGCGTCATTGAGTACATGTGACTGTTTACACTGACAGCCATACAACAACTAACTGTAACACAGACTGAAATAATTCATCAAAAGGACATCTACAAGAGCATATGTAGACTCATCTTGCTCTACCGGAACATAATTTGTTCTTGGGTTACAACATATAGATTGAAACAATACCATGAATAAATTGTCTTAGGAACTAAATCAGTCAGTCAGTCTCAGTGACAGTGCGTTTTAATACATTTACATCAAAGGCAAGACTTCCAAATGTCTGACTCGATAGAAGTGAGGGGATAAATCTATGAACATCAGTTTCCATGTCAAGTGACTGACCTCTCATCCAATGGAAAAGCTGTTTATCATGTAATCTTAACATTAAAGATTAATCTGAAATGACTGCATGAATGAATAAGGTTATTCGAAATACATTATACACCTGACTTCAGTTTACCTCTGTGACAATTGGAAGAAGTAAGTATAAAAATTTTAAATTTCATTTTTTTCCAAAAAGGATATTCTTAGCAGTTATTTAATTAAACAAATGTTAACTTCACTTTCTTCAGGAAACTGATAGTTTGACACTGAAAATATGTACATCCAAACCATGCAGAAACCTAGGTAAGCTCATACTGTGCAGGAGGGATGAACAGTTTTTCTCAGTGAAAGCTCACCTCTTGAACATTAGATAATACACATGAACTTATCTCAGAAAACCTCCTCCTTTGATAACAGGTAAGAGACTGATTTAAATACCACAGACAGCTATAATAAAGCTATAAGGCCTTACAGAACCAGGTATAAAATACTAAGCGTCTTTACAGAAACTTTCACAAGGATCTGCAACAAAATGACTGGTAAGCTACACATCTAAAGAAAGGATGGTGGTTATGCAAGCTCTTGGAGCCAACCTACTGTTTCCACCTTGAAGTAATGCTGATGATGGGATTACCTCAATACAACAGTGAAGAAATCCTCTTCACTAATATGCATACACACATCAATACCAAACAGAATTTCACAGAAAAGGAAAGGAAAAAGAAAGAGGAGTTGCTAATACTGGTAGAAAAACTCACAACTCTGAGCTGGAACAAACAAATGCTCAAAATCAGTTAATGAATGGGCTGGTGGAATGTGACTTTGGGATGGAATGATGGTGTACAGAAATTGGGAACAATGGTATCTGCCACCTGTAAACTGTAAAACCACAGATCAAAACAGTGAGTTATATAATATTTCATTAAATTAACATAAAAGTGTATCAGCATAATGTGTGCTACCAAACATGTTTGCAATTCTATAAACCCAAATGGTACCGACAGACATTGGATACAAAATCTGTATCCATGTACATTTTATTACTCTGTTGATTAATTTCACCTTGAATGTTGGTATGAAATCTGAATCAATGTCAATTAAATATCAACTGAAACTCTACTAATGGATAATGATAGAAATGGTAAATGTTGTTTAAAGTGATATGGCCATTATCTCAACCTGGGCCATCAGAACAGTAGTTCACAGCCAGACAGGACACAAGAAGAGAGTACATCAAACTATTCTGTTCCTTAATTCCCAAAAGGAGACATATATGGTCGATTCCAACGAAAAGTGGACACAGTTGGGTACAAGGTGTCCAAAACAGAGTGCGCGCGCATGTGTGTGTGTGTGGTCACATCGAAGATTGATTTCTCCACTAACTTTGGGGAACTAACTGCAAACCTTATGCAGATGAATTGCACGAGGAACATGTATTGATTTGCTGAAAAGCATGTGCAAATATCGTACATGTGAACAGCTGCGTTTTGGTGTAGAGTTTTGTTCAGAATTCACCAATTTTCACTGATTTTTATCATTTATTGAACTCATGACAATAATCTTTTCAATGTTACGAATTTGTTTTACAATACATCAGTTCATGTGTAAACAATACCTTTAAACAGTATGGAATATTTTGCAAAATTTAGTTTAAAACAGTCGCCTGAAGTATGTGGCTATATTTACACTAGTGAGTCTAAACTGTTGATGAGAAGTATAGAAATTGAACTAAAATCATTACATCTGAAATTTTATTTACCAAATGTTCAAAACGCTTGAACTATTACCATATACCATATAAAATTATGTACAGATAAACATGTCATTAAAACAATCAATACATTATACGTCTTACTGAACTATAACTCTGCTTTAATTACCCACATTTTGCAATGACAATTGCTATTAGATAGATATTTACAGAAAGTTTTAACTACAAAAACGAGTTACCTACGAATAAGACATACCTTTGACAAATCTAATTACTAAACCCATGCAACTTACTTCTACTACAATCTCAATTCTCCTATGTTTGCAAGTGCATCGGTGACAGCCCTGAACAAGACATACAACTTCAAACACACTGATTGATGTTACCTACAAATTCGGAATGTTACCAACGAATACACGTTACCTACGAATCTACCGTTTATCCTGTGATATCATGCAAACTTTTACTTTTATCACCAAGATCAACTTGTTTTCTGACATTTCAATCAAAAAGAATTCATTATATATCACTATAATAAAGTCTAAACCACGAACTGCAGTGCATCCCTGAATAGAACATTTTTATTGAACGCTCATTTACGTAGCCATTTGGAATTCCAAGGAACCATTTCAATCTATTAATAGGCAGTACTGCGTACCTAATCAGTTTTATGATCTGCAAAAATTGTCTTCATTATAAATTATGTTATAGCAGCGTATTGTGTTCTCTATTTCATTTTGTTAACAACAAATACATGTTATCCACAAATGCCGTGAGCCACAACCAGGAAAATCCCAGTGGGACACCATGTCTTACCAATTTGAGCCCCCATGTCAATTCCACTTGCAGTCTGAGGCCTTTTTTTACAATAATAAGACCTCACTAAAATTAAAGTTGGTTAGTTGTAAAAGGTGTCATATGCATCCTATGTTATTGTGGCATGGGTTTATTTATATAACATTCTTGCAGAAAATGTAAAATACACTTACTAATCACCAATATGTTGTCTGGTCTCATCTATGATGACTTCCAAATAGAACACATGTCATGTGTTGTCATTCCACCAATCTATTTGAATGTGATCAGTTGTTGGTACTTGTAGGTAACATTTGGGAGTTAAAATTTACTTACGAATACAGGTTATTTTGTGTGATATCTTCGTAAAAACAGCACAGAAAATGTTCAGATGTAGCACACTTATATATTGTGGCCTTTTGCACTTCAGTTCAGGATATCATTCACTAATGTGTTCATTTGTGGAAAAAGCAACATATTTAATGGTATTTGTAGGTAACGTGATTTTTTTTAACCAACTCAGACTTTGATTTTCTGACAATTTTTCAGATTATTACCTGTAAGAAATATTATGTAACGCCATTGCATTTGAGTACTTTAATGCTGTAAAAAGTAATACAAAACATAACCTTGCGTTGCATTTACATAAATTGACAGTGTCACTGAAAACTGTATTCGTAGTAACGCAAAAAAATACCACTTGAAAACAAAATACCAAAATTACGAATTAAGCCCTAGACAAAATCATTTCAGGGGATTTATTCATGAAATATTTGGCAATCAGATTAATAAACTTCTGTTCATCCAGTTTGATTAGTATTTAACACACATGTTTTCAACAAAACATTTGTAAATAAAAGTCAAATTGAATAAAAATGGCCTGTTTTTGCCTCCCATAAGCATAATTTTTAATTAAAAATAGTCATGTTATATATAGCACGAATCGTCTCACTTGTGCCAATGTGATGGGCACCCTGTAATAAGTGAAGGTAGTAATGCTAAAATGTTATGGGCCCAAACATGATGTGTACACTTTTCGTTGGAATCGACCATATACTGTAACGGGGAACTATTTAACCTTGGAACTATTTACCACTGGGAGAACAGCAAAGTGCAATAATCTCAATAAAAACAAACAATAGAGACCACCGTTCTATGGACTTACCTGGACCAGGGGTACGCCTTAGGGCAGAGGGTGCACTTGGGGAACTGATTCCATTGGAGTTGATTGCGATGACACGGAATGTGTACTCTGTGTTGGGGGTGAGGTTCTGGAAGCTTACTAGGGCTGTAGGCTCTCTGGAGTTCTTCTGCATGATTGTACGGTACTTCTCATTACCTTCAAACAAGATCATAAATATATAAACTGCTATGAACAAGCTTGTTCTTACATTAAAACATGGGTGAGATGTTGAGTAATGTCAGATACTACAAGGGCACAGAAGTATGTGTGTCTATGTGTGTGTAGACAGAGAAAGGGATCATAAACATCCCTATTTGTTCCTTACATTGTTGTCCACACTATCAGTTTGGTCCCATCAGTTTGTGCACTTAAATCCTGTCGCACAATTAACTGCATTAAGTTTCAAAATATTTGCATTTGTATGGAACATACTTAATCTAAATTTAGTACATTATGCACCATGTCACAAATGTAACTGCTTCAAAGTCTTGCAATTCAAACATGTAGAGGTAATCCAGTAGTTACATCCATCTCAGCACCAACCTTCTGCTTTGGCCTGAATCATGTAGCCATATATGGGCGTGTTGCCTTCAGCCCCATTAACCCATGTAAGGATGACTGATTTTTCCTTTTCCTCCAAAGTGGGGGCACTTGGGGATGCAGGGGAGCCTGGAGGAAAGAGGTATGTACGGTTAGTTTGGAAAATATGACACATCACACAAACCCAAGATTGGTCCTTGGTTTCATTTTCATGTCCACGGTACAATACCCATCACACGACCTATTTACACTGTACATTCTGAGGTCCCTAAGCCACACATGTACACCTTCCTAAGTACATGTGGATTGTTTGTTCACAGGGGGAACACAAGGGCCATCTCAAACTCTCCTTGCACTGGTATTGCATATTAATTGGTTAAAGAGTCTGACATACCTAGCTCAAAGCTATCCAACACGCTGAACTAGATAAGATTGTCTTATGGTTTGCTTTAAGTGGGTGAGTGAGTGAGTTTAGTTTTACGCAGCACTCAGCATGTATTCCAGCTACATGGCGGCAATCTGTAAATAATCGAGTCTGGACCAGACTATCCAGTGATCAACAGCATGAGCATGGATCTGCACAATTGGGAACCTATGACATGTGTCAACCAAGCCAGTGAGCCTGACCACCCAATCCCGTTAGTCGCCTCTTACGACAAGCATGGGTTACTGAAGGTTCATTCTAACCCGGACCTTCACAGGTTGGTTTGCTTTAAGGCACAGCTACTCTACACTTTGCAAGAGCTGAGTTTGTCTTGAGTAAGTGATGTGCTTTAAGGCAACACTACCTCACACCTTCCCCTGAATAAGTTTGTCCAAAGAAAGTGGCCACCTTCATGAGACACTCACCTGGCTGAGGTCCGGTGGTGACAGTGCCATTGGTTTTGCTGCCAGGGCCCTTGGCAGTCTTGGCGCTGACTTGGAAGGTGTAGCTGCTGTTCTCATCCAGGCTGTCTATGGTGATGTGGTGCTGACTGCCATCCAGGGTCAATTTCACCAGCTTTGTCTCTGTTAGAGTAACAAGGTACACGTCAAGGTCAAAGCTATCTTTTTTTCGTATAACATTGCAAAAGGGATGGTATCAATTCCACTGAATGGGTTGAAATATTGGCTCCAACAGTCCCTTTCTAGGTCCCATGGATCCTTCCCACAATTATAAGTTGAGGTAAACCACTGCTTACCTCCATCTGCTTTCTGTAGGAAGTACACCAGTTCGTAGTTGAGGATGACACCATTGGGGCGGGCTGGTGCAGACCACTTCACTGTCATCTTTGTCAGGGTGATGTTGGTAAACCTAAGGGGGCCAGGCTGACCTGGGACTGAAAGCAACACACATGTTCATAAAAACTACATTTAAAACTTAACTACTGGTTTAAGATGTCAGAGATACCATCACAGGTTCATAGACTTGTTCACAGGAACATCATTTATCTACCATTGGTCACAATGATATACCAATACTCATAACATATCACCTATATAACTTAAATATCACCTGTCTATCTGTAGGGTAAACTAGTCACAGGCTTTTGATGACAAATCTAATGACACTATGACACATGGTGTTTGTTTGTTTGTGATAGGCACCAACAATTCAGCTAAAGACAGCAGAGTGTGGGCCAGACCAGTCACTGACATCATGAGCCCTTCTACCCAATGGAATAACATGAGTTGAATCAACCAAGCACGCATGAACGCAGCCACGCAAGCACGCACGCACACACTTCATATGACTGACTGACTGAGTTTGGTTTTACGCCGCTTTTAGCAATATTCCAGCAACATCACGGCAGGGGACACCAGAAATGGGCTTCACACATTGTGCCCATGTGGGGATTCGAACCCGGGTCTTCGGCGTGACGAGCCAACGCTTTAACCATTAGGCTACCCCACCGCCCCCACCTAATATGACATGTGGGTGATCATGGATACAGTAACATACTTCCTTCCAGTGTCCTCCCACTAAATACCGCAGTCTTGGGCCCCTCGCCGGCCAGGTTGTAGGCCTGTACTGTCATGTAGTAGGTGGAGAATGTCTCCAGATTGGTCAGCGAGGCCGTGCGCTCAACCACAATGATCTGCTGCGCAGCAGACGGCAGAGTCCCATTCAGCCAGTACAGCACCTGCAGGTAACACACAGAATTAGGTGGGTTGGGGTTGATGACTCCTTCAACATCTCAGTCATGTAACAGCATGACAGCATTCTAATCAATAGCATGGATACCACTAGTGCTTCATTCAACTGGACAGCTGACTTGACAGCTTCCACTCTTGACTAAATTCAGGAAAAGGTCTTATCCTTAACAATGCCATTCCCAGTTTACAACTTTTCATCAAAACCATTTATTGAAATACACAATGCCATTTTAGAAAGTGGTCAAATGTAACGTATGTTATATTTGGGATTACACTTTCTTAGTAAAGTACAGATTCTAGTACTTTTGGGGGCTCAACTCCAAAAAAGTACTAGAATCTGTACTTTACTAAGAAAGTGTAATCTCAAATATAACATATGTTAAAACCATTTATTGTTGTGTGCCTGTTGCACACCTGCTCTACAAAAACATAAAACTGCACAGCCAATGCTGTGTATGATTGGTATACATTACAACAGAAGGTGTTAACATATAGCATCACTGATATATAGTGATGCTATCCATATATGATACCTTATAACCGGAGAGACCTCCATTTTGTGTGTTGGGAGGTGGAGCGTTCCAAGACACAACAAGCACTGAAGAGCTCTGGGCAGTGACTCGTCCATTAGAGGGTGGTGCTGTTGGTGCTGTAATAGACACATCATGAGAAGCCATGTAGGACAGAGGAACGGTATCATCTAATCTCCAAAACATTTGAAGCAGCTTCCTTGATAAGACGTGGTATATTTGAGACTGAATAAGACTGAGTTTTTTGCTTGTTTCTTGTTAAACTCCACATACAGCAATATTCCAGCTATAATGACAGCAGCATATAAATAATCAAGTCCTCCAGATAATCTGGTGATTGATATTGTGAATGATGATTCCCGTCGGAATATGGTGACACAAGCTCAATGAAGTCACCAAGCCCTACCACACAATCTACAGGGTATATCCCTCAACTGAGAGTCCTGGGGTAGCAATTCTAAGCTTGAATCACCATGGAAGCATTAATGTTGCTTCCAGTAAGTTTCTGTGATAGAGAAATACAGAGGATGTCAAAGACAGTAAATACTGATCTCCATTTAGTAGTATTTCAGTTATACCATGCTATGCTGCCATAATGTGGGAGTAAAACTCATAGTGAAGAAGGTCACATAGTTTTCCCTTTAATGATGCTTACAGACCAAGGATCAGAGCTAATCTGGGATTAAAACCTATCATAGCAGATTCTGACAAGCAAGTTGTACGCTCCTGAAGACAACAGAGAAGTGAAGCAGGATCATCATTGAAAACAAAATGTTAAATAGCACACAAAGCAGGCATATGCAAAATAAATGTGAAAGCACTGTCTGGAAAAGACAGTTGATAATACGGTTGTGATGTGAAATAATGATATGCCACAACTACAGAGTAAAAGTAAAAAGTGTGCATAGATTTACCAAAGTAAAGTGTTTAAAACGGATCATGCAACGGCCATAGCTTCAACGATTACTTTCTGACTCCTCAAAGATGATATTACATTAAATTCAGAGATTCCATAAATAATGATTTGCTGTGTAAATGTATTGTGAAGGACATGACAGTGTTGTCTTCCTGTTACAGTGACTACAGGCAACACAGATTGAAGGAAGCATTACACAGATCTTACCAGCTTCTCCAACGTATATTGTCGCGGGGGTACTAGGTGGGCCCTGACCTATCCCGTTGAAGGCCAGGACTCGCACTTCGTAGTGCATCGACACTATGAGATTCTGGAGAAGTATACTATTTTGTTCAAACGGTACTGACTCCTCCTGATAGTCTGGGAGTTGGAGCTGGCGGTACTGGATATTATAGCCTACAATCTGGCCGTTCCACGTGTTCCGTTCAGGTTGCTGGACAACAAAAAAAGCAGTGTGGGTACACATGACAACACCTAGCAAGGACCGGTTACATGATAGACAACAGCAGAGATGGAGTGGGGCTGTCCCAGCTGGCGCAATCCTGTACGATTCCACATCTTGCCTTTTTGTTGTATCTTGTTTTGGATAATTTCTTTTTTAATGATTTTTTTTTTTCAAATCAAAATTTCACTGTAACTGTCTACAACGCCACAACAGAAGGATAATTTCCAAAAATATACACGACATTTTAAGTCTTCAGTGATGAATTTGAGTAAACTGGACAACTAGACACAATCCACGGAACAAGATATGTTACTGGTTCTGCGTTAAGGTGGCATTAAGGACAATGGCGTCCTTTTCTAGTCTAGGTCTACAACATTTTGATAGATTTTGATACTTGATAATACTTGTTAAACTGTCCGATGTGAAACTAAGACACACACTTCTAGGTTGAAATACATTACATGTTTTGACTTAGCAGACAAAGTGGGTTTGAATATCTCGATCAAACGAAGGACATCATACTCAGTCATGGCCCCCATTAACATCATTTTCATTTGCATACAGAATAACAAAGGTAAATGTATTGATCTACATGCATCTCACCCCACTGTTATATTGATGAAACAGACCTAAAATCCTTCTGGTGCCATTTTGTAAAACAGGGATACCAGAGTTCTGAGAGGTTTTTTTTAAGGGTATACTAAATCAACCAAAATGAACTTAATAAGCATACTTTATTTTTGTTTTATGAACCATGGGATCATATTATCACAATCTAATTGTCCAGTTCACAAATATAAGTATGTATATATACATATACATCAAATGTCACCAAATGCACAAATGTTACTTAAAATGAAAAACAATGGATTATATAATTCACAAAACATATCAACAACAGGAATGTACACAACAAGCTCATGCGTCAACTACGACAGCCATATCACACTATACTCATGCAGAGTTGGCCATACCGAGTTCAAGGATAATGAACATGCTTTTCCCCCATGGGCCACTGCCATTTGAGTTCAGGGCCTGGATTCCAAGTTCATAGGTATTTCCACGAACCAAGTCTTCCATCATTACAAACTTTCCAATCACAAAACGGTAACTCCAAAGCCTAGCTGTACGAGCTTTGTATCGGAGCCTGTACTCAATTTCCTTACTGTTCCAAGTAACTTTCCTGGCCGGCTTGGAAATGCAACAGGTTAAGTTGAGAAACAATATTTATGACATGATGACCTGACGTCACTAAGATTACATGTTGCTGTAACAGAAACATGATTAGATTTTTTCAAGCTGATGACAAATTAAAGAACATGAAATGTGGGGAATTGTCGACTTCAAACTGGCATACATCCTGGAGACCCATTCTCCCCATGAATATCCACTGGGCATTCAAAACCATTAACCAGCTAGTAGAAAGGCATTGTCTGTATTGATTCTAATGATTATACACATATTTTCATATTCATGCCAAAATCGTTATTAAACTCTTCCTTAAGTACATCGGTCAGGTAATACAACATGCTTTTCATCATAGCCCTTACCTCCCAAGTTGCATTGATCGAGGTTGTGGTCACTGCTAGCACCTTCAAGTTCCTTGGTGCTCCTTCAGGTTCTGCAACACGATTGGAATTTCTCTTTAATAATCCTTATTTCAAAAACTGATGTAATTTTCCTTTCCCTTTATTTGATATTCCTCAGAGAACAGAAAACGGTAATTGTGTATTCAAGATTTTAAAATCATTGTTCCTCTCTTTTGATAAGAATTGTCATCACACTGTGTTCAAAATATAATCAACCTCGATTCTCCAAAAATACAAAACTGATTTTGTTGTGTCTTTTTCATTCACATGGGTCACATTTCAAATTTGTATTAAAGTTAATGAAGAACGCATAGGTCTTCCATCACCTGGAGTAGTATACACAATAGCGGTTCTGTGACATGTCCTTCCCAAGGCCTCAGTTTTTAAATTGAGCCCTTGAGGAGTCCCTCATCCCGTACCCCAATTGTGTATACTACTGCTGAGTTGCATGCAAAATTTGATGAAAATCGGTCGAATAGTTTCTGAAATATTGACTTTTAAGTGAGCACAGGTCGCCTCCGAGAGCTGTGGGCAGACGAGTCGCAGTGAGTGTGCGTGTGTCTCTCTTGGCTTGGCTACATTAAGCAGAAAAATAGGCATGCAAGACTGATAAAAAAATCATGACGAGAAACTATCATCACACGGTGGGTGATGTGTAAGGGACTATGTCGTGAGGTAAGATCATCAACTCCTCTCTGACGAATGCTCTCGGCGGTCCGTCTTTCAAGTAGTACAAGTTCGGTTCACCTTTTTTTATGTCGACAAGGTCTACATTGTACTTTTTCATGGACTATATCGGATCGGTGGCGCGTTTTCTCCCGGCTGGTACAAGTACCTAACGCTGACACGGTCCGGTAATGTTTTCTGTTTTATCACGACGTGCCGCTGCCGACGACGATTCGACAGATTTCATTTTGATGGCTTCGACGGGTCTCTTGCCCACGAGTCTGGTGACTTCATTGTTGATGACATCCACCACTCGCGGTAAGCGTACGACCCATTCCGTGTTTCTGTTTTTGGGATCCATTAAACCCTGCGAGTACTGATGTGAGAACAGATGTTCGGCTAAGGCGCAATTGAATCTCTCTCGACTATGGCTTGCCTTCGGTGAGCTCCTACCACACCTCGTCTCACCTGGACTTTGTGCTTGGCCAGCAGTTGTGACACAGCTCCCATGAACTCATGTCCGGGATCGATCTGCAATACGGCAGACCGGGTCAAGCGACTGCGTTTGTATATGCGTTCTAAGGCTTTGGCGACTTCGTTTGAATCTTTGGTCATCAACGGTTCGGCTTCCTTGTAGCGACTGGCGACGTCGACTTGTAGGTTTAAGCCTCACCCTGTCGTGAGGTAGAAACAAGAGGTCGGCTTGGTGAACGCGATTTGGCGTTGAAATGTCGAATTTTCTTCTCCGGATGTACCTAGGCGCCGGCAGGTAAACTTGCCAGATGGCTTGTTTTTAAACCAAGCTTTGGCGAGGTCTTCCGAGACTCTAGCGGCTATGGCGAAGTTTTGGGATGGCGTCCCGCCTTTCCAGTACCCATGCGGGCTGTAATAAATTTTCTCCATGATGTATGTATTATGTGGGTTTTAATTATTTAATAATAATGTGCGTGTGTCCGTACGCAGTAAGTGGTGACTCCGTCGATGGTGATTCATCGTTTTGTGTCCATGGGAGACAGCGACGTCTTGTTGATTCTCAGATCTATAGGGTAGTCGCTGGTGTCGTACATGTGCATGTGTTTCTTCATGTCCTCGTACACATCCTCGGTGCAAATTTCCATCAGCGGGGAATCCGTGTCCGTATACAGCACTTCACATCTGTCACCGTACTGCTTCTTCAGCTCGTTGTAGTAGAAATCGTACATCAAGTGTTTGGATAAGTCTAGGATACTCATCCCCACGTAACCGGGCCTGTTGAATTTGATGTGACTTTTGTTCATGTGTAGCGCTGCAAGTCGTCGTCAAATATTTTGCTTCGGTTGAACGCCGGGCTGGCGATCAGTTTCCTGAGTTTTTCTTCCTCGCTGGATCTGACTTATTTCAAGTTAACGCGTTTTCTCAAATTCTCCATTGTCTTGCCGAACACCGAGTTGTTCATGAGCTTGTATAAGTTTTTCTCGAAATCGCTGGTGGCCAGCTTTCTTAAGTCCGTATTCATTCGGATGTAGGGCTCCATCCAAGGACTTGATCGAACTGGAGTGCCCTGTGTATTTTCGTGAGTTTCATTCCCAGCGACAAGTACAGCTGCAGATTGCGATAGTGAACGATGTATTTCGTTTTGTTCATCAAGTTCGGCACGAGTTTTTCGATGTTGACCGTCGGCTTGTTGTCTCCCAGCAAGTCAGTTGATATTCAGACATCCAGTCCGGGTTTACCGTCAATCGTTCGGGAGCCAGCGGATAGCTGTTGTGCGATTGGTTTAATTCTCAGATGTACTCTAAGTCTGGCGTGATGCTATTCACATCGATATCAGACGGGCAGACGACCCATTCGAATCCCTCGGTGAGGAGATACTGACTCATGGCCCAGTCGTAGCCTTTCGCGTACTTGTTGTTGGCTTTGGCGTATCGTTTGGAGGCCATAGAAATTCACCTTGCAGACCATTCTCTACGAACAGGTGCATGTCGTAATCCGTCAGTAGTTTCAGCTCCACGCCAGTTTTTCAACAAGACGTCCCAAGAGAGACCGGGGGATGAGAAATACCACTGTTTCGAGCACATTTTTCTGAATATCTCGAACACGTCGGCCAACAGGAGCACGTCGGTTTTCAAGTACAGGTCGTGATAATCACCCAAATTCTTGCAGCCCAGTTTGTCCCACACGTTGAGGGCGTGCTCGTAATCGTCCTGTGAGATAGTCGAGTCGGTCAAGTTGCTGTAAAAGCGATATATGGGAGGCAATAACGTCTTGTCGAACTTGGACCAGTTGTCCATGTACTCGTAGGGGTAGACGCCCTTCCTCAGCAGCAGAGGTCGAGTCTCGACGTCGATTGGTGATGTCGAAGTCGTTCGGGTCGTTGGCGTTCACCAGACAGTCTAGAGACGACAGGAGGAACTGAACCAGTCTGCAGGGAGTCACCGTGACCGTGGAAGACACATTATCGCTCACCAAAATTTTCCTACTCGACAACATACATCTCATGGGTTTAAAGTGCACGTACGAGGAATTAACAGATAACCAATTCAAAACTATTTCGTAACATATTAATATACGAGATGAACCATCATCATCCCAACGTAACGCTAGCCGATCTCGGGGACACGAGAGGATTCGATCTGCCCGTCGAGGAAAACACCTTGTACGTGATGCACATACAAGACGTGTACAAACAATGAGAAGTCATCATCAAATCTCAGTTAAACTGGATTATTAACCTGGTCCTGACCTACCCCTATCTTATCATGGATAATAATGATTGTGGCATCTCGCTAAAAAGTAACGGGATACTGCTTGGTAGGTTTAATCCTGGAAGAAGAATGTCGACAAGAGTATAAAGCCATTACCAGATCAAACGGCTAACATGTTAGTCCCCAATGATAAAAAAATAGCGTTATTTATACTAAAATATACTTATGTGCTAGACTCGTGGATCAGTGTGATACAAGGTTCTACTCTTATTATCGAAGTATTTCTTGGAGATGCCCCCGGAGTAGATATAATCCTTCTGCATGGGTTAAAAATACACTGGCATGATCGCCATCAACAAAAACGTTGTCATATTTATATACAACCAGGAAAAAAACACACCGCAAAACTACATATTATGATATTTCAAAAGGATTTTATCTAACTCGAGACCATTTATTTATAGGAAAACTTGTACCTCATCAGCTTAAAGTATATTCATCAAACATTGACTGAGGACCAATTAAATACTCTTTTATAAAAAAAAGAGTATATATACAGAATGGGACTGTACCCAGTCGTGGATGAAGTAGCAAAAACACTGGAAACCGTAGACGGTATGCGAGATCAAACAACAACCAGAACGTGAACGAGATACGCAGTCGACATTACAGAAAAAATATCACAGGGCTGTCAATTCCGTGGACGGTGTTGACAGCGTTCTGGTTTCAGTCAGCATGGGATTAGGCGTAGCAGGTATCGGGTTATTATCCACCATCGTGGCCGCACCCGTGGTGCTAGGCATTGAAATAACAGCCGGAGTGGCAGGGTTGGGATTGACCCTTAAGTTCGTACCTCGCAGACTTCAACGTAAAGCATTGAAACACGTCGAAATTAGAATTCTAGCCGAAGCAAAGTTAACAAGATAGACGATCATATTTCCACCGTGCTCACCGACTGTAAAATCTTCAAAGAAGAGTTTCATTTGGTGATATCAGAAATCGCAAAATATCACAGAATGAAACAAGAGATTCGGACCAAGTCTCGTAAAAACGCCGTCATTTGCGAAGACTAGAAAAAATAATTCATAGAACAAGGGAAGAAACAGGCCCGACAAGCTTTCATTACGACAACCAAACAAACCATAGAAAGAGATTCACAATAAACTGTTTCATGGACATCAACATAACATAGCCAGCCATCTCAGCAAGCTGTAGGTAAATAGCCGACCCGAGATATACACACTGCGACTCGCCCACATCCCTCGCTCAATGATACTGAGATGGCAGCGAGTCGACCCGGGGGAACTGCCGACAGATGCAGTATGATTTAGTTAAAATCAACATAACGTTGCCAGCCAGCCAGCCAGCCAGCCAGTCGGCTGTATAAGCCGAGCCTAGCCACACACTGCGACTCGCTCACAGCGCTCGCTCGGTGATACCGAGACGACGACAACAGGAGGAAACTGCCGAGAGATGCGTTTCATTCACTTTCAGACATCTGTGGCCTCGCTAGTCAGCCTGCCGTGCATCACCATCATAGCCAAGCCAAGACATACACACTGCAACTCGTCCACGGCGATCGCTCAATGCTACCGAGACGGCAGCGAGTCGACCCGGGAGAACTGCCAAGATATGCGGTATGATTTAGTGAAAATCAATGTAACGTTGCCAGCCAGTCAGTTGTACAATCCGAGCCGAGCCACACACTGTGACTCGCCCACAGCGCTCGCTCGGTGATACTGAGACAAGGACCCGGGGAGGAAACTGCAGAGAAGTGTGTTTCATTCACTTTCAGACATCTGTAGCCTCGCTAGTCAGCCTGCCGTGCATACATTGCCAGCCAGCCCCAGTCGGCTGTACAAGCCGAGCCGAGCCACACACTGCGACTCACCCACAGCGCTCGCTGGGTGATACCGAGACAACGACACGGAAAGGAAACTGCCGGAGGATGTGTTTCATTCACTTTCAGACATCTGTAGCCTCGCTAGTCAGCCGGCCATGTGAAGCCGAGAGATACACACACTTATACTCGTCCACAGCACTCGCTCAAAGCAACCCCCGAGACGGTAGCGAGGTGATGACTTCAGAGACCTGCGTTTCATTCAGCTAAAAACACCTCTCGCCTCGATAATATATAGCAAGTATGACAATATGTTGGATTGTTAGCCTTTCACCAGACCGGCCCCATGCTCACTAAAAAGTGATTATTTCCTAAACTATTTGACCGATTTTCGTGAAATTTTGCATGCATCTCGGCAGATGGTTAGGCTATAGCAAAACAGCATTTGGAACACTTTCGATTACTTCATAAGAGTAATTAGGACTTAATTACGACAAAAAGTTGGACATTTTGCCTTTTCCCTACCGACCCGTGCTCACTTAAAAGTCAATATTTCAGAAACTATTCGACCGATTTTCACCAAATTTTGCATGCAACTCAGTAGTAGTATACACAATGGGGGTACAGGATTAGTGACTCCTCATGGGCTCGATTTTTAAACTGCGGCCTTGGGAAGGACATGTCACAGAACCGCTATTGTGTATACTACTCCTGGGAGACCAGGAATGGACTTGGCTCAGTCTTGTTGTACCCACATGAGGAATCAAAGCCATGTCACAAACATCAATGCTGATGATACTGATGAACCACCACATCAAGTGTTGGGAATGATGAAAAGACTTCAGACTTACTGGCAGAGAGAGTATGGACTTGAGCAGATGCATTGCTGTAGTCACTGGTACCAACATCATTGGTGGCCGACACACGGAACTTGTAACAGGTGTTGGGACGTAATCTGCGTAGCAAATGTAATTAGAATTAAAGTGAGTGAGTGAGTTTAGTTTTACGCCGCTATCAGCAATATTCCAGCTATATGGCAGCGGTCTGTAAATAATTGAGTCTGGACCAGACAATCCAGTGATCAACAGTATGAGCATCGATCTGCACAATTGGGAACCAATGACATGTGTCAACCAATTCAGGGAGCCTGACCATCCGATCCCATTAGTCACCTCTTACGACAAGCATGGGTTACTGAAGATCAATATTCTAACCCGGACCTTCACGGGTAATTAGAACTAAAAATAGTTCGTTCCATAGTGAAAGTTACATGTCCTTCTTACTCTTTTTTTTGACAGTATTTTAGTGACCTCACATCATATGATGCTCCCACAACACCTGCTGTCCATGAACCCTCATTTATTTTGTCAAATATCAATTTATCTTGCTCAAATTCAGATATGAGTTATGACTGCAATCTGTGGCTCTATGCATTGCTGCCAAAATTTTGTGCTCAGAGTTAGGCTCATTTGGCTGCCTTGAGCCGGACATGGCATCATCTCAGTAGCTGACAAGAGACAGATCATGTCCCCAAACCACCACATAATGGCCAAATGTAGTCACAAGTGATGGAGGAAATGAGGGTTTACCAAAGAATAAAATCAAAGTAATGACAATGGGATAAAACTTGAAAACCATCATATTCATCTGGCATCTTCTGACCTGGAAACAATATGGGAGGTGGTTTCAGGGTGTACAACATCAGGAAAGGTTGTCCAGTCCCCACTGCAGGGCTGATACTGGATGGTGTAGTTGCGAAGTGGGCCGTAGTTGTCATTGCCAGGTCTCCAGCTGATAGTCACCTCCCGAGCTGTCACATCAGAGCCAACAATTGTTGGCTTGGAGGGTCTGTCAGGTCGACCTGGAGGCAAGAGACACACTTATGGAAAAGAGCAAGCTTACACTCAAAACCAGTTTTTGATATAGTGAAACATCATTAACTTAAAGTACTGGTAATCATGAATAATACAGACAATCAGGACCTTGCAGGACCTAATCACTCTCTCACAAATATTATGTGGCATTGTCCTCCATTATGCATCGAGTTCTCCTAACACTGTAGCATTATATAACAATAACCAGCAAAAAACCTACTCCTGTCATTCATAGTGTAGACTGTGACATTGGCCGTCTCTCCCCATCCAAGTCTTGTCATGGCTGTTACACTGAAGACGTAGTATGTTTCTCTGGCAAGGCCAAACACAGTATTCATCAGAACCCCTGATGGTAGTTCGATTGTGGACATGTTACTTGACCCTTGGATGAAGTAGGCTATCTTGTAACGGGTGATGATGCCGTTAGGCTCGGAGGGTGGGCTCCATACAATCTTAGCTGAGGAGTAGGTGACATCAGGGAAGTAGATGATGATAGGGGGACCAGGAACTGAAATAGTAGAAGTCCAATAAGTAAGAAGTAAAAACATATTGTAAACATTAGCAAAGTGCATGACAAATAAGGGATTCAAAACCACTTTTGTGAATAATTTTAACTCGTGATTGGATGTCAACTTTCATGTAAAGTGAATGAGTAATATGCTTGTAATGCCACAATAAGCATATGGTCATCTTAGTTTGGGAGGAAATCCCAAAGCATGGCAGATCCTAGACTTTTACCATTTGATGGATTATAATCAAGGTGAGTCAGGGCTTCAAACCCACAAGCAGAGGGTTCTCCTACAGCAAAGGGATGTAACTCTGCACTGTAAATTGGTGTAGCCATACCACAGGGCCTCCCATTTCCCCAGCTTAATGTGAAAACAAGAAAGTCAAAATGGTGAATAATCTCTACCTTCACCAAAAACGTTCACTTTAATCGTTAAAAGAAAGGTCAAAATGTACTCACTATCTTCATGGGTCTTGTCAGTTTCCACATTGCTGAGCACACCATCGCCCATCCTTGTGTAAGCTAATACCTGAATTTGGTAGAGAACAAACTTGCGCAGGTTTCTGAGGAGAAAGTGTGTGGTTTCATTATGGTCCACCACCTCAAACTTGGCATCTATCCCTTCTGTTGGAGCAGAGTACTTGATCTGGAACACACAATACATGATGAACTGGGTGCCAACTACACAACATTCAAGATTGAATTTCATTTTATCAGATATGCTCCCTTTCCACATTTTTTTATCATTCCTTATCGGAATCTAATGATGGCTAGACTAAAATGAATATTCTTAAAAAACCATGACACTAGTACATAGACGAAATGTTTGAAAGTACCTTATTTTTCTAAACTGAATGCATGGTAAAGAGAAGGAATGGCTACGTTTCATTGAAAAGATAACAATCCGAAAAATGTTTAAACATGATTCTTCCAGAACTTCCTCTTCAAAAGGCATGTTTGTAGAAAAGCTCAATCTCAATCTTGAGCAATTTATTGTTGCTTCCACCAGCCTAGCATATTGACCATGAAAATGATTAAGACATAACTGGCCAGGCTTTGCTGCATGAAATGCTGGTTAAGATTCACCTTATATCCCAGTATCATGCCGTTCTGCTGTAGCAGGGGCACCGGTCCCCAGGTGATGTTGATGCTGGTGGAAGACTTGGCTACGGCTTTCACACTGCTCGGACTAGCACTCGGAACTACAAGCACACAACCAGTATCAGTTATACACATGGGACTTAGTGACACATAAATAGAATGGCACTGGGATACTGTTTTGTGTGCTAGATATTTACAGTCAACAATGCTGTTGTCAAGGCTGCCTGTCTATAATCAAGTTTGACAAACCAGTAACTGACAGAACTACGGTAGCAGCATCCCAGGTCATGAGGGTATGACAACACACTTTTAGTCAGAGAGCCTGGCTCCAACTCACAAGCTAATAACAGAAACAGGGTACTGGAGAACTACTCAGGTATTTGACAGTTGTTATGGAATCCATAGTGCCTTTCAATACAACATCCAGAGTTTATTAAACCTGGGGCAACAAACTTACCTACACTGGTACTAGCAGTCCATTTTACATATTTAACAGAACTTCTGGAAATAATGTGCTATGGACAATTTCAAAGAGTGTGACACAGCGATCAGCAATATTTTGGTTATTTCATAAGTGCCAGACGGCGTAAGCATCAATGAGTCAGCTCTTATATCAAGTCAAGTCCGAGATTAAGCACTGGGTAAGCGTGATCTCTCCTTCCCCAGAATTTAAACATAGGACCGCTAGGTGCTGTAGTCACTGACCTGACTCTCTCGTCCTCTCTCTGGTCACAGGACTATAGCTGCTGACTCCAACGTCGTTGTAAGAGGTCATTTTGACTTCATACTCCACCCACTCCTCCAGGTGACCCAGGATAAAGCTCTCCATGTTCATGCCATTCTCCAGCGGCAGCACCACAAAGTCGGCTGTTGGGTCAATGGCTTTCATCCTATAGTACAACTTGTAGCCCTGGGGCTCTCCATTCCAGTCCTTGCTAGGAAGAGGCTGTACAAATACAGAGGTGCTGAATTATCTTTGTTCATGAATTTATATTTGATAACAAATGGCTTTCTTTTTCTTAAATGCAAGAGTTAATCAGAAAACATTGGCAGAAAGTGTTTCAGAATCTTTTACAAAGCCAGTTCTCTAAAAGTAATCATCTTCCATTATAGTTCCAGCTATATCACACTTGTAGATACCAAGAATGGGTGTTCCACATTACACAAGGGTCCATATCACTAATTCAACTACCATACTACCATGCTAATGCATTTGAATTACAAACTTACAATCCAGCTGATCCTGAAGGCTGTAGAATTCAAGGCCCTGACTGTGACATTCCCAGGAGGACCACCAGGAGCATCCTGCATCGTCTCGAACATCCTTGAGGGTAAGCTGGCATTGCTCCTGCCAACTATATTCTCTGCGATCAACCGCAGTCTATACTGCGTGTAAGGGCGCAAGTTCTGCACCAGAATCTCACGAGCATCTGGATCATTCCGTGTGTAAATCACCGTCCATGTAGTGTTGGTTCCTACACGAGCTTCCACAATCCACAGGGTTATAGAGGTCTTGCCGTTGGAGCCAGGCAGATACTGCAGCAACACTGACCGGGCCTGCATGTTGGTGATCCCCAGGTTATATGGGGCCGTCGGCAGCTCTGGAAATAGTAGGATCATATGTCTCTAATAAGGAAAAATAATAACCTTGGAGCAATCAGATTTATTATATTTATGACTGAAAAACTATGCTCTTTCACAAATTGAGCCTAGATAAAAACATTCACATCACTTGAATCAGCATAATCAGTCATTTCCTTAAGCCTGACTAACATCATAGTCGACTCTTACGACAAGTGTAAGTAGGGCTCAATTTGGCTATCTAATTGGTGCACCACTGCAACCTGTAATGAAAAATGCAACCAGCACTCCATCCATGCCCAGAGTGCATTTGAACCATGTGTCTGACTTCTCCACACAACACTGATCTTTTAACACACTCAATACGTCTAAGTTCTTTCAACCCTGCTACATCTCTAAGCCCTGTGTAAATTGTTATGCTTTTTAGTGCTTTAATTGTCAAAAGGGTGGATTACTTATTGTATTGTATCTTCATTAGTCACTGAAGTTGACCGCTGAATCATGTTATAATATGCTGATCGTGATCTATTCATTATGCATTATATGATCATTGCCACTGAAACTTGGGACAGTGAATACTGTTTAAGGCCACATCAGCAGTTTTGCAGCAATTCACAGTCACTGGTATTGATCAGACTGCCACATAAGAACTGTACTTGCAGTATCAAATATCCTGACCAACTCATCCGAGATCTGATATTTTATTTATATAGACTTGATTATTCATCAATGTTTCAACTTGCCCGGTGAAGTCGGGCGACTCGCTTTCCACAGTGGGAGATGGCCTATGCTGACCGTGGCCAGCACCTGGGCTGCGTTGTTGGTAGCCTTCTCCATGCCCAGAGTGCATTTGAACCATGTGTCTGACTTCTCCACACAACACTGATCTTTTAACACACTCAATACGTGACCTGCTGTGCCCCCTAAGTTCTTTCAATCCCCCTGCACATTCGCCAGCCCAGAGGTGACATCTCTAAGCCCTGTCCGCCTCCAGGGCCCGCACTCTGTATCGAGGGAAATTGTTATGCTTTTTAGTGCTTTAATTGTCAAAAGGGTGGATTACTTATTGTATTGTATCTTCATTAGTCACTGAAAGTTGACTGGGGTAGGCCTCGGCAATTCTCTGATAAATTTATGGGAACTGGATACAACCAGGTTTTGTCTGGTAGGGCAAGGGTTTCATGTCAACATGCACCTGATGCAGGTTATATCAAGGTCCTAAATCAAGCCCTGATATGTTATGGGGAATATATTATTTTGAAGTTTTATCACAGCATGCATAGCAGTTCAACATGTGAGGAATTCCAAACTAACAACTGTGATAAACTTCATGAAACATATATGACTGTAGGTATTTTGCTTACAAGCCAATATTCTATTAGTAATGGGGCTCACGTAGGATTTAAACCTCTGACTGCCTGGCATGTGTCCTTCAGCCAATTTAAATATTGTGGATTAACACCTGTGACAAGGATTACCTGGAGGTACACCAGAATCGATGTCTGCTGAGGAAAGTGGTCCCATCCCCTTCCTAGTCAAGGCAGCAACCGAGATGTGGTATGTGGTTGTCGGCATGAGGCGCTGGATGGTGTACGACGTCAGGCTGGATATCAGATCTATTTCAATTCGAGTGGATGTCTGGTTCTTCTTCTCATACCACAATTTATATCCTGAAAGTCATAACAAAAATATCGTCAACATCATAAGTAAGTTCACTCTGTCAAAATTTTAAGTGTCCGGTCATATTGTCAACACTTTAAGTGAGAAAGGTCATATTGTCAACATTTCAAGTGAGCGGTCATATTGTCAATATTTCAAGTGAGAATGGTCATATTGTCACCATTTCAAGTGAAAGGAGTAATATTGTCACCATTTCAAGTGACCGGTCATATTGTCAACACTTTAAGTGAGAAGGGTCATATTGTCAACATTTCAAGGGAGAAAGATCATATTGTCAACATTAAAAGTGAAAGAGTTTATTTTATGTCAACATTTAAAGTGAGAGCCAAATTCTTAAACTATTTCTGTTAACATCATAAATGAGAGACAACAACATCTCACTTGATAGAGTTCACATTGCTAACTCCTCAGCCCAAGTCTGGTAATAAATATTCTCTCTAGTAAGCTGAGACAATAAGTGTCAATATCATACCATGGAAATCTTCAAGAAAAACATTGTCAAGTGCCAGGTTTCGGCTAGTGAAATGCTACACTTGGAAATATTGTTCATTTTAGAGTCATTTATGTTGAGTTGTCCCACCTTACAAGGCAACCCAATGAACAGGTAGGATAACAATTGATACTACATGTCACTTGTGAAGGATTCCATTCGCCTATATTGCAATGCAATGAACAGGTAGGATAACAATTGATACTACATGTCACTTGTGAAGGATTCCATTCACAGCAACGCAATGAACAGGGTCCCATTACACAAAGCTATTACAGGTCATCTTAACCCCCATACATTAACATAGGCTTACAGTGCTGGAATTGCTTTGTGAAACTAAAACCTGGTAGGCTTACAACAGATGCTACATCTCACCTTGAAGGACTCCATTCACCTCCCCTGGCACTGTCCATGACACACGTAATGTGGTGTCTTGAATGTTATCGAATCTCAGGTCACCAACTTCTCCAGGAACTGAAGTGAAAACACAGAGCTTTTGTTTTACTGATTCCTGCTGTAAGATGTTAAGTGACTGCAGCATAACAGATATTCCTGCAACAATGATAAACAGCTGCAACAATGACTTGGAGACATACAGTATTGTTTCCCCAAGGAGGACCTCTTCTGAACAAGAATTGGCCTTTATATGCAGATTCAAGAGTCTGAGATAAATATGGTCAGAGATATTGTACCCAGCTAGCAGGACCATTTACTGAAATATCTGCAGGGCGCGAAACAAATCCATAGTTGATTGTGTGAGAGAAACTGAACTGACACATTTTCAGCAAGGTGCCAGAAGAGGAATGGTCCAAACCCATACAAGAATTGTCCCAGAGAGTTTCCGGGATCATGTGTGTAATGACCCGGACACTCACAACAGATACCATATGGCCATGATCAATATTTCCAGTGTTTTGCGAATTAACACGCATTAGACATCTGAGTCATGGTCCCTAGAGGACAACATCAGAATACCTTGCAGGTAGCACTCACCATCCTCCTGTGTTCTTGTCGTTTTTGAAGGACTTGCGGGCCCAGGCCCGGCTGTTGTCCTGCAAACGATAGTTGCCACATACTCTGTGTACTTCCTCAGATTCAGGATCAGCTTTTCCTGAGTATCGTACAGGTTATTTGGGTCAGATGGAACAAACACTCCCTGCTCTGTCTGTGTGATGGTTTTTTTGTCTCAGCACAATAGTATAGCCCAGATTGACTCCATTTATCTGGGAAGGATCTGGTGGTAGCCAGGTGACTCGGAGTGTGGTAGAGTTGGGGGAAGTCAAAGTTACATTTGTTGGTGGAGCTGTAGGCTGGCCTTCTACTGTCCAGACCAGGAATGCATTGCTGTAGTTGCCTGTGCCTTTGATGTTGAAAGCAGCTATCTTCACCTCATATTGACTGTAGTATACCAAGTTATCCAAGAGGTACTGCGTGCTGCTTTGTCCAGTCTTATTACGGAACTGGAGTGCAGTGTCGGGGTAGTTGGCAATCTTGTAACTGATGGTGTAACCAAGGAGGTCGCCATTCCATGTACTATCATCTGGAGGCTGCCACTGGACTAATATGGCTCTGCCTGGACGTGGGGAGCAGTAGAAGTTTTTAGGTGGAGAACTTGGTGCTGAGAAATAAATAAACATAAGTGAGTAAAACAAGCAAGCAATAGTTCTGTTACACCAATACAAATATGTGGTTCCCACCAACACCCACAATTAATGTTATCAGGGTAAATGGCACACAATAATCTAGATAATAGACTGTGCAGGGTTCGAAATTCCCCATATATTAGTGTGCCATGGCACGGTAAATATTGAAATGGCACGGATAAAAAATGTTCTCGGTGCCCTTATGGCACGCCTAATTTTTAAGAGACATAACTCACGTTTAGTCATGTAATCCCCAAAACAAAACACTTACGCAAATGAAAAACAAGCAAAAACATTTATTGACGTTATCACCCAGGAAATCGCTGGAATTATGATGGATGATGTCAAGAAATCTGGTTGTTTTTCCATTTAGAGTGATTGGAGTAGTTATAGTTCGGTTATTGAAGAGGAAATTGTGTATGCTACATATTTTGAACAAGTGAACATGTCACAAAAATTTTAGCTGTAAGGTGTTCGTAAAGCAGAATATATGAAGCGAAAGCCATCTTAAACAGAAAACATATCAGTGATAACAGAAAACAGGTTACATTTGTTTTTTACTAACAATAAATTTCAAAAGATCATCATCACTGCTACAGTTATTTATTCTAAAATCATGTGGGCACACTTGATTTCTGAAAGGCACATCTAAAATATTTGTCTTGTGCCCTAAGACACACTTAGAACAAAAAGTATTTCTATCCCTACTGTGACTGTCAGACCCAGTTCTTAGATTCAGTGGTGTCTGTTACTTTGAAGCCACTGACAATGATGGTGATCTTACCAAGCAATCCTAAAGGAAATTTATCTTCATTTCAAAATACCATGAATAAACTGTCACACAGCCATTAACACTGCAATCACAAACATGGGGTAATGGGGAATCCATTTGTGACCCATCAAACATGATGATCATCTTACGTTGTGGTGGCATCTGTAGAGCTTGATCCGGTTTGGGCTGACTGGAGTTGCCCTCCCCAACACTGTTGACTGCACTGATCCTGAACTTGTAGTATCTGGCAGCCTGAAGACCTGATACGTCTTGACTCGTTCTGTCAGGAGGGATGTTGACTGGGTACACCACCCATCTGGAATTCTCATTGCTACCAGCTGAACACGAAATGAAATGATTTATACTAAAGTCATATTAATTAGTATTTATTATATTACTATTATTGATAGGTGATAGAAAGCTAAATTTGCTAAATTAGCAAAAAGACAATAAAGCCATTATGTGAGCAGGAGATTCAACACAAAGACAATGCCAGCAAAATTTTAAAGTTGTAATTAAGCATATCGTCAAGTTCAAGGTAGCCATATTCCTGACAGTGTGATCAGACTTTGGCAAGGCATATCAGAGGTCAGCTGTGGAACAGCTGATGTACAACATTGTAACTAACAACCGTCTTTCCACTTGAATATTCATGTACAACCATCACTTCTGTAAACTGTTGTGTTAATGATTTGGATGTAATTTTTCCTCAAATACAGTTTGACATGACATGACTAAACTTTCGACAGTAGACAAACATGATGAAACAGCAATGGCTTTGACTCACGTTGGACTTCATCTCTGTAGCTGATGATATACCGCTGTATGGGGCTGTTACCATCAAACGCTGGTCGCCATTGGATGGTGACGGTGTTTGGTTTGGTCGCATGCAACGCAACAGAGACAACTACTGGGCGACGGGGAAGTTCTGGGGAGAGAGAAATTCATGATAGCTCTAGCAAATGTTAAGAGATAATAACAATTGAAGAGTTTCAAACAAACACTGAATCAACATGTTTTTTGAAGTGCTAAGAATCATGAAAAGTCATCATACATCATAATCTGGCATCATCCAGCACTGAAACTAAAAGATTGTTACATATCCCTCTGTCCCATTTAGCCTCTTTTTTTGACACTTCGAATACATTCATCACATCAAGCAGTCGCATTTCACATCCAAATGTCAAACTATCTTTTACATTTCACCAACATCCTTCACAATTTATATCAATCTTCAGAATATTCCCAATTTACATCTTTCACATTTTACATCCAATTTTTCACAGTTACAATCTCATATTTTATTCATCATCAGAATATTCACAATTTACATCCATCTTTCACAATTTTATTCCCACATTACATTCTTTCACACGAATCAGCTGGACAACCTGGAATCCAACTCACCAACCACCATGAGTGTTGCTACCCTGCTGTCATTGCCCCCTGGAGAGATGACCTGACACTTGTAGCGACCAATGTCCTGTCCAGCAACTCCACTGATGATGAGACTGCCCTGTGGTGTGATGAGATGCCGACCTCCGTTGCTGATTGGCTGTTCCACATAATCCGGCTTCTTGTAGAAGAACCATTTCCATGTGACCTGGACGTTCTCATCTCGGGTGACACCACACTCCAAGGTGGCGCTGGTACTCAAGATGGCAGTAATATTCTGTGGTGGCCGCACTATCTGTGTCTTGACTGAAAACACAAGGTGTTCAATTGATATAAAGGTGTGTCAGTGTGCTTTAACACTGGTAAATATTTCACAGTTTTCCTTCCAAATGTCAACTATTGGGATAAAAATTGAAAATTAAACATTCTCCATATGTAAACTTCATGTTTTGTCAGTATTTATAGACAGACCTCATTCCATGCTGAACACAAAAAACATATCTCAAGGGACTTTTGATGGATTTGTAAACGAATATTCCAATTTTCCAAACATTGATTTTCTGTAATCTTTCCAAGGCAAGAGGCTGTCAATATTCCTTTAAATGGGCAGTAAACTCAGATCAATGGGCATTCAAACTCATTTAAAACCATTTTATGACCAGTGTCACCTTGCAATAAATGGTTACCCTACTTCAATCGACACTATGTGTGAAATTGCTGCTAATTAAAATGTCTAGACATGACAGATAAGCACTTCTAGTTGATTGACTCTAAAGTCATTACAAGGATCAAATTACACATAGCAACAAATACATACTGATGACTTGCAAGGTGGCCTCTTCAGAGGCATTACCACGGATGTTGGTGGCAATACATCGGTAGACACCAGAGTCTGATTTCCTGGTCGTAGCTATGAGCAAGCCACTGTCCAGGATCTGGAAGCGACCACCACTCGAGATTGTCTCTTCACCACTCGATGTCACTGACAAGACAAGAGGAAAACAAGACATATAATAATGTTGTGAACCAGATGTTAACACACAGTGGCATTTAGCATGTTTAGTTTGTTTAACGCCATGCTCTCCCAGCCACATGATTGAATCTGGACCACATAATCCATCAGCATCAACACACGCTGTCGGGAGTACAAAAACACATTATTAGTTAAGTCACTGAGTCGTACCACCTTATCCATTAATTATAAGCCACCTCTTATGACCATCATAAGAAGCTGGAGGCCTGTTCTCAACAGAATTTCCACTGCAGTATTTAACAAGTGTCACAGCCAAATGGGAGAGGACGTAGCCTATACTTACATAAGAAAGTTTTGTAAAGCAACAACTGCATTTAAGTCAACCATTGATATTTCAAAATAGGGGATCACTGCATGTGGAACACAAGGCTGCCATATCATGATTACACCCAATCAGGGCCCCATTCATCAAAGTAAGGGACTGTTCATAACTAATGGCTGGGGGGCCGGGTGTGATGATGATTTTAAGGGAGGATCACCCATTTTGTTCTGGGGAAGTAGGGTGGGTCATCAGTTTGTACAGTGTACATGAAAGTATTAAGATGTTATGCTTAAAATGGGGGGGGGGCACTGACCTTGTACATGACAGGTAGGGGGGTCATTTACTTAGGAAAAGGATAGGAAAAAGAGATCAAATGTATCAGAATCCACGTATAGGAGTATCTCTAAAAAGGGGGACAACTGTTGTCATTCTGAACCTGTCAAAAGTTACAGTAAGAAAACTGTCTGCCTCTACAGCTTTAGCTGAACAATAACTGTCATACACAAATAAACAGAAAAAAAATACACAGGGCCATAATACATAAGCATGTCCTTCAAACAGCCACAGAGTACAATCAAAGTAATATACATGTAGAGACATCGCTACCTTTCTTCCAAGTGATGACAGGTTGGGGAGCTCCAGTCACCCCACATGGGAACCGGGCTTCATTGGTTTCCACTACAGTCAGATCCTGCGGAGAGGTCACAAACCTTGGCGGAGAACCTACACACAAACACACAAGCCATTTTGTTAATGCATGTTACAAGGTAGCCAAAGTCAGTGGATCCCTGAACCTAAATATTTAAAACTTGTGGCCATAAGACCAGGTACTGCCATATATTTTGTCCCACAACCACTATTACTGCTCCTTAATGAAATACTCTTATCTGATCAACTATCATTGAGTACCATTGCCAGTGGGAAACTTAACAAGGACTGTTTTGTTTAGTTTCTGCAATGCCACACTCAGCAAGATTTCAGCAATATGATGGTTTTTACCATAAGAATTGGCAAAACATATGCCAGAGTAGTTACTCAAGGATAAAAGAATATCTGGAAACCATTTTCACAAAAATATTCTCTTTCTTTTCAGAATATTTCATAAATTTCTTTAATCAAAACTTATCATTTTAAGGGAAAAATACCTCAAGGAGTTTAAGCCACCAAGAAGGCCCTCCCAAGCAGTCTGTCATAAACCATCAGGGCTACATGTAGCACTAGCATCTAGCATGTAACTACACCCTGATAAGAAAGGACAGCTCTGAATGGACTACAATGATCTTTATCTCATTGTAAATTTGTTCCAAATGTTTCACTAAATTGTGTGTCTTAAAAATACACATCGTTATAAGATCAGTACATTTATATCTATTTACATTGTACACAACTATGGGAAACTTCATCTACTTAGACAAAATTCTGTATTAGACCTTCATATAACAAGGGGTGTGTTTTACGTGAATCTTGGTCTGAAGAGGATGGCAGTCATGTTACTGCTGCCAAGTTGTCATTAGTCCCAAAACGTTATCAAAGAAATAGACAGAAAAAGAAAACATTAAAGCAACCTGCAACCTGTATGTTTTCAAAGGCATGTAAAGGTAATGCACAACCAATCTGATATCAACAGTTATAGGATAGTTATCATTTATAAACAAAGTTACAAAATCCACTACGGATGCCACAGAAAAATACAACCTGGAAAAATTGCACAGGAACTCAGGAGACAAGCATGGTACCACAAACAAATATCGTACATACTGTTTGTTGTTTTCTACATCCTGTTAGTGTAACCACGGTTTTCCATATATTTCTGATCAATCAAACAGGAAGTTTAAACTTAAACCTGGTATGACAGGGCTCCAGATAATTTTCAACATCAGGAGTACGTACTCCTTATTTTTTCAATAAAGGAGTACTGGAAAACCTTAAGAGTACATTTAGAGTACTGAATGGAACTTAATGGAGTATCAGTAATCTTGCGTTTCGTTTCATATATGCACCACAGCATTGCTACTATTGTGTAAACTATCAATAACCAGAGATGGGCTTCACACATTGTGCCCATGTGGGGAATCGAACCGGGGTCTTCGGCATGACGAGTGAACGCCTTAACCACTAGGCTATCCCACCACCCCATTATAGAAAATGACAACAGGTCATCTATATACATTATAGTACTATATTAAACACAACTTCTTGTCTCATAAAGGAACCCTTTCAACAACTGCCATTATGACTCAAACAAGAGAAGCAAATGATAATTTCATGATACAAACAATTGATATAGTGAACACTTTTTGTTTAATGGCTTAGCTGTTGCTTAAATATACAAAGTTAGCAGTACCATAATCAAATCTACTGGCACATTATCATGACTGTGTTTACGCCTAGTTCTTCATTTAAAAGTTAGCTCATAATGTTTATTTGGACAGAATATCTTTACTTGTAAAGCATAAAACTAAAATTGAAATAAATGTAGTCATGATTAATTATGACTTCATGTACAGAACATTCCAATATTTCCATTGATAAAGTAGTATATTCTTCAAAACCCAACACATCATCAAACAGCATGTTGCTATCACTACAGCTGACTGAGTTTGGTTTTACGCCGCTTTTAGCAATATTCCAGCAATATCACGGCGGGGGACACCAGAAATGGACTTCACTCATTGTACCCATGTGGGGCTATCACTACAGGAACAACTAAACAATACATACAAGCCCATACCAAACATTGCTCACTAATCAAGATAATAAAACAAATTACTTCATTAATGATTTAGCAAATGATTCTGTTTTGAAAATACTGCCATGTTTATCTCAAATATGTATGGACAAGCATTTTGATAAAACTTAAGTAGTCAGCATCAGAGACATCAAACAGAACTAATGTCTCTCACAGAGAATATCTTAGGATACATTAGGTGATAGACACCTATCACCTGTCAGTCACTTACAATGAATATGTTATACTTGATGTCAGATAAACAGTGACTCAGATGATCTTAGCTTATTTAGAGGATTTTCTCTGTCAAATGAATTTTTATGAAGACAAATTTCTATTGACAACAAATTAACTAAAATTTCAGTAGGAAAACTAGTTTGATAAGGTTTTGTATGACCAGTTATCAATTATTCAGTGCACGTTGACTTCCCATAAATCATGACATTTACTGTGAACTATATGGTCAGTATAGGTGACAGGCTAAACAAACACCCTGTCTCTGAATATATATAATTTTGAAAGAAACAAATAATTCCATTTATATTGAAAAGAACCCCCAGGGTGATGGGGATTCCGACACTGAGAAAAAACTAGACTTCATTGCTGTCTTTTAATTCACTTAAAGGTCACATGTAACGTAAAACACAACTTTGCAGATTCTGATACCTTTCAGTAGGGACTTACCAAAACAAATCATCAAAAATGCAAATTCAACTTATAAATTTGAAAAATAAAGCGCTGAAAAACAACACGCGAAATCAGAGTTCAAACGATTCACAACAGCTATGCTGCGCTGCTCTCCTAACGACTCCACCCCCCTAGCCCCCTGTTGTAACAAGCCACTAATTAGTACCTCTAGCCCCTCGCCTGGCTGTTCTGTTAGCTGTACTCACTCCCCTGTAACTGGATTAACTGCTGCTAAGCTCGTTAACTATGTCGGGGGTGAGTAGGTGATTAACTGGCTAACTGGGTTGTTGTTTTAATTAGACATTAAAAGCTCCCGACTGAAGATGCTGTACATTTACACTTTGATTGACACCACAATACAAAGGCAGACATACAGATGCGGTCACGTGGACTTAAAGTGATTTTGCTTTACGACAATGCTGCAAGTCACAAGTGTGCTTCGCTAACTTTGCAAAATGTGACCAAATACAACGTCTCATACACAACCGATGGATGCAGGAATAATTCGGACATTCAAGGCATACTACAATAGATCGCTTGTTAGACATTACCTCACCTGTGCTGAAGAAGGACGTGATCAGACACGTCGGATCAACATGCGGATGTCACTCGGTAAAATTACTGATGTGATGAATTAAGCTTTACATTAAATGCTTATTTGTTTTATCCAGATTCGTGTCGTTTTTGTAATAGTTAGGGAAGCAACTTGGGTCTTGATTCAGTAGTCCGGACTATTCGCAATCCGGACGAATTTACTGAGAAACGCTACCGTCCGGATTAACGAGGCTTCACTGTATACACACACACAGTGAGCCATGAGGGCATCAGCAAATGAACCAGCCGTTACACTTCAGTGCACACCCACCCGCTCTGACTGGGTTCGGTATCCCGGCTGCTTCGTTTCGAGGGAAGTAAACCCAAGTACAAAATATTGCACTTTTGATTTGCGATTGTACACTTATAATTTTGTTTATATTTTTTCATAATCAGCAATGTATATTATATGTCATGAATAAGTGATAATTGTGTTTTAATTATGTTTGATGTTTTGGTTGCATGTGACCTTTAAGTATATATTTATAATCTCATTTCATTACAACCTTGTACTCAGGAATATTATTGCCAGATGTATTTGTAAACAACAAACACTTAGTTACATTTCAGAGACTGCAGTTTGTGAGTTCTGTGATCGGAGTGCTGCACAATACGTACTGTTTACTTTAAGCCATGTTGATGCCGATACCTCCCCTGCTCCATTCCTTGCTATACACTGAAATACTCCACTGTCTGGTAGGTCGATTCTTTCAATTACCAGAGTTCCATTGCCAAAGTCACTGTATCTGTGGACAAATTAGTTGACAGACGTTGTCAAGTTCATACGGAACACTAACACAGGAAATGAACAGCATTACGTAAAGGACACTCAGAAATTGTATAAGCTGGACATTTGCTGTCACCTTAGTCATATTTAAGTCAATAAAATGGAAATTGTTTTTCATATATTTGTAATGTACTTTATAGGGTAATACACACATAGTTCTGTTTATGAAATTACTGTAAATCAATCATGTCATCAATAAGTTCATTGACTAAAATAATCAGTAAAACAGTTCTGAAACTAGTTCAGCTTGCTGATTCAATGTGTTTTATTTGGTACCTTGGATTGCCAAGTAGTTTGATCTGTCTGCCATTGTAGTACCATGTGAAACTGGGAGCAGGTTGTCCCACAGCCTCACAGACCAGCTCCACCGTCTCACTGAAGTCCTTGTCCAGTGTTGTTGGCAGTGGCGGGGTGATGAGGGGACGCTCTGCAACAAATACTAAGCTGTACAACAGCAGGAACGAAATCCTCAAGGAAAGGAGATAAAACATCCATGACATACTGAGAGACTGATAGCAATATTCCAGCAATATCACGGTGGGGACACCAGAAATGTGTACCAATGTGGGGAATCGAACCCGGACCTTCGGCGTGACAAGCAAATGCTTTAACCACTAGGCTAACCCACCAACCCGAAATATATTGGAGCATGAACACTGATTCATGTTCATTGCTGTATAGTGATGTATTCTCGTGCATCAGACTTATTTAATCAGCATTATACTTGCTTTAGTTTGGGGCAATAGGCACCTAATCTGTATCACTAGCTCAATGGCTAATAAGCAAATACACATCTGTCAGCCTACCTCTGATGGTGACGTTCACCCTCTTGGTAACACTGGGATACTGAGGACCACCAGGAATGGACAGTTTGCCCTCGCACTCATACACTCCAGTGTCAGTATTCATGGGTGACTTTATAGTCAAAACTCGCTTGAATGGACTGAGCAGGTACCTCCCTTCACGTACTATCTCAGTCCTGGAGTCATCTGTCACCTTAAACCAGCTGATACTCAGATAGTTGATAGGTCTGAAACAGAACACAGCAGGTTAGTTACCTTTGGTGAGTAAGTGAGATGTGTTCAAATGCTTTTTTTCACAAGGCTTAACAAAATATAAATAACTGGTTCTTCTTTCAATGACTTTTGAAAATACAGTGATGGCAAGTGGACACTTTTTGGAAAGTAACCATATACAGGTCGAGTACAATCAAGCTGGGAAAGGGCCACCTACTCGGACCATGACCACACCACAACACACACAGTTGAGTAGTGCACTGATAAGTGGAAGTAATTGCTTGCAATTTTGGATCAGCACATCAAGTCCTTTTGCAACCCCAAACAACCCATGCCCCCTTGCAACCCTGAACACACCCCATGCCCCCTTGCAACCCTGAATACACCCCATGTCCCCTGCAATCCTGAAGATGCCCCGTGCCCCCTGCAATCCTGAATACACCCCATGCCCTCTTGCAACCCTAAATACACACCCCATGTCCCTTGCAATCCTGAAGTTGCCCCGTGCCCCTTGCAATCCTGAACACACCCCATGTCTCTTGCAACACTGAACACACCCCATGCCCCCGCAATCCTGAAGATGCCCCATTGCAACCCTGAACACACCCCAGGCCCCTGAACCCACACCCCAGGCCCCCTTGCAACCCTGAATACACCCCATGCCCTCTTGCAACACTGAACACACCCCATGCCCCCTTGTAACCCTGAATACAATCCTGAAGATGCCCCATTGCAACCCTGAACACACCCCAGGCCCCATTGCAACCCTGAATACACCCCAGGCCCCCTTGCAACCCTGAATACACCCCAGGCCCCCTTGCAACCCTGAATACACCCCAGGCCCCCTTGCAACACTGAATACACACCATGCCCACTTGCAACCTTGAACACACACCATGTCCCCTTGTAACCCTAAATACACACTGTGTCCCCTTGTAACCCTAAATACACACCATGTCCCCTTGTAACCCTAAATACACACCATGTCCCCTTGTAACCCTAAATACAAACCATGTCCCCTTGTAACCTTTAATACACATGTCCCCTTGTAACCCTAAATACAAACAATGTCCCCTTGTATCCCTAAATACAAACCATGTCCCCTTGTAACCCTAAATACACACCATGTCCCCTTGTAACCCTAAATACACATGTCCCATGTCCCCTAAATTTGTAACCCTAAATACTAAAACACATGTCCCCTTGTAACCCTAAATACAAATCATGTCCCCTTGTAACCCTAAATACACACCATGTCCCCTTGTAACCCTAAATACAAACCATGTCCCCTTGTAACCCTAAATACACACCATGTCCCCTTGTAACCCTAAATACAAACCATGTCCCCTTGTAACCCTAAATACACATCATGTCCCCTTGTAACCCTAAATACAAACCATGTCCCCTTGTAACCCTAAATACACACCATGTCCCCTTGTAACCCTAAATACAAACCATGTCCCTTTGTAACCCTAAATACACACCATGTCCCTTTGTAACCCTAAATACACACCATGTCCCCTTGTAACCCTAAATACAAACCATGTCCCTTGTAACCCTAAATACACACTATGTCCCCTTGTAACCCTAAATACAAACCATGTCCCCTTGTAACCCTAAATACACACCATGTCCCCTTGTAACCCTAAATACACACCATGTCCCCTTGTAACCCTAAATACACACCATGTCCCCTTGTAACCCTAAATACAAACCATGTCCCTTTTGTAACCCTAAATACACACCATGTCCCCTTGTAACCCTAAATACACACACCATGTCCCCTTGTAACCCTAAATACACACCATGTCCCCTTGTAACCCTAAATACACACCATGTCCCCTTGTAACCCTAAATACACACCATGTCCCTTTGTAACCCTAAATACACACCATGTCCCCTTTGTAACCCTAAATACACACCATGTCCCCTTTGTAACCCTAAATACAAACCATGTCCCCTTGTAACCCTAAATACCATGTCCCTTGTCCTTTGTAACCCTAAATACACACCATGTCCCCTTTGTAACCCTAAATACACACCATGTCCCCTTGTAACCCTAAATACACAACCATGTCCCCTTGTAACCCTAAATACAAACCATGTCCCTTTTGTAACCCTAAATAACCCTAAATACACCATGTCCCCTTTGTAACCCTAAATACACACCATGTCCCCTTGTAACCCTAAATACAAACCATGTCCCTTTGTAACCCTAAATACACACCATGTCCCCTTTGTAACCCTAAATACACACCATGTCCCTTGTAACCCTAAATACAAACCATGTCCCCTTGTAACCCTAAATACACACCATGTCCCCTTTGTAACCCTAAATACACAACCATGTCCCCTTGTAACCCTAAATACACACCATGTCCCCTTGTAACCCTAAATACACACCATGTCCCCTTGTAACCCTAAATACACACCATGTCCCCTTGTAACCCTAATATACAAACCATGTCCCTTGTAACCCTAAATACACACCATGTCCCTTTGTAACCCTAAATACAACCATGTCCCCTTGTAACCCTAAATACACACCATGTCCCCTTGTAACCCTAAATACAAACCATGTCCCCTTTGTAACCCTAAATATACACCATGTCCCCTTTGTAACCCTAAATACAAACCATGTCCCCTTTGTAACCCTAAATACAAACCATGTCCCCTTTGTAACCCTAAATACAAACCATGTCCCCTTGTAACCCTAAATACAAACCATGTCCCTTGTAACCCTAAATACACACCATGTCCCCTTTGTAACCCTAAATAAATAACCCTTTGTAACACCATGTACACCTATGTACACACCATTTGTAACCCTAAATACACACCTAAACATGTCCCTTTGTAACCCTAAATACACACCATGTCCCCTTTGTAACCCTAAATACACACCACACCATGTCCCCTTGTAACCCTAAATACACACCATGTCCCCTTTGTAACCCTAAATACACCATGTCCCCTTGTAACCCTAAATATGTCCCCTTGTAACCATACATACGCTATGTCCCCTTGTAACCCTAAATACACCATGTCCCCTTGTAACCCTAAATACACACCATGTCCCCTTGTAACCCTAAATACAAACCATGTCCCCTTGTAACCCTAAATACACACCATGTCCCCTTGTAACCCTAAATACACACCATGTCCCCTTTGTAACCCTAAATACAAACCATGTCCCCTTTGTAACCCTAAATACACACCATGTCCCCTTGTAACCCTAAATACACACCATGTCCCCTTTGTAACCCTAAATACAAACCATGTCCCCTTGTAACCCTAAATACAAACTATGTCCCCTTTGTAACCCTAAATACAAACCATGTCCCTTTGTAACCCTAAATACAAACCATGTCCCCTTGTAACCCTAAATACACACCATGTCCCCTTGTAACCCTAAATACAAACCATGTCCCCTTGTAACCCTAAATACAAATCATGTCCCCTTTGTAACCCTAAATACACACTATGTCCCCTTTGTATCCCTAAATACACACCATGTCCCCTTGTATCCGTGTCCCTTTGTAACCCTAAATACACACCATGTCCCCTTGTAACCCTAAATATACACAATGTCTCCTTGTAACCCTAAATCCAAACCATGTCCCTTTGTAACCCTAAATACACACCATGTCCCCTTTGTAACCCTAAATACACACCATGTCCCCTTGTAACTCTAAATACAAACCATGTCCCTTTGTAACCCTAAATACACACCATGTCCCTTTGTAACCCTAAATACACACCATGTCCCTTTGTAACCCTAAATACACACCATGTCCCCTTTGTAACCCTAAATACACACCATGTCCCTTTGTAACCCTAAATACACACTGTGTCCCCTTGTAACCCTAAATACATACCATGTCCCCTTTGTAACCCTAAATATACACCATGTCCCCTTGTAACCCTAAATACACATGTCCCCTTGTAACCCTAAATACACACCATGTCCCCTTGTAACCCTAAATACAAACCATGTCCCCTTGTAACCCTAAATATACACCATGTCCTCTTGTAACTCTAAATACAAATCATGTCCCCTTGTAACCCTAAATACACACCATGTCCCCTTGTAACCCTAAATACACACCATGTCCCCTTGTAACCCTAAATACAAACCATGTCCCCTTGTAACCCTGAATACACATCATGTCCCCTTGTAACCCTGAATACACACCATGTCCCCTTGTAACCCTAAATACACACCATGTCCCCTTGTAACTCTAAATACAAACCATGTCCCTTTGTAACCCTAAATACACACCATGTCCCTTTTGTAACCCTAAATACACACCATGTCCCCTTTGTAACCCTAAATACACACCATGTCCCCTTTGTAACCCTAAATACACACTGTGTCCCCTTGTAACCCTAAATACATACCATGTCCCCTTGTAACCCTAAATATACACCATGTCCCCTTGTAACCCTAAATACACATGTCCCCTTGTAACCCTAAATACACACCATGTCCCCTTGTAACCCTAAATACAAACCATGTCCCCTTGTAACCCTAAATACACAAACCATGTCCCCTTTGTAACCCTAAATACACACACCATGTCCCCTTTGTAACCCTAAATACACACCATGTCCCCTTTTTGTAACCCTAAATACGAATCATGTCCCCTTGTATCCCTAAATACACACCATGTCCCTTGTATCCCTAAATACACACCATGTCCCTTTGTAACCCTAAATACACACCATGTCCCCTTGTAACCCTAAATACAAACCATGTCCCCTTGTAACCCTAAATACAAATCATGTCCCCTTGTAACCCTAAATACAAATCATGTCCCCTTGTATCCCTAAATACACACCATGTCCCCTTGTAACCCTAAATACACACCATGTCCCCTTGTAACCCTAAATATACACAATGTCTCCTTGTAACTCTAAATCCAAACCATGTCCCTTTTGTAACCCTAAATACACACCATGTCCCTTTGTAACCCTAAATACACACCATGTCCCCTTGTAACCCTAAATACAATACCATGTCCCCTTGTAACCCTAAATACAAACCATGTCCCTTTGTAACCCTAAATACACACCATGTCCCTTTTGTAACCCTAAATACACACCATGTCCCCTTGTAACCCTAAATACACACCATGTCCCCTTGTAACCCTAAATACACACTGTGTCCCCTTGTAACCCTAAATACAAACCATGTCCCCTTGTAACCCTAAATATACACCATCTCCCCTTGTAACCCTAAATACACGCCCCTTGTAACCCTAAATACACACCATGTCCCCTTTGTAACCCTAAATACAAATATGTCCCTTGTAACCCTAAATACAAACCATGTCCCCTTTGTAACCCTAAATACAAACCATGTCCCCTTGTAACCCTAAATACAAACCATGTCCCCTTGTAACCCTAAATACAAACCATGTCCCCTTGTAACCCTAAATACACACCATGTCCCCTTGTAACCCTAAATACAAACCATGTCCCCTTGTAACCCTAAATACAAATCATGTCCCCTTGTAACCCTAAATACACACCATGTCCCCTTGTATCCCTAAATACACACCGTGTCCCCTTGTAACCCTAAATACACACCATGTCCCCTTGTAACCCTAAATATACACAATGTCTCCTTGTAACCCTAAATCCAAACCATGTCCCTTTGTAACCCTAAATACACACCATGTCCCCTTGTAACCCTAAATACACACCATGTCCCCTTGTAACCCTAAATACACACCATGTCCCCTTGTAACCCTAAATACACACTGTGTCCCCTTGTAACCCTAAATACAAACCATGTCCCCTTGTAACCCTAAATACAAACCATGTCCCCTTGTAACCCTAAATACAAACCATGTCCCCTTTGTAACCCTAAATACACACCATGTCCCCTTGTAACCCTAAATACACACCATGTCCCCTTTGTAACTCTAAATACAAACCATGTCCCTTTGTAACCCTAAATACACACCATGTCCCTTTGTAACCCTAAATACACACCATGTCCCCTTGTAACCCTAAATACACACCATGTCCCCTTGTAACCCTAAATACACACCATGTCCCCTTGTAACCCTAAATACACACTGTGTCCCCTTGTAACCCTAAATACATACCATGTCCCCTTGTAACCCTAAATATACACCATGTCCCCTTGTAACCCTAAATACACATGTCCCCTTGTAACCCTAAATACACACCATGTCCCCTTGTAACCCTAAATACAAACCATGTCCCCTTGTAACCCTAAATATACACCATGTCCTCTTGTAACTCTAAATACAAATCATGTCCCCTTGTAACCCTAAATACACACCATGTCCCCTTGTAACCCTAAATACACACCATGTCCCCTTGTAACCCTAAATACAAACCATGTCCCCTTGTAACCCTGAATACACATCATGTCCCCTTGTAACCCTGAATACACACCATGTCCCCTTGTAACCCTAAATACACACCATGTCCCCTTGTAACTCTAAATACAAACCATGTCCCTTTGTAACCCTAAATACACACCATGTCCCTTTGTAACCCTAAATACACACCATGTCCCCTTGTAACCCTAAATACACACCATGTCCCCTTGTAACCCTAAATACACACTGTGTCCCCTTGTAACCCTAAATACATACCATGTCCCCTTGTAACCCTAAATATACACCATGTCCCCTTGTAACCCTAAATACACATGTCCCCTTGTAACCCTAAATACACACCATGTCCCCTTGTAACCCTAAATACAAACCATGTCCCCTTGTAACCCTAAATACAAACCATGTCCCCTTGTAACCCTAAATACACACTGTGTCCCCTTGTAACCCTAAATACACACCATGTCCCCCTTGTAACCCTAAATACGAATCATGTCCCCTTGTATCCCTAAATACACACCATGTCCCCTTTGTATCCCTAAATACACACCACTTTGTAACCCATACACACCCTTTGTAACCCTAAATACACACCATGTCCCTTTGTAACCCTAAATACAAACCATGTCCCCTTTGTAACCCTAAATACAAATCATGTCCCCTTTGTATCCCTAAATACAAACCATGTCCCTTGTAACCCTAAATACAAACCATGTCCCCTTTGTAACCCTAAATACACACCATGTCCCCTTGTAACCCTAAATACAAACCATGTCCCCTTGTAACCCTAAATACAAATCATGTCCCCTTGTAACCCTAAATACACACCATGTCCCCTTGTATCCCTAAATACACACCGTGTCCCCTTGTAACCCTAAATACACACCATGTCCCCTTGTAACCCTAAATATACACAATGTCTCCTTGTAACCCTAAATCCAAACCATGTCCCTTTGTAACCCTAAATACACACCATGTCCCCTTGTAACCCTAAATACACACCATGTCCCCTTGTAACTCTAAATACAAACCATGTCCCTTTGTAACCCTAAATACACACCATGTCCCTTTGTAACCCTAAATACACACCATGTCCCCTTGTAACCCTAAATACACACCATGTCCCCTTGTAACCCTAAATACACACTGTGTCCCCTTGTAACCCTAAATACATACCATGTCCCCTTGTAACCCTAAATATACACCATGTCCCCTTGTAACCCTAAATACACATGTCCCCTTGTAACCCTAAATACACACCATGTCCCCTTGTAACCCTAAATACAAACCATGTCCCCTTGTAACCCTAAATACAAATCATGTCCCCTTGTAACCCTAAATACACACCATGTCCCCTTGTAACCCTAAATACAAACCATGTCCCCTTGTAACCCTAAATATACACCATGTCCCCTTGTAACCCTAAATACAAATCATGTCCCCTTGTAACCCTAAATACAAACCATGTCCCCTTGTAACCCTAAATACACACCATGTCCCCTTGTAACCCTAAATACAAACCATGTCCCCTTGTAACCCTAAATACAAACCATGTCCCCTTGTAACCCTAAATACACACCATGTCCCCTTGTAACCCTAAATACAAACCATGTCCCCTTGTAACCCTAAATACACATCATGTCCCCTTGTAACCCTAAATACACATCATGTCCCCTTGTAACCCTAAATACACACCATGTCCCCTTGTAACCCTAAATACAAATCATGTCCCCTTGTAACCCTAAATACAAATCATGTCCCCTTGTAACCCTAAACACACACCATGTCCCCTTGTAACCCTAAACACACACCATGTCCCAGTGTAACCATGAACACAGTGGGTGCTTGCTTACACCACACCATCAGTTTTTCAACTATATGAGATTTTTCACAAGTGCAGTAAAAATATTACAAAATATTGTACACATTTCACGAAGTATCACACGCTATAAATGGACTCTAGGCTCTCTACACAACGACCTTAGAGATTATGCAACAACTTAGTAAACGCACCGAGCATTGATGACACACTCCACTTTGACATCGGAGTCCCCTTCATTAGCCACAGCATCCACTGGCGGAGATATCATTTCTGGGAGAAGGTGAGCTGATCGGTTGCCATGTTCTGAAAGACAAGCAATTTTTTTTCACTTTTTCTCATTCATCTTATTCTGAAATTGCATGACAGTTCAGGAATGGATAAAGACCCTATGAATTTTAAAATGACAGCTTAACAATGTTGAACATTTCTGAGTAGATGAATTTCTTTACTGTGAAAAGACACAGCCATTTCTTGCTATAAAATGTACATTTCAGGGTCAGTTGTAAGAATATGTACACATTAATGTTTTCTAAAACACAGCTAATATCCTTCCATCAGGAGGATCAATATTAGGTGCATAAATTGCAAGTTTGTCAACAATTATTTTATGTTAAATCCAATTTTCACTAAACAAAACATGTGAAGAAGGTAGCTTCTCATTTTTATTACAAATTACACCAAATGTTCATGACAAATGTCTACTCTACTGACCATTGACATGATTCACATGAAGTAGGACTGTTTAGTAACACCCTCAGGCAGGGTACATTCATTGATGAATGGAAGAAGTCACTGTCTCTACATACCACAAGACAGTGAAAAGATGTTATGTTGGTAAAGTATGAACTGAATGAATAATATATGATGGCCTCACATGCAAAATCAGAATAATCCATGTGACATTATCAACATATTGAGCATACATCTGATCTTGTAAAACTCCACTTGTCCTTGACCTTATTAGTAACATGCGCTAAGGCATGCCATTTGAGACTTGAGCAAGTTTCACTTATCTAACTACTAAACATTTATAGATAATAATTTATAATGGCCATATGGTGGTTATGTAAACTTTGAAATCTTTCATAAAGCCTAAGAACAGCAATGAATGTAGGTCACAATGACCTGACAGTTATGATGAGTCGTCATTATTTGTTATCAATAACACACATCCACAACATACAAACTGGGCTTATCAAACTGCAGCTGAACATGTAGCCGGTGGACAAATTCAATTTCAGTACACACCACAGAATGGATCACAACTTTGTCATATCTGGTAAATGTTATGACTGTTTGCTCTGAAGGTACTTGTTCAACACTCACCAACAACAGTGATCACAAATATATGGCTCTGGCTTTGACCGCCAGCACCACTGAAGCCATTGACAGCCCGTGCTTGGAACTGTCTTCCTGAATCAGATATGGAGTTGGACAACAAGGCCAGGTTCTTCTGTAGAGTCACATGATGATAGATGGACTCAGCAGACAGGGTGGAGTTGTTCTGCTTCCAGTCGATGTCTGGGTCGGGCACACTGTCGAGAGGGGGCAGGTTCAGGATAACGGCCCGACCCTCTTGGACTTCTATTGTCTGGGTGTCTCCCGATTGGAACATTTCCATGTCTGAAAGAAACCAAACAATGCCAGTCATGCAAAAATAGTCAAGAAACTTCCAATATTGTCATAGCACCATTGATGAATTACCTATCCCTTCATCACATAATTCAATACACTGTATACTAGCACAAGTGAGGTAATGGGTTTTATTTTACAGTACCAGACACATCATGATAGGGACACAGAGAATGGCTTCATACAATGTACATACATGAATCAAACCCAGGTCAAGCAAACATCTTAACCACCATACCACAATCATAAGAAACCAATACATACAAGCCACCACAACATGGGCTGGTTGACTGAGGAAGGCTCCCAACTTGTTTCCAGCCAGACATCGGTATTCTCCGGCATCACTGCGCTGTAGGTTGGGTATCTCATAGACATTCTGTGACGTGTTTCGGAGCAAGAAGGTGCCATCCTTCAGCCAGCTGTAGACTGGGGTCGGGTAGCTTGAGGCCTGGCAGGTCAGCCGTTTGATCACATTCTCAGGCTTTGGGTCACCGGAGGCTGGCTGTTCTGTGATCTGCTGGGGCGGGTATTCCTCTGCAAAACAAAACACTGACATTAAGAGGCAGGCCACAACATGTTGGATACACAACATTGACACACAGGACAAACAGTAACACTATTTACAAGTCAGCATATTTGTTATCTCTTTTTCCTGAAGCATTAACCATATTTACCATGGTTGCCTTTCTATGCCAGCCTATCAAATTCGCAAACATATTTACACTGGATGTGATTCAGTTAAAACTAACAAGCTTGAGACTTGACAATCAGAGAAACGGAAAGAAAATGTTTGTAAAACGTTTGTATCAGAGGTTTTCACTATTATAATGATAAAAATAATAAAAGAGAAAATAATTTTGAGAAAGTATTTATATTGACTGTAACTGCTTTAAGAAATAGGCCACAGTGGTGTCCTCTGGTTAAGGCTACGTCAATATGACAATGACATGATGTTATGACATATATACCATCTGTCATATCAGAAGATCTAGAACAGTACAGACATCAGTAGCATATAACAATGGGTCATTTTACTGCTGGGATCCTTAACTAATACACCAGAGTCAATGGTAAATGAATCATCACCAAAATGACCAAAAATAACAAATTTCATTTTTTATTTTATTTTACTCTAAATGCTAGAAAAATTCATGTGGTATCTTTGTCACACAAAATTGATGACAACAATCATGACTGTCAAGTGGCATCACAATTTATGAAAGTTTTGAAACTTATCATTTCCATATTCTAATGATACTGCAATCATAAGTATTATAAATTAAATATTTTCCAGAAACAAACTCCATAACCAACGTATCCAAAGATCTTCAACATGCTTAAAAAAAGTGAAACAGCTGTTGACATATAAATCAATATTTATTTCCTTGACTCATCAGCTTGACATGCTCAAGCTAAATCTCTTTTTAAATGTATTTATATTTTGTAGTGAGTCTTTACACATACTTCTGGAAATGAATGTCTGATCCCATGTTTCTCAGTCCATTCACAAGCATATTTTATTCCTTGAGATGAAATTCAAACCCCACACAATGGACTGTTGGGTCCATCATATTGATCAATCAAGCGTGACTATTATGTTCACTCTTACAAAAATATTTTCTGTAATTTGAACAAAGTGTGCATGTTGCCACCATGGCCTGTGTAAACGGTGTGTAGTCCAGCTGTGCGGGTGTCAAACCGTCACATTGAGATGTAATTATTGGCTACAGCTGGTGTCTACGTCTACCGCATGGTAATTCCATTAACTCCCCACCAGACACCTATTCCTTCCACCAACTAAGAAGACAAGCAGAGACGAAAGTACACTTATTTAATCAACTCTATTAGAAAATCGCACGCTTTTGTAGACTTCTAACAATGACGTCTTCTTACATGTCATTTTAATCTTTAGTGACTGAATATCCCCCAAAGTCTGAGGTGTGTCCAGAAAGGTGTTTGAGTACAGTAAATGGGGTTTGGAGGGCTGATCAGAATCCAACATACTCACATTAGCAGGTCATAAAACAGCATTCTTATCAAGCTGTCTAACATTCTTAGTGTTAAGTTTCAATGTTTTACATTTAACAGTTGTCTCGAAAGAAAACACTCAAAATTTATTCTTTGAGATTGATAACATTACAAACAACACATCAAAGAAGCACTTGACAATTCATGTCACAAACCATGACCAATAAATCCTTAACCCAGATAGCGCATTTAAACATGGGCTATTTAACAATACTATTTGGTGAACTATAGAACATTCAAACTTAACATTACAAATATGCTTTAACACAAAATTTCTTCAACAGGATAATTAGCATGCAATTAGCATGCATTTTCAAAACTCGTCTACTCAGTATGGATGTCTAAACAGGAGTGGAGAGTTATTTTTAACACATGATAAATATTCTTTCACCATGACTGCAAGGAATATCTTTAAAACATGAACAAATTATAATCCCATTTATACACCACTGTTAAACAGAAACTGAAAAACTTGCAGAAGCCCAACAAATGGCCAATAAATAGACCATTTGTCAGAACACTCTAAAAGCCCTACATGTGGCAGTCCATGACTACAAGTGATATCATTGCCACCTGGCCCCTCACATATAAAGGGTTAATTTGGGGGCCACTTCATTTCCACTACACAGCCCCCCATCTCCATCACATGCAAATCTATTCAATCCATATTTCAGGATGGCCAGGAGCAGTAATTCTGCGATTTCCTATCAATACAAACGATTTCTTGTGATGCCAAAGCTATTTGGGAATTCAGATTACGCTTAAACCCCCCAAACATGCTCAAGTTATTGATCTGGCAAGTTTGACAGTGTCACATAGAAAATCAGAGTAACAATGAATCTGTCAGATATTTCTAAATATTTGACAAATGACTGAGAAATGGTAATCTTTTCCCCAATTTCTTAAAACACACTTTTAATAGCAAGGGCTGAGAGAGCTCAAAGCTCTTTATAATTACCTGTTTAAAAAATGCAAAAATGATAAATGGACATTAGGCTATGTTTATTTTGCTACATTGATTTTTTTATCATTTTTCATTAACCAGAATGTGATGCATGGTTGAGGGATTTATCAAACATTCTGATTAACCATGTGAACAAAGAACATCAGTGCTATGCATGCTATACAAGGCCTAAATATGTTATCTATGAGACTTAAATAAGCCAAAGCCAAAGTGATTTATACAAAAGCAGACTTGGGTGTTTCACACATAAACATGTGACAACATTGGTTTGTATCTCAATCATCATAAATATTCAAAGCCAAATGTATTTATTGACAAGCACAGAAAAAGGAATAATTTGGACCAGAAAATTATGACCAAAAGCTTTTGGTTCCAGGTTTTGCTGAAAATTTATTGTTCCCTGGACCTGTTTGTTGTCATTGAAGAAAGAACTACATAGACTGTATCTATACACTACCAGCCATGAGTGATTACCAAAAAGCACCTGTCCTCATTTTGACAGGTTTATGCTCATTTTTCCAGAAATGTTTTTTCATTATAAGTATGTAATAAGTTCTAACAAACTCTCTAATGTCTGTACATGCTATGTATTACACTGTCAAATACCATGAAATGTTACAGCTATTTTCCCAAAACATAAAAACACCTTTCTCTCAAACTGTCTGTCAGCAAGCTCCATACAGCATGTAAGTCTGTATACACACTCCTGTTACTGATCAGAGGTGAGCATGCAATGTATAACGTCACGCTAACTGAAACACATGACACATTCTTCCCTTTCCAAAGAACACTTCACAGATGTAATGATGAAAAATACGGCAAACAAAATACATCCCATAAAATATCAAACAACTTTTGACAAGTTACAGTACTTACTAAAGCCTGTTGTGTAATGGAAATTATTTTTAAAATATTTCACATTCATGTTATACAGATAAAATTCTCCATGTTATATGATGTCACGATGCAGTGTAACTGTATAGAGCATCAGCTAGAGAGAAGAGATGGAAGACATTAGGGAGATGTGGATTAGGTCTTTTCAGAGAGACTTAGTCGCATGGTTTTACACTTTTTCTGTGTTAATAGTGGATACGGAGAACACGTTTTACACAATATGCCAATGTCAAGAATATAACCCGATGTTGAATGATGATCAGCATTCACATCAAACACTTTAGCCACTTGCCTTCCCTAATACCCCTCTATCAGGCACAAAGTGACACAGTTTGGTAAGATTCAAAATAATCATCAAGCAATCCTTGTACAGCTAAGGGAAGCAACTCTGCAAGGCAAAAGTGCAGCTTTAAGTGCTACCTGTCTTCCTATGGGAAGATTAAATCTGAATTGTGAATTTTTTTTCATGGGAATATTACAATTTGTTGTTGATCACAACGAAAGCCTATGTGAAGAGAGGTATTAAGTCAGCATGATCAGCAGCCATGATAACTCAATAATATCCTTTATTCCTGGATCATTCAGCTTCTACAGGAAACCTGTTGCAATCAATAAAACTCAGTAACCACTGAGACACCAGTTTGAAAGAGGACATGCATTCCCTCCAACATGATCCAATGCCTAATACTAAATGTCATGCACACTGAACACTGAATTACTCCTTGGTGATATTTCAGCAGGAATTGACAGAATAATCATCATTGTACTGTAAGGACTGCCTGTCACACTGACATTTCTGGAAAATGGAACCTTGCATATTTTTACGAAGGTGCACTGAAAAGGTGTTTTACTTTTGGCTTATAACTTTAGGTCAAGTCACTAGTACTTAAACATTCTTTTTATGATGTAAGGTTTTCATAAGCATGATAAGAAACTTCAGGAACATGTTCTACTTTGGCTTGATGCCAATGTAACTTGTGACAACAAAGAATTAGCAAAATTAACACAATACAGAAGATATTCTAAACATGTTGAAATTGTGCACTGTGAGACACAGAATAATGACATGTAAATGCATTTACTTTCTTTTCTGAAACATATACAAGATCATACATTATACAAAGGCAGACGTGTCAAAATCAGACATTTTCTCAGTTTCGCCAAAGAAAATGTCAGAACTTCAGACACAGAATAACATAATATAATACTAAGTCCTAGCAGTACTGACTATCTATGTGGAAGGTATTGGGTTTCAGAGCAGACTGACACTGACCAAGATCCTGCCTGCAACTGCAGGCTGTGTGGGATCTATTAAGCCTAACTGTAAACATAAGCGCAGGTATAACTGTAACTAATCGAGCAGATAACCCCAGGTCAGTTGCCTTCAAGCAGTGGCCATTTTATGATCGATTTGTTATTGATTGAGAAACACTGTTGATGAAGCTTCTCAAACAATGTGGATGAATTGTATTCATTAGGATTTGCGCCTAGAGACAGACAAGTATCTCTCCTTTTAGCCATCCACTAAATCTGTCACCCTGCCTTGCTTAACTACAAGCTGATGACGAATCTATAGTCCCTTACTTTCATTATATCAATATTTCATAAGACACTTAAGAGTTGGGAAATCATTATTTTGGGTAAGAGCCACTGAGTGGGACAATGTCCATTGATAATGATTGATTTGTATACAAAGGGATAGACATTACTGACGATTTTATTGGCATGGAGATAATGATGTTTAAGGTCATTCAATAGGATTGTGGCAAATTAAAACAGTCATTCACATCATCCAAACAGCTAAAGTAAACTCAAACAATCCATTCAGCTGAGCAGCATGTGTTAACTTGTATGAAAGGAAAGCACTGAAACTATTAGAGCAAATTGCTCCTGTCAGGTTCTTCACTCTTCAAGTTTGTATTTAACTTGCTAAACAGTATTACAATGTCATAAAGTTGTCTGATAAGATACAAATAAAGTTCTTGAGTTTATTAATTCTTTGTCAAGGTACTTTCAACATTGACTGACTGACTGAGTATGGTTTTACGCCGCTTTTAGCAATATTCCTGCAACATCATGGTGGGGGACACCAGAAATGGGCTTCACACATTGTACCCATGTGGGGATTCGAACCCGGGTCTTCGGCGGGACGAGCCAACACTTTAACCATTAGGCTACCCCACCGCCCACTTTCAACATGGAGCCTTTGATGACCCAAAATAATGAAATGAGAGAAAGGGTAACAAATCAAATTTAACAATAATCTAAAATGATTATTGTGTTATTTGTGTAATGTGGTAATGTAATGGTGTGAACTTTACTGTGTACTTACAGTAATGGTGTATACTCAACTGTGTACTTACAGTAATGGTGTGTACTCAACTGTGAACTTACAGTAATGGTGTGTACTCAACTGTGAACTTACAGTAATGGTGTGTACTCAACTGTGAACTTACAGTAATGGTATGTACTCAACTGTGTACTTACAGTAATGGTGTGAACTTAACTGTGTACTTACAGTAATGGTGTGAACTTTACTGTGTACTTACAGTAATGGTGTATACTCAACTGTGTACTTACAGTAATGGTGTGTACTCAACTGTGAACTTACAGTAATGGTGTGTATTCAACTGTGAACTTACAGTAATGGTGTGTACTTAACTGTGTACTTACAGTAATGGTGTGTACTCAACTGTACTTACAGTAATGGTGTATTTACAGTAATGTTGTGTAATCAACTGTGTACTTAAAGTAATGGTGTATACTCAACTGTGTAATTCGGTAATGAATCATTGTGTACTCAACTGTAAACTTACAGTAATGGTGTATTTACAGTAATGTTGTGTACTCAACTGTGTACTTACAGTAATGGTGTGTACTCAACTTCTGTACTTACAGTAATGGTGTGTACTCAACTGTGTAATTCGGTAATGATGTGTACTCAACTGTGTACTAACAGTAATGGTGTATTTACAGTAATGTTGTGTAATCAACTGTGTACTTACAGTAATGGTGTGTACTCAACTGTGAACTTACAGTAATGGAGTGTACTCAACTGTGTACTTACAGTAATGGAGTGTACTCAACTGTGAACTTACAGTAATGGAGTGTACTCAACTGTGTACTTACAGTAATGTTGTGTAATCAACTGTGTACTTACAGTAATGGAGTGTACTCAACTGTGTACTTACAGTAATGTTGTGTAATCAACTGTGTACTTACAGTAATGGAGTGTACTCAACTGTGAACTTACAGTAATGGTGTGTACTCAACTTCTGTACTTACAGTAATGGAGTGTACTCAACTGTGTACTTACAGTAATGTTGTGTAATCAACTGTGTACTTACAGTAATGGTGTGTACTCAACTGTGAACTTACAGCAATGGAGTGTACTCAACTGTGTACTTACAGTAATGGAGTGTACTCAACTGTGTACTTACAGTAATGGTGTGTACTCAACTTCTGTACTTACAGTAATGGAGTGTACTCAACTGTGTACTTACAGTAATGTTGTGTACTCAACTGTGTACTTACAGTAATGATGTGTACTCAACTGTGTACTTACAGTAATGGTGTGTACTCAACTGTGTACTTACAGTAATGGTGTGTACTCAACTTCTGTACTTACAGTAATGGAGTGTACTCAACTGTGTACTTACAGTAATGGTGTGTACTCAACTTCTGTACTTACAGTAATGGTGTGTACTCTACTGTGTACTTACAGTAATGTTGTGTAATCAACTGTGTACTTACAGTAATGGAGTGTACTCAACTGTGTACTTACAGTAATGTTGTGTAATCAACTGACAGTAATGGTGTGTACTCAACTGTGTACTTACAGTAATGGTGTGTACTCAACTTCTGTACTTACAGTAATGGAGTGTACTCAACTGTGTACTTACAGTAATGGTGTGTACTCAACTTCTGTACTTACAGTAATGGTGTGTACTCAACCTACATTATTATAGAATGTCAACAGAATGGAAGAGATTTACCATTAGTATGGTTAAGAATGACAAATAAATTTCATATTTTATAACACAAGTAGAGCTACATAAAGCAAATAAAGTAAATTTCTAAATGTCATTTACATCACATCTTTTACCATGGTTTCGTATCTCTCTCAACCAAAATCATATATACTCTACGTAAGGGTTTGTTTTTGTTTTTGGTTTGTTTTTTTAATTTGGGTTTTGACATTCCCCTTGGACATTTATCAGTATGTGGTTGTATAAAAACAATCCTTCTTCCCCAGTTCCTCTGTTCTCCTCAGTAGGACACTCCCACACAATCCATACAGCGGATGTTGCCGTCATCACATTGAAACATCATATCAACAAAAAGCCACACACAACATGAACTATGACCTTACATACCTATGGTTCTAAGGTTATTTCCTGTCATTACAGGGAAGTCATTTTAATTTATACACTTTCAGCTAGGTCTGTCACATTCAGGGTTCGAGGTAATGTCCCAACAATCATTTATCATCATCGCACTGACTTTAGACATATTAAACCATAAATCATGAACATAGTTATAGGGTTTAAGTATGTCACAAAACAGTGAACTTACATGAGCCAACTGGTACCATAAGACTGCTGAATCCTATGACGAGTTCATTAGCCAGAAATTACACAGGTACTGAGTATAATTATACCATTAATTGGTCAAACAAGACTTACAATGAAAAGAAATCATATTAAATCAGATCTGGCGCCATCCTGGTATGACATCTCATCATTAACCATGATATCTAATCACTCATAAACCACAAGATCTAATTTCAAAGTAAAATTAGTCGTAACTTTCAACATCCTTCCAAAGATGAAGACTACTTGACATATGGACAATCTTCCAGTCAAAAGTCTGAACTGGAAAAATGACTCCATCATGAACAGGATGGTTTATAACTAATATATCATCCCAGTGGAGCAATATGAATGGCACCAAATGAGCCTCATTATACAGGCATAGACATGGACTTCAAAAGTAGTCAGCTTGAAATGACCAAATAAGATTACTGATTAGCTCTAATTAGATTTGCTGGGTTCACATAAAATCAGATATTGGGATTCCTTATCTCTATAACCATAATGAAACATTTAGTTTTAGCTGACATTTAAGAAATATGGTGGTAAATTCTGTGATTGAAATCTAAGGCTTCTTTAAGCACATCAAATGGTGGTAATGAATTCAAAATTTCTTCTAGAATGCTGTAATGGTTGTAAAAATGTTATAATGTCCAAAAAAGCATTTCTAAATTTTAACATGAACATGTCAAGACGAATGTTATAGTGGTATAATGGTGGCAGGGCTGCAATCTGAACATCTATTAGTCTTAATAGTGATAACATATGATGACAGCTCCTTAAATCCTAAAACATCTTAACAATAGACACGCTGAACTAGGCCAAAAGTTAAATGCCAAAGTGGTTTGGAAAGGATTGGGATGATCAAATGGTTAACGTCAGGTTCACAATCAGCCATGTGACACATCCTGACCACCATATCTTCTTTTGTCTACAAGCAGAGGGTCTCACTGACCTAGTCCAAACCAGACAAGTCTGATCTGGACAACAAGCAGCAGATCCTGATGACCTAATCTGATCCAGACAACATGCAGCAGGTCCTCATGACCTAGTCTGATCCAGACAACATGCAGCAGGTCCTCATGACCTAGTCTGATCCAGACAACATGCAGCAGGTCCTCATGACCTAGTCTGATCCAGACAACATGCAGCAGGTCCTCATGACCTAGTCTGATCCAGACAACATGCAGCAGGTCCTCATGACCTAGTCTGATCTGAACAACATGCAGCAGGTCTTGACGACCTAGTCTGATCTGAACAACATGCAGCAGGTCCTCATGACCTAGTCTGATCTGAACAACATGCAGCAGGTCCTCATGACCTAGTCTGATCTGAACAACATGCAGCAGGTCCTCATGACCTAGTCTGATCCAGACAACATGCAGCAGGTCCTCATGACCTAGTCTGATCCAGACAACATGCAGCAGGTCCTCATGACCTAGTCTGATCCAGACAACATGCAGCAGGTCCTCATGACCTCATGACCTATTCTGATCAAAACAACAAGCAATGGGCTCTGATGATGTGGGTCTGATCTGAACAACAGACAGAATGTCTCAATGACCTAGTCCAAACCGGACAAAAAGCAATGGACCCTGATGACCTTGTCTGATCCAGACAACAAGCAGCAGGTCCTGATGATCTTTTAAGTCTGATCTGGACAAGCAGCAGGTCCTGATGACCTAGTCTGATCCAGACAACATGCAGTAGGTTCTGATGACGTAGTCTGATCCAGACAACATGCAGCAGGTCCTGATGACCTAGGCTGATCTGGACAAAAAGCAGCAGGTCCTGATGATCAGTCTGTTCTGGTATCCCCATGATGAAAAATGCAATGAAACAAAGTTTGCATCATAACAAAAAAAATATATGTAAAATGAATTAAGTTCACAACAAAGTCCTCACAACATTTGATGCCTGAAGGCATAAAACATCCATGAAAGCATGCTTCTCTTCTTTTCTCTTCTACATCCAAGCAGCAATAAACATCATTGATGAAACACTGTAATATGGATTGGTCTGTTTAAAAGTAGCCAACATGTACTGAGAAAAATACTTTTTGTACCTTTTACCTAAATTCATTTGACCTGAGACCAACGAGACATACATTTTCAATTTTCAATTTTCATTTTCAATTACAGTGCCCTACTGATGCCATAATGACTTTAAAGACCACCTTTTTCCAATTTCTGTCTGACAATCACCCAAAATGTCCCTGTTCCTTTTATTATGTTATTTTTTCACTTAATGTTCATGACAGGGAGTAAGATTAGGAGATTATCACATGATGTCAAAAAGAAAAATAATCTGAACTATGTCTCAATTGCATCAATTCCAGTGTAATCTCCTTCCTGGTGAAACCTTAAGCTTTATTCTTCAGAGGTAATCAAGGCCACAGTGATCTAAGATGTATCATTTCTTGTCAAAGGAGAGGGAAAGACGTGCAATGGAATTTAAAGGAAACACAATGAGCAAGGTTTTAAGGTATCTCTGGCAAGGCTGGAAGTATTCACTTTTTGAACAGTTCAACTGACTCAAGTGCTTGCTGCAGAATTGAACCAGGTGATGGACTAACATTCAATATAAAAACAATTCCATTTTATCTAACCTTACATAAAAGCTGGCATATGAATTTTCTGGGGTCTTCTAAAACCTTAATCAAAATGCCACTACAAGTTAGAGTTTGCTGAAAATGCATCCATCATGTTTGGAAATATAAGGAATGAACCAGGCATTCTGAAATATCTGATCAGGCAGAGGTTGGAAAAAGTCAAGAATTTATTTCACTATTGCCATATTGCCATACCATTAACTGATTACAGCAATAGCAGCTTGTTTTTGTCACTCTCAGATTTAGAAAATTAAAATCTAGCAGCATATTCATGACTGATTTAATTCTTCGGCTTGTTCAGAGACAATTATTTTTCCTAGAATTAGGGATCTTAATTATAATCAATATGCCCGGAAGATTTCAAATAAATCTTTATAGTCTATCCTAAATATTTTCTTGGTAATGAATGAGCCCCACAACTGAAAGGCAAAACCATCTTCAAACAGCATGTGATATAATCAAGGTAATTTTCACATTGCCGACAGCACATCAACAGCCATGGTATTAACGAGGTTGGGTTGATAAAATATTGGAAGATGAAAATGAGCTGTTTTTCCCCTCCTTTCCCAAGGCACTACAGAATGATTTAACACCCCTTGGCTAATCAAAATATGAAAAATATTTAGATTTGTCATTAACTAGTCTTCATCATGGTGATATATAAGTTTAATGACAAAAGTTTGACAAGTTTGACATAGTCAAAGAAAGGCTTGATAACACCCATGATCCTAGTCTGTCATACAGACCCTGAAACAAATATATCCAAGAAAGCGCATGCAAGTCTAGAATATGTGGCATGTTTCAGAAAATGAAGAAAGTCTCTGGGCTCCTTTTCAGTATATTTTAGGATTATAATTTAGGAACTGTTTTTTTTCTGTAAAATATGTTCATTTCGGATACTAGATGTTAGTCTACCACGATCCCCACATTTATAAAAATAGCTAAGAGAAATATTAGTGTTGAATACTGTGTGTATGCTCCCCTGGAAAATGTTAACAATCTGGGATTTGAACCAACTGGCCAGCTATATTAGGGCTAACCTTCATCACCTACAGAGGACTACCTTTTTACCTTTAAGGTGGTCAGTAGTACACACTCTTTGAATAGTATATCAGTGATAGAAACTAACGCTCTTAGTCCATCAGTCCTTATAAACAATTTAAAATGGCTAAATTCTATTATTCTTTATGACACTTTAACTACCTTGTAGTTTGTCAAGGATTAAGGCCTAAAACAAAAATTTGTTGTTCTGATTACCCGACCGACCCTTGAATTCTGGTGGCGACCCTATTTTTTTAGCAGTATGAATAAAATTAACCTTTCAGATACCAGTTTTTTCCCAGCACCAACGGACATCGGTTATTCTGATAGAGAAAGTCGACATGATGGCAGCAAGCTTGATTGAATAAACAATTACACATTGATAAATGTGTTAGAAGTTTGTACATTACTTCTAAAAAATAAATTTAATAAAAAAAAAAACCTACCTACCTACCCTAAATTTTAAAGAGGTGTAATCAGAACCACAACATTTTTTTTTATTTGGCCTAAAGGACAAGTGCTCATTGCTATTACTGCACTGCTACAATCTTCAGGATAGCGGCCCAAGCCACACAACAATGCATCATGTTCAGTTGGTGGCATTCCATGGAAAGACCAGACTATTGCTTACCTAGTCTCTGAAAATATGTGCTTTTGATGGACACGAAGAACCCATTGAAATTAAAAAGGAGCTCCAGAGAGGCTCAATTAGGGCTTTTGCGTTCCAAACAGGACTGGGTAGAATGGAAAATATTTTGGTTCATGGACTGTCGGATAGACTACAGAAAGACAATAACAATCGGACAAGCTCTGAAACACTAATTAAATATAGGCCATCAGACGTACCATTTTATTCTACAAATCTCACAATACTTTATCGTCATTAGAGAAACAAAACTTTAGGATTTACAGCAAACAAAAGGATATAAAATTTTCACTAGTACAATGAAATGTCAAGAATAGTCTTAATTAATCATGATCACTGAAGTTCCCCAGTTTACTGTTTTAGCATTCCTCATGAAAAATTCATCTGTGAGCCATAATGTTGAGACAGCATGACATTCAGGTCAGCAGACAAATCAATCATCAGAACGCTGGATGATTACAGGGGTTAGTAACTGTATGCTCATTGCCAAACTTCAAAGACAATTTTTGCTTGAAATCTTTTATTTAAATGGCAGACTGGAAAACATATACAGAGCATGTCAATCTATGTTACAAATTTGATGAGCAAGTTATATGTACAGTATTAACCCTGGTTATAATGCCACTGTTTGTCCAGGAGAAAATATGGCATTATATCCAAGCTGGCACTATAACCAGGTACGACAGTTAGAGACCCTGTGCAATCAACAAGGTATACATCACATAACAAATATGAAGGAAATCAAATACAGTAGTACTTGGACGTGTACATATAGGTACATTTAAGTCCCCCCCCCAAGTCCAGTTAAGCCACCAATATATGTCTCACTATCAAATTCCATCACTCAGTCACCTTCTTCCATTAGACGTCAAAATCAAACTTGTATCAGCACCAGTGGAATCTCTCTAACACATAATGGCTGTACAAGGGATAGAAATGGAGTTATTTTATTGCCATCACTACACTACATGCGCGATTGAGTGAGTGAGGTGCACATTCAAGCAATAACCTCTCTACATTGTTCTTTGTATTTGATGGGGACGACAAATAAGAATAAACACTGTTTCCAGAAACCTGACTGACCTGTCATTTTCCTTTTGACCCTGAACTAATTTTAACAGGTGTTAATTGTTTACAGTAACAAAATAACATGGATCATCCTTAGAGACAAAATGACCAGCAGGTTTCCAACAGCTCCAATGACTGAATCTGCAAGTCCAATGAATCAAACTGAATCCCAGGGTGACTGTCATGTTGACAACTTCACAGCTAAATACTACCACAAGTGACTTCAATTAAAACTGCTTTAAAACATGGGCCTGTGACTCATCCCCTGGGATTCCATTTACATAGTCATTTGATCTATGTCAACCCAGCATATAATGCATGAAAATATTACAACAGATGTCATATGTCGAGCTAAACAAACAGCTGGACAAACAAATTTAATGAATTACTTCAAACCAGGAAGACATCACTCCAAACTACACAATATTAATCCCAACGTAGACTTAACAGATGTGATCTGTACCTTACTTCCGAGGGGCACACATCAAAGACTCCTAACATTCTTACATCATCTATAAATTCAACACAATAACTATACCCCAGAACACAGAACAATGCCAGCTTGTGGACTTTGGAAAGAAGAAGATATTTTTAACACTATGAGTGTCCTTCAGGAGCACTTGTGATAACAAACACTGCTGAACTTTAATGACCTCCAACCCTGCCTATCTGCAACCTCTGGCAGCAACATGGGGCATGCACACCAAGTGCTCCACAAGTAGATCCTGCTGGCATAGCTGACAGGTACCACAGAACAGAGCTTCTTGTACTAATGTCCAGTAATATGGTATGCTTAACGAAATCTCTCCAATGAGGGAGAGCTGAATCATATGGTTCTTTGTTTGATCCTGATGAAGTCCATCTAAAGAAGAAACCTGTCAATTGGTGTTGGCTTCACTGGTAATCTGGCTCTAATCTGTCTTCATTAGAGCTGTTTTCAACAGGGAATATTTGTAGCAGAAATAGGCAAATCAATGTATCCAAGCAAACAAGAACCGTCAGTAAAGATTAGATTGAAAGGAAAAGATTGTATGACACTGCATTGATAGGTCATGTGAAATAATATTTACTTCTGCCTGGGGATAAATAATCTAAAGTGCATGAAAAAATATATTTCATTTCCAAACGAAATGAGTGTCTTGATGACAGGACACATGAGACCATGGAATCAATTGATGAATGAAAAACGCAGCACAGATCAGCATGACTACAGCTTCAGTATTTTGGGGATCTTAGCACTGCTTAGTGGTGCACTGAACATATTTACATTTACATTACCTCTAAATCAAGGGTGTTAAACTGAATGATGGATTAAATGAATAACGCAATCTTCTCAATAAGTTTCAATGTGACCTCTAATCTATTCTAATACTTCAACCACATAAAAATCATAAAATCATCAATTATCTCAAGGACAATTTATTCATCTAACAAGCCTACTGCCATTTCCCTGGGGTAGGTGATAACATTCTGTTACTTAATAAATGATACAGTATTACCTGTGTTAAACACTGTTTTGGAATTTACCACCCCCACCCTAGTGTATTTACCTCATTGACATATATCCATATTTGAAAACAAAACTTGAAGTGTTCCATGTTCAGGAATTTCTAGTCTGACTGGTATTTTTTCTCATCATTCTATGAAGTAATCAGAATCTTTACCTACTTAAAACATGTTACACAATGCTGAATAGGTCGGAGCTTCAGATGGCTCTGGGCACTTAATATATCGAATGTGGTATTTGTTAAAGAAAAGTGATAATCATGTTGAAAAAAACACATTCTGTAATGGATTTGGCACTTCCTTCCAAACCCTCAGGCCGCTTTCAAAATGTTATGAAACAGGCAGTATGCCAATCCAACTTATCAAGACCAACTCAAACATGTTTCGATTCATACTAGGATGGAAACACCCTACTTGGCAATATTTACCCTGTGGAAACTTGCCATGCTCAAACATCAATTCTGCAAATATTTCTGCCCAAAAACTTACAATATCTGGATAACATATCCACTTGAACATCTTGAAAAAGTTAAGGGTCTACCTATTTATAGTTTTCTTAACTTCTAAAACATTTCTTCACTATGTAACCATCTACCATGGGCATGGTATAGAAAATTACATGTATCTATCACTGTCAATACATCAGTGTACATTAAACATGTACACAGACAGTTATTAGGTTTAACATACAAAATCAAAGTATGAACTTTACAATGTCAAGATATTACAACCTGGCATCTGTTTAGTAAGTAGACAAGATACTCCAGACAGACCATATAATGATATAGTGTCATTCGATATTAAATATGAATTTCATTCCACTTCGGATGACAATATGCCATTATACTGATCGAAACAGTGTAACAGCACAAAAGATGATGAAAATATTGTTTACTATTGTGTTCAGGAAAAATGTGTTATGTACACAAAATTGGATATTGAGTGCAATCTGTATTTTTTTAGGACTGGACATATCATTTTTCATACATTTTTCAATCTGTTTTTTCCTTGGAGTACATATCATACATTTTTCAATCTGTTTTTTCCTTGGAGTACATATCATACATTTTTCAATCTGTTTTTTCCTTGGAGTACATATAATCTTTCATACTGAACACTTACAAAAACCATTGATTAGTTCTCTCCATCAGTAAATACTGTAACAGAAAATCTATCATTTGCTGTACCAGCTTCTCCACACATGCACACATACACAATCCATCATTTTGCAAAGTATATAAATAAAGAGGAATCCTTTATAGTTGAGATGAACATCACCACTAGCCTTGCACCTATAACAACCATGCTGTTTAACAGACACGCAGGCATATACATATTCTTGTGACATGTAGTGATTATTACGTGCTTGTCATGTTGATGTTCATAACTTGTGTCAATGAAATTACAGAAGAGTTGCCTTCAGCATGTGCAGGATGAGTTGATTGTACATTTTACTTGACTGAAGACATGTGCTCATTTTACCGACTAACATAAATCAATGCATCTGTTATATGATAACATATCATTGTAGGTTTAACACAATATTCAAGTAAACAGCGTAATTACACTGTCCAAAAACGAACAGAAAATATAGAAAGCTGAGTCAATGAAAGACCGTTGCCTGGATGATGAATAGATTAAATAAATAGCCAGGCCCCTCCACATTGGACATGAATTTGACAAGAGGAGAAACTATATAACCATTATCTCTGATCAGCAGCATATAATTACTGTGTTTTAAAACAGTGTAGCATTGGATACAGCTTTCATATCGAAACAACAACCACTGTTTTGTGCATGAAATGATTACAATCTATAGTAATGCCAGTAATTTGGATAATTAGAAGATTCTGCCAAAACACTTCATGTGAAAAACCTGACCTCAGTCCCTGCCATGATGAATTTTAATGGAGCACCATATTTTATACTTTAGTATCATGCATACAAAATCAACAAGGTGTAATAACATTTGCACCCCAAATCAAATACCAGTAGTGATGCCCTGTTCTCAATAAGACCCATTGATATTTCACGGCATCAGTGGCTGAATACTGATCCCTGCTTCACAGGAAGACTATCATCAGGGCTCATGAGTCTGAGGAAAGTCTCAGAGAATTAGTGTCACTGCTTCGTCAAAGATCTTCATCAGCAATTCCATGGTAGGTGGATTTTCGGTGTTAGTCTACAAAGGTGGAGATACATCAACCAGAATACTTGATAGAAACCGCCCTCAGGCACATCCTCAAGTCAACTCACACTGAAGGATCAGGCATGAAATGTGAAAGCATTTGAAATGGTTTAACCAGACATAATTACTGAAGACAAGCAAATTATCAGACATTTGCTAACAGTCTAAAAGTAACACTATGAAAACAATAAAATCATTATTTTCTTTCAGATGATCGGCGTTATGCTGATGTGGTGAAGCACTTAACTCCATCTTCACTCCAGTTAAGTAATGATCCATGTTGTACTCAACACAAAGAAACTAACACATATCAATACTCATTTTGACAATCCTTGTTTAACGTGTTTATAGTCAGATATCCAATAACTCATTTCATGCTGTATTGCTTTCTTTCGTCACATTGCCAAAAGTATGTTCACCTTCTCGTCTGAACTTGTCCAACAGAATGATGAATTGTAATAAGAAATGCAATAGCATATCAACAGGACTAAGTAAGCGGTCGATGGTAGACGGAACAAAGTCAACTTCTCACCAGTCCCCTGATAGGCAAATGAAGAGAAGCTGACTACTTGAACTGACTGATAAACAAGAGACAGAGGCCATATATGGTCTTCAATGAGACAGTGTGTTTTGCAGTGGTAGATGTCATGGCTATGGTGGCATAGAAGCTTGTAACGCAAAAAACTAGCGTCAAAGTATATATCTTAATATTAAAATAGACCTTGTCAGTGACAGTATATCATTTGATGCTAGTTTTTGTGTTACAAGCATCTGTGTATGGAAGAGACTTATACAGTCACTTCATACTTTGCAACAGCTGTCAGACATGGCAAACCCTCCCTCATGTTTATTGTTTTCCAATTATTGTTATTTATTGATTCTAAGAAAAACTTGTTATTTTGTGCATTGTTACAGTGATGTAAAGTACTGATACTCAAATGCAGCATTCATTACTCTCTATATATTACACATTCTTCATGTAATTTGTTCAGCTGAAAATTATGAACATTTTCAGAAATGATCACAATTTCTTTAGGTATTTGTTTACAATATTAATTAAAAGATTTGTTATTTTGTGTCCGGGCTCCAACGCCTTCCATGCTTGGTATATTTACCAGAAAAATAAATACCACCACTGTACATAATTACCACAGAAAAATGAAAAAAAGGTTAAAAAAGACGTTTTTTGTAATTATACTTAGTGACTTTTGTTTTACTCCGCTGTTAGCAATATTCCAGCAGTATCACGGCTTCACACATTGTACTCATGTGGGGAATCGAACTTGGGTCTGACAAGCGATTGCTTTAACCACTAGATTACCCTCACCACCCCTTTTGTAATTATAGTTTATTTTAGTTATAGTATCCTAATTGGAAAACATTATTGTGTTATATCACATTCCTTCCTAGCTTCTCTTTTACCCTTTTTATAAATCGGTGTTATTTGTCTACGGTGGTTAACTCATGGGCATAACACATGTCTGAGAAGACCTCCACCCCTCTGGCCGACTTGTTCTGATACTGATACATCTTTGTTACCTCCCCTGAGATTAAACATATTAAATGCAATGTCCTTCTATTAAGGTATGGAACAAGTGGAACACACTTATATTCCATGATACAATCCCCCACACACTTTGTGAGAGGATTTCAGTGACAATAGGACGTGACTGACTGTCCATACTCTCTGCTTATTAGTCAATTATCATGGCCAGCCTTTATGCCGGCCTCCTGACAACATAAATCTGTTTAATGATGAACACAACAAATGACACCAATTAATGTGTTAGGTTTCTTTGAACTTTTCCACAGTTCACCCTAAATGTAAAGTGTAAATGATGGGTGGTATTACGACCTTCTGAAAATGGCTTGCACTGCCCCCCTTGTGAACCATCCCAGCAAACTGTCCACATTACTGCCTTCACCATGCTCATCAACTTGTTAATCTTTCAACATTACATTCACACAGGATTAAAGAAGAAATGATTATTTTTCTGCACCATGGACACCAACTCAATTTCCTGAGAATTTTCAGAATATTTACAACTGACATACTGGAATGCTACTTCATTGCAGGATGCTTTTCGTTACGTATGGAGTTGAATGCATGGTTTAAGGAGTGTATAAAGCTAAACATTCCATTACCATGATTATCAACCAGATGGTTATGCTAGCTTGGTGGTGAATATTATGCCCCCCATTTCAAAAGGTTTTAAGAGGTTACAGGTCTCTTATAACTCAATATTATGTGAAGTTACTGTAATGACCGTACTTCAGTGATTGAATTTCCTCAGCTTACAGATTCTCATCAGCATTAGCATGATATTCTTAGGCTACCAGTTTCTCCTGTGCTTCTCAGTCCAATGCCAAAGCATTCTTTCAGAAGCTGGTATCAACCTGTCTGGATAGGATAATATCTTGCTATGTATAACAATGCATGAAGGAAATTTTGCAAACGGAATTTGGTTCATTATTGTTGGGAGTGGTGCTATTTTCAGTAGTTTTAACTCCAACCATAGAAGGATATCCATAACCAGCTTCTGAGAACTTCCCAGTCAACATATTATATAAAGCCCAACCATGCTGGAGAAACATCTTTTACACTTAAGCCGCTGAGTGCAGTGGTCTTGCTTTATGATTATGTGTTTTTAACAAAGGGAAGTCTTCTATGCTTATGGACAAGTGGGCTTACCTGGAAGTTAGTGAGTTACCGGTAGTCATCTTTGATCACATGCAACAGTTATTTACTGATATGAATATGTCAGTTTGACCATGGACATCTATAGCCATACACAAGGTATGACCCTTGTGCTTGCATGATGAATCATATGTGGGTCTTGCCCATGTACAGCATATCACTATCAGTCACAAACAAGGAAGGGTATTGTTTATCTCTGGTCAAGAATACCTATCATCAGATCATCATATATATTTTGTTTAATTGTGACATTTGCATTGATGGGTCATTGACTTACAAGAATCAAAACAAGGGCATTTTATATACGAACCTGTTTAAGGATACTTGGAGGACTGAACCATAACACACAAGAGACAAGGAAGAGCTATAACCATTGAGCCACCCACCACAGCTAAATGTATGCATTATCTACATGGGTAGGCACAAAGAGGCCTGTCTGTATGATACTTACTCGGTAGATAGATTTTATGATGTAGGTTTATGTCAATGTAAGTGGTGAAGTGGTGTAGCAACAATACTCCTACTGCTGTGTAGCTTAATGAGCTGGACACTTCCTTGTAAGAGCTACTGGACTGTAATCCTGTCTTCAACAAGCACGAAAGGCAATTTTACACACTATAAAAAGGAAGATTTCACATAACCTTTAGGTACCAGTACATATGAATACGCTAAATTAAGTAGTCATTATTTCACTGAGTACCACTATCTCATTTCCAAATATCAGCTATACAATTTCTGTACTGCTAAGAAGATGTATATTTAATCTGAATCACTCGGTCTAGTACAACCACACAACCAAAAACATACAGATATCCTCAGACTTAATTATGAATTATTGATTACAAATTATGGTCATCTGCATTTCAAGTCAGTCTCTCTTTCTCTCACTGTCTAAACTTGCTGATTAAAGTATTGAAATCATGGTAATCATCCTCTCTGACATCAAGCTCTTGGTGGATGCCACGTCCAATTTCTGTGAGCAGAAATCTTCAGCTTTAGCTCGTTACAACCTAACCATCAAAACAATTATGCAATAATCGGACTGAGAGGTATTATATATGGTACAGCCAGTTGTTCTTTTGTGACAGCTGTTGCCCTCTCAGCCTTATCTGCAGACACTTCTCTTTATTAGTTGAATAACAAGTAACCTGCACACTTGAATGTATTACATAGTTTAAACAACTACACACCCTTAAACACCAGCGCGTTACACAGTACACTGCTAACAAGCTCTTCAATAAGTAATAATTATGAACTTTTTCAATATTAATCATGAACAAATGTCAAATAAGGGGACCAGTCAATACCATTAATATCCAATACGTACAGCAATAACTAAAAATAATAAGTTATTACAGCATATTGGTGAATCACTTGTTACATGCTATTGTTTGTGGAATGTCTTGAACTATAGCGTGGTGGAAACCACTGATGATCTAGCTATATAGCCTAGGTCAATACCCGTGTATTTCCGTACTTACTAAACAAATAACACCATTGCAATTTCTTACGTCAAACACGATGAAGATGAAACACATATGTATATTGGTGTTTAGCACCTGCTTGTACGTGTGATCACCCAATCAGACCCTGAACATATCTGGAAAAATATAGGACAATTATCACATACTGCCATGGGCCTTCTCTTACCTTGTGAAAGAGTTGTTGAAGTGAAAATGGCCAACACAGTAAAAGCCAGTTTCACAAACAGTAAGTGTGACTTCTTCCATGTGTATCCGTTGTTTAGTGTATAACTCCATCCTTCTGTCTTCATCTTCCCAATTTACATCATCCCCCGTTTGTTTGGGATTTCAACGACACAAGCTCGATTCAACACTGTTGATTTGATTAGCCGAGGACAGACGAGATATGCAACGCGATCCTGTCCAATGCAACCGGGCTCTCTGGCTTCAAGACACTCGATAGAAAGCAGCCAATATATGAGCAACAGACAGTTGGCTCTGCTAGTGCTTACTGGACTATTTCACTGTGAATCGTATCAACTAATCCGAATATACAACAGTTGTAATCGGGTTCAACAAGTTTGATCGGAAGTTTACACCGACGCCATGATGTGATCGTCACTGAATGGTGTCACCAGACGACCTATTACCTGTCACGGGTGATCATTCCTGCCTGCTTAATATGTTTCGTTACCTGATGAAGAAATACACATATAATCCAATAATTCCTTCCAAAATGAAATGTTGATCTTGTGTTTCAACGCCAATGTTCACAGGTTAATTACACACGGCAGGTACTCGTGCTTTGTGTTCGAATACAATAAGTCACGTGACACCTACACCGCTTCTGATTGGCTAGTGTCTCAGGTAAAAGGGGAGTGGTTAAAGTGGAGGTATACACAGTGAAATACCAGTGCAGTGACGTGTAGAGCAACACTCATTTCATTTACCGCTTATGTCAAAGGCGTTTAAAGAATCTGGAGCGGATGACATATACGTTCTGTCAAGCAAATCTATAGCTTCAAGGTACTCTGATCGTTTTGGTATTCTTTTGTGACACACCTCACAGATCGGCAATCGTACCCCATTAAGTGAGATATTTTTGTTAATTCGTAGTGTTTTGCAAAATCATTACGCAACATAACAAACATGCTTATGTTTTAATGATTTTCAGACATCGATATTTGCTCTATTGCTGTTTCCATTTGATCATTTGTATGTTGATTTTTTTTGTGAAACATGAATGAAATACATTTCATATACAATTATGTACATAAAATCATTCACAATTAGGTTTGCCGTCTAATTCGCTTGAGATTCCACATTCACACGAGCACATTTGCACATATTTTGGTCTGCGTTATTCGTTGTGAATTGACAGCGCTACAATTTGTAGCGGTGTGTGTACGTTCTGTATTTGTTTAATGTCATTGACATTTGCTCCCTTCAGAAAGTATCCCACAACAAATGTCACGGCGGATAATGCCTCCCACGTGTTAAATCAAGGAATCTATCTTATGAAGACCTCCCGGTTAAATATATCACCTGTGTATCACCTATCAGCAATTGTCCACGGTGCGGTATCGTGATACCCACTCACACACCTAAAGCCTGTATACGTACCCCATATACACGACGAAAGCCTATACACATAAGACACTAGCCTTGCTCCAAGGCTGTACTGAATGCTAAGCCCATGGATGTACAGTCATCCTACCCTTTAAAGAGCCCAATCAAGATAAGGGGACAGCACATCCAAGAACGCCAGTCTGATAGAGGTATATTTATATTTTTTAGAAATTATCATTTGAACTATTAATTATTACATTAGAGACTTGTGCAAGTCTAATAAGACACCTCCGTGGCATTGTAAATCTCCGAGTTTCCCATCGGACGTTTACAGGTGGCAATATATGCAAAGTACAATGGTAATCAGAACCATAAAGAAAGACTCATTTAGACTTAAGCTGTTATACAGCACACCATGGAGATTAGGTATCCTATTACCTTATTTTATCAGGCGCCATAACACACGGCGTATTTACATATATGGCATATTCATAACCAGGCCATTAGTGTTTAACTTTACTATCTATTCAAGCGATCGTTGATATCATTATGTCTTATTTACCTATCGATATTCTTTTCTCAAGGGATCTGATATCGCGTCTTTTTATTTAATTTAAGAAATTCCCATAAAATGTCAAAGTGTCAAATTTACATTATAAGTCTGGGAGATCGTACATTGTCAGAATAATTTGCACGATTATATTGTGAAGCATCCCAAATGTGACACACGCATATATCTGTAGGCGTAATTGCCTGTCGGGTAATGGAATCCTGGTATCTAACGCTGCTCTAATCCCTAAGGTCCATATGACATTGTCGGTACGCATTTGGCTTTGATTTGAACTTCGAATTGCCACTTGAATAAAGCTACGTCCATATTTTCTTGTTGCTAGGGTGCAGTGGGAGCCCCGAGCGTTAGTTTAGTCGATAGTATGGGCTCCAGGCTGTATTGTTTAGGCCCACACACAATAGCACCGCGGCAACCATTTCTTCTTATCATTTACGGTGTCTGTTTTCTGCCGAGAATTCTTGCTATGGGGAAATGTCAAAGGGGACAGGGAAGGGGATACAGGGGGCAGGCGAGAGGTAAAGAGACACAGGGTTCGACTGATAACACAGTCTCGCAATGTCCTCGTGTACGTCGGTAGTGGCAAAGCGAGACAACATGCGATTTGCCGCCATTAACACCGAGTGTCTGTCTGTACTGTTGTCTATATCACGTGTACATATCTAACAGCTGGTGGCATGTTACAGGTGTGGTCGGTCTATATTGATACAGTTAGGGTGAAGATATGGTCAGGATATCTCTGTACATATAGTGAAATTAACTTTCAAATATTCTGTTTTCGCTTCGCTTGTGAATATTTTCATCCCAATTTGTAAAAAGTGAATGTAATATTTCCATCCCAATTTGTAAAAAGTGAACGTAATAAAATCAATAATTGTTCCAAACATTGCTAGTGTCGAAGTACAATGGGTGAGTGCGTAAATGAGCTGCAGTCAGTTTGGTACATTACATATATACACGGGCTGTAAATATTTACGTAGCATATTGATTTCAACATGTTTTATTGACATCCCATCTGAACTGGGAAAATTATTCAACTCGCTTCCAGGTCCCGGTACCCAGGAATACATCATATATTCGCGCATAATCATAATTTCGTAGTTTGGGCTCAGCTTTTCGAGGTATGATGACACAGTCACTGAGATCACATTTTGTACCCGACCCTTACTCTGACCAGAGACCATATACTGGTATATGGTCTCTGCTCTGACGGAAAGAGTTCTGGGACTTACGTTGACCCGGTGAGAGAAGTATGGGATACTGGGGACCAATACCGGAATGTCCACGGTTACTGGGGACCAATCCTGTACCTGATTCCAAATGGGAGACATGTACATGATGTACTGGGGACCGATCCTGTTCCGGATTCCAACCGCGAGAAATGCATATGGTGTACCGGGGACCAAGCCGCCCCGTATTCCAACAAGGACACATGCATCTAGTGTACTACGACCAGCCCTACCACGGCTTCCAAGGAGACATGCATCTAGTGTACTGGAACCAGCCCTACCACGGCTTCCAACAAGGAGACATGCATCTAGTGTACTACGACCAGCCCTACCACGGCTTCCAACAAGGACACATGCATCTAGTGTACTGGGACCGGCCCTACCACGGCTTCCAACAGGGAGACATGCATCTAGTGTACTGGGACCGGCCCTGCCTCGACTTCCAACAAGGACACATGCATCTAGTGTACTACGACCAGCCCTACCACGGCTTCCAACAAGGAGACATACATCTGGTGTACTACGACCAGCCCTGCCTCAGCTTTAAATAAGGAGACATACATCTGGTGTACTGGGACCGGCCCTACCACGGCTTCCAACAAGGAGACATGCATCTAGTGTACTGAGGCCGGCCCTACCACGGCTTCCGACAAGGAGACATATATCTAGTGTACTACGACCGGCCCTACCACGGCTTCCAACAAGGAGACATGCATCTAGTGTACTGGGGCCGGCCCTACCACGGCTTCCAACAAGGAGACATGCATCTAGTGTACTGGGACCGGCCCTAACATGGCTTCCAACAAGGAGACATACATCTGGTGTACTGGGACCGGCCCTGCCTCAGCTTTAAATAAGGAGACATACATCTGGTGTACTGGGACCGGTCCTGCCTCAGCCTCCAACAAGGAGACATTCATCTGGTGTACTGAGACCGGTCCTTCCTCGGCTTCTAACAAGGATACATAATCTGGTGTACTGGGACCGGTCCTGCCCTCGGCTTCCAACAAGGAGATGCATCTGGTGTACTGGGCACCGGCCCTGCCTCGGCCTCCAACAAGGAGACATGCATCTGGTGTACTGGGACCGGTCCTGCCTCGGCTTCCAACAAGGAGACATGCATCTAGTGTACTGGGGACCGGTCTTGCCTCGGCCTCCATGCATTTGGTGTACTGGGACCGAACCTGCCTCGGCTTCCAACAAGGAGACATGCATCTGGTGTACTGGGGACAGGTCCTGCCTCGGCCTCCAACAAGGAGACATGCATCTGGTGTACTGGGGACCGGCCCTGCCTCGGCCTCCATGCATCTGGTGTACTGGGGGACCGGCCCTGCCTCGTCCTCCAACAAGGAGACATGCATCTAGTGTACTGGGGACCGGCCCTGCCTCGGCCTCCAACAAGGAGACATGCATCTGGTGTACTGGGACCCACCCTGCCTCGGCCTCCAACAAGGAGACATGCATCTAGTGTACTGGGGACCGGCCCTGCCTCGGCCTCCATGCATCTGGTGTACTGGGACCGGCCCTACCACGGCTTCCAACAAGGAGACATGCATCTAGTGTACTGAGGCCGGCCCTACCACGGTTTCCGACAAGGAGACATATATCTAGTGTACTACGACCGGCCCTACCACGGCTTCCAACAAGGAGACATGCATCTAGTGTACTGGGGCCGGCCCTACCACGGCTTCCAACAAGGAGACATGCATCTAGTGTACTGGGACCGGCCCTAACACGGCTTCCGACAAGGATTTCAACATGTTTTATTGACATCCCATCTGAACTGGGAAAATTATTCAACTCGCTTCCAGGTCCCGGTACCCAGGAATACATCATATATTCGCGCATAATCATATTTTCGTAGTTTGGGCTCAGCTTTTCGAGGTATGATGACACAGTCACTGAGATCACATTTTGTACCCGACCCTTACTCTGACCAGAGACCATATACTGGTATATGGTCTCTGCTCTGACGGAAAGAGTTCTGGGACTTACGTTGACCCGGTGAGAGAAGTATGGGATACTGGGGACCAATACCGGAATGTCCACGGTTACTGGGGACCAATCCTGTACCTGATTCCAAATGGGAGACATGTACATGATGTACTGGGGACCGATCCTGTTCCGGATTCCAACGGCGAGAAATGCATATGGTGTACCGGGGACCAAGCCGCCCCGTATTCCAACAAGGACACATGCATTTAGTGTACTACGACCAGCCCTACCACGGCTTCAAAGGAGACATGCATCTAGTGTACTGGAACCAGCCCTACCACGGCTTCCAACAAGGAGACATGCATCTAGTGTACTACGACCAGCCCTACCACGGCTTCCAACAAGGACACATGCATCTAGTGTACTGGGACCGGCCCTACCACGGCTTCCAACAGGGAGACATGCATCTAGTGTACTGGGACCGGCCCTGCCTCGACTTCCAACAAGGACACATGCATCTAGTGTACTACGACCAGCCCTACCACGGCTTCCAACAAGGAGACATACATCTGGTGTACTACGACCAGCCCTGCCTCAGCTTTAAATAAGGAGACATACATCTGGTGTACTGGGACCGGCCCTGCCTCAGCTTTAAATAAGGAGACATACATCTGGTGTACTGGGACCGGCCCTACCACGGCCTCCAACAAGGAGACATGCATCTAGTGTACTGAGGCCGGCCCTACCACGGCTTCCGACAAGGAGACATATATCTAGTGTACTACGACCGGCCCTACCACGGCTTCCAACAAGGAGACATGCATCTAGTGTACTGGGACCGGCCCTAACATGGCTTCCGACAAGGAGACATACATCTGGTGTACTGGGACCGGCCCTGCCTCAGCTTTAAATAAGGAGACATACATCTGGTGTACTGGGACCGGTCCTGCCTCAGCCTCCAACAAGGAGACATTCATCTGGTGTACTGAGACCGGTCCTTCCTCGGCTTCTAACAAGGATACATAATCTGGTGTACTGGGACCGGTCCTGCCCTCGGCTTCCAACAAGGAGACATGCATCTGGTGTACTGGGGACCGGCCCTGCCTCGGCCTCCAAAAGGAGACATGCATCTGGTGTACTGGGACCGGTCCTGCCCTCGGCTTCCAACAAGGAGACATGCATCTGGTGTACTGGGACCGGTCCTGCCTCGGCTTCCAACAAGGAGACATGCATCTAGTGTACTGGGACCGGCCCTACCACGGCTTCCGACAAGGAGACATGCATCTGGTGTACTGGGACCGGTCCTGCCTCGGCCTCCAACAAGGAGACATGCATCTGGTGTACTAGGGACCGGTCCTGCCTCGGCCTCCATGCATCTGGTGTACTGGAACCGACCCTGCCTCGGCCTCCAACAAGGAGACATGCATCTGGTGTACTGGGACCGGTCCAGCCCTCGGCTTCCAAAAGGACACATGCATCTGGTGTACCGGGGACCAGGTACGCCAGGAGTCTCTCCGGGCAGAAATGTTTACAGGTTACTGGAGACCAATATTTTCCCGGAATTCACCCGGGGACACAGTTATCTGGTTTGAGGTTCTTGTTCCACAAATTACCACATATTCCCACAAGAGGCAGGTATAACGTGCTCGGGACTTATTCTGCCCCTGAATCGCCAAGGGGAGACAGATATGTTGGATAAGTGGTTACCTGTTTTGCCCCGGACTCCCCACAGAGAGACAGGTATGTTGGATAATTGGTTACCTGTTTTGCCCCGGACTCCCCACAGAGAGACAGGTATGTTGGATAAGTGGTTACCTGTTTTGCATCGGACTCCCCAAAGAGAGACAGGTATGTTGGATAAGTGGTTACCTGTTTTGCCCCGGACTCCCCAAAGAGAGACAGATATGTTGGATAAGTGGTTACCTGTTTTGCCCCGGACTCCCCACAGAGAGACAGGTATGTTGGATAATTGGTTACCTGTTTTGCCCCGGACTCCCACACAGAGACAGGTATGTTGGATAAGTTTTGCCCCGGACTCCCACAGAGAGACAGGTACCTGTTTTGCCCCGGACTCCCCACAGAGAGACAGGTATGTTGGATAATTGGTTACCTGTTTTGCCCCGGACTCCCCACAGAGAGACAGGTATGTTGGATAAGTGGTTACCTGTTTTGCCCCGGACTCCCCACAGAGAGACAGGTATGGATCTCGGTGCACCTATTCCACCCCGCTATGCCCCAGGGAAGACACGCACTGGTTACTGCTGGCCTATGTTGACCCGGAGTCCCATACGGACATTGATACCGTCACATCGTGTTTCATGTTTTTGCACAGAAAGGGATAATGCAACGTAATATGTCCAGTCGATAAAATATCTAGTGGGATACTGCTATTTTGTGAAATCGTCTCCGTTCCTTTATCAGTTACTTTTGACATTTGCCGGGAAAACAGATCTACGGATAAAACAACTAGATTTAGGTGAAATCAATTTCATCATTCATCCGTTTCGATCAGTGGATACAGTTGATAATCAAGTTATGGGTTATCCAGGTTAACACGGCCCCAAAGTAGAGCAAATATGAATATATAAATTATGAATTGTTCTTTTCCTGCTTTGGTATCAATTGCAGGAATAAACATTTCACCAAACTAATTTTACGCATTTTTTGATACAAAATATAAACTGCGATTTCTACAACACTACAGGTGGTATGCATCCATGGTGTATGTAGCATAAAACAGATAGGTATTTATTCAGTATTTTGATCATACAAAAGAAAATACTTGTATAGTATTGGAAATAATGAATAAATAATTCTCCAACAACGGTAATGAATACAGGATGAAAAACACATTAAACATACCATACACACACGCACGTAGTCGTACATACATACATACATACATACATACATACATACATACATACATACATACATACATACATACATACATACATACATACATACATACATACATACATACATACATACATACATACATACATACATACATACATACATACATACATACATTTGTAGGGCCACGCTAAACATCTTTATTTCTCATACAAAACGTTAGTCTAGTTGAAGTTTAATTTGAACTGGATTTTGATTTCCTAACCACTCAACCTAAATTCACAATTACACACAAAAAAACGCTCCTCTAAGTCTTCGCCACCTCGCATCCCTTTCTGACTTGCAGAATCACGAACGACATGGCTGGTCTTACAACAAAAAGTGCAGTAGTGGAATGGCACACAAGCAGCGAACTAGCTGTGAACCGGAACCAAATTAAGTATATGAAAAAACATACTCGGAAAAGTTGCTTCGTGTCGATTTTTAAGTTCAGTCGATGATTAAAACCGAGACATTTTTCATATGGCCCTATCACGTTGCACTCCACCCATCCCGCCATGATAAATCGGTTGCCCTGCCATGGACGTGCGGAAAAAAAAAAATTCTAAAAAAACTTCAATGCCTGTTTAGCTTGCGTAATTACAAGCAGCGCAATGCCAATGCGTGATTTCGATCTTTGATTTCTTCAAACGGGGTTCTAAATCTCTTTCCTGGAAACAACGGCGTTGTTTGGGATGCAGTGAACATCTGTCTATGTATACATATCATGTGGTGCACTATTTTCAACCACAAATAAACGCTTAAACTTGATGTAAACAGTGGGCATGTCTCCTCAACCGGCTACACTCGCTGTCCAGCTCCTCAGCGTAAATACAATCCTTCTTTAAAGCTCCTTATCGGTCAGCCCGACGCTAAGGTAAATACAGATCTATTTCTATCAAGATCACTGCAAATGTAACTGGAAAAAATAAACAAAAGTTAGCTTGTCCCATCACTGTCATGACTAGGCGGTGATCGATATATCGATATCTGTATGTGCTGATTACGGATAGGCCTACCGGTCAGTGTTAACCGGAATCTAACTATACAACCAGACATGCATTCTTGTATAGAAAAGCTCGTTTACTATGTAGACTCCAATCTCCGAAATGGATGTCTTCTTCTTTTGATTTGACCCAAGTGCCATTTGCGTTGCTATCGCTACAGAAGTTTTTGCATTAATTGAAATTATCAGAGTATAAGATTCGTAAAGCAAGTGCTGGAGCCTGTTTACAGAATACCTATGTCGTTATCCACCATTCATGGTAGAACGGTTCGATGGAACGGTGTAATCTGATTCTATCAGTTTCTAAAATTATAAGCCATTGAAAGTTTGAGTTGGATCAGATGTTTGATTGTTCGTTCATCTCGACTTTCGTCGCGTCCTACACGAAAATCGTTCGGGATGGTACCAGTGGCCACGAACACAGCTGAAAAGTTGAAAAATGCAGCCATGGGGCATTGTTACATGTAAAGGTAAAAGTTTGTGGTTTGTCCGTCACATTTGGTTTCGCGAACATTCGGTTTTACACGGAACGATAGCCGTGGTCACAAACACAGTCAAAGGTGTTTGTTTGTTTGTTGCCTCATGACGTTCTCAACAATATTCCAGCCATTTGGTCTGTACACAATCGAGTCTGAACAAGACAATCCAGGGTTTCAATTTTGAGCATGGGTAAACCCTATTTGGATACGATGACATGCATCAAACCAAGTCGTGACGTACTCAACAATAATCCAGCCATATGACGGTGGTGTGTACATAACCGAGTCTGAACCAGGCAATCCAGTGTTTCACATTATGAGCATGGGTACACGCTATTTGGATACGATGACATACATCAAACCAAGTCACATCAGCCTGGCCACCTAATCCTACTTGTTGCCTCCTGAGACAAGCATTGCTGATGGCCTCTATTCTTACCCTGAATATTACCACGGGTTGAAAATAAAACATGAGCAAGAAAGGCGGTAGCTTGGTCAGGATAACACCATTATATAAGTCATTACTGGCTCTCTTTCTTTTTACGAAATATACAATACAAGATACAGTCTATTGCCGAGAACTGTACGTGTCCTTTGAGTAGGCCTATGTATTATTAAACACGATCTAACTACAGCACAATGCAGACTGATCTCCCTTAATATTCTTGACATTATGATGGCACCAAGAACCACCGGCTTCACGCACACCCCAGTCTTCTATGGCGCCACAATCAGCTATGCGACGCTGTAACCATCAATAACCTATATTGTCGAATCTCAGTTCCGCCATGAGTTTGTGTCGGGGTTTGTCAGCACCATACCCGGGCTCATGGGTTTCACAAGAAGTGGTAACGTGTACGACTTGTATTACTTGCATCACTCCAGACACACCAAGCTGACAAGCTTGTGAAAGCGGCGTTAAAAACAACCTTCCTCGCAAACGATGGCAACATGTAATAATCGAACCCAGGTTACAAACGGGGTAACTGAATACTCTGGCCACTGGGCCACCACTGGTCCAACAACTCAATGTTTCGAAACCGTTGACTATACATGGTGGGTTATGTTGATTTACCAGTGTTGACCCTTCAACTGCAGGCATGACAGACACTGACACCAACTACACTACCCGTGGGGCTATCAGAGGGATGACTGAATCTGGCAATTGCCTGAACAGATTGGGTAAGAGAGACGGCATCGTTGCACAGAATTTCTGAAGATGAAACAAATATAATCTTATTGAATAAAACATAACAGATATAAAAAAATTTAAAATATGGTGGATAAATATCACACCAGGGACTCTTCACATGAAACACACGGTATAAAACACAGCCCACTATACCCCAAGCGCAAAAATCACTTTCAAATTGATTCAATTTGTTATACATTCAGATATAGAAGTACTTTCATGGGCGCCATGCTACATTATCCAATGCTTCAATTAAACACACGCTGGTTTAACGGTCCGTCACGACAGTGGTTGCTTGTAAGGCTTCAATATCCAAATGACCACGTATATCAAAGAGATATTGATTCCACACAAATATCCCCGGATGTGTTGCGTGTGTAAACTTACCAGGTTAGGAGTTGCATGTTTGCTTTGTTGGGATTCGTTAATTACAATTACTTAATTATCAGTTAATGGTTTTTGTCCGACAAAGACGCGAGCTGATCGATTGTCTAACAGAGCCGAAAGATACGGCACCGGTCTAATGACAATGTTGAAGTCCTAACGTAACATTTTTTCTTGTTTCAATCGTAAATCGTTGACTTAAAACGCACGTTCTTGTGATGAAATAAGCGGCATATTGATTCACGGTTAACAAGCTAGCAAAAGGCTAATCGTTCAATTCGCTTGGCAAGAGATGAGTCGAGGACTTAGACAGCAAGTTTTCAGGCGACAAATTGATCTCTATGTAGTGCTCAGCTTTTTCAAATAATACTAGCAAGAAGTATTGGTGATGGTTGGTCTTCTTTTCAAGATTGACTTACCCAAAAGCAAAAGACAAGAAGTTCTGGGTTGCGTTCACAAATCAGTGCTTTCAATGAGCACCTTTAGTGCGTTTACGATATTTTTTCGCTTTCCCACACTACTTGTGGACCATCTTATGCTAGGGGTAATCTCAATAGAATTCGTTAGTTTAGAGGAGTTTAAGAAAAGATTAAAGAACAGAAAGAAACTGAGAGACTGCCTTCTGTTAAGCCAATAAGAAACCAAATCAGGCAATTGACTATTGATGGTGTAGTTGGACGACCACGGCCAAAGACGTAGGCTGAAGAAGCCATCTTATAAATTTTAGTTGCCTTATTTCATTGCAATGTAATGCCGCTGTTCCCATAAAATGGAAATCTCATTTAACAGAGAAGCGCTCATCTTTAAGCGACCGACCTAGGCATTAATAAATAGTAACATAAAACAAAGACGTTATATATATTCAATGTCTGACTTGTTTCAGAAGAAGCCAATGATACATGTGGAAATATATACCAACATAGATAGGAAAGGATAAAAGCGGAATACACAACACCTCTGGGCGCCAACTGTAGTTTTAGAATCGTTTAAGAAACGATTAAATACTTTTATTTGAAAAGAGTGGGCTCTGATGGATTCATAAGGACCCAGGCAATTGGCTATTGATGGATGCAGTCGGACAGTCTAAAGCACAAGCTGAAGAAACTATTTTGTAGAGTTTATTTGACATTTTCAATGCAATCAAATGTAACGGTTCCGATATGGTACAAATCTCCTTTTATCTGTGCAATCAAAGAACTAAGGTCTATTGTAAAACAATCCAATACTTAGTGAATACTTAGTGAACCATTAGTTCCTGGTCTGAAACGACGCATGTGCATTTCTTGTTTTATGCAAACAGTTATATAACCATGCATTGTTAATGGACATATAATTCAGTAGATGTGCAATAAGGTTATAGTCATGTCCAACCAGAGTATTGTGAATATGAAAGAAATCTGTGCCATTAAAATAAACCCAAATCAGTGAATAGGCAAATCTGAGTGAGTGAGCATGCTTTTACGTCGCTTTTAGCAATATTCCCCATCGGGGGGAGACCAGAAATGGAATTTACATTGTGTCCAAGGAGGTAATCAAACCCACAGGCCTTCGTGTCTTTCCGAGGATTAATTATTTAAAAAATATTGTTTTTGAGATGACCCCCCACTCTAAATGCTTCACAGTACAATGCATCATGATGTGTTATACTGTGAAGCATTTCGAGTCGGGTTTTTTTATTATACTGTGAGCATTTCGAGTCGGGGTTCATCTCAGTGGGAAGCTTTACTGGCGCTCATTGACAGTGGGATATGGAAGCTGGGTATTTATCAATGGACACATATTTCTTGTTCATGATATATCAACACGCTATGTACATTGGTAGAATTCAGGTACTGAAATGGCTAAATGAACACATATGAAGGATATATACAATTCAGGACTTGCTACTGCTGAATTGACACCTATGGTTAACCTGTTCAGAAGTCTAAATGTATATGCTTTGAAAATATGTCACAAACTTTTGCCAGTGCACTTTGATGTTGGTTAGTAAATTTCAAGGCCTGCTATACTCCCTAGGAAGAAGGGGTTTCAAATTATTTCACACACTGTATGTCTGTATGTCTCTCTACGTTGATCTATGTGAGATGAATGCGATACGTCTTCAAAGACACACAACTGTTACAAGTCCCCGAGGGTGCTAGAGATGTAAGACCGGGGGTGGTGCACCAGGCGCTGAGATCGTCGATATGTATAAATCATGATCAGTCTGCTACCAAGGAACTGGTCCCACGTGGACAAAGCGATATACAACTGTAGCCAGTGTGTCTACGGGGTGGCACACACCTTCACCGGTCATATACCAAATTGTCGGTGTATTTGGCCTTCCCGGTCTCATTGGACATGCCCCGGGTTGGCAAGAGTGTGTTGCTACAACCAGCATGAATGTCTAGTTTACTTGGGATCAGTGTAGCATGACAGTTATATGAAATTGACATTAACTTTGTTGGAGGAAATTATATCTGAAAACATTTCATTTGTTACTCTAATTTCCGATAAGTTTAACTTATATGATGATAGTTCTGGAATAGCTCGCACTTTCAAACGTTCAATTTCAATTCCTATGTGAGTGACTTTAGTTTTACGCCGCAATGTTCCAGCCATATGGCAGCGATCTGTACATAATCGAGTCTGGACCAGAAAATCCAGTGATCAACGGCATGAGCATCGATCTATGCAGTTGGGATACGATGACATGTGTCAACCAAGTCAGCGAGCCTCACCGCCCGATCCCGTTAGTCGCTTCTTACGACAAGCATGGGTTACTGAAGATCAGTTCTTACCCGGATCTTCACGGGAATTCAGGTCCTAGGCCAATAAATCTCGATACTGAACGTGTTACAATTTCAAGGAAACAAATTAGAGTTCAAAGGAAATTGATCTAATATCTGTGAAACCTTTATTATACGGTTGTCCCGATAAGCATTTGTCTGTCAATCATGTTTGTCTCGTGTGTATTCCATAAACGGATGTTCTCGTAATTCAGTTTTCTCGGTTTGCTCTGCCGTGTTTACAATGAGTAGCCAGCACTGATCAAGTTGTATCAAGGCAGCCGTAAATATTTCAGTCTGCTGTAAACTTTAAAACCGGTGATTGATAGCATGATCGACATAACTCAATATCCGGTTTTAAAACACACAACCTCCAGGGCCCCGTTTCACAAAGCTTTCGTAAGCTTAAGATCTCGTAACTTTTCTCGTAGCATTCGTGCCTCCTATACTGTAACATAGGAGGTACTCATGCTACGAGAAAAGTTATGAGATCTTAGGCTTACGAGAGCTTTGTGAAACGGGGCCCTGTACTGTAGCATAGACTTACGACAGTCGTAGCGTTACGTTAGCTTTGTGAAACGGGGCCCAGGACACATATCGTAACTAAAATATGTCAATCATGCTAAACCTATCTTAGTTATCTCTTCAAACATCCACTGATTTAATGTTAGATTTTTATGTTATCCCTGGACATTCAAGAGTGTTGTAAGCAATTCCTGTTGTTGCCGAGGTTCATTCGTAAATAAGTCAGAAGAAGTAAATCAGCATGGCGTATCACAGTTCACTGTCAACAACAATCACATCTGTAAATCCCAGTAACCATTCGTGATTTTAAAAGACGCTTGTATTGCTCGCCGATGATACATCAAATATAATCGATATAAATGATCAGAACAGTGCCTCGGCGCGATTCCACTCCCAATAAATCGTGACAGGCCTACGTAAGTGTATAGTTAAATTGTTATTCATGTACACCTTTACCTGCAGGATATTGTCTAGGCGACCAGTAACCAGTCCCCGGTGACCTTACATCCTCAAAGGTCATTTGCTATCTTGCAGCGGGAAGTATAACTTGTGCACAGAGATAGATCGGTTCTGTTAATCTGACAAGGGAACAATTCCTCTAACACGCGATACAGTCACATACGCCTCAATCAGATGAACCCTGATAAAATACTCTTTCGTGGAACGAGTGTATCTGTCCTATATACGCGACTGAAGATTGAATAGGCGTGTCAATTATATCAGAAATATACCCTCTGATAATACGGAAACTAGGATTGCTTATTACTTGCTGTATGGAATTTGGGGATAAGATATTTACACAAGAAATATGCGTCTCCATGGGCATCAGTTGTTCTCCCCTATGATCTGGATTTCTTCTCGGATAATCCAGATCAAAACAAGAGAATTTGGTCAAGAAGTTCAATAACTGTCAAACTGCCAGTTTACAAACCGGAACTAGAAATAAATAAGACCAGTGAAACTTATCCGCCTCTCCTGTTTCATATTAGATCTCCGGGTTAGAATTGGTCTTCTGTAACCCATGCTTGTCGTTAGAGGCGACAAACGCGATCGGGTGTTCATGCTCGTTGACTTGCAGGTTGACACATGTCATTGTATCCCAATTGCGTAGATAGATGCTCATGCTGTTGATCCTGGATTGTCTGGTCCAGATTCGATTATTTACACAGACTGACCCCATATAGCTGGAATATTGCTGAGTGCGGCGTAAAACAACAAACAAACAAACCAAAATCACATAAGATCTATGCATAAATATTCAGAGTGACAAAAATCTGAACATAAGGCTGTGACAAAAGAATTCAACGTTCAAATGATCATCTTCTTCATCTGTGGAATGGCCCGCTAGAGCTGGGAGGGGATGAGAATAGGATGCTAGAGCTGGGAGGGGATGAGAATAGGATGCTAGAGCTGGGAGGGGATGAGAATAGGATGCTAGAGCTGGAAGGGGATGAGAATGGGATGCTACAGCTGGAAGGGGAAGCGAATAGGACGCTAGCATTGGGAGGGGATCAAAAATGGATGCTGAAGCTGAGTATTTGGTTTTAAAGCTGGGAAGAGGATGAGAAGCTGTGTGAAAGGAATGCTTCGTGAAATATATACTCTTGGGAATGTAAGACAAACGTGGGTTTTTGGTGCCAGATAGCACATGCTTTGATGCTGGAGTGTTATACGGCCAGAGATCTTATTTACAATGCATTGATTGCCGATGCTGGACATTTTATACCTTATTCCCCATTCTACTCACAGTAAAACATGTCCGCCCCAGTAGATGTCAAGATACTTCTCTGTTAAAAGGTTCGGTGACATAGCTCGAGACGTAACATTTGGACCTCAGAGCTTAAACACCTCAATACCCCACCAGTCCCCATATACCCAAGAGGTTCTACTTGCGTTTGAAGGGTCCTATTGTTTTATATGAAAACTTGCATTATTGACACCTTTCAGTTGTACCGTCTCTAAAGGCAACAACAAAGGCCGACTTAAAGAGAGGTACACGTATCCAGTGACTCGAATGATGAAGTATTTATATTCGATAATTGGCAAAACGCTCCTGAAAGGAACAATGCAAAGGACCAGTGTTCAATTCACCAGGGAAACGTTCGCGTGATCGTTTGTCATTATGACCCATGGCCGCTTGGAAGGTGGAGCCAGCCAGTCCGTCATTATTATGAAAAGATATGCTTGTGAAAATATGGTCGGTCGGTAGTTGTGACGTGAATCAGAGGACGTCAAAGTTTTGTCTTAGTTTGGTACAGATCAATTCCACTTACTGCAGGAATACCCCGATCTTGACTGGTTAAAGTTATTTTGCCAATCATAGATGTTGCTTACAATGTCTGTAAATCAAATATGCACACTTAACCACACTGATTGAAGCTGAAGATGAGCACGGTTACCATGACGAATTGTATAGTTGATGAGTTTGGGAAGCTTTATGTCACTCGGTTGAAAAGTGTAATCAATTATTGATCTTTTAATTTCGTTTTTTGTAATGTTGGGAAAGTTTGATTATTTATGAGAAATATTTATTGTGCATAACATTTTTTTCGCTATTTTGACTTTAATTTGATGGAGTTTTAAATGCGAACGTTTACAATGAACGACGTATGCGTGTTCCTAAATCCTGCGGCGGGCCAACAACATAGGTAGCATTGGGTAGCATTCCACGATAACTTTATTTACGGGATCTAAAGACTGGCTTCATCCCAACACTGTCTGTGGCCGTATTCATATATCTCGGTAGGATAGCCTTTTAAAGTCTGTGAATGGTCTCCACTTAGTGTAATGGATAGGTATTTTAGGCTTCCCAAACCATCTATACATCATGCCGAGTGTGTAAATCACAGGAGATTCTCGCAACGTCTTCTAAGATTAGCAATAACAAAACAAACATAATACTTGTTTCTGGTGAAAAAGCAAAGATCAAATTTGTACATGTATTCATTTTTATTCGATTCTATCCACTTTTTCCAGTTTCACAATTTTCAAACCGGTTTGCATGAACACATCCTACAACATGCTATTTATCTCATTCAAGTCCAAGAGCTGTCGGACTAAATCACCCGTATCGTCGTGATGGGGAAGCAGTCATATGATGTCATTACTTCGTCTATTATTGGTTACTGGTAAGATACCATCTGTGAAATCAGCTAATATAGCTGTAGAAGCCATTAGCTTGAAATAGTTTTCCATCGATTTGGCTACGACGTGTGCTTGACGACACGTGGGCCTATTTTGTCCGATGTTATCGGCTGCGATGACTTTGATTGTCGTTGTCATCCTCACCTTGACCTTGTTGGGTCGTGGAAGTGATCTGTTATCAGTGGCATTTTCAAATTTTCTATGACCCTGTCACCATGACAAGATCATGTAAGAATATATTCTGACATCTTGGTAAGGATGACTACAAGTGATATCTAACCTGACTTGTTGATATTGCTGGGCAATTCAATCCATCAGTCGTGGCCAACTCGTGTCATTTTGAGACTTACCAAACATTCTCGGTAACGCAGAGATTCGAGTGGTAACGAATGCCAAAATATTTATCCCGGAATGACAAATGCATCTTAAAACATTCTTGCGGTCCTTGCAAACTCGCATACACCATTATATTTTGTGATAAGTTTATAATTCGAATGTTATGACATTCTTTGCCGTCTTTGAACATCCTAAATACTATTGACTGTAATAAATTTGATATATATATATATATATATACATATATACGGCAAAGAATGTCATAACAATCGAATTATAAACTTATCACAAAATACACACACACACACACATATATATATTGTTGCGTCAAAATGCAATATTTACTTACAATACCTCTAAGCTCGTGATACTGAGGATTTGGCTAATCTGCGAGTTTCCATATTCAAAGATATTACCACATATACCTTCATCTACAATAACGACTGAGTTTCCATATATTATCTATATGTGGAAATCGTATTTCAGTGTATTTTCCCCCTTCCACAAAGAAGTGCGCTAATATTCAACATCACTGTTCCCCATTTTGCAAGCATACATACTTCTTTAGCACAATGCATACTTTTAGTGGTGCGTCTAAGTTAGAGTTTTCAATGAGTTGATTCTCACCTTATTTTATTAAAACTGTTACGACAAAACACAAACCCAAAATTATACGAAAACATTGCAAATTTTATATATGAGACTGATTATTGATTCAAAGATAATTTGAACACAATATGAATTATCCATTTCCAGACTTTTCAAATATATATGATAAAACATCACAGGATAAGCTGCCGAAATGAGCACTGCAATTTTAAGGTTGTTAAACAATTATGTGCTTGGAATCTGCCGACAGTAATTGCACATTGCCCACATCCCACATGGACGATATCACGAGAAATCAATACCGGAAATAACAAATGTAACAAATGAGGAGACTATGAGTATCCCCCACCCTTGACCTCTTCCTCTTCTTCTTCCTTTTCCTCCTTCTCTCTTCCCTTTCTCACATGAACGAGATCAAGAGAAATCAACTCTTGAAATAACAAGAGTAGTCTATGTGTATCCCCCACCTTTGACCTCGTCCTCCACTTCCTTCTCCTGCTCCTGTTCCTCCCGTCCTCTCCTTCTCTTCCCTCCCCCCCCCCTCCTCCTACCCCATTTCCCCCCTCCTCCTTCTAACACAGAAGACTGTGGACTGAGGACCGCAGACTTCAACATGACATATCAGGTTCTTCAGTCTTGTACACCAATGGCCATTGTAATGCAGGCGTGGCGTTGTGGAACTGATGAAATCACTGCTGGACCAGCCAGAAACAGCATGTCTACGATATTCACTTGTACAGTTTCATTAATGTTACATTTGGTTAAGTCCCATACCGAAGACCAATAACAACAGAACTGATGAAAACATAACGCGGAGTACGTCTTCACATAGACATCGAGTCCGTATTTGGAAAAGCCAGTCACAATGTTAACGATGCCTATTGATTGCCCTAAACGTTGTTATAGAAAACACACTTACCGGGAATTCCCGTATTAAGGCCCACGCGAAATTAGCCCATGGGCTAAAATACGGGATTTTTCCGTATTTAAGCCCATGGGCTTAAATTTGGATTTAATTCTTGGGTGTTAAGAGTGACGTCACTTTCCAAAAAGGCGAACCTCGACGTTTTTAACATTTGTTGTGCCTCTGCGAGGTTATCACTTTTACAGAACATATTGGACACCGGTTACAGGGCAGTTATTAGAGACAGAAATTGATCATCTTAACCCCTACGATGTACATGCAGTTGCAGTTAAATTGAACCATGTGGTCATTCAATTTTGAATTTATAGACCATTTTCCTGATAAAAGAGTTTTTAAAAAACCTGATTCTTTTTATTTTATCAACATATTGCGCATTTTCGAATTCAAGCCCTAGGCTTAAATATGTTTACAATATGTGATCAGTAGAACAGTGAAAAGCCCGGGTCTTAAACACGGGAATTCCCAGGGTACCTCGATTGGTATGTGCACACCATAACAAATAAAATCAAACGAGGGAAACTCTATCGACTTTAACGAGTATTTGTAATTCACAACGAATATACGTTATGTTCACTGTCAGCATTTAAAATAAAATTGCTTCAGCATGTAGTTCGTTCATGATCATAGAAACAAATATATGTTCTGCTTTTAATTCACTGGCTCGTTTATCTCCATTGAGATATTGTATCTGCTTTGTGAGGACGAAGGTCAAAGTAACTGATGATAGGCAGAGATAACGGTACATATTCATTGCGTTCAGTACACCAAGTATGTCAATATTTCTTCTTCAAAAACACGTCGTGATTGTTATCAACTATTTCTTCATCGCGTTGTTTGATCTTATCACTGGAAACCCAGTTTTACCTGCTGTTGTTATCGTGAATATCATATTCCCTTTGTATTGTTCAAATTCCGCTGTTATTGTTCCGCCTGTAGACTCTGTACTGGGAAGGACCTTGACAAATGTACCATGAACATATAAAGAGGAACCACGCTTGTCCGGAATCCCCTCCTTCCGGGCAATCAACATAACATTTCCTCGATGCACTATTAAAGGGAATTGCCATGTACTTCTGAATCTTTAATACTGGAGCTTGTTCCAACAAATACGTTGATTATGGTAGCGTCCTGATTTACGAGGTTGGTATATACAAAGACGTAGGGACTGGAACCCTTTGAGGGTGCTAAGCGTCTCGGCTGAAGCCTGGCAATGGATTGGTACATCGTTGTGAGTCTGTGAGTCGGGTTTCAAAGCACAAACCATAAACGGAACCCCACCACCACCACCCACCCCACCCCCACAGACACCCTTTTGTCTTGAAAGTCTATTAAATGACCATTGTAACTCTCGTGAAAATGAAGTGTGCACCTCCCCTTTCTCAATAGCGTGCACCCCACAGAGGTAGGTGTCATATAGGTGTCATATATTTGCTAACAAATTTGGTGCCATGGTGGGCGAGCAGTCTATGGCGCCAGGCTAGTGATCCGACGAGCTTGACGTGTCGGGATCGGGCCCACCTGTGGCCGGGTGAAGAAGCTCGGAGTCAGCTTTGTGTGCAGACTCTTTCAGTGTTGTCATATCCCCTAGTGTACAGTATACAACCCTGTGCACTTAAAATAACCCACGAATCCGTTGGTATATGACCAGATGGTGTCCACATGAATACGTGCAAACACCTAGTTGCGGGTACAGCAACGTGCAGTAAACTTGGACAAAATACTGTGACTATGTGTCCCAGTCCACCCAGCTGTGTATGGGTACCTCGTTAAGGATGGGAAAGCCGCAATAACTCGTGCGCCTAGTGGCTGCAAGAGTTGTATGGTCCCCAGGGAGTTGAGATTGATAATACGATGTGCCGTTGAGATTGACATCCAATGATCGAGGGGAAAAATACAAGCGCCTTGAGCATGTACTAGTTGAGTCGATATGTGCGCTATATAAATATCCTATGATAATATTTTGCCACACTGGAAAGTTAAGTAGCTATGTGTGGTAACATTTGCTTTCGGGAAAATGATTGATGATATTGACAAAACATTCTTGTGTAGCTTAATTACTATTTGGAAATGAAATCTTCGATACGTACTGGAGCTAGCTACACCTTTCAAGAATAAAAGCAAGACATATGTATTTAGGTAGCTCCGAGCCTTGATCAATGTTAATCCGTGGCTTTAACACACCTGCCACACCCTCGACAATGAATGTTAAGTCGACCCTGTCCTTCAAACAATCGGTTGTTCACCAGACCCGAGTACCGATCTGTCCGTCTGGTGACCTTTGGTGCAGAATATCTTACCCCGACAACAGCGGAAAGGCTATAATTCGATCTGCAACCATGAAACCCACACAATACCACCTGGAGCAGGTGTCTGCATTTCACGGGCATGTCGAGTCATTACTGGCGTGCCCGGATGTGACTATTGAAGCTTGACGGGAGTGTCACGTGACATGTTAAGTGACGCGAAACCGCTACACTCACCTTGACGTGTCTTAAGTCACTAATTCAAGCGGAAGTTCGATTATGATATTTTGAGACTCCCATTTCTTGCGCTATTACAGTTTTCAATACACAAAAGGAATTTTGACGTCAAGTGACTGGCAGATAGGGCCCCGTGTTTTCAGACTCACAAATACAAGGTCAATTTAAGTACAGTTTAAATAATTCAAATCCTATTGTAATGTTTTGTGTTGAAAATAACAGGCGCAATGAATAGATCGCATTCTGTTAACGGTGTAATGTCATTATGGGGTGATTAGGTAAGCAAGGCTAAAGGTAGAAAACGCTTCCGGAATACCACTCGACAGAAGACGGAATCCGACATAAAAAAATAAGGTTCGATTCCCACTGTAAAACAATATGTGGTGGTCGCTGTCGTGAAGTTACCAGAATATTACTTATACATCGTAAAACGTTCCTCGCTCACATGGGCTGTGGGGTAGCCTAGTAGTTAACACGTTCGCTCGTCACGCCGAAAATCTGGGTTCGATTCCCCACATGGGTACCATGTGTGAAGCCCATTTCTGGTGTCCCCCGCCGTGTTTTTCCTGGAATATTGCTAACAGCGGCGTAAAACTAAACTCACTCACTCACTACTCGCTCACACACTGTATCAAAACAACTCAATTTGTAGACTGTAACCAGTCTTTAAACATCAAGGAATATCTGGTGAATATAAAGCATCTTCTAAAACCCAGTCCCGAACGCCGCAATGACTGGTCAGTGTGTCAAACGCTTTTCCTTTGGCCCTTCTATCTATATTTTGTAATAGCAGTGAGACATTTATCGTAATGAAATAGGACCAGATCCAGTTTTAATACCATCCACGCCGTGTTTTATCACTTGAAACACAGCGGCTACTTTTTTATGCCTTTACTCTTTATCTCTTCATCACACTAAACTGTCGCCTTTATGCGAGCTGTCAGCCATGTGCATGGGACAGGCCAGAAGATGGCCGGCGGTTGGTGCATTAACAGTGTTTTATTTATAACCGGATTTAGATCGATATGGCAAATGCTTGAAAACACAACTACATTGCAAGACTACCCAGACAGTCCGAGTGGGGTCAGGCGTTATTTCAGATTCCCCCTGCCATATCCCCCAGGCAGCTTCCGCGGAGGCAAGTGACGTCATGGTTGGTCCGCGAACTTATTTTCTTTCAACGTGATAATTCCAGCGTTTAGATATGAGGACACACATGATTTTGTACGGGCAGAACATGGAATATTCATGTAACATATGTTATATTCGGGATTACACTTTCTTAGTAAAATGCAGATTATAGTAGTTTTGTTGGGTTGAGTCCCATCCGGGATTCGAACCCACATCCTCAGAGTCAGGCACCCAATCGCCAGCACACAAAGTCAGACGCATAACCCGTTCAGCCACCGCGGCTTCCACTTGAATATTCATGCCACCTTGAAGTTTCCGGGTGACAAAAGGAACGTACGTTCGTCGCAAGAGGCGACTTAATGGATTGGTTGGTCAGGCCCGATAACTTGGTTGACGGCGCGTCATAGAAACCCTTTGCTCACATTATCGATCTCTGGGCGTTCATAACTATAGACAGTATCAACTAGCCCAACGTCCATGGAGAAAGTGGAGTTGTAGAACTCACGAGGAGGAATATTTAGCGTTAGGGAAATGAATTACGGTGACATAACTTGGTACATGGTAACCAGAGAATTGTTAATGGCAGGAAAATCTAGAGAAAAATCTACTACCAAGGAAGTCATGACATTGGGCGTGTACGAAAACAATACAATTATGCTTCGATTAAGCTGACAGGACGTAAAACTGATATGCTGTTTAATCATTCATTGCTAATTAATTACATGTATATCTGTTAAGTTCATTATGTATAAGCAATTTGTGCATGTAAAAGTTGATTGCAACAGAAGGGACACATGCAGCGATGTTTTCATAAGAACTCTTTAACATACAGCTAAACACTACCACGACGTTCACACCCTTGAAATACTAATCCATCTTACTCTTTCTCACATAACTTATATGAAAGGAGCGAGTGAGTGAGTATGGTTTTACGTCGCTTTCAGCAATATTCCAGCAATATCATTGGATCGAACCCGGGTCTACAGCATGACGAGCGAATGTTTTAACCACTAGGCTACCCCACCGCCCCTGAAAGCGGAACATTAAATGGTATAGGTTCCCATGCATGTAGGAAATGTGTTCTGTTCCTGAAACGTGATTCCTTGTCTCGTGACGTTGACGCGGTTAGGGTCTACACATATTTAGGATTGTATTCAACGGCTAAACTACTTTAGGGTGAAAATGTTTTGAGGACTTGTATTAAATAGATACTTGAAAATGTCTTCTGTGTGATTCCAATCTATATGCATCTTTTGTTTAGCTTTGCTGGAAACGAAATCTGGCAGTTCAAAAGAAATATACACACACATGCACGCTCTTCATTATATCATGTCCAAGGTGACCCCATCCCGTCACACACAAAAAGTCTCACTCACTCTCACTCACTCACACAGAGAGAGAGAGAGAGTCACACAGTCACACACACACCACCACCACTGCACACACACGCATGCACACACACCTATACAGAGTGGCGTCCCTTAGCCTAACCAGGAGCCACTAGGACCTTTAATCCCAGATAGTGACGCATAAAACACCTTGTTAAATTCTCTCAGCACCATGACACTGCTAGTGGGATTCAGCCAAGTCTTAAACGCCTACAATCTGCACCATTTCGGTTTGATCTTACCAAATTACCGGTGACCTGAAATACCCGCTACTCGCTGTATGAAGGAAAAAGTAACCTTGATTTTGGAGGAATTATACTATACTCCCTAAGCCATGTTGACGGAAATTAAGCTGACTGAGCAGTGGGAGATCTGGTTCGTTATCGGAACCTTCTTCCTGATCAGTATCTTGATGAAGATGCCAATAGCGCCACTTTAAGAACCGGAACATGAATTCTTAAGGGGATCGGGAGAATTAAGATAAGTCATCGTACGCTTCTTTGAACTCCAGAGTCTCTTTGATATATCAGTTGATTATTGATAAATTAATTATATCCTCAAGGAGCCCATTATGAAAGTTTTCCCTGTTGATTAGACAACAATAACTAGATCTGTTCCTGTTTCAAACAAGATAACAAGATTTGAAATTTAATTGCATGTGTCTCGTCACCGCCCTGTGTTTCACATTGATCACTTCAACTTTTCCTGATCCTACCCAGTTCGTTATAGCCACGTTAGGTCCAAACGAACTATTTGTGCATTCTTCTGGTGGTGGCGGTGTAGTAGTAGTAGTAGTAGTAGTAGTAGTAGTAGTAGTAGTAGTAGTAGGAGTATGAGTACCAGCCGTAGTAGTGAAAGTAATAGTAGTAGCAGTAGATGTAACAGTAGCAGCAGAAGAAACAGCAGCAGCAGCAGTAGTAGTAGTAGTAGTAGTAACAGCAGCAGCAGCAACAGTAGTAGTAGTAGTATCAGCAACAGTAGCAGTAGTAGTAGTAGTCTATAGTAGTAGTAGCAGTAGCAGAGGGCATTGTGGAGTCTACTAAGCCTTACTACCTTTTTAGGTTCAAAGACAAGACACGCAGATACACAACCATTTGAATGACAGTGTCCCTTTAAATGACCAAAAAAGAACATAATACGAGTAAATAAGCCTATTTGTCGAAGACAGCAAATTACGCAACACCTACTTCTTGGCTCAGCTTATTAAGTATAATATGCCCCATATAATACGCCCTTACTTTAGCCTCGTGTAGGCCTCCCTCAAGCCATCATTACCCTCCTCACATGTAGTCTATATAAGTAAAATCTACTGCATGTATGTGTGCCATAATCACACGTCCTCTAGCATTAAGAAGGAAAGCGCATCATAAACTCGGCTAGACCTATGACGTCTTTGTCTGTCGGTTCCCGTGCTTGTAATGATACGTGGAAATAGACGTTAGACGCATGCTTGAAAAAATGTCTTCGCTACATTAGCCAGACGTGCCCCCTTCGAGCAATTAAGGAGGTTGTTCGGTTATGTAGCTTAGTTGACGACCGGTATAATATAAGAGAGACTGTTGGACAGGCCCTTTACACCTCCTCACTTTGTCATCAAAGTGTCCTGTGTTTAATGGGGTATATGGTGTCGCGACTGAAGTGGGGATTTGATGGTAACAATGGCTGAAGTGTATGGATAGCGCTTGAGTAGTGACCATCGGAATGACGAACTCCCATGTCACTGTCTCGCAAGATTATTTCTGACATGTTTAAACAGATGTGGATCTGAGTATCACACACTGATGTGTCTGTCCAGAAAGTTTGGACATAGTTTGACATAAAATACACCAGATTCGTTCATAATTCATCCACCATGACATGACGGCAGATTTCTTTAGCAGTATAGTTGGACAGTGTCCACTGCCGTCTGTTTTCTCTGTTCAATGTGTTTGTTTGGCTGTTTGTGCGTCCTTATTCTACTTGGAGCATGACGCGTAGTCTAATTTCTGAGTTCAAATAGACCCGAGAAGATCCGGGTTAGAATATTGATCTTCAGCAACCCATGCTTGTCGTGGCGACCAACAGGATCGGGTGGTCAGGCTCACTGACTTGGTTGACACATGTCATCGTATCCCAAATGCGTAGAACGATGCTCATATTGTTGATCACTGGATTGTCTGGTCCAGACTCGATTATTTACAGATGGCCGCCAAATGGCTGGAAAATTGCTGAGTTAAACAACAACCAAACAAAAATATCATCGAACCATCGACTTGTTCAGCAATCACTTGTCCCTATTTTGAACTCCATACTTCGACTGCATTCGTAACTACTCGCCTCTTTCCGTGACCTACAAGAAGACTCGTACTTGTATATTGCCAAGAATCGTGGCAAACCAATCAAATCGCGCGTAGTAAAACGCATTTCGAAGCATGAAAATGGCGGCGCAGTCGAACTTTGAAACTTCTCTAAACTATGCAATGCACAATTCAAACATAAACTTTGAGCTACAGGATCAGTAACTTTCAACACTGAAACATCTTTACTGAGGGAATGACTGTATAGATGTTCTGCCCACGGGATATGGGATATTCTTGGAGTAGCCATGTTTGTAAATTCACAGTTATCTTTCCTTGGTAATAGTACTTTTTCACCTCCGGGCCCTTTTACGCTAAGACAAGGCCCAGTCGTGAACATGGCCACTAGAGGCTTGCCGGAATGACACGAATGACTTCGATTCAACACTTGACTGACAAACTGATGAGCCGTGTACTGGTATTTAATGTCCGTGCAATGTCAAGCTATTTAAGATCCGAACGCCAGCGTTGCTAGGCCTGTCCTCGTTCCTTGATGGCATTCACCAAACTGACCCGAGGTGTGATTGATAAGACACCGGTGTTGTTATCCAGTGGTATGTCAGCTCTGGATTACCTTTCGTTACCGCATTGCTGGGTTATGTAATATCACGATGTAAACGACCGACAGGTCACAGTGGGTGATATGTAGTGGCGAAAATTCAAGAGGCCTTAGTTCCATATACGTGTATCTTATGTCTAGGTATGTGCTGCTCACTTCATTTCATGTGACTAGCATGAACTAAGAAACTTTAAAGGCGCAGCAGGTTTGTATGTGGTTAAAGCGACCTTGTCACTCCGATAGCGATTGCCATGTAAGTACAATATGCGAGGCAGTGTCTTGTGTCTCCACTTTTCGGGAGTATTGTTGAAAGTGTAAAGCTTTACTCGTTGTGTTACAAGAGTTGGATTTCATACTGAGTAGCTTTCAGCATTCCGAGAACTTGACTGGGTTTGATAGTATTTCTGTTTAGGTCCTTTTATCGTAGGAACGAGTCGAAAGTGCCAGTGTTTGTTGGCGAGCAGTAGTGAGTGAGTTAGCTTTGAACAGTATATTAGTCATTTATTTTATAGGTAGTATTTTTTCTGTACCACTATTGGTCAAAAGACCGTCACATGATTGACTCCAAAACACGATATTGACTTGCGTTTTCTGATAAATTACGATATTGACTTGGGTTACTTAAAATAGACAAGGAATCCCGTACGAAGGGGTTTCCCCCGCTTTTCAGCCAATCAGATCACTCGGATAGATGGCACGGTGTGCATTAAAAGTTTATGTTAAAACCCGTTTCTCTTTCATTATATAATAAAACAATTATAGACTCTTGTAGAGGTCGATATCGGTTTTTATTGACCTGAGAAAAACAATATCGACCCCGCAAGCTCGGTCGATATTGTTTTACTCAGGTCAATAAAAACCGATATCGACCTCTACAAGAGTCTATTATTGTATATTATTATGCAAGCATATTTTCCCGGCTATCTGATTGGTCTAGAGGCGGTCACGTGACCGTCGACCGAAAAACATATTGACCCCAACCCAGGTCCGACCAAAAGTCATATTGACCTGAGTTACTATGACGTCAAGATATGACGTCATTCACCTCAAGCTATGACGTCATTCTATTGTTTACATGTCACAGTATTGTAGCCATAACGTTATTGGTTTGTAGTGAAAATAAAATTACTTTTTTGGACTAAATGGACATGTTTTGGATTTTAGAAGCTTTGTTTTGGTAATTACATGATAAAACAATTATAGACTGGCGAATTCGGTCAATACCTGTTTTTTTATAGACCCGCGAAAAGCAATATTAACCGAGGACGAATTTTATGGACCCGCGAAAAGCAATACTTCGTCCTCGGTCAATATTGCTTTTCGGTTCACGTCAGCTGGAAAGAGGGGGTCAGCAAAGTCACTTGAGTCTTACATATTTACCACTTTGTCGAAACCTACAAGTAAGGGAAATGGTTTTGACACAACAAGGTTCAAACTCAGGAAAAGCAGTACGAAACACTGGATGTGTGTCACCAAGACCTTGCAAAGACAAGAGTTATTGAAGTGTTGTTGGCTCCATCAGATTGCCCTGAACAAAAAGAAGATGACGAATGTAAGGAAATGAGCCATGAGCCATGAGAAGAAACAGCCATGAGCTGAATGATCACAGGATGTCAGTTTCACTGGGGAGGGAAACCCGAAGTGATACAAGTCATACAGGTTTGAACTCCACAGAACACGACTACGGTGCTGACGAAAGTCATTAAAACTAGAGCGAATCTGGTTTGTTGGTTGTTTAACGCACTCAGCAATATTGCAGTTATATGGCGGCTGTCTGCAACATAGATCAACACCATGAGCATCGATCTCCACAAATGGGATACGATGACATGTGTCAACCAATTCAGCGAGTCTGATTACCCGATCCCGTTAGTCGCATCTTACGACAAGCATGGGTTGCTTCTAACCCGGGTAGAGCGAATCTGTAACTGAACCCACGATCAGAGCTACAACTCCGCGCAGCAACTTGCGGCACCTTAAACCACGCGGTCCCCTAAGTCCTGTCAGTGTGTGTATCTAAATATTCATCGCCTGCAGCTGTCAACAACTATGTTGTAGAGTGGCAGCTGAAGTTTCACAGCAGCGCTCTCAATTCATCGGTCTGTCTTCCCCGATCGCACACTGACAGCCGACGTAGACATAGCCCTGCACCATCAGTTTGTGATGGTCATGGACACCGTCCTCGACCCGACATTGTGACACCCGCTTCCTGTACATGGCATAGCGTGGGGCGGAGTATCACTTAGACTTACGATATAATCACACGACACGCATGCCGTGCCATTTATTACACTCTAAGTTCAAGAACGCACGCTTTGGTATATTGATTACTTTCCAGGACTAATTAGTCATTCCAAAATGAGGCGACGTTGGGTAGTCGAGCAGTTAGTGGTATCGCTGATCAAACAGTTAGGTTCGATTCCCTTCATGGGTGCCCAACAAATGGGGTAACTGTTCATCATCCTGCTTCCACAATATAGCACCGAAGGTAAGCATTATTTTGAAATCAGTTACTGTATTTACCCTAAACCTATTACGAACAGATCCAGTTGCAGTATAAATATAGGCCAATATTAAAGACAAGTTGTCGCTATAGAGGATTGTGTCCTTAAACTGTCAGCTTGTCTAGACTCCTATTACAAGGAAGGAATTACTGTACATCTTGGACATATCATTCTCTACAGCCTTGGAGCACGGCCTAGGTCATACCTAAATCCTTCTCACGACCTATCTTCAGTCTCTCCTTTAATGTCAACCGTCCCTCAGACCGCTTTAAGCAATTCCTCACATTATAAACTCCTTCATGTGATGGTCTCTATATATATTATATATCCATCTATCTCTTTGATAAATAACCTAGGCCTATTCTATAAAGAAGTTTCGTTTAGAAGCCGCCATCTTCCATCAGCATTTTCACACAGAATTTCTGTCGCTCACAAGTGCAGTTTGATTGGACGGCGACTTTGAGGATAGAATCAGAACGCTGCTAAGTATGTTGGCAAACGGATCCAGGGTATTTACCACATTGGATATGTATACAACACTGGACACAAGAGTACGTGAGGGGCCTGATCAGATCCTCCAGTACCCCATCATTACCGATAGAGCCTGCATGCTTGTAACTACTTGTGGTCGTCAGAGGCAACGAACACGTGTTATCCTGGTACAAATGGCGGAATAAACTGCGCATAATTTATTGACATCCGGTTAAATCATATTTCACACAGATACTACAAACAGAAAACGATACTAAAAACGAAACGGAACATTTTACGTTCACTTACAGTGATAACATTAACGCCCCCACTTGAACTTAAAATATACTTTCCTTTAATGACGATGCGGTTGTTTTAGGCTGATACTGTGTCATTGTACCCCAATGCCATAGACTGTTGCTCACGCTACCAACCACTGGTTTACATCATTCAGAAACCGTAATAAGTTATGTCCAGCCCAGCCCAGCACAGCACAGCACAACACAGCACAACACAGCACAACACAACTCAACCCAGCACAGCATAACACAACTCAACCCAGCACAGCACAGCATAACACAACTCAACCCAGCACAGCATAACACAACACAGCGCAGCGCAGCATAACACAACACAGCGCAGCGCAGCACAGCACAGTTTTCTCATTCACTTGCACACACGCACAACACGCTTGAATATCCAAGTCACCCAAATGGGACAACACAACGCAGCGCAGCACAGCACAGCACAACGCAGCACAGCACAGTTTTCTCATTCACTAGCACACACGTACAACACGCTTGAATATCCAAGTCACCAGCGTGGGACAATGACACAATGACTAAAGTATTTATCTACGTCATACTTCCCTTAAACCCCTCCTTACTAACCCTCCACCTAGCCCTACCCCGGAGATAGTCCTTATCTAGTGATTACATCACGTTCCACGTGACGCCTATACATATAGCTACATCACCACACAGTCTTCGAGGCCTCTGAACGAGGCCAAGTACTCTATCATCATGACTGGGGGCAGTATAGATGTCAACTGTCAGGCCCAAGGATCTACTTCAGTCCTGTATAACATCAGTATCCGGGGAACTGTTGATCGGGCCAGAATGGTACAGGGTCAAACAGGCAGAGTTATTATATTCAAATTATGAACTGATTTCGGATGTTACGTTGATCCACACAAGCTGAAAGATGCTTGTATCATTGTTCGGAGTTAAGACTGAACGACTTGTGCGCTGAGAAAAGAATACGTAATGGCTGCATTGATGTTTCGTGGTTTTCCCTCGTTTTTCGGTTTATGAATTGATTTAATGTGGCCTTGTCACTCAGCCGAACGCATAATTGTTTATCGTTACAGGAACTAGACATAGCAGAGATACACGCACACACGTACGCACGCACGCGCGCATATACACATTTACGAGCATATGCCGTGACTCGCAAGCACACACACATACGGAAAAACGTTCACAAACGGAAGCACACGTGAACTTGCAAATACACACGCACACGCAATTACACACGCATCAGGGTGAACGTTGTTTTACGCTTCAGTCAACAGTATTCCAGCTGCATATTATGGCGGCTCTAAATAACAGGATTCGTTCACAAAGCGATCTTTAAAGAATGCAATCGAATTGGAGCCTGGAACAGTCTTCAGTTTGCTGGAGCTGAGGCAATCTAGACTTGTCAAATCATTCTGGCCTTGAGTAGAACTCCTACTGAATTTATTGTCGGAGGTCTGGGCGACAGACTAGTCGTAGACAGCTTTGTAGATCGGGCCAATGGATGAACAGAAAGGCGGTGGAAGAGGATCCGAGTCTTCTGGACAGCCTAGTCACTCATTACAGCCATCCAATCCTCATTTGTCTGAATTCTTTGGAACCATTCTGACCCGTACTGTTTAATTCGCATTCCTTTCAAGAAAGTGTTGTCATTGTTGCTCATAAGATGGAGTAAACGTCACCTTCAGATCTGCAGTCAAAACACTGGGTTTCACTATTCTACATCGCTTTCAGTAATTTCAGTATTGCTGTACTTAAACCAGGTCAAAACAGTTTCAAAGACTACCTGGTCACGAGGTGCAATGCTCAATCTGTAACCTGGGGTTTGTCAGCCCTAAAGCATTAGGTTATGGCAACAATAGCATTCTTGTTTTGAACATTAATCGATGCAGTGTATGACGAATGTAGTCAACACACAAGGGAAATAATAGATGGAGTTATGCCGTAAATGATATCATATTTATTTAGTCGACAATGAAAACTTGATTAGTGATAAGTCACGCAAATATTTCACTCAATATACTAGATGACGCCATAAAACTTCACCCAGTATTTTGTTTATCAGATACATTGTGCATAGCAATTATCATATGAGCAGGGAAGTATACATAGCTCATAGAGTTTATAAATAATTTTATATACACAAGAATAAATATATATATTCACCAATCACCTTATGTTCACTTTGCCTTTGTTTAATTTCACAGACACTTCTACCACAAAATGGAGTCGATGACAAGTGTTACTATTTTTATACTATTTGTCCGAGGTAGGCCATATATTTTACTTAAGGCACATTGCCGTTATATATTACCTAAATCTCATCCAAAGGCACTTCTGTGAATGAGAGGCGAGATTGTCCACACATAAATCCATCCTCATTCTATTCACATTAGTAAACATGCAGTATTTTTATAACAGGTGAATCATACGTGGAACGTCTGTGAAGTCATGGTCCTTTTAAACTTAAGACTGCACATGTGGGTCATCAAACAAGGCCCCAAGGCAGTCACGGGTTGGCAAACAGCCCCGGTAGAATAACAGGTGTACACGCAGTTGCTGAAGAGAGACGACATACCTGGGAGGGAGGGGGCGAGGGGGAGTAAAGGGGAGGGTCTCCGAGACACCGCTGCAAAGTCGATTGACGTCTAGTTTCTTTTGTTGTTCGTACAAGAACTCACATACTCCAGACATGTAATGATCTTTAGTTACTGTTGCCAAGCTATTGTAAGCATCTATTCCCGTTCTAATCATTTAGAAACATCTACTGTTCTCGATCGAGGAGAATCTATATGCTTGTTTCAAATTGAGGGTGCGTAATTAAATCTTTTTAAAGAAATATAGGATTGTTAAATTATCATAAACATTAAGGTTCACATTTAGGCTGTGGATGTATAAAATGAGAGGCTGTTGTTTCAGACACAGGTCAAACTACGGCCATCAGTAGTTAACGACCATTGGGATACGTGAATCCCCGAGATGACTCGCAACATATCTTGTCTCACAAATGGATGGCGATGTTCTATAAAGAATGACATCAATAACTTCCGACTGTAAGCGAATGTCTGGGATAGCGTCCACAGTGATCAAAGAGATTGATGCTCTAATGGTTTGTACAGCAAACACTCTTGATAAAAATGTTATTTATAAAGACGCTTGTTTATAAAAAAAAGACTTCAAAACACGGCGTAAAATCTTGATCTAAACTATATAATGACGCTTGTACAATACGTGGTTAACCTTAGACACCGAACAATATACGTCCAACTTTAATACGGCATACGGCATGAATTATGCACTGTACGAATATATGGTGTACGTTTTTACTGAATATATGTTGTACGTTTTACTTACACGTTGTCTATCCAAAATTGAGCAGCCATATTGTGTAGCATCTGTGTGCGTGCATGCATGCCTGTTTTGTTGTTGTTGTTGTTTTGTTTTTGTGTGCGTGTGTGCGTGCGTGCGTGCGTGCGTGCGTGCTTGTGTGTGTGTTAAAGTAATGAAGGGAAACCAAGTTCTTTGGATAGTCAACTTCTTCTGCGACGTTTCGGTGTAGAAAGGAATCGCTTGCTTGATAACGGTGTTAGCATCTACACCGAAACGTCGCATTTATTGAAATAAAGAAGTTGACTATCCATCGAACTTGGTTTTCCTTCATCTTTACAACTTCTAAAATGCCAAAGATGATAAAGTAATGTTTATCATTAGCAATATCATCTTAATGTTTCGTACATGTTATTTTGATACTACTTTCTGCACGTCCTAGATCCAACCATTCTGGCAAGTAGTGTTGTTTTTTAACTTATTGAAGTATCCTTTTCTCTTGTAGAAGTTACGAGACAAATATCGCAACATTATGATATATTTCAGTAAATTACAAAATTGTCCATGCGTGTTAGACTCTTCTCTAGCGGAAGGAACCTTTCTATACATCAACAAATACATATGTACGTCATTATAACAAAATGACACCCTTGCCGCATCCTCTCCTCATAATATTCAAATGATTAGAAAATCGCCCTTGCGATATTTTCTAAATGTTGAATTGAAGCCTGAGGTTGTTGTTGCCCACACAAGAAATCGTGGCCTAGATTTAACGAGGCGGTGTTGACTGTTTAGAGCCTTGTGAAATATTACCATAGGCTGAACGATGCACCTAGTACTCCAGTCGCATGTTTGAGAGAACAACATGGCTATTTGTTCGGCTGCACTGTGCAGCAAGTTGTTCGATGGTGAACGAGTCGTCCCGGTAACATGTTTTGAATATATGTCCCCCTCCACCTATCTGTTGCCAACATTCAGCGCGACGTGTCGATGCGTTTCAAATGAAATACTCAGGGGTTGCGAGTGTTATTAATGTAAATAACCAATATTGTCGTTCTTGGGTCAACACAAAGCCGACATGTGATGGCGGAGCGATGTTTCTTTTGTCAGTTGACGGGGATGAAGCTGGTTAGATCAACATCAGCAAGTGGTGGTTGATCCTTGCAACGCCACATAATCTTTGTTGTCTCAGCGTTCTACGCCAATAGACGATATCGTGGGACGAGGGAGCCTGAGGTCAGTCAAGGTCAAGGGGAGCCGTCGATCCCTGAACCCGCTGGCCATTGGTCAAGACACAGCCATGTCTTTGTCAGCTGGAAGGAATTAAGGGCCGGTCTCAAGTGCAGCTGTGGAACCACAATTAGAAGGACTGATTGTTTCTTCTGATAACACTGACCGTTGAGTGTGTTTAATTGGAACCACTGTTGTTTCGTGTTTAAAGAATGAGTTTAAGTGAATCTTCCTCACTGGGTGGTAACGGTAATCGGGACCCATAATGGCGTTTCTTGAATGAGTTAGAGAGACTATCGTCCAGAAAACCAAACTCACTAACTCCACTTACTGGTCTAGTAGTGGTAGTAGTAGTTGTTGTAGGACTGACTGACTGAGTTTGGTTTTACGCCGCTTTTAGCAATATTCCAGCAACATCACGGCGGGGGACACCAGAGTTGTTGTAGGAGAAGGAGTAGCAATAGTAGCGATCTCTCTATGTAATATGAAAAATGTATTTTACGCGTGTTACACATACATTACTTCTTGTCAAAGTAACGTAAATCCCTGTCTCCCACCGATGTTAAAATTGACCAATTCATTGTACTTCTTACGATTCTTGGGATAAAAAGACCTTTTTTATAGAATGCACTTTCTGTCTTTGGATTTATCTTCTTAACATTCACACCAAAGAGAAATAAAAGACATTACACCATCATCGGGACGTTTCTAAAAGGTTTCGATCCGCAAGTGATGATTTAGTGTATAGGGCTTGGTAAAGAAGTCTGGGTTATCATTTAACCAAAAACTGACGCTAGCACTGTCGAAATTTTCTTTCTTTACCACAACTTACAGTTAATCTCCTTCTTAGCCCTGGCATGCAGTAGTCGCATTGATTGCTGTGTGAAATGGTTGGGTGACGCTACTGAAGAGAATTTACATTTACCACGCTATATCAGCTTAACGTGGGAGGAAAGTTAACAGAGACTGATCGACTATGACATCGTAGACGTTTAAGACAACGACCCAAACTAAGGATCATAGTCACCCGTGAAGATCCGGGTAAAACTTGGTCTTCAGTATAAACCCATGCTTGTCGTAAGAGGCGACTAACGGGATTGGATGGTCAGACTCACTGACTTGGTTGACACATGTCATCATATCTCAACTGCATAGATCGATATTGTTGATCAGCATATTGTCGGGTCCAGACTCGATTATGTACAGACCGCCGCTATATAGCTGGACTATTGTTGAGTGCGGCGTTAAATATCAAAGAACATCAACAAGAACATCAAAGTCGGTTTAAATCTGGGACTCGAACCCAAAGAACCTTGTAACAGCAAAGTGTGACGTGAATTGTGACGTCTTGGCCAACTAGGGTTTCTGTGTCCAGAATAGCTGGAGAAGACGGAGAATGATTCAGAATGATAGGCATTTAATACATGGACACACTTGGAAACATGCGTTCGGGTCCAACAGGGGCGAAGGGGTAGCCTAGTTGTTAAAGCGTTCGCTCGTCACGCTGAAGACCCGAGTTTGATTCCCCACATGGGTACAATGTGTGAAGCTCATTTTTGGTGTCCCCCGCCCTGATATTGCTGGAATATTGCTAAAAGCGGCGTGAAGCTAAAAATCACACACTCACTCGGAATCGATCATATACAGGAAGTCTTCATATTACTGTGATATCGTTGACACAGTGGATGATTTCGCCCAGGTGGAAGAATATTCATTCACAGTTGAGTTCATAAACTGCAGGCGTCCACTTTAATTCTGTGCCTGGCAATGATGGGCGTTAGTATACTGAACATCATTGAAAACACACCACTTATATAGTATGACCAGAAATTATTGAGAATTTTAGGAATATGTTTAATTGAATATCTAGTATAAACAACCTTGACCAGCTATCAAGTGCTTGGTTTCATTCAAGAGAGACAACTCCGTTAATCCTTTTTCATTAGTTTGTGAAGAGTTATCCCCCTTTGTTTACTTGCTAGCAGACGACATTTTCAGTGATCATCAGTATGGATGATTTAGCGAAGAGGAAGTTGATTTTAGAGTATTATAACAAGGACATCAGCTCAGCTCAAGTGATTTCAAGTAGAACAGGCATCCCTTTGTCCACTGTTTATCGTGTTTTGAAAAATATTGCAAAAGTAGACAATTAGAACTGAGTTGCATGCAATGGGTTGGCAGAAAAGTTGAGGAATTCCATCACCGATCATGAAACCTGAACAAAAGGAGCGAAGGTTGAACTGGTGCTTACACCATAAAAACTTTAACTGGGACAATGTGATTTTCTCAGATGAAAGTTCTGTGTGGCTGTTTCCTAATACACTGATATTCTGGACCAAACAAACTGAAAAGCCTTTGTTTCAGCGCCCAAAGTACAGTCCGAAATTTAACGTGTGGAGTGGCATATCTGTGTTAGGGGCAACGCCCCTCTGTGTATTTGAAGGGAATATGAACAGTGAGCGGTACACAGATATTCTCGAGGGACATTTACTTCCATCTGCTCACGTGTTCTATGGACATTTTTGGATTTTCCAGCAGAACAACGACCCAAAACATCGTTCAATGCATACACAGGCCTGGTTTCTGACCCAACATATGACATTATTAGATTGGCCAAGCTATAGCCCTGAACTAAATCCAATAGAAAATGTTTGGGGACTTATGAAAGAAAGTGTCAATAAGAAAAATCTGACAAATATTGCTAAAATGAAAGAAGAGGTGGTCCGATATTGGGACAGCATGGACCACGACTTTCTAACTTCTTTGATCGGTAGTATGCCCCGCCGCATTGAAGCCTGCATTGCTGCCCATGATGACTTGACAAAATACTAACTGTTCACCTGTCTGGAATCTGGAGTTATGTTCTGCTAATATTCACATTTAATACGTGAGTAATGAGTGAATTTTTGTTTAAAAACTTCAATCTTAAATTCTCAATAATGTCTGGTGTAAAAGTTCAGATTATTAAAAGCACGTGTAAGGAATTGATATTTTTTTAGTGGATAATAACAGATGGACGAAAACATGATTGTATCAATATCAAGAAAGTAAGACTAGCCTTATCACAGTTTCGTTCCGTTTATTATGATTTAAGTTGTTATAAGGGAAAATTTCATAAGAAATCTACTGTGTGCAGATACTGTAAAATGAATGTCTTGGAAGATGAATACTATGTTCTGCTAATTTGTAATTATTATAGAAACATTAGAAGCAAATATATACCCAGTTACTTTACGAAACAACCGTCAAAACATAAATTTATCCAACTGTTGTCAACTTCTAATCGTATATTGATTGAAAATATTGCGTTGTTCATATACCATGCGATATTGAAGAGAAACCCACTCTGCTTTTGAACTTTTTATATACGTGTACTATGGGCGTGTGGCCTTCAGTTCTGAATAAAGATTGATGTAACAGATCGATGGACGACTGACAAAAACAACAACACAGAAAAAGACGCTCATTCATTGAAATGTTCCACAGTCAGAAAGGATCAAACACACGTGGGGTCAAATTGAAAGTCAATATCGCGTGTGACCGCCATTTGCATTGACACGTGCAGTTCAACGTCTCCTCATTGAGTCCGAATAGAGTTCTTGAGGGTGGCATTCTACTTCTGCAGTAGTGCAGCCTCAAGTTTCCGGATGTTTCGCTTTGACCAATTTCGTCCCACAAATGCTCCATGGGGGATACATCTGGCGACTGTGCTGGCCAATGAATAACCTGGACGTGTTGCTGGGCCAGATACTGCATGGAAAGTCTTGTTGTGTGTGCCCGCGCGTTGTCCTATTGAAAAGTATGGACACCTTGGTGGTGATTGAAGACAGATACGATGTGATTCTCAAGAATCTGCTCACGGTAATAAAGGGCATTAACTCTCCCTTGACAGACATGAAGGCAGTCCTGTGATTGCAATTTATTCCACCCCAGACCATGACACTCCCACCACCCAAAGGTCTGTCTGAACCACACACTCATCAGCATAACGTTCACCACGTCTTCGCCGATGAAGACGTGACTCGTCAGTGACTACCACACCATGCCATTGTTGTAACCTTTACTGAAAATGCCTGCTAGCCCATTGTATACGCTCATTACGGTGTCTGTCTGTCAGAATTGGTCCAACGTAAGGACGTCGAGCATGGAGCCCTGTAGCGTGTAGAAGGCGTCGCATGGAGTCAGCGCTGATGACCCCCACGTCAACCTTGAACTAGTGGAGCAGTCCTGCCAGTCGGCAGTGTTCAATCACTGATATGGACAAGTTCAATATGGCGATCCTGATTGAGCGTCGTAACACGTTGTTGCCAAGGTCATTGAAGGTCACGGGTGCTGCCTGTCTACTGATGTCGTCTATGAAGCCTAACGATGGTGGAGTGGCCAAGTCATAGTTGTCGAGCAATATCCCTGCTGCTGGTGCCAACCTGAATCATGCCTAGTGCACGTTCTCTTTCGTGAGGTGTTAACCTCGGTATCTCTGTCCTCGTTTCACAATCGTTAGTGAAGCAATGAGAATCGGTTCTCATACACCTGCTTTTAATGTCACAGTCAGTATGATTTCAGAATGAAATTCTCGCTTTTTTCATGGCGTGGCTGCATGTTGATGCATTTTGGAATTAAGAGTCAGGACAGGAATATGTTTCTAAAGCATTTTTTCAAGTGGACATGCCCTTCGACTTCATGTTAGTTATATTCATTGATCATTGTCATGCTGAAATCCATCTTGATGAAAATCTGGACAATTTTAGACTGGTGCGTTTTCAATGGTGTTCGGTATATTTACCGTTCAGCGACCTTAAGCTTACGAAGTTGAGTTAATCCTTCATCTGCGTCTATACTCAAATGACCTTGTTGAGTCAACTAGTAACAATGATATAAGCTTCTTCCCACGAAGTCAACCCTCAAGTACGTTGTTTGTATACAGGGGTACTGAACCATGACATGGGGTACAGTTTAATGGGGGTCTGAGCTTCAATACAGCGCTGCTATCTCTTTACAGGATAAAAAGTAAAAAAGCTCGAGTCATAGTTGGTGTAGGTAATAGGTTAAATGTGCATGTGAGTTCCCTCGGTGTCACGTGGGTGTGGGAGTTGAGATTAAAGTCGCTTTGTACATTATAAACTCATCTTGAGTGAGTGAGTGAGTTTAGTTTTACGCCGCACTCCGCAATATGCCCGCTATATGGCGACTGTCTGTAAATAATCGAGTCTGGACCAGACAATCCAGTGATCAAAAGCATGAGCATCGACCTGCGGAATTGGAATACGATGACATGTGTCATGGCCAGCGAGCCTGACCACCCGATCCCTTTAGTCGCCTCTTACGACAAGCATGGGTTACTGAAGGTACATTCTAACCCGGACCTTCAAGAGTTACTGGAATAACTACATCACAGATTTAGACCTGGATCATATGAACCAGTGCGAAATACAATCCACCTTTGTACGTCATCATCGACTGAAAGATATGATTCATAGCCCGAGAACCATTAATACACAAAAACCACCCAGTTTTGTTCCCGGAACCAGCAGGAGACATACGGAGGGGGACTACATACTAAACTCATTAGTAATGGTTACAATTAACACAATAAGTGTCCCAAATATCCAAAGATTTAGTGCGTTGAGTTGTTGTTTTTAATATATATACTAGATTGGAGCCTAGGGAATCTCTTCTTGAAACTTCGTAATCATGACTTGCTTCGTGACTTCCGGGTTTTATGTTTCAGTGTCAATGTGAGCAGCAAAACCAAAGCCTCAGTTTACCCTTTAGCCAGGTTTGTAAGGAACCTGTTGAGCAAGATTTATGAGTAGAATAGAATCAAGCAGGTGGGTTAGCCTAGTGGGTACGTCGCCCGCTCGTCACGTCGAAGACCCGGGTTCGATTCTCCACATGCGAGGGTACAATGTATGAAGTCCTATGGTATTGCTGGTATAGTGCTAAAAGCGGCGTAAAACTATACTCGTTCACTGTATCGGACCTTAAGGTACTTGATGACATGTGTAATAAAGGGGGGGGGAGTGTTACCCGTAAAGATCCGGTTAGAATTGATCTTCCGCAACCCAAGCTTGTAAGAGGCGACTGACGGAATCGGATGGTCGGATGTCATCGTATCTCAATTTCGTAGATCGATGCTCATGCTGTTGATCACTGGATTGTCTGGTCCAGACTCGATTATTTACAGACCGTCGTCATATAGCTGGAATATTACTGAGTGCGGCGTAAAACTAAACTCACTCACTCAATCACTGTAATTGTTTTTGGTCAAATCTAATTTTCAAGTGTATATGTCAGTCAGTTTAAGTCAGACCAGGAGATCTGTATGTCCCCACATTGGCTATGATAACACAGAGTGTGTTTGGTGTGGCTATACGACATCTGGAGCTGCACATAGATCAGCTGTATCGCTGCGGGAATCCCATAGCAGGGTTCACACGTTGTACGTCAGGGAATCGAATCCGAAGCTGAGATGAACAGGTATTAGAAACATAACTTGTATTTTATCAAACTCATATTCCAACAGACACGTGAAGATCCGGGTTAGAATTGATTTTCAGCAACCCATGCTTGTTGTAAGAGGCGACTAACGGGATTGGGTGGTCAGGCTCGCTGACTTGGTTGACACGTCATCGTTACGCAGTTGCGTAGATCGATGCTCGTGATGTCAGTCACTGGATTGTCTGGTCCAGGTTCAATTATATACTGAATGCCGTCATGTCGCAGGAATATTGATGAGTGTGGATAGTGAGTGAGTGAGTTTAGTTTACGCCGCACTCAGCAATATTCCTGCGACATGACGGCATTCAGTATATAATGGCGGCGGTCTGTAAATAATCGAGTCTGGACCAGACAAGACAATCCAGTGATCAACAGCATGAGCATCGATCTGCGCAATTGGGATACGATGACATGTGTCAACCAAGCCAGCGAGCCTGACCACCCGATCCCTTTAGTCGCCTCTTATGACAAGAATGGGTTACTGAAGGTACATTCTAACCCGGACCTTCACGGGTCGAGTGTGGATAGTGACAACAATCAAAGTAAACAAATATATTCCGGCATCTGGTTTATCATTTCAGACACAAAATATAACTGCGTGAATTAAAAACAAAAAATATCAAATTAACACATCCTTCATCACTAGTTACCAAGGAAACGGCTCTGTTTGTCAGTGTAGTGTAGGGGGCCAGTTCTAATGTCTGAATAATGATGTAGGCGTTTCTGTCGCCGGAATGACGACTTCTCATCTTTTACGGGCGCCTCAGTGTCGCTTGTTTTTGATAGCTTAATTGTCGTGCCTAGTTAAATATTCACAGAACAATGCTGCACAGATAGCCAAGCAGTGATGGGAGGAAATATCATGAGACCACCGACACGTGAATGATATGTAGGAAATGAGAATATGTGATGCTGGTCTTTGCGCGCCTTGGTTCTTTTATAACTAATTATGAAGTATGAATAATATATTGTATTTTACAAATATACAGAACGGTACAAATTGAAACTGCGTTTGCATTAATAAAATTATAATGACCAAATATCTTGATGATAAAGACATTCAGGTTTTACCCAAAAAATATGTATACAAATGGCTTGACAGTAAATTAGCAGGTTGGATGTTGTTTAACGCCGTACTATGCAAAAATACCGTTGTGGTCACAAACAAACTACTGGCTGAAACGGAGTACGATATCATCTCTTGCGACAAACACGAGTTCTATCTCGGAAGTCTTACAGAGAGTGTTACGGTCAATACAAGACAGACAAGCCTTTCAACGTGTATGATATTAATAGAAAGTCATATTGCGCATTTTCTTTCCCTTTTAAACTAATTAAATCACTAACGGGGACGAAAATACCCAACATTTCAAAAACCAGATTCACAAATACAAATACCGAGCAAATTTCGAACATTTTAATTTGCCAAATATTTAATCGGCACCTAAATTTAAAATCTTAAGAAAGCCAGGGAGTGCATCTTCCGCCAAAATAACACCAACTTTAAATAGAGAGGAATCTGGCTGTAAAGAGTGTTTCTGGTAAATCACAGTATGACCTATAAGAACGTGCTTTGAGTTTCTCATGATTCCTGGTATATAATACAGTAGTGTAGCAGAGAATTAGATTTGCCGGGGGATGGGATTCCCACAGCGCTGAAGTGAGGTAATCAATTAAAAGCACAGCGAGAAATCGTGAATACAAATCCCCTGTGGAGACACGTTTTACCGCTCCTCCAAATGGATGCCATCACTTTAACGCCATCTTTATACTTGGACGGAGATTCTTCTGGAGTGCATCGTTTATCAGACTCCTTATACACAGTCAAGTCGGAACAAATACAGGCGAATGTGCTGACTTGTTGGGCGAGGAAACCAGACATTCGATAATTCAAATCTGGGCCCAAATCTGTTTTATTGAGGGGTTTCTTCTTTAAAGAAGGCTGTGAAACATTCATCTTTAATCTAGAACCAGCATTATTCCGGAAACATTTAATTACTATGCATGATTACCGTTATAAATTCAAAGTTGCAAAATTTTCAGAAATGTAAGGATTTCAACTAAGTTGCTGTGGTACACAGCACGGCGCTTAGCATTAGAGTTGTGACGATATATCGTAGTATCGATAATCGTGATACTTTTTATGACAATAAATATATCGATACTTTTTTCCGTATCGTGATATGTATCGTTGACCTTTAAATTGTGAAGTTTCACCAGAAATTGACGGTTATGTCAAAATTTACACTGTTTCTTGTTATCAAAATACACTTTTTTAAAGAAAATAACTAAAGATAGCATATCGTGATATGCATTGTATCGAATCGTATCGTTCTATGATATCGCGATACAAATCGTATCGTAAAATTTCTGTATCGTCACACCTCTAGTACACATATAGTTTCCTTATTTAAGTGTAGGATCAAGTAGTTAATATTTTCATTTTGTAGCAGAGACAAGAGCACCATTTCTATCCCTTTACAAGGAAGAAGTCAACAGGCTATTGGAAGCGCCGTGGAGGTCGAACCAAGCTGTGCTAGCTTTTTTAATTTAGGACAGGTGCTGGTCCAGTGGATGTTTTGTTGTATATAATTCCGTATAGATTGCCAAATAGATTACCTTCCCACAAAGCGATATAGATTTCTCGAAAACTGTCTTTTTTGACCGAATGCCGCTTTGGCGACATTAAGCCAACCTGACGGTTGCACAGGATTCATTACTATAATTTCTGCATGGGCTTTATGTATTCGGGGTGTTGTAACCTAAGCATACCACCTGTTAAAAAATCAATGACAACTTAATACGTATTTCGTCGTCGGAACCATGTACACTGACACGCAAGCATGCAGTATGGATTATATTGAAAAAATACCCGTCATGCAAGCAACTTGATACGTAAGATGGTCTTGTATACAGATTCGTGGCCTATAGGAGGAACTACTGTGCCCCTATCGACGGTATGCAATTAATGAGAAGCTATGACTATTCGTAAAACCTTGGAGGGAACGCCCGGCCTGAATTCAGAGAGCGTGTGCACTACTAGTCTTAGTGAACAGGTGGCAGGCAACGTTCGTTTGATGTGACAAATTGGTTAATAAATAATCACTCAAATGATGGTATTAGCAAATAATCTCTTTGATTGCCTTATTTGTAAAATAAACTTATTAAATAATGCATACATTCGTGAAAGGGTTTCTCCGTTATGAAGCTATTCAGTACAGGAGTTGTTGGCGTTCCTAAAATATTTGTTTGGGAAACAGTATAACATAATACAACGGCTCATTCGTGACCAACTCGTGTTATTCCGGGACAAACCTCTTCTTGGAGGTTACGGAAAGGGGCGAGTGGTGACGAATGACAACGGCTGTGCGTGACACTTTTCACATGGGAATAAAACACACTCCATTGTGGTTTCAAATGAACAGATTGCCTACTGTCCAGAACGATACGTAACACTGCGCCAATTGTGTATTGTAATAAAGAGTAAATAAAATACTCAGAAATAGGGTTAGAAATATCCCTGTCATATCTAGACGATTTGTAATGAAAGAGGTCTGAGAGGGAGTGAGTTTAGTTTTACGCCGCACTCAGCAATATTCCAGTTATATGGCAGTGGTCTGTAAATAATCGAGTCTGAACCAGACCAGACAATCCAGTGATCAACAGCATGAGCATCGATCTGCGCAATTGGGACACGATGACATGTGTCAACCAAGTCAGCGAGTCTGACCACCCGATCCCGTTAGTCGCCTCTCACGACAAGCATGGTTTAAGACGAACGTTACCAGAAAAAACAAATGATAAACAGTTTGAAGACGGTTTACGTTCGGATTAAATATCTTCTCTAAAGTATTTTGATTACATATGTGATTAACGTAAAACCATATGGGGCAATATGAACGTCGCATTTCTACTACCAACGTAAGTTTAGATCCGTACATCCAGATGAAGCTGAGTAGTCAAGCGACAATCCACGATTGCATTGTGGGAATGTAAACATTGCGAAAGTCACCGTGTCGCTGAAAACTTGTGAGTCGAATTGTGACATTTTAACCGTCGGAAAACATAAACGTAATGAATCCACCAGTGATGTTAGCTGCGTGAAGCAACTGCAAACCAAGAAACGGGATGCAACGGAGTAGTTTACTGTAGGTGACTGTACGAGGCGATGACAACTGACATGTATTGTGACGTCGGTTACATTGTGACGTAATGCAAAAGTGTTCGATTACGATTATAACGTTAAAGCACTCGGACGCAAGCTTCCTCGTACTTTAACTATAATAGTTCAGGGCGAAAGTGTGTTTTATTACACTATACATGGTGGTAGAGCGAACTGTAATTCTTAAATAAATTACTGTCGGCGCCTTTGATCTTTCACCGAAGCATCTTAGAAGTACTAAATGTAATGTAATATTTAACATCATAAAGAAAAGATACAGGATATTATTTTTTAAATACAAAGTAAATATTTTGAAAAGTGTTTTTATTTTGACATTCAAGTGAAAAACATAGTGTGCATGTTGTAAAAACACCATCCATTACACTCTCGTCAGTGAAATGACATCAAAAATCGCAAGCGTATGGTATGTATAGTTTCTTTTGTACGTCAGTTTACATCACCATCGAGTAACCAGGTCTTCTTTCTTCGGTGTTTTGCCACCATCAACCATTGGTGTAATTTTTCCTTTACACTTCAGTTATACTCCAATATATATATGGACATACATTGGATCTATTTTCCACAGGCTTCCACACAAACATCCCCTTTAACACCTGGAGAATTAACTAGAGAGTTTCCCACACTGTCTGCCATGTTGTTGGTGGTGTGGAGGCGGCCCTGTCACCCGAGACGCTGCAGTTCGTTGTGCGGAATGGCTGTCGATGGCGTTGCAGTGCGTTCTTTGAGTTGCCTGGTAACTATACACGTGTGTTGCTCCTTGGAAAGGATTATGGTATCGACTTGTCTCTACCCGTAGTGTTTTCTTCATAGATTCCCGATTCGGAACTTACTACACTGACAACTATGCCCGGAACCGAAATCCCATGGAAACTTTAAGATGTTTGGATTTCTTAAACACCTGCCTTCCATATAGTAAACTTCAAATTTTCATGCAAAGTACTATGCACTGCCGGTCATCAAGTCATGTGTGTGTGCGCGTGCGTTTTATGTTTGTTTGTTTTAGTGAAGTGTATAGAGTGTCGATGAAGATTTTGATCAGGGATCTTTTGGAGGAATACGATGGGACAGTCAGCCGCAGCAGTGTGTAGTGACCAGTCAATATTATAATCATTTGTAGGGGACCATACGGATATCGGATATCGCAGACAAGCTGCAGTGCGTAGTTAACAGTCGAAACTGACCATGTAATTGTGATTTTACGGCAGCTTTTCTATTGACTTTATAAATATATAACTTTATGTAACGCCTCTGTCATCACTTTTTTAAATTAGCTGGTGTTAAATCTCTCGGTTATTGGTTTTGTATGGACTGAACCTACACATAAAATCTGAAATACATCGGGGGTGGGTGGGTGACGTTGAGTGTTGAGCAGCAACCACTTCCACATGTACTGTACAAGGAGGGGCAGTCTGGGACCATATTCACCACGCAGAGTAACTTAGTGAAGCGATCACTGGGACTGCCAGTTCGTTCGAAAGTTTACAAGTATACACTGATATTTAACGAAGGTATAGATTATGGTCTCAAGTTTTGTTCTCAATTCACACGATGCAATCATTTTGGACATAAACAGAATTAAGAAAAACGATTTATTACCTGTAAGAGTATCCCTCTACTCCCCTGTACACGCCCTCTTCTTTTTCTTTAGTGTTAGTATTAACTTAGAGGTATAAGGCGAAACGTGTCTGTCTATAAGGACAGGACCGTGCAACGTTTAACGTATCCTTTTCACAGAGTAATGTCCCTTTGATCATCTTCAGCCGTTTCCCGAGGGCAACCCGGACTGTGCTTTTGGTGTTGGTATGGGATATTGTCCCCAATTACAAAACTACACTTTTCAGAAGGATGAGACTACAGTTTGTCCGTTAAATCTTTGAAGATCGGACCCGATATTCTTGTTAAAGATGTTATCGAATGTTAAATTTCGACTACAGATTCTTCCGACCAACGTTTATGTTTTCACGCAAGTCATCACGGAATATCCCGTTGTATACTTCCCAGTGAGAGATGCACAGCAGTATGGGATGATATAAAGATTTGACACGTGAATTATCTCCAGCAGGCCTTTCCACCCTGCTATATCCAGCAGTCTGCAGAAATAGTTTGTGGTCATAGAAGCTTGACCAATATACAGTCTTAGCATCATCAATCAAAAGATTTATAATGAAGACAAGAACGTTTCAGTATTCTTAAATTATAATTACCTTATCTGATCTTGAATTAACGAGGTAGTGAATAAAGTAAAGGCGTTGACTTTAATTCGTTTTAAGTGAACCTATATTGAGTTCCTTACCATGTAATTTTAGATTAACCTGGCATACAATGTCCCTTTAACACACCACATACACGACTAAAGACTATAACATACAATGTCCCTAATAACACCACATACATGACTAAAGACTATAACATACACCACATACACGACTAAAGACTATAACATACAATGTCCCTTTATACACACTACTTACATGACTAAAGACTATAACATGAATGTCCCTTTTTAACACACCACACATAAAGACTAAAGATAACATACAATGTCCCTTTTAACACACCACATACACAACTAAAGACTATAACATACAATGTCCCTTTTAACACACCACATACACGACTAAAGACTATAACATACAATGTCCCTTTTAACACACCACATACACAACTAAAGACTATAACATACAATGTCCCTTTAACACACCACATACACAACTAAAGACTATAACATACAATGTCCCTTTAACACACCACATACACGACTAAAGACTATAACATACAATGTCCCTTTAACACACCACATACACGACTAAAGACTATAACATACAATGTCCCTTTAACACACCACATACACGACTAAAGACTATAACATACAATGTCCCTTTAACACACCACATACACGACTAAAGACTATAACATACAATGTCCCTTTAACACACCACATACACGACTAAAGACTATAACATACAATGTCCCTTTAACACACCACATACACGACTAAAGACTATAACATACAATGTCCCTTTTAACACACCACATACACGACTAAAGACTATAACACATACAATGTCCCTTTAATACACACTATAACATACCATGTCCCTAAAGACTATAACATACAATGTCCCTTTAACACACCACACATACACGACTAAAGACTATAACATACAATGTCCCTTTAACACACCACATACACGACTAAAGACTATAACATACAATATCCCTTTAACACACCACATAACACGACTAAAGACTATAACATACAATGTCCCTTTAACACACCACATACACGACTAAAGACTATAACATACAATGTCCCTTTAACACACCACATACACGACTAAAGACTATAACATACAATGTCCCTTTAACACACCACATACACGACTAAAGACTATAACATACAATGTCCCTTTAACACACCACATACACGACTAAAGACTATAACATACAATGTCCCTTGAACACACCACATACACGACTAAAGACTATAACATACAATGTCCCTTTAACACACCACATACACGACTAAAGACTATAACATGCCAATGTCCCTTTAATTACACCACATACACGACTAAAGACTATAACATACAATGTCCCTTTAACACACCACATACGACTAAAGACTATAACATACAATGTCCCTTAATAACACACCACATACTACGACTAAAGACTATAACATACAATGTCCCTTTAACACACCACATACACGACTAAAGACTATAACATACAATGTCCCTTTAACACACCACATACACGACTAAAGACTATAACATACAATGTCCCTTTAACACACCCACACACGACTAAAGACTATAACATACAATTTCAGTCGTTAAACGCCCCAGCCACTGTAGTATTGCAGTATATTGCACGGACCCTGTTCGAGACTTGGAATAGCAACCCAGTGGTTCATATTAGGCTTAAATCGTCACAGCCTCAGGTAAGGTCACTTCTCTTACTCCCTAGTATATACCAGGTATAGTAGGTCACTGCCTGACTTTCGCCTTTATCATAAATTGATACCATATGTCCCATTATGAAAACAAAACAAAACAACAAAATAATGTGAATTGTGAAATGGTCACTCAGAGCCAGAGGTTCTACTAATAAGTCCAACAGAAATTTGGACAGATTAACAGATTTGTCAATTTTTAAGGGCATTTAGAAGTGGAATGCATAAGAAAAGCAAGATTTATGGATGTCAACATTTTTATTGTGAATATTCATGACCTGATGAAGGAGCAAGCATTCACTCCGAAACGTTGTGCTATTCACAACAATAAGTTATAACAACAATAACATAAATTTTGCTTTTCGTAAAAGATTGGTCCATTTGAGGCCACTTAATTCCTCAAAACGTCACATATGAAACAATTCAAATATTTGGCACTTTTGCAGTCACTTATAAAGACACTTCCACTTGACATCCATAAATCTTGCTTTTCGTAAAAGATTGGTCCATTTGAGGCCACTTAATTCCTCCAAAACGTCACATATGAAACAATTCAAATATTTGGCACTTTTGCAGTCACTTATAAAGACACTTCCACTTGACATCCATAAATCTTGCTTTTCGTAAAGATTGGTCCATTTGAGGCCACTTAATTCCTCCAAAACGTCACATATGAAACAATTCAAATATTTGGCACTTTTGCAGTCACTTATAAAGACACTTCCACTTGTAAAATGTTACATGAAACAGAAAAGAAACAAAGGTATATTTGGCACTTTTAGAGCTCATTTTGTTGCTATATGGAAATCAAGGGCAGATAATTCAAAGGAGCCAACTCTGGATGACCCAATATATTGCAGAATCTTAACCATATCGCGATAATCGTCTCATGAGACACTTTACCAGTATATACCGGTTTACCGGTAATATTGCACAGCCCTACCCTTTGTAAGAAATAGCGAAAGTGACAACAAAATAATGATCGTTTGTTAAACAATTGTTTTATTCGGGTGTCCAAACTTAAAGAGACAAATCATCAGAGTTGGTCTGTCGATTTCATGTGACTGTGCAAAATTTGGTTTTGTTGCAGTTATTAAATTTTGTGTTAGTGAGCAATTCATCGGTCTGAAATGAAGTCAAACGGACTATAAACATGCTCATTCTCTGGAAGACGACGATAGAGCTGTCAGGAGACAATCGTCTCAGTATGATGTGTACACAATACCAGAACAACTCAGGTCCGACCTTGGTAGTGGCGTCCCTGGAGAACACGGCTGGTTGTATAGTACCATATATTGACTTCTGAAGACAACGAAAGAGCAGTATTGCCGTAAGATGAATGAGTGTTTAGTTTCAGTTTGTCTTTGGCAAATTATTGATTAGAATATTTACAAGACGTAGTGGTAAATGCTTATGGAAAAATATAACTGTGAGTCATTTAAAGTTCAGTCAAACATATTGAAATAAAATAATGCATCTTTAAATACGTACTCATGAATACATCTCGTGAGTCACAATAAGTACAATGAAAATCCACATCACACAGTCTGGATGATTGTGTGTTTGTTTGAAGCATGATGCTCACACTGGCTTCTTTAATGTATAGGGCTCCCAAGTTTGGTTTAGCCATCAGATGCTCATGATTTCATCAAATGTAAACCTTTTCATCAGGAACATGACCTTTGTGCCACTCTATATGAAACACAGTCACTCTATTTGTTTGTATAGCTGGAATATCGCGGCATTAAACATCATGTACTGGCTCATGATCATAAATATAATGTTGTAGAGAGACTACGAAACATTACAGCTTGTTACCATAGATCTCGGTCCCTATCTAGTGAGCGTTTATAACTTTAAGACCTATCGAAAGTATTTAGTTTATCACAGGTTCACGAGTATCGTAGAGCTCCGAGCGCTTGATCAGGGTGCAGGTGTACAAAAGAACCTTAGCTAGGACTGCTGGAGAAGTATCTAAGGTATGGGATTAACGATCACCTCAGTGCTGGTGTCGCTTCGTACAACTCATTCTGGGTAGTTACAGCAGCTCCACATCACAGTGTCGTAATCACGACTACTCTTTGTCCATAGATCGCTCTGTAGAGTTACAGCTCATCCAACCAAGCCCGCATTCGTGGACCTCATTGTGAGGTGCTGCAGGCCATACAGACTTTTGATGCAAAACAGAGGTGATGTCTTGTTTTAAAACGATTTTATATTCAGGATGTAGTTTCATGGGAATTGACCAGTAACATTGTAATTTTAACGTATATTAGACATACAACAAGTTTGCCATGAAGAAACAAATCCACAAGTAACCATTTCACATTACAAATAACAAACATGATTAGTTAGGACAGTGTCATTCACGTAATCATTAAATACTCTTACCTGTATTGATTGACATTGCAGTGGAAGGTGTACAGGAGATCGCCATTTAAACACTGGTCCTCATTTCACAAAAACTAACATCACGACCAGACAGTTAACACTATGTGTGTGTCAGTTGAACCTATCAAGACCAGGGTGTGTCAACATCACTACCAGACAGTTAACACTATGTGTGTGTCAGTTGAACCTATCAAGACCAGGGTGTGTCAACATTACGACCAGACAGTTAACACTATGTGTGTGTCAGTTGAACCTACCAAGACCAGGGTGTGTCAACATCACTACCAGACAGTTAACACTATGTGTGTGTCAGTTGAACCTACCAAGACCAGGGTGTGTCAACATCACTACCAGACAGTTAACACTATGTGTCTGTCAGTTGAACCTATCAAGACCAGGGTGTGTCAACATCACTACCAGACAGTTAACACTATGTGTGTGTCAGTTGAACCTACCAGGACCAGGGTGTGTCAACATCACTACCAGACAGTTAACACTATGTGTGTGTCAGTTGAACGTACCAACACCAGGGTGGGTCAACATCACGACCAGACAGTTAACACTATGTGTGTGTCAGTTGAACGTACCAACACCAGGGTGCGTCAACATCACTACCAGACAGTTAACACTATGTGTGTGTCAGTTGAACCTACCAGGACCAGGGTTTGTGCAACATCACTACCAGACAGTTAACGCTATGTGTGTGTCAGTTGAACCTACCAGGACCAGGGTGTGTCAACATCACTACCAGACTGTTAGCACTATGTGTCTGTCAGTTGAACCTACCAGGACCAGGGTGTGTCAACATCACTACCAGACAGTTAACACTATGTGTGTGTCAGTTGAACCTATCAAGACCTGGGTGTGTCAACATCGCGACCAGACAGTTAACACTATGTGTGTGTCATTTGAACCTACCAGACCAGGGTGTGTCAACATCACTACCAGACAGTTAACACTATATGTGTGCCAGTTGAGCCTATCAAGACCAGGGTGTGTCAACATCACTACCAGGCAGTTAACTACTATGTGTGTGTCAGTTGAACCTATCAAGACCAGGGTGTGTCAACATCACTACCAGACAGTTAACACTATGTGTGTATGTCAGTTGAACCTACCAGACCAGGGTGTGTCAACATCACTACCAGACGAAGTTAACACTATGTGTGTGTCAGTTGAACCCTACCAACACCAGGGTGTGTCAACATCACTACCAGACAGTTAACACTTTGTGTGTGCCAGTTGAACCTATCAAGACCAGGGTGTGTCAACATCACTACCAGACAGTTAACACTATGTGTCTGTCAGTTGAACGTACCAAGACCAGGGTGTGTCAACATCACGACCAGACAGTTAACACTATGAGAGTGTCAGTTGAACCTACCAGACCAGGGTGTCAACATCACTACCAGACAGTTAACACTATGTGTGTCAGTTGAACGTACCTCAACACCAGCGGGTCAACATCACTACCAGACAAAAGTTAATTCACTCATGTGTCTGTCAGTTGAACGTACCAACACCAGGGTGTGTTAACATCACTACCAGACAGTTAACACCATGTGCGTGTCAGTTGAACCTATCAACACCAGGGTGCGACATCACTTCTAGACAGTTAACGCTATGTGTGTGTCAGTTGAACCTATCAACAACACGCTGCGACATCACTACCAGACAGTTAACGCTATATGTGTCTCAGTTGAACCTACCAGGACCAGGGTGTGTCAACATCACTACCAAACAGTTAACACTATGTGTCTGTCAGTTGAACCTACCAGGACCAGGGTGTGTCAACATCACGACCAGACAGTTAACACTATGTGTGTGTCAGTTGAACCTACCAGGGCCAGGGTGTGTCAACATCACTACCAGACAGTTAACGCTATGTGCGTCAGTTGAACCCACCAGACCAGGTGTGTCAACATCACTACCAGACAGTTAACACTATGTCAGTTGAACCTATCAGACCAGGTGTGTCAACATTACGACCAGACAGTTAACACTATGTGTGTGTCAGTTGAACCTACCAAGACCAGGGTGTGTCAACATCACTACCAGACAGTTAACACCATGTGTGTCAGCTGAACCTCCACCAGACCAGGGTGCGTCAACATCACTACCAGATTGCGTTAACACGCTGCGTCTGTCAGTTGAACCTACTCCAGACCAGGGTGTGTCAACATCACGATTCAGACAAAGTTAACGCCATGTATGTGTCAGGTTGAACCTACCACAGACCAGGTGCGTCAACATCACTCACCAGACAGTTAACACTAAGTGTGTCAGCCGACCCTACCAGGACCAGGGTGCGTCAACATCACTACCAGACAGTTAACACTATGCGTGTGTCAGTTGAACCTACCAGACCAGGGGTGTCAACATCACTACCAGACAAGTTATTACTATGTGTCAGTTGACCCTACCAGCACCAGGTGCGTCACGTCAACATCATTGAACCGGTGATTGTTAACTACATGGCGTGCCAGCTGAACCTACCAGGACCAGGGTGCGTCAACATCACTACCAGACACTTAACACCATGTGCGTGTCAGTTGAACCTACCAGGACCAGGGTGTGCTTCAACATCACTACCAGACAGTTAACACTATGTGTGCGTCAGCTGAACCTACCAGGACCAGGGTGGTAGTCAACATCACGACCAGACAGTTAGCACTAACTGTGTGTGTCAGCTGATCCTACTCAGCACCAGGGTGCGTCAACATCAACGCTGCAGACATTTAACACTATGTGCGTGTCAGTTGAACCTACCAGACCAGCGTGTCAACATCACGACCAGACAGTTAACACTATGTTGTGTGTCAGTTGAACATATCCAGACCAGCGTGTCAACATCACGACCAGACAGTTAACGCCATGTGTGCGTCAGTTGAACCTACCAGGACCAAGGTGCGTCAACATCACTACCAGACAAAGTTAACGCTATGTGCGTGATCAGCTGAACGTACCAACACCAGGTGGGTCAACATCACGACCAGACAGTTAACACTATAATGCGTGTCACGCTGAACCTACCAGGACCAGGTGTTACAACATCACGACCAGACCAGTTATTACTATGTGGTGTCAGTTGAGGGCCTACCAGCACCAGGGGTGTGTCAACATCACAACCAGACAGTTAACCACTATGTGTGCGCCAGTTGAACCTATCCAGACCAGAGGGGTGTCAACATCACCACCAGACACTTAACACTATGTGTGTGTCAGTTGAACCTACCATATCCAGGGGTGCCGTCAACATCACTACCAGACAAAGTTAACACCATGTGTGTGTCAGTTGAACCCACCAGGACCAGGGTGTGTCAACATCACTACTCACAGACAGTTAACACTATGTGTGTGTCAGTTGATCCTACCAGGACCAGGGTGTCAACATCACGACCAGACAGTTAACACTATGTGTCTGTCAGCTGAACATAAACCAGGACCAGCGTTGCGTCAACATCAATGACCACAGACAGTTAACACTATGTGTGTCAGCTGAACCTACCAGGACCAGCGGTTGTGTCAACATCACCACCAGACAGTTAACGCTTATGTGTGTGTCAGCTGAACCTACTTCAGGACCAGGGTGTCAACATCACGACCGACAGTTAACGCCATGTGTCTGTCAGTTGAACCTACCAGGACCAGGGTGTGTCAACATCACTACCAGACAAAGTTAACACTAGCTGTGTCTGCGTCAGTTGAACCTACCAGGTACAGGGCGTGTCAACATCACAACCAGTACAGTTAACATATGTATGTGTCAGTTGAACTCTACCAGGACCAGGGTGTATCAACATCACGACCAGACAGTTAACACTATGTGTGTCAGTTGAACGTACCAACACCAGGGTGTGTCAACATCAATACCAGACCAGTTAACACCATTTCATGGTCAGTTGAACCTATCAACACCAGGGTACAGACATCACTACCAGACAGTTAACGCTATGTGTGTCACTTGAACCTACCAGGACAAAGGGTGTGTCAACATCACTACCAGACAGTTAACACCATGTGCGTGTCAGATGAACCCTATCAACACCAGGGTGCTCAACATCACTACCAGACAGTTAACGCCATGTGTGTGTCAGTTGAACCTATCAACACCAGGGTAAAGCATATCGCTACCAGAAAGTTAACGCTATGTGTGTGTCAGTTGAACCTACCAGACCAGGGTGTGTCAACATCACAACCAGACAGTTAACACTATGTGTCTGTCAGTTGAACCTTACCAGGACCAGGGTGTGTCAACATCACGACCAGACAGTTAACGCTATGTATGTGTCAGTTGAACCTTACCGGTGACCAGGGTGTGTGTCAACATCACTACCAGACAAAGTTAACACTATGTGTGTCAGTTGAACCTACCAGGACCAGGGTGTGTCAACATCACTACCAGACAGTTAACACTATGTGTGTCAGTTGAACCTACCAGGATCAGGTGTGTCAACATCACTACCAGACAAAGTTAACACTATGTGTGTGTCAGTTGAACCTATCCAGGACCAGGGTGTGTCAACATCACGACCAGACAGTTAACATGTGTGTGCGTGTCAGTTGAACCTACCTTCAGGACCAGGGTGTGTCAACATCACGACCGGACAGAAGTTAACACCATGTGTGTGTCAGCTTGAACCTACCAGGACCAGGGGTGTCAACATCACGACCAGACAGTTAACGCTATGTGTCTGTCAGTTGAACCTACCAGGACCAGGGTGTGTCAACATCACGACCAGACAGTTAACGCTATGTATGTCAGTTGAACCTACCAGGACCAGGGTGTGTCGTAACATCACTACCAGACAGTTAACACTATGTGTGTGTCAGTTGAACCTACCAGGACCAGGGTGTGTCAACATCACTACCAGACAGTTAACACTATGTGTGTCAGAAGAACCTACCAGACCAGGGTGCGTCAATATCACCACCAGACAGTTAACACTATGAACCGTAGCGTCACCGAACCTACCAGACCAGGGTGTGTCAACATCACGACCAGACAGTTAACACTGTGTGTGTCAGTTGAACCTACCAGACCAGGGTGTGTCAACATCACGACCGGACAGTTAACACTATGTGTGTCAGTTGAACCTACCAGGACCAGGGTGCGTCAACATCACGTGACCAGACAGTTAACGCTATGTGTCTGTCAGTTGAACCTACCAGGACCAGGGTGTCAACATCACTACCAGACAGTTAACACTATGTGTGTGTCAGTTGAACCTACCAGGACCAGGGTGTGTCAACATCACGACCAGACAGTTAACACTATGTGTGTGTCAGTTGAACCTACCAGGACCAGAGTGTGCCAACATCACTACCAGACAGTTAACACTATGTGTGTGTCAGTTGAACGTACAACACCAGGGTACCAGGGTCAACATCACTACCAGACAGTTAACACCATTTGCGTGTGTCAGTTGAACCTATCAACACCAGGGTGCGACATCACTACCAGACACAGTTAACGCTATGTGCGTGTCAGTTGAACCTACCAGACCAGGGTGTGTCAACATCACGACCAGACAGTTAACGCTATGTGTCTGTCAGTTGAACCTACCAGGACCAGGGTGTGTCAACATCACTACCCAGACAGTTAACACTATGTGTGTGTCAGTTGAACCTACCAGGACCAGGGTGTGTCAACATCACGACCAGACAGTAAACACTATGTATTGTGTCAGTTGAACCTACCAGGACCAGAGTGTGCCAACATCACTACCAGACAGTTAACACTATGTGTGTGTCAGTTGAACGTACCAACACCAGGGTGGGTCAACATCACTACCAGACAGTTAACACCATTTGCGTCAGCTGAACCTATCAACACTAGGGTGCGACATCACTACCAGACAGTTAACGCTATGTGTGTCAGTTGAACCTACCAGGACAGCAAGGGTGTGTCAACATCACGACCAGACAGTTAACACCATGTGCGTGTCAGTTGAACCTATCAACACCAGGGTGCGCAACATCACTACCAGACAGTTAACGCTATGTGTGTGCCAGTTGAACCTTACCAGGATCAGGGTGTAGCCAACATCACTACCAGACAGTTAACACTATGTGTGTGTGTCAGTTGAACCTACCAGGACCAGGGTGCGGTCAACATCACTACCAGACAGTTAACACTATGTGTGTGTCAGTTGAACTCTACCAGGATCAGGGTGTGTCCAACATCACTACCAGACAGTTAACGCTATGTGTGGGTCAGTTGAACCTACCAGGACCAGGGTGTATCAACATCACTACCAGACAGTTAACGCTATATGCGTCAGTTGAACCTACCAGACCAGGGTGTGTCAACATCACTACCAGACAAAGTTAACGCACTATGTGTGTGTCAGTTGAACCTATCATTAATCGGGGTGAGTCAACATCACTACCAGACAGTTAACACTATGTGTGTGTCAGTTGAACCTATCAAGACCAGGGTGTGTCAACATCACGACCAGACAGTTAACACCATGTGTGTGTCAGTTGAACCTACCAGGACCAGAGTGCTGTCAACATCACTACCAGACAGTTAACATTATGTGTGCGTCAGTTGAACGGTACCAACACCAGGTGTGTCAACATCACTACCAGACAGTTAACACCATTTGCGTGTCAGTTGAACCTATCAACACCAGGGTGCGACATCACTACCAGACAAAGTTAACGCTTATGTGTCGTACCGTTGAACCTACCCGGATCAAAGGTGCGTCAACATCACGACCAGACAGTTAACACCATGCGCGACAGTTGAACCTATCAACACCAGGGGCCGCACATCACTACCAGACAGTTAACGCTATGTGTGTCAGTTGAACCCACCAAGACCAGGTGTGTCAACATCACCACCAGACCAGTTAACGCCATGTGTCCGTCAGTTGAACCTACCAGGACCAGGGTGCGTCAACATCACTACCAGACAAACACTATGTGTCTGTCAGTTGAACCTACCAGGCACAGAGGCGTGTCAACATCAATAAACCAGACAGTTAACACTATGTATGCGTCAGTTGAACCTACCAGGACCAGGGTGCGTCAACATCACTACCAGACAAAGTTAACACCATGTGTCAGGTGAACGTACCAACACCAGGGTGGTGTCAACATCACCACCAGACAAGTTAACACCATTTGCGTGTCAGTTGAACCTATCAACACAAGAAGGGTGTGTTACATCACCACCAGACAGTTAGCGCTATGTGTGTCACCTGAACCTACCGAGACAAGGAGCGTGTCAACATCACTACCAGACAGTTAACACCATGTGCGTGTCAGATGAACCTATCAACACTGGTGGGTGACATCACTACCAGACAGTTACCGCTATGTGCCTGTCAGTTGAACCTATCAACCCCCAGGTGCGACATCGCTACCAGAAAGTTAACGCTATATGTGCGTCAGCTGAACCTACCAGGACCAGGGTGTGTCAACACATCAACCAGACAGTTAACACTATTTGGCTGTCAGTTGAACCTACCAGGACCAGGGTGTGTCAACATCACGACCAGACAGTTAACGCTATGTATGTGTCAGTTGAACCTACCAGGACCAGGGTGGTCAACATCACTACAGACAGAAGTTAACACTATGTGTGTGTCAGTTGAACCTACCAGTGACCAGGGTGTGTCAACATCACTACCAGACAGTTAACACTATGCGAAATGCTGTCAGTTGAACCTACCAGGACCAGGGTGTGTCAATATCACTACCAGACAGTTAACACTCATGTGCGTGTCAGTTGAACCTACCAGGACCAGGGTGTGTCAACATCACGACCAGACAGTTAACACTGTGTGTGTCAGTTGAACCTACCAGGACCAGGGGTGTGTCAACATCACGACCGGACAGTTAACACTATGTGCGTGTCAGTTTGAACCTACCAGGACCAGGGTGTGTCAACATCACGACCGCCAGACAGTTAACGCCATGTGTCTGTCAGCTGAACCTACCAGGACCAGGCGTCAACATCACTACCAGACAGTTAACACTATGTGTGTGTCCAGTTGAACCTACCAGGACCAGGGTGCGTCAACATCACGACCAGACAGCAAAACACTATGTGCATGTGTCAGTTGAACCTACCAGGACCAGAGGTATTGTCAACATCACTACCAGACAGTTAACACTATCGTGTGTGTCAGTTGAACGTACCAACACCAGGGTGGGTCAACACTCAGACTACTCAGACAGTTAACACCAGTTTTGCGTCAGCTGAACCTATCAACACCAGGGTGCGACATCACTACCAGACAGTTAACGCTATGTGTGTGTCAGTTGAACCTACCAGGACCAGGGTGTGTCAACATCACGACCAGACAGTTAACGCTATGTGTGTGTCACTTGAACCTACCAGACAAGGGTGTGTCAACATCACTACCAGACAGTTAACACCATGTGCGTGTCAGATGAACCTATCAACACCAGGGTGCGACATCACTACTAGACAGTTACCGCTATGTGTGTGTCAGTTGAACCTATCAACCCCAGGGTGCGACATCGCTACCAGAAAGTTAACGCTATATGTGTGTCAGTTGAACCTACCAGGACCAGGGTGTGTCAACATCACAACCAGACAGTTAACACTATTTGGCTGTCAGTTGAACCTACCAGGACCAGGGTGTGTCAACATCACGACCAGACACAGTTAACGCTATGTATGTGTCGTTGAACCTACCAGGACCAGGGTGTCAACATCACTACCAGACAGTTAACACTATTGTGTCAGTTGAACCTACCAGGACCAGGGTGTACAACATCACTACCAGACAGTTAACACTTTATGTGTGTGTCAGTTGAACCTACCAGGACCAGAAGTGTGTCAATATCACTACCAGACAGTTAACACTATGTGTGTGTCAGTTGAACCTACCAGACCAGGGTGTATGTCAACATCACGACCAGACAGTTAACACTATGTGTGTGTCAGTTGAACCTACCAGGACCAGGTGTGTCAACATCACGACCGGACAGTTAACACTATGTGCGTGTCAGTTGAACCTACCAGGACCAGGGTGTGTCAACATCACGACCAGACAGTTAACGCTATGTGTCTGTCAGTTGAACCTACTCAGGACCAGGGGTGTCAACATCACTACCAGACAGTTAACACTATGTGTGTGTCAGTTGAACCTACCAGGACCAGGGTGTGTCAACATCACGACCAGACAGTAGGCAAACACTATGCGTGTACCAGCTGAACCTACCAGGACCAGAGTGTGCCAACATCACTACCAGACAGTTAACACTATGTGTGTGTCAGTTGAACGTACCAACACCAGGTGTATCAACATCACTACCAGACAGTTAACACCATTTGCGTGTCAGCTGAACCTATCAACACCAGGGTGCGTCACATCACTACCAGACAGTTAACGCTAGTGTGTGTGTCAGTTGAACCTACCAGGACCAGGTGTGTCAACATCACGACTCAGACAGTTAACGCTATGTGTCTGTCAGTTGAACCTACCAGGACCAGGGTGTGTCAACATCACTACCAGACAGTTAACACTATGTGTGTGTCAGTTGAACCTACCAGACCAGGGTGTGTCAACATCACGACCAGACAGCAAACACTATGTGTGTGTCAGTTGAACCTACCAGGACCAGAGTGTGCCAACATCACTACCAGACAGTTAACACTATGTGTGCGTCAGTTGAACGTACCAACACCAGGGTGGTCAACATCACTACCAGACAGTTAACACCATTTGCGCGTCAGCTCGAACCTATCAACACCAGGGTGCGACATCACTACCAGACAGTTAACGCTATGTGTGTGTCAGTTGAACCTACCAGGACAAGGGTGTGTCAACATCACGACCAGACAGTTAACACCATGTGCGTGTCAGTTGAACCTATCAACACCAGGGTGCGACATCACTACCAGACAGTTAACGCTATGTGTGTGCCAGTTGAACCTACCAGGATCAGGGTGTGTCAACATCATCACCAGACAGTTAACACTATGTGTGTCAGCTGAACCTACCAGGACCAGGGTGTGTCAACATCACTACCAGACAGTTAACACTATGTGTGTGTCAGTTGAACCTACCAGGATCAGGGTGCGTCAACATCACTACCAGACAGTTAACGCTATGTGGGTCAGTTGAACCTACCAGGACCAGGGTGTGTCAACATCACTACCAGACAGTTAACGCTATACGTGTGTCAGTTGAACCTACCAGGACCAGGGTGCGGTCAACATCACTACCAGACAGTTAACACTATGTGTGTGTCAGTTGAACCTATCAACACCAGGGTGAGTCAACATCACTACCAGACAGTTAACACTATGTGTGCGTCAGTTGAACCTATCACACCTCGCTGTGCGTCAAACATCACGACCAGACAGTTAACACTATGTGTGTGTCAGTTGAACCTACCAGGACCTCGAGTGTGTCAACATCACTACCAGACAGTTAACATTATGTGTGTGTCAGTTGAACGTACCAACACCAGGTTGCGTCAACATCACCACTACCAGACAGTTAACACCATTTATGCGTCAGCTGAACCCATGCTAACACCAGGCGCGACATCACTACCAGACAGAAGTTAACGCTATGTTGTGTGTCAGTTGAACCTATACCAGGACAATGTGGTGTGTCAACATCAGGACATTCAGACAGTTAACCACCATGTGCGTGACAGTTGAACCTATCGAAACCAGGGTGCGACATCACTACCAGACAGTTAACGCTATGTGTGTCAGTTGAACCTACCAGGACCAGGGTGTGTCAACATCATCGCGACCAGACAGTTAACGCTATGTGTCTGTCAGTTGAACCTACTATGACCAGGGTGTGTCAACATCACTACCAGACAGTTAACACATGTGTCTTGTCAGTTGAACCTACCAGGTTAACAGGGCGTGTCAACATCACACCGCCAGACAGTTAACACTATCTTGTGTGTCAGTTGAACTTACCAGGACCAGGGTGCGTCAACATCACTACCAGACAGTTAACACTATGTGCCAGGTGAACGTACCAACATTCAGGGTAAAAATCAACATCACTACCAGACAGTTAACACCATTTGCGTGTCAGTTGAACCTATCAAGGACTGAGGTACGACATCACTACCAGACAGTTAACGCTATGTATTGTCACTTGAACCTACCAGGACAAGGGTGCGTCAACATCACTACCAGACAGTTAACACCATGTGCGTGTCAGATGAACCTATCAACACCAGGGTGCGTCCGGCGACATCACTAACTGATTAGACAGTTGAACCGCTAGGGGGTGTGCGTGTCAGTTGAACCGTATCAACCCCAGGTAAAATTGCGCGACATCGCTACCAGAAAGTTAACGCTATATATTGTGTCAGTTGAACCTACCAGGACCAGGGTGTGTCAACATCACAACCAGACAGTTAACACTATGTGGCTGTCAGTTGAACCTACCAGGACCAGGGTGTGTCAACATCACGACCAGACAGTTAACGCTATGCATGCGTCAGTTGAACCTACCAGGACCAGGTGTACAGCATCGCTACCAGACAGTTAACACTAGTATGCGTGTCAGTTGAACCTACTCCAGGGCCAGGGTGTGTCAGCATCACTACCAGACAAAGTTAACACCTGTGTGTAACCAGTTGAACCTACCAGACCAGGGTGCGTCAATATCACTACCAGACAGTTAACACTATGTGCTGTGTCGGTTGAACCTACCAGACCAGGGTGCGTCAACATCACGACCAGACAGTTAACACTGTGTGTGTCAGTTGAACCTACCAGGACCGGGGTGTGTCAACATCACGACCGGACAGTTAACACTATGTGTGTCAGTTGAACCCTACCAGGACCAGGGTGCGTCAGCATCACGACCAGACAGTTAGCGCTATGTGTCTGTCAGTTGAACCTACCAGGACCAGGGTGTGTCAAGCATCACGACCAGACAGTTAACGCCATGTATGTGTCAGTTGAACCTACCAGACCAGGGGTGTGTCAACATCACTACCAGACAGTTAACACTATGTGTAATGTCAGTCTGAACCTACCAGGACCAGGGTGTGTCAAGCATCACTACCAGACAGTTAACACTATGTGTGTGTCAGTTGACCACCTACCAGGACCAGGGTGTACAATATCACTACCAGACAGTTTAACACTCATGTGTGTGTCAGTTGAACCTACCAGGACCAGGGTGTGGTCAACATCACGACCAGACAGTTAACACTGTGATGTGTGTCAGTTGAACCTACCAGGACCGGGGTGTGTCAACATCACGACCGGACAGTTAACACTATATGTGTGTCAGTTGAACCTACCAGGACCAGGGTGTGTCAACATCAATGACCAGACAGTTAACGCTATGTGTCTGTCAGTTGAACCTACCAGACCAGGGTGTGTCAACATCACTACCAGACAGTTAACACTATGTGTGTGTCAGCTGAACCTTACCAGGACCAGGGTGTGTCAACATCACGACCAGACAGTTAACACTATGTGTGTCAGTTGAACCTACCAGGACCAGAGTGTACCAACATCACTACCAGACAGTTAACACTATGTGTGTGTCAGTTGAACGTACCAACACCAGGGTGGGTCAACATCGCTACCAGACAGTTAACACCATTTGCGTGTCAGTTGAACCCATCAATCACCAGGGGTGCGACATCACTACCAGACAGTTAACGCTATGTGTGTGTCAGTTGAACCTTACCAGGACCAGGGTGTGTCAACATCACGACCAGACAGTTAACGCTATGTGTCTGTCAGTTGAACCTACCAGACCAGGGTGTGTCAACATCACTACCAGACGAAGTTAACACTATGTGTGTGTCAGTTGAACCTACCAGGACCAGGGTGTGTCAACATCACGACCAGACGGTAAACACTATGTATTGTGTCAGTTGGAACCTACCAGGACCAGAGTGTGCCAACATCACTACCAGACAGTTAACACTATGTGTGTGTCAGTTGAACGTACCAACACCAGGGTGGGTCAACATCACTACCAGACAGGAAGTTAGCACCATTTGCGTGTCAGCTGAACCTCATCGTCACCAGGGGTGTCACATCACTACCAGACAGTTAACGCTATGTGTGTGTCAGTTGAACCTACCAGGACAAGGGGTGTGTCAACATCACGACCAGACAGTTAACACCATGTGCGTGTCAGTTGAACCTATCAACACCAGGGTGCGACATCACTACCAGACAGTTAACGCTATGTGTGTGTTTCAGTTGAACCTACCAGGATCAGGTGTGTCAACATCACTACCTTCAGACAGTTAACACTATGTGTATCCAGTTGAACCTACCCAGGACCAGGGTGTGTCAACATCACTACCAGACAGTTAACACTATCCAGCTGTGTGTCAGTTGAACCTACCAGGACCAGGGGTGTGTCAACATCACTACCAGACAGTTAACACTATGTGTCGGTTGAACCTACCAGGATCAGGGTGTGTCAACATCACTACCAGACAGTTAACGCTATGTGTGGGTCAGTTGAACCATGTTACCAGTTAGACCAGGGGGTGTGTCAGCATCACTACCAGACAGTTAACGCTATGTGTGTGTCAGTTGAACCTACCAGGACCAGGGTGTGTCAACATCACTACCACAGACAAGACTAACACTATGTGTGTCGTCAGTTGAACCTATCAACACCAGGGTGAGTCAACATCACTACCAGACAAAGTTATTGCACTATGTTGGTGTGTCAGTTGAACCTATCAGAGACCAAGGTGTGTCAACATCACGACCAGACCAGTTAACACTATGTGTGTGTCAGTTGAACCTACCAGGACCGAGTACGTGTGTCAACATCACGACCAGACAGTTAACATTATGTGTGTGTCAGTTGAACGTACCAATACCGGGTGTGTCAACATCACTACCAGACAGTTAACACCATTTGCGTGTCAGTTGAACCTATCAACACCAGGATGCGACATCACTACTCAGACAGTTAACGCCATGTTTGTGTCAGTTGAACCTACCAGGAGACAGCGGGTGTGTCAACATCACGACCAGACAGTTAACACCATGTGCGTGACAGTTGAACCTATCAACACCAGGGTGCGACATCACTACCAGACCAGTTAACGCTATGTGTGTGTCAGTTGAACCAACCAGGATCAGGGTGTGCATAACATCACGACCAGACAGTTAACACTCATGTGCGTGTCAGTTGAACCTACCAGACCAGGGTGTGTCAACATCACTACCAAGACGGTGGTTATGCTTACTATGTGTGTGTGTCGGTTGAACCCTACCAGGACCAGGGTGTGTCAACATCACCACCAGACAGTTAACGCTATGTGGTGTGTCCCAGTTGAACCTACCAGGACCAGGGTGTGTCAACATCACTTACCAGAAAGTTAACACTATATGTGTGTCAGTTGAACCTACCATGGACCAGGGTGTGTCAACATCACTACCAGACAGTTAACGCTATGTGTGTGTCAGCAGAACCTACCAGGACAAGGGTGTGTCAACATCACTACCAGACAGTTAACGCTATATAAAATGCCGTAGCCGAACCTACCTAGACCAGGGTGTGCCAACATCACTACCAGACAGTTAACACTATGCTTGTTGTGTCAGTTGAACCTATCACATTCAGGGTGAGTCAACATCACTACGCCAGACAGTTAACACTATGTGTGTGTCAGTTGAACCCTATCAAGACCAGGGTGTGTCAACATCACTACCAGACAGTTAACACTATGTGTGTGTCAGTTGAACCTACCAGGACCAGGGTGCCACATCAATACCAGCAGACAGATGTGCCACATCTTTGTCGTCACATATTGTTTCAGTACAACTTAAGACCTATGTTTTCATTCCATCTTGAACGTCCAAAATGAACATGTAAATATGTGAAGAATTATGTTTTGTTCTTTGTAACTCTTGGGGATAAAACCAGTCTGGTAATGTTGATGATGATGGTAATTCTACTGTCAGGGGAAATCTGAACAGAGATAATTAACCAGCATGCTATTCATGATCGAGTTAAGCAAAACAAACAAAATCAATATCAGTAGACCTACCCACCAAACAAAAGGCACTTCAGTTCTTGAGACGGAAAATATCACACCATATACCTAAAACAAATTAATATTGGGCATTACTGATATTGTTAGTTATCTAGTAAATAAAACATACAATATGCCGTGTGTCGTGTCTCAGCTCAGCCATGGCGGAGAATCTACCGGGTCTTGGAATCTGAACGCGCATTCGCGTAGCATAGGCTATATGGCGCAACACAAAATATTAACAATCAAAGATAATTGCATCCTTCATATGCGAAAATATATTAAAAGAAAGCCAGACAGAGGGTTCTCATTGCGGTGCAAACCATGGTTGTCCTTAGCTAGCATCAGCTGAATGGACGCCGTAAAGAGCTGAAAGAGAATAAACTAGCATCACGAATTGTAATAATATTAACGAGCTACACTTCGGCATTCTCTGATCTTCATCAGGTTTTAATCTCTGTATTTTTTAATCACATGATGTGGACGTACTTCGACAAAACAATGCATCTCGTCTACTATCTACATGCTTACTTAGCACATTAAAACACTCTAAAAACGAAGCTTTTGCTTTGATAACCATGCCCTTTGTACTAACGATGCATTAAGAATAGTAATTTAATGTAAGTTATTGTTCACACAAACTCTCATAACATATAATCCTTATAGAAACTATAGTTACAGTTGGTATAATGTTACTTAGTACAAAACAATGTCATGAGGTTCCTGTATTCTGCACATTTATGCATAAAAATCCGCCGTCAGTTTTTTTCAATGATCCATAAAGAATTCGTAAGTTTCATTTAGACATAAGACTTCTTTAATTTTCCCTTTACTCGAAATTCATCTGCATCTGTCCATCCTATTCACTTACTACCTCACATGACAATTGCAATGGCTCCACCAATTGGCAGCGTCCTGAGCCGTCAATATAAACATATAAGGTATTCACCTTTTTTTGGCTGCAAAAATACTCACCCTCATACACATAAGTGTGTTATAACACCATGGAACAGGAGAACCGTTTATGTTGCAAGCTTGTGTCATGTTAAACTACTACAACACAACTGGTTAAACTACAACACAACAGGTAAAACTACAACACAAGCAACCACAAACAACAGGTAAAACCACAAACACAAGTTAAAACTACAACACAACAGGCAAAACCACAAACACAAAGTTAAACTACAACACAACTGGTTAAACTACAACAAAACAGGTTTTACTGCTTAACTAATTAATGTATTGATGGCAAAATGTCCACTGCCATCACTGAGCACAATAAAACGGTTGAATTACGAGTATTAGGACCACGGCAGCCATCCCATGGTTGTCTAGGATGTTCCAGATAAAGACACGCGGTAGGATTAACGCTTTATTATCTATACCTTCATGTAAAATACTTTAATTTCATTGGTCAATGACGCTTTAACAACTTTCCTTATCCTGCCTCACATAAATGTCGTTTCACATGATTGGCTGGAGCGATCTTCATTATTTTCAATGTACCCTGCCCACAAGCGAGTAACATTTTCTATGTACCCCGATGGAAACGCCGAACTCATTTGCTACTTCGTAGTAGTAATTCTTTGTCTCGGAAACATTGAATGACGTATGATGGACGGAAATTACGCTGAAGGGTCGTTGTCGGCACGGGTACTACAGATATGTACCCCTGCGGTACTCCTGGCATAATGAGAATACAGAAACGCAACTTAGACGATTCCATTCCCCATTTTGTCGTATTCTTGATCAGAACTGTCACAACTGTTGTACTTCAGATACATTTGAATGCGTTTATGTAAGTAATGAGAATACACAGTAACGGGATATTTCGCGATAATGAATACCACTCCTGAATCAGTTGAAAAACGTGAAACAACTACATGCGGCTTTCGTTTCAGATTGCAGAATATGGACTCGTCCGCCTTTTTTTAGGTACCGGCTACGTTTCTATTTCTTGACTTTGTTTAGGGTACATGTATACAGAACGTACATAAAGTACATATCTGTGGAAGTACCTGTACCGAACAACGGCTCAGCCTCAGCGGAAATTACCGATGTTTTGCGATGCAAAATCGATGGAAGGGAGATAACTCAAAAAGTTGTTTTCTTGTCTTGTCGTCTGGTACTCCCCACACCTGATCCGATACCCGTAAGCTTCAAACAGTTCAAAATTACCATTAAGGTGTTGGGTAAAGTTAAATGCGTTGTTCACTGGTAAAAAGACGCCATTTAATATGTAAAGTATAAAGCCAAGATTCAGAACTTGACGAAAAGACTACACCATCTACTGCTTTACAAGAGTACAGTAGGGTTGGGTGGAAATTTTTAAGTTTTTTATGTTTAGGTTTCATGTCTTACAGAAAGAATTTGTTCAATGACTATAAATGTAAATATTTTTTTCTGTGCTCGTGGTGCTTTGACGGGAAGTATTGACACTGGGTCATTCACCCCGTAAAGTCCAAAGGCGAAGTAAGTGCCGATGCAAATGGCGCCAATGACGACGAACACCACGACGGTGACAAAAATCAGCCCCTTCTTCCATGTTGATGTCAGCCTAAAACATAAAAGGTTGTACAGCCATAGGTTAAACACTGAGGTTCGATGGTCGTTGTTTTAACGCCGCTTTCAACAATATTCCAATTATATGGCTGCAATCTGTAAATAAACGGGTCTGGACTAGACATTCCAGTGACCAACAGCATGAGCATCGATCTCGCAATTGGGGATAAGATGACATAGTATCAACAACCCGATCCCGTTAGTCGCCCTTACGACAAGCATGGGTTACTGAAGACAAATCTAAACCGGATCTTAACGGGTTAAAAGGCTGAGTAGGTAAGTCGGGTTCCACGCCTCTATTTCTTCAATGGGACATCAGAAATGGGTTCCAAATATTGTACCTAAGTGAGGAATCGAACCCGGAACTTCAGCTGGAAGAACGAACACTACCTCACTGCCCCATAACTTAACTGACTAAACATGGACAAGGTTTGTGCATTTCACGTTTTATTAGTAACATAAGTGAGTGAATGAGTGAGTTTAGTTTTAGCAATATTCCAGCAATATCACGGCGGGGGACACAGAAAATGGGCTTCACATATTGTACCCGGTGTGAAGAATCGAAACCCGGGTCTTTGTCGTGACGAGCGAACGCTTTCAGCCAAAATTCACTTTATAACAAACATGTAAAGAGAGTTTAATGGAATATCTTACAAAGTTTAGAAAGACAGTTTCTGAGTCCTGTCATCGTCCTACCTTTACGGAAAAAGATGGCGACAGACAGGTAGGTGAGTCCCATCATTACACTAGCGGACGGAAAGCAAGCTGTAGGTTGCAAAATGCCTGGAATACAACATTGATGGAAATACATTTGAGCAAAATATACATGTTTGATACATGTTTGCACGTGTTCAACGCCTGTTATTAAAAAAATTGACTGGTGCAAAGAACATACCACGAGACGGGTTTTTTTTAAGTATTGTAAGTTAGTGCAGATTTGCACTACTCCACCCAAAGCCCCTCCACCAAATGTTTTTAAAAAACATATGAACAGAAACTAACTGTAATTTCATCAAAATGTGTATTAACTTCATTGAGGGGCATGTAGAAGTTGGAGCTGTGAAGAGTACATCAATCTATAGATGAACAACTTCTGTGTATTACAGTGAGAGCGACGTGTTCTAACATCGATATCAAAGAAGTGACGAACGAAAATGATGAGAGAGAAATGATAGAAATATATAGAAATTGCCTAGATAGAAATGCCTCTGAATCCTTATTGAGGACCATCACTTTGCTTTGATGACGATGCTAACATCGCTCTTGCTTTTAAATAAGAAGTGGCGCATCCATAGATTGTTATCCGTCCTTAAAATGTGAGTTGGTGACGGAATATCTATTTCACACTATGACGTTCAATTTATCTGAATTCTAGTGGAATGTATTAATTTCATATTGATCCGACAGTCTGTTTCTTGCCACTAACGACGCACGGCGTCACCTGGTAGTGGCCAAAACAGCAAACGCTAGAGTCCATGAACACTACAGGTAACGCCATGGACTGGGGAGTGTTGACCCGGATCAAATGTCAGTTGCCAATAACGACACATGGACCACTTCTCGTGGGTAGATGCTATTAAGATCTTATGTTATGTAGGTATACTAAAGATAACATTGTTGAGTGATGGTGATGAATCGGATCAAATGTTAGCTGCCAATAACGACATGATGGCATGGCTCGTTGTTTCTACTATCGTCTTCGCCATGCCTGTGGTCCATGCATGGTACGACCGTGAACATGTCCAGGGCGTGATGGAATATGATGCTTTCAAGCTTTTGTTGAATAGGCCCATATACAGCCTCAGAAGAATTCCAGCCAATAAACCTGATCTTGTCTTTTGATAAAGCTAATGAATTTATTTTATATATCATTGAACTTTCTGTCCCTTTTGACAGCAACGTGATTGGCAAGATTCAGGAAAAGAATGCTAAATATGCGGACCTCGCCTTTGGAATAGTTCGCTTGCCTCCCAAGTACACTGTCGTCAGGCTCCCCACTGTTCTCAGTGCCCTTGGGTTGGTACCTCCTGATCTCTTTGCGCAGATCAGGAGAGTGCCCGGGTTCTCCACCGGAGTACAGCCCTTTTGACACTCTGGGTAATGTAGAAGGCTGTAGTGCTGGGGAGTCTTCATATTCTCCGGAAAGTTCTTGGTGGGTTCGACTAGGCAGCGTTTCCTGGGAGAAGTCCCATTCGCCTGGAGTATTTACAGCTGAAATTATACGTCATATACTGAGAAATGGTGGGTTTTAAGTCTGGACTTAAACATGTCAATTGTGTCAGAGCTTTAAAAGGCACATGGGAGAGAGTTCCAAAGCACAGGTGCAGAGTAAGAGAACGATCGGTGTCCAAAGGATTTCAGTTTGTAGGATCGACAATCTGGACCACTTCTCGTGGGTAGATGCCATTAAGATCTTATGTTATGTAGGTATACTAAAGATAACATTGTTGACTGGCGATGATCAACTGGATCAAATGGCAGTTGCCACCAACGATAACATTTTCTATAGAGGATAGCGTCCAGATATATTGTATTTTTATATTGTTTCCAGGAATATATGAATATATCACAAATGGTAGATTTAAACTCACCCAGATACTGCTCCAAGAAGGCATGCATAGGTGAAGCTGTGAAAGACAAATGAATTCACAGCTGTGCATGGAGCTAGAACGTCTTTGTATGTAAATTACATGCAAACCAAACACACACATGTAAATATGCACCTAGTTGAGGTGTAAAGGTTCGATCCTCAAGTCAATGTTACAGTTGACTGTACTGGATCTCGACATCGAAGCAGCGACTGTAACCATCAAATCTAGTGTTCGTCCGTCTCAGACGGCTTGGGTTTGTGATCCGTCTAGACGACCGACGGTCACGGCATTACATATCGCCGTAAGTCACAAACAGCTGATCTAAACATGTTCCACTGATATATTGTCAATGCACGAATTAGGCATGCCAACTACCATTCTGATCAAGCATTTCTTACTGTCAATGGTTTATAAGAAAGGTTTAATAGCACTACGTTCCTGACTTGTATACTTCTCCGGGTACTTACAAATATGATAAAGCGGATGCCGTTTCCTTCAACTATTTTCCTGTAAAGAAAGACGCAAATGTGCATCACCTGTTGAACATCACAAAAAAGATTTAACCCGCATCCTACAGCTCTAACACTTTAAAGACAACAAATATGATTCGTAAAAAAAAATAAAATGGATTTTTTTCAGGAGTTTGAATCCCATATTTGCATTGGTTATAATCACAGGTTTGATACGAACATAGGTTGGTAGTGCCCCAAGTAGAAACAAGCTTTTAATACAGACAAGTGGTCTTGCCTAGGGAGGTTCACTAGAACGTTACAAAGGAGGTGCCCACATCTCCTACCATGTACTTACTTTTTGGGGACGATTATAGCCAAGACGACAAAGGCCCACAGAAACACCCCACTGCAAAAAAACAGGAATATCTGTCATGGGATGTTTAAAGGTCGTGTGATCTAACTGAAACAGGAGTATCTGTCATGGGATGTTTAATGGACACGACCACGACCTTACGTTGGTTCACCATTACAAACAGGAATATCTGTCATGGGATGTTTAATGGACGTGTGATCTAACTGACACGACCTTACGTTGGTTCACCATTACAAACAGGAATATCTGTCATGGGATGTTTAATGGACATGTGACCTAACTGACACGACCTTACGTTGGTTCATTATTACAGCTGATGAATGATGAATGAATATAAGGTATCCTCAGACTATTGTCGGTCAACAGAGTTCACATGTTTAACATCCCAACTTCGCACAACACGAGGTCTGAAAAACTTAAGCACTTTGAATAAGTGATTAAAGACGGGTCTCTCAGACTGAATACCTTGCACATCTTTCACCATCTCAGAGCTGATAGTACGTGGGAGGACTCTACACTTACATAGAAGCGTACAGCAGAGGCAACCCATCCTTCTCCATCCAGCCTGTGATCGGTTTGCTGAAAAACACACAGTATCACCCATTTGCAGGGCGTTGCCTTGATGAGTGATGGGAAATGGCATGGCGACCACAGGTATGTTACAAGTGTTGATCTTCATCTATACATTGATCTGTCTGCACTCACAGGACGAATGATCCGATTTAAATCACCAAAGATTTTAACTATTTATCAAATTATTATTATATTGGTGATATGTGCAAAGAAGTCATCTGAAAGAAGACAGTATTGTGTCCTTGCAGTTATATCCTTAAAGAAAGCATTGTTTACTTACAAAAAGACAAAGATACTGACAGACCCAACCGCTGATATCTGTATCGCCATGAGGAGAAGGTACAGCTGTAAAAGTATTGGTACATAGGCTCAAGTAGTATCATGAGGCGGTGTAATGAAGGTAATCCAAGGATCCAGTATATCTCTTTAACATTGAGAATAATGCCGTAACGTTATTTAGTGTACTCTAGAGATTGATTGATTGATTGATTGATTGATTGGTTGGTTTGTTGTTTCCTCGCTATGTTAGCTTTACTTAAATATATAAATATGTCTCTAGTGAAATAACACAATATGTTTTATGATCCTTTTCAGCATTCTAACATAAGAGACCTACCCTCCATATCATTGCTCTTCGGTCTACCTTGCTTTTGAAGCCTTTCAAAGAAGGGTCGGCCACAGGTGCCGATGTTCCTGCTCCGGTAGCTGGCTTTGGTGACGGCTTTTGGGCTTTGTTCTGGCTTTGGTGCTGCTGTTGCTATGTGCTGGTTCTGGAGATGTGGTGTGGTGCTGTTGCTGCTTATAAGCATGCTGCTACTGCTGTCGTGAGAAACTTGTTCCGTAGATGATGTTACAAATTTGAACTTGCCTTGGTGATCGCCAACAACTGAAGGTAGATCAACATACTTGACCATGGGGGTACGTAGGGGACATAACCCAAATTTCTCACACCTGAAAACATACAATGTACAGGATGCAGCTTCATTGCAATGACAATATTAAATTAAATATATTTTAACCACCCCCGCTAGACAAAACAAATCCCGCCTTATCCCGTTTGTTAAACAGGTGGCATGTGCTATGGTAATCAACGCAGCGCTTCAGAGCCGAAAACATCCTTTTTAGCATTGTTTAAGCCAAGGGTTGTTGACTTTCATCACGGATAGCAGATATTCATCTTGATATATACATGCCATTATGAAAGAAATACTGTTCGTCTGCACGATCATTCTCGAGGTGCATTAACCATCTTTTTGAAAGAATGGATGTATGAAATGAATTATGATGAAGAATACATATTCCACTGGCCTATATCAAGGCCCAGTTTTCACCCTTGCCATTAACCTGTGCTGAAAATGACTGTTCCTTATCTTTTTGAAAATGACTAGTGCAATATCAGAGAATTATGAACAAAATGAGATTGAGACCACCCTTGCAAACATTGATATAACGTTCGGTTGCTCCGGTGTCGCTGTAACTGCCTTGATGCAACGTTACAGACAAGAACATTAAGACTAGGGGTACCTACGCCTAATAATGCCCGGTACTTTTGTACTTTGCATGTGCGGAATCGATTCCTGACACAGTAACATCATCAGCGATGAATGCCTTGCCTCACATGGTAAGTCGACAGACAGAGGCCAGGCGAGACATGGCTCATTGACTTAGGGTTTACAGAGCTTACAGGAGACAATTATTAACAGAACACCATCGTCGTCAGAGACTGAGATGGGCCTGGACTGCACATCGTTGGCAGCGACGTGACTGGCTGAGGGTCTTCATCACGATGGAAAACTGGTTTTGTCAGTTCAGCGCTGAAGGAAGACACCGTGCTGAATAGAAGAAAGAACGGTTGTGGCGTTCAGGAGGTCGGGTCTTATGGCCGAGGGTAGTTATGGTGTGGGTTGGAATTTGTGTGCCGGATGTAATGGAAATGTGACAGCTCAGCGTTACATTGATGGCATTATTCACCCAACTGCCAAACCACTTCTACAACATCGGCCGCGTAATGTCCTTTATCAGCATGACAACGCCTGACCCCAAAACAGCCGGAATTGTATAGAACTTCCTTGCAGCCAACAGCGTCAATATTGATGTGCCCTGCACGCCTCCCAGACATGACAACAAGAATCCCCCTGGAATGTCATGGATCGTTGTCCACGTTGTCCACGTCGTCCAACCATCCAACTAGGTACTCCACAAAGAGGACATCAACCAACCACTGGCTTTTCCTCATTTGATAGTCTTTGTAGTAGAGTGCTTTTTGTTAAAGGTCACATGCAACCAAAAAATCAAACATAATTAAAACACAATTATCACTTATTCATGACATATAATATACATTGCTGGTTATGAAAAAACATATAAACAAAATTATAAGCGTACAATCGCAAATCAAAAGTGCAATATTGTGTACTTGGGTTTACTTCCCTCGAAACGAAGCAGCCGGGATACCGAACCCAGTCAGAGCAGGTGGGTGTGCACTCAAGTGTAACGGCTGGTTCATTTGCAGATGCCCTCACGGCTCATTGTGTGTGTATATATAGAGATGTTGGGTTTTGTAAATACATGCTCATTTTTTGTGCATAACATTTTGCAATCAACAGACATCATAACATGTCATGTATACAAGTATCACACCTGCCTGTCTGTCTAATTACATAATGTGACAGAGACCGAACTCGGGCCATAAATCAATGCATTTTGTTTATGGTGTATAGCCTGATTGGTGTTAAGTTCAAATTGCATGTGGTCAGTGATCGCAGTTGTGTATTGAATATTGTCATTAGCAGACAGGCAGGCAGACACACAGGTGTCAATAAAACAGACATTGAGTTTTGTCTGTGACAACGACATATCTATATCACAGTTTGAAATTCTGTCAACGCTAAATAATGACATTGCTTTTAAGTATCGAACTGAGAAAGTGTCTCGGTAAGAAGAACGTGTGGTGAAATAGACAAATGAAATTATATAAACAGTTAATTTACTGTCATAACATATAAAAAGCTCGCGCCTGTGAGATATCAACAAAACATTAGAAAAATAGCTCACACCAATGCCTTCACCGAGTATTCACCCGACAACCCGCTTCCAAGCTGCGCGAACCTATTTACTTGCGCACGTGCTATGAGCGCAGCCCAGCTGTTGAAACCCGTTTTCCCCAGAAAAGTCTGGGGAAAATTAGTGAAACGTTTGAACTCCGATTTCGCGCGGTTTTTTTCATCGCGTTATTTTTCAACTTTATTAGATAAATTTGCATTTTTGACGATTTGTTTCGGTATGTCCATTACCGAAAGGTATCAGAATCTGCAAAGTTGTGTTTTACGTTGCATGTGACCTTTAATTAAGCACCGACTGTACTTTTGCAATGATAGGTTTTCAACACGTACCTAAAACTTCTCATGGTGACCACGAAACACATTCAAAATGTCATTTTGCGTTTCTTACACGATTCTAGGTAAATACCGAGTGTAACCTCCATGTGACTGTATGACAGCCAGCTCTTTCCTCCTCATACCCCCTGACAGCCTCCTGTTCCTCTGAAGAGGCAGTCTACGCCATTCCTAGTGTAAACCAGCTTCCAATTAGACCAGGTTCTGTACAGGAGGATCCCTTTGTTGCACACGATGAACAATCATTTCACAATCATTCAATCGTGAGATATGTCAAGGAGTAATTAACTAAGTTCCTTGTGTATATATACTAATGAAATGCAAATGATTTATCGTATTCATTAATTTTGTAAAAACGATTGTGTAAATAATAGTGACTTTCATGAAGATCTTCCCATGTTTAAAAGCCTTTGACATAAACGTTCTAAATGACAAAAACAGTTTGTTAGTAGAACGTAAGTGTTATTGATCAACCTGTCGTGTATCACCAAGCATCATATTTCAGACACCAGCTGAATATGTGACGTGTAAACAGTCATATCTGATCTTAGACAACAATTCACTGTTTAGTATCACTAGTCTTGTATGTATACCCGTGAAGGCCCGGGTTAGAATGTGCCTTCAGTAACCCATGCTTGTCGTAAGAGGCGACTAACGGGATCGGGTGGTCAGGCTCGCTGACTTGGATGACATATGTCGTCGGTTCCCAATTGCGCAGATCGATGCTCATGTTGTTGATCACTGGACTGTCTGGTCCAGACTCGATTATTTACAGACTGCCGCCATATAGCTGGAATATTGCCGAGTGCGGCGTAAAACTAAAGTCACTCATCACTCTTGTATGTATATTTATTAGCCGGATGTTTTGTCGGTACAGAATGTATCGTAAACACTGTATAACTTACTTGTGGGAAATTATTAAACTGTTTCTGTTTTTAGTAAAGTTTTAGACTGCCTTATATTTTTCAGTGTGTTTTGGATAAACCAGTGGACAATATGTACAGAGTACAAGATGTACAGTGTACAGGCAGATACGGGGGTATATTGATACGCTCTGATACTCACGTAGAACAAATTAAGTTACAGAGAGATCTTCTGTAGTGGTCATTACTTGATGTCACAGAATCTTGTGATCTTGTGTCCACAAAATCTTGTGATTTTTCGTTGTGAAAAGACGGAAAAATACGCAGGTTTCTGTGACTTTTGCTTAATGCACGAACTTCAGGAACGGGTTTAAATTACAGAGAAGGGCTTAACACCTAAAGCCATTTATGAATATAAGAGAACAAAAATCGGTTAAGGTCGTTTGCCTCAGTAAACGCGCCAGGCAAATGTGTCGTTTGAAGCTGACTCAGAAAGGTTCTTGCAACGACTAGCAAATGAATTCAACCTGGGTTCAGTACGTCCAGTAAACAACAACCAAAGCTGTGGAAATATTTCATACTTCAGACACCAAAGATCCAGGAAGCCGAGGTTGTCATCGAGAGAGAGAGAGCGTGATATTGCACTTTGGAGATATTTACTAGATGAAATCAAGACAGTCGCGCGAAGTTGAGAAAAGATACCCCCTTTCCTCAGGACAGTAGGCCAGTGCACAAATAAGTGACATGGCTAACAGTACAAGTGTATCGTTAATATATCAATTTGCTCCCGTGCCCTCCTTTCTTCTCCTGAGTCTTCCATCTGCTCCCAGGCATAAAGAAAGCTGAAACCAGAGGACATTTCACGTAATAGCAACTTAGGAGACAAGAGAAGGCCTTCACCGCAACTGGGATAACTCCCCGCTCTGCAAAGATTTATCAATGAGTACATCGATTACGTTGTACAATCGTGTTAATGTCTTCAGATATTGCTAACTTACCACTCAACCCTCATATACAGGCCTACCCAACCTCGTGTTTCTTCAGGAACGGAGACTAACCATGTATTTAACTGCGACAGAAGAATAACGACTATAGCGAAGCGTGCAGTAGTAAACGCGTCACTCGGTGAAATCCATAGGTATACACAGACTGTATGGACGCACTCGTCGCCTTTTGTGAATACTAATGACCCTTTCACTCGCGGGTAGATTACCACATATTGCGCGACTGATATCATGTTAGATGAGCCACGGAATCACAGCAATACTTTCAACATTAATCTGGGCATGTAATGATCAGTTAGCTGGGTTAGCAACATGGTCGGATACTGACGTGTATTTGGTGTAGCCGAGTATTCTGTTATAATTTGAACGAAGAATGCCTGTACTGACGCCGCGTAACTCAAGATCCCTCACACAAAGGCAATGTAGCATGCTGAACCATTCATCCGTGATGTTCTCTCCACCCACAGGAGGTAAACATGCTCATTCTCTCGAAGACGATTGAACTGTCAGGAGAGCAATGGTTTCAGTATGATGTGTACACAATACCAGAATAACTCAAGTCCGACCTTGGTACTGGCGTCCCTGGAGAACACGCTGATTGTACACACAGGAGTGCTTGGTGCCACTCTCAGTTATTCCCCTTTGTGGTGGCGCTAGAGTCGTCCGCCATTAAGCGGCTGCAAATTGACATTGACGTTTACGTCTGGGAACTTGCTGGGTTTTTTCGAAAATATGTCTCGGGACAGATGTAGGCCTTATGAACGTGGATCAGGGGAGAATTTGTTCTATGAAAGACTGTTCAAGTAGCCAGAGAAATCTACGTATATGGAAGGAATTGCCCTGTACAGTCCATAAATTGCCACGGAAGGACTGCCCTTGTTTGTTTCCCTATCATCTCCATAGGTTTCCTGTGAATGAAGATCGTCGTCGTGTTTGGGTGTCACGTGTTAATCGGAAGGATTTTCACTCATCTCATAGCAGTGTGGTATGTATTTATCAAGATAATTAGTGGCACAATAGTTTATCCCATCTGATAACTAGAGATAATGAAACGTTAGATATTTTGTTATTCATGTAGGGCCTACAGTGCTGGACCCTGTTTCACAAAGCTCTCGTAAGCTTAAGATCTTGTAGCATTCGTACCTCCTATGTTACAGTATAGGAGGTACGAATGCACTGTAGGGTAAAGCTATGCAACAAAGGGTTGAACGACAATTTTTACTAGTAACATATTCCAACATTTTAAAAGCTTATGTGCTACAAATCATTATTCTAGAGACTTTTGTATTGTAGAAACTTACTGATATCTTGCAATATATCTAAAAAATATTGAGAGGAAACAGTCTATTTATCATTATTTACTCAATATATCTTTACTTAAAATACGTTAATAATAACATTACTCGATTAATTTATTATGTAATTTATTATTACTTAATTACTTTACGCTCCGTGTATCGTTAGCGTACACATAGTACACGGATGTAAAGAATTTCTTATTTACATAAACATAAAGGCTCTAGTGTTTAACAGGAGTGAACAAAATTGTTGAAAATGTGATAACCCATTGTAGTTACTGGAGTGACATTGGCTAAATAGAAATGTAATTATTTTATTTCTATAACTTTTTTTCATATATGCTCAATTCATTTTTTGGATGGCCATCCAAGCAAACAAAATCCTGTTCCAGTCTTAACTTTGGGATATCAAAGAAAGGTTAGTGTACTTTTAGTTTAATGTAATGTACAATATAGTCCTACTAGTGATGTATTAAACGTAAAGTTATTTTGACAATTATGTTATTAACTATTATTACTGTTCATTGATGTAAATGTATAATAGCCTGTTATACTTTAACTTTCCTCTCTCCAGGTGACACAAGGCAGAAGGACTATTTTCCGACACCCTCTCTCTGATGTTTCTCGGACCCCAAGGAGCAATCAACTGACTGAGGAGTGCCATGCTGAAGCTGAACTGACAGATCAACCGGTATCTCAAGCTGAAGAGAAGGAAAAGGAGAGTGATGACTCCAGACCATGTGATTGTGTCTGTTGTAAACAGAAGTCTTGTTTTTGTCTTCACAGACGTATGATAAAAGTTCCAAACAGAACTGTAGGAGTACAGGTTCATTTTACCAAGTCAGTAGATCACCGTTATGCAACCCAGCACTACACGACCAAAACAAAGAATGTCTCTGTTCAGGTTAATTTTCCTGCCTTTTCTGCAGACAGTATTAAGACTGGCACTGATTCTGTGTTTTTCACTGGTCTTACTCTACAAGTGTTTCTGTCATTAATAACTTATCTTACATCTGTACTGCGGTCAAACATTAAGATGCCACTCTCAGATCAAACACTACTCACACTTATGAGACTTAGGCTGGGAATTCAGTAACTTGATCTCGGGAGAAGATTTTCAATTTCCACGCAATTAGCAAGTAAATTTTTTGGAATTTGTAGCTCAATTTTAGCCAGAAAGCTGAAGGATTGCATTGTTTGGCTCCAAAGAGATGTTATTAGATCTGCAATACCAATGTCCTTTAAGACTACCTATCCACACACTACCTGCATTATTGACTGTACAGAAATGTTCTTGCAACGTCCATTTTCATTGGAGGTTAGAGCTCAAACCTACAGTGCATATAAAAGTCACAATACTGCCAAAATTCTTGTTGCGTTTGCTCCCAATGGGTATATTATGTATGTTTCAAGATGCTATGGGGGTCGTGCAAGTGATGTGTATATCACCAAGAACTCGGGTTTTCTAAACTACTTGTTACCTGGTGATGAGGTAATGGCAGATAGAGGCTTTACAATAAGCAATGAACTTTATGCTAGAAGAGTGAAACTGAACATTCCTGCTTTTATGAAGGGTCGTAAACAACTGAGTGCTACAGAGTGTATACATGTAGAAAGAGCAATTGCCAGGTTGAAGTCTTACAGAATCTTGACTCAGGTTCTACCTCTTAATTCTGTTCAAAAGTTGGATAAGATAGTCAAAGTGTGTGCAGTCCTGTGTAACCTCAGACCAGAACTCATCAAGGACAAAGACTGAGTAGTCATGTATGTTTCAGACATCTAGTAGGCTGCTTAAGCTTATGAGATGTATGTGATTTTGCAATGTGATATTTCACCAACAAGAATGATAAATTATAAATACATATTCTCATTGAATTGATGTTTAAATCATTAAACTGAATGTTCACCTCACCTTGATTTTTGTTATCATTGCTGTTTTATGTTTAAATACCAACCTATAGATATTCAATGAATTCAAACTTGTAAATCACCTTAACCCTTAGACTGCCATATGCATGGCACCTATATACAGTGATAGAAACTACTAGTGGCAGATGGCCACCACTTTTGTCTTTGGGCCACTGATATTTTGGGGGAAAAAATAGCAGTTAGTGACCACCAAAAGTGCTTGTTTTTTTACAGATACATCACCACTTGGGCCACTAGGAAAATCTCACAAGTGTCTGTAACTGTATATATGGTCCCATGATATGTGTGACAACAATACTCCTACTTCAGGGGGTTAAACATTTCATCTTAAGTGTGAGTAATTACATGAGCTATAAATACTGATCATGTTCATTAAAAACAAAAACACATATTCATTTCATACTGGTACATTGTATTTTATTTATCAACTAGCGTTACTAGCGTGTGAAATAGTATTTGACTTGAACTGTAGTTTTCTTCATAAAATATCAGCAATTCATAATACACAACTATGATTTTATTACTATTCATTTGAGTGTCAGTGAGTGAAGGAAATGTACACATTTACATGTTATATACAAATGCTTAACAGTAAGTCAATAACATAGTAGATACATCACTTCCGGTGCCAACACTATGGTTGTGTCACCGGAACCTACCAAGAACAGGATGCGACAACAGCACTGCCAGACAGATGTGCCAACACTATGGGTGAACCTACCAAGACCAGGGTGCAACATGACTACCAGACAGATGTGCCAGCACTATGGGTGAACCTACCAAGACCAGGGTGTAACATCACTACCAGACAGATGTGCCAGCACTATGGTTGTGTCAGCGGAACCTACCAAGAACAGGATGCGACAACAGCACTGCCAGACAGATGTGCCAACACTATGGGTGAACCTACCAAGACAGTTAACACTATGGGTGCTAACACTTCCATTCCAGCTTGCCAGCTTAAGAGGTGGTATTTGAACCCACGATCGTAAGTTGTTCTTCTTCGTCGCACATATTTTTGTCGGCAATCCATTATGTCGAACATCTGTTTCAGTACAACTTAAGACCAACGATTTTTTTCATTCCAATCTTGGTCCAAAATGAACATGTAACTATGTGAAGAATTAAGTTTTGTACTTTGTAACTTTAGGGACAAAACCAGTACTTATGCTGATGATGAAATTCTACTGTCAGGGGAAATCTGAACAGAGATAAAAAAACCAACAATTCTATTCATGATCGAGTAAAGTAAAACAAACAAAATCAATATCAGTAGACCTACCCACCAAACTGAAAAGGCACTTCAGTTCTTAGACGGGAAAATAACACTGTCTAAAACAGATACATATTGACACTACTGATATTGCTAGTAATTGTGTGTACATGTACCACGTTATCAAGGTAATAAAACATACAATATGCCTCGTGTCGTGTCTCAGCCATGGCGGAGAACCTACTTGGTCTTGAAATTTGAGCAACATTCGCAGCACATGCTATATTGCGCAACACAAAAGCTTAGCTATGCAAAAGATAATTGCATCCTTCATATGCGAAAATATATTAAAGAAAGCCAGGCAGTGGTTCTCTTTGGTGAAACCATGGTTGTCTTTAGCTAGCATCAGCTGAATGGACGTCGTAAAGAGCTGAAAGGGAATATACCAGCATCACTAATTGTAATAACATTAATGTTTACCCTTAGGCGTTCACTGATCTTCATCAGGTTTAAATCTCTGTATTTTTAATCACAAGATGTGGACGTACTTCGACAAACAATGCATCTCGTCTACTATCTACATGTATACTTAGCACATTAAAACACTAAAACGAAGCTGCTTTGATAATCAGTGATGATAATGAGTGAGTGAGTTTAGTTTTACGCCGCACTCAGCTATATTCCAGCTATATGGCGGCGGCCTGTAAATAATCGAGTCTGGACCAGACAATCCAGGGATCAACAGCATGATCATGCCTTTGTATTCACGATGCATAAAGAATAGTAATTTCATGTACCTTATTGCTCACACAAAACTCTCATAACATATAATCCTTATAGAAACTATAGTTACAGTTGGTATAATGTTACTTAGTACAAAACAATGTCAGAGGTTCCTGTATGCTGCACATTTATGCATAAAAAATCCGCCGTCAGTTTTTTCACGATCCATACAGAATTCGTGTTTTCATTTAGACATAAGACTTCTTTAATTTTTCCTTTCACTCGGAAATTCATCTGCATCTGTCCATCCTATTCACTTACCTCACAGAGGACAAATGCAATGGCTCCACCAATGGCAGTGTCCCGGAGCTGTAAATATAAACATATAAGGTATTTCACCTTATTATAACAAAATACTGTTTACGTTGCAAGCTTGTGTCATGTTAAACTACAACACAGCTGGTTAAACTACAAAAATATGTTGAATGTCTCAGATTTTAAAATATGTAAGACTTGAAAGACTCATAATAGTATTTTCTGTGCTGGTGGTGCTTGACGTAAGTATGTGGCATGGTCCTTCACTGTCACTCACCTTGTAAAGTCCAAAGGCGAAGTAAGTGCCGATGCAGATGGCGCCAGTGACGACGAACACCACGACGGTGCCAAAAATCAGCCCCTTCTTCATGTTGATGTCAGCCTAAAACATAAAGGTTGTGTTACATAAGTTAAACAGTGAGTAGTTCGATGGTCGTTGTTTAACGCCGCACTCAGCAATATTCCAATTATATGGCTGCAGTCTGTAAATAATCGGGTCTGGACTAGACATTCCAGTGACCAACAGCATGAGCATCGATCTCGCAATTGGGATAAGATGACATGTATCAACAACCCGATCCCGTTAATCGCCTCTTACGACAAGCATGGGTTACTGAAGACAAATTCTAACCCGGATCTCAACGGATTAAAAGGATGAGTAGGTAAGGCGGGTTCCACGTCTCTATTTCTTCAATGTCGCGGCGGGGGACATCAGAAATGGACAACAAATATTGTACCTAAGTGTGGAATCGAACCCGGAACTTCGGCTGGAAGAACGAACACTACCTCACTACCCCATGACTTAACTGACTAAACAAGGGCATAGTTTGTGTATTTCACGTTTTATTAGTAACATAAGTGAGTGAATGAGTGAGTTAAGTTTTAGCAATATTCCAGCAATATCACGGCGGGGGACACCGAAAATGGGCTTCACATATTGTACCCATTTGAAGAATCGAAACCGGGGGCGTCGGCGTGACGAGCGAACGCTTTCAGCCAATATTTCATAACACATATGAAAAGAGAGTTTAATGGAATATCTTACAAAGTTTAGAAAGACAGTTTCTAGTCCTCTGATGAATGAATGAATGAATGAATGAATGATAATTGATTTGTGTAGAGCCTGGTTTCCAGATTGGATATGACCGCTCAACGGCGCTTGTTGAAGTGAGCGGAAAAAAAGATAAAAATATATCTATTTTATACTATGATCGTCCCTACCTTTACGGAAAAGATGGCGACAGACAAGTAGGTGAGCCCCATCATCACACTAGCGGCCAGCAAAATGTAGGTTGTGAAATGCCTGGAATAGAACATTGATGGAAATACATTTGAGCAAAATATCTGATACGGGATTACACGTGTTTAACGCCTGTTGTTACAAAATTTGACTGGTGCAAAGAACATGACATGAGACGGGGTTTTTTAAGTTACGTATTGTAACTTAGAGCGGATTTGTACTACTCCACCCAAACCCCCTCCAAACAATGTTTTTAAAAAACATATGAACAGAAAATTACTGTAATTTCATCCAAATGTGTATTAGCTTCTTTGAGGGGGCATGTAGAAGTTTGAGCTGTAAGGAAGTATACCAATCTATAGATGAACAACTTATTTATTACAGTGAGAGCGACGTGTTCTAACATCGATATCAAAGAAGTGATGAACAGAAAAATCATAGAGAGGCATATATACAAGTGTGAGGATGTGTTTTTCCAGTGCAATGGGAGTTGGGACTGCAATGACATAGGGAAGCCAGTTAAATAGATATGCCTTTCAATCCTTATTGAGGATCATCACTTGCTTGATGACGATGTTAACATCGCTCTCACTTTAAATAAGCAGTTGCGCATCCATAGATTGTTATCCGTCCTTAAAATGTGAGTTGTTGACGGAGTATCTATTTCATACTATGACGTTCAACATATCTGAATTCAAGTTGGACAAATGTATTAATTTCATATTGATCCGACGGTCTGTTTGTTGCCACTAACGACACACGGCATCGCCTGGTAGTGGCCAGCGAACGCTAGAGTCCAGGAACACCACTCAGGTGACTGGTGATGATCAACTGGATCAAATGTCAGTTGCCAATAATGACATATGGACCACTTCTCGTGGGTAGTTGCCACCAACGATAACATATTTGATAGAAGATAGCGCCCAGATATATTGTAATTTTAGTTTTTCTCCAGGAATATATAAATATGTCACAAAATGTAGATATAAACTCACCCAGATACTGCTCCAAGAAGGCATGCATAGGTGAAGCTCTGAAACACAAATGCATTTACAGTTATGCATGGAGCTAGAACGTCTTTGTATGTAAATTACATGCCAACCAAACACACACCTTGTAAATAAGCACCTAGTTGAGGTGTAAAGGTTCGATCCACAACTCAGTGTTACAGTTGACTGTACTTGATCTCGACATCGAAGCAGCGACTGTAACCATCAAATCTAGTGTTCGTCCGTCTCAGCTTGCTTGGGTTTGTGATCCGTCTAGACGACCGACGGTCACGGCATTACATATCGCCGTAAGTCACAAACAGCTGATCTAAACATGTTCCACTGATATATTGTCAATGCACGAATTAGGTATGCCAACCGCCATTCGTTATTGTCAGTGGTTTATAAGACAGGTTTAGTATGACTACGTTCCTGAATTGTATTCTTCTCCGGGTACTTACAAATATGATAAAGTTATGCCGTTTCCTTGAACTATTTTTCCTGTAAAGAAAGACGCAAATGTGCATCACCTTTGAACATCAAAAGAAGATTTAACCCGCATCATATAGCTCTAACCCTTTAAAGACAACAAATGTAATTGGTAAAAAATAATGATAATGATTTTTCAGAGTTTGAATCCATATAATCACAGGTTTGTTAGCAAAGTAGGTAGGTAATGCCCAGGGTAGAAACTAGCCTTTAATACAGACAGGTGGTCTTGCCTCGGGAGGTTCACTAGAACGTTACCGAAGAGGAGCCCAAATCTCCAACCATGTACTTACTTTTGGGGAGGATTATAGCCAAGACGAAAAGGCCCACAGAAACACCCACTGTAAAACAAACAGGAATATCTGTCATGGGATGTTTCATGGCCGTGTTTTCTAACTGAAACGACCTTACGTTGGTTCACCATTACTAACAGGAATATCTGTCATGGAATGTTTAAAGGTGGTGTGATCTAATTGACACTATCTTACGTTGGTTCATTATTACAAACAGGAATATCTGTCATGGGAAGTGTAATGGACGTGTGACCTAACTGACACTACCTTACGTTGTTTCACCGTTACAAACAGGGGTATCTGTCATGGGATGTTTAAAGGTGGTGTGATCTAATTGACACGACCTTACGTTGGTTCACCATTACAAACAGGAATATCTGTCATGGGATGTTTAATGGACGTGTGATCTAATTGACACGACCTCACGACGGTTCACCTCTTCGGTCTTCCTTGCTTTTGAAGCCTTTCAAAGAAGGGTCGGCCGCAGGTGCCGATGTTCCTGCTCGGGGTAAGGGTGCAGCTTGTTCAGTAGATGATGTTGCAAAAGCTTGTCTTGGTGGAGGCGGCCTTTGACCGTCGGCTTCGTAGGCGCTATAATCTAGATTCCCCACACCTGATAAAACACGTGAAAAACGGCTTCATTATAATGACAATGTAAAATTAAAATAGACATGAGTTTGGTTACTACTACTGATGATGATTACGTTGTTCCGTTTGTCAAGAGGTGGCATGTGCTGTGGTAATCAACGCAGCACTTCAGGGCCGAAAACATGATCGTAAATGTTTAGCAAAGGATTATTGCAGTTCATCATGGATAGAAAATATTCATCTTGATATATACATGCCATTAAGATGGAAACCCTGTTCGTGTGCACGATCATTATCGGGGTGCATTACCCCTTTTTGAAAGAATGGATGTATGAAATGAATTATCATGAAGAATACATGTTCCACTGGCCTATATCAAGACCTAGTTTTCACCCTTACCATTAACCTGTGCTGAAAATGACTATTGCTTATCTAGACTGCAGTGTCAGAGAATGTTGAACAAAATGACATTGGGGCCACCCTTGCAAACATTGGTACAACGTTTGGTTTCTCCCGTGTCGCTGTAACTACCATGATGCAACGTTACAGACAGGCCGCCCTGACATCGGACAGACAAGAACATTAAGACTAGGGGTACCTACGCCTTACTTTTGTACTTTGCATCTGCGGAATCGATTTCTGACATAGTAACATCATCAGCGATGAATGCCTTGCGTCATATGGTAAATTGACAGACAGAGACCAGGCGAGACATGGTTCATCGAATTAGGGCTTACAGAGCTTACTGGGGACAGTTATTAACAGAGCACCATCGTCGTCAGGGACGTGACTGGCTCAGGGTCTTCATCACTTTGGAAATCCGGTTCTGTAAGATAAGCGTCGAAGAAAGACACTGTGTTTAACGCTGAATGGAAGAAAGAACGGCGGTGGCGTTCAGGAGGCCGAGTCTTATGGCCGAGGGGTAGTTATCGTGTGAGGAAGGATTTGTGTGCCGTCGAGAACACCACTGGTCGTTGGTAAAGGCAATGTGACAGCTCAGCGTTACATTGATGGCATTATTCACCCAACTGCCAAACCACTTCTACAACATCGGCCGCGTAATGTCCTTTATCAGCATGACAACGCCTGGCCCCAAACAGTCGGAACTGTACAGAACAGCGTCAATATTGATGTGCCCTGCACGCCTCCCAGACATGTCCACAAGAATCCCCCTGGAATGTCATGGATCGTTGTCCACGTTGTCCACGTTGTCCAGCCATCCAACTAGGTACTCCACAAAGAGGACATCAACCAACCACTGGCTTTTCCTCATTTGATAGTCTTTGTAGTAGAGTGCTTTTTGTTAACTCGTCCAGTTTTCACTCATGGCTCAGTTCTATTTCATTTCAACAAATGAAGCTTCATATATTTTCATTAAATTGAAGATACTGCCTAATGTTCAGTCACGTTTTCCCCGTGTATTGATGTTTCATCTTATGACTTCTTTGTTTCCGCGCCAAAAATATCAAACACGAAAATACTTATAGGGGAAGTCTTACCGGAGTTTTGTACTGTGAATATTTCCATATTGGCATCATCCTGGGTCTCTAACAAGACCTGCTCGTAGGTGGGTGGAGGGGGTGGTTCGCTAGACATCTTGTCTGCAAAACAAGATCAAATTAACAAAAAATGCTTTAGGTTTGAGCTGAACGTTACAAATGAGCGTTACATATGTCTAGGAAAAAGATATATCATCTAACGTCAACCGGAAGGAATAACCTTGATTCACCGTCGAAACAGATTCCACATGGTGTAACAGCAACATGGCGATGAGAGTCTTTTAAATGGACCCCTGAGAAAGTGTAATATGACACCGGGTGTTCGGAAACATGTCCTGTTCTAATGGTAGCAGCCGCCGCTTATACCATTTTCACCAAAAAGGTTATTGTTTCTTTGATGTCAAAAGCCGCCCAAAGCATCACCCCTGCGGCAAAGCAATACCCCAATACGGCGGTCTGTGACCATACGTTCACCATCAGTATCAGTATCACAGTATCGGTATCACAGGATCGGTATCACAGTATCAGTATCACGTTATCAGTATCGCAGTATCACAGTATCAGTATCACGTTATCAGTATCGCAGTATCACTGTACCAGTAGCACAGTATCAGTACAACAGTATCAGTAGCACAGTATCGGTAGCACAGTATCACTACCACAGTATCGGTATCACAGTATCAGTAGCAAAGTATCAGTACCACAGTATCAGTATCACAGTATCAGTATCACATTATCAGTATCACAGTATCAGTACCACAGTTTCAGCATCCCGTATCAGTATCACGTATCACAGTATCAGTAGCACAGTATCATTATCACGGTATCACTATCACAATATCAGTACCATGGTATCAGTATCACATATCAGTAACACTATCAGTAGCACAGTATCAGTATCACAGTATCTGTAGCACAGTATCAGTATCACAGTCTCAGTATCACAGTATCAGTATCACAGTATCAGTATCACAGTATATGTAGCACAGTATATGTAGCACAGTATCAGTATCATAGTCTCAGTATCACAGTATCAGTATCACAGTATCAGTATCAAGATATCAGTATCACAGTATATGTAGCACAGTATCAGTATCATAGTCTCAGTATCACAGTATCAGCAGCACAGTATCAGTATCACGGTATCACTAGCACAGTGTCAGTATCACAGTCTCGGTATCACAGTATCAGTAGCACAGTATCAGTATCACAGTATCAGTATCACGGTATCACTAGCACAGTGTCAGTATCACAGTCTCGGTATCACAGTATCAGTAGCACAGTATCAGTAGCACAGTATCAGTATCACAGTATCAGTATCACAGTATCAGTATCACGGTATCAGTAGCACAGTATCAGTAGCACAGTATCAGTAGCACGGTATCGGTATCACAGTATCAGTAGCACAGTATCAGTAGCACAGTATCAGTAGCACAGTATCAGTAGCACAGTATCAGTAGCACAGTGTCAGTAGCACAGTATCAGTAGCACAGTATCAGAAGAACAGCATCAGTATCAAAGTATCAGTATCACGGTATCAGTATCACAGTATCAGTATCACGGTATCAGTATCACGGTATCGGTATCACAGTATCAGTAGCACAGTATCAGTATCATAGTCTCAGTATCACAGTATCAGTATCAGGATATCAGTATCACAGTATATGTAGCACAGTATCAGTATCATAGTCTCAGTATCACAGTATCAGTAGCACAGTATCAGTATCACGGTATCACTAGCACAGTGTCAGTATCACAGTCTCGGTATCACAGTATCAGTAGCACAGTATCAGTAGCACAGTATCAGTATCACAGTATCAGTATCACAGTATCAGTATCACGGTATCAGTAGCACAGTATCAGTATCACAGTGTCAGTAAACACAGCATCAGCAGCACAGCATCAGTGTCACGGTATCAGTAGCACAGCATCAGTAGCACAGCATCAGTGCACAGTGTCAGTAGCACAGCATCAGCAGCACAGCGTCAGTAGCACAGCATCAGCATCGCGGTATCGGTATCACAAGCATCGTGTAGCACAGCATCAGCATCGCAGCATCAGCATCACGGTGTCGGTATCACGGTGTCAGCAGCACAGCATCAGTAGCACACCATCGGTATCACAGCATCAGTAGCACAGTAGCAGTAGCACAGCGTCAGCAGCACAGCATCAGTAGCACAGCATCAGAAGAACAGCATTAGTATCAAAGCATCAGTATCACGGTATCAGTATCACGGTATCAGTAGCACAGTATCAGCAGCACACAGTATCAGTAGCACAGTAGCACACCATCAGTAGCACAGCATCAGTATCACGGTATCGGTATCACAGCATCAGTAGCACACCATCAGCATCACGGTATCATTATCACCGTATCGGTATCACAGCATCAGTAGCACAGTGTCAGTCAGTACCAGCATCAGTAGCACAGCATCAGTAGCACGGTATCGGTATCATTGGTAGCGGTATCACAGCATCAGTAGCACAGCATCAGCAGTGTCACAGTATCAGCATCACGGTATCGGTATCAGTATCAGCATCATTATCACAGCATCATTAGCACAGTATCAGTAGCACACTATCGGTATCACAGTATCAGTAGCACAGTAGCAGTAGCACAGTGTCAGTAGCACAGTATCAGTAGCACAGTATCAGAAGAACAGCATTAGTATCAAAGTATCAGTATCACGGTATCAGTATCACAGTATCAGTAGCACAGTATCAGTAGCACAGTATCAGTAGCACGGTATCGGTAGCACACTATCAGTAGCACAGTATCAGTATCACGGTATCGGTATCACAGTGTCAGTAGCACACCATCAGCATCACGGTATCATTATCACGGTATCGGTATCACAGTATCAGTAGCACAGTATCAGTAGCACAGTGTCAGTAGCACAGTATCAGTAGCACAGTATCAGTAGCACAGTAGCGGTAACACAGTAGCGGTATCACGGTATCACTATCAGAGTATCAGTATGACGGTATAAGTGTCACAGTATCAGTATCACGGTATCGGTATCCCAGTATCAGTTTCCCAGTATCAATTATCACAGTATCATTAGCACAGTATCAGTACCACAGTATCAGTATCACACCATCGGTATCACAGCATCAGTAGCACAGCATCAGCTAACTGTATCGGTAGCAACATTATCGGCAATTACAGTATCAGTATCACGGCATCAGTATCAAAGCATCAGTATCAAAGCATCAGTATCACAGTATCACGCATCAGCATCACGCATCAGCATCAAAGTATCAGTATCTCAGTATCAGCTTCACAGCATCAGCATTACAGCATCAGTATCACGTATCAGTATCACGTATCAGTATCATGTATCAGTATCAAAGCATCAGTATCACAGTGTCTGTATCAATGCATCAGTATCAAAGCATCAGCATCAAAGTATCAGCATCAGTATCAGTATCAACGCATCAGTATCACAGTATCAGCATCACAGCATCAGTTCTCACGCATCAGTTTCACGTATCAGCTCTTTCACGCATCAGTATCAAAGTATCAGTATCACAGTATCAGTATCACGGTATCAGTATCACGCATCAGTATCAAAGCGTCAGTATTGCAGCATCAGTTTCACAGCATCAGTATCACGGATCAGAATCACACTGCTGGTAACATCCCCAAGCATCCCTACGAGATCCATGCAATACAAGCCAGTGAGAAAAGAGTGATGAAACCGTCTGTAAAATGTCATAGCATGGGAAAGTATTTCGCGTCATAATAATAATAATAATAATAATAATCTTTATTTGCACTGAGGAGGCCTCAGGCTTATAGTACATAAAGTTATGTTACATTTGAGAGGAATTTAGATCGGGTAATCATAGCATAGTAAATGAACATTGACATATTTTGTAGAAGAACTGGATTTTTACAACTTAACAGTGAGGAGAATTCTTATCACATTTGGATGGACATAATAATAAATAATAATAATATATAGAGATTTATATAGCCAATATCCAGA